>NC_077242.1:42905096-44215096 GCF_947179165.1 Solanum dulcamara
GTCACCTACTTGACCCCAAGCAGGTGCATCACCTGCTGCCATGTGTCATCTTCCCTTTATGCCATGTGTCACCTCCTCTTGCTGCCACGTGTCACCCTCTCTTGCTGCCACATGCTGCTATGTGTACCTCTCACGTGCTGCCATGTGTCGAGTAGGTGCATCACCTACTCAGTACAAGTAGGTGCATCACTTGCTTACTTCTTATTTGTGGGTTCATAATCTCGTCTTATTTTAAGAACTTATGTAATCCTTGCTACGTAAGCTCGGCATGTACTCAAGTAGCTTAAGTATGAATGACATCCAAAGTGATAGCTTACACAAGTAAGTTGAGTCCTATGACTTATTACTTGGTCTCCAACTCCTTTCGGATTCTCATAACTCTATTTCCAACCTTCCCTACTATAGGGTATCACATTCTCCCTTCCTTGGAGTTGCTTGATAGCATTATAGATTATCCGGCTCACATGGTACCTTCTAAGAAGCTCAAGAGATATTCTGAGCATAAGAGTGTAGGGTATAACAAATGTACAGCCCGATCCATATATAATATAATAGTGTTGAGGAACGTATGAACCAATCCATATATAATATAACATGTTAGTACTGAGGAACGTATGGCCTGATCCATATATAATATAATAGTGTCGAGGAATGTAAGACCCGATTCATATATAATATAACATGTTAGTGCCGAGGAACGTACAGCCTGATCCATATATAATATAATAGTATCGAGGAACGTACGACCCAATTCATATATAAAATAGCATATAAATGTGCATGTAAAGCTCGGTAACATATCAGACATCCCTCGAATATCATCATAAAGTATGTCAAAGAGCCTCAAGAATCATAGTCATATGTCACTATAGTATGAAACATCTTATAAAAGTCCGAACACTAACTATCATAAAGTCCCTAAGAATAGAAATGGGTATATATCGACTATTATCTAACGTACCGAAATCTGGAGGGGGAGGCTCAATCACTTGAGAATTGTAATATCAAGAAGTGCATAAGGATCATGAAGCACGCTCAAAATCTTATGAATGGAATTATCCCAAATTTCATAGACATATCATTCCTTACTTATATCTAAGACATGCCAACAGAAAAGAAGGATCACTTTACATACCTTTTATGGATCAACCGTAACCAAGCTTGCTTCGTTACCCGTTGAACCTATTTAACACAAAAGTAATACTCTTATTAATAACCTTTGACTTTTCAGCTTCTAAATCTACAACCAATTATCCATAGGATTCATCTCCTCGTTCACACCTCTCGACTAGTATATTGATTAGTTGAGAAGTTAACGGAAATCGGGCAGCATTTCCCCTATAACTCACCCTATTCGAACTTCTAATTACCCTTCGATTAGTACAGCCATATCAACAACAACAACAACCACCCATATACCATAAAACTACTTCAACATTATTCAATATAAGTTCCAAACAGCCCACCAAAAACCACGATATCAAAATACGGTTTCCGACCTTTATTTTATAAAACCACAACTAAATAGAAAGGAGTATAACGTGGCTGCGAACAGAAGCACTTATACTTATTTATAACCACATTTTCTGCCCTTCAACATATTTAACTTACCTTAAAATACAATATCATAGTAACGATAACACTAACAAAACTTTAATCTAATTAGAACGGCCTCAATTCTGTCCATTTACAACGTCAATAATAACTATGTAATTTTTTTACCTCCAACCTTATTTAATACAAGTAATCTTTTCATTACAACATCATTAACTCCAATTTGAAAGAAAGAAACCCTACCTTAGCAACTTGGCTCCGCAACTCGACTGAAAATTGATGGACTTCTCGTTGCACTTTCTTGCTGCCCCAATAATTAATTTATGTTGTTAAACACCTTCATTTTCTCGAAAAATACCTTAGATAATTAATTTACGAATCGAAATTCGAGGCCTTACCTTATTGCTAGCTTGGCCGTAGCTCTCTCTCTTTCTTTCTTTGTATTTTTTTCCAAATTTCTAAGTGTAGAAGGTGATAATGAAACCCTTAGTCATTAGTTGGTATATATACTCCTCCTTTGAGAGTGACGCATGTCATCCCCTAAGGGTGACACATGTCCAGCTCCTAGGCATCCACCTCAGCCCATGCACCCACCCCACGGCTGCCACTTGTCTTGGTGGGGTCCACCTTGGTAGGTGCATCACCTACTCAGTCCAAGTAGGTGCATCACCTACTTATTCCAAGTAGGTGCATCACCTACTTATTTCTTTTCGTGGGTTCGTAATCTCCTTTAACTTTAAGAACCTATGTAATCCTTGCTACTTAAGGTCGACATGTACTCAAGTAGCTTAATTATGTAAGACATCCAAGTCGGTAGCTTAAGTAGGTCGATTACCACGACTCATTATTTGTCCTCCAACTCCTTTCATATTCCTCTAAACCTATTTCCAACCAACACTACTCACATAGAACTTTAGGGATAACATGGATCACATGGCAACCTTTCAGAGAAAAAAAAAGTTCCAATGTATAAAAGTGTGGGGTATAACAATTGAGAACTATAATTGGTATCTTGTTTGAATTGTCGAATCAATTGAAGAATAGTTCCATATACCAATCCTTAAGGTTCAACCCCGACCTAATCAATTTGGTATTTTTTTGAAAATGGCCTCCTACGCTCTGAAATATTAGACATAAATGAGTGTTCATCAAAACTGACGTTGTTGCAGGGACTGATTAACGATAGTCTTTGATTGATTTTTATGTTCAAACTTATGTGCATTTTGTGTTCTTGTTACGTGTTGTTTTACTCTGTGTTTTCCAAAAATAAGGCAAAATGGAGCAATCAATTGATGAACGGGGCATAGGAGATGCGGGCTTTGCCAAGGAGTTTGACGCAAACTAAACACCCATGTCATGCAAGAATTTTCAAAAATTAAGGATGTTTTCGAATAAAGTATCAATCAGCTTATAGGATTATCATGATTTAGATACTTTCAGATAAAGTGTCTCTCAAATTATGTTATGTATCATGATTTCAAAGGGCTACTCTTATGATTATCAGATTTCTCATGAATGATTCAGTATTACCGATTCTTACTGTTTCGTATGATTATTCATGTTTTTCGTTGAGAGTTTACTTAGCACTGAGTGGACCTAGGGATGAAGGCTCACTTGTTAGTAGAGGCATGAGACCTTTAGTAGAAATATTTTTATCCTAGAATTATGTGCCACCAAAGGTTTGTCCCGATTGGACATTAGCTTAGTGGATCCACATTAGCTCATGACTCATTCCTTTATGCCTTGGCAAGCATGTTGAGAAGGGAGTCTCCCCTCGCTTTGTATTCATCGTCGCTCGCTCGACTCGACTTCAACTTTGGCAAATGATTTATTGATAAATTTTTTAGACAAAAAATATTTTTCATTTCACTATTAATTTCTTTTTTTTCCTGATATTAATTTATTAATTTAAGCAAAATTATTTAGAATTCGCGGAACAAAAATTGAAAAGAAAATTTTTATTCTGAACTGACACTTCCTTCCAATAGACATCAAACCTATTCTGAACAACTGAGTTGTCACCTTCTCAACCCAAATATTTTATCATAAAAAATGAGGTTTACTTTTAGATTTCATCATCAAATTTACTTTTTCTGCACACTTTTTTATAAATAAATATTGAGTTTTTGTGTGATTTATTTCTATCTCTTGAGTTTGAAGAAGTTACTACAACAATAACAAGTAAATCTATTTTATCATGGAAGGAAGTAATCTATAACCTCTGGTACAGTGAGAAGATTGAATTCCTTAAGGATACACATTGAATTTTGTGATCTCGGATATTTTTTTCTTAAACAATTTCTGATTTATATTTTTCCCGGTTAATAAAACTATTTTAGTTTACTAGTTTAAACACAATAATTCAACACTTATTTTAGACAGTAATTTCAAAATACTGCATTTTAAAAAAAATTATGTCTAGTCAAACACTTTTATCTAAAAGGAGATGGAAAGAATAATGATTATTGTCTCCAAAGCTCTGTGATTCCAATTTTCATATATATATATATATATACTCCTTTCCCCCCTCAAATTCTCATGTAAAATACTCCAAGAGAACATCTCTAATCAATCAAACAACTAAAATGATCAATGCATGGAAAATAACTTTTCACAAGGTTATTATTTTTGTTGGATTAATAACTTTTTGATTCACTAATAACTAGCACAAATGACAATTACTTCATACTATCCAACAAAATGTAACGCTTTTCAACAAATATTTACTACACTTTTCAAAAACGGTGTCGTGTTGTTTCTCGTTGAATTTGATTTATATAATTTTAAAAAAAGATTAAAATATATAATAAAAAAATTATCACTCAACGGAAGGTTATCATTTATGTCCTATCGGTTCTTGTGAAATTGCCTTTCTTGTTGTTTTACGTTGTTCATTCTATAAATTAAACTAAAGCAGATTTTTAGAAAAAATAATTCAGCAAATAGGTATGAAAGTGAAATAATTTCAAAAGAATGAAAAATTTCAAAATTAATAAATCGATGGTTTAGTAGTTGTGACATCATATCATGTGATATTCAGTTTTGGTGGGTAATGTATAGTTAGAAGAAAGAAATGCATCAGCCAACATATTACCAAGTCGAATTTGTGCTGCAGTTGTGAGATGAATGCCATCAGGATTCAATGGTAATCCATTGGCATCAACCTTCACTACATTTGGGAGTTCAACTTCTATTTGAGCTTGTCTAACAATATGTGCAAATTTTCCTTTAAACCATGGGCTTGGAATATGTAGAATTACCTGTAAAATTACTTCAATTAGAATATCTGACTTAAATCAATATATATATATATATATATATATATATATATATATATATATATATATATATATATATTATAGAATTAATTAATTAATTTATATTATTTCATGTACTTACACCCACATAAAAAAATATGAGAGTTATAGTAGCTTAACAAAACAACAAATATAGAATCAACCTTTTGAATAGGAAAAAATGGAGATAAACATATATGATTCATTTGACTATTTGAAATATATTAGTTTTAAATAGGATTGTATTAAAGGAACAAATAGGATTGTATTAAAGAAAATATATTAATATTATATACACTTTTTGATTGATTTAGATGCCCCTGATACTATCGTTAAGTCCACTTGAGTGAGAAAGGCTTTTTGACTCATAAATTACACCTACGTCGCTATCATCTCTATTGATTTTCCTTTTTCATCTCTCCCTTGGCATAAAGTTCTCAATTTCTTCTCCATGAAAATTAATTATATTTTAGTTCGCTCAATAGTCATTATGTCTCATTCTTTGATGCTTTTGTAAATAGGTCTCTGTGAATTGATGGATTTACTGAAATGTTGTAATTTTACCTTGAAAATAATAACTCAAATAGAATCCGGCCACTTGTAATTTTATCTTAAAGAGAACATAAATTAACTTTTAATTGTTGTATTTACATTTTCAGATAATAGCAAAATAAAATGTTAAATTTTGTTTAGCTTTCATTTACGTATTTTGATTAAGGTAGTAAAATTGATCACATTTTGTTTAGCTTTTTGTTTTTTCTCCTATTTCAAATTTCAAATTTTGAAATTTTTCCCTCTTTATTATCTTTTCATACTTTGTTTCTTTTTTCTTTCTTCTTTTTCTCCCTCTCTCCTTCTTCTTTTTCTATCTTTATTTATTTCACTCTCGATATTTCTCTTTCTCTCTCTTTTTTTTTAATGTCTTCGTCGCTATCACCATCGCCATTATCGTCGTCAACATTCATCATTTTTATCACATTTTCATTTTTTTGTTTTTATTTTTTCATACTATTATTCTTTGATTTTGAGAATTATTTTTAAAATCTTTTTTAAGTCATTGAAATAAATTTTATAGAAAATCAAGCAACTATAATAGTTTTTGCAGAAACTACAATAGTTGTTGTAGCAAGTAGCAACTATGATAGTTACTATAGCAACTACGATAATTGGTGCAGTAACTATTATATTTATTGTAGAAACTATCATAGTTATTGTAACAACTTCAATAGTTGTTTGAATTTTTGCAGTAGCTTCAACAGCTGTTTGAATTGTTGCAGCAACTTTAGCAATTGTTTGAATTGTTGCAGCAATTAATGAAATTATTACAATAACTTTAATGTTGTTATTACAACACTCAAATAATTATGAAATTGATACAACAACTTCAGCATAATTTGTTGCAGCAACTTTGATAATTATTTAATTTTTTGATGAAAAATGAGGTAGAGGAAGAGATAGTGATTATCTTTGATAATTATTTAATTTTTTGATGGAAAATGAGGTGGAGTAAGAGATAGTGATTATGACGGATGAGAAGGTGAAGAAAACAATGAAGGAGGAGGAGGAAGAGGAGAAAATGATGGTGGTGGAGGAGAAAGAGGAGAAAGTGGTGGAGAAGTAAAAGGAGGAGGTGATGGTAGTAGCGTAGCAGAAGGTGATGGTGACAGCGACGGTTGTAAAAGTGGTGAAATGGTGTCGACGGCAGAAGGGGCGGTGATGGGGGAGGGGTGGAAAGGGGAAGGTATGACTTTTGTGTAAATAATAAAGTTGGAGGGTTTTATAATTAGTGTCATTAACAATAATCTTAAAATTGTCATATCTACTCAATAATTAAGACTTGTGCCACTTTTTATTTAATTTTGAATTTTTTTTTGTCACACTTGATTACTTTTCCCGACATACATGGAGGCAGTGCAAGATTGTTTAAGTGGGAATTATAGCTGCGAGTGAGAAGATACGAAGGAATTTTGGTTAAAGACGATAAGGGTTGGCATCAAAGAGTAACATTTTAGTGAATCAACAATGCTAATTAGTGTACATGTTTTTTACTTGTGTTTCGTGTCAATCAATAAAATCATATACAACATGATGAAATTATTAAAAACATCAATTCATATGTTAAAATAAATGTTATATCTATCTAAATGATAAGCATTTCACATAGAAAGGCTCAAAAGTTATTTTAAAATTCATGAATATCTTTATTTAATATTTTTAATTCTTTTATTTATTTATTTTGTGTACCATAAGGTTTATATAAGTTAAAAAGTAACTTTAAATTTTTGAATGTTAGGATTTTTAATGTAGTTCAAATAAACAAAGATTTAAGAAGCAAAAATTGAGTTGATTTTAAAGTATAAAATATTAGGAATTCTTACTTATTACAAATAAGTAAAGATTTAATAGTTATATCCTTAATTAAATTCAAAGTGTTAAATATTAAGATAAATATTAAATGATAATTTTGTCTATTGGAGAGTCTTTAACATAGAAAAAAAAGTTTAATATACATTCCTAAGGACCTTCATACTTTTAAAGTAATATAAATAAATAAAATAATTTTTTTGTGATAAACTTTAAAGATAAGACACCTTAATGTGATAAAAATTGAAAATAATTTGTATGTAAAAAAAATTAAAGTTAGATGACTTTTATTTAACAAAAAATAATAAGTATAATTTTTTATGTAATAAACTCGGAGTGGATGATCAGTAATAAAATTTATTCAAACTTTCTTCAAATTCACTATTTAATTTTTCAATTCTTTCCATTTTCACCTACCTCAATCTCTCTTCTTCTTCTTTTTTTCAAATTATGATAATTAAATTTTAAAATGGTAATAAAATAAGGATTGGTTACTTATCAAAATATTGTTCCAATTACATATATATATATGAGGAGGGAATTATAGAGAAAAACTAAGGACATAAATCTTTGATTGCTTGAAAAGTGAAATCTAGTTCAGTCCATTTGACATAAAAGGGGTGCTCTCACACAAACATGACTTGGCTTGTCTCACACATAATAAATAAAATTTATTGTAACAATAGTAAGCATTTACCCATAATAAATTATTTGAAATAAAATACTGTAACTAATTAAATGTTTTTGCTTCAAATTCTAAAAAAAAATTATGATAATAGTTAAGTAAAATACCACCGATTTTTCATTCAAAAAAATTTATAGATGAACATAAATTTTTGCCTCGCTATAAAAGTTAATTAGCAATATAACCTTCAAAATAAATAATTTTAAATAAGATATTATAATTAAATAAATATTATTGCTTCAAATTATAAAAACTTGCGCCAATAATGAAATAAGATAAGTCTTAAATTTTTGTCTATGATAAAGATTTGGCATAGTTAATGTTTATTTCGATTATGAAAAGCTATGACAATACACGAATTTATTAGTGTAATTAAATTTTATAGCTAATAATTCTTAGTACCATAAGTTGAAATTCTTTCTTGCAATACTAAAATAGGTCATATCTAGGAGTGAGACATTATATTGTATCTACATAATGATTGAATAATTTTTATTATAAAATAAAACACTAAGTTTCATCACAATAATATCTTTATCGATATAATATAGTTAGATGTGTTAATCATTTGATTTGACTCAATCTTACCGGGTGTTACTAGTAAATTTGAAATATAATTTACATAAATAATTATAATATAATTACTTTCAATTGACTAATTATAATGAATTTAAATAAAATTTTACCATGTGTCAATCAAGTTTATTTGATCAGGTATTTCGATAATTATTATTTCACTCAAACTTCACCTATCAGAATAAGAATAATAATTTTATGGTTTACTATTAAATTGAAATAATTAATAATTATTTCAAATGTAAGTACAAGAGAACAATTGGTAACTAAGGATTAATAATTGAACATTGTTATTGCAGAAGTGTATCTGTACAATAATTTATTTCTAAATAAATACTTGATTAAATCTAATTTTTTTTATTAATTAACTAATTCTAACGAATTTAAATAAATTAACTTCACTACATTTTACTTTAAATTTGGTCTATAGGAATAACTTCGATTATATTAACTTGGATTAACTAATTATATCAAATTTAAATAAGATTTCAATGAGTCTCACACAAGCTTCAGCATAATCAATTGTTTCAGAAATCGTTATTCAACTAGAAGTGTTTATTATTTATCTCCATTCAATTCTATATGATCTTACTTGTAAGTTTCAAATATAATTTAAATAATAAATTATTATATACTATTATTTTATCAACTAATTATACCAAATTTAAACAATATTTTGGTAAGCCTCGCTAATTCTATGAAGATAGATATCAAGTTTATTTGTCACAACAAAAGAATAAAACCACTTACTATAAATATAGTTTTTCGTGAAAAAATGTTTTATCATTATAACTACAATATAGTAGTAAAATTTTATAGCAATTAGAAGTTCTTGTCATGAACCATGAAAAAATTGCAACTAACTTTTAGCCATGTAGATTGCTACGAAAAAATATTGTGCTAAAAGTTTAGCCCCCCAAAAAATCCATATTTAGCTATAACATGTTTTGTGGCAACATATGTCGTGTGTTGTAGTATAGCCTATTAATAGAACAATATAACATAACGAAATTTTAAGCATGCTAAAACAATATCATCATTAAGAGGAAAAATCCATATACTTGTTTCATATTCATAAATAAATAAATAAAAACAAATCATCAAACTTGCGTGACGAAGGAAATAAATAATTTAAACAAATGCCTAAAAAATGTAAAAAGTTATAACTACAATTAAATTAAATCATATGTTTAATTAGAAGCTAAATTACAAGAACTACTTAAAACAAAAAATGTAATTAACTCTTTAGCAACAAATTTGTAATAAGTTTTAAAATAGGAAATATATGTGATAAGTTTCATGATGAGGGGTTATAAATAGCAGTACGATAAGCAGAACTTTTAGAAAGTTGTGTCGATATTTATAGAAGGAAAAATAAAATTTTAATTATTATACATATAAATAGGTTATAGCCTTGACTTGTTGGTTTAGACTAACTTTAAGCTAGAAGAGGTCTTGAGTTCAATACTACCTAAACGCAATTTTAAATTTTAAGTATGAGTATGTTATATTTTGTAAAAGTGCTTAGGTTAATGTTTGAAACTCCAACCTCAAACAACAAAATCAACAAATGAACCAACACACCAAATAGGAACTTTGTTTAAATAGCGTCATTTTGTTATATATATATTAAAAAAATTCGAGGAATGGGCTCAACATGGTCATTGCCTTATTGATACCCCTAAGTAGGCAAAAAATATAATGAAGGACAATTTAGCTAATAAAAATAATTTTGGGCCCTTTCCCACTATCTCGGCATTGGTGTTGGCACTTAAAAATCAGTTAACGAATATCATATTCTTACCATTCCCATTTTGGTCTCCTCTATTTCCTCTTCCACTTTTTTGTGTATTTGTAAATTGAGATCATCTTCTCTATAGACAATCTTTTACTAATTTTACCAACCAAACACTTGAACAATTTTTTGAGATATTATTTGCTAAAAAGAATGTCTTCTATCATATACTACCAAGCATACATGTGATGAATTCATCATTCCATTTTTACACATATTTTATTCATCTTGTACTATTGTTATTTTACTCTGTTAATTTCATTGCTTATAGTTGGATTTTAATGGTAAGAGACATTGCCTTTCTAACTTTGCAGTTTTCCCTTAAGTTATTAATGTAGGATGCTTTAAAGTTAAATAATGGTAAATAGAAATGTATATCACTGAAATGTCCATGCTGATTATATCATTTTCTCTCATACAATTTGGAAATAAAAGTAAGACATAAGTTTCATTTTTCCAATTAAAACTCTTTATGATTATCTTTTATTTTTATATGAAATAAATATCACATATTTTTAACTTATTCTCCGAAATTTGGGATTATAATATAAATATGCTAATTTGAGAATTATATTCAATTATTAACCATTGTGATTAGTATTAGTTATGCAATACATCATGGAGAAATAATTTTATATTGCTTTGTACAAAAAAGAGTATAAATTTAATATTATTTCAGCTATTTTTTATTTACAGAAAAGACAAAATAACTAAAAGATTTTTTACATCTTTCAAGAAGTGTGCAAATTTTGATTTAACTGATAAACCAAATCAAAAAAATATTATCAGATTTATCACTATGTTGTTATCTATTTCATAGTTTTCAAATAGGGTAGAAAATCTCAGGCATATGTTCGTTTTTTATGGGTTTTCTAGGGATATAATGACAAAAATGCTTTTTTAAAATATTTTTTTGATGTTTTACTCCGAACTCCAAATGATGTAAATTTGGTATCGTTGGAAAGAAGACTCGTAGACCTTTAATTTGATAGGTTGTGGGCCACATAACTCTTAATATTCTAAGATCAAGGCAGAGTTCATTGCTCGTAAATAGTTCTGGGAGCTATAAACTATTAATTTACAGTTCTGGGAGCTACACTTCGCCGTCTCCTCTCCACCGGCGAACAACCACAGCCACCACCGCAATCCCCCTCCCGTCGCTCAGCCGGCGAAGGCCAGGAGACAGCCGCCGTCTCTCTCTCTCCCTCTCTTCATCCTTTCCTTTCCTCTTCTCTCTCTAGTCGCCGCTCCGACCGGCGAAGACCACCGGCGAACGTGGGACCAGCAAACTCCGACAAAGCAACATTCGTCGGACTTCGACAATCCTTTAGAAGTCAAAGTTGTCGGAAATCTCGAGCCCCTGCGTAGGTGAAGGCAGATCTGTAAAGATCTGTAAAGTTTTGTCTAGTTTTTCCGGCGAAGCTCTGGTTTTTCCGGCAATTTTTTTTTTTTTTTCAGGTGTACATATCTGTATTTTCGGTGACGAACAACAGCTGCAACTAAACTAAACTAAGTACGCCGACGTGAACAGTATTCCGACGTGAACAGTATTTTCTGGCGGCAACCAGGTTCATTTCTACCGGAGTTGGTACCTCCGGTTTTTATATCTTTATATTCTATCTTTTGTTCATATACTTGTAGTTACATTTTGCCGATTTTAAACCCCCGAATAATTTATTAGTTCATACTCATTTTCGTGGCTTTGGATAGTGATGGTAGACTAGGGTCATGTTCTCGCTCATGGACGGGGACGAGGGTAAGGAGAGGTAATTGGGTTAAAGGAGCGTCTAGACTGAGAATAGGTTCTTGGAACATTGGGACGTTAACGGGTAAATCCATAGAACTGGTTAAGATTCTAAAGAAGAGGAAGATTAATATAGCCTGTGTCCAGGAGACAAAATGGGTCGGCTCTAAAGCTAAGGAGGTAGACGGGTATAAGCTTTGGTTTTCTGGTAAATCGAAGTATAGAAATGGAGTAGGCATTTTAATAGACAGTGATTTAAGGGATCAGGTGGTGGAGGTTAGGAGAGTCAATGATAGGATGATGTCGATTAAAATGGTCGTTGAAGGGATCACGTTGAACGTTATTAGTGCTTATGCGCCCCAAGCGGGCTTGTGCGAGGAGGATAAGAGGCGCTTTTGGGAGGAGTTGGACGAGTTATTGGGAGGCATACCACCTACTGAGAAGCTTGTCGTGGGAGGGGATTTCAATGGGCACATCGGATCTATTTCGGGAGGGTATGATGATGTGCATGGGGGCTTTGGCTTCGGGGACAGAAATGGAGGAGGAACCGCACTGTTGGATTTCGCAAGAGCTTTCGGATTGGTGATAGCCAACTCGAGTTTCCCAAAGAAGGAGGACCACTTGGTAACCTTCCGTAGTTTAGTGGCTAAAACTCAGATAGATTTTTTACTCCTCAGGAAGGATGATAAGAGTTTGTGCAAAGACTGTAAGGTCATCCCGATCGACAACCTTACAACCCGACATAAGCTCTTAGTGATGGATTTAGGGATAAAGATGACAAGGACGAGAAGGGTCAGGGAAGAACGACTTAGGATCAGATGGGGGAGTTTGACAACGGTTAGTGCCCTTGAGATGGGAGAGAAATTGAAGGATATGGGGGCCTGGGATAGTAGTGGGGATGCGAATGATATGTGGGATAGGACAGCTAGTTATATTAGGGTTGTAGCAAAGGAAGTGTTAGGAGTCTCGACAGGTAGTCGTAGTCGGCATCGAGGGGACTGGTGGTGGAATGGAGAAGTGCAAGGGAAAGTGGAAGCAAAGAAGGTGGCGTATGCTAAGTTGATAGAGAGCAAGGATGAGGTGGAGAAGTGGACGAATGGAGAACTGTATAAGATAGCGAGGAAGGAGGCGAAGTCGGCGGTTGCAACGGCAAAAATGGCAGCTTTTGAACGTCTCTATGCTGAACTGGAAGAGAAAGGTGGGGACAGAAAATTATTCAGGCTAGCCAGGGCCCGGGAGAGAAGGGCACGCGATGTGGATCAAGTGAAGTGCATTAAAGACGAAGACGGAAAAGTATTGGTAGAGGAGACCCTTATCAAACAAAGATGGCAGTCATACTTCCATAAACTTTTGAATGACAAAGGGGACAGAGAAATTGTGTTGGGAGATTTGGAACATACAGGAAGGAGTCACGATTTTGGGGGTTGTAGGAGTATTACGGCCGATGAGGTTAAGGATGCTGTTCGTAGGATGCGCTGGGGAAGAGCGACCGGACCTGACGAGATCCCTGGAGAATTTTGGAAGAGTGCGGGCTCGGTAGGTTTGGAATGGCTGACTAGGTTATTTAATGTCATCTTTACGATGGCAACGATGCCCGTAGAATGGAGATCGAGCATCATGATCCCGCTTTACAAAAATAAAGGGGATAGCCAGAGCTGTGACAATTATAGAGGTATTAAGCTTCTAAGCCATACTATGAAAGTGTGGGAAAGAGTGGTAGAGATGAGGGTGAGGAGAGGCGTGTCTATTTCAGAGAACCAGTTCGGATTTATGCCGGGACGCTCAACTACAGAAGCCATCCACCTTATGAGGAGACTAATGGAGCAATATAGGGAGAGGAAGAGAGACTTGCATATGGTGTTCATAGACTTGGAAAAGGCTTACGATAAAGTCCCACGAGAGATACTATGGAGATGTTTGGAGGCTAAAAGTGTACCTGTAGCGTACATAAGGGTGATCAAGGACATGTACGAGGGTGCCAAAACCAGGGTAAGAACAGTAGGAGGGGACTCAGAACACTTCCCAGTTATGATGGGGTTGCATCAAGGATCAGCTCTTAGCCCGTTCCTATTTGCCTTGGTGATGGATGGATTGACGCGACAAATTCAAGGTGAGGTGCCATGGTGTATGCTTTTTGCGGATGACATAGTCCTCATCGATGAGACTCGTAGCGGAGTTAACGCTAAGCTGGAAGATTGGAGACGCACCTTGGAGTCTAAGGGGTTTAAGTTGAGTAGGTCCAAGACAGAGTACCTAGAGTGCAAGTTCAGTGAGACACCTCAAGAGGTTGGTGCGGAAGTTAGGCTCGGGGAACAAGTCATCCAAAAGAGAAGTAGTTTTAAGTACCTTGGTTCTATCATGCAAGACAGCGGAGAGATCGACGAGGATGTCACACACCGTATTGGGGCAGGATGGATTAAATGGAGGCTCGCCTCCGGTGTGTTATGTGACAAGAAGGTGCCACCAAAACTTAAGGGCAAGTTCTACAAAGTGGTCGTTAGACCAGCTATGTTATATGGGGCGGAGTGTTGGCCAGTTAAGGTCTCCCACGTGCAAAAGATGAAGGTTGCCGAGATGAGAATGTTGAGATGGATGTGTGGGCATACTAGGAGTGACAAGATTAGAAATGAGGCTATTCGAGAAAAGGTAGGAGTGGCCTCGGTGGAAGACAAGATGCGGGAAACGCGACTGAGATGGTTTGGACATGTGAAGAGGAGAGTCCCAGATGCACCAGTGCGGAGATGTGAGAGGCTGGCCATGGATGGTTTCAGGAGAGGTAGGGGTAGGCCGAAGAAATATTGGGGAGAGGTGATCAGACAGGACATGGCACATTTACGACTTACCGAGGACATGACCCTAGATAGGAGGGTGTGGAGGACACACATTAGGGTAGAAGGCTAGTACATAATAGTTTTATTCTCCCTTATTCGTAGACGTATTAACGCAATGTGATTTCTTGTACTCTGATGTATGTTATTTATGGTATTTATGTTATTATCCAATAATAATATCTACTGTTTTTGTGCTTTGATTATACTATTGTTTGGACCGTATTTGTCATCTACTTATTTACTCTAATATTATTGTCTGACCTTTTTCTATGCTTTTATTGAGCCGGGGGTCTTTCGGAAACAGCCGTCCTACATTGGTAGGAGTCAGGTCTGCGTACACTCTACCCTCCCCAGACCCCACGATGTGGGATTTCACTGGGTTGTTGTTGTTGTTGTTGTTGTTGAATATCATAAGAAAAGGCTAATAATTGGCACATTAAAATCTTTGATGCTATTATTAATTTGTCTTCAGTAATATCAGTTGCACTTGCAAAATTATTTTTCTCATACTTTCTCTAGTTTATATTAAGGGATTATTGAGTTATAATATATATTTTTTAAAATTTTTAAATATATAATGCAAGGCAGCAAGGAAATTGACGATGATATCACACATCGTATTGGAGCAGGGTGGATGAAATGGAGGCTCTCTTCTGGTGTGCTATGTGACAAGAATGTGTCACCACAACTTAAGGGCAAGTTCTACAAAGTGGTGGTTAGACCGGCTATGTTATATGGGGCGGAGTGTTGGCCAGTTAAGGTCTCTCACGTTTAAAAGATGAAAGTTGTCGAGATGAGAATATTGAGATGGATGTGTGGGCATACCAGGAGCGACATGATTAGAAACGAGGCTATTCGGGACAAAGTAGGAGCGGTCTCGATGGAAGACAAGATGCGAGAAATGTGACTGAGATGGTTTGGGCATGTGAAGAGGAGAGACACAGATGCCCAGTGCGGAGGTGTGAGAGGTTGGCCATGGATGGTTTCAAAAGAGGTAGGGGTAGGCCGAAGAAATATTGGGGAGAGGTGATTAGACAGGACATGGCGCAGCTATAGCTTACCGAGGACATGACCTTAGACAGGAGAGTGTGGATGACCCACATTAGGGTAGAAGGCTATTACATAGTCTCGTTATTCTCCCTTATTAGTAGGCGCATTAGAGACTATAATTTCTTGTGCTCTGATTTCTGTTATTATCTATTACTTTCTGTACTTTGATTACTCTATTTTATTTGTGTCGTTCTCGTTATTTGCTTTTCCATATCTCTTTGAACTTCTTAGCCTTATCTAACCTCTTTTTATGCTTTTATTGAGCCGATGGTCTTTGGAAAACAACCGTCCTACTTTGGTAGGAGTAAGGTCTGCATACACTTTACTTTCCCCAGACCCCACATTGTGGGATTTCACTGGGTTGTTGTTTGTTGTTGTATCCTTTTGATTATTTCTAAAATATTCTCCCAAAAAATATAAAGTAGTTAAGAACCTCATTAAAATGAAGGGTAAATATGAAAAATATCTTAATAATTCTCTTGAACTTTAAAATTTTCATATATTTTAAAGATTGAAGTGTCAAAAATACACCTAAATTATCCATTGTTTTAAATTTTTGTACCTAAACTATCCGGAGTGTGAAAAACACACATAAACTATTACTAATAAGTTTGAGAAATACATCTCAAATAATATGTGATGATGTGTATATTATTACACTTTCTCTTTAAAAAATACACTGCCACATGAATTGCCACGTGGAAAATAACTCCATCATGGCAAAAAGTGGCAACATGTAACGAGCACATGTAACAATCCCAACAGAAAATATAAATTGAAACACATAACTTCTCTCTTAAAATATCAATTGAAACTTTTTAAAATAATAATAATGTGTCAGCAAAAAAAAAGGCTAATGAAAATTCAAGATCAGATGCACCTAAATATATTTGATCCTGTCAGAATTGAAGTGTGTTTCTCAAATTAATGAGTGATAATTTAAATAAAAATTTTGGCCAGATGTGCCTGAGTGTATATGTATACATCCATTTGGTCCAGTCAACATTGATGTGTTTTTCTTAAACTGATATGTGATAATTTAGATTGTTTGTCACACTTTCAATAGATTAGACATAAAAATTTTAAAAAAAGGATAGTATGTGTGTTTTTAACACTAAACTTTATTTTAAATTATGAAAAAAAATCTCTAACGATTCACTTATTATGACTAGAGGAAGTATAATCATCACGTTGGTCCTTTTTGCTCTTTCAAATTTATATCTTTCTCCATATCTTCATCTCACTGCCATTATATATTTAAAGTTCTTTTTATGATTATATCTATTTATAATTTTCATTATATACTTGATAGGTTTTTTTTTATGTTCAATAATTGTTAAGATGATTGAAGGATTAGAGATATACATAGCTATTACTTTCTTATGCTTTTTATCCTCGCAACTTCAAAATCACACACAATTTTAATATCTATGTAAGATTTCTTAATTTTTTGTTTTATAAAGTCTCTTCCTAGCAAAATTATTTGGAAAAGAAAAAAGGAAGAAAACTGTTAACATTAAAGTTATGATATATATATATATATATATATATATATATATATATATATATATATATATATATATATATAGTCATTTAATTAATTATTTTATTTTTAATATCTCAAAAAGTTTTTACATTCAATTACTCATTCTTTCATCTCCCACTGTAATATAATTTCTTTATTAGATATAACGTGCATTTAGATATTCTTTAGCCTTCCACTATAATATATCTTCTTTATTATATATAATTTTAATTTAAATATTCATAATGTCTCCTAATATTTGAATTTTTTTTTATATTTAATATATTTAATAAACATAATTACTGATAACTCAAACCTCTTCATTTTATTCTCTTAGTTATTGTTACACCCCGCACTTTTGAGCTCGGAACATCTTCTTAAGTTCCTTAAACACGATCATGTGAGCCGGATAAGCTACGACACTATCAAACAACTCTAAGGAAAGAAGATTGTGATACCTCGCGAGAAGGGAGGTTGGAGATAGAGTCATAAGAATCCGGAAAGAGTTGGAGGCTAAGAAATGAGTCGTAGGGCTCGATTTACCTACGTAAGACACTAAGTTAAGAGTCTTATACACTTAAGTTGCTTAAGGATATACCAAGCTTACGTAGTGCGGATTACATGAGCTCTTAAAATAAGACGAGAGGACAAACCTACGAAAGGGAGGAAAAACTAGTTTTCGAACTTATGAAAGCAAAGCAAGCAGGTGACAAGAAGGTAGGTGACACACCTAGGTGGGACCCACACTGCCACATGGCAGCATGTGACTGGCCGAATAAGTTGAGGTGGCACCCTAGGAGGCTGCCACGTGTCACCCTAGGGGGCTGCCACGTGGCACCTTCTAAAAAGGTGTATATATATGCATTATGTGACTCTTAACTTGTTCATTATCCAAAAATCAGCCAAGGAAGTTGAGAGAAAACGTGAGAGAAAGAGAGAAAGCTAGGCAGCCACGGATTGAAGAACCCGTTTTTAAAGAGGACTGCTATTACTAATACTATCATAACTCCTTCTGTATAGTTCCGTTTCAAGTGATTCAAGATGTTTTGGAAAGCTATTTCATAGGGCTATAACTTTCGTGTAGCCACTGAAACCCAGTGTTTCTTTTATCATCTCGAAAAAGGGTGATGAAGTATGGGGTAGGTGCTGCCCAGATTTTGTTTATGAAATCCTACACAGACTGCTGTTGGTATTTTGGGCATATCTCTTTGTACAAAATTGCTGTAGGGATGATTATAAATGGTATGCGACCTTGAGACACATGTCTATAACTTTCATTGAGAACACAAATCCTGTTTCCGTCAATTAGCCCTTCGAAACTAAGGGACAATACGAGACAGTAACCTGCCCAGAATTCACGTTTTGACAACTTTGGTGAATTTTGACCAATTTCGGGTGAGGTAAGGTCTTACCTTCTAATTTGAAGTTTATGGTGTTGTTATAAGGTGTATTAAACACCTTTTAGGCTGCTGGAAGTGTAAAAATGTCATAGCAATGTTTAACGTTCGAAGCAATCCAAATTGTAGTCGTTATAGTCGAATTATTGTCGAAGTGAAGTGTTGTTAGTGTGAGTGGTTGCTGCAGGGGTGTAAGGTGTGGTTGCAGGGCCTAAATGTGTTTTAAAGTGGTTTATGGTGCTGCTGGTTGAAGCTACATGACCCCTCGTTGTGTATAATTAAAGGCGTTACAAAATAAAGGCTAGACGCCCTATTGTGATATCGTATTTTTGAATAAGTCGTTTGAAGTTTATGTTGTATATTGTTGTTGCGAATTGCTTAAACATATGCTGCAGGTTGTTGTTGTTGGTTGGCTGTAGGTCTTAGGGACCTAATTGGAAATCCGGATAGGGCACATTGTAGGGGAGGTGCTGCCCGATTTTCGTTAACATCCTAACTAGTTAAGGAACTAGTCGAGAAGGCGAGCGAAGGGATGAATGTTATAAATACTCGTGGTTAGTCTAAGTTGCTGAAAAGTCCAAGGTTGTTAATACTTACATTACTTCCATGTTAAATAGGTTTCGAGGACAACGATGTGGACGTGATTAAGAGAAGTCCATACAAGGTATGTGAAGCTTTCCTTTGGCGTGTTTTTGGAATAGATATGTAGAACTATTCTTCTTTTCTTTTGGCATGTCTTAGATATAAGTTATGAATGATATGTATATGATATTTGGGATTCAATCCATTCGTAAAGCCCTGAGTATGAGTCGAAACTCTTGTTTACTTTTTGGTATTAGAACTTCTGCAATAGCTGAGTCATTGCCTTGTTGTCTTCTATGTGATGAAAACTAGTACATGTAAAGCCTATTTCTTCTTTCCTTTGGAGTGGCTTAACTTTAAGTGAAATGGTATATGATATAGGTTTAGAGGTAATTCCATTTATGAGCTCTGAATGTAACTCGTGACTTGTAGTCACTCCTGAACATCAAGAGTCTAAAAGTAGTCAAACTGATATTCTCGAGCCTGCTATATAATGAATAGTAAGTAGAGGTAATAGCTCCTCTTTTTAGAGGCTCTGAAATGATAAATGCCGTTGATTGCATGAGTTGATTCTTTGACTAGATAAATTGTGTTTCTGATTGCATAGACTATATTTCTGATTGCATAAATTATGTGGCATTATTTTGATGCATGTTTGTGATCCCTGAAGCCCCAACTGATGTAAGCCCTAATGACATCTAAAGGGATACCTCAGATAATTACTCCCCCAGTCTTCAGGTGACGGTTCACTTGACTGTTTCATCGAGTCTTAGATAATGACTTAGTTGCATATGGTTTCTCACTATTCTACTCGTGCATACTGTAACCCATCCTTCCTCGAGTCCCACGATGGGCCGGGATATGTTATCGTGCACAGTGTTACTACTTCTTTCACCGCGTCCCGGGCCGGATGTGTATAGTTCCACGCACGAGGAGACGATGCCGTACGTGAGGTGTGATATATGTTATATGTTATGACGATACGATTATTCACCGAGTCCCGGGCCGGTTGTAATATGATAGTATATGCGGTGAAATAAGGAAGGAACACCGAGTCCCTTCTTAGAGGGCCGGGTACATATGTATATTATGATGGTACGCTATAGACGTACACCACTCCATTCACCGAGTCCCTCACAAAAGGGCCGGATACTTTATGTAGGCATGCATATGAGATTAAAGCAATACATTGTGACCCTGAGCCCCGCAGTGAATCGGGTGTGATACGATGATATACATGATAAGATGATATTGTATACGATGGTATGATACCGTATACGATGATATAATGAAATGAAATGCATTATGATATGATGATATGTGATTATGAAGAAGTGATTATAACACCGAGTTCACTAGAGGGCCGGGCACAGCATATGATGATGTGTATGATTTCCGTGTCCTAAGGTGCAGGTACAGTAATTCATTTAGTTATTATACTTGTTCCCTGCATCCCTATTTCAGTTATGATCTCAGTTATGATGTGTTATGCTTTACATACTCAGTACATATATCGTACTGACCCCCCTTTTCTCGGGGGGCTGCGTTTCATGCCCACAGGTACAGATGTTTATTCTGGAGATCCATCAGCATAGGAGTTCCTCTCAGCTGTGTCGGAAGTGCTTCACTGTTCTGGAGCCTAAATTTTGATGCTGGTCACTTAATGTATATATTTGTACATTCAGGGGTACGGCGGGGGTCTTATCCCGCCATATGTTGCTGTTACTATTCTTAGAGGTCTGTAGACATATGTATATGTGGGTTGTTTGTGAGTTAGTTTTGATGTTGCCTATTCGATATGTTGTGAATGTTTTTGTTATAGCAGCCTTGTCGGCTCGCATGCCCTCTAATGATATGATACAAATGAAAGAGGCTACATGTACATGAAAAAGTTTTAAACTATTGGGGTTTTTGTATATAGTATCACATCACACACGGTTCAACTTAAGTGTAATTGATAAATACGCATAAGAGGGTCCAGGTCGGACCCCAGTTGCGGCCTACGGGGTTGGGTCGTGACAGTTATATACGTGACTCTCTTTTTTTAATCTTCATAACCCAAAAAATTTAATTTGTAAGTTTATGATACCTTATGGTATTTCTTTGTCTATATAAAAATAATGTCTCCTAGTATTTGAATATTTTTCTCCTTTTTTATATTTAATATCTTTAATAAAAATAACTACTAATAACTCGCTCCTCTTCAATTTAATCTCTTAATTATATTTATAACTCTCTTTTTTAATCTTCATAACCCCCAAAATTTAATTTATAATTTTATGACACCTTATGGTATTTCTCCACTTTGCCTATATAAATTCATATTTTGTTTCAATAAAATTCCTATTCAAGGTTATTCTTTCACTTATCCATCACCAAAACATACATAAGGTGAGGAAGAAAATGTTAATCACCATTTTATTTAATTACTTTCATGGTTAAGAACCATGATTGGCAAATTCATAAAGAATCTATGGGTAAAAATATTTTTTCTAATCTCTTAAATTATATTCTATTTATGTGGTACGATTTATTTTTTGAGATTTAATTAGACTAATTTGAAACTAAATTGAATAAATCCAAGATCAACAAAATCATGGACTAACTAACAATTTCTTATAATAATTATTATAGTAATTTTATCTCTTTAATTTTTCTTTCCTCTTCTCTATTTTTCATTTATGTACTCTATTGAAGAATTTAAAATATCTTTTTAATTTTTTCTATATCACACTTCCTTACTTTTTTTTCTAAGTTGTATTTTTGTTATTTACTTTGATTATATGTGTCTCCTTTCATCAAAGAGCAGTAATACTATAAGTGAAAGTAAGGTTTATTAGATTATTGCTCACCAACAAGGGTTGTGGTGGAGTGGTAATTAGTACTCATTTATCCTTAACCAAGAGGTCTCAAGTTCGAGTCCCCTTAGGTACGAATTTGCCTTTGTTAGGGAGCAATTTATTCTCCAATGTGGGACTTTCTGATGCAAATTCGGATTTAATCGGGCTCTGATGTGGGTACTGGACATCGGGTTGGAAATTAAAAAAAAGAAGAAGAAATTATTGCTTTCATACATGAACTTCGGAGGAGTTTAAGAGAAAGTTCTAGCAGAAGAAGTTGGATATTGTCCACAAACTGATTCAAAATAAAATAGCGGACTTGTGAACATTAGCCTTTGTTAGGGAGTAATTTACTCTCCAATGTGGGATTTTTCGGCGCAAATTTGAATTTAATCGGGCTCCAATGTGGGTACCGAACATCGGGTTGGAAATCAAAAAAAAAAGAAGAGGTTATTTCTTTCATACATGAACTTTGGAGGAGTTTAAGAGAAAGTTCTTGCAGAAGAAGTTAGATATTTTGTTCCAGTCTTTTTAGAATGCTCTTTGAATTTTAAGGAGGTTGATGACGATTATATTTCGAAATACAAATAGGTTTGAATGGGTAACGAGATTTTTGTGAGTTTTGATGGAGTATTTTTATTGTCCACAAACTGATTCAAAATAAAATAGCAGACTTGTGAATATTAGCTTTTGTTAGAAAGCACTTTGCTCCTCAATGTGGTAGTTTCTGGCGCAAATTCAGATTTAGTCAGGCTTCAATATGGGTACCGGACACCGGATTAAAAACTAAAAAAAGAAGAAGAGATTATTGCTTTCTTACATGAACATTGGAGGAGTTTAAGAGAAAGTTCTAGCAGAAGTAGTTGGATATTTTGTTCCAGTCTCTTTAGAATGCTCTTTGAATTTTAAGAAGGTTGAACATGATTATATTTCGAAATACAAATAGGTTTGAATGGGTAATGAGATTTTGGTGAGTTTTCGTGGAGTATTTTGATTGTCCACAAACTGATTCAAAACAAAATAGCGGACTTGTGAACATTACTATTCATTTCAAAGTCAATGTCAATCTTCTATTCTCAAGCTTTTGTATTAAGCTGCTCACGAAATATATTATTTAATGTGAATTATTTTTAATTTACAAATATTAACCTCTTTAATTGCATCTTACAATAATAACTTGAAAAAATATAAGTGTCACTCTCTTTAACCCACTCTCAAAAAATAATAGTTTAATTTTTAGAAAAAAATCAATTTTTCCTTATCTCACCCACCCCCACCGCCACTCCCTACCCCGACCACCTATATCCTCTCAAAAAAAATATTAATGTTGTTTTTCTTTATTTTATGAATATCCCTCTTTAATCCATTTTTCTCATTAAACGACTCTCTTTTAAAAGGGTGGTATGAGTTTTATTTATTTTTTAAATACCCAACCCATTAGGACAGGTCCACAATTATTCTAGATGAGACGCATTTATTTGTTGTGATGTTTTAAAGTTAAATCCTATAATTAGGACAGGTCACAGATTGTGGACCTTTTGAATGAGATGATTTTTGATAGATTGTTGTATTTTTATTTAGTGGCACTTTTACCATTTTGACGAAACAGATATAAGAAGCTTGTTCGTTCAAAAATACAAGTTAGGCAAACTGTATGGGTTTAGAAGAAGCAAATTGAGTCACTCATGAGTTTTATAGGTGCACCAAAACTAACAATATATATAGGTAGCAACACCTGGCAGTTGCAGGCCAATATGAGAAGCAATATATGTGTAAGATTTTCGTCTCCTTCTTTTTCATATATACATAGTAAGATTAAGAGGGGAAAAAGTAGCCGTACCATGAAAAGTGGAAGGTTGGGAAAGTTTAAGTCGATGCGCAAATCTTGAATGAATTTTTGAAATTTGGGTTTGTAATGAGTTGCATCAAACTTCGTCCTTGTATCACTCTCACCATGAAACCACAAGAGTCCTCGAAGTTGTCCTCCATCTTTAAGAGAAAACTTAACTTTTTTCACCAACTGATCATATGGAATATTTCCGTGTGACCAATTGTGAATTCCTTTTCCAGACACAGAACAAGGGACTAAACCTATTACACCAAAATTTGGATGCTTGTGTAGAATTGCATTAGCAAATGCCATTCCAGGCCCAATTCCACAATTGCGAACACAATCAACCCCATAATTTAGAGGCTCCTTAGCTATTTCCCAACGTAAATCTACACTAACCCTTAAAATATCTTCATTAGATTCACACTCACGAGGTACAATACCATCCCAATATGAGTAAGATACTCCTCCTTGACCTGCCATATTGCTTTGCCCTGCTAATATGAAGATCTGTTTGTTCAATTTGTATGTGCTCCTATTCCTTGTTACATCTTTTTTAGGATTCATCACCATCCATAAATACGGTATAACAAAAACAATAACCAATATTAAAACTATTTCTTCACTTTTACTTGACCACTTGAAAACCATACTACTCATCGATCACCCTCCGCTCCTAGTTATTTATTTATTTTTTAAATAAATAAATAAATAAAAATCTTCACAAATCACACAAGACAGGCTCGTATAAAAAGGAATAGTTTTGAGAAATTCTAAATTCTCATAACCATACCAACAAGGAAATATCACAAATCAAACTATACATATGCATGCATGTTACTCTGTTTCATTGTATTTTTCTATGTCTACAAGGGAATGACCAATGAATGATTATGTTTCTAAACTTAAATTATTTTGTTTCAATGTATTTATGATAAGTTTTGTCTATTCATTATTGGCTTTGCCAAAAGATCGATTGTCTATAAAAGGTTTTACTTAATAATCACTTACTTGAATTCTCCAACAATTATGAACAATAAAATTCTCCCTACTAAAAAAATTATAAATAGGAAGGATCATAAGAAATGATGTAAATTTTATTTTATTTTCACCAACTAAAAGTCGAGAACCGAAAAATATTTATGAGTATGCAACAGTTAGTCAAGACATTGATATAATACCAATTTTATACTACAGCCTACTCCTATTAGGTTCAAACAATCCGTAAACTATTTTAGGAGATGCAACTCTCAATTGTGTGAGGCAAACATATTGTCGGTTGTGTGAGGTTTTCTTCGACTGCCAAATGTACCTGGGATCTATAACTTACTTATTTCAACTTTTTTCATCTCCTTACTTTTTCTCACCTATTTTTAACCTTTTCTTCTACTTTTTCTTTCTACTCACAACACTCCTTTGCATGTTTTTTCTTTTACTTGTTACTCCCTTCATCTCATATTAATTAATCATATTTCATTTTATACGCATGCTTAAAATATCATAAATAAAAAGATAATTTTACTAATTCACCCTTAAAAAACTTCTTGGAAATTTTACAAATAAATGTGAACATTTTAAAAAAAAAATTAATTACAAGGATAATATAGAAAAAGCTTTAACTAATGCTTTCTTAATTAGTAAGGTGGACAATAAATATAAGACAATAATTTTTATTTAGTGCCCATTTGGATTGGCTTATTTTAGGTGCTTTTAAGTTAAAATAACTTTTAATCAGCTTTGAAGTATTTGGGTAAACTTAAAAAGTACTTATAAGCACTTATTTTCAAGTCAAAATAACAAAAATAAGCCAAATATTTTTAAGTCAAAATAACAAAAATAAGCCAAAAGGCATAAGTTAAAAATTCTAACGTATGACTTTTGGATTATAAGTCATAAGTCAAAAGTCAAAGTGTAACACCCCCTAAAACGTTGTAGGTTGTCGACGAAAATGATACCGCCTCGGTATTTTGGGCATAACTTTTCACAGGATAGTCCAAATTAGGTGATTCAAGTTGCCTAAGAACCCGACATCATTATCTACAATTTTGTGAAGACAGGAGCTTAGGATTTGGAGTCTAAGTAGGCCAAATAAATTATTTTTTTCAAGACCTAGTGCTGTGATGAAATAGAGTATTTGTAGAAGAAAAATCACATCTCTATGTAAAATAATCCAATTTAGTTGATTCTTGAACGACATGAAAGAAAATTTCTAGACATACAATTTATATGAAGATACCAAATTCGAATTAGGAAGTTATCTTATTCAAACATAGCTCCAAAAAAGGGTATTCCGTAAAAAGAAGATTCATCTCACCAACCATGGAAGATCTAGATCCATTTGACATCACCCATGACATCAATAGTCCTTCATTTGACATTACCCATGACATCACAATCCTCATTTGAATTGTCAAAATTATTCTTTGTAATTATTTTATTTATTGTTAGGTCCTCCTTCACACCTATAAATACCCACCTTATTTCCTCATTTTATTCATCAAGCTTTCTCAAGCAACTCTTCTCTCTATACACTTCTTTACTCATTCTCAAATATAATTTTAGTTTTTAGTAGTGTAGAAATACTATTCTTGTGATTCATTTACTCCGGGTAGTACACAAAATGCACCAGCGAGGAGAAAAGGCTAGGAGTTCAAGAGTGTATTGAGTCCTTTGATTCTAAGTAAAGCTTTGGATTCTAGGTATGTAAGGCTTCAATGAGAGTATTCCTTCCACTCTCATGCCTAAAATATTTTGATAATATGATAAATTATATTTGTTTACCTAATTCACTTCAAGCTTTATTCTAAGGTATGCGGGTGTATACCATGGGTTCTTCAACCCATGTAGTCCAAAACTGTTTCAGCCAAATCTCTTAATTTTAAGTAAGATTTTCTTTTGGATAATTCTTATTTCTATTTAATAGCATGAATCATGGTTAAACTAATTATTATTGGTCTATTTTGATGCAAAATAATTTTATATGTATGGATTGATGGTTTGCAAGTATTTTCTCTACTTAGCTCTTTAAAGGTTCTTAAAATTCATGGTGGGTTGCTTAAAGTATGATTAAATTGATGGATTTCATAGTGTTTATGCATAAGTCTATTTACATGTTTGAAAGTTTAAGTGAATAGAATTGTTATACCCCGTACTTTCACACCTTGGGACATTGTCTTAAGTCTCTTGAAAAGTGCCATGTGATCTAGATTATCTACCACGCTATCAAGTAACTCTAAGGAAAAGCGAATGAGATACCCCATAAGAGCAAAGGTTGGAAATAGGGTTATAAGGATTTGAAAGTAGTTGGAGGCCAAATAACGAGTCGTGGAACTCGACATGCTTGGATAAGCTATCGACTTGGTCGTTTTGCATAATTAAACTTCTGGAGCACACATCGAGCTTAAGTAGCAAGGAATACATAGGCTCTTAAAGTAAGATGAGATTACTAACCCACAGAAATTAAGCAAGCAGGTGACAAGTAGGTGACGCACCTACTTAGGCTAAGTAGGTGACCCACCTACTTGGGGTGGACCCCACACTGCCACATGGCAGCTTTGGATTGGCCGCATGGTTGAAGTGGCACCCTAAAGGGCTACCACGTGTCACCCCTAGGGGGCTGCCACATGTCACCCCTAGGGGGCTGCCACATGTCACCCCTAGGGGGATGCCACATATCACACCCAAAGAAAGGATATATATGCTTAGTCTTATGACTAAGCTTTCATTTTCAGCATTTTGGACTCGAAAAAGTTGAGAGAAAACATGAGAGAGAGAAGAGAGAGTCACGGCAGCCACAAGAATAAGGTAAGCCCTCCGATTTTTTTTTATGATTTAATTATTTAAGGTATAATATGGTTATATAATGGTGTTCAATCATGTAAATTGAATTTTTGGGGCAGCAAGATAGGGCGACGAACAACCCATCAGTTTTCAGCGCGTTAAGGAGCTTTCAAGGAAAATTTTCAGCAAGGTAAGGTTTGATTCTCTCCTCCCACATTTGGAAAAGTGTTTAAGAATTTTATGGGTGTGTAAACATGAGTTTGAGATGTGAAAATATGGACGTTACGGCTGAAGGAAGTGGCAAGTCGTGTAGGGACTATTTTGACGTATTCTAGTGGCTTAAAATGTAACTAGTGTGTTGTTATTGTAGTGTCGTATTGGGAATTTTTTTGTGGTGTTGTAGAGATGGAAACATGTCTAAATATGGGTATAAGTGCTGCTGGTTGCATTCACATGATACCCCATTTCGTATGGTTAAGCTTTTATGAAATAAAGATTGAAAACTGTATTTTGGAGTCGTAGTTTTGAGCGGGCTGTTGGGGACTTGTTTGGTGTGATGTTGAGGTGATATAATTGTGTATTGTCTACTGGTTGTTGTTTTTGGTTGGATGTACTAATTAAAAATATAATGGTAAGTTCGGATAGGTCAAGTTATAGAGGAGATGCTACCCGAATTTCGTTAACTTCTAACTAACTAATAGACTTTTTGAGACTAGTCAAGAAAGGCGAATAAGGAATTGATTTCTATGGGTTCTTAGTTTTGGATTTAGAGGATGGAAAGTTAAAGGTTATTAATATTAGTATTACCTTCATGTTAAATAGGTCTAGAGGACGACGAGACAAGTCGGGTTAAAAGCAATCGATAAAAGGTATGTGAAGCTTACTCTTTCTTTTCTTTTGGCATGTCTTAGCCTTAAGTGATTGATATACGAAATATGGGGATAATTCCATTCATAGAACCCCAAGTATGACTCATAAGTCTTATTCACTTCTCGATGGTAGAATTCCTATACTAGTTGAGTTATTGCCTCTCAAGGCTTCTATATGATAGAGAGTAGTAAGTACGTGTAGCTATCCTTTCTTCTCTTTTGGCATGGCTTAGATGTAAGTATTATGTATATGAAATTGGGAGTCATTCCATTCTTAAAACTCTGAGTGTGAGTTAAGACTCTTGTTCACTTCCTACTGATTAGAACTCTGTAACAAGTTGAGTCATTACCTTTTAAGTCTTCCATGTGATGAAAAGTAGTACATGTAAAGCTTGTCCTTTCCCACTTCTAGAAAGGCTGGACTATAAGTAATATAGGACATGGATTTGGAGGTAACTCCATTTATAAGTTCTGGGTGTAACTCGTGACTTGTAGGCACTTTGGAACCTTAAAAGTCTTACAATAGTTAAACTACTATTCTCAAGCCTTCTATATAGTGAATAGTAAGTGGAGATACCAGCTCCTCTTCCTAAAGGCTCTACAGTGATAAATGTTTTTGATTGCATAAATTGTGTCTTTGCTTGCATGAGCTATGTGGTATTGTCTTGATGCAAGTCTGCGATTCTTGAGGCCCCAATTGATGTAATTTCTAATGACATCTAAAGGGTACTTTGAATAATTATTTCCTTGGTCTTCAGGTGATGGTTCACTTGACTATTTTATTGAGTCTCAGAGGGTGACTTAGTTGCATATGGTTTCTCACTACTCTACTCGTGCATGTTGTAACTCTTCTTTCTCCGCGTCCCACGATGGGCCAGATATTATATCGGGCGCAGCTTTACTACTTCTTTTACCGAGTCTTGGGATGAGTACGTATAATTCCATGTACGAGGAGACGGTTCCATATGTGAGGCACGATAATATGTTATAACGATATAATTATTCATCAATTCCCAGGTTGGATATGATATATGATGGTATGTGTTGTAATATGATGGTACATGTGTGATGGTATGTGTGGCGAAATAAGGAAGGGGTACTGAGTCCCTCACTAGAGGGCAGGGTACGTATGTATATGATGCTGGTACACTATAGATGTACCCCACTCCCTTCACCGAGTCCCTTACTAAAGGGCCAGATACTTTGTGTAGGCATGCATATGGAAATATAGTGATACATTTGTGCCCCTGAGTCCCATAATGAACCGGATGTAATGTGATAACATATATAATAAGATTATTTCGTATACGATGATATGATGCCGTATACGATGATATGATGAAGTAATATACATGATGATATGATGATATGTTAAGATGATGGAACAATTATGATGCCGAGTTCACTGGAGGGCCGAGTACAGTGTATGATAATGTATATGACTACATGTCCTAAGATGCAGGTACAGTGAGTTGTTAAATGTTATATTTGTTTCCTGCATCCCTGTTTTAGTTGTTATCTCAGTTATGTTATGTTATGCTTTATATACTCAGTATATATATCGTACTGACCCCCCTTTTTTCGAGGGGCTGCATTTCATACCCGTAAGTACAGATGTTTATTTTGGAGATCCGCTAGCTTAGGGTTTCCACTAAGCGATATTAGAAGTGCTCCACTATTCTGGAGCCTAACTTTTGATACTGGTCATTTGGTATATATGTTTGTTTATTTAGGGGTATGACGGGGGCTCTGTCTCGCCATATGATACAATTAATACTCTTAGAGGTCTGTAGACACGTGTATGTGGGTTGTTGATAGATTTATTTTAGCTATGCCTGTATGTCGTGTTATAAATATTACTGTGTTATGGCAGCCTTGTCGGCTTGCGTTCCTTTTCATTTTATGATACAGGTGAAAGAGGCTACAAGTATATCAAAGATTTTTTGACCCATTGGGGTTTTTGTGTATAGTATCATCTCACATACGGTTCAACTTAACTATAGCTGATAGATACGTATATAGGGGTCCCGGTCGAACCCCAGTCGCGGCCCACGGGGTTGGGTCATGACAAGAATCCACCTAGTTTTACCATGTTTTCAATGAAGTTTGACTTGAATTATTTGACTCCAAATGAATGTTTATGAAAGTCTATGATCAAAAGAGAGTCTTATAAAATAAAATAATGATGAAATGATATGAATGATGGATTCTTTATGCAATAAGGAAAATTTTTTCATATTTGAATCACCAAAGGTTTTAATGAGATATTCTATCTAATGTGATGTTTTGAATCCTCAAACTGTATTTTATGTGTCACGACCCAACCCCGTAGGTCGTGACTGGGGTTCCACCTGGACCTCCGTATACTTAACTATCAGGTGTAACAATCGATATAAGAACTATACATAAGAACCCAGTGGGTCATAGCATTTTCATATACCTGTAGCCTCTTTCATTTGTATCTTATCATGAAAGGGTGTGCAAGCTGACAAGGACGCCATAGCATCTTGATATTTACAATACATCATATAGACATAACTGAACAGAAATTACACGTACAACCTACACATATGTCTATAGACCTTTAAGAATATTAGCAGTAACATATGGCGGGACAGGGCCCCCGCCATACCCCTAGATAGAAAAATATATACATTAGAAGACCAGCACCAAAAGCTAGGCTCCGGAATAGTGGAGCACTTCCGACATAGCTGAGTGAAAATCCTAAGTTGGCAGATCCTCAAAATGAATATCTGTATCTGCAGGCATGAAACACAGCTCCCCTAAGAAAGGAGGGTCAGTACGATATGTGTACTGAGTATATAAAGCGTAACATAGCATAAGTGAGATTACAGCTAAAATAGGGATGCAGGAGACAAATATAACCTTTAATAAATCATTGTACCTGCATCTTATAAAATAAAGTCATGTATACCCTCATCACACACCGTATCTGGCCTGCTAGGGTACTCGATGTTACAAACACATCATTCTATCATCATAGGCATATATGTACTATTAGCGCTGTGGAACATACAACCCGATTCATATATATAGCAAGTATATGATGAGGAACGAAGGCCTGATCCACATATCATATAATAATATTGAGGAACCACGGCCCGATCCGTAGCCTATTTAACAATGCCGAGGTATGACAACCCGATCTATATATCGTATAATAATACCGCGGTACGATGGCCCGATCCATAGCTCATATAACAATACCAAGGTACGACAGCCTGATCCATATATCGTATAATAATGCTGAGGTATGACGGCCTGATCCATAGCTCATATAACAATGCCGAGGTACGACAGCCTAATCTGTATATCGTATAATAATGCCGAGGTACGACGACCTGATCCATATACATACATATCATATAATAATGTCAAAGAATGATGGCCTAATCCACATATCATATAATCGTATACATATATTATTACCGTCTCGGGACTCGGTAAAAGATATATTACCGTATGCGTGAGCAAAGCAGCGCATAACTATATGGAACTAAATTATCATCCGAGGCTCAACAGAGTAATCAAGTGAACCATCACTTGAAGATCAGGGTAGTAGTCATCTTAAGTACCCTCTAACGGTCAGTAGAAATCATATCAAGAGAATTCTCAGTCATCAGAGACATGTATCAAGGTGATGCAATATAGTTTATGCAATCAGAGACTTTTACCCTTGGGGAATTTTTAATGGGAGCACCCAAGATAGATGTAATTGATTGAATACGACTATGGAACGGAAGGAGAATGTATAGTTATGAACTTAAAGGTGTAGTAGGATGACATGGTGACAAGGTAAAACCATTATTGAGGCAAATTTGGCATGTTGTTGAGCAAGTTAGGAGCCTGTGTTGGATACACAATAAGGGTAGAAAGGCATGAGGCATAAAAGGGTACTGCATGCACATAAGCTCACCTAGAAAATATGGAAATCCTTAAGGGATGAAGACAGTAGACTTGAGGAACAAATGGTGCAACATGCATCCCTCAAAAGAAAAAGATGATATAGTTTGGGATAAAAATATTACTTCAAGAGAATTTTGGACACTGATCGTCGAAATATAAATGCTGCTAAGTAGGATTGAAGCGACTACAAGTATTAACTAACTATTGACCAGAATATATAGAATGTGGCTTTGGATAAGTTTCTACATTACTCGAGTACCAAACATCAGATAAGATTTTATATGATATATCGAGAATTTGAAGCACCTTATGATTGTATTAAGGTTTTGTACATGGGTAACCTAAAGTATAAGTGATATAAAGAAAGATATGGATATGGTGCAGTATACCAAATATATTGGAAAAGACTCATATACATTTGGAAAGTTGAAAATAAACAGACAATGACATGGATATGTCATGACCCAGCCCTGTAGGCCATGACGGGTGCCCGTACTGGACACACACGTGTACCCCTACCAACTATACATAACCCGTCTCCTGTTTATACTCAAAATACATCAATATGTAAGAAACATACAAGCCGACGAGGCAGTAGTAATGTATAGGGTTGTTCCATAACATACATATACGCGAGCCGACAAGGCCGCCACAACACAGGGAACGCTCTAAACCATACGTCATATCGGTACAGCTGCACATACACACATATACGACTCATATACAACCCATATACAACTCATATACAACTCACGTACACCCACAACCCACATACGTACAACCCACATCCGTATCCACAGACCTCTAAGAGTAAGAAATAGTAACATAGGGCGGGATAGGGCCCCCGCCGTACCCGTGAGCAAAATAAGTATATATAATAAGGTTTAGTACCCAAAATCAGGCTCCAGCACGATGGAGCACTTCTGGACCGCTGAGTGGGACTCCTATGCTGGTGGATCCTCAAACTGTGTACCTGTACCTGCGGGCATGAACGCAGCCCCCCGAATAAAGGGGGTCAGTACGATATATGTACTGAGTATGTAAAACATAACATATGTGGAACATATCTGAAACAGAGAAGCAGGGAGTAAAATATCATACAAGGAACCTGTACTTGAATCCTAGGAATCGTAATCATGCATGCTGAAATTATACAATATAGCCGGCCCTTTCAGGGAACCGGTGAAGCATACCTGTAGGACCATCATAGGTCCGGTGCCATCACCACCCTATTCAATCCCATCATCATATATATACATACGTACCCGGCCCTCTAGTGAGGGACTCGGTGAACAATGCAGTGAGATTAAGCACGAATCTGTACCCGGCCCGGGACTCGGAGAAAGATGTGTTACAGTACACACGAGTTGAGTAGTGAGCAACTATATGCAGTTTAAATCATTATCGGGGACTCGACCGTATAAGAAAATTAAGCTATCGCCTGAGAACCCGAGTAGTAGTGTAGTTATCTCGAGTGTCCTTTAAATGCCATTATGGGAAGTATCAGTTGTACTATCGGGGACCCTAGACACGTACTAAAGTAAGACCGAATCTTTTATGGGATCCGAAACACTTGTTATCATATAATCTTTAAGACTTGAGGCATGTACATTTGTTACCTTTTTAACATACAAAGGTTTCCAGGGAAACAGTTCACTACCATAGGAGTTCGATATTCACAAGTACATAAGAAATGCTTAAGAATGGAATCACCCTGGAGCTTGTATCATATTTAACTTACGACTAAGACATGCCAAAAAGGAAAGAAAGAATAAGCTTTACATACCTTTTACGAGTTACTCGTTATCTATCCCGTTCGCCTCGTATTCCGTGAACCTAGGTAATATAAAAGCAATGCGAGTATCAATATCCTTATACCTTTCAACATCTTTACATTACCTACGAGTGTTCATAAAACTCCTTTTCTCGTTCGCCTTCTAGACTAGTTCCTTAATTAGTTAGGGAGTTAACGAAAATCGGACAGCACCTCCCCTATAATGTGCCCTATCCGAATTTCCAACCATGTCCCTAATACCTACAGCCAACCAACAACATAACCAGCAGTTCATACACATATAAAACCTAGCAACATTATACAACACAACTCGAAACGACTCGCTCGAAACTACGGTACCAAAATAGGGTCTCTAGTTTCTATTTCGCAAAACCTTTAATTGTATGAAGCGGGGTTCATGTGGCTGCAACCAGCAGCTCCCCCACCCTTTTTAGAACACATTTAGGCCCTGCAATACACACCACACAACCAGCAGCCGCCTCCAAACGCACAACACCTCACTTCGACTATAATTTAACTACGATGACTTTAATTTAGCTTGTTTCTTTCGTTGAGCATTCCTACGATTTTTCTTATACTTTCAGCAGTATACAAGGTACATAATACACTCTACAACAACCCCGTAAAGTCCAAATTTAAAGAAGAAATCTTACCTTATCCAAAATTGGCCAAAACTAGCCAAAATTGTGCCTCGGAACTTCTCTAGCGCGATTTAAACGCCGTGGTTGCTTGCTATCTGTTGAACCTTGATCCCCTTGATTAACTACACGGAGCTACCCTTATACCCCTGCTCTATCTCGCCGAAATTACTCCTCACGCCACCTTGAACTCTTATTAACGCAACTCTTAGATAGCCGCTATCTGAGAAGCTATTTATGCTTAACGTAACTTAGATTGGACAAGTATATATCTTAGGGTCTTATTGAAGAAACATGAAAATTTCTTGGAGAGAACTACTGATTCATCAATAATATATGTGATGAAAATGATTTCCAATACTAAGGCTCACATATATATGTATAAAGGCTACTGGCGGTGGGTTTTACTATAATTAAAGTAGATAAAGAGACAAACTATCTACTAAGCCTACATTTATTCAACAACTCTATTATGCTAGCTTGTTAATTATATATTACAACATAATCACATGGGTGCACGTGGAAAGTGAGAATATATCATCATATGCATGACAGAAGGATAACTTCTACACATACTACAAATGGACATTCTTTTTGGATAACTATTAATTAATATAATTAGAATCTCTCCACATAGATAGAATTCACATGTCTCTATTAAAATATCTAAAATTTATATATATAAAAATAACTTATAAGTGCGGGGTGTAACATCCTTCCCCCCTTTAGAACATTCGTCCCCGAATGTTAAATAAAATTTCCCTGAAGACTTTATACAGTTCGTAGGGAGGTTCCTTTCTCCTATGATAACACACATTTTCATCCAAGTAATCAATATACAAGTTTCAGGAGTTGGGGTTACCTGTAGACGTCTGGAACAAGTACGGATACTCGTGTTTCATGTCCTCTTCCGCTTCCCAGGTCATTTCTTCACGATTCCTATTTCGCCATAACACCTTGATAGAAGCCACGTCCTTAGACCGCAGTTTTTTGATCTGCCGATCCAGGATGGCGATAGGTTGCTCTTCATAAGTTAACTTCTCTGTGACCTGGATATCATCTACGGGATGTACTCGGGACGGATCACCCACACACTTACGAAGCATTGACACATGGAAGACTGGATGTACCGCTTCTAGATCCGCTGGTAAGTCTAGCTCGTAGGCAACTTTGCCTATTCGGCGGATGATCAAGTAAGGACCAATATATCTCGGACTCAGCTTCCCTTTCCTACCGAACCTCATTACCCCTTTCATGGGAGATACTTTCAAAAACACCCATTCACCCATTTGGAATTCCAAAGGTCGACGTCGATTGTCTGCATACGACTTCTGTCGACTCTGGGCAGCTAGTAATCTTTCCCGAATAAGCTTTACCTTATCTACCGCCTGTTGGACCATGTCTGGGCCTATTAGTTGTGTTTCGCCAACCTCAAACCAACCGATAGGTGACCTGCACTTCCTGCCATATAAAGCCTCATACGGCGCCATCTGGATGCTGGAGTGATAGCTATTATTGTAGGCAAATTCAATAAGTGGTACATGATCATCCCAGCTATCCTTGAAGTCAATTATGCAGGCCCGCAACATATCCTCTAGCGTTTGAATAGTACGCTCAGCTTGCCCATCAGTTTGAGGATGAAATGCTGTACTAAGGCTTACCTGTGTCCCCAAGCCTTTCTGGAATGACTTCCAAAAATGGGCTGTGAACTGAGCTCCCCTGTCCGAAATAATAGATGTAGGAACTTCGTGAAGTCGTACTATTTCTTTGATGTACAATTTCGCATAGTCCTCAGCTGAGTAAGTAGTCCTAACTGGAAGGAAGTGGGCTGATTTTGTCAGCCTATCCACGATAACCCATATGGAATCCTGCTTTCGAAGAGTGCGAGGCAAACCTGTAACAAAGTCCATATTAATTGTTTCCCACTTCCAAGTTGGAATCTCCATCTCCTGTAGTAGCCCACCCGGTTTCTGATGTTCAACTTTAACTTGTTGGCAGTTTGGGCATTGGGCTACGAACTCTGCTATATCCCTTTTCATACCGTCCCACCAATACAGACATCTGAGGTCATGATACATCTTGGTTGACCCCGGATGAATAGAATAGCGAGCATAATGTGCCTCTCCCAGTACTTGTTGTCGTAGCCCTGCAACTTTCGGTACACAAACTCTTCCTTGATATCGTAGTACCCCACCAGCCGTGATTTCAAATAGAGCCTTTCCCTTTTGGAGAGTTTCATCCCTATACTGTGTTAGAACAGGGTCCTGGTACTGACATTGTTTTACTTCTTCCATGATCGAGGATTCAGCAACTCCTCGAACAGAAACTCCGTCATCACCCGAATCAGCTAAGCGGACTCCCAGACTAGCGAGCTGGCAAATATCACGGGTTATCTCTTTCTGTTCCGGTTGTACATCTGCCAAGCTACCCATTGATTTACGACTGAGTGCGTCTGCCACCACATTTGCCTTCCCTGGGTGGTATAATATGTCGACGTCATAGTCCTTCAGCAATTCTAGCCACCTTCTCTGTCGTAAGTTCAATTCCTTCTGTTTGAAGATATACTGGAGGCTTTTGTGGTCTGTATAGATATCAACATGTACACCATATAAGTAGTGCCTCCATATTTTCAAGGCATGAATCACCGCTGCTAATTCCAAGTCATGAGTTGGATAATTCTTTTCGTGTTTTCTGAGCTGTCGAGAGGCATAAGCTATAACTTTACCCTGTTGCATCAATACACATCCAAGCCCAATACTGGAAGCATCACAATAAATAACAAGGCCATTTGGTCCTTCTGGAAGGGTTAGAACAGGAGCCGTAGTCAATTTTTCCTTTAACAACTGGAAGCTTCGTTCGCAAGCATCAGTCCACTGGAACTTAGCCGCCCTTTGAGTCAGCCTTGTTAAAGGCGCTGAAATGGAAGCAAAATTTTCCACGAACCTCCGGTAGTATCCTGCTAACCCCAAAAAGCTACGTACCTCCGTAGGGGTTGTAGGTCTTGGCCAGGCCTTCACGGCCTCAATCTTCTGCATATCTACGCGAATACCATCAGTCCCAATAATATGCCCCAGAAAAGCCACTGAAGTTAACCAAAATTCACATTTAGAAAACTTAGCGTATAATTTTTGGTGTTGGAGTATTCCCAGTACCACCCGCAAATTATCCGCGTGTTCCTTTTCTGATCGTGAATAGACCAAAATATCATCAATAAATACGATCACAAACAAATCTAGAAATGGCTTGAACACTCGGTTCATCAAGTCCATAAACACCGCTGGAGCATTTGTCAACCCAAAAGACATCACTTTGAACTCATAATGCCCATATCGAGTTCTGAATGCGGTCTTTGGGATATCCGCTTCTCTTACCCGTACCTGATGGTAACCTGACCGCAGGTCTATCTTCGAAAAGCATTTAGCACCCTGCAACTGGTCAAACAAATCATCAATCCTGGGGAGGGGATATCTATTCTTAATTGTTACCTTGTTCAGCTGCCTATAGTCAATGCACATTCGCAGCGATCCATCTTTCTTCTTAACAAATAATACCGGCGCTCCCCATGGGGATGTGCTGGGCCTAATGAAACCCTTCTCCAGCAAGTCCTTCAGCTGCTCCTTTAGCTCCTTTAACTCCGCGGGTGCCATTCTATATGGGGGAATAGAGATAGGCTGAGTATCTGGTGGCACGTCTACAGTGAACTCTATCTCCCGTTCGGGAGGAAGACCTGGAAGTTCATCTGGAAACACATCTAGATATTCATTAACCACGGGCACCGACTGAGGAGTTGGCACCTCTGCTTCTAGATCGTGCACACGGACTAAATGATAAATACACCCCTTTCTGATCATTTTTCTTGCCTTAAGGTATGAAATAAACTTACCCTTCGGCGATGCTGTATTCCCTACCCACTCAACAATTGGTCCACCTGGGAATTGGAACCGAACCACTTTGTTTCTACAATCTACATTGGCCTGACACGAAGCTAACCAGTCCATACCCATAATAACATCAAACTCCACCATATCTAATTCTATCAAATCAGCTAAGGTATGATGACTATATACATTCACCGGGCAATTTCTATATACCTGCTTCACCACAATAGAGTCTCCTACTGGTGTAGCCACCTCAAATGATTCTATTAACTCAGGCTTAATTCCAATTCTATTAGCAACAAAAGGAGATATATATGATAAAGTAGAGCCGGGATCCATCAACGCATATACGTCCTGAGAGAAGATTGATAATGTACCTGTGACCACATTTGGTGACGCTTCCTGATCCTGTCTACTGGCCAAAGCATACATACGGTTGGAAGGACAGCCAGAACTGGAAGCTCCACCACGGCCTCTACCACGGCCTGCTGGTATCTGCATTCCCCGCCCTATCGGGCGCATAGCCACAGAAGAAGAAGAACCCGCAACTGACCCAGTTGGCTGAGCCATACCGCCTGGAGTACTTTTAAGTGGACATTCCCTCGCAATATGGCCTTGACGGCCACAAGAAAAACAAGCACCTGTAGTCCAACGACATTCCCCAAAATGAGGCCTATTACAATGAGGACATTGGGGTATCGGTGGTCTTGACTGTCGAGAACTCTGGTTCACCTGTGTACCTGAAGCTCTAGAGCTTTGACTGGCCCCCGAATATCTGGTGCTGTCAACTCGTCCACCTGGAAACCGTAGAGGTACACTCTGAGCCGGCTGGGAGGGATATCTACCAAACTGCTGGAACCGCCCACTGCGAAATTCCCCCGGATAACCAACTGACCTAGCCCTCTTAGGCTGACTTCTATCAAACCCTCTGTCAGGCTGACGCATTCTATGTCGCTCTTCTACCCCTTGGGCGTATGCTTGTACCCGAGCAATATCCATGCCTGGCTGAGAAGCCATGGCCATGCAGCTATCAACCAAATAAAGGTCCAAGCCCATAACGTACCGATGCACCCTATCTGCCATATCAGCTACAACTGTGGGGGCATGTCTCGCCAATGAGTCAAACTCGAGGCTATAGTCGCGAATACTTTTGCCGTTCTGCTTTAACTGCAAAAATTTATCAACCCTGGCTCGTTTCATTTCTGGAGGCAGGAAGTAGATAAGAAAGGCTTCTGCAAATTCATCCCATTCAGCTGGAGGAGCACCCTCGCCCCTCGATAACTCCCAAGACTCGTGCCAGTTAGCGGCCACATCACGCAGCCGATAGGAGGCTAATTCCACCGACTCAGTCTCCGAGGCCCTAATGATTCGCAGTGTACGCTGCATCTATCGAGTGAACTCCTGTGGGTCCTCTGTAGGTCTTGACCCATGAAATTCTGGGGGATTACAGGCTAGGAAGTCACGAACCCTCAAGCTATCTTGTCTGTTTGCATCATCTGGGCCATGCCTCCGAGCCTGTCCTGCCATCAGTCCAGTCAGCAACTGTACTGCATCTCTCATAGCTCTGTCTTCCGCCCTAGGCTGTGGGGCTGGAGGCTCCTGTCCTGGAGGTTCAGGATATGCAGCTGTTGCTGCCCTAAACTCTTCTGAGGGCAACGGCGTAGTAGAGCTCGCTGACTGGAGTCCCATTCTCGGCATAGACTGGGCACGGGCCCTGGTAACTCTCGGGGTCTGACTAGTTTCCCCCGCTGCTGACTTGCCCTTCTGGGCAGTGGTTGCTTTCCGTGGAGGCATCACTGTAAACACAAAGGTCGGTCAGTGAAAAGTCATCCTAAAACATAGCTCTATCGCACGATCTAAGACAAGAAAGAAAGTAACATCCTACATGCCCTGTAGCCTCCTATTTATAGATGTGGTGCACAACACACCGATAAACAAGCCTCTACTAGACACAGTCTGTGGACACTCCAAGAAAGAACTGCTCTGATACCACTTCTGTCATGAACCAGCCCTGTAGGCCATGACGGGTGCCCGTACTGGACACACACGTGTACCCCTACCAACTATACATAACCCGTCTCCTGTTTATACTCAAAATACATCAATATGTAAGAAACATACAAGCCGACGAGGCTGTAGTAATGTATAGGGTTGTTCCATAACATACATATATGCGAGCCGACAAGGCCGCCACAACACAGGGAACGCTCCAAACCATACGTCATATCGGTACAGCTGCACATACACACATATACGGCTCATATACAACCCATATACAACTCATATACAACTCACGTACACCCACAACCCACATACGTACAACCCACATACGTATCCACAGACCTCTAAGAGTAAGAAATAGTAACATAGGGCGGGATAGGGCCCCCGCCGTACCCGTGAGCAAAATAAGTATATATAATAAGGTTTAGTACCCAAAATCAGGCTCCAGCACGATGGAGCACTTCTGGACTGCTGAGTGGGACTCCTATGCTGGTGGATCCTCAAACTGTGTACCTGTACCTGCGGGCATGAACGCAGCCCCCCGAATAAAGGGGGTCAGTACGATATATGTACTGAGTATGTAAAACATAACATATGTGGAACATATCTGAAACAGAGAAGCAGGGAGTAAAATATCATACAAGGAACCTGTACTTGAATCCTAGGAATCGTAATCATGCATGCTGAAATTATACAATATAGCCGGCCCTTTCAGGGAACCGGTGAAGCATACCTGTAGGACCATCATAGGTCCGGCGCCATCACCACCCTATTCAATCCCATCATCATATATATACATACGTACCCGGCCCTCTAGTGAGGGACTCGGTGAACAATGCAGTGAGATTAAGCACGAATCTGTACCCGGCCCGGGACTCGGAGAAAGATGTGTTACAGTACACACGAGTTGAGTAGTGAGCAACTATATGCAGTTTAAATCATTATCGGGGACTCGACCATATAAGAAAATTAAGCTATCGCCTGAGAACCCGAGTAGTAGTGTAGTTATCTCGAGTGTCCTTTAAATGCCATTATGGGAAGTATCAGTTGTACTATCGGGGACCCTAGACACGTACTAAAGTAAGACCGAATCGCTTATGGGATCCGAAACACTTGTTATCATATAATCTTTAAGACTTGAGGCATGTACATTTGTTACCTTTTTAACATACAAAGGTTTCCAGGGAAACAGTTCACTACCATAGGAGTTCGATATTCACAAGTACATAAGAAATGCTTAAGAATGGAATCACCCTGGAGCTTGTATCATATTTAACTTACGACTAAGACATGCCAAAAAGGAAAGAAAGAATAAGCTTTACATACCTTTTACGAGTTACTCGTTATCTATCCCGTTCGCCTCGTATTCCGTGAACCTAGGTAATATAAAAGCAATGCGAGTATCAATATCCTTATACCTTTCAACATCTTTACATTACCTACGAGTGTTCATAAAACTCCTTTTCTCGTTCGCCTTCTAGACTAGTTCCTTAATTAGTTAGGGAGTTAACGAAAATCGGACAGCACCTCCCCTATAATGTGCCCTATCCGAATTTCCAACCATGTCCCTAATACCTACAGCCAACCAACAACATAACCAGCAGTTCATACACATATAAAACCTAGCAACATTATACAACACAACTCGAAACGACTCGCTCGAAACTACGGTACCAAAATAGGGTCTCTAGTTTCTATTTCGCAAAACCTTTAATTGTATGAAGCGGGGTTCATGTGGCTGCAACCAGCAGCTCCCCCACCCTTTTTAGAACACATTTAGGCCCTGCAATACACACCACACAACCAGCAGCCGCCTCCAAACGCACAACACCTCACTTCGACTATAATTTAACTACGATGACTTTAATTTAGCTTGTTTCTTTCGTTGAGCATTCCTACGATTTTTCTTATACTTTCAGCAGTATACAAGGTACATAATACACTCTACAACAACCCCGTAAAGTCCAAATTTAAAGGAGAAATCTTACCTTATCCAAAATTGGCCAAAACTAGCCAAAATTGTGCCTCGAAACTTCTCTAGCGCGATTTAAACGCCGTGGTTGCTTGCTATCTGTTGAACCTTGATCCCCTTGATTAACTACACGGAGCTACCCTTATACCCCTGCTCTATCTCGCCGAAATTACTCCTCACGCCACCTTGAACTCTTATTAACGCAACTCTTAGATAGCCGCTATCTGAGAAGCTATTTATGCTTAAAGTAACTTAGATTGGACAAGTATATATCTTAGGGTCTTATTGAAGAAACATGAAAATTTCTTGGAGAGAACTACTGATTCATCAATAATATATGTGATGAAAATGATTTCCAATACTAAGGCTCACATATATATGTATAAAGGCTACTGGCGGTGGGTTTTACTATAATTAAAGTAGATAAAGAGACAAACTATCTACTAAGCCTACATTTATTCAACAACTCTATTATGCTAGCTTGTTAATTATATATTACAACATAATCACATGGGTGCACGTGGAAAGTGAGAATATATCATCATATGCATGACAGAAGGATAACTTCTACACATACTACAAATGGACATTCTTTTTGGATAACTATTAATTAATATAATTAGAATCTCTCCACATAGATAGAATTCACATGTCTATTAAAATATCTAAAATTTATATATATAAAAATAACTTATAAGTGCGGGGTGTAACAGGATACACCCTAAAGGGGGGGGGAAGTGGATATGAGACATACAAACGTGAGATGAAACTAACCGACATTATAATGTGTTAATGTGAACACTTAAACTATACGTGAGATCCTATGCTGGAATGAGCTAGCAAGATCTAAAGGCCAACAATAGACAGATAGAAGCCAAGATGATATCTGAAACAGTGCGGAGGATTATTGGGAAGAACCTTGAGCAGTATGAAATCAAAGGATGGGTGCATACAAAAAGGGATGAATACGACAAAAGAATACTAATAACTTAAACATATTGTAAGGGATAGCCAGGCTATACTTGACTAAAGGTTAAGATGTTAGCAATATAGTTATTGGCTACTGATATTGTGACTTACAAGTAGCAAAATAAAAAGGATAAGAAATCTCTTCTATGGTAGAATATGAGAAGACTTACGAGTAAGTAAAGAAATTGAAATAAGTATGACAAAATAAACTGCAACTACGTGTCAGTACAATGAAATATATAGAGCAAAATAAGTCAAGAGAAAGAAAGGCTATGAATAGAATTGAACACACTTTGTACAAAGTGTACAAGAAGAGTATGCAACCTACGAATATTAGTATGCTAAGGGTGAGATCAAGTGATTACTTGATAAAAATAATAAGAAGTCAGCAATTACAATATAATTTAGGGTAAGAGAACTAGAAAGAAGATCTGAGGAAAAGTATAGTAGAACATGCCTAGAGCGTTACAAGTTAGATTGGGAGAAATGGTACAATAACTTAAACAAAATCGAGCATCAGGAGCCTGATAGCCTATTACAGGAGATGGAAACCCTAACTTGGAAATGGAAAGCAGTTAATATGAATTATAGTACAGGCTCACCTCGCATTCTATTGAAGTATGAGTTCATATGGGTTATGGTAGGTAGGCTGCCAGGATCAACCCATTCTCTTCTAGTTAGGAAGACATATTCAACTGAGGATTATGCGAGGTTCTATAATAAGGAAATAGTAAGCCTTCACAAAGTTCCCACATTTATTATCTCAGACGGGAGAGTTTAATTTACAGCTAACCACTGGAGATTATCCAGAAGGGATTGGGAACACAGGCAAATCTTAGTCCGACATTTCGCCCTTTGATTAATGGATAGGCCCAGATGTGATCCAGCAAGTTATTGATAAAGTAAAGCTTATTCAGAAAAAACTATTAACAGCCCAGAGTAGACAACAGTCATAAGCAGATAACCAACTTCGACACGTAGAGTTGGAAGTTAGAAATTGGGAGTTCTTAAAAGCCTCACCAATGAAAGGAGCAATAAGATAGGATAAATTACCTATGAGGTGGGCCTACCATCTGATATGGAAGTGAAATATCTAGTTGTTCATGTGTTAATACTCTACAAATATATAAGTTACCCTTTCAGAATCTTCCCCCATGGATGAGGTCCACGTAATAGAGGATTTATCCTACAAGGAGCAACCTATCACCATCTTGGGTTGGAAATTTAGAAGGTTCTGAACTAAGGATGTGGCTTCCGTCAAGGTCTTGTGATGAAATAATGTCACGTCGTGGGAGGGTACCCTAGATGTAACTGGCACCCGAAGGCCATTTCTGACCTCCGAGCGAACCACCTGGTCCAGTCACACATTCATTCAATCACATTCTCTTAGCGGAAACTCAATTAATGAAATACTATTCATATATGGGGCCGAAGGCCAAACATTTACAACCCAACAAGACAATAAAATAAGACTTCTCAAAATAACAGTTCGACCTCCCCACACTCCAGTCTATGAAGCCTCTATCAAAGTCTAAGAGGTGCCAATGACAAGTCCATGGCTACCAACAATCAAAATAAGGAAATGTCAACAAAACTGTACATGAAGGCTCAACATCCTCCGGAAACTAGGAGGACTCACCAACTAGCTGAGGGTGTATGTGGATCTTCAATGGAGCGCCGGTTGATGATCTTTAGTACCTGTCTCTACATCATGAAATGATGCAGGCCAAATGGCATCAGTACATGGAATGTACGAGTATGTAAAATGGCCGAATACAACAAACATCAAGGAAGAATTAATCAACTCGGAAGCTCAACTCAAGAGGAATAACAACTCAATCAAATGTCCTAAGTCTAAACAAGAATATGATTTAGACGGGACCAATCACATACAATTCAACTCAATCTGACTCAGAGTACTATCAAGACCTATTTGGGAGTTTCTCTTAACCGACAACCATCACTTATGAGCCAGTGAAAGTATAACAAACCGACATTGTTGCCACGTCCGTTCATACCTTGCCAGGGTATGAACGAATCAACCAATCATGGATCCAATCCAACCAAGTCCTATAATGTCAGGACAAATATTTTGGGGAAACATCCGACTTTAACGGTTCAATCCCCTTCCTACGTTTGGCAACGTAGTTATTGGGTTCGAGTATGGACTTTACTCTTGCCCAATTCGGTGCTCGATACTCCTCCCAAGACTCAATGCTCATAAAACTCCATCCAATCAACTCAATCAAGTCATATCGACAAGTCTCATTACAACCTTGTCAACTTATCAACTCTATCATGATCAAATCTTTTCCAATCATACTATCCAATCAATCTCAGTCATATCTTTCAAAAGAAATTTGAATGCACATTTATAGCAACATATAAGCACAACCAATTATTTCCTCTATCCATTCACTCAATCTTCGAAACTCATCACAACTCCAAGGCTTTAAGTCAACAATTTAAGCTAAGCAACATTTTTAAGAAAATAACATCCTTCATCATAATCCACATAATTAAGAAGATCAATAAAACATATTTAACAACTCATCTTCATCGACTCATACTCACATAAAGGCTCAATTTAGGAACTTCTTGGCTCAACAACATCAACACATATAGAATCAAATACATAGGGGACAAAGTTCATACAAGCATAAACCATACCAAGAAACTCTATTTTCATGAACATCTAACCTCAAGGCAAGAGTAGGGCACATGGGTGGACTCAACCCATGTTTTGGATAGCCTTACATACCTTAGTGAAGACTTAGAGAAAACCTTGATGTTGGGTCTTCAATGGAGGACTCAAATCTTAAAGCTCTTGGGACAAATCTTTGTTGAGAATGGAGAAGAAGAAGGAGATAAAGAAGAAAGAGGGAGAGAGGAATTTCTAGGGCTTTTAGAGAGAGAGAGGGCTGGAAATTTTGATCCCAAAATGACCAATGGCAATACATATATAACTTGGGTAAGTTCTCAAATTACCCCTCCTCAAAAGTTCTGAAAATAGGCTAAAAATGCACCTGGCGCGATAGTGGCGCATCGCGCCATTGCAGTGCCAGGCTGAATATGCCTAAAACCTGCACACCTCGTAGTGGCACGCCGCACCAGAGAACAAACTACTGAGGTATGTTTCTGGCGCGATAGTGGCGCGTGCGCCCTTATAGCGCCAAGGCTATTGTTCTGAGTTCTGGGAATTTAGCCTGAAAAACCCTGCACAACTTTTAGTGGCGCATCGCGCCAGGGACCAAACTACTGAGGCATGTTCCTGGCGTGATAGTGGTGTGTCGCGCCCTTACAGTGCCAAGGCTATTTCTCCAGCAGTTGCAACCCAGGCCAAAAATGAAATTCCTGCCGTGCTAGTTCATCTTAGCATCGTCATATCTTTTGACTCCGAACTCCAAAATTTACGTTCTTGGTGGCATTGGAAAGAAGACTCGACGACCTTTAATTTGATAGGTCGTGGGCCACCTAAATTGACTTCCTTCAAAAGATAGGGTCGTTAAAAGTCGACCCTTATACAAACTCATCCTAAACTTAGCCACGATGGATCTTTTGGACTTAGCTCGGTCCTAGGGGTCCTTTATGACCCCACATCACCTCCAACGCTCTTTAGGTTCTTAGGGACTCATCTTAACTCGAGTACATACTTCGAACTAAATACGATGGCCCCCACACGTGTACAAGGAAGGCTCGAATCTTAGGGGAAACTTTTTGAGGGGTGTTACAAATAAGAATAGCAAAGAGAGGACCTAGAAAGCCAAAGAAGAAATAGAAAAGGAATATCCGTACCTGTTCCCTTTGCCTATGGGTAATCTACCCTCTTAAACTGATTATATGGGTTAATAAGAGACCTATGGATGATAACTAGTATAGAGAAATCCTGAAGTCCTCTTAAGACCTTATGAGACTAGTTAATATTCGAGGACGAATATTCTAAAGGGGGGAAGGATGTTATACCCCATACTTTTGTACTTCAGAATGTTTCCTTAAGCTTATTAAAAGTTGTCATATGATCCATATTATCTATAACATTATCAAATGACTCTAAGAAAGGAAGGATGTGATGTCCATAATAGAGAAGGTTAGAAATCGAGTTATAAGGATTTAAAAAGAGTTGGAGGCAAAATAATAAGTCGTGGAACTCGATGTGCTTGCGTAAGCTACCGACTTGGATGTCTTGCATAATTAAGCTCATGGAGAACATATTGAGATTAAGTAACGAGGACTACATAGGTTTTTAAAGTGAGACGAGATTACGAACCCACGAAAAAGGAAGCAAGTAGGTAATAAGTAGGTGACAAATAGGTGATGCACCTACTTGGACCAAGTAGGTGACTCACCTGCTTGGGGTAGACCCCACCTGCCATATGGCAGCATATAGGTGGCTTCATGACATGAGGTATCACCCCTAGAGGCTGGACATGTGTCACCCTTAGGGTATGCCATATGTCACTCCCTAAGGAGGAGGTTATATATGTTCAAATATGAGTAATCTTTCATTTTCAGCATGTTTAAGCCTTAGAAAAGTGGAGAAAATCATAGAGAGAAAGAGAAGAAAGCTACGGCTCTAGCTCCTCCAAGGTAAGCCTCGAATTTTCGTTCCATAAATTAATTAGATAAGGTATTCATCGACTAAGTAACAATGGTTAATACCATAAATTACTTATTGGGGCAGCAAGGAAGTGAAGCAAGCAGCCCACCAATTTCTCAGCACGTTAAGGAGCTTTTGAGGGTAGTTTTCAGCAAGGTATGGCTTGATTCTCTTCTCCCACATTTTATTAAGGGTTTGGAAATGTTATGGATGTGTAAATATGGGTTGGGAACATTAAAATATGGACGTTAGTACTGAAGAAGGTTGCAGGTCGTGTAGGGACTGTTTTGGCGTATTCTAGTTGGCTTTATGTTTAACTATTGTCGTTGTTATTGTGATGTCATATTTGGAGGTGGTTTGTAATTTTGCAGGGATGGAAACGTGCTGAAAAAGAGGTATAAGTGCTGCTGATATCAGCCACATTATGCTCCATTTTGGTATGGTTATGATTTTATGAAATAATGATTAAAAACCGTATTTTGGAGTCATAGTTTTGAGCGGGCTGTTTGGGACTTGTTTTCTGTATTGTTGAAGTAGTATAATTATGTATTGGCTGCTGATTGTTGTGGTTGGTTGGATGTACTAATTGAATATTTAATTGTATGTTTGGATAGCACGAGTTATAGAGGAGATGCTGCCCGAATTCTGTTAACTGCTTAACTAACTAATAGACTAGTCGAGACTAGTCAAGAAAGGCAAATAAGGAATTGATTCCTATGGGTGATTGGTTGTGGATTTAGAATCTGGAAAGTTAAATATTATTAATATTAGTATTATCTTCGTGTTAAATAGGTTCGGAGGACAACGAGATAAGCCGGGTTAAAAGCAATCGATAAGAGGTATGTAGAGCTATCCTTCTTTTCTTTTGGCATGCCTTAGGTATAAGTTATGAATGGTTTGTATATGAAATGTGGGGATAATTCCACTCATAAAACTCCATGTATGATTCATAGACTTTATTCACTTTGTGATGTTAAAATTCCTATAATAGTTGAGTTATTGCCTTTTAAGGCTCCTATGTGATGAACAGTAGTATATGTAAAGCCTGTCACTTCTTCATTTTGGAATGTGTTACATGTAAATAAAATGGTATATGATATGGGTTGGAGGTAGTTCCAATTATAAGCTTCGAGTATAACTCGTGACTCGTGTTCACTTTTAAATGTTAAAGTAATTGAACTACTACCCTCGAGTCTCCTATATGATGAATAGTATTTGAATGTATAAGCTCGTATTCCTAAGGAATCTACGGCGACAAACATCTCTAATTTTATAAGTTGTTTAGCTTTGTCTCGATACACGTCTACTATTCTTGAGACTCCAACTGATACGATTCCTAACGACATATAGAGGGTACCTGAGATAATTACTACTCTGGTCTTCAAGTGAAGGTTCACTTGACTGTTTCATTGAGTCTCAGATGTTGATTTAAATTGCATATAGTTTCTCTCTATTCTACTTGTGCATATTGTAACCCATCTTCCTCTAAGTCCCATAAGGGGGCCGGGAATGTTATCGTGCATAACTTTACGACCTCTTTCACCGAGTCTTGGGCCGGGTAGTGCATGTGAGGATGGTATTATGCCACATATGATGATGAAACACAGTATTTGATGATATGATAATTTAAAGATGCGATAATATAATAATTCACCACGTCCCGGGCCAGATATATATATGATGATATATACGATGATATGATGAAAATATGGATCAGGCCGTACGTTCCTAGGCATTATTTTAAATTATGGATTGGGCCGAACGTTCCTCGGCATATTTTACTATGTGGTAATGGCAACAAGTCCCATAATAGGCCGGGTGCAGTATGATATGTACACTACTCTTTCACCGAGTCCCTCACTAAAGGGTCAGATATGATAGATAGGCATGCATATGAAAACATAATAATGTATTTATAACATATAAGATTATAACGTATACGATGGTATGATGCTATATATGATGATATGATAAAACTGAGTCCCACAGCGGGCTGGGTACGGTATGGGAGGATGATATACTTACCCTCATTTTATAAGATGCAGGTACAGTGAATTGTTAAATGTTATACTTGTTTCCTGCATCCCTATTTTAGTTGTTATCTCAGTTATGTTATGTTATGCTTTATATAATCAGTACATATATCGTACTAATCCCCCATTCTCTGGGGAGCTGTGTTTCATGCCTGCAGGTACATATGCTTATTTCAGAGATCCGCCAGCTTAGGATTTCCACTCAGCTATATTGGAAGTGTTCCACTGTTCTAGAGCCTAGCTTTTTGGGTACTGGTCCTCCTATGTATATATTTATTTGTTCAGGGGTACGACGGAGGCCCTTGTCACGACACAACCCCGTAGGCAGCAACTGGGGTCCAATCTGGACCCCCTTATGTGTATCTACCAGCTACACTTAAGTTGAACCATGTGTGATGTGATACTATACACAAAAACCTTAATAGTTTAAAACTTATTCATGTGCATGTAGTCTCTTTCATTTGTATCATATCATGAAAGGGCACGCGAGCAGATGAGGCTGTAATAACCTAAAAATAGTTACAATATGCCGTATAGGCACAGTCGAAACAAACTTATAAACAACCCACATATACATATGTCTACAAACTTCTAAGAATAGTAACAACAACATATGGCGAGACAGGTCCCCCGTCGTATCCCTGGAAAATTAAATACATACATATTACATGACTAATATCAAAAGTTAGGCTCCAGAACAGTAGAGTGCTTCCAACATCACTGAGTGGAAACCCTAAGTTAGCGGATCTCCAAAATGAACATCTGTACCTACAGGCATGAAATACATCCCCCCCAGAGAATAGGGGGTCAGTACGATATATGTACTGAGTATATAAAGCATAGAAACACATAACTGAGCTAACAACTGAAGTACGGATGCAGGAAACAAATATAAAAGTTAACGAATTTCTCTACCTGCATCTTATGGTATGAGGGCATGTATACCTTCCTTACATACCACACCTGGCCCGCTATGGGACTTTGTACTACAAGTGTGTCACTATATTTCCATATGCATGTCTACAGACAGTATCTGGCCCTTCAGTGAGGGACTCAGTGAAGCTATCATGTCATTGTGTATCATGCCCGACCCTTCTTGGGACGCGGTGAATAATCATTTCATCATATATCATGCCCGGCCCTTCATGGGATGTGGTGAATAATCATTTTATCATATATCATGCCTGGCCCTTCAGGGGACGCGGTGAATCAACATTTTATCATTTATCATGCCCGGCCCTTCATGGAATGCGGTGAATTTATCATGCCCGATCCTTCATGGGACGCGGTGAGTTTATCCTTCCCGACCCTTCATGGGATGCTGTGAGTTTATCTTGCTCAGACCTTCATGGGACGATGATTAATCATTTCATCATATATCATGCTCAACTCTTCATGGGATGCGGTGAATAATCATTTCATCATTTATCATGCCCGATCCTTCAGGGGACGCGATGAATGATGTATTAATAGCCTACATGAGTAGAGTAACGAGAAACCATATGCAATTAGCTTATCATATGAGACTCGGTATAACAACCGTTATGGACTGTCATTTGAGGATCAAAATGATCATCATCTCAAGTATCCTATAAATGCCATTAGGGGCCATATTGATGGAGTCTCAAGAGTCCTAGACTTTTATTAAGGTAATACCAAACAACTTATGCAATCAGAGAGACTTGTCATTATAGAGTTCTTAGGCACGTGAGCTTATACATTCAATTAGTATTCATCATATAGGGACTCGAGGGTAGTAGTTCAACTACTTCAAAAACTTTGCTATTAAGAAATGAATAGGAGTTATAGTTCATGCTTCCCATGCATCTAATTACTATTTCATGTACAAAAGGCTCGGGGGTGATAGCTCAGCTACCTTAAGTGACTTAGCATTTAGAAGTGAACACGAGTCAATAGGCTCTACATATATTACCTTTTATCCTATAGAAGCCATAAAAAGGGAATAGCTCAACTTTTACAAGAGTTCTACCATCACAAAGTGGATAAGAATTATGAATTGTACTCGGATATTTACGAATGGAATTATTTCCATGTTTCATATACAAACCATTCATAATGTATTTCTAAGACATGCGCAGAAGAAAAGAGAGACAGGCTTTACATACTTATGCCAAGAACATGCCAAGAGAAAGCTTCACATACCTCTTAGGGTTACTCTTTATCTCGTTCATCTCGTCGTCCTCTGAACCTAAATAATATAAAAGCAACATGAATATTAATAAACCTTGGCTTTCCAGCATCTTAGGTTACATATGAGTATTCATAGAACTCAACCCCTCGCCCGTCTTCCCGACTAGTTCTTTAGCTAGTTAAGGAGTTAACGAAAATCGGGCAGCACCTCCTCTATAATGTGCCCTATACGAATTCCCAATTACGTCCCTAATACCTACATCCAACAAAAAACATAACCATCAGCTCATATATATATAAAACATGGCAACATTATACATTACAACCTCCGAACGACTCTCTTGAAATTACAATATCCAAAATAGGGTTTCTAGTTTCTATTTTGCGAAACCTTTAACCGTACGAAGCAGGGGGGGTCGTGTGGCTACAAACAGAAGATACCCAACTCTTTTAGGACACATTTAGGCCCTGAAACACACACCACACAACCAGCAGAAGCCTCCACACACACAACGCCTCATTTCAACTACAATTTAACTACGACGACTTCAATTTTGATTGTTTCTATCGTGGAGCCTTCCCACGACTTTATTTATACTTCCAGCAGTATAAAAGGTATATAATAAACTACATAAAAATCCCATAAACTTCAAATTATAAGGTAAGACCTTACCTTTCCCGAAATTGGCCAAAACTCGCCAAAATTGCGCCTCGGAACTTCTTTAGTCGCGCTGAACTGCGTGGACTGCTTGCTGTCCATTTTGGATGTACCGAGCCATGATTTTACACTTATAATACGTCTATACCATCGTGGTATATTCTAGATAATTAATTTATGGAACAAAATCGGTACTTAACTTATTTTTCCTCCTAGGCCGTCACCCTTTTCTCTCTTTGCTTAGGGTTTTCTTTTCTTTGTGTTGCTGAAGTTTTTGGTGTTTTGCTGCAGGTTTTGGATTATTTAACTGAATCTAAGAGTCATTTTAACATGTATATATTGTTTTCTTTGGAGGTGACACGTGTCAGCCCCTTAGGGTAACACGTGTCAAGCCATGATTGGCCACCATAACATGCTGCCAACTAGGGGCTGCCATATGGCAGTGGGGTCCACCCCCCAAGCAGGTGGGTCACCTACTTGACCCCAAGTAGGTGGGTCACCTACTTCTATGTGTCATCTCCCTATGCTGCCACGTGTCATTCTCCCCTTTATCTCGTGGGTTCGTAATCTCATCTTATTTTACGTACCTATGTAATCCGTGCTACGTAAGCTTGGTACGTACTCACGTAACTTAAGTATCTAAGGCTTCCAAATTACTAGCTTACGTAGGTAAATTGTGTCCGACGACTCTTTACTTGGCCTTCCACTCCTTTCGACTTCTCATGACCTCATTTCCAACCTTTCCTCCTTTGGGGTATCGTATCACATTCTCCCTTCCTTAGAGTCATTTGATAGTGTCATAGCTTATCTGGCTCACATGATAATGTCTAAGAAACTTAAGAATACATTCTGAGCTCGAGAGTGTGGGGTGTAACAACCCTGTCCTACCATATATTACCATTACTATTCTTAGAGGTCTGTAAATATGTGTATGTGAATTATTTGTAAGTTTGTTTCAATTGAGCCTATACGACACGTTGTAGATGTTTTTATGTTAGGGAAGCCTTGTCGACGTGCGTGCCCTTCCATGATATAAAGGAAAGTGGATATATGTACACGAAAAGGTTTTGACCCATTGGGGTTTTTGTGTGTAGTATCACATTATATAGAGTTCAACTTGACTATAGCCGATAGATATGTATACGGGGATCCAGGTCAGAACCCGGTCGCGGCCTATGGGGTTGAGTCGTGACAAATATGGGCAAACATTCATGGGGCAAGGTCTCATCAATACTCCTCTTCCAATGTTCAACAAGGACAAAAGTTCCAATCCTATGGTTCTAAGGGAGAATGTGGGTACTCAATCTCTCCCCGCTTGCAATAAGTGTAGCAAGACTCATAAGGGGGATGTTATACCCCGTACTTTCGCACCTTGGGACATTGTCTTACGTCTCTTAAAAATTTCCATGTGATCTAGATTATCTACCACCCTATCAAATAACTCTAAGGAAAGGAGAATGAGATACCCCATAATAGGGAAGAATGGAAATAGGATTATAAGAATCCGGAAGGAGTTGGAGGCTAAGTAATGAGTCGTAGGACTTGGCTTACTCGCGTAAGATACCAAATTAGATGTCTTACATACTTAAGCTACTTGAGTACATTCCAAGCTTATGTAGAAAGGATTACATAAGTTCTTAAAGTAAGATGAGATTATGAGCCTACGAAAGAGGGAGAAGGAGACATATGGCAGAAAGGGAATGTGACATGTGGTAGCAGGTGAAGAGGCCATGTGGCAGAAGGTGATTCACCTGCTTGGACCAAGCAGGTGACCCACCTGCTTGGGGTGGACCCCACCTTCCATGTGGCATCCCCTAATTGGAGGCATAGATGCGTCGTCCCAATGGGGGCTGGACACGTGTCACCCTTAGGGGATGAGATGTGTCACCTCCTAAGGAGGTGTATATATACATGTTTGATGACTATTAATTCACTTCTTCCTCCAAAATTCAAAACAGAAGAAAGGAAAGAAATCCTAGAACTAGAGAGAGAGCGCTACGAGTTTGGAGACAAAGAAATGGGTAAGTCCTCCGATTTCTTTCTATGAATTAATTATCTACGTTGTAAATGAAGGTGTTAATGATGTAAATTTACTATTTGGAGCAGCACCAAAGGGGTCACAAACAGCCATTACATTTTTAGCCACGTCAAGGAACTTCTGAGGTGAGTTTTGGCAAGGTAAGATTCTCTCTTTTGGGGTGGAGTTAATGATGTTGTTATGGAGTATATTAAATGTGTTAAATGAAGCTGGAAGTAGGAAAATTGCATAAGTATACTTGACATGAGGAGGTCACAGGTTCAAGCCTTGGAAACAGCCTCTGGCAGAAATGCAAGGTAAGGCTGCGTACAATAGACCCTTATGGTCGGGCCCTTCCCCGGACCCTGCGCATAGCGGGAGCTTAAGTGCACCGGGCTGCCCCCATACTTGACATGAGAAACAAACTAAATTGAAGTCGTTCTAGTTAAATCGAGGTCGAGTAGTGTGTTGTGGTTGTGATGATGTGGTCAGAGATGGTTTGGTTATATGTTTCATGGTTAGAAAGTGTTTCAAAAAGGGTGTGGGTGCTGCTGGTTTCTTCCACATAGCCCTCCAGTTTGTGTGGTTAAAGGTTTTATGAAATAGAGATAGAAAACCTTATTTTGGTATCGTGGTTTTGGGCGAGTTGTGTAGAACTTGTATTGCGTCTTATTGGAGTGATTTGATTGTATATAGATTCTGGTTTTTTTGCTAATATGAATTCTAAGATTAGAATTTGGAGAAGTCATGTTATAGGGGAGATGCTGCCCGATTTCCTCTAACTTCGGAACTAGTAATAAACTAGTCGAAGGAAATGGATAAGGAAATGATTCCTATGGATACTTGGTTGTAGATTTGAAAATTGGAAAGTGAAACGTTATTAATTTTAGTATTCCTTTCATGTTAATAGGTTAAGGAGATAACGAGGCAAGATGGATTACAATTAATCTATAAAAAAGTATGTAAAGCTACCCTTCTTTTCTTTTGATATGTCTTTGACATAAGTTATGATGTTATGATGAGATGTGTATGGTACCGAGTCCCTTGATAGGCCAGGTATGGTATATGTGTATAAGGATTGGGCCAAACATTCCTCGACATATGTTACTATCTAAGGTTCGGGCCGTACATTCCTCGGCACATATGTATATGATGACTATATGAAGGAAAGTAGAGACTATCTAAAGCTTATCCTCTCTCTTCTTTTGGCATGTCTTAGATGTAAGTAAAATATGATACAAAGTCTAGGGTAACTCTATTCCTATGTCCTGAATGTAGTTCATGTCTTTTATTCAATTTTGGATATCAAACTCTTGAAATAGTTAAGCTATGTTCTTGTACCTTCTATATGTTAAAAAGTGACGGAGGTATAAGATCCTAGCCTTAAGGACCACATGGAAACGGGTGTTTTTGATTCCATAAGCGGTTAGCATTACTTTAGTACATGTCTATGGTCCCTGAGATCCCAATTGATATGGCCCTTAATGGCATTTAGAGGGCACCTGAGATGATTACATTACTACTCTAGTCCTCAGACGATAGCTTACTTTTCTTATCCTATTGAGTCTCAAATGATGATTTAAATTATATATGGTTTCTCACTACTCTGCTCGTGCATACTGTAACACTTCTATCACCGAGTCCTAGGCCAGATAAATAATCATGCACAGTTCACTGCATTGTCTACCGAGTCCCTTATTAAAGAGCTGGGTACACTAAGTAATTACATAATAATGCAATGATATGATTGTTCACCGCGCCCCTCACTAAAAGGCCAGGTATGTATATATATATATATGATAATGTGATGTAATAAGGTGATGATGGTCCTATAGGTATGTATTTCATCGAGTCCCTAAGGAGGCTGGCTATAATATGTGATATGAGCATGTATGATTTTATGATTCACAAGGTACGTATGCAGTGGTTCCTGGTATACCATATTTGAATCCTGAGCCTCTACTCCAACTGTGTTCTCATTTATGATATGATATGCTTTATATACTTAGTATATATATTGTACTGACCCTCCTTTCCTCTAAGGGGCTGTGTTTCATGCCCGCAGGTACAGACGCACGTTTTGGAGACCCACCAACTTAGGACTCCAATCAGCAAGTTGGGAGAAGCTCCATTGTATCAAAGCCTAGTTTTGTTACTGGTCCCTTGATGTATATACTTGTTTTGCTATTCAAGGGTATAGTGGGGGCCCTGTCCCACCATATGTTATCATTCATACTCTTAGAGGTCTGAAGATATGTGTGTGGGTTATTTACTAGTTTGTTTCAGCTGTGTCTATGTGACGTATTGTAAATGTTGGTACGTTATGGAAGCCTTCTCAGCTTGCGTACCCTTTCATATTGTGATGCAAATAAAAGAGGCCATGTGTATATAAAAGTGCGATCACCACTGGAGTTCTTGTATACTGTAATTATATCTGATAAATAGGTATATGGGGGTCCAAGTGTTATACACCGCACCTTTGTATATTGGAGCATATTTTTTTTAAATGATTGCATGTGATGCAGGTTATTTATGAAGTTCTACGTGAGTAGTGATGGTTGGAAATAGGTCTATAAAGCTTTGGAAGGAGTTGGAGGCCAAATAAGGAGTCGTAGCACTTAACCTACTCGCGTAAGCTACCAACTTGGATGTCTTATATACCCAAGCTACTTGAGTACACGTGGAGCTTAAGTAGTAAGAATTACATAGGTTCTTAAAGTAAGACGAGATTACAAACCTATAGAAAAGAGGACGACACATGGTGGCCTAAGGAGATAACACGTGGCAGTGTGAGGGAGTGACATGTGGCAGCAGGTGATGCACCTACTTAGGGTCAAGTAGGTGACCCATCTGTTTGGGGGTGGGCCCTACCCTGCCACGTGGCAGCCTAGGAGGCATTGCATAGACGTGGTGGCCCAATAAGGGCTGGACACATGTTACCCTTAAGGACTAACACGTGTCACCTCCTAAGGAGGTGTATATATGTGTTATATTGTCACGACCCAACCCTGTAGGCCGCAACTGGGGTCCGACCTGGACCCTCTTATGCGTATTTATCAACTACACTTAAGTTGAACCGTGTGTGATGTGATACTATATACAAAAACCCCCAATAGTTTAAAACTTAAAACCTTTTTCATGTACATGTAGCCTCTTTCATTTGTATCATATCATGAAAGGGCACGCGAGCCGACAAGGCTGCTATAACAAAATCATTCACAACATATCGAATAGGCAACATCGAAACTAACTCACAAACAACCCACATATATATATGTCTACAAACCTCTAAGAATAGTAACAACAACATATGGCGGGACAAGACCCCCGCCGTACCCCTGAATGTACAAATATATACATTAAGTGACCAGCATCAAAATTTAGGCTCCAGAACAGTGAAGCACTTCCGACATAGCTGAGAGGAACTCCTATGCTGATGGATCTCCAGAATAAACATCTGTACCTGCGGGCATGAAACGCAGCCCCCCGAAGAAAGGGGGTCAGTACGATATATGTACTGAGTATGTAAAGCATAACACATCGTAACTGAGATCATAACTGAAATAGGGATGCAGGGGACAAGTATAATAACTAAATGAATTACTGTACCTGCACCTTAGGACACGTAAATCATACACATCATCATATGCTGTGTCCGGCCCTCTAGTGAACTCGGTGTTATAATCACTTCTTCATAATCACATATCATCGTATCATAATACATTTCATTTTATCATATCACCGTATACGGTATCACACCATCGTATATGGTATTATTTTATCATGTATATCATCGTATTATACCCGGTTTACTATGGGGCTCAGGGTCACAATGTATTGCTTTAATCTCATATGCATGCCTACATAAAGTATCCGGCCCTTTAGTGAGGGACTCGGTGAATGGAGTGGTGTACGTCTATAGCGTACCATCATAATATACATATGTACCCGGCCCTCTAAGGAGGGACTCGGTGTTCCTTCCTTATTTCACCACATATACTCTCATATTACTACCGGCCTGGGACTCGGTGAATAATCGTATCATCATAACATATAACATATATCACACCTCACGTACGGCATCGTCTCCTCGTGCGTGGAACTATACACATCCGGCCCGGGACGCGGTGAAAGAAGTAGTAACACTGTGCACGATAACATATCCCGGCCCATCGTGGGACTCGAGGAAGGATGGGTTACAGTATGTACGAGTAGAGTAGTGAGAAACCATATGCAACTAAGTCATTATCTAAGACTCGATGAAACAGTCAAGTGAACCGTCACCTGAAGACTGGGGGAGAAATTATCCGAGGTATCCCTTTAGATGTCATTAGGGCTTACATCAGTTGGGGCCTCAACAATCACAGACATGCATCCAGACAATGCCATATAGCTTATGCAATCAGAAACATGGTTTATGCAATCAAAGACACAGTTATGCAATCAGAGACAGTTATGTAATCAGTGACATTGATCATTCCAGAGATTTCAAGGAAAGGAGCTTGTATCTCCACTTACTATTCACTGTATAGCAGTCTTGAGAATAATTGTTTGACTACTTTCAGACTCTTAATATTCAGGAGTAACTACAAGTCACGAGTTACAATCAGAGCTCATAAATGGAATTACCTCTAAACCTATATCATATACTATTTAACTTAAAATTAAGCCATTCCAAAGGAAAGGAGAAATGGGCTTTACATGTACTAGTTTTCATCACATAAAAGACTTAAGGGCAACAACTCAGCTATTGTAGGAGTTCTAACATCAAGAAGTAAATAAGAGTTTCGACTTATATCCAGAGCTTTATGAATGGATTGAATCCCACATATCATATACATATCATTTATAACTTACATCTAAGACATGCCAAAAGAAAAGAAAGATAGTTCTACATACTAATTCCAAAAACATGCCAAAAGAAAGCTTCACATACCTTGTATGGACTTCTCTTAATCACGTCCACATCGTTGTCCTTGAAACCTATTTAACATGGAAGTAATGTAAGTATTAACAACCTTGGACTTTTCAGCAACTTAGACTACCCACGAGTATTCATAACATTCATCCCTTCGCTCGCCTTCTCGACTAGTTCCTTAACTAGTTAGGATGTTAACGAAAATTGGGCAGCACCTCCCCTATAATGTGCCCTATCCGAATTCCCAACCATGTCCTTAGAACCTGCAGCCAACCAACAATGCAACCAGCAGACCATATATATACATATTACGACCAAAATCATACAATATAAACCCCCAACAATTCACTCGAAACTAAGATACCAAAACTAGAGTTTTTAATCTTTCTTTCGCGAATTCTTTAATTGCAAAGCCTGTGGCTGCAACCAGCAGCTCCCACACCTCATTTAGATAACTTTTAGACCCTGCAACACGCCACAACACAACCAGCAGCAGCCCCTACACGTACAACACTTTATTTCGACAACAACTTAACTATAGCGATTCTAAATTCGTTAATTTCGAACGCTGAACTTTTCAAACGTTTTCCCCAACTTCCAGCAGCTCCTAAGGTGTGTAATACACCATAATTTAACATCATAAACTTCAAATTAGAGGGTAAGAACTTACCTTTCCCGAAATTGGCTAGAACTCGCCAAAATCGTGCCTCGGAAATATTTTCAGCATGCTGTAACATCGTGGCAGCTTGCTGTCCGTTTTTTTGCTGCATCAAATCCTAATTTTGTACTACTAATACTTCCATATCATCGTAGTATACGCTAATTAATTAATTTACCGAAGAAAATTGAGAAACTCACCTTTAATCTTCAAGAACCAAAGCTGCCTCTCTTTTCTCTCTTCTCACGTTTGTTTTCTGTTTGTTTTGCTGCAGTTTGAAGATCAAAACTGAAGTATATCCCTAATATACATACATATATGTGGTCCCAAGGGGTGACACGTGTCAGCCCCTAAGGATGACACGTGTCAAGCCATGATTGGCCACCGTGTCATGCTGCCAATTAGGGGCTGCCACATGGCAGCGGGGTCCACCTCCCCCAAGCAGCTGCATCACCTACTTGAACCTAAGTAGGTGCATCACCTGCTTGCTTGAGGTGCTGCCACGTGTCGCTCCTCCATTGGCTGCCACGCGTCGTCTTTTTCCCTTCCTCGCGGGTTCGTAATTTCGTCTCACTTTAAGAGCCTATGTAATCCGTACTACGTAAGCTTGATATATGCTTAAGAAACTTAAGTGTATAAGACTCTTAACTTCGTGTCTTACGTAGGCAAATAGAGTCCTACGACTCATTTCTTAGCCTCCAACTCTTTCCGGATTTTTATGACTCTATCTCCAACCTCCCTTCTCGCGAGGTATCACAATCTTCTTTCCTTAGAGTTGTTTGATAGTGTCGTAGCTTATCCGGCTCACATGATAGTGTCTAAGGAACTTATGAAGACGTTCCGAGCTTAAGAGTGCGGGGTGTAACATCCTTCCCCCCTTTAGAACATTCGTCCCCGAATGTTGAATAAAAATTTCCTTAAGACTTTATACGGATCATAGGGAGATGCCTTTCTACTGGAATGACATACATTTTCATACAAGTAATTAATATACGAGTTCCAAGACTGGGGCTATCCGTAGACATTGGGAATAGGTATGGACACTTGTGTTTCATGTCCTTTTTAACCTCCCAGTTTATGTCTTCACGATTCTTATTCCGCCATAGTACCTTGACGGAAGTTATGTCCTTAGTTCGCAACCCGTTTAATCTGCTGATCCCGGATGGAGATAGGTTTCCCCTCGTAGGATAACTCCCTGTTACGTGGACCTCCTCCACGGGAAATATTCTGGGAGCGTCGTTCCCATTCTTACGGAGCATTGATCTGTGAAAACTTAATGTATTGTTTCAAATTGGACGGTAGGTCTCACTCATAGGCAGCTTTATCTATTCTAAAAATGCCCTGCGAAGGATCAATTTATCCCCTTTTTGCCGATTCTAGGTTTCTAATCGATAGCTTGTGCCGGATTAAGCTTTACTTCATCAATAATTTAGTGGATCACATCTGGGCCTATCCCTTAATCTAAGGGCAAAATGTCATACTAAGATTCATCTGGGTTCCTCAATCCCTTTCGAAATGATTTCCAGCAGTTAGCTGTAAATTAAACTTTTCTATCTGAGATAATATATGAGGGGACTCCGTGAAATCTTATTGTTTCCCTACTATGTTATTTTGCAGAACCCTCAGCTGAATATGCCTTTCTAACTGGAGGGGAACAGGTTGATTCTGTCAGCCCATCTACCACAGCCCGTATGAACTCCCAGTTCCTTAGAATGCGAGGTCAGCTTGTACTATAATACATATTAACTGCTTTCCACCTCTGAGTTGGGGTTTTCATTTCCTGAGATAGGCTATCAGACTGCTGATGCTTCTTTTAACTTAAGCTATTTTACAACTCCTCTTAATCCAACTTGTAATACCTTAGGTATGCTATCTTTCTCTTTTACTCAGATCTTTTCTCCAGTTTTCTTACCATACATCATATTGTAATCCTTATATAAACGTGTGTACGGACATAGAGCAGCCCAGAAAATTCCTTAGCGTTGCTATACTAGTGGCTTACCTCCTTTAGTCGAGGTCAAGGCTCCACTATGGCTCTTGTCCTTAATACTGATTATATCTGAATAGTTCTGCCTCGAACCATCTTACACTTTTCCTGAATAGATTCTAAATATGGCAATCACATTGTTATTACTGACTTTCTTTTATCGAGTAATCATTTGACCTCGCTCTTAGTATGCCAATATTCATAAGCTGCACAACTATTCTTATGCCATTTTCACGAGGTGCATTGTATTTCAGTCATAATCGTTTCTGCTCTTGGCTTACTCTGTTCTATATGTGTCATTGTACCAACACGCCTTTATAATCTCTTTTTGTCATACTTGTTTTGTTCTCTTTCTCACTTCCCAGGGGGTCACCATCCCAGTGCTACTCTCATTCGAGCACGCTTAACTTCGGAGTTTTGATGGAATCCGGTGCATCAGTTTGGGTATGATCACGTCCATCCCTTATAGGGTCTCGTTTGACGTTTAAGCATCCCCATTTACATGCGATAGCATCAGTTGATTTTCTTTTACGTTTGTACTTATTTTGTCCACTTCCCCCCTTTAGGGTGTACCTGTGTCATTCTCCGTATATCTTCAGCTATTTACACGCGAATGATTCTATTCCAACATATTTAACAGGCTGCACCAATTCTACACCTTCTGTTAAATCATCCCCACATTAGGTTGCCTTTCTAGGAAACCCTAGCACAACCGTAGGGTGCTTTAATATTTGGAATATCTCGAATCGAATCTCATCTAATGATTGATACACGAGTAGTATCCGTAATGTAGTAGTGCATTCAAAGCCACATTCCATTCATCCCAATCAGTAATTAGCGAGGGCTCATAATTGGTGCACATTCCCCACTCGAGTGTACTTATACTTTAATGACTCATGTTTCGAGCTTCGTCAGTATACTAACTTTATTCCAGTGGATACCACTAATCATTAGAGTGGAGTCACGTGTACACCATACTTCTTTACGCCTCCTGAGCTTGCACCTTTGTCGTGCACCTAAGGCTCATTTCTAATCCTGCTTAAAACCACATCAACTTCGTGGTAGTAGGGGCCTTATCTTATTACTTTTTCATCGTACTATACCTCCAGTTCGTAAATGTCTATGTCTCTTTTTGTTCGATACCTATACTTAATTAATCGCATCTATCTTGAGTGCCTCTATTAGAACTTCTGTATTATTCCTTCAACTCATTTCCATTTTTGGTTGGGCGTAAGGAATTCCATATTACCCTTTATTTCCTTGCACTAGCCATCCTTTTCGTCATCATGTAACCTTTATTCAAAACTTTCCTTATGGAACTTGATAAATCTTCCTTATTTGTTCCATAGCTTGCTTTTCCGTTCCACACCTATCTTTACATTCCATTTACATGGACCACATCATACCTTCTAGTTAATTCCTTACTAAGTTTTGCTTATTCTAATAATTGTTTTTGTTATGTTCACCTGGTACCTTGTTCGCATTCATACCCATAGTATAATACCGCTTGACTTTCTTCACGATTCTTACTATGGGTTACTTACCCTTAAGTCCTTAATGTCTCACAAGCTATCTTATTAACACTTCATATCCGTCACAATTCTTTTCCCTTTGTACTCTTGTCTTACTCTTGTCTTAACCATACTGTTACTTCCTTCAACTATCACTTGTCATAGTTTATCCCTATGTATCAATTTAGGCAATGCCTTACTATCTCATTTTATCTCGATCTATCAGTCCTCTCTGAGTCATTTTCTTTGGCTTATAGTTTCTTTCTAACTTATTCTACTATTCCAGTATCGTCCTCCTAGTTTCTATTGCCATTAACTCAGCAATTAACTTATTTCTCGAGGTCAGCCATACTTGTTTAGTCAAATCTCATCATTGTTACGAGGACAACCTTTTAGGACATACTATAGCCCTGTATCTCATTCCCCTCTTATTTCTAGGAAAATTTGGGCAGAGTTTCCTCTGTATTTCTTACTATCTCAACACCTGCACGCAGAAAATACCAACAATGCCTCACAGGACACATATATATATATTCATATTGTATAACATCTCAGCCACACAGGGCACACATATATAGTCATATCATCTCATATCGCAGCCGCACAGGGCGCCCATAATTAACAGTATGGAAATGAACTTACCTGTTATGTCCACTCGAGCTGCACCTGTTATACTTTCCTATTTACCTTTCCTTTCACTTTTCAATTGTATCTGTCAATCGCATTTCAATACCTTACCTGACATAGGGATTTCGTGCCTTTGCTTACCTGCGTGCTTTATAACATCCAATATCGTCAGTTACTTCCTTCTACCGGCGTTGTCTTCCTGCTAAAATTGAAGGTTAGTATGAGAAATTTCATTTCCTATTGCTCGGCTCTATCGCACGATCTTAGATATGAAAGAAAGTAACATCCTAAATGTCCTGTAGCCTCTTGTCTATAGATGTGGTGCACAACACACCGATAAACAAGACTCTACTAGACACGGTCTGTAGACATTCCAAGGAAGAACTGCTCTGATACCACTTCTGTCACGACCCAACCCTGTAGGCCGCAACTGGGGTCCGACCTGGACCCTCTTATGCGTATTTATCAACTACACTTAAGTTGAACCGTGTGTGATGTGATACTATATACAAAAACCCCCAATAGTTTAAAACTTAAAACCTTTTTCATGTACATGTAGCCTCTTTCATTTGTATCATATCATGAAAGGGCATGCGAGCCGACAAGGCTGCTATAACAAAATCATTCACAACATATCGAATAGGCAACATCGAAACTAACTCACAAACAACCCACATATATATATGTCTACAAACCTCTAAGAATAGTAACAACAACATATGGCGGGACAAGACCCCCGCCGTACCCCTGAATGTACAAATATATACATTAAGTGACCAGCATCAAAATTTAGGCTCCAGAACAGTGAAGCACTTCCGACATAGCTGAGAGGAACTCCTATGCTGATGGATCTCCAGAATAAACATCTGTACCTGCGGGCATGAAACGCAGCCCCCCGAAGAAAGGGGGTCAGTACGATATATGTACTGAGTATGTAAAGCATAACACATCGTAACTGAGATCATAACTGAAATAGGGATGCAGGGGACAAGTATAATAACTAAATGAATTACTGTACCTGCACCTTAGGACACGTAAATCATACACATCATCATATGCTGTGTCCGGCCCTCTAGTGAACTCGGTGTTATAATCACTTCTTCATAATCACATATCATCGTATCATAATACATTTCATTTTATCATATCATCGTATACGGTATCACACCATCGTATATGGTATTATTTTATCATGTATATCATCGTATTATACCCGGTTTACTATGGGGCTCAGGGTCACAATGTATTGCTTTAATCTCATATGCATGCCTACATAAAGTATCCGGCCCTTTAGTGAGGGACTCGGTGAATGGAGTGGTGTACGTCTATAGCGTACCATCATAATATACATATGTACCCGGCCCTCTAAGGAGGGACTCAGTGTTCCTTCCTTATTTCACCACATATACTCTCATATTACTGCCGGCCCGGGACTCGGTGAATAATCGTATCGTCATAACATATAACATATATCACACCTCACGTACGGCATCGTCTCCTCGTGCGTGGAACTATACACATCCGGCCCGGGACGCGGTGAAAGAAGTAGTAACACTGTGCACGATAACATATCCCGGCCCATCGTGGGACTCGAGGAAGGATGGGTTACAGTATGTACGAGTAGAGTAGTGAGAAACCATATGCAACTAAGTCATTATCTAAGACTCGATGAAACAGTCAAGTGAACCGTCACCTGAAGACTGGGGGAGAAATTATCCGAGGTATCCCTTTAGATGTCATTAGGGCTTACATCAGTTGGGGCCTCAACAATCACAGACATGCATCCAGACAATGCCATATAGCTTATGCAATCAGAAACATGGTTTATGCAATCAAAGACACAGTTATGCAATCAGAGACAGTTATGTAATCAGTGACATTGATCATTCCAGAGATTTCAAGGAAAGGAGCTTGTATCTCCACTTACTATTCACTGTATAGCAGTCTTGAGAATAATTGTTTGACTACTTTCAGACTCTTAATATTCAGGAGTAACTACAAGTCACGAGTTACAATCAGAGCTCATAAATGGAATTACCTCTAAACCTATATCATATACTATTTAACTTAAAATTAAGCCATTCCAAAGGAAAGGAGAAATGGGCTTTACATGTACTAGTTTTCATCACATAAAAGACTTAAGGGCAACAACTCAGCTATTGTAGGAGTTCTAACATCAAGAAGTAAATAAGAGTTTCGACTTATATCCAGAGCTTTATGAATGGATTGAATCCCACATATCATATACATATCATTTATAACTTACATCTAAGACATGCCAAAAGAAAAGAAAGATAGTTCTACATACTAATTCCAAAAACATGCCAAAAGAAAGCTTCACATACCTTGTATGGACTTCTCTTAATCACGTCCACATCGTTGTCCTTGAAACCTATTTAACATGGAAGTAATGTAAGTATTAACAACCTTGGACTTTTCAGCAACTTAGACTACCCACGAGTATTCATAACATTCATCCCTTCGCTCGCCTTCTCGACTAGTTCCTTAACTAGTTAGGATGTTAACGAAAATTGGGCAGCACCTCCCCTATAATGTGCCCTATCCGAATTCCCAACCATGTCCTTAGAACCTGCAGCCAACCAACAATGCAACCAGCAGACCATATATATACATATTACGACCAAAATCATACAATATAAACCCCCAACAATTCACTCGAAACTAAGATACCAAAACTAGAGTTTTTAATCTTTCTTTCGCGAATTCTTTAATTGCAAAGCCTGTGGCTGCAACCAGCAGCTCCCACACCTCATTTAGATAACTTTTAGACCCTGCAACACGCCACAACACAACCAGCAGCAGCCCCTACACGTACAACACTTTATTTCGACAACAACTTAACTATAGCGATTCTAAATTCGTTAATTTCGAACGCTGAACTTTTCAAACGTTTTCCCCAACTTCCAGCAGCTCCTAAGGTGTGTAATACACCATAATTTAACATCATAAACTTCAAATTAGAGGGTAAGAACTTACCTTTCCCGAAATTGGCTAGAACTCGCCAAAATCGCGCCTCGGAAATATTTTCAGCATGCTGTAACATCGTGGCAGCTTGCTGTCCGTTTTTTTGCTGCATCAAATCCTAATTTTGTACTACTAATACTTCCATATCATCGTAGTATACGCTAATTAATTAATTTACCGAAGAAAGTTGAGAAACTCACCTTTAATCTTCAAGAACCAAAGCTGCCTCTCTTTTCTCTCTTCTCACGTTTGTTTTCTGTTTGTTTTGCTGCAGTTTGAAGATCAAAACTGAAGTATATCCCTAATATACATACATATATGTGGTCCCAAGGGGTGACACGTGTCAGCCCCTAAGGATGACACGTGTCAAGCCATGATTGGCCACCGTGTCATGCTGCCAATTAGGGGCTGCCACATGGCAGCGGGGTCCACCTCCCCCAAGCAGCTGCATCACCTACTTGAACCTAAGTAGGTGCATCACCTGCTTGCTTGAGGTGCTGCCACGTGTCGCTCCTCCATTGGCTGCCACGCGTCGTCTTTTTCCCTTCCTCGCGGGTTCGTAATTTCGTCTCACTTTAAGAGCCTATGTAATCCGTACTACGTAAGCTTGATATATGCTTAAGAAACTTAAGTGTATAAGACTCTTAACTTCGTGTCTTACGTAGGCAAATAGAGTCCTACGACTCATTTCTTAGCCTCCAACTCTTTCCGGATTTTTATGACTCTATCTCCAACCTCCCTTCTCGCGAGGTATCACAATCTTCTTTCCTTAGAGTTGTTTGATAGTGTCGTAGCTTATCCGGCTCACATGATAGTGTCTAAGGAACTTATGAAGACGTTCCGAGCTTAAGAGTGCGGGGTGTAACATATATGCTGGAGTATATCTTATTTTTAGCATCTTAGGCTTAAGAAATTGAGAGAAAACGTGAGCGAAAAAGAAAGGCAGCCATGGCTTGGCCAAATTTAAGGTAAGCCCTTGAATGTTTTCTCTGTGAATTAATTATCTAAGGTATTCCTCGGTTAAAAATGGTATTTAACAACGTAGATGAATAGTTGGGGTAGCGAGGAGGTTCGACGTAAACCTACACCTTTCGGCAAGTTTCGGAAGCTAGTTTGTTAAGGTATGGCTCGATTCTCTTCTCCCACGTTTTGTTAAGGGCTTAAGAATGTTGTGTATGTATAAATATGGATTGTAAACGTGAAAATATGCACGTTACGGCTGAAGGATGTTGCAGGCCGTGTAGACTTCGAAGCTATTCTAGCGGGTTAAAGTTTGGCTAGTGTTGTCGTTAGTGTGGTGTCGTGTTTGGAGGTGATTTATCTATGTTGCAGGGATGGAACGTGGCAAAAAATGGCTATATATTCTTTTGGTTGCATCCATATAATACTCTTTTTTTGTGTGGATAAGATTTTATGAAATAAAGATTGAAAACTATATTTTGGAGTCGTATTTTTGAGCGGGCTGTTTGGGACTTGTTTTGTGTAATGTTGAAGGGGTATAATTGTGTATTGGCTGATTATTTTTGTGGTTGGTTGGCTTTAATAATTGAAGACGTAATTGGAAGTTTAGATAGGGCGAGTTATAGGGGAGATGCTGCCCGAATTTTGTTAACTTCTTAATTAACTAATAGACTAGTCGAGACTAGTCGAGAAAGGCAAATAAGGAATTGATTCCTATGGGTGATTGGTTGAGGATTTAGAAGCTAGAAAGTCAAAGGTTATTAATATTAGTATTACCTTCATGTTAAATAGGTTCGGAGGACAATGAGACAAGCTGGGTTAAAAGCAATCGATAAGAGGTATGTGAAGCTACCCTTTCTTCTCTTTTGGCATGGCTTAGATGTAAGTATTATGTATGTGAAATATGGAGTTATTCCATTCTTAAAGATATGAGTATGAGTTAAGACTCTTGTTCACTTTCTACTGATTAGAACTCCTGCAATAGTTGATTTATCGCCGTGCAAGTCTTCTATGTGAGGAAAAGTAGTATACGTAGAGCCTATTTCTTCTTCTTGTTGGAATGTCTTTAGTATAAGTAGAATGACATATGACATGAATTTGGAGGTAATTCCCTTCATAATATCTGAGTATAACTCGTGACTCTTACTCATTTTTGAATACTAAGGGTCTTAAAGTAGTTAAACTACTACTCTCGAGTCTCCTATACATTGACTAGTAGGTGGAGATATAAGCTCCTCTTCCTAAAGGCTCTACAAGGGCAAAAGTCTCTGATTGCATAAACTATATAGTATCACCTTGATACATGCCTCTGATGCCTAAGACTTCACTTGATATGATTCCTAGTGACCGTTAGAGCGTACTTAAGACGATTACTACCCTGATCTTCAAGTGATGGTTCGCTTGATTAGTCTGTTGAGCCTCGGATGATAATTTAGTTGCATATAGTTATGCGCCACTTTGCTCACGCATACTATAATACATATTTTACCGAGTCCCGGGCCGGCTATAATATATGTATATAATATACGGATTGGGCCGTCATTCCTCGGCCTTAGTATATGAGATATATGGATCGGGCTATCATTTCTCGGCATTGTTATGTAATATGTGGATCAGGCCATCATTCCTTGGCATTTTTATATGATATGTATGTATACGGATTAGGCCATTGTACCTTGACATTATTATATGATATACAGATTGGGTCATCGTACCTCGGCATTATTATATGAGATATGGATCGGGCTATCATTCTTCAGCATTATTATATGATATGTGGATTGGGCCATCATTCCTCGGCGTGTACTTTCTATATACATGAGTTGGGATATATGTTCCATAACTCTAATGGTACATATGTGCTTATGATGACAGACTGATGTAGTTGTTATACCGAGTCCCCAAACGGGCTGGTTACAGTATGTGATGATAGTATGTATGACTTTATGTTATAAGATGTAGGTACGGTAGATGGCTAAATGCTATACTTTCCCCCTGCATCCCTATTTCAACTGTAATTTCTTTATAATGTTTTATGCTTACATACTCAGTACATTTAATACTGACCCCCTCCTTTTGAGGGGGGGGGGCTGCAGTTTATGCCCGCAGGTACAGACATAAGTTTTGGGAGTCTGCCAGCTTAGGATTTGTCTCAGCCAATTTGGAAGAAGCTCTATTGTATCAGAGCCTAGTTTTTGGTACTGATCCTTGGTGTATATATTTTCTTTCATTTATTCAAAGGTACGATGAGGTCCATGTCCCACCATATGATATCGTCACTACTCTTAGAGGTCTGTAGACATGGGAGTGGGTTATGTATATATATGTGCTCAATCGTGTCTGTATGATTTATGTTTAGGATGTTCCCTTTGTCATGGCAGGCTTGTCGACTCGCATGTATGTACATAATGGGACGACCCCACATGCTATATAGTCTCATCGGCTTAGGTGTTATGCCACCTAAATGATTAAGTTGTGGCCTCTCAGGAGTCAGGTTGGGCCAATATGCGATCATGTGATAGATTTACTTACAGTTAACTGGGGTATACGCGAGTGTCAATATTAGACACCCATCACAGCCTACGGGGTGGGGTCGTGACACCACATCGAACCCTAGCCATGGCCTATGGAGATTGGTCATGATAGGGAATACTTAGTCGGCTCCAATACATGATTCAAGTATGGTAAATCCGGTCACCAAGCTAGAGATTATAGAAGTGGTGAAGGTAACCCTCAATTCCAAATTTCTCATGGTGTACAAGCTTAAGGGAGTTTCCAACGTACCAACCAATTTTATGCTTTGGATGGGAAACAAGAAGTTAAGAAAGCACCTGATGTCATCACGTATGTTAAAGGTTTTTTATTTTAATGTGTATGCATTGTTAGATCCGGGTGCCAATTTGTCGTTTATTACTTCATTTCTTGCTAATAGGTTTGATGTGTTATCCGAAATATTATTGAAACCTTATTTGGTGTCTACCCCATTGGTGAGTCAGTTATTAATAGAAAAATCTATAAGGGTTATCCCATATTTATCTTGCACAGAGTTGTTTCTTGCGATCTCATTGAACTTGACATGGTAGATTTTGATGTTATTCTTGGGATGGATTTTTTGCATGCATCATATGCTTTTATAGATTGTAGAACTCGTAGAGTCAACTTTCAATTCCCAAGTGAGCCTATTCTTGAATGGAAGGGTCATGATTAGGTAGTAAAGGGTAGGTTAATTTCTTTTCTAAAGGCCCGAAAATTGATTTTTAAGGGTTGCATTTATCATATTGTGTGGGTTAAAGATGTCAAATCCAAAAGTCCTTCTCTTGAGTCAGTCCCCATGGTTAAGGAGTTCTCTGATATCTTTCCCGATGACCTCCCTAGTGTCCCCCCCGAAAGGGAAATTGATTTTGATATTAATCTCCTCCCCGATATCGAACCTATCTCTGTTCCTCCTTACCAAAAGGCCTTGGTGGAATTAAAAGAATTAAAGAAACAATTAAAGGACTTATTGGAAAAAGGATTCATAAGGCCAAGTATTTCATCATGTGGTGCTCCTATGTTGTTTGTGAGAAATAAGGATGGGTCGCTTCGAATGTGCATAGACTACTGTCAATTAAACAAGGTGACCATTAAGAACAAGTATCCAATTCCTAGGATTGCTGATTTATTTGACCAATTTTAAGGTGCAAGTCATTTCTCAAAGATTGATCTCATGTTTGGCTATCATCAATTAAGAGTAAGGGAGTGTGACATTCCCAATACGCCAAATGAGGTATGGTCACTTTGAGTTTGTGGTAATGTCATTTGGGTTGATGAATGCACCAACAGTGTTTATAGACCTAATTAATAGGGTGTTAAAACCCTACCTTGATACTTTTGTAGTGGTTTTCATTGACTATATCTTGATTTACTCTCGGAGTGAGGAAGAACATAAGGGTCATTTGAGAATTATGCTTCAAACTCCAAGGGATAAGAAATTGTTTTCCAAGTTTAGTAACTGCAAATATTGGTTGAAAGAAGTGGATTTTCTTGGTCACATAGTGTCCGAAGAGGGAATCAAGGTTGATCCTAAGAAGACGGAGGCAGTACGGAATTTTCCTAGACCATTGTCTCTTTTGGACATTTGGAGATTTTTGGGTCTTGCCGGATATTATAGAAGGTTTAGTCGAAGGGTTCTCTTCCATTTCATCTCCTTTGGCGAGAGTAACCCAAAAGAAGGCAAAGTTCCTATGGACGGATGAATGTGAGAGGAGTTTCCAAATTTTGAAAGAATGACTTACCTCTGCTCCTTTTTTTACTCTACCGGAAGGATTAGAAGGTTTTATGGTGTATTGTGATGCTTTAAAGATTGGTTTGGGTTGTGTATTGATGCAAAATGGTAAAGTCATAGCCTAAGTATCACGATCAACCCCGTAGGCCGTGACTTGGTGCCGACCTGGACCCCCGTATACATATCTATCAACTCTAGTTAAGCTGACTATGCACCATGTGATACTACACACAAAAATCCCAATTGGGTCAAAACCTTTTTAAGTACATGTAGCCTCTTTCATTTGTATCCTATCATGAAAGGGCATGCAAGCCGACAAGGCTGCCATACAAACAAATATTTACAACGCACCGTATAGGCATAACTGAAACGACTTATAAACAACCCATATACGCATATCTACAGACCTCTAAGAATAGTAACGTTAACATATGTTGGGACAGGCCCCCCGTTGTACCCATGAATAAACAAACATATGCATCAAGGGTCAGTACCTAAATCTGGGCTCCGGCACAACGAAGCACTTCTAAATTGCTAAGTGGAAACCCTAAGCTGGAAAGTCTCCAAAGTAAGTACCTATACCTGCAGGCATGAGATGCATCCCTTCGGAGAACGGAGAGTTAGTACGATATATGTACTGAGTATGTAAGCATAAAACATTATAAAGAAATTATACTTGAATTAGGGATGCAGGGGAAAAGTATACCTTTTAGCCATCTACCGTACCTGCATCTTATAAAATAAAGGCATACATACTATTATCCCGTACTGTATCCGGCCCATTCGGGGACTTGGTGTAACAACTACATCATAAGCACATATGTACCATTAGCGCTATGGAACGTACAGCCTGATCCATGTATATAGCAAGTACACATCGAGGAACGACGACCCAATCCACATATTGTATAATAATGCCGAGGAATGATGACCTGATCTATATCTTAAATAATAATGTTGAGGTATGATGGCCCGATCCATATATACCATAATGCATATACGTGCACGTAAAACTCTGTAAGATATCAAATATCCCTCAGATATCACCATAAAATATGTTCAAGAGCTCCTAGGTATAGGAGCTTACACATCCCATCACTATTCAGCCTATAGAAGGCTCAAGGGTCGTAGTTTAACTACTTCAAGGCCCTTATCATTCAAAAGTGAGTACAAGTCATGAGTTACATCTAGAATCTACAAATGAAACTATCGCTAACTCATATCACATATCGTTTTACTTATATTAAGCCATTTCAAGAGAAGGGAGAGATAGGCTTCACGTATAAAACTACTCATCACGTAAGAGGCTTACAAGACAATAACTCAACTATCATAAGATTTCTAACATCAAGAAGTGAATAAGATGTACGAATCATGCTCAGGGTTCTAAGAATGGAATTGTCCCCACATTTCATACACCAACCACTTATAGCTAAGATATGCCAAGAGAGAAGAAGAGTTAAGCTTTACATACCCACTGCTTTTCATCTTCTAGGAGACAGTGAGAGATACTAACTCAATTAGCATGGGAGCTCTCACTTCAAGAAGTAGGTAGGAGTTGTGAATCATATTCGGAGCTTCATGAGTATATTTTTCCCCACATTTCATATGCACATCATACTTAAGACTAAGACACACCAAGAGAAAGGAAGGATAGCTTTACATACTTATCACTTCCTAACGTATGGAAGGCTTGAGAAGCCCTAATTTAATTCCTGTAAGAGTGCTTTCATTAAGAAGTAAATGAGGATCATAAGTTACACTTGGCATTCATGAGTAGATTTACCCTCAAGCTCATATCATTCATTACTTAATGTGAAGACATGTCAATAGAAAGGAGAGATAGACTTTACATACCTCTTATCGATTGCTTTTAACCTGGCTTGTATCGTCATCCTCTGGACCTATTTAACACGAAGGTAATACCAATATTAATAACCTTTAACTTTCCAGCTTCTAAATCCACAACCAAGCACCCATAGGAATCAATTCCTTATTCGCTTTTCTTGACTAGTCTATAAGTTAGTTAAGAAGTTAATGGAAATCGGGCAGCACTTCCCCCATAACTTTTCCTATCCGAACTTTCAATTACATCCTCAATTACTCCAGACAACCAAAAACAACAACCAGCAGCTTATATACAAGTGAACCACTTCAGCATTACACAACACAAACTCCAAACAACTCGCTTAAAATTATGACACCAAAATAGGGTTTTTAATCTCTATTTCATAAAACCTTTAACCACATGAAACAGGGTGTCATGTGGCTTAACCCAGAAGCATATAAAGTCATTTTTAGTCTTGTTCCATCCCTGCAACATAGATAAATTGCCTCCAAACACAACACCATGCTAACGATAACACTAGTTAAACTTTAAGCCGAATAGAATACACCAAAACAGTCCCTACATGACTTGCAGCCTCCTTTAATGGAGACGTACATATTTTCATGCCTCAAAGTCATATTTACACATCCATAACATTCCTAAAAACTTACCCAAACATGGGACAAGAGAATCAAACCTTACCTTGCTGAAAATTGACTACGGAAGCTCCTTAACGTGCTGAAAATTGGTGGGCCTGCTCGCTGCACTTCTTGCTGCCCCAAATAGTGATTTTATGCTATTAAACACCATCATTTAACCGTAGGATACCTTAAATAATTAATTCACGGAGACAAATTTGAGGGCGCACCTTGTTCTAACCAAACCGTAGCTCTCTTTCTTCTCCCTCTTAATTTTTCTCTAAAATTCTAAGTTAAGAATGCTGAAAATGAAGGTTTATTCATAACTTAGAGGGTGAAACATGGCAGCCCCTAGGGGTTATATCACGACCCAACCCCGTAGTCCATGATGGGTGCCAAAACTGGACACTCACATGCACACCTGCCACTCGTAAGTAATTTTGTCTCCTTCTTGAATCATAATGTAACAATAGGTAAGAAAACACATAAGCCGATGAGGCTATCAGAATATATGGGGTCATCCTGTACCAAGTATACCTGTGAGCCTACAAGGCTGTCATGACAAGGGAAGGCTGCAAAACACAGTTTATGTAAACACAGTTGTACATTTACATATACACAACCCATACACGACTCATATGCAACCCATATACGTCTCATATATAGTGCATACACATCTCATATACAGCCCATATACGTCTCATATACAGTCCATACACGTCTCATACAAAGCCCATATACACCCCACATACATATCCACAGACCTCTAAGAGTAAAAACAACAGTAACATAAGGCGGGACAGGGCCCCCACCATACCCGTACATAAAATGAATATATACATCAAGGTTTAGTACCTAAAATTAGGCTCTAGCACAATGGAGCACCTCTGGACCACTGAGTGGGACTTCTACGCTGATGGATCCCTAAGTTGTGTATCTGTACCTCCAGGCATGAATGCATCCCCTCAAAGAAAGGAGGTCAGTACGATATATGTACTGAGTATGTAAAGTATAACATGGCATAACCGGAAGCATATCAGAAACAGAGAAATAGGGGATAAAATGTCATATAAGGAATCTGTACCTATACTCTGTGATTTATAAAAACATGCATGCTATAATTATACTATATAGCCAGCCCTTTCAGGGGTCCGATGAATCACACCTGTAAAACCATCATAGGCTCCGTGCCATCACCACCTTATTACAATACATCATCGTATATATACATACGTAACTCAACCCTCTAGTGAGGGGTGGTGGACAATGCAGTGGAATTGAGCACAAATCTGATAACTGGCCCGAGACTCGGAGAAGAATTGTTATAGTATACACGAGTAGAGTAGTGAGTAACTATATGCAAATTAAATCATTGTCGAAGACTCGACTATATAAGAAAATTGAGCTATCATCCGAGGACCCGAGTAGTAATATAGTCCTGTCAAGTGCCGTCTAAATGCCATTAAGAGCTATAGCAACCAGAATCTCGGGGGTCCTAGGCATGTACTAAAGTAATGCTAACCACTTATGAACTCAGAAGCACTTGTTGTCATATAATCTTTCAAACTAGGAGCCTGTACATTCGTAACTTCCTTAACATATAAAAAGATCAAGGAAAGTAGTTCAATACCATGAGAGTTCAACATCCAGAAGGGAATAAGAGACGCTTAAGAATGGAATTACTTCAGAGATCATGTTACCTTTAACTTACCTTTAAGACATGCCAAGGGAAAAGAAAGAATAGGCTTTACATACCTCTTTACAGGTTACTCTTCATCCCGTTCGTCTCGTCGTCCTTTGAACCTAAGTAACATGAAAGCAATTTGAGTATCAACTTCCTTAGAATTTTCAGCATCTTATACTACCTACGAGTATTCACAAAATTTATTTTCTCGCTCGTCTTCTCAACTAGTTCTTTAACTAGTTAAAGAATTAACGGAAATCGGGTAGCTCCTCCTCTATAATGTGCCCTATCCGAATTCCCAATTAATTCCTTAATACCTACATCCAACCAACAACATAACCATCATCTCATATATATATATATATATATATATATATATATATATATATATATATATATATATATAACATGGCAACTTACACAATATAAACTCCAAACGACTCGCTCAAAACTACGATACCAAAATAAGGTTTCTAGTTTCCATTTTGCAAAATGTTTAACCATACGAAGCGGGGGGTCATGTGGATAAAACCAGAAGCTCCCCCAATTCCTTTAGAAAACTCTTAGGCCCTGCAACACACAACCACACGAATAGAAGTGTCCCCCACACGCATAACACCTCATTTTGACTACAATTTAACTATAATGATTTCAATTTAGTTTATTTCCGACGTCGAGCATTTACAAAAATTTTCTTAAACTTACAGAAGCCTAAAATATGTGTAATACACCCTATAACAACACCATAAACTTCAAATTAGAAGTGAAGACCTTACCTTACCCGAAATTGGTCAAAATTCACCAAAATTGCGCCTCGGAACTTCTGTAGCATACTTTAAACGCCGTGGCTGCTTTTTGTCCGTTTTGAACTGCACTAAGCCATGATTTTATACTACTAATACCTTCATATCATTTTGTTATATGCTAGATAATTAATTTACGGAGCAAAATCCTGACTTACCTTATTTTTTCCTCGAAGCCGTCACTATTTTCTCTCAACTTTAGGGTTTGTTTTCTTTTATTTGCTGCTGAACTTTTGGAGTATAAACTGAAGCTATGTCGTGAGATACATGTATGTTGGTGGACCAAGGAGGTGACATGTGTCAGCCCCTAAGGGGGACACGTGTCCAGCCCCTATTGGGCCACCGTATCTATGCAAGCAAGGAGAGGCTGCCACATGGCAGTGGGACCCACCTCCCCCAAGCAGGTATTGAGGTGCTGCCACGTGTCACTCCTCCATTGGCTGCCACATGTCATCTTTTCCCCTTCCTCGTGGGTTCGTAATCTCATCTTTTTTTAAGAGCCTATGTAATTCATGCTACGTAATCTTGGTACGTACTCCAGTAGCTTAAGTAATTAAGACTTCTAAGTTAGTAGCTTACATAGGTAAATCGAGTCCTACGACTCATTACTTGGCCTCCAACTCCTTCCGACTTCTCTTTACCCTATTCCCAACCTTCCGTACTATGGGGTATCATATTCTTCCTTTTTAGAGTTTTTTGATTGTGTCGTATCTTAGGCGGCTCACATGATAACTTCTAAGTAACTTAAGGAACATTTCGAGCTCAAGAGTGTGGGGTGTAACAGGTTACACGTGGCAGCCCCCTAGGGTGCCACCTCAATCATGCGCCCACTCCTTTACTGCCACGTGGTAGTATGGGACCCACCTTAAGTAGGTGTTTCACCAACTTGGTCCATGTAGGTGCATCACCTGCTTGCTTTCGAGTAGGTGCTACACCTCCTTCCGTATCTTCCGTTGGTTCGTACTCTCATATTACTTTAGGAGCCTATGCAATCCTTGCTACGGAAGCTCAACATGTACTCCAGTAGCCTAAGTATGTAAGATGTCCAAGTTGGTAGCTTACACAAGTACTAAAGTAATGCTAACCACTTATGAACTCATAAGGACTTGTTGTCATATAATCTTTCAAACTAGGAGCCTGTACATTCATCACTTCCTTAACATATAGAAAGATCAAGGAAAGTAGTTCAATACCATGAGAGTTCAACATCCTCAAGGAAATAAGAGATGCTTAAGAACAGAATTACTTCATAGATCATGTTACCTTTAACTTACCTCTAAGACATGCCAAAGGAAAAGAAAGAATAGGCTTTACATACCTCTTTACAGGTTACTCTTTATCCCGTTCGTCTCGTCGTCCTTTGAACCTAAGTAACATGAAAGAAATATGATTATCAACATCCTTAGAATTTTCAGCATCTTCAACATAGTACCTGTTAGTAAGAGGCAAACCACCGAAGGGTTATATGGGTCAGTGGGCGAGGGAATTTCGACACCACTTGGCAGCCAACTCGGAGGGCGAGAAAAAGCAAAACCCAAAAGGTAAGGATACCAGCTGATGTAACTTATGAATGACAGGAAGTAATACCTAAGGTCAAAAATTCCACAGTATGACCTGGACTACAAGACTCACTTCACACTCCATCGACAGATGGATCTAAAGGAAATGTTACCTGTGAATTAACGATATTAATCCCTGCTCCTTCGATCACAGGTTACCTACTCCGCCGAGAAGGTGTAAAGTTGTAAAGTAAAAGAGTGGTAGGACCTTACGGAGTGCCCATAACTATTGTCCTAGGCAAGGGAGCCCAAGTTGTAATTAACTATAGAGAGATGCAAAGATAGGTTAAGTCAAACTATTGAGATGTAATTAGTACTACGGGTGAAGTAAGACATGGCCATGAGTGGACCAAATATCTCCCCCGACATCGAATGTAGGATAAGGGAAGAAATTTTGGTGGGATTATACCAGATCATGTTAGACAAAGCACAGAACGACTATAAGAGCCATTACATGAGGGGACTGTATCATTATTCGGTAGCCAACCCTAAGGAGCGGAAAGAAAGAGGAGAAGAAGGGCCTAAAAGATAGGTTGCCAATTACAGTTCTAAAAAGAGTCGAGAAGGACTATACGAGGCTAATGAATCAACCCATTTGCTTTTAAGCAAGGGCACCTAGGAAGCCAAAATTAGGTGGAGTTGTAGAAGAAGGAGATAGTAAGGTTTCGGGAGGTTTCCCCAGCTAATATCTTAGATAGAAGGACTTCAATTATGATTAACGTTTGGACCGCAGTCCAAGAAGAAGTTGGGAGCACAAACAGGCCTTCGTACCGCCTTTTCCTCGGGCTGCTGAATAGATTGAGCATACTATCAAATACTAGAAAATATATTGCGAGCTTATATGGTTGGCTTTAAGAGTAATTGAGACGATCGTCCACTACTTATTGAATTTACCTACGAGAAGGGTATCATTCCAGTATCCAGATGACCCCCTACAAGATATTGTAAGGCAGAGTGTATAAGTCCCCTTGTTGGAGAAAAGACTAAGCTGGTAGGCCAAACAGGATTAAGCAAACTAGTGACTAACAACCCAGAGTCAGCAGAAATGATATACAGATAATCGACATCGACATACGGAGTTCAAATTGATAATTGGATGGTCATAACAGAGTCACCTAGGAAAGGAAATTTAACCCGGAATATATTAGACTATATCAAGTTACACATAAGGTGGGTAATATGGCTGGTAAGTTGAGCTTACCACCTCATTTGGAAAATATACGCCCAGTCCTTCAGATGGAGATGCTTCGCAAAGGTACTGACGAGCCACCCAAGGTATATTCTATAGATGGTGTCTAGAAGAAGGAATCCTGCGAGGAATAACCTATTGCCTTCTTAGATCGGCAAACGGGAAGATTGTAGACTAAAGACGTGCCTTCTATCAAGATACAGTAGGAAAAAAAAAACCAAAACCAAAAAGAGGATGACTGGGGAAACTGAAGAGAACATAAAACACAAGTATTCGCACCTGTAGCCAATAATTATAGGTAACCCCAATTGTTGGAACACGTATATGAAGTGCTGGTATTGAAGTATGGGTTAAGAAAGTAGCAAAGAATCTCCCTACGATTTGTAAAAGGTGCTAAGAGAAGTTTTGTCTAACATTCAGGGACGAATGTCCTAAAGGGGGAAAGGATGTTACACCCCACCCTTTTTAAACTCGGAATGTCTCATAAGTTCCTTGGACATTATCATGTGAGCCGGATATGCTACGATGCTATCAAATGACTCCAAGGAGGGAAGGATGTGATACCCCGTAGTAGAGAAGGTTGGGAATGGAATCATAAAAATCCGGAAGGAATTGGAGGAAAAGTAATGAGTCGTAGGACTCGATTTATCTATGTAAGCTACCAACTTGGAAGTCTTACATACTTAATCTATTAGAGTACGTACCAAGCTTGCGTAGCATGGATTAAATAGGCTCTTAAAATAAGATGAGATTATGAACCCTCGAGGGAGGAAAAAAATTGGACACGTGGCAGCCTAGGAGGGTGACACGTTGCAGCACCTCAAGTAGGCAGGTGACCCACCTGCTTGGGGGAGGTGGACCCCACTGCCACGTGGCAACACCCCATTGGTCGCATGGTTGAGGTGGCCCAATAAGGGCCTGACATGTGTCACCCTCAGGGGATGACATATGTCACCTCATATATATATGTGTATATGACTCTTCATTTGTTCAATTATCCAAAAACATCAGCTAAGCATAGGGAGAAAATGTGTGAGAGAGGCAGCCATGGCTTTGGAAGCTTAATACGGAACCAAAACTTCAGCTTTATAATTGGAAACTTCGAAGAAAGAAGAAGAGAAAAACTTTGGAGACAAGAGAGAGGGGCTATGGGTTAGGCCTATTGGAGGTAAGCCTCTGCTCCGTGAATTAATTAGTTATGGTACACCATGGTTATATGAAGATGTTTAATAATGAGAAAATCCAATTTGGGGCAGCGAGGAAGTCGCACAAACAGCCCATTCAAGTTCAGCGCGTTGAAGAAGTTTCGAGTTGTGATTTGACAATTTTGGCGAATTTCGGGTAAGGTAATGTTTATCCTTTCAATTTGGAATTTATGTTATTGTTATGGAGTGTATTATACACCTGTGTGTGTGGCTGGAAACATGAAAATAGTATAGAACTGCTGGGCATTGAAGACAAACTAAATTGGAGTCGCTATAGTTGAATTGTCGTCGAAATAAAGTATTGCTCTTGTGAGGTGCTGCTGCAGGGGTGTGGCTTGTTGTTATAGGGCCTAAATATGTTCTAATATGGTTTAGGGTGCTTCTGTTCTAATCCACATGACCACCCATTGCGTATAATTAAAGGCGTTACAAAATAAAGGCTAGACGCCCTATTGTGATATCGTATTTTTGAATAAGTCATTTGGAGTTTATGTTGTATATTGTTGGTGTTAATTGCTGCAGGTTGTTGTTGGTTGGTTGGCTTTAGGTATTAGGTACCTAATTGGAAATTCGGATAGGACACATTATAGGGGAGGTGCTGCCCAATTTTCGTTAACGCCTTAACAAACTAAAGAACTAGTCGAGGAAACGACTAAGGAAATAGATTCCATTAATACTAAGGTGTAACTTAAGATGCTGTAAAGTTAAGAAGAGTTAATATGCATATTACTCTCCTGTTGGATAGGTTCAAAGTACAACGAGGCGAACAAGATAAGGAGTAACTCAGACAAGGTATGTGAAGCTTTCTTTTGGTGTGTTTTTGGAATAAGTATGTAGAGCTATTCTTCTTTTCTTTTGGCATGTCTTAGATGTAAGCTATAAATGCTATGGATATGATATTTAGGATTCAATCCATTCGTAAAGCCCTGAGTATGAGTCAAGACTCTCATTTACTTTTTGATATTAGAACTCCTGCAATAGCTGAGTCGTTGCATTTAAGTCTTCTATGTGATGAAAACCAGTACATGTAAAGCCTATCTTTTCTTTCCTTTAGAATGACTTAATTTTAAGTAAAACGATAAATGATATGGGTTTAGAGATAATTCCATTTATGAGCTCTGAGAGTAACTCATGACTTGTAATCAATTCTGAACATTAAGAGTCTGAAAGTAGTCAAACTACTATTCTCGAGCCTGATATATAATAAATAGTATGTGGAGGTACCAACTCCTCTTTTTAAAGGATTTGAAATGGCAAATGTCTTTGATTGCATAAGTTGAGTCTTAGACTAGATAAATTGTGGTTCAGGTTGCATATACTATATCTCTGATTGCATAAATGGTGTGGCATTATCTTGATGCGTTTCCGTGATCCCTGAAGCCCCTACTAATGTAAGCCCTAATGACATCTAAAGGGGTACTTCAGATAATTACTCCCCTAGTCTTCAGGTGATGATTCACTTGACTATTTCATCGAGTCTCGAATAATGACTTCGTTGCATATGGTTTCTCACTACTCTACTCGTGCATACTGTAACCTATCCTTCCTCGAGTTCCACGATGGGCTGGGAACGTTATCGAGCACAGTTTTACTACTTCTTTCACCGCATCCCGGGCCGGATGTGTATAGTTCCACGTATGAGGAGACGATGCCATACGTGAGGTATGATATATGTTATATGTTATGACGATACAATTATTCACCGAGTCCCGGGCCGGCTGTACTGTGATAGTTTATGTGGTGAAATAAGGAAGGAACACCGAGTCCCTCCTTAAAGGGCCGGGTACGTATAAGTATTATGATGGTACGCTATATACGTACACCACTCCATTCACCGAGTCTCTCACTAAAGGGTCAGATACTTTATATAGGCATGCTTATGAGATTAGAGTGATACATTGTGACCCCGAGCCCCACAGTGAACTGGGTGTAATATGATGACATGCGTGATAAGATTATACCGTGTACGAGGATATGATACCGTATACAATGATATGATACCGTATACGATGATGTGATACCGTATACGATGTTGTGATACTGTATACGATGATATAAAGGGGCAGCCCGGTGCACTTAAGCTCCCGCTATGCGCAGGGTATGATGAAATGAAATGCATGATGATACGATGATATGTGAATATGATGATATGACTATAACACAGAGTTTACTAGAGGGTTGGGCACAGTATATGATAGTGTATAGGATTACGTGTCCTAAGGTGCAGATATAGTAATTTGTTAATTGGTATACTTATCTCCTGCATCCCTATTTCAGTTATGGTCTCAGTTACAATGTGTTATACTTTACATACTCAGTACATATATCATACTGACCCCCCTTTTCTCAGGGGGGCTCTGTTTCATGCCCGCAGGTACAGATGTTCATTCTGGAGATCCATCAGCTTAGGAGTTCCTCTCAACTATATCGGAAGTGCTTCACTATTCTGGAGCCTAATTTTTGATACTAGTCACTTAATGTATATATTTGTGCATTCAAGGGTACGATGGGGGCCCTGTCCTGCCATATGTTGCTGTTACTATTCTTAGAGGTTTGTAGACATATGTATATGTGGGTTGTGTGTGTCAGTTTGCATTAGCTAGGCCTACATGATATATGATATATGTTAATATGTCATGGCAGCCTTGTCGACTTGCGTGCCCTGTCATATTGTGATACAAATGAAAAGGGCTACAGGTTTATAAAAATGTTATCGTCCAATGGGGCTCTGTTACATGATATTATTTTATTTATAGTTTAATATGACCACAACTGATAGATATGTATACGGGGGGTCCAGATCGGACCCCAGTCACGGCCTGCGGGGTTGGGTCATGACAAAGGTGACCCTACTACGAACACCTAATCATTAGTTTGAACACTGACAGTCAATGTTGACTATCTACATGTCACTTCTGCCGACTCTAGGCTGCTAATCAACAGCTTGCTTCATCATGTCGGGGCCTTTAGTCTTTGCCCCAATAAGGGGACTTACACACTCTACCATACAACCTCTTGTAGGGGGTCATTTGGATACTGGAATGGTATCCATTCTTTTAGGTGATCTCAATAAGTGGTAGACGGTCATCCCGGTTACTCTTGAATCCAATGATGTAGGCTCGCAATATACCTCCGAGCATTTTGATAGTGTACTCAATCTATCTAGCAGTTCGAGGGAAAACTGTGGTACTAAGACCTACCTGTGTTCTCGATCTCTTCTTGGACTAATCTCTAGATGTTAATTATAATTGAAGTCCCTCTATCTGAGATAATAGGTAGGGAAACCTCATGGAGGCTTACTACCTCCTTGACCTATAACTTCGCATAGTTTTAACTGTGTAGGTAGGTTTGATTGAAAGCAAATGGGCTGATTCATTAGCCTACTTATAATAACCCGTATAGCACCCTACTCTCGCAGAGTATAAAATGGGTTCGTAATGACGTTGATTATTTAGGACTCCTTAGTCTCGTATAATCCTTCTCGACTCTTCTCAAAACTTTAACTGGGACTCTAACTTTTTGGTTTTGTTTTTCCATCCTCATAGTTGGTTTTCATAGTAGTTCTATGCTCCGTCTATCATTACCTGATATAGTTCTAAAGGAATTTGACATATAAGTTTTCCTTCTTTTGGTAACTAGTTAGTTCCGCTCCTCTTAGTTAAATCATTTCATGATTTCCTTAACCCAGTTTGTCCCAGCTTGTAACCCTTTAAATACGTTATCTCGTGTCATCCTTTACTTTTATGAGAATATGAGAGGGTGCTCACCTTAATCCGAAAAATATCTTAGCGTTGTCTCGCTAGGTCTTGTGTATTACCTTGTCATTTTCCCCCTCATCCTACAATCAGTATCGAGATAGACCTTTGGTCAAACCATGACCACGCCTTACCTTGGCCGTGATACTAATTTCATCCCAATGGTTTGGCTTATCCTATCTTCGTATCTTTTGGTGGGGTATCCAAAATATCATAATTACCTTGTCATTATTAAGCCCCTATTCCTTTTATCATATACTTATTTACTTAGCCTAATGCTTATACATATAAATCCGTAGGTTGCAAAACCATTCGGATTCAACTTGTAGGAGGTAGACGTAGTCTTTTCGTCTCCTAGTTCATTCCACTATACACATCTTACTCACATTGGAACTTGCTTGTCCTATCTTGTTATACTTCTTTCTTTCCCCCATATTCACTCTTTACTCTTCTCATCTCCTACCATAGGAGGTGTTCTATTCCTTTTCCTTAGTTATTTATCTATCACAATATCATTTACGACCAACTCTATATCCATTATGTTGGCTTTTAGTTTAGCATGATGTCATTATCCTTCGTAGTGTCTCTTGAGTTATTCGATATCCTTTTTTTCTATGCTCTTTTCTTTTCAAACGCATTCACCTTCTAGCATTATGTCATTGAAGGTCTTGTTAAAAACTTCTTAACACTACCTTACATAGCATTCTAACTTCTATCCAACTATTGACGACTTCCAGCAAGGGATCTTATTGAAGTTTAAACATACATCTCAAATATGTTGCCATATCAATTACCTCCATCTTACCCTTGCAGTTTTCTCACTTGCTTCCCCCCTTTAGAGGGTACTTACACCTTTATCTGCTTGTACCTTGTTCTATGTCTCTATGTCCAGTCTCAATTTCGTCCAATCTCCTTCCCCAATTTACTTGGTACTGTATCATGTCCCCATTTCTCTGCATATTGTATAACTTAATTATCCTCATACAGAACCTTGGCTAAATCACAAAGCGACTAGAACCTTTCCATACCTAATGTGATATCCCATCTACTAATTTGTACTTTGAATAATGTGACCCAGGAAACATCTCATCCAAGGCCACATTCTGCTCATCTTTATGAAAAGTTAACGCACTTGTAGTTGTTCCAATTTCAATTAAGAAGTACTTGTATTCCGACAATAATTGCCTAGGGTTCTCTTGAGGTAGGAGCTTTATCCCAACCTATATCCTTTGTTCCTCGAGGTGAATGTTGGTTGCACCATTTATTCCCTAAGTTGGCCATCTTTGTCTCTTACGAGTTCCATCATTTTTGGGGCGACATTGTGTTCACACATCATTCCTTTATATCTTAAGCTCCATGCTCCTACTGCGTACCCAAGATAGGCTTTTAACTTAGTTAACATCTACCAAGTGTGCCTTATTAGTGGTATTACTTTATCCCTATATTGTTACACCCCACCTTTAAATTCATACTTACATTTTCCCTTTTTTGTTCGTACTCATATTCAGTTCATGACATCTCTCTGGGGTGCTCCGGTTAGAATTTTCTTTCTCCAATTAGTCGATGGGGAACTAATAAACTGTTATCATAGAATACTTTCCAATCATCATTAGAAAAAACCAGAATCTCTTAAACCTCACAATACTTCTTAATACTTGACCTACCTGGTCTCACTCTGCATTTAGCCTTGAGTTATGAACAACTTATCTAGTTTACAATTAGGAGTTGGAGGCTTGGTACTTTTCAGGAAAAGTGAAACTCAATTGCTGAACATCTTACCCTTCAACCTAAGCTTTTTCCTTTCCTTTCCTACAACACAATTACGGCTGGAGATACCGTGGTCTAAACTTTACTGCTCAGATAGGCTTTTATTTCTCCGAAATAAAATTCTCCAAGTAAAAATGGTGCCCCTTATCGACGACATAAAGGGTACCTCTTACAACTTTAGTTAAACATATTAGGGGTAGTTGGTATTAATTTCCAAGACATCTTAAGAATCTATGTTTCATTCCCTTTTCTTGTTCTGGGAAAATTTCAGTAGAATTTCCTCTATACTTCTTACTATCCCAAAATCTGTCCGCAGAAGATACCAACAATGCCTCACATGGCCAACATATATATATTCATATCATATCACAGCCGCACAGGGCTTTCAATATCATCTCATAGCGCATCCACACATGTCTTTCAATATTAACAATAATATGAAAATAATGGACTTACCTCATATATCCAACTTCGAACTGTATCTGTTGTACTTCCTATCCACTTTTCCCTTTAGTTTTCGACTTTACATTACAAGCACATGTCAATACCTTACCCAATAGATATCTTTAGTGCTTTTACTTTACTTACCTGTGTGCTCCATAACTTCCCATGTCGTCAATTACTTTCTTCTATTGATATCATCCTTCTGTTAAGATCCACGGTCAGTATAAAAAATTGTCCTATGACTCGGATCTATATCATGATCTTAAAGAGGAAAGAAAGGTAACATCCTGAATGTCCTGTAGGTTCCTATTTATAGATATGGTGCGCAAACATCAATAATTAAGACTCTACTATATACGATCTGCATATAATCCAAGGACGAACTGCTCTGATACCACTTCTGTCATGACCCAACCCCATAGGCCATGACTGGGGTCCGACCTGGACCCCCGTATCTATATTTATAAGCTGTGGTCAAGTCGAATTATAGACATGTAATGCATATACATCAAGTGTAGTCAAACCGACTACAAACAACATGATACGTACATTAGAACCCCCGTGGGTCATAACATTTCATATATCTGTAGCCTCTTTCATTTGTACTAGAACATGAAAGGGCATGCAAGCGTACAAGGCTGCCATAACACATGCCTGTATAATACATCATGTACACCCAACTGAGTAAAACTTACACATACCACCCACGTATACATGTCTGCAGACCTCTAAAAATATTAATGCCAACATATGGCGTGACAGGGCCCCCACTATACCCCTGAATAAACAAAAAAAATTATATAAATCAGTGGACAGTGCCAAAAATTAGGCTTAAATAAGCTCCAAACAACTTGCTAAAAATTACGACACCAAAATAGGGTTTCTAGTCTTTATTTCGCAAAGCCTTTGATTATACGAAATGAGGGGTCATGTGTCTACAACCAGAAGCACCCCCACCTATTTTAGAATACTTTTAGGCCCTGCAACACACACCCACATACCTGCAGCAGCACATCACAAGCACAACACCTTGCTTCGACTACAATTTAGCTATAGCGACTCCAATTTAGTTTATTTTGAACGTCAAGCATATATATGATGTTTTCACATTTCCAGAAACTTACACAACATATAATACACTTCTTAACAACACCATAAACTCCAAATTTAAAGGAAATGTCTCACCTTACCCGAAATTAGCCAAACTCGCCCAAAACTCACTTCGGAAACCTCTTGACGTGCTGAAATGGGGCGGACTATTTGTGTCACTTCTCCACTACCCCAAATTATAATTTTATTTTATCAAACATCATTATATAACCGTGGGATACCTTAAATGATTAATTCATGGAACCAAACTCGGAGGCTTACCTTGGCAGCCCCAAACCCGTAGCTCCCTCTTCTTGCCCTCCAACATTTTTCTCTTCAAGTTTCTAAGTGTAGGGCAGAAGAAATGAATATGTAGACGTCGTAATATACATATATACATCTCCACTTGGTTTAGGAACACCATAGATAATTAATTTGCGGAAGAAAATTGGAACTTACCCTTGTTTTTTCCTTGTTGTCGTAGGTGCTCGCTTTTAGATTCTAAGGTTTCTTTTTTTTCCTTTGTTCAAGCTCTTGGATGAAATTTTGGATAAGGAATGGACTTCTTAGTCACATAATATGCATATATAGGTGGTCTTAGGAGGTGACACTTGTCATCCACTAAGGGTGACATGTGTCCAACTATTATTGGACCAACATAACGATGCAACCAATTAGGGGATGCCATGTGTCATTGGTGTGGCCCATGCTAAAGTAGGTGGGTCACCTACTTGACCCCAAGAATGTGGGTCACCTTCTACCATATGGCACTTTCCTAGGCTGCCATGTGTCATCTTCTCCTCCTCCCGTGGGTTCATAATATCATCTTATTTTAAAAACCCGTGTAGTCCTTACTACGTAAGCTTGGTATATTCTCAAGTAGATTAGGTATGCAATACTTCTAATTTAGTAGCTTACGTAGGTGATTCGAATCCCACAACTTGTTACTTGTCCTCCAACTGCCTCTGGATTCTTATAACCGTATTTCCAACCTTCCCTACCTCGGGGTATCGTATTCTTCTTTACTTAGATTTGTTGGATAGAGTTGTAGATTATCCAACTCACTTGATAACTTGTAAGAAGCTTAAGAGACACTCCAAGCTCAGGAGTGTGGGGTGTAACATCCTTCCTCCCTTTTAAGACATTCTGCTCCTCTTCATTAAATTATCTCATAATTTCCTTATCCTAGCTTTCTCCAGCTTGTAACACTTTTGATACATTATATCATGTTGTCCTTTACCCTTATGAGAATATGAGAAGGTGCTCGACTTATCCTAAGAAATATATTAGCATCATCTCGCTAGGTCTCATGTGTTACCTTGTCGTTTTCTCCATTATCCTATAAATGATGTCGAAGTAGATCTTTGGTCCAACCGTGGCCATATCTTACTTTGCCCATTGTACTAATTCCTTCTCGATAGTTTGGCTTAACCCACTTCTGTATCTCTTGGTAGGGTATCCAAAATATCATAGTTGCATTGTCATTATTGAATCGTTATTCTTTTTATCATGCACTTACTCACTTAGCCTGATGCTTATATATATATACCCGTAGGTTGCACCATCATTCTGAAAAAACTTATACGAGGTAGACATAGTCTTTCCGTCTCTTGGTTCATTCTACTATACACATCTCACTCATATTGGAACTTACTTGTCCTATCTTGTTATACTTCTTTCCTTTCCCTTTATTCACCCTTTGCTCTTCTCTTCTCCTACCATAGGAGGTTGTCTATTCCTTTTCCTTGGTTATTTATCTATCGCAACACCACTTACGACCAACTCTATAGCCAACATTTTGGCTTTTGGTCTAGCATGATGTCATTCAATGTCTTGTTAAAAACTTCTTAACACTGCCTTACATAGCATTCTAACCTTTATCAAATTATTGGCGGCTTCCAGACCTTCCTAACTTGGTTTAGCAAGTGATCTTATTGAAGTTTAAGCATCCATCTTAAATATGTTGCCACATTAATTGCCTCCACCTTACCCTTGCAATTTTTCTCATTGACTTCCCCCTCTATTTAGAGGGCACTTACACCTTTATATGCTTATACCTTTCTCTACGTCTCTATGTCCAGTCTCAATTGCTTCCACCATCTACTTGGTACTGTATTATGTCTCCGTCTCTCTGGTAGGACTATATGAAAGAAAGTGCTCTAGAGTCCTTAAGTGGTTAGCATTACTTTAGTATACATCTAGGGACCTCGAGATGCTAATTAATATAGCCCCTAATGGCATTTAGAGGGTAGCTAAGATAACTATACTACTACTCGGGTCCTCATACGGTAGTTTAATCCTCTTATACCATTGGGTCTCTAATAATGATTTAAATTTCATATAGTTACTCACTACTCTGCTCGTGTATACTGTAACCCTTCTACCACCGAGTCCCAAGCTGGGTGCATAGACGTCCACAGTTCACTGCATTATCCACTAAGTTCCTTACTAAAGGTCCAGGTATGCTACACGAGGACATGATAATGCAATGACATGAAAAACTCACTGTGTCCCTCACTAGAGGGCCAAGTACATATGTATATATATTTTGATATGTTGTAATAAGGTGGTGATGGCACCGAGCCTATGATGGTCCTACAGTATATTCATCAAATCCCAGATAGGGCCGGCTATATTGTATAATTTGAGCATGCATGCTTTTATGATTCACAAGGTACAGGTATAGACTTCTAATTTGATATTTTGTTCCCCGCTTCTCTGTCTCAGATATGCTATGTTATGTTTTACATACTCAGTACATATGTCGTACTGACCCCCTTTCTATAGGGGGCTACCTTCATGCCCGCAGGTACAGACACATAGTTTGGGGATCCACCAGCGTAGGAGTCCCACCCAGTGGTCTAGAGGTGTTCCATTGTACTGGAACTTAATTTTGGTACTAAACCTTGATCTATATATTTTTGTTCACGGGTACGGCGGGTGCCCAATCCCGCCTTATGTTACTATTCTTACTCTTAGAGGTTTATGGCTATATATGTGGGTTGTATATGTATGTATGTATAGTTGTGCTTATCTGACTTGTGATTTGGGGCGTTCCCGGTGTTGTGAAAGCCTTGTCGGCTCACGTGTATATGTGTTATGACATGGCCCTATATGTTATGACAGCCTCATCGGCATGTATGTTTCCTTATCTGTTGGTACACTATGAGTCAAATAGGAAATGAGTTTACTTATAGTTGGCAGGGGTGTTACACCCCGCACTCTTAAGCTCGGAACGTCTTATTAAGTTCCTTAGACACTATCATGTGAGCCTGATAAGCTACGACATTATCAAACAATTCTAAGGAAAGAAGATTGTGATACCTCGCGAGAAGGGAGGTTGGAGATAGAGTCATAAGAATCCGGAAAGAGTTGGAGGCTAAGAAATGAGTCGTAGGACTCAATTTACCTACGTAAGACACTAAGTTAAGAGTCTTATACACTTAAGTTGTTTAAGGATATACCAAGCTTACGTAGTGCGGATTACATGAGCTCTTAAAGTAAGACAAGATTACGAACCCGCGAGGAAGGAAAAAAGACGACGCGTGGCAGCCAATGGAGGAGCGACACGTGGCAGCACCTCAAGCAAGCAGGTGATGCACCTACTTAGGGTCAAGTAGGTGATGCAGCTGCTTGGGGGAGGTGGACCCCGCTGCCACGTGGCAGCCCCTAATTGGCAGCATGACACGGTGGCCCAATAGGGGCTGGACATGTGTCCCTCTTAGGGGATGACACGTGTCACCCCTTGGGACCACCTATATTAGTTGATATGTATCCAAAATCTTCAGCTTGTTCATTAAAAATTTCCAGCAGCAACGTGAACAAAGAACCCTAAAGCTTAAGGAGAGAAACTTGCGACGGCTTTGGGAGAAAAATAGGTAAGTCCCGTTTTCGTTCCGTAAATTAATTAATTAGCGTATACTACGATGATATGGAAGTATTAGTAGTACAAAATTAGGATTTTATGCAGCAAAAAAACGGACAGCAAGCTGCCACGACGTTACAGCATGCTGAAAATATTTCCGAGGCGCGATTTTGGCGAGTTCTAGACAATTTCGGGAAAGGTAAGTTCTTACCCTCTAATTTGAAGTTTATGATGTTAAATTATGGTGTATTACACACCTTAGGAGCTTCTGGAAGTTGGGTAAAAGGTTTGAAAAGTTCAGCGTTCGAAATTAACGAATTTAGAATCGCTATAGTTAAGTTGTTGTCGAAATAAAGTGTTGTACGTGTAGGGGCTGCTGCTGGTTGTGTTGTGGCGTGTTGCAGGGTCTAAAATTTATCTAAATGAGGTGTGGGAGCTTCTGGTTGCAGCCACAGGCTTTGCAATTAAAGAATTCGCGAAAGAAAGATTAAAAACTCTAGTTTTGGTATCTTAGTTTCGAGTGAATTGTTGGGGGTTTATATTGTATAATTTTGTCATAATATGTATATGTATGGGCTGCTGGTTGCATTGTTGGTTGGCTGCAGATTCTAAGGACATGGTTGGGATTTCGTATAGGGCACATTATAGGGGAGGTGCTGTCCGATTTTCGTTAACATCCTAACTAGTTAAGGAACTAGCCGAGAAGGCGAGCGAAGGGATGAATGTTATGAATACTCGTGGGTAGTCTAAGTTGCTGAAAAGTCCAAGGTTGTTAATACTTACATTACTTCCATGTTAAATAGGTTTCAAGGACAACGATGTGGACGTGATTAAGAGAAGTCCATACAAGGTATGTGAAGTTTTCTTTTGGCATGTTTTTGGGAATTAGTATGTAGAACTATCTTTCTTTTCTTTTGGCATGTCTTAGATGTAAGTTATAAATGATATGTATATGATATGTGGGATTCAATCCATTCATAAAGCCCTGAATATAAGTCGAAATTCTTATTTACTTCTTGATGTTAGAACTCCTGTAATAGCTGAGTTGTTGCCCTTAAGTCTTTTATGTGATGAAAACTAGTACATGTAAAGCTTATTTCTCCTTTCCTTTGGAATGGCTTAATTTTAAGTTAAATGGTATATGATATAGGTTTAGAGGTAATTCTATTTATGAGCTCTGATTGTAACTCGTGACTTGTAGTTACTCCTGAATATTAAGAGTCTGAAAGTAGTCAAACAATTATTCTCAAGACTGCTATACAGTGAATAGTAAGTGGAGATACAAGCTCCTTTCCTTGAAATCTCTGGAATGATCAATGTCACTGATTACATAACTGCGTCTCTGATTGCATAATCGTGTCTTTGATTGCATAAACCATGTTTCTGATTGCATAAGCTATATGGCATTGTCTGGATGCATGTATGTGATTCTTGAGGCCCCAACTGATATAAGCCCTAATGACATCTAAAGGGATACCTCGGTTAATTACTCCCCCAGTCTTCAGGTGACGGTTCACTTGACTGTTTCATCGAGTCTTAGATAATGACTTAGTTGCATATGGTTTCTCACTACTCTACTCGTACATACTGTAACCCATCCTTCCTCGAGTCCCACGATGGGCCGGGATATGTTATCGTGCACAGTGTTACTACTTCTTTCACCGCGTCCCGGGCCGGATGTGTATAGTTCCACGCACGAGGAGACGATGCCGTACGTGAGGTGTGATATATGTTGTATGCTATGACGATACGATTATTCACCGAGTCCCAGGCCGGCTGTAATATGATTGTATGTGTGGTGAAATAAGGAAGGAACACCGAGTCCCTCCTTAGAGGGCCGGGTACATATGTATATTATGATGGTACGCTATAGACGTACACCACTCCATTCACCGAGTCCCTCACTAAAGGGCCGGATACTTTATGTAGGCATGCATATCAGATTAAAGCAATACATTGTGACCCTAAGCCCCGCAGTGAACCGGGTGTGATACGATGATATATATGATAAGATGATACCGTATACGATGGTATGATACCGTATACGATGATATGATGAAATGAAATGCATTATGATATGATGATATGTGATTATGAAGAAGTGATTATAACACCGAGTTCACTAGAGGGCCGGGCACAGCATATGATGATGTGTATGATTTACGTGTCCTAAGGTGCAGGTACAGTAATTCATTTAGTTATTATACTTGTCCCCTGCATCCTTATTTCAGTTATGATCTCAGTTACGATGTGTTATGCTTTACATACTCAGTACATATATCGTACTGACCCCCCTTTTCTCGGGGGGCTGCGTTTCATGCCCGTAGGTACAGATGTTTATTCTGGAGATCCATCAGCGTAGGAGTTCCTCTCAGCTGTGTCGGAAGTGCTTCACTGTTCTGGAGCCTAAATTTTGATGTTGATCACTTAATGTATATATTTGTACATTCAGGGGTACGGCGGGGGTCTTGTCCCGCCATATATTGTTGTTACTATTCTTAGAGGTCTGTAGACATATGTATATGTGGGTTGTTTGTGAGTTAGTTTTGATGTTGCCTATTCGATATGTTGTGAATGTTTTTGTTATAGCAGCCTTGTCGGCTCGCATGCCCTTTCATGATATGATACAAATGAAAGAGGCTACATGTACATGAAAAAGTTTTAAACTATTGGGGTTTTTGTATATAGTATCACATCACACACGGTTCAACTTAAGTGTAGTTGATAAATACGCATAAGAGGGTCCAGGTCGGACCCCAGTTGCGGTCTACGGGGTTGGGTCATGACAAGGGGTACCCGCATGTGTCCAGTTTGGGAACCCGTCATATCCTACGGGGTTGCGTAGTAAAAAAAATGGTATCGAAGCAGTTCGTCCCTAGAATGTCCATAGACCGTGTATAGTAGAGGCTTGTTTATCGGTGTGTTGTGCACCACATCTATAAACAGGAGGCTATAGGATATTTAGGATGTTACTTTCTTTCTTATCTTAGATCATGCGATAGAGTTGTATTTTTAGGATGACCCTTCACTAACCTACCTATATGTTTACAGTGATGCCTTCAAGGAAAGAAACCACTATCCAGAAGGGCAAGTCAGCAACGGGGGAAACCAGTCAGACCCCGAGAGTTACCAAGGCTCATGCCCATTCTATGCCGAGGATTGTAGTTCAGTCGGCAAGCTCTAGTACGCCATCACCCCCGAAGGAGGTTAGGGAAGCAATAGCTACAGATCCTAAATCTCTAGTACAAGAGCTTTTAGCCCCACAACACGGGGTGGAGGATAGAGATATGAGAGACGTAGTATAGGTTCTGACTAGACTGATGGTAGGACAGGCTCGGAGGCATGGCCCAGATGAAGCAAATAGACAAGATAGCTTGAGGGTCCATGACTTTCTAGCCTACAATCCCCCAGAATTTCATGGTTCAAGACCTGCAGAGGACCTACAAGAGTTCACTCGATAGATCCAGCGTACATTGCGAATCATTAGGGCCTTAGAGACTGAGTCGGTTGAATTAGCCTCTTATCGGATGTGTGATATAGCCTCTAATTAGCCTATAGCCTCTTGTTTATAGATTTGGTGCACAATACATTGATAGACAAGACACTACTAGACACGGTCTTTAGACATTCTAAGGACGAACTGCTCTGATACAACTTATGTCACGACCCAACCCTATAGGCTGCGACTGGGGTCCAACCTCGAACCCTATATACATACCTATTAGCTATAGTCAAATCGAACTATAAACAAAGTGATACTACTCACAAATATCCTAATGAATTAAAACTTTTTTGTGTTTGTATGGCCTCTTTCATTCGTACCATATCTCGAAAGTGCACGCAAGCCGATAAGGCTGCCATAACACAATAATATGACATGACATACTCATAAATAACCCATATACACATATCTACAGGCCTCTAAGAGTAATAACTGTATTATATGGCAGGAAAGGGCCCCTATTGTACACTTGAATAAATAAATATGTACATCAAATGACTAGTATCAAAAGTTAGGCTCTGGAATAGTGGAACACTTCCAATATAGCTTAGTGGAAACCCTAAGCTGGTGGATCTCCAAAATGAACATCTGTACCTGCGGATATCAAAAGCAACCCCCCGGGGAATGGGGGTCAGTATGATATATGTATGAGTATATAAAGCATAACATATCATAACTGAAACAACAACTGAAATAGGGATGCAAGGAATATGTATAATAGTTAACAAATCATTGTACCTGTATACTATGAAAAGAGGGCATGTATATCTTCCTCACATATCACTTTCGACCCGCTGTAGGACTCGGTGTTACCATGACATTATATATGACATCATACCATTGTATACAGTTTCATTTCATACATTACAAGTACCTCACTATGTTTTGATATGTATGTCTACCTATCATATTCGGCCCTCTATCATAAGTGGCCCGAGACTCGATGAGCGAAGAGTAAAGCTAGGCATGACTGTATTCCCGGCCCCTCTATGGGACTTGGAGGAAGATGGGTTACAGTGTGCACAAGTAGATTATTGAGAAACCATATGCAATTTACATCATCATCAAAGACTCGATAAAATAGTCAAGTAAATCGTCACCTAAAGACTAGAGTAGTAATCCTCTTAAGTACCTTCTAAACAGTGTTCGGGATAATATTAGCTAAAGTTTCAGGGATCACAGATGTTTATCGGGACAAGGTTAAATAGCTTATGGTAGTAGAGACATTTGTCATCGCAGAAAACTTATGAATAGGAGCTGATGCATTCAATTATTATTCATCAGATAGGAGACTAGATGGTAATAGTTCAACTACTTAAGCATTCTAATATCAAGTAATGAATAAAAGTCAGAAGTTATACCCGGAGATTATAACTGGAACTACCTCCACCTCATATCATATGCCATCGCATTTATGCTAAAGACATTCCAAAAGGAAGAAGAGAGGCCTTACATATACTACTGTTCATGATCTAGCAGCCTTAAAAGGAAATAACTCAATTATTATAGTAGTCTTAACATCACAAATTGCATAAAGTCTCTGAATTACATTTCGTGTTTCATGAGTGGAATTATCCCCACATTTCATATACAACTATTCATAACTTATACCTAAGACATGTCAAAAGAAAAGAAGAGTAGCTCTACATACTTATGCCACAACATCCCAAGAAAAAGCTTCACATACCTCTTATGAGTTACTCTTTATCAAGTTCGTACACTTCTAGAAGCATAAAAGATGTATAATACACCCCATAACAACAACATAAGCTTTAAATTGAAAGAAAAGACCTTACCTTTCCCGAAATTGGCCAAAACTCGCCAAAACCCATCTCGAAAACTCTTCTAACCGATTAAACTGCCGTGTATGCTTGCAATCCATTTGGTGCTACTCCAATCCATGATTTTATACTATTAATACTCCATATCATCGTGGAATACCCTACATAATTAATTTAATGAGCAAAATTGGGACTCACCCTTTTTTCTTCTTGGTTGTCACCCTTTTCCTCTTAGCTTTAGGGTTTTTGTTCCTCACTTTGGCTGAACTTTTTTGGATAAAAGCTGAAGTTTAAGTCATAATATACATATATATAGGTGGTATTAGGTCCCCCACCGTACACCTGAATAAATAAATGTGTACATCAAATGACGAGTATCAAAAGTTAGGCTCCGGAATAGTGGAGACCTTCCAACATAGCTGAGTGGAAACCCTAAGCTAGCGAATCTCCAAAATGAACATTTGTACTTGCAGGCATGAAATGCAACCCCCCCGGGGAATGAGGGTTCGGTACGACATATGTATTGAGTATATAAGACATAACATATCATAACTGAAACAACAACTGAAATGGGGATGCAGGGAACATGTATAAAAGTTAACAAATCACTGTACTTGTATCCTATGAAAAGAGGGCATGCATATCATCTTCACATATCACTCCTGTCCCGCTATGGGACTCGGTGTTACCATTACATTGTATACGGCATCATACCATCGTATATGGTATTATTTCATACAATACAAGTACCTCACTATGTTTTGATATGTATGCCTACCTATCATATTCGGCCCTTTATAAGTACCTTACTATGTATTCATATATATGCCTACCTATCATTATTGGCCCAGGACTCGGTGAGCGAAGAGTGAAGCTAGGCATAACCATTTTCCCAGCCCCTCTATGGGACTCGGAGGAAGATGGGTTATAGTGTACACGAGTAGATTAGTGAGAAACCATATGCAATTTATATCATCATCAAAGACTTGATAAAATAGTCAAGTAAATCGTCACCTGAAGACTAGAGTAGTAATCGTCTTAAGTACCTTCTAAACAGTGTTCGGGATAATATTAGCTGAAGTTTCAAGGATCACAGATGTTTATCGGGACAAGGTTAAATAGCTTATGGTAGTAGAGAAATTTTTCATCGCAGAAAACTTATGAATAGGAGCTGATGCATTCAATTATTATTCATCAGATAGGAGACTAGAGGGTAGTAGTTCAACTACTTAAGCATTCTAATATTAAGTAATGAATAAAAGTTAGAAGTTATACCCGGATATTATAACTGGAACTACCTCCACCTCATATCATATGCCATCGCATTTATGCTTAAGACATTCCAAAAGGAAGAAGAGTCAGGCCTTACATATACTACTGTTCATGATCTAGCAGCCTTAAAAGGCAATAACTCAATTATTATAGTAGTCTTAACATCACAAATTGCATAGTCTCTGAATTACATTTCGTGTTTCATGAGTGGAATTATCCCCACATTTCATATACAACCATTCATAACTTATACCTAAGACATGCCAAAAGAAAAGAAGAGTAGCTCTACATACTTATGCCACAACATCCCAAGAGAAAGCTTCACATACCTCTTATGAGTTACTCTTTATCAAGTTCGTACACTTCTAGAAGCATAAAAGATGTATAATACACCCCATAACAACAACATAAGCTTTAAATTGAAAGGAAAGACCTTACCTTTCCCGAAATTGGCCAAAACTCGCCAAAACCCATCTCAAAAACTCTTCTAACCGATTAAACTGCCGTGGATGCTTGCAATCCATTTGGTGCTACTCCAATCCATGATTTTATACTATTAATTCTCCATATAATCGTGGAATACCCTAAATAATTAATTTAATGAGCAAAATTAGGACTCACCCTTTTTTCTTCTTGGTTGTCGCCCTTTTTCTCTTAGCTTTAGGGTTTTTGTTCCTCACTTTGGCTGAACTTTTTCGGATAAAAGCTGAAGTTTCAGTCATAATATGCATATATATAGGTGGTATTAGGTCCCCCACCGTACACCTGAATAAATAAATGTGTACATCAAATGACGAGTATCAAAAGTTAGGCTCTGGAATAGTGGAGACCTTCCAACATAGCTGAGTGGAAACCCTAAGCTAGCAAATCTCCAAAATGAACATCTGTACCTGCAGGCATAAAATGCAACCCCCCCGGGGAATGAGGGTTCAGTACGACATATGTACTGAGTATATAAGACATAACATATCATAACTGAAACAACAACTGAAATGGGGATGCAGGGAACATGTATAAAAGTTAACAAATCACTGTACCTGTATCCTATGAAAAGAGGGCATGCATATCATCCTCACATATCACTCCTGGCTCGCTGTGGGACTCGGTGTTACCATGTAATTGTATACGGCATCATACCATCGTATATGGTATTATTTCATACAATACAAGTACCTCACTATGTTTTGATATGTATGCCTACCTATCATATTCGGCCCCTTACAAGTACCTTACTATGTATTCATATATATGCCTACCTATCATAATTGGCCCAGGACTCGGTGAGCGAAGAGTAAAGCTAGGCATAACCATTTTCCCAGCCCCTCTATGGGACTCGGAGGAAGATGGGTTATAGTGTACACGAGTAGATTAGTGAGAAACCATATGCATTTTATATCATCATCAAAGACTCGATAAAATAGTCAAGTAAATCGTCACCTGAAGACTAGAGTAGTAATCGTCTTAAGTACCTTCTAAACAGTGTTCGGGATAATATTAACTGTAGTTTCAAGGATTGTAGACGTGTATTGGGACAAGGTTAAACAACTTATGGTAGTAGAGACGTTTGTCATCGCAGATACCTTAGGAATAAGAGCTGATGCATTCAATTATTATTCATCATATAGGAGACTCGAGGGTAGTAGTTCAACTACTTAAGCATTCTAATATCAAGTAATGAATAAAAGTCACAAGTTATACCTGGAGCTTATAACTGGAACTACCTCCACCTTATATCATATGCCATCACATTTATACTTAAGACATTCTAAAAGGAAGAAGAGACAGGCCATACATGTACTACTATTCATGATCTAACAGCCTTAGAAGGCAATAACTCAATTATTATAGTAGTCTTAACATCACATATTGCGTAAAGTCTATGAATTACATTTAGGGTTTCATGAGTGGAATTATCCCCACATTTCATATACAACCATTCATAACTTATACATAAGACATGCCAAAAGAAAAGAAGAGTAGCTCTACATACTTATGTCATAATATCCCAAGAAAAAGCTTCACATACCTCTTACGAGTTACTCTTTATCAAGTTCGTACATTTCTAGAAGCATAAAAGATGTATAATACACCCCATAACAACAATATAAGCTTCAAATTGACAGAAAAGACACTACCTTTCCTGAAATTGGCCAAAACGCGCCAAAACCCATCTTGGAAACTCTTCTAACGCGATTAATCCGCCGTGGCTTCTTGCAATCCATTTGGTGCTTTTCCAAGTGATGATTTTATACTATTAATACTCCATATCATTGTGGAATACCCTAGATAATTAATTTACAGAGCGAAATCGGGACTTACCCTTTTTTCTTCTTGGTTGTCGCCCTTTTCCTCTTAGCTTTTGGGTTTTTGTTCCTCACTTTGGCTGAACTTTTTTGGATAAAAGCTGAAGTTTAAGTCATAATATACATATATATAGGTGGTATTAGGTCCCCCACCGTACACCTGAATAAATAAATGTGTACATCAAATGACGAGTATCAAAAGTTAGGCTCCAGAATAGTGGAACACTTCCAACATAGCTGAGTGAAAACCCTAAGCTAGCAGATCTCCAAAATGAACATCTATACCTTCGGGCATGAAACACAACCCCCCCAGGGAATGAGAGATCAGTATGACATATGTACTGAGTATATAATGCATAACATATCATAACTGAAACAACAACTGAAATGGGGATACAAGGAACATGTATAATAGTTAACAAATCACTGTACCTGTATCTTATAAAAAGAGGGCATGCATATCATCCTCACATATCACTCCCATCCCACTGTGGGACTCGGTGTTACCATGTAATTGTATACGACATCATACCATCATATACGGTATCATTTCATACATTACAAGTACCTCACTATGTTTCCATATGTATGCCTACCTATCATATCCGGCCCTTTACAAGTACCTCACTGTGTTTTTGTATGTATGCCTACCTATCATAAGTGGCCCGAGACTCGGTGAGCGAAGAGTAAAGCTAGACATGACTGCATTCCTAGCCCCTCTATGGGACTCGGAGGAAGATGGGTTACAATGTGTACAAGTAGATTAGTGAGAAACCATATGCAATTTACATCATCATCAGAGACTCAATGAAATAGTCAAGTGAATCTTCACCTGAAGACTAGAGTAGTAATCATCTTAAGTACCTTCTAAACACTGTTTGGGATAATATTAGCTGGAGTTTTAGGGATCGTAGACGTGTATCAGGACAAGGTTAAACAGCTTATTGAAGTAGAGATGTTTGTCGTCACAAAGACCTTAGGAGTAGAAGCTGATGCATTCAATTATTATTCATCAGATAGGAGACTCGAGGGTAGTAGTTCAACTACTTGACCATTCGAATATCAAGTAATGAATAAAAGTCACAAGTTATACCCACAGCTTATAACTAGTACTACCTCCACCTCATATCATATGCCATCGCATTTATACTTAAGACATTCCAAAAGAAAGAAGAAACAGGCCATACATATACTACTATTCATGATCCATCAGCCTTAAAAGGCAATAACTTAGTTATTATTCATCAGATAGGAGACTCGAGGGTAGTAGTTCAACTACTTAAGCATTCTAATATCAAGTAATGAATAAAAGTCAGAAGTTATACCCGGAGCTTATAACTGAACTACCTCCACCTCATATCATATGCCATCGCATTTATACTTAAGATATTCCAAAAGGAAGAAGAGACAGGCCTTACACATACTATTGTTCATGATCTAGCAGCCTTAAAAGGCAATAACTCAATTATTATAGTAGTCTTAACATCACAAATTGCATAAAGTATATGAATTACATTTAGGGTTTCATGAGTGGAATTATCCCCACATTTCATATACAACCATTCATAACTTATACCTAAGACATGCCAAAAGAAAAGAAGAATAGCTCTACATACTTATGCCACAATATCCTAAGGGAAAGCTTCACATAACTTTTACAAGTTACTCTTTATCAAGTTCGTACACTTCCAGCAGCATAAATGATGTATAATACACCCCATAACAACAATATTTACACTCCGTACTTTCCTTCAGGTGATCTTCATATACATATTTCATACCCGGCCCTTCATGGGGCTCGGTGAACCACTACGATGTCGTAGCCTCATTTTCGTATCAAATACATACCAATGGAAATAGGAGATAACTTTCGACATACTACTATTTAACACGTGGAAGCCTTACTAGGCAATACTCAATCCTTACGGGAACTCTAATACTGAACAGTGGATAGGGGTTATGAGGCGTACTCGTAATTCTGGGAATGGAATTATCCCCACACTTCATATACAATTCACTTAAGGCTAAACATTTCCAAAAGGAAAGAAAGATAGTTGTACGCATTTATATCGAAACATGCCAAAAGAAAGTTCTACATACCTCTTATGGATTCCCTTTAATCGCGTTCATGTCGTTGTCCTCGAAACCTATTTAAAATGGAAGTAACGTAAGTATTAACAACCCTCGACTTCTCATCAACTTATACTACTCACAAGTATTCATAGCATTCATCCCTTCATTGGCTTCCTCGACTAGTTTCTTAACCAGTTAAGGCATTAACTGAAATCGGACAGCACCTCCCCTATAATGTGCCCTATCCGAATTTCCAATCATGCCCGTAACACCTAAAACCAAATAACAACAAAACCAGAAGCTCATATATATGTATATTATAGCAACATTACATCATATAAACCCCAAACAACTTACTCAAAACTACAACACCGAAACTAGGGTTTTTATTCCTCTTTTCCCAAATTCATTGATTGTACAAAGCGGAGGGTCGTGTGGCTGAACCCAGCATCTCCCACGCCCTTATTAAACCATTTTCCAGCATCATAACACACTCCCACACGACTATCAGTCACACACCCCAAGCGCAACGCATTATTCGATTACAATTAACTATAGCGATTCCAATTTCACTTATTTCGAACGCCAAACTTTTCAAGCCTTTTCCCCACCTTACAGAAGCTCCTAAGGTGTTTAATACACCCTAATTTAACATCATAAACTTCAAATTACATTGGAAGAACTTACCTTTCCCAAAATTGGCTAGAACTCACCGAAATTGCGCCTCGGAATTTTTTTAGCGTGCTGAATCGTCGTGGCAGCTTGCTGTCCATTTTTTGGCTGCAACGAACTCTAATTTTACTCTAATAATACTTCTATATCATTGTGTTATACACTATATAATTAATTTACGGGATAAAATCAGGACTTACCTTATTTTTCTCCCAAGCCGTCACAATTTTCTCCTTAGCTGTAGGGTTTGTTTTCTCTTATTTTGGCTGAAATTTGAGGAACAAACTGAAGTATATGATTCATATACATACATATATGTGGCTGTAGGGTGTGACACATGTCATCCCCAAGAGGTGACACGTGTCCAGCCCCTATTAGGCCACCACATCTACATGCTGAAGGAGGGGCTGCCACGTGGATGTGGGGCCCACCTCCCCCAGCAGGTGGGTTACCTACTTGACCCCAAGCAGGTGGGTCACCTGCCTGCTTAGGTGCTGCCACGTGTCATCCTCCCATTGGCTGCCCCAAATTTTTTTTTTCCTCCTCGTGGGTTCGTAATCTCGTTCGTAATCTCATCTCACATTAAGATCCTATGAAACCCTTGATACGTAAGCCTTGTATGTAATCAAGTAACTCACATATTTAAGACTTCTAACTTAGTAGTTTACGTAGATAAGTCGAGTCCTACGACCCGTTACTTGACCTCCAACTCCTTCCGACTTCTCTTGACCCTATTTCCAACCTTCCCTACGATGGGGTGTCACATTCTCCCTTCTTAGAGTTGTTCTATAGGGTCGTAACTTAAGTAGCTCACATACTAGCTTCTAAGTAACTTAAGGAACCTTCCGAGTTCAAAGATGTGGGGTGTAACAGGTAAGAACATACCTTTCAATTTGGGGTTTATATGTTGTTATGAAGTGTATTATATGTTGTTTAAATTGCTGGAAATGTGAAAATATCATAGAGATGCTTGACGTTAGAAATAACCTAAAGTGAAGTCATTTTGCTTAATTTGAAGTTGAGTAGAATGTTGTACTTATGGTGCTGCGGCTGTAGGTGGTGTTATGGTGTGTTTCAGGGCTTGAACATGTTCTAATGAATGTGGGGGTGCTTCTTGTTTCAGCCACGTAACCCTCTGTTACGTATGATTAAAGGTGTTACAATATGGAGACTAGAAACCCTATTTTGGATATCGTAATTTTGAGCTAGTCGTTGGAAGTTTGTATTATATAATGTTGGTATGAATTGCTTATATATATTCTACAAGGTGTTGTTTTTGGTTGGATGTAGTGAATAGGGGTGTAATTGGAAATTCAGATAGGGTATGGTATAGGGGAGGTGCTGTCCAATTTTCGTTAACTCCTTAACTAGCTAAAGAACTAGTCGAGACGATGAACGAGGAAATGTGTTCTATGAATACTCGTGTGCAACTTAAGATGCTGAAAAGTCAAGGATGGTTGATATTCATATTGCTTCCATGTTGAATAGGTTCAAAGGACGATGAGGCAAATGTGATTAAGAGTAACTCGTAAGAGGTATGTAAAGCTATCTTTCTTTCCTTTTGGCATGCCTTAGCCGTAAGTGAATTGTATGTGAAATGTGGAAATAATTCCATTCCAAGAACTCCAAGTATGCCTGATAATACCTGTCCATTGCTTGGTATTAACCCTTGTAAAAATTGAGTATCGCCTGTCAAGGCTTCTACATGTTAAAAAGTAGTGTGTGGAAAGCTATATCTCCTTTCTCTTGATATGTACTTGGCATGAAAATGAGATTATGAAGCCAAAGTTTTTTAATGAGCCCCAAGATGGGCCGGGTATGACATATATACATGATGACCGCACGAAGGGAAGTACAGACTAAATAAAGCTTATTCTTTTTTTGGCATGTCCTAGTTGTAAATTAAATATGATATGAGCTCCGAGGTAATTCCATTCTTAAGAATCTCTTAGTTACTTCTGAATATTGAAATCCTATAGTAGTTGAGATATTTCTCTAGAAACTTCTATATGTTAAAGAGGTACCAAATGTATAGGCTCCAAGTCTTAAAGACTATATGATAACAAATGTTTCTGATTCCATAAGCGACTTGGCCTTATGTTGGTACATGTCTAGGGTCCCCGAAGTTACAATTGGTATAGCCCATAATGGCATTAAGAGGGTACTCCATATGACTACACTACTACTTGGGTCCTCAGACAAAAGCTTAACTTTCTTATTTTGTCGAGTCTCTGATAATGATTTAAATTGCATATAGTTACTCACTACTCTCTCGTGAATAAGGTAACCCTTCTATCACTGAGTCCTGGGCTAGGGTATATTCTCATGCACAAATCACTGCATTATCCACTGAGTCCCTCACTAAAGGGCCGGGTATACTATACAAGGACATTATAATTCAATGACATAAAAAACTCACTGAGTCCCTCACTTGAGGGCTGGGTACATATATATATATATGATGATGTGGTGTAATAAGGTGGTGATGGCGTCGAGCCTATGATGGTTCTACAGATATGATTCACCGGATCCCTAATAGGTCTGGCTATATTGTATAATTTGAGCATGCATACTTTTATGATTCACTGAGTACAGGTACAGATTTCTGATTTGATATTTTATCCTCTGTTTCTCTATTTCAGAGATACTTCCAGTTGTGTTATGTTATGTTTTACATATTCAGTACATATGTCACACTGACCCCCTTTTCTTAGGGGGCTGCATTTCATGACCTCAGGTATAAATATAGGTTTTGGAAGTCCATCAGCTTAGGATTCCATTCAGCTTAGCTGGAAGAGGCACCATTGTATCAGAGCCTAGTTTTTGGCACTAGCCATTGATATACATAAATTTTTTGTTTATCTAGGGGTACGGCGGGGGTCCTATCCCACCATATGATGTCGTTAATATATTTAGAGGTCTGCAGACATATGTATATGGGTTGTATATATCAGTTTGGTTCAACTGGGTTTATATGATGTATTGTACATGTTGTTATGTTAAGATAGCCTTGTCGGCTGGTGTGCCCTTTCATGGTGTGACACAAATGAAAGAGGCTACTGGTTTATGAAAATATTATCACCCAATAGGGTTCTGTTGCATGGTGTTATGTTATTTATAGTTCGACTCGACCACAGTGGATAGACATGTATATGGGGGTTAAGATCGAACCCTAGTCGCAGCCTACGGGGTTGGGTCCCGACAGAAGTGGTATTAGAGCAGTTCATCCTTGGATTGTCTATAGACTGTGTCTAGTAGAGTTTTGATAATCAATGTGTTGCATACCACATCTATAAATAAGAGGCTACAAGACATTTAAGATGCTACCTTTATTTAACATCTGAGATCCTGCTATAGATCTGAGTCATAGGAAAACTCTTTATACTAACCTTGGATCTTAACAGAAGAATGAAATCAACAGAAGAAAGTAATTGACGACATGAAAAGTTACAAAGTATGCAGGTAAGTAAAGTAAAGGCATGAAAGATATCTATTGGGTAAGGAATTGAAGTAAATATTAAAATGTAAAGTCGAAAACTGAAGGAAAAAGTAGACAGGAAAGTGCAACAGATGCAGTTCGAAGTTGGACATATGAGGTAAGTCAATTGTTTTTATATTATTATTGGTATTGAAAGCCCTGTGTGGCTGCGATATAAGATGATATTGAAAGCCCTGTGCGGCTGTGATATATATATATATATATATATATGTTGGCCCTATAAGGATTGTTGGTATTTTCTGTGTGTAGGTTATGGGATAGTAAGAAGTGTAGAGGAAACTCTGCCGAAATTTTCTCAGAACAAAGAAAGGGAATGAAATATAGACTCTTAATATGTCTCAAAAGTTGATACCGAGTACCCCTATTATGTTTAACTAAAGCTGTAAGAGGTAATCTCCATGTCGTCGATAAGGGGCACCTTTTTTACTTGGAAATTCTTATTTCAGAGAAACAAAAGCTTATCTAAGCCTATCCGAGTAGTAATGTTCAGACCACGGCATCTCCAGCCATATTATACCGTAGGAAAAAAAACTCAGGTTTTAGGGTAAGATGTCTAGCAATTGAGTTTCATTTTTCTTGAAAAGTACCAAGCCCCAACTCCTAGTTGTAAAATTGATAAGTTGTTAAGGACTCGAGGATAAACTCAGAAGGGGACCATGTGGTTTAAGTGTTAAGAAGTACTGCAATGTTTAAGGGATTCTAGTTTTCTTCTAACGGTGGTTGGAAAATGTTCTATGATAGTAGTTTATTAGGTCTCCACCGACTAATGGGAGAAACAAATCCTACCACAAGCACCCCCAAGAGAGGTCATAAACTGAATATGAGTATGAATTAGAAGGGGGATATGTAAGCATGAATTTAAAGGTGTGGTACAACAATACAAGGATAAAGTAAGACCACCAATAAGGCACACTTGGTATGTGTTGACTAAGTTAAAAGCCTATGTTGGTCACACAGTAAGGGCACGAGATATAAGGTATAAAGGAATGATGCATGTAGACAACGTTGCCCTGGAAATAATGGAACCCTTAAGGGACAAAGATGACCAACTTAAGGAATAAATGGTGCAACTTACGTTCACCCCAAGAAACAAAGAATATAGGTTGGGATAAAGCTACTACTCCGAAAGAACCTTGGACCATTATTGCCGAAATACAAGTGTTGCCTAGTTAAAAATTAGAATGACTACAAGTACAAATTCATTTTTGATGAAGATAAGTAGAATGTGGCCTCAGATGAGTCGTTCCATGGGTCCTATTACTCAAGTATAGATTAATAGATGAGGTATTGCACTATGTATGAAAAGGTTCTCATCGTTTCATAATTTAGCCAAGATTCCGTATGCAGATAACCAGGTTATAAAATTTACAGAAAAATAGGGACATGATGCAGTACCAAGTAGATTGGGGAAAGAGATTGGACAAATTTCAGATAGGACATAGAGACATAGAGCAAGGTATAAGCAGATAAAGGTATAAGTATCCTCTAAAGGGGGGAAGTCACTGAGAAAACTGCAATGATGAGATGGAGGCAATTAATATGGAAACGTAATTAAGATGGATGTTTATGCTTCAATAAGATCCCTTGCTGAACTAAGTTAGGAAGGCTTGGAAGTCACCAATAATTGGATAGAAATTGGAATGGTATGTAAGGTAGTGTTACGAGGTTTTTAACAAGACATTAAATGACAAAATGTTAGAAGGTGGGTGCGAATAAAAAGAAAAGGATATAACAATGAAAGGATATTGAATAACTCAAGACACACTATGAAGGATAATGACATCATGCTAGACCAAAAGCCAAAATGATGGCTATGGAGTTGGTCACAAAATGATGTTGGGACAGATGAATAACCAAGGAAAAGGAATAGAAAACCTCCTATGGTAGGAGATGAGAAGAGTAAAGAGTGAATAAGGGGAAAAGGAAGAAGTATAACAACATAAGTTAAGCCAAACTACCAAGATGGAATTAGTACTACGGGCAAAGTAAGACATGGCCACGGCTGGACCAAAAATCTACCCCAACATCGATTGTAGGACAAGGAAGGAAAGAACAAGGTAACATATGAGACCTAGCGAGACGCCGCTAAAGTATTTCTCAGGTTAAGTTAAATACCTTCTCATATTCTCATAAAGGTAAAGAATGACACGAGATAACGAATCTAAAGGGTTACAAGTTGGGATAAGGAAATTGTGAAATAATTTAACCAAGAGGAGCAGAACTAACTGGTTATTAAAGGATGGCAGACTTATATGCCAAGTTCCTTCAGAATTATACCAGGTAATGATAGACAGAGCACAAAGTGACTATGAGAGCCATTATATGAGGGGACTTCAGCATTATTTAGCACCTAACCCTAAGGATTGGATGAAAAAAAGAAAAGGAGAAGAAACCCAAAAGGTAAAGTACCAATTAAAGTCTTCTAAGGAAACTGAGAAGTAATACATGAGGTCCCCATAGCTATTGCCTTGAGTAGGGGGACTTAAAGCTCAGCTAGTGCTTGGATGTCTGTCCAAGAAAAGATTGGGAACATAGGCACCACCTTTAACTCTTGAACCAGATAAACAGGCTAAGCATACCACTTAAACACTAGCAGATATGTCGCGAGCGTGTGTTATTAACCTCGAAGGTAGCTGGGGTGATCATCTATCACTTATCAAGTTGCCTATAATAATAACTACAACTCTAGTATCCCAATGACCCCATATAAGACTAGTATGGCAGGACGTGTAAGTCCCCTATTAGTTGGGTCGATGTTAAAAAGACTAAACTAGTAGGCCCAGACATGATTGAGCAAGCTATGGACTAGCAGCCCAGAGTCGGCAGAAATGATATGTAGATAATTAACATCGACATTCAGAGTACAAATTGATGATTGGGTGTTTAAAATAGGGTCACCTATAAAGGAAGTAATAAGATTCGACAAGAAAAGGAAACTTAGCCCAAAATACATTAAACTTTGTTAAGTTGCTCATGAGATGGACAACGTTGCCTATAAGTTGGACTTACCACCTGATTGGGAAATTATACACCCAGTCCATCAGATAGGGATGCTTTGTACGGGTATTAGTAATCCACTAAGAGTATGTCCCATAAATGATGTCAATGTCATAAAAGAGTTATCCTACGAAGAACAACCTATCGCCATTCGGGATCGACAGATTAGAAGGTTGCGGACTAAGGATGTAGCTTGTATTGAAGTGTTGTGGCTAAATAAGAATCGTGAAGGCATGACCCGGGAAGCTGAAGAGGATATGAAACACAAGAATTCATACCTATTCCCTATGTCTATAGATAAACCCAACTCCTAAAACCCGTATATTAATTACTTCGATGAAAGTATGTGTGATCGCAATAGAAAGTAATCTCCCTACAATCTGTATAACGTCTTAAAGGATGTTTTGTTTCACATTCGGGGATGAATGTTCTAAAGGGGGGAAGGATGTTACACCCCACACTCTTAAGCTTGAAATTCCTCCTAAGCTTCTTAGAAGTTATCATGTGAGCCGAACAATCTACGATACCATCAAACGACTCTAAGGAAGGGAGAATGTGATACCCCATGGTAGGGAAGGTTGAAACTAGGGTCATGAGAAGTAGGAAGGAGTTGGAGGCCAAGTAATGAGTCGTAGGACTCGACTTACCTACGTAACGTATTAATTTAGAAGTCATACATACTTAAGCTACTTAAGTACATACTAAGCTTAAGTAGCCCAGATTACATAGGTTTTTCAGATAAGACGAGATTACGAACCCATGAAGAGGGGAAGAAAATGACAAGTGGAAGCAAGGAGGGACTGACACATGGCAAGCAGCTGAAGCAGGTAGCTAACCTACCTGCCTTCTTGGGGGGTAGACCCTACTACCACATGGCAGCCCTTCATTGGTCGCATGGATGCGGTGGCCCAATAGGGGCTGGACACATGTCACCCTTAGGGGATGACAAATATCACCTCCCTAGGCATCCTATAAATACATGTTACATTACTCATAACTTCATTTTGATCCCAAAACATCTGCAAAGCAAAGGAAAAGACAACCCTAATCTAATAGAGAAAAGGGCAACGACTTAGGAGGAAAAAAAGGGTAAGTCCGATTTCGTTCCGTAAATTAATTTGCTAGCTTATAAAAAGATGATATGGAGTTATTAATAGTATAAAATCATGCCTTGTATCATAACCAAATGGCTAACAAGCAGTCTGCACGATTTCAACAAGTTTGAAGAGTTTACGAGGGGTAATTTGGTGAGTTTTGGCGAATTTTAGGTAAGGTAAAGTCTTTTCTTTCAATTTGGAGTTTATGGTGTTGTTATAGGGTATATTAAACACCTTGTATGCTGCTGGAAGTGTAAGAATTTGTAGAAATTCTCGACGCTAGAAACAATCTAAATTGAAGTCGTTGTAGCTAAATTAAAGTTGAATAGTGGATAATGTTTGTGGTGCTGCAGCTGCTGGTTGTTTGGTGGTATGTTAAGGTGATAGAAAATGTTCTAAAAAAGGTGTGGGTTCCACTAGTTGAAGCCACCCGACCCTCATTTTTGTATGGTTAAAAGTGTTGCAAAATGGAAACTAGGAACCCTATTTTGGTATTATGGTTTCGAGCGAGTCATTTGGAGTTTATGTTGTATAATGTTAATGTGAATGGAATATATATATGTTGCAGTTTATTGTTTTTGGTTGGCTGTAGTAATTAGGAGTGTAATTGGAAATTCGGATAGGGCATATTATAGGGAAAATGTTGCCCAATTTTCATTAACCTCTTAACTAATTAAAGAACTAGTCGAGAAGGGGAGCGAGGAAAGGAGTTCTTTGAATACTCGTAGGTAATCTAAGATACTGGAAAAGTCTAATGTGGTTGATATTCGTATTTCTTCCATGTTAAATAGGTTTGGAGGACGACAATGTGAATGTGATTAAGAGAAGTCCATAAGATGTATGTAAAGCCTATTCTTTCTCTTCTTTTGGCATGTCGTAGAGGTAAGTAAAAAGTGATACAACCTCTGAAGTGATTCCATTCCTAAGTATCTCTTATTCAGTTCTGGATGTTGAACTTTTATGATAGTTAAACTACTTTCCTTGAACCTTCTATATGCTGAGGACTTAATGAATATACGAGCTCCTAGTCGTAGGACTATATGAAAGCAAGTTCTCTAGAATCCTTAAGTGGTTAGCATTAATTTAGTATACATATTGGGACCCCGAGATGCTAATTAATATAGCCCCTAATGGCATTTAGAGGGGAGCTAAAATGACTACACTACTACTCTAGTTCTTAGACTATAGCTTGATCCTCTTATATTATCGGGTGTCTGATAATGTTTTAAATTACATATGGTTACTCACTACTCTACTTGTGCATATTGTAACCCTTCTATTAGTGAGTCTCGGGCTGGGTACGTAGACATGCATAGTTCACTGAATTATCTATCGAGTCCCTCACTAAAGGGTTGGGTATGCTACACGAGGACATGATAATGCAATGACATGAAAAACTCACCAAGTCCCTCACTAGAGGGCCGGGTACGTATGTATATAGATGATGATGTGTTCTTATAAGGTGGTTATGGCGCTAGTCCTATGATGGTCCTACAGGTATATTCACCGGATTCCATATAGGGACGGCTATATTGTATAATTTGAGCATATATGCTTTTATGATTCATAAGGTATAGGTATAGATTTCTGATATGATTTTTTTCTTTTGCTTTTCTGTCTCAGATATGCTATGTTATGTTTTACATACTCAGTACATATGTTGTACTGACCCATTTTTTTTGGGGGGATGCATTCATGCTCATAGGTACAGACACACAGTTTGGGGATCTACTAGCATAGGAGTCCTACCTAGCAGTCCAGAGGTGCTCCATTGTGCTGGAGCTTAATTTTGGTACTAAACCTTGATGTTTATATTTTTTTAATGGGTATGGTGGGGGCCCTGTCCTGCCTTATGTTACTGCTCTTACTCTTAGAGGTATGTGGATATGTACGTGGGTTGTATATGAGTTGTATACATATGTATGTATAATTATGCTTATCTAACTTCTGATTTGGAGCATTCCCGATATTGTGAAAGCATTGTCGACTCATATGTATGTGTGTTATGGGATGGCCCTATATGTTACGATAGCCTCATCGGCTTGTATGCTTTCTTATCTATTAGTACACTATGAGTTGAACAGGAAACGTGTTTGTTTCTAGTTGGCAGGGGTACATGCGCGTGTCCAGTTCGAGCACCCATCATGGCCTACGAGGTTGGGTCATGACAGAAGTGGTATCAAATCAGATCGTCCTTGGAATGTCCGAAGACCGTGTCTAGTTGAGGCTTGTTTATCGGTGTGTTGTGAATTACATCTATAAATAGGACGCTACAGGACATTTAGGATATAACTTTATTTCTTATCTTAGATCGTGCAATAGAGCTATGGTTTTAGGATGGCTCTTCAATAACCTACCTATATGTTTACAGTGATGCCTCCAAGGAAAGCAACCACTGCCCAAAAGGGCAAGTCCACAGCGGGGAAAACAAGTAAGACCCCAAGAGTTACCAGAGCCCATGCCCAGTCTATGCCAAAGATTGTACTTCAGTCGGCAAGCTCTATTTTGGCGCCATCCCCGCAAAAGGTTAGGGCAGCAGCAGCTGTAGATCCTGAATAACTGCATGGCCATGGCTTCTCAGCCAGGCATAGATATTGACTGGGTGCAGGCATATACCCAAAGGGTAGAGGAGAGACATATAGGGCGTCATCTCGACAGAGGTTTTGATAGAGGTCAACCTAAAAGGGCTAGGTCGGTTGGTTATCCAGGGGATTTCAAAGCGGGTGGTTATAGTAGTTTGGTAAATATCCTTCCCAGCTAGCTCGGAGTGCACCTCTATAATTTCTAGGTAGAAGATTTGAGAGCACCAAGTATTCGGGGGCTAGTTAAAGCTCCAGAGTTTCAGGCACACAGGTGAACCAGAGTTCTCGACAGTCGAGACCACCAACACCTAGTGTCTCTACTGTAATAGACCTTATTTTGGAGAATGTCGCTGGACTACAGGTGCTTATTTTTCTTGTGGCCGCCAAGGCCATGCTGCGAGGGAATGTCCACTTAAGGGTATTCTAGGTGGTGCAGCTCAGCCAATTATGTCAGTTGCGGGTTCTTCTTCTACTGTGGCTATACGTCCGACGGGGTATGGTATGCAGGTGCTAGCAGGCCATAGTAGAGGCTGTGGTGGAATTTCCAATTCTGACAGTCCTTCTAATCGTATGGTCACAGGTATATTCTCAATCTTCTCTCGGGACGTATATGCATTGATGGATCCAAGCTCTACTTTATCATATATATCTTCTTTTGTTTCTAGTAAACTTGGAATTAAACTTGAGTTAATAGAATTATTTGAGATGGCTACACCAGTAGGGGACTCTATTATGGTAAAACAGGTATATAGAAATTACTCGATAAATGTCAATAGTCATTCTACCTTGGTTGATTTGCTAGAGTTAGATATGATGGGGTTCGATGTAATTATAGGTATGGACTGGTTAGCTTCTTATCATGCCAACGTAGACTGTAGAAACAAAGTAGTTCGGTTCCAGTTCCCAGATGAATTAGTTATGGAATGGGTAGGGAACACAACATCACTGAAGGGTAGATTCATTTCATACCTTAAGGCAAGAAAAATGATTAGAAAGGGGTATATTATCATCTAGTCCGCTTACACGATTTGGAAGTAGACATGCCAACTCTCCAGTCGGTGTCCATGGTCAATGAATACCCAGATGTGTTCCTAGACGAACTCCCAGGCTTCCTCCTAAATGGGAAATAGAGTTCACAGTGGACGAGCTACCAGATACTCAGCCTATCTCTATCCCTCCATATAGAATGGCACCCGTGGAGTTAAAGGAGCTAAAGAAGCAACTGAAAGACTTACTGGAAAAGAGCTTCATTAGGCCCAGCACATCACCATGGGGAGCGCCGGTACTGTTTGTTAAAAAGAAAGATGGATCGCTGCGAATGTGTATTGACTATAGGCAATTGAACAAGATAATAATTAAAAACAGATATCTCCTCCCTAGGATTGATAATTTGTTTGACCAGTTACAGGGCACTAAGTGCTTTTTGAAGATAGACCTATGGTCAGGCTATCATCAGGTATGGATAAGAGAGGCAGATATCCCAAAGACCGCATTCAGGACCCGATACGGCCATTATGAGTGTTTAAACCATTTCTAGATTTGTTCATGATTGTATTTATTGATGATATTTTGGTTTATTCAAGATCGGAGAAAGACCACACGGATCATTTGCGGGTGGTACTAGGAGTACTCCAACACAAGCAAATATACGCTAAGTTTTCTAAATTTGAATTCTAGTTTACTTCAGTGGCATTTCTGGGGCATATTATTGGGACTGATGGTATTCGCGTAGATATGCAAAAAATTAAGGCCATGAAGGATTGGCTAAGACTTACAACCTTTATGGAGGTACGTAGATTTTTGGGGTTAGCAGTATACTATAGGAGGTTCGTGGAGCAGTTTGCTTCTATTTCAGCGCCTTAAACAAGGCTGACTCAAAAAATGGCTAAATTCTAGTGGATTGATGCATGCGAATGGAGCTTCTAGTTGTTAAAGGATAAATTAACTATGTCTTCTTTTCTCACTCTTCCTAATGGACCAAGTGGCTACATTATCTATTGCGATGCTTCTGGTATTGGGCTAGGATGCATTTTGATGCAGTATGGTAGGGTTATTGCTTACGCCTCCCAACAAGTCAGAAAGCACAAAAGCAATTATCCGACGCATGATCTGGAATTATCAGTGGTGATTCATGCCCTATGACATCGACATATTATACCACCTAGGGAAGGAAAATATGGTAGCAATGCACTCAGATGTAAATTGATGGGTAGCTTAGCAGAGGTACCACCGGAGCAAAAAGGGATAACCCATGAGATTTGCCAGCTCACTAGTCAGGGAGTCCGCTTAACCATTCAAGGGGTTGCAGAATCCTTGCTCATGGAAGAAGTAAAGCAATGTTAATACTAGGACCCTATTCTGATCTAGTATAGGGATATGATTCTCCAAGAGGGAAAGACTTTATTTGAGATCACGGTTGGTGGAGTACTACGATATCGAGGCAGAGTTTGTGTACCGGAAGTTGCAGGGCTACGATAGTGAGTACTGGGAGAGGCACATCATGCTTGCTATTCTATTCATCCGGGGTCAACCAAGATGTATCATGACCTCAAATGTTTGTATTGGTGGGATGGTATGAAAAGGGATATAGTCGGGTTCATAGCCTAATGCTCAAACTGTTAATAAGTTAAAGTTGAACATCAGAAACCGGGTGGGCTACTACAGGAGATGGAGATTCCAACTTGCAAATGGGAAGCGATTAACATGGACTTCATTACCCGCTTACCCCGCACTCTCCGGAAGCTGGATTCCATATGGGTTATTGTGGATAGGCTGACAAAATCAGCCCACTTCCTCCCAATCAGGACCACATACTCAGCTGAGGACTATGCAATACATCAAAGAAATAGTACAACTTCACGGAGTTCCCGCCTATATTATTTTAGACAGGGGGCTCAGTTCACAGCCCATTTTTGGCGGTTATTTCAAAAAGCTTGGGTACACAGGTAAGACTCAGCATGACATTCCATCTTCAGACTGATGGACAGGCCGAGCGCACTATTCAGACGTTAGAGGATATGCTACGGTCGTGCACAATTGACTTCAAGGGTAGATGATTCTCCAAGAGGGAAAGATTTTATTTGAGATCACGGTTGGTGGAGTACTATGATATCGCAGCAGAGTTTGTGTACCGGAAGTTGCAGGGCTACGACATCGAGTACTGGGAGAGGCACATCATGCTTTCTATTCTATTCATCTGGGGTCAACCAAGATGTATCACGACCTCAAATATTTGTATTGGTGGGACGGTATGAAAAGGGATATAGTCGGGTTCATAGCCTAATGCTCAAACTGGCAATAAGTTAAAGTTGAACATCAGAAACCGGGTGGGCTACTACAGGAGATAGAGATTCCAACTTGCAAATGGGTAGCGAATAACATGGACTTCATTACCCACTTACCCCGCACTCTTCGGAAGCTGGATTCCATATGGGTTATTGTCATGACCCAACCCCGTGGGCTGCGATTGGGGTCCGACCTAGACCCCCGTATACATATTTGTCAATTGAAGTCAAATTTAACTATGAGCAAGCGATACTACTCACAAAAACCCCAATGATTTAAGACTTTTTCGTGTACGTGTGGCCTTTTTAATTCATATCGTATGATGAAAGAGAATGCAAGCCGATAAGACTGTCATAACGTAAAAACATTTACAACGTGCTGTATAGGCACAACCAAAATAAACTCATGAACAACCCACACATATATGTCTACAGACCTCTAAGAATAGGAACGACAACATATGCAGGACAGGGCCCCCGCCGTACCCCTGTGTAACCAAATATATACATCGGTGGTTTGGTACCAAAACTTGGCTCCAAATCAATAGAGCTCCTTCTAAACTTGCTGAGTGGAATCCTGAGCTGGTGGACTCCCAAAATCTGTATGGTACCTGCGGGCATAAAACGCAGCCCCCCAAAGAAAGGGGGGTCAGTACGATACATGTACTGAGTATATAAGCATAACATAACTGAGATAACAACTAAAATAGGGATACAGGAAACCAAGTATAACATTTAATAGGGTACCGTACCTGCATCTCATAAAATAAAGTCATATATACCATTATCACGTACCATATCCGGCCCACTCGGGGACCCAGAGTTACAAACACATCATCTATCATGATAGGTATATATATACCATTAATGCTGTGGGACGTACAGTCCGATCCCTGTATATAGAAAGTACATGCCGAGGAACGACGGCCCGATCCATGTATCATATAATAATGCCGAGGAACGACGGCCCGATCCATATATCGTATAACAATGCTGAGATATGACGGCCCGATTAGTATAATGCATAATAATGCCGAGGTACGACGGCCTGATCCGTATAATGCATAACCTATCGTGGAACGTCCGACCCAATCCTTACTTAGCAAAATGTGCCGAGGTACGTTCGGCCCGATCCATATATATCATAATGCATATACGTGTACGTAAAAATCTGTAAAATATCAAACATCCCACATATATCATCCTAAAGCATGTTTAAGAGCTCCTAGATATACGATCTTACACATCCCAACATTATTCAATCTATAGGAGGCTTAAGGGTCGTAGTTCAAGTACTTCAAGGCCCTTATCATTCAGAAGTGGGTACAAGTTATGAGTTACATCCAGAATCTATAAATGGGGCTATATCCAAATCCATGTCCTATAGAACCTTTAGTCTAGTCTTTCTCGAAGCAGGAAAAGACAAGCTTTACTTGTACCATTTCCTATCACCTGGAAGACTTTGAAAATGTAATGACTCAACTTGTTACAGGAGTTCTAATCAGTAGGAAGTGAACATGAGTCTTTACTCACCCTCAGAGTTTTAAGAGTGGAATAACTTCAAACTTCATATATGCAATACTTACATCTAAGTCATTCCAAAAGAGAGGAAGAATAACTTTACATACACTACTTCTCAGCATATAGAAGACTTGAGGAATGGAAGCTTGACTAGTTTAAGAGTCTTAACATTCAACAGTGAACACGAATTATGAATCATGAATCACGTTCAGAGCTCATGAATAGAGTTACACCAAGCTTCATACACATATCACTTGTCATATAGATCTAACACATGCCCAAAAGAAAGAACAAATAGGCTTTACATATTTATACCAAAATATGCCAAAAGAAGGAATAGCTTTACATACTTATGCTGAAAACATGCCAAAAGAAAGCTTCACATACCTCGTATGGACTTCTCTTAATCATGTCCACGTCGTCGTCCTCCAAACCTATTTAACATGGATGTAATGCAAGTATCAACAACCCTTAACTTTTCAGCACCCTAAGTTATACACGAGTGTTCACATAATCCATTTCCTCGCTCGTCTTCTCGACTAGTTCCTTAACTAGTTAACGAGTTAACGAAAATCGGGCAGCATCTCCCCTATAATATGTCCTACCCGAATTTCCAATCACACTCCTAATGAATACAACCAACCAAAAACAACAACCTGCAGCACATGTATAAGCAGTTCACACCAACATAATACAACACAACCTACAAATGACTCGCTCGAAACCACGATACCAAAATAGGGTTTCTAGTTTCCATTTTGCAAAACCTTTTACCGTACAAAGCGGGGGTGTCATGTGTCTACAACCAGCAGATAACCCACACATTTTATGACACATTTAGGCCCTGCAACACACACCACACAACCAGCAGCAGCCTCAACACACACAACGCCTCATTTCAACTACAATTTGACTATGACGACTTCAATTTCGATTGTGTCTATCGTCGAGCATTTCCACAATTTTATTAAACTTCCAGCAGCATAAAAGGTGTTTAATACACCTTATAACAACACCATAAACTTCAAATTAGAAGGTAAGACCTTACCTCACCCGAAATTGGTCAAAATTCACCAAATCGCACCTCAGAACTTCTTCAAACTTGCTGAAATTGTGCGGACTGCTTGTTATCCGTTTGGTTATGCTACACGCCATGATTTTACATTAATAACACCTTCATATCATATAAAAACCTTACCAAAACGTGGGAGAATATCACCAAGCCGTACCTTAACAAACAGCTTCCCAAACTTGCTGAAAATTAACTTCAGAAACTCCTTATCATGCTGAAAGTTGCGGATTGTTCGTGTCCCTTCTTTGCTTCTCCAAACAGTAATTTTACGCTATTAAACCCCATCTTGTAACCATGGGATACCTGTTACACCCCGCACTCTTGAGCTCAGAACGTCTTCTTAAGTTCCTTAGACACTATCATGTGAGACGGATAAGCTACGACACTATCAAACAACTATAAGGAAAGAAGATTGTGATACCTCGCGAGAAGGGAGGTTGGAGATAGAGTCATAAGAATCCGGAAGGAATTGGAGCCCAAGTAACGAGTCATAGGACTCGATTTAACTACGTAAGTTATAAATGTAAAAGTCTTATATACTTGAGCTACTGGAGGACATACCAAGCCTACATAGCACGGATTACATAGGCTTTTAAAATAAAGTGAGATGACAAACCTACGAAAGGGAGCAAAAACTAGTTTCCGAACTTATGAAAGCAAAGCAAGCAGGTGACAAGCAGGTAGGTGACACACCTAGGTGGGACCCACACTGCCACATGGCAGCATGTGACTGGCCGAATAAGTTGAGGTGGCACCCTAGGAGGCTGCCACGTGGCACCCTAGGGGGCTGCCACATGGCACCTTCTAAAAAGGTGTATATATATGCATTATGTGACTCTTAACTTGTTCATTATCCAAAAATCAGCCAAGGAAGTTGAGAGAAAACGTGAGAGAAAGAGAGAAAGCTAGGCAGCCACGGATTCAAGAACCCGTTTTTAAAGAGGACTGCAGTTACTAATACTATCATAACTCCTTCTGTATAGTTCCATTTTAAGTGATTCAAGATGTTTTGGAAAGCTATTTTATAGGGATATAACTTTCGTTTAGCCTATGAAACCCAGTTTTTCTTTTATCAGCTCGAAAAAGGGTGATGAAGTATGGAGTAGGTGCTGCCCAGATTTCGTTTTGGAAATCCTACACAGACTGCTGTTGGTATTTTGGGCATATCTCTTTGTACAAAATTGCTGTAGGGATGATTCTAAATGGTATGCGACCTTAAGACACATGTCTACAACTTTCCGTGAGGCCACAAATCCTGTTTCCTTGAATTACCCCTTCGAAACTAAGAGACAATACGAGACAGTAAGCTGCGCAGAATTCACGTTTTGACAACTTTGGCAAGTTTTGGCCAATTTCGGGTGAGGTAAGGTCTTACCTTCTAATTTGAAGTTTATGGTGTTGTTATAAGGTGTATTAAACACCTTTTAGGCTGCTGGAAGTTTAATAAAATCGTGGAAATGCTCGACGATAGACACAATCGAAATTGAAGTCGTCATAGTCAAATTATAGTCGAAATGAGGCGTTGTGTGTGTTGAGGCTGCTGCTGGTTGTGTGGTTTGTGTTGAAGGGCCTAAATGTTTCATAAAATGTTTGGGGTATCTGCTGGTTGTAGACACATGACACCCCCGCTTCGTACGGTAAAAGGTTTTGCAAAACGGAAACTAGAAACCCTATTTTGGTATCGTGGTTTCGAGCGAGTCATTTGCAGGTTGTGTTGTATTACGTTGGTGTGAACTGCTTATACATGTGCTGCAGGTTGTTGTTTTGGTTGGCTGTAGTAATTAGGAGTGTGATTGGACATTCGTATAGGACATATTATAGGGGAGATGCTGCCCGATTTTCGTTAACATCCTAACTAGTTAAGGAACTAGCCAAGAAGGCGAGCGAAGGGATGAATGTTATGAATACTCGTGGGTAGTCTAAGTTGCTGAAAAGTCCAAGGTTGTTAATACTTACATTACTTCCATGTTAAATAGGTTTCAAGGACAACGATGTGGACGTGATTAAGAGAAGTCCATACAAGGTATGTGAAGCTTTCCTTTGGCGTGTTTTTGGAATAGATATGTAGAACTATTCTTCTTTTCTTTTGGCATGTCTTAGATATAAGTTATGAATGATATGTATACGATATTTGGGATTCAATCCATTCGTAAAGCCCTGAGTATGAGTCGAGACACTTGTTTAATACCATCTGTAATAGTTGAGTCATTGCCTTTTAGTCTTCTATGTGATGAAAACTAGTACATGTAAAGCCTATTTCTTCTTTCCTTTGGAATGGCTTAATTTTGAGTTAAATGGTATATGATATAGGTTTAGAAGTAATTCCATTTATGAGCTCTGATTGTAACTCGTGACTTGTAGTCACTCCTGAACATCAAGAGTCTGAAAGTAGTCAAACTAGTATTCTCGAGCCTGCTATATAATGAATAGTAAGTAGAAGTAATAGCTCCTCTTTTTAGAGGCTCTGAAATGATAAATGCCGTTGATTGCATGAGTTGAGTCTTTGACTAGATAAATTGTGTTTCTGATTGCATAGACTATATTTCTGATTGCATAAATTATGTGGCATTATTTTGATGCATGTTTGTGATCCCTGAAGCCCCAACTGATGTAAGCCCTAATGACATCTAAAGGGACACCTCGGATAATTACTCCCCCAGTCTTCAGGTGACGGTTCACTTGACTGTTTCATCGAGTCTTAGATAATGACTTAGTTGCATATGGTTTCTCACTATTCTACTCGTGCATACTGTAACCCATCCTTCCTCGAGTCCCACGATGGGCCGGGATATGTTATCGTGCACAGTGTTACTGCTTCTTTCACCGCGTCCCGGGCCGGATGTGTATAGTTCCACGTACGAGGAGACGATGCCGTATGTGAGGTGTGATATATGTTATATGTTATGACGATACGATTATTCAACGAGTCCCGGGCCGGCTGCAATATGATAGTATATGTGGTGAAATAAGGAAGGAACACCGAGTCCCTCCTTAAAGGGCCGGGTACATATGTATATTATGATGGTACGCTATAGATGTACACCACTCCATTCACCGAGTCCCTCACTAAAGGGCCGGATACTTTATGTAGGCATGCATATGAGATTAAAGCAATACATTGTGACCCCGAGCCCCGCAGTGAACCGGGTGTGATACGATGATATACATGATAAGATGATACCGTATACGATGGTATGATACCGTATACGATGATATGATGAAATGAAATGCATTATGATGTGATGATATGTGATTATGAAAAAGTGATTATAACACCGAGTTCACTAGAGGGCCGGGCACAGTATATGATGATGTGTATGATTTACGTGTCCTAAGGTGCAGGTACAGTAATTCATTTAGTTATTATACTCATCCCCTGCATCCCTATTTCAGTTATGATCTCAGTTACGATGTGTTATGCTTTACATAATCAGTACATATATCGTACTGACCCCCCTTTTCTCGGGGGGCTGCATTTCATGCCCGCAGGTACAGATGTTTATTCTGGAGATCCATCAGCGTAGGAGTTCCTCGCAGCTGTGTCGGAAGTACTTCACTGTTCTGGAGCCTAAATTTTGATGCTGGTCACTTAATGTATATATTTGTACATTCAGGGGTACGACGGGGGTCTTGTCCCGCCATATGTTGCTGTTACTATTCTTAGAGGTCTGTAGACATATGTATATATGGGTTGTTTGTGAGTTAGTTTTGATGTTGCCTATTCGATATGTTGTGAATGTTTTTGTTATAGCAGCCTTGTCGGCTCACATGCCCTTTCATGATATGATACAAATGAAAGAGGCTACATGTACATGAAAAAGTTTTAAACTATTGGGGTTTTGTATATAGTATCACATCACACACAGTTCAACTTAAGTGTAGTTGATAAATACGCGTAAGAGGGTCCAGGTCGGACCCCAGTTGCGGCCTACGGGGTTTGGTCGTGACAGAAGTGGTATCAGAGCAGTTCGTCCTTGGAATGTCTACAGACCGTGTCTAGTAGAGTCTTGTTTATCGGTGTGTTGTGCACCACATCTATAGATAGGAGGCTACAGGATATTTAGGATGTTACTTTCTTTCAAATCTAAGATCGTGCGATAGAGCCGAGCCATAGGAAATGAAATTACTCATACTAACCTGTGATTTTAGCAGGAAGACAACGCCGATAGAAGAAAGTAACTGACAATATTGGATGTTAAGAAGCACGCAGGTAAGCAAAGGCACGAAAGCCCTATGTCAGGTAAGGTATTGAAATGCGATTGACAGATACAATTGAAAAGTCAAAGGAAAGGTAAATAGGAAAGTATAACAGGTGCAGCTCGAGTGGACATAACAGGTAAGTTCATTTCCATACTGTTAATTATGGGCGCCCTGTGCGGCTGTGATATGAGATGATATGACTATATATGTGTGCCCTGTGTGGCTGAGATGTTATACAATATGAATGTATATAGGTGTGCCCTGTGAGGCATTGTTGGTATTTTCTGCGTGCATGTGTTGAGATAGTAAGAAATACAGAGGAAACTCTGCCCAAATTTTCCTAGAAATAAGAGGAGAATGAGATACCCTCATAACAATGATGAGATTTGACTAAACAAGTATGGCTGACCTCGAGGAATGAGTTAGTTGCTGAATTAATGGCAATAGAAATTAGGAGGTCGATATTGATATAGTAGAATGAAGTTGGAAAAGAGCTATAAGCCAAAGAAGATGACTTAGAGAAGACTGATAGATCGGGATGAAATGATATAGTAAGGCATCTCCTGAATTGATACATAGGGATAAACTATGACGAGTTATAGTTAAGGGAAGTAACAGTATGATTAAGACAAGAGTATGAGGGATAAAGAATTGTGATGGATATGAAATATTAATAAGACAGCTTGCGAAACATTAAGGATAATACTAGCTAAGAAGGGTAAGTAACCCATAGTAAGAATCGTGAAGAACGTCAAGCGGTATTATACTATGGGTCTGAATGCGAACAAGGTACCAGGTGAACATAACAAAAACCATTATGAGAATAAGCAAAACTTAGTAAGGAATTAACTAGAAGGTATGATGTGGTCCATGTAAATAGAATGTAAAGATAGGTGTGGAACGGAAAAGCAAGCTATGGAACAAATAAGGAAGATTTATCAAGTTCCATAAGGAAAGTTTCGAATAAAGGTTATATGATGACGAAAAGGATGGCTAGTGCAAGGAAATAAAGGGTAATATGGAATTCCTTACGCCCAACCAAAAATGGAAATGAGTTGAAGGAATAATACAGAAGTTCTAATAGAGGCACTCAAGATAGATGCGATTAATTAAGTATAAGTATCGAACAAAAAGAGACATAGACAGTTACGAATTGAAAGTATAGTATGATGAAAAAGTAATAAGATAAGGCCCCTACTACCACGAAATTGATATGGTTTTAAGCAGGATTAGAAATGAGCCTTAAAGCACACAACAAAGATGCAAGCTCAGGAGGCGTAAAGAAGTATGGTGTACACGTGACTCCACTCTAATGATTAGTGATATCCACTGGAATAAAGTTAGTATAATGACGAAGCTCGAAACATGAGTCATTAAAGTATAAGTACACTCGAGTGGGGAATGTGCACCAATTATGAGCCCTCCCTAATTACTTGTTTGGATGAATGGAATGTGGCTTTGAATGCACTGCTACATTACAGATACTACTCGAGTATCAATCATTAGATGAGACTCGATTCGAGATATTCCAAATATTAAAGCATCCTACGGTTGTGCTAGGGTTTCCTAGAAAGGCAACCTAACGTGGGGATGATTTAACAGAAGGTGTAGATATGATGCAGCCCGTTAAATATGTTGGAATAGAATCATTCGCGTGTAAATAGCTGAAGATATACGGAGAATGACATAGGTACACCCTAAAGGGGGGAAGTGGACAAAATAAGTACAAGCGTAAAAGAAAATCAACTGATGTTATCGCATGTAAATGGGGACGCTTAAACGTCAAACGAGACCCCATAAGGGATGTACGTGATCATACCCAAACTAATGCACCGGATCTCGTCAAAACTCCGAAGTTAAGCGTGCTCGAATGAGAGTAGCACTGGGATGGGTGACCCCCTGGGAAGTGAGAAAGAGAACAAAACAAGTATGACAAAAAGAGATTATAAAAGCGGGTTAGTACAATGACACATATAGAACAGAGTAAGCCAAGAGCAGAAAAGATTATGACTGAAATACAATGCACCTCGTGAAAATGGCACAAGAATAGTTGTGCAGCTCACGAATATTGGCATACTAAGAGCGAGGTCAAATGATTACTCGATAAAAGGAAGTCAGTAATAACAATGTGATTGCCATATTTAGAATCTATTCAAGAAAAGTGTAAGATGGTTCGAGGCAGAACTATTCAGATATAATCGGTATTAAGGACAAGAACCATAGTGGAGCCTTGACCTCGACTAAAGGAGGTAAGCCACTAGTATAGCAACGCTAAGGAATTTTCTGGACTGCTCTATGTCCATACACACGTTTATGTAAGGATTACAATATGATGTATGGTAAGAAAACTGGAGAAAAGATTTGAGTAAAAGAGAAAGATAGCATACCTAAGGTATTACAAGTTAGATTAAGAGGAGTTGTACAATAACTTAAGTTAAAAGAAGCATCAGCAGTCTGATAACCTATCTCAGGGAATGGAAACCCCGACTCAGAGGTGGAAAGCAGTTAATATGTATTATAGTACGAGCTGAACTCGCATTCTAAGGAACTGGGAGTTCATACGGGCTATGGTAGATGGGCTGACAGAATCAACATGTTTCCCTCCAGTTAGAAAGGCATATTCAGCTGAGGGTTCTGCGAAATGACATAGTAGGGAAACAATAAGATTTCACGGAGTCCCCACATATATTATCTCAGATAGAAAAGTTCAATTTTACAACTAACTGCTGGGAATCATTTCGAAAGGGATTGAGGAACCCAGATGAATCTTAGTATGACATTTTGCCCTTCGATTAAGGGACAGGCCCAGATGTGACCCACTAAATTATTGATGAAGTAAAGCTTATTCCGAAACAAGATATCGATTAGCAATCTAAAGTCAGCAAGAAGGGGATACATTGATCCTTCGCAGAGCATTTTTAGAATAGATAAAGCTGCCTATGAGTGGGACCTACCGTCTGATTTGAAACAATACATTCATTTTTCACAGATCAATGCTCCGTAAGAATGGGAACGACGCTCCCAGAATATTTCCCGTGGAGGAGGTCCACATAACAAGGAGTTATCCTACGAGGGGCAACCTATCTCCATCCGGGATCAGCAGAGTAAACGGGTTGCGAACTAAGGACATAGTTTCCATCAAGGTACTGTAGCGGAATAAGAATCCTGAAGACATAAACTAGGAGGTTGAAAAGGACATGAAACACAAGTGTCCGTACCTATTCCCGATGTCTACGGATAGCCCCAGTCTTGGAACTCGTATATTAATTACTTGTATGAAAATGTATGTCATTCCAGTAGAAAGGCATCTCCCTATGATCCGTATAAAGTCTTAAGGAAAGTTTAATTCAACATTCGGGGACGAATGTTCTAAAGCGGGGAAGGATGTTACACCCAGCACTCTTGAGCTCGAAACGTCTTCTTAAGTTCCTTAGACACTATCATGTGAGACGGATAAGCTACGACACTATCAAACAACTATAAGGAAAGAAGATTGTGATACCTCGCGAGAAGGGAGGTTGGAGATAGAGTCATAAGAATCCGGAAGGAATTGGAGCCCAAGTAACGAGTCATAGGACTCGATTTAACTACGTAAGTTATAAATGTAAAAGTCTTATATACTTGAGCTACTGGAGGACATACCAAGCCTACATAGCACGGATTACATAGGCTTTTAAAATAAAGTGAGATGACAAACCTACGAAAGGGAGCAAAAACTAGTTTCCGAACTTATGAAAGCAAAGCAAGCAGGTGACAAGCAGGTAGGTGACACACCTAGGTGGGACCCACACTGCCACATGGCAGCATGTGACTGGCCGAATAAGTTGAGGTGGCACCCTAGGAGGCTGCCATGTGGCACCCTAGGGGGCTGCCACGTGACACCTTCTAAAAAGGTGTATATATATGCATTATGTGACTCTTAACTTGTTCATTATCCAAAAATCAGCCAAGGAAGTTGAGAGAAAACGTGAGAGAAAGAGAGAAAGCTAGGCAGCCACGGATTGAAGAACCCATTTTTAAAGAGGACTGCAGTTACTAATACTATCATAACTCCTTCTGTATAGTTCCGTTTTAAGTGATTCAAGATGTTTTGGAAAGCTATTTTATAGGGATATAACTTTCGTTTAGCCTATGAAACCCAGTTTTTCTTTTATCAGCTCGAAAAAGGGTGATGAAGTATGGGGTAGGTGCTGCCCAGATTTCGTTTTGGAAATCCTACACAGACTGCTGTTGGTATTTTGGGCATATCTCTTTGTACAAAATTGCTATAGGGATGATTCTAAATGGTATGCGACCTTAAGACACATGTCTACAACTTTCTTTGAGGCCACAAATCCTGTTTCCTTCAATTACCCCTTCAAAACTAAGAGACAATACGAGACAGTAAGCTGCGCAGAATTCACGTTTTGACAACTTTGGCAAGTTTTGGCCAATTTCGGGTGAGGTAAGGTCTTACCTTCTAATTTGAAGTTTATGGTGTTGTTATAAGGTGTATTAAACACCTTTTAGGCTGCTGGAAGTTTAATAAAATCGTGGAAATGCTCGACGATAGACACAATCGAAATTGAAGTCGTCATAGTCAAATTGTAGTCGAAATGAGGCGTTGTGTGTGTTGAGGCTGCTGCTGGTTGTGTGGTTTGTGTTGAAGGGCCTAAATGTTTCATAAAATGTTTGGGGTATCTGCTGGTTGTAGACACATGACACCCCCGCTTCGTACGGTAAAAGGTTTTGCAAAACGGAAACTAGAAACCCTATTTTGGTATCGTGGTTTCGAGCGAGTCATTTGCAGGTTGTGTTGTATTACGTTGGTGTGAACTGCTTATACATGTGCTGCAGGTTGTTGTTTTGGTTGGCTGTAGTAATTAGGAGTGTGATTGGACATTCGTATAGGACATATTATAGGGGAGATGCTGCCCGATTTTCGTTAACATCCTAACTAGTTAAGGAACTAGCCAAGTAGGCGAGCGAAGGGATGAATGTTATGAATACTCGTGGGTAGTCTAAGTTGCTGAAAAGTCCAAGGTTGTTAATACTTACATTACTTCCATGTTAAATAGGTTTCAAGGACAACGATGTGGACGTGATTAAGAGAAGTCCATACAAGGTATGTGAAGCTTTCCTTTGGCGTGTTTTTGGAATAGATATGTAGAACTATTCTTCTTTTCTTTTGGCATGTCTTAGATATAAGTTATGAATGATATGTATACGATATTTGGGATTCAATCCATTCGTAAAGCCCTGAGTATGAGTCGAGACACTTGTTTAATACCATCTGTAATAGTTGAGTCATTGCCTTTTAGTCTTCTATGTGATGAAAACTAGTACATGTAAAGCCTATTTCTTCTTTCCTTTGGAATGGCTTAATTTTGAGTTAAATGGTATATGATATAGGTTTAGAGGTAATTCCATTTATGAGCTCTGATTGTAACTCGTGACTTGTAGTCACTCCTGAACATCAAGAGTCTGAAAGTAGTCAAACTAGTATTCTCGAGCCTGCTATATAATGAATAGTAAGTAGAAGTAATAGCTCCTCTTTTTAGAGGCTCTGAAATGATAAATGCCGTTGATTGCATGAGTTGAGTCTTTGACTAGATAAATTGTGTTTCTGATTGCATAGACTATATTTCTGATTGCATAAATTATGTGGCATTATTTTGATGCATGTTTGTGATCCCTGAAGCCCCAACTGATGTAAGCCCTAATGACATCTAAAGGGATACCTCGGATAATTACTCTCCCAGTCTTCAGGTGACGGTTCACCTGTTTCATCGAGTCTTAAATAATGACTTAGTTGCATATGGTTTCTCACTATTCTACTCGTGCATACTGTAACCCATCCTTCCTCGAGTCCCACGATGGGCCGGGATATGTTATCGTGCACAGTGTTACTGCTTCTTTCACCGCGTCCCGGGCCGGATGTGTATAGTTCCACGTAAGAGGAGATGATGTCGTATGTGAGGTGTGATATATGTTATATGTTATGACGATACGATTATTCAACGAGTCCCAGGCCGGCTGCAATATGATAGTATATGTGGTGAAATAAGGAAGGAACACCGAGTCCCTCCTTAAAGGGCCGGGTACATATGTATATTATGATGGTACGCTATAGACGTACACCACTCCATTCACCGAGTCCCTCACTAAAGGGCCGGATACTTTATGTAGGCATGCATATGAGATTAAAGCAATACATTGTGACCCTGAGCCCCGCAGTGAACCGGGTGTGATACGATGATATACATGATAAGATGATACCGTATACGATGGTATGATACCGTATACGATGATATGATGAAATGAAATGCATTATGATGTGATGATATGTGATTATAAAGAAGTGATTATAACACCGAGTTCACTAGAGGGCCGGGCACAGTATATGATGATGTGTATGATTTACATATCCTAAGGTGCAGGTACAGTAATTCATTTAGTTATTATACTTGTCCCCTGCATCCCTATTTCAGTTATGATCTCAGTTATGATGTGTTATGCTTTACATAATCAATACATATATCGTACTGACCCCCCTTTTCTCGTAGGAGTTCCTCTCAGCTGTGTCGGAAGTGCTTCACTATTCTGGAGCCTAAATTTTGATGCTGGTCACTTAATGTATATATTTGTACATTCAGGGGTACGACGGGGGTCTTGTCCCGCCATATGTTGCTATTACTATTCTTAGAGGTCTGTAGACATATGTATATATGGGTTGTTTGTGAGTTAGTTTTGATGTTGCCTATTCGATATGTTGTGATACAAAACCCCGCACTCTTGAGCTCGGAACGTCTTCTTAAGTTCCTTAGACACTATCATGTGAGCCAGATAAGCTACGACACTATCAAACAACTCTAAGGAAAGAAGATTGTGATACCTCGCGAGAAGGGAGGTCGGAGATAGAGTCATAAGAATCCGGAAAGAGTTGGAGGCTAAGAAATGAGTCGTAGGACTCGATTTACCTACGTAAGACACTAAGTTAAGAGTCTTATACACTTAAGTTGCTTAAGGATATACCAAGCTTACGTAGTACGGATTACATAGGCTCTTAAAGTGAGACGAAATTACGAACCCGCGAGGAAGGGAAAAAGATGACGCGTGGCAGCCAATGGAGGAGCGACACGTGGCAGCACCTCAAGCAAGCAGGTGATGCACCTACTTAGAGTCAAGTAGGTGATGCAGCTGCTTGGGGGAGGTGGGCCCCACTGCCACGTGGCAGCCCCACCCTTCTTGCATGGACACGGTGGCCCAATAGGGGCTGGACACGTGTCCCTCTTAGGGGCTGACACGTGTCACCCCTTGGGACCACCTATATAAGTTTATATGTATCCAAAAAGCTTCAGTTCATTGAAAAATTTCCAGCAGCAACGTGAGAAAACAGACCCTAAGAGCTAAGGAGAAAATTTCGACGGCTTGGGAGAAAAAAATAGGTAAGTCCCGTTTTCGTTCCGTAAATTAATTAATTAGCGTATACTACGATGATATGGAAGTATTAGTAGTACAAAATTAGGATTTGGTGCAGCAAAAATCGGACAGCAAGCTGCCACGATGTTACAGCATGCTGAAAATATTTCCGAGGCGCGATTTTGGCGAGTTCTAGCCAATTTCGGGAAAGGTAAGTTCTTACCCTCTAATTTGAAGTTTATAATGTTAAATTATGGTGTATTACACACCTTAGGACCTGCTGGAAGTTGGGGAAAAGGTTTGAAAAGTTCGGCATTCGAAATAAACGAATTTAGAATCGCTATAGTTAAGTTGTTGTCGAAATAAGGTGTTGTACGCGTAGGGGCTGCTGCTGGTTGTGTTGTGGCGTGTTGCAGGGTCTAAAAGTTATCTAAATGAGGTGTGGGATCTGCTGGTTGCAGCCACATGACCCTCCGCTTTGCAATTAAAGAATTCGCGAAAGAAAGATTAAAAACTCTAGTTTTGGTATCTTAGTTTCAAGTGAATTGTTGGGGGTTTATATTGTATAATTTTGGTCGTAATATGTATATGTATGGTCTGCTGGTTGCATTGTTGGTTGGCTGCAGGTTCTAAGTACATGGTTGGGAATTCGGATAGGGCACATTATAGGGGAGGTGCTGCCCAATTTTCGTTAACGCCTTAACAAACTAAACAACTAATCGAGGAAACGACTAAGGGAATAGATTCCATTACCACTAGGGTGTAACCTAAGATGCTGGAAAATTAAGAAGAGTTGATATGCATATTACTCTCCTGTTTAATAGGTTCAAAGGATGACGAGGCGAACAGGATAAAGAGAAGTCCATACAAGGTATGTGAAGCTTTCCTTTGGCGTGTTTTTGGAATAGATATGTAGAACTATTCTTCTTTTCTTTTGGCATGTCTTAGATATAAGTTATGAATGATATGTATACGATATTTGGGATTTAATCCATTCGTAAAGACCTGAGTATGAGTCGAGACTCTTGTTTACTTCTTGATATTAGAACTCCTATAATAGCTGAGTCATTTCCTTTTAGTCTTCTATGTGATGAAAATTAATATATGTAAAGCCTATTTCTTCTTTCCTTTGGAATGGCTTAACTTTAAGTGAAATGGTATATGATATAGGTTTAGAGGTAATTCCATTTATGAGCTCTGATTGTAACTGGTGACTTGTAGTCACTCCTGAACATCAAGAGTCTGAAAGTAGTCAAACTACTATTCTCGAGCCTGCTATATAATGAATAGTAAGTAGAGGTACTAGCTCCTCTATTTAGAGGCTCTGAAATAATAAATGCCGTTGATTGCATGAGTTGAGTCTTTGACTAGATAAATTGTGTTTCTGATTGCATAGACTATATTTCTGATTGCATGAATTATGTGGCATTATTTTGATGCATGTTTGTGATCCCTGAAGCCCCAACTGATATAAGCCCTAATGACATCTAAAGGGATACCTCAGATAATTACTCCCCCAGTCTTCAGGTGACGGTTCACTTGACTGTTTCATCGAGTCTTAGATAATGACTTAGTTGCATATGGTTTCTCACTACTCTACTCGTGCATACTGTAACCCATCCTTCCTCGAGTCCCACGATGGGCCGGGATATGTTATCGTGCACAGTGTTACTACTTCTTTCACCGCGTCCCGGGCCGGATGTGTATAGTTCCACGCACGAGGAGACGATGCCGTACGTGAGGTGTGATATATGTTATATGTTATGACGATACGATTATTCACCGAGTCCCGGGCCGGCTGTAATATGATTGTATATGTGGTGAAATAAGGAAGGAACACCGAGTCCCTCCTTAGAGGGCCGGGTATATATGTATATTATGATGGTACGCTATAGACGTACACCACTCCATTCACCGAGTCCCTCACTAAAGGGCCGGATACTTTATGTAGGCATGCATATGAGATTAAAGCAATACATTGTGACCATGAGCCCCGCAGTGAACCGGGTGTGATACGATGATATACATGATAAGATGATACCGTATACGATGGTATGATACCGTATACGATGATATGATGAAATGAAATGCATTATGATATGATGATATGTGATTATGAAGAAGTGATTATAACACCGAGTTCACTAGAGGGCCGGGCACAGCATATGATGATGTGTATGATTTATGTGTCCTAAGGTGCAGGTACAGTAATTTATTTAGTTATTATACTTGTCCCCTGCATCCCTATTTCAGTTATGATCTCAGTTACGATGTGTTATGCTTTACATACTCAGTACATATATCGTACTGACCCCCTTTTTCTCGGGGGGCTGCGTTTCATGCCCGCAGGTACAGATGTTTATTCTGGAGATTCATCAGCATAGGAGTTCCTCTCAGCTGTGTCGGAAGTGCTTCACTGTTCTGGAGCCTAAATTTTGATGCTAGTCACTTAATGTATATATTTGTACATTCAGGGGTACGGCGGGGGCCTTGTTCCGCCATATGTTGTTGTTACTATTCTTAGAGGTCTGTAGACATATGTATATGTGGGTTGTTTGTGAGTTAGTTTCGATGTTGCCTATTCGATATGTTGTGAATGTTCTTGTTATAGCAGCCTTATCGGTTCGCGTGCCCTTTCATGATATGATACAAATGAAAGAGGCTACATGTACATGAAAAAGTTTTAACTCATTGGTTTTTTTTTTGCGAGTAGTATCACCTTGTTCATAGTTCAATATGACTACAACTGATAGGTAGGTATACGGGGGTCCAGATCGGACCCCAGTCGCGGCCTACGGGGTTGGGTCGTGACAGACGTACAGTCCGATCCCTGTATATAGAAAGTACATGCCGAGGAACGACGGCCCGATCCATGTATCATATAATAATGCCAAGGAACGACAACCCGATTCGTATATCGTATAACAATGCTGAGGTACGACGGCCCGATCCGTATAATGCATAATAATGCCAAGGTACAACGGCCTGATCCGTATAATGCATAACCTGTCGTGGAACGTCCGACCCGATCCTTACTTAGCAAAATGTGCCGAGGTACGTTCGGCCCGATCCATATATATCATAATGCATATACGTGTACATAAAACTCTGTAAAATATCAAACATCCCACATATATCATCCTAAAGTATGTTTAAGAACCCCTAGATATACGATCTTACACATCCCAACATTATTCAATCTATAGGAGGCTTAAGGGTCGTAGTTCAAGTACTTCAAGGCCCTTATCATTCAGAAGTGGGTACAAGTTATGAGTTACATCCAGAATCTATAAATGGGGCTATATCAAAATCCATGTCCTATAGAACCTTTAGTCTAGTCTTTCTCGAAGCAGGAAAAGACAAGCTTTACATGTACCATTTCCTATCACCTGGAAGACTTTGAAAATGTAATGACTCAACTTGTTACAGGAGTTCTAATCAGTAGGAAGTGAACATGAGTCTTTACTCACCCTCAGAGTTTTAAGAGTGGAATAACTTCAAACTTCATATACGCAATACTTACATCTAAGTCATTCCAAAAGAGAGGAAGAATAACTTTACATACACTACTTCTTAGCATATAGAAGACTTGAGGAATGGAAGCTTGACTACTTTAAGAGTCTTAACATTCAACAGTGAACACGAATTATGAATCATGAATCACGTTCAGAGCTCATGAATAGAGTTACACCAAGCTTCATACACATATCACTTGTCATATAGATCTAACACATGCCCAAAAGAAAGAACAAATAGGCTTTACATATTTATACCAAAATATGCCAAAAGAAGGAATAGCTTTACATACTTATGCCGAAAACATGCCAAAAGAAAGCTTCACATACCTCGTATGGACTTCTCTTAATCATGTCCACGTCGTCGTCATCCAAACCTATTTAACATGGATGTAATGCAAGTATCAACAACCCTTAACTTTTCAGCACCTTAAGTTATACACGAGTGTTCACATAATCCATTTCCTCGCTCGTCTTCTCGACTAGTTCCTTAACTAGTTAACGAGTTAACGAAAATCGGGCAGCATCTCCCCTATAATATGTCCTATCCGAATTTACAATCACACTCCTAATGAATACAGCCAACCAAAACCAACAAACTGCAGCACATGTATAAGCAGTTCACACCAACATAATACAACACAACCTGCAAATGACTCACTCGAAACCACGATACCAAAATAGGGTTTCTAGTTTCCGTTTTGCAAAACCTTTTACCGTACGAAGCGGGGGTGTCATGTGTCTACAACCAGCAGATACCCCCACACATTTTATGACACATTTAGGCCCTGAAACACACACCACACAACCAGCACTAGCCTCAACACACACAACGCCTCATTTCGACTACAATTTGACTATGACGACTTCAATTTCGATTGTGTCTATCGTCGAGCATTTCCACGATTTTATTACACTTCCAGCAGCCTAAAATGTGTTTAATACACCTTTTAACAACACCATAAACTTCAAATTAGAAGGTAAGACCTTACCTCACCCGAAATTGGTCAAAATTCACCAAATTGCACCTCGGGACTTCTTCAAACTTGCTGAAATTGTGCGGACTACTTGTTATCCGTTTGGTGCTGCTACAAGCCATGATTTTACATTATTAACACCTTCATATCATGTACAAACCTTACCAAAACGTGGGAGAAGATCACCAAGCCGTACCTTTACAAACGGCTTCCCAAACTTGCTGAAAATTAACTTCAGAAACTCCTTATCATGCTGAAAGTTGCGGACTATTCGTGTCCCTTCTTTGCTTCTCCAAATAGTAATTTTACTCTATTAAACCCCATCTTGTAACCGTGGGATACCTTAAATAGTTAATTCATGGAACGAAATCGGAGGGCTTACCTTAAATTGGAGCAACCCGTGGCTGCCTCTCTTTTCTCTCTACGTTTCTCTCCTTGCTCTTGGCTGAAGTTTGGATTAAGAACTGAAGTATAAGTCATATTACACATGTATATATATCTCTTTAGAATCTTCCACGTGGCATCCCCCTAGGGGTGACACGTGGCAGCCTCCTAGAGTGCCACCTCAACTTATTCAGCCAATCACATGCTGCCATATGGAAGTGGGGTCCACCCTAAGCTGCTGCATCACCTACTTGACCCTAAGTAGGTGCATCACCTGCTTGCTTCGAGTAGGTGCGTCGTTTCCTTATTTCTCTTCCGTGAGCACGTAATCTCGTCTTACTTGAAGAGCCTATGTATTCCTTGCTACTTAAGCTCGATGTATACTCAAGTAGATTAGTATGTAAGACCTCCAAGTTGGTAGTTTACGCGAGTTAATCGACTCCTACGACTCATTTCTCGGCCTCCAACTCCTTTCGAATTTTTATAACCTTATTTCCAATCTTCCTTATTATGAAGCATTTCATTCTCATTTCCTTGGAGTTATTTGATAGCATTATAGACTATCCAACTCATATAATGACTGTTAAGAAACTTAAGAGCCTTCCCAGAAACTTGAGAAGCTTAAGAAGCATTCTAAGGTACCAAAGTATGGGGTGTAACAGTTATTATGGATAGGCTGACAAAATCAGCCTACTTCCTCCCAGTCAGGACCACATACTCAGTTGAGGACTATGCAAAATTGTACATCAAAGAAATAGTACGACTTCACGGAGTTCCCGCCTCTATTATTTCAGACAAGAGGCTCAGTTCATAGCCTATTTTTAGCGGTTATTTCAAAAAGGCTTGGGTACACAGGTAAGACTCATCACGGCATTCCATCCTCAGACTGATGGACAGGCCAAGCGCACTATTCAGACGTTAGAGGATATGCTACGGTCTTGCACAATTGACTTCAAGGGTAGACGAAATGAGCATATACCACTTATTGAGTTTGCCTATAATAACAACTATCACTCCAGCATCCAAATGGCACCGTATGAGGCTCTATAGGCAGAAAGTACAATCACCTATTGGTTGGTTTGAGGTTGGCGAAGCATAACTAATAGGCCCAGACATGGTCCAACAGGCGGTGGAAAAGATAAATCTTATTCAGGAGAGATTATTAGCTGCCTAGAGTAATGAGGTTCGTCAAGAGAGGGAAGTTGAGTCCAAGGTATATTTTCCCTTACTTGGTCCTTCGTCAAATAGGCAAGGTTGCCTACGAGCTAGACTTACCAGTGGACCTAGAAGCAGTACATCCAGTCTTCCATGTATCTATGCTTTGCAAGTGTGTAGGTGACCCATCTTGAGTACATCCTGTGAATGATATCCAGGTCACAGAGGAGTTAGCCTATAAGGAGCAACCGATCGTCATCCTTGATCGACAGATTAGAAGATAGCGAATTAAGGATGTAGCTTTTGTTAAGGTTCTGTGGAGGAATAGAAATCCTAAAGAAATGACCTGGGAAGGTGAAGAGGGCATGAAACACAACTCTCCGTACCTGTTCCCGACGTCTATAGGTAACTCCAACTCTTGAAACTTGTCTATTACTTACTTGGATGAAAATGTGTATAATCGCCATGGAAAGGAATCTCCCTACAATCTATATAAAGTCTTAAGGGAAGTCTTATGTAACATTCAGGGACAAATGTTCTAAAGGGGGAAGGATGTTACACCCCATAATCTCGAGTTTGGAATGTTCCTTAAGTTTCTTAGAAGTTATTATGTGAGCCACATAAGCTACGACGTTGTCAAATAACTTTAAAAAAGAGAGAATGTGATACCCCATAGTAGGGAAGATTGGAGGCCAAGTAATGAGTCGTAGGACTCAACTTACCTACATAAGATATTTATTTTAAAGTCTTACATACTTAAGCTACTTAAGTCCATACCAAGCTTACGTAGCCCGGATTACATAGGTTCTTGAGATAAGATGAGATTATGAACCCACGAGGAGGGGAAGAAAATGACACATAGTAGCAAGGAGGGAGTGACATATGGAAAGAAACTGAAGTAGGCAGCTGAACCACCTGTCTGCTTGGGTCAACCCTACTGCCACGTGGCAGCCCCTCATTGGGCGCATGAATGCGATGGCCCAATAGGTGTTTGACACGTGTCACCCTTAGGGGATGACAAGTGTCACCCTCCTAGGCAGCCTATAAATACATGTTACATGACTCATAACTTCTTTTTGATCCCAAAACTTTAGCAAAGCAAATGAAAAGAAAACCCTAATCTAAGAGAGAAAATGGCAACGACTTAGGAGGAAAAATAGGGTAAGTCCCAATTTCATTCCATAAATTAATTATCTAGCATATACCACAATAATATAGAGGTATTAATAGTATAAAATCATGGCTTGGAGCAACACCAAACGGATAACAAGTAGTCCGCGTGATTTCCGCAAGTTTGAAGAGTTTCCAAGGCGCAATTTGGCCAGTTCTAGCCAATTTTGGGTAAAGTAAGGTCTTTCCTTCCAATTTGGAGTTTATGGTGTTGTTATAGGGTGTATTACACACCTTTTATGATGATGGAAGTGTAATAATGTCATAGAAATGCTAGATGTTAGAAACAATCTAAATTGAAGTTGTTGTAGCTAAATTAAACTTGAATAGTGGATGATGTTTGTGGTTCTGCAGCTGCTGGTCGTGTGCTGGTATGCTAAGGTGTTGGAAAATGTTCTAAAAGAGGTGTGGGTGCCTCTGTTTGCAGCCACCCGACCTTCTGTTTCATATGGTTAAAAGTGTTGCAAAATGGAAACTAGGAACCCTATTTTGGTATTATGGTTTCGAGCGAGTCGTTTGGAGTTTATGTTGTATAATGTTGATGTGAATGGAATATATATATGATGCAGGTTATTTTTTTTGGTCGTCTGTAGTAATTAGGAGTGTAATTGGAAATTCGGATAGGGCATATTATAGGGAAGATGCTGCCTGATTTCCATTAACCTCTTAACTAATTAAAGAACTAGTCGAGAAGGCGAGCGAGGAAACGAGTTCCATGAATACTTGTAGGTAATCTAAGATGCTGGAAAAGTCTAAGGTGGTTGATTTTCGTATTTCTTCCATGTTAAAGAGGTTTGGAGGATGACGACATGAACATGATTAAGAGAAGTCCGTAAGAGGTATGTAAAGCCTATTTTTTCTCTTCTTTTGGCATGTCGTAGAGGTAAGTAAAAAGTGATACGACCTATGAAATGATTCCATTTCTAAGTGTCTCTTATTAAGTTCCGGATGTTGAACTTTTACGATAGTTAAGCTACTTCCCTTGAACTTTCTATATGCTGAGGACATAATGAATATACAGTCTCCTAGTCGTAGGACAATATGAAAGCAAGTCCTCTGGAGTCCTTAAGTGGTTAGCATTACTTTAGTATACGTATAGAGACCCCAAGATACTAATTAATATAGCCCCTAATGGCATTTAGAAGGAAACTAAAATGACTACACTACTACTCTGGTTCTTAGACAAAAGCGTGATCCTCTTAAACTATCGGGTCTCTGATAACGTTTTAAACTACATATGGTTACTCACTACTCTACTCGTATGTAACCCTTCTATCATTGAGTCCCGTGCCGGGTACGTAGACGTGCGTACTTCACTACATTATCTAACAAGTCCCTCAATAAAGGGCCGGATACGCTACACGAGGACATGATAATGCAATGACATAAAAAAACTCACTAAGTCCCTCACTAAAGGGCCGGGTACGTATGTATATATATGATATTAAGTTTTAATAAGGTGGTGATGGTGCAAGGCCTATGATGGTCCTACAGGTATATTCACCAGATCCTAGATAGGGCCGGCTATATTATATAATTTGAGCATGCATGCTTTTATGATTCAAAAGGTACAAGTAAAAACTTCTGATTTGATATTTTGTCCCCTTCTTCTCTGTCTAAGATTTGCTATGATATATTTTACATACTCAGTACATATGTCGTACTAAACCTCTTTCTTCGGGGACTATGTTCATGCCCATAGGTATAGACACACAGTTTGGGGATCCACCAGTGTAGGAGTCCTACCCAGCAGTCCAGAGGTGCTCCATTGTACTGGAGCTTAATTTTGGTACTAAGCTTTGATGTATATAGTTTTGTTCATGGGTACGGTGGGGGCCCTATCCCTCCTTATATTACTGTTCTTACTCTTAGAGGTCTTTGGATATATACGTGGTTTGTATATGAGTTATATACGTATGTATGTACAGTTATGCTTATCTGATTTGTGATTTGGGGCATTTCCGATGTTGTGACAACCTTGTCAGCTCATGTGTATGGTGTTATGGAATGGCCCTATATGTTACGACAGCCTCATTAGCTTGTATTTTTTCTTATTTGTTGGTACACTATGAGTCGAACAAGAAATAGGTTTGTTTCTAGTTGGCAGGGGTATACGCACGTGTCCAATTTGGGCACCCGTCACGGCTTACGGGTTTAGAAGGTTGGAAATAGGGCCATGAAAAGTCAGAAGGAGTTGGAGGTCAAGTAATGAGTTATAGGACTCAACTTACCTACGAAAGCTATTAATTTATAAGCCTTACATACTTAAGCTACTTGAGTTCATACCAAGCTTACATAGCCCAGATTACATAGGTTCTTAAAGTAAGATGAGATTAGCAACCCACGCGGAAGAGGAGAGATGGATACGTGACAGCAAAGGGGGAGTGACACTTGGTAGCAAGGATGGAATAACACGTGGCAGAAGCTGAAGTAGGCAGCTGACCCACCTGCTTTCTTAGGGGGTGGACTCCACTGCCACATGGCAACCCCAAATAGGCTGCATAGATACGGTGGCCCGATAAGAGCTGGACACATGTCACCCTAAGGGGATGACACGTGTCACCTCCAAGAAAGACCGTATATAGATATGTTTTTTAACTCATAAGTCATTTTATCATCCAAAAAATTCAGCCAAAGCAAAGAACTAAAACCCTAAAACTAGAGAGCAAAGGGCGACGACCTAGGGGAGAAAAAAAGGTAAGTCCCAATTTCGCTCCATGAATTAATTATTTCAGGTATCCTATGGTGATATATCGGTAGTTGATAACATAAAATTCCACTTTGGGGAAGCAAGGAAGAGAGACAAGCAACCACTTAGTTTCAATGCGTTTAGAGAAGTTTCGAGGTGCAATTTGGCAAGTTTTAGCCAATTTCGGGTAAGGTAAGGTTTTTCCTTTCAATTTAGAATTTATGGGGTGGTTATGGAGTGTATTATGTACCTTGTATGTGTATGGAAGTATAAAAGTGTCATAGAAATGCTTAACGTCCAAAACAAATGAGATTTGAGTCGTTAAAGTTAAATTGTAGTCGAAATGAGGCGTTGTGCATATGGGGTGCTGTTGCATATGTGTGGTGGTGTGTTGCAGGGATGGAACATGGCCTAAAAGAGGTGTGTTTTCTTCTGGTTGCAGCCAACCCACCCTCCATTTCGTATGGTTAAAAGTGTTGCAAAATGGAAACTAGGAACCCTATTTTGGTATTATGGTTTCGAGCGAGTCGTTTGGAATTTATGTTGTATAATGTTGATGTGAATCAAATATATATATTCTGAAGGTTATTGTTGTTGGTTGTCTATAGTTATTAGGAGTGTAATTGGAGATTCAAATAGGGCGTATTATAGGGGAGATGCTGCCCAATTTTCGTTAACCTCTTAACTAGGTAAGCGACTAGTCAGGAAAGGTGTGCGAAGAAATGAGTTCTATGAATACTCGTAGGTAGTCTAATATGCTGAAATGTCTATGGTTGTTGATTCTTGCATTGCTTCTATTTTAAAAAGGTTTGGACGACGACGACATGAACGTGATTAAGAGAAGTCCGTAAGAGGTATGTAAAGCCTATTCTTTTTCTTCTTTTGGCATGTCATAGAGGTAAGTAAAAAGTGATACTATCTCTGAAGTGATTCCATTCCTATGTGTCTCTTATTCAGTTCGGGATGTTGAGCTTTTATGATAGTTCAGCTACTTTCCTTGAACCTTCTATATGCTGAGGACTAAATGGATATACGAGCTTGTAGTCATAGGACTATGTGAAAGCAAGTGATCTGGAGTCCTTAAGTTGTTAGCATTACTTTAGTATACATCTAGGGACTCCGAGATGCTAATTAATATAGCCCCTAATGGCATTTAGAGTGAAGCTAAGATGACTAAACTACTACTCGTGTCCTTAGATGGTAGCCTAATCCTCTTATACCATTGGGTCTCTGATAACATTTTAAATTGCATATGGTTACTCACTACTCTACTTGTGCATACTATAACCCTTCTATCACCAAATCTTGGGCCGGGTATGTAGACGTGCGTAGTTCACTGCATTATCCACCAAGTCCCTCACTAAAGGGTCGGGTATGCTATACGAGAACATGATAATGCAATGACATGAAAAACTCACTGAGTCCCTTACTAGAGGGTCGGGTACGTATGTATATATATGATGATGTGTTGTAATAAGGTGGTGATGGTGCCGGGCCTATGATGGTCCTACAGGTATATTCACCAGATCCAAGATAGGGCCGGCTATATTGTATAATTTGAGCATGCATGCTTTTATGATTAACAAGGTACAGATACAGACTTCTAATTTGATTTACAAGGTACAGATACATATATACCCGGACCAGGATAGGGTAATAGAAGGGTTACAATATGCACAAGTAGAGTAGTGAGTAACCATATGCAATTTAAAACATTATCAGAGATTCGACAGTATAAGAAAGTTAAGCTTTTGCCTAAGGACCCGAGTAGTGGTATAGTCATCTCGAGTGTCCTCTAAATGCCACTATGGGCTATATCAAATATAATCTCAGGGACCCTAGACATGTATTAACATAGGGCCAAATAGTGTATGGAATCAAAAACACTTGGTATCATATAGTCTTTAAGACTTGGAGCCTGTACATTTGGTACCTCTTTACATATAGAAGTTTCCAGAAAAATAGTTCAACTAATATAGAAGTTCAATATTCAGAAGTAAATAGGAGATGCTTAAGAATGGAATTACCCCGGAGCTCATATCATATGTAACTTACAACTAAGACATTCCAAAAGAAAAAGAGAATAAGCTCTATATAGTCTGTACTTTCCTTCATGTGGTCATCATGTACATATTCCATACCCGGCCCATCCCGGGGCTAGGTGAATAACTAGGGCATCATGATCTCATTTTCATACAAAGTGCATATCTAGAGAAAGGATAGATAGCTTTCCACACACTACTTTTAAACACATAGAAGCCTTAACAGGCAATACTCAATTCTTACAGGATTTGCAATACCAAGCAAATGATAGGGATTATGAGGCGTACTTGGAGTTCTAGGAATGGAATTATCCCCACATTTCACATACAATTCACTTACGGCTAAGGTATGCCAAAAGGAAAGAAAGATAGCTTTACATACTTATATCAAAAACATGCCAAGAGGAAGCTTCACATCCTCTTACGAGTTACTCTTTATCACGTTCGCCTCGTCGTTTTTTGAACGTATTCAATACGGAAGCAATACAAATTTCAACCATCTTTGACTTTTCAGCATCTTAAGTTGCACACGAGTATTCATAGAACTCATTTCCTCGCTCTTCTTCTCGACTATCCAAATTTTCAATTAGATCCCTAATCACTATAGACAATGAACAACAACAACCTGCAGCTCATATACATATAAAACATGGCAACATTACACACTTAAGTTGCACACGAGTATTCATAGAACTCATTTCCTCGCTCTTCTTCTCGACTATCCAAATTTTCAATTATATACCTAATCACTACAGACAATGAACAACAACAACCTACAGCTCATATACATATAAAACATGGCAACATTACACAACACAAGCTCCAACAACTTGCTGAAAATTACGATACCAAAATGGGGTTTCTAGTCTTTATTTCGCAAAACCTTTAATTATATGAAACGAGGGGTCATGTGGCTAAAACCAGAAGCCCCCACACCTCTTTTAGAATACTTTTAGGAACTGATATACACCACCACACACCTAAAGCAGTACACCACAAGCACAATACCTTGCATCGACTATAATTTAACTATAGCGACTCCAATCTAGTTTGTTTCGAACGTCAAGCATCTATATAATATTTTCACATTTCCAGACACTTACACAACATATAATAAACTTCATAACAGCATAATAAACTCTAAATTGAAAGAAAAGGTCTTACCTTACCTGAAATTGGCCAAAACTCGCGAAACTAGACTTAGAAGTTCCTTGTCGTGCTGAAACTTTAGCGGACTGTTTGTATCACTTCTCCGCTGTCCTGAATTGACATTTTATGCCATAAAACACCATTATATAACTTGATACAACTTAAATAATTAATTTACGGAACCAAAGTCCGAGGCTCACCTCAAGGTGGCCAAACCCGTAGCCTTCCTTTCTTGCCCTTAGCATTTTTCTCTTCAACTTTCTCCTATCTTTTCCAAGCATAGGGATGAATACATGGTTCCATAGGCAAAATAAAATACATATATACAACTACACATTGTTGAGGAACACCGTAGATAATTAATTCACAGAGGAAAATTAGAACGTACCTTGAAATCTCCAAACCGTGGCTGCCTTCTTTTTCCTCTCTACGTTTCTTTCTTCTCTTGCTCTTTGCCTGAAGTTTTTGATAGATAATGAGGTCCTTATTCAAAATAAATACATATATATATTGCCTTAGGAGGTGACACATGTCATCCCCTATAGGGTGACACGTGTCCAACCCTTATTGAACCAACATAACCATGCAACCAATTAGGAGATGCCACATGTCCTTAGTAGGGCCCACCCCTAAGTAGTTGGGTCACCTACTTAAACCCAAGCAAGTGGGTCACCTGATCCCACTTGTCACCTTCCTAGGCTGCCACATGGCGCCTTCTCTTACTGCCATGTGTCACCCCCTATCGCTGCCATATATACCTCTCACGTGCTTCCATGTGTCATGTGGGTGCATTAACTACTTAGTCCAAGTAGGTGCATCACTTGCTTACTTATTCTTCATGGTTTTGTAATCTTATCTTACTTTAAGGACCTATGTAATCTTTGCTATGTAAGCTCAGCGTGTACTCAAGTAGCTTAAGTATATAAAACCTCTGAAGTGATGGCTTACACACATAAGTCGAGTCCTATGACTCATTATTTGGCCTCCAACTCTTTCTGACATATCATGACCCTATTTCCAACATTCCCTACTATGGGGTATCACATTCTTCCTTCCTTAGCATTGATAGTGTCGTAGCTTATATGGCTCACATGATAACTTCTAAGAAGCTTGGGAGGAATTCCAAGCTTAAGAGTGTGGGGTGTAACATCCTTCCCCCCTTTAGAAAATTCATCCCTAAATATTAAACAAAACTTCCTTCACGACGTTATACAGATTGTAGGGAGATTCCTTTCTATTGCGATCACATATACTTTCATCCAAGTAATTAATATACGAGTTTCAGGAGTTGGGTTACCTATAGACATCGGGAATAGGTACGAATACTTCTTTTTCATGTCCTCTTTTGCTTTCTAGGTCATGTTTTCACGATTCCTATTTTGCCCCAATACTTCGACAGAAGCTACGTCCTTAGTCCGCAATATTCTAACATATCGATCCCGGACGGTGATACGTTGTTCTTCGTAGGATAACTCTTTTTATGACATTGACATCATTTATGGGACATACTCTTAGTGGATTACTACTACCCGTACAAAGCATCCCTATCTGATGGACTGGGTGTATAATTTCCCAATCAGGTGGTAAGTCCAACTTACAGGAAACGTTGTCCATATCATGAGCAACTTAATAAGGTTTAATACATTTTAGGATAAGTTTCCTTTTCTTGCCGATTCTTATTACTCCCCTTTCTGGGTGACCCTGTTCCAAACACCCAATTATCAATTTGAATTCTGAATGTTGATGTCGATTATCTACATATTTTTTCTGCCGACTCTGTGCTGCTAGTCCATATCTTGCTCAATCATGTCTAGGCCTACTAGCTTATGCTAGTCTATAGCTTGCTCAATCAGGTCTGGGCCTACTAGCTTAGTCTTTTTAACATCGACCCAATTAATAGGGGACTTACACATCCTGGTGTTAGTTATTATTTTAGGCAACTTGATAAGTGATAGAGTATCATCCCAACTACCTTCAAGGTTAACAACACCAGCTCGTGATATATCTGCTAGTATTTAGGTGGTACGCTTAGCCTATTCATCTGTTTTGGGGATGAAAGGTGGTACTAAGACCCACCTGGGTTCCCAATCTTTCCTGGGATTGATATTCAAGCACTACTTGTACTTAAGCCCCTCTACTCAAGGAAATAGGTGTGGGTACCTCATGTACTAGTTCTCAGCTTCCTTAGAAGACTTTAACTGGTACCTTACCCTTTGGGTTTCTTCATCGTTGGTTTTTTTCCAATCCTTAAGGTTGGCTACTGAATAATGTTGAAGTCCCCTCGTATAATGGCCTTTCTAGTCATTCTGTGCTCTGTCTATCATTACTTAGTATATTCCCTAAGGAATTTGGCATATACATTTGCCATCTTTTGGTAACCGGCTAGTTTTGCTCATCTTACTTAATTACCCCAACTTGTAAAACTTTAGATTTTTTATCTATGTCATCCTTTACCTGTACAAGAATATGAGAAGGTGCTCAACTTAACCTTAGAGATATCTTAGTGTCATCTCGCTAGGTCTCATATATTACCTTGACGTTAACTTTGTTATCCTACCGTCAATATTGGGGTAGACCTTTGGTCAAACCATGGACATGTCTTACTTTGCCCGTAGTACTAATTTCATCTTGATAGTTTAGCTTAACCTATCTTCGTATCTCTCGGTAGGGTATTCAAAATATGATAATTGTATTATAATTATTGAACCCTTATTCTTTTTATCATGCACTTACTCACTTATCTTGATGCTTATATATACATACCCGTAGGTTGCACAACCATTCTACTGCAACTTATAAGAGGTAGACATAGTTTTTCCATGTCTTGGTTCATTCTACTGTACACATCTCACTCACATTGGAACTTACTTGTCCTATCTGGTTATACTTCTTTCCTTTCCCCTTATTCACCCTTTGCTCTTCTCATCTCCTACCATGGGAGGTTGTCTATTGCTTTTCCTTGGTTATTTATCTATCGCAATACCACTTGCAACAAACTATATAGCCAACATTTTGGCTTTTGGGTCTAGCATGATGTCATTCAATTTCTTGTTAAAAACTTCTTAACACTACCTTATATAGAATTCTAACTTTTATCCAATTATTGGCGGCTTCCAGCCCTTCCTAACTTGGTTCAGCAAAGGGTCTTATTAAAGATACCACTTCTGTCACGACCCAATCCTATAGGCTGCGACTGGAGTCCGACCTGGACCCCCATATATATATTTATCAGTTGTGGTCAAGTCGAATTACAGATATGTAATGCATATAAATCAAGTGTAGTCATACTGGACTACAAACAACATGATACGTATATGAGAATTACCATGGGTCATAGCATTTCATATATATAGCCTTTTTTATTTGCATCATAACATGAAAGGGCACGTAAGCCGACAAAGCTGCCATAACATAATAACATATACCATACATAATGTAGTCCAGCTGAACCAAACTGATATACATAACCCATATATACATGTTTGTAGACCTCTAAAAATATTAATGACAAAATATGGTGGGACAGGGCCCCCACCATACCCTTGAATAACAAAACAATAATATACATCAGCGGCTAGTGCCAAAAACTAGGCTCCGAGATAATAGAGCCTCATCCAGCTGAGCTGAATGGGAACCTAAGTTGACGGACTCCCAAAACCTATATTTGTACCTGTAGGCATGTAACACAGCCCCTCCAAAGAATGGGGGCCAATACGATATATGTACTGAGTATGTAAAACATAACATAATACAAACTTGAAGCATATCTGAAATAGAGAAGCAGGGGATAAAATATCAAGTCAAAAACCTGTACCTATATCCTATGAATCAAAAAAGCATGCATGCTCAAATTATACAATATAGCCGGCCCTATCTGGGATTCGATGAATATATTTGTAGGACCATTATAGGTTCGGCGCCATCACCACCTTATTATAACACATCATATATATATATGTATCCAGCCCTCTAGTGAGGAACTCGGTGAGTTTTTTATGTCATTGCATTATCATATCCCCGTATAGTGTATCGGCCCTTTAGTGAGGGACTCAGTGGATAATGTAGTGAACTGTGCAGGTCTACATACCCGAATCGGGACTCGGTGATAGAAGGATTACAGTATGCATGAGTAGAGTAGTGAGTAACTGTATGCAATTTAAATCATTACCAGAGACTTGACAGACTAAGAAAGTTAAGCTCTTGCCTGAGGACCCGAGTAATAGTGTAGTCATCTCGAGTGCCCTCTAAATTCCATTATGGGATATATCAATTGTAACCTCGGGGACCCTAAACATGTGCCAACATAAGGCCAAGTCGTTTATGGAATTAGAAACACTTGTTATCATATAGTCTTTAAGACTTGTAACCCGTACATTTGGTACTTCTTTAACATGTAGAAGTTTCCAGGGAAATAGTTCAATTGGTATAGGAGTTCAATATTCATAAGTAAATAGGATATGCTTAAGAATGGAATTACCCTGGAGCTCATATCATATTTAACTTACAACTAAGACATACCAAATAAAGAAAGAGAATAAGCTCTATTTAGTCTGTACTTCCCTTCGTGTGGTCATCATGTACATAATTCATACCCAGCCCATCCTAGGGCTCGGTGAACAACTATGGCCTCATAATCTAATTTTCATACCAAGTACATATCAAGGGAAAGGAGAGATATCTTTCCATACACTACTTTTTAACACGTAGAAGCCTTAACAGGCAATACTTACTTCTTGCAGGAGTTCCAATACCAAGTAGTGGATAGGGATTATGAGGCATACTTGGAGTCCTGGGAATGGAATTATCCCTACATTTCATATCCAATTCACTTATGGCTAAGGTATGCCAAAAGGAAAGAAAGATAGCTTTACATACCTATGCCAAAAATATGCCAAGAGAAAGCTTCACATACCTCTTACGAGTTGCTCTTTATCATGTTCTCCTCGTCGTCCTTTGAACCTATTCAACATGGAAGAAATACAAATATCTACCATTTCTTAATTTTCAGTATCTCAAGTTGCACACGAGTATTCATAGAACTCATTTCCTCTCTCGTCTTCTCGACTAGTTCTTTATCTAGTTATGGAATTAACGAAAATCGGGCAGCACCTCCCCTATAACATGCCCTATCCGAATTTCTAATTACATCCCTAAGTACTACAGACAACCAACAACAATAACCTGCAGCTCATATACACACAAAACATGGCAATATTACACAATACCAACTCCAACCAACTTCCTAAAAATTACGATACCAAAATAGGGTTTCTAGTCTCTATTTTGTAAAACCTTTAATTATACGATACGAGGGGTCGTGTGGCTGAAACCAGAATCACCCACACCCTATTTAGACCATATTCCATTCCTGCAAAAAACCACCACACCACCACACGCCTGCAACAGCACACCACAAGCACAACACTTTACTTCGATGACAATTTAACTATAACGACTTTAATTTAGATTGTCTTCAACGTCAAGCATTTCTATGAAATTTTCACATTTACAACCACCTATAAGGCGTGTAACACACTCCATAACAATACCATAAAGTCCAAATTGAAAGGAGAAACCTTACCTTACCCGAAATTAGCCAAAACTGCCAAATTGTGACTCGAAACTTCTCTAAATATGCTGAAATTGAGTGGACTGTTTGTATCACTTCCTTGCCGCCCCGAAATGGAATTTTATTTTATCAAACACCATTATATAACCGTAGGACACCTTAAATAATTAATTTATAAAACTAAATCGGGCCTTACCTTTTTTGGCATCTTATGTTGCACACGAGTATTCATAGAACTCATTTCCTCGCTCATCTTCTCGACTAGTATTTTAGTTAGTTAAGGCATTACCGAAAATTGGCAGCACCTCCTCTATAACATGCCCTATCCGAATTTCCAATAACATCCCTAATCAGTACATCCAACCAACAACAACAACAACCTGCAGCATATATATAAGAAATTCACATCAACATTGCACAATACATACTCCAAACGACTCGCTCAAAGTTATGATATCAAAAATACGGTTTCTAGTCTCTATTTTGTAAATCCTTTAACCGTACGATGCGGAGGGTAGTGTGGATGCACCAGCAGCTCCCAAACGTCTTTTAGAATACTTTTAGTCCCTGCAACACACCACACCTGCAGCAGCACACCACACTCACAATGCCTCATTTCTACTATAATTTAACTATAACGACTTCAATTTTAGATTATTTCCAACGTCAAGAATTTCTATGATATTTTCACATTTCCAGCAACTTACACGACATATAATACACTTCATACCGACACCATAACTTCCAAATTGAAAATAACGACCTTACCTTAACCGAAATTGGCCAAAACTATCAAAATGTTAATTTTGGACAGCCTATTGTCTTGTATTGTCGCTTAGGTTCGAAGGGGAAATTGGGAAAAAAAGGATTTGTGGCCTGAATGAAAGTTATATACACGTGTCTTAGAGTCATAAAAAAAATTTGAATCACCCTACATCAATTTTGTACAAAAATATATGCCCAAAATACTAATAGCAGTCCGTGTAGGATCTCCAAAATAAAATCTGGGCAGCACCTCCCCTATACTTCATCACCCTTTTTCGAGCAGATAAAAGCAAAACTGAGTGTTAGAGGCTAAATAAAACTTATATACCTATGAAATAGATTTCCAAAACATCTTGAATCACTCTAAACGAAGCTTTTCACAAGGAGTTATACTAGTATTACTAACCGTAGTCCTATTTAAAAACGGGTTTATTAACAAGAATAAAAACCTCCTCGTTGCCCCAATGATAAATTTTATGTTGTTAAAAACCGTTTCTTACCTGAAGAATACCTTAGACACTTAACTTACAGAATGGAATCGGAGGACTTACCTCTTCTTGGCAAAATTCATGGCTGCCTCTAGCCTTCTCTCTAGTTTCTCTATGTTTTCCAAAATCAAAGGATGAAGAAATGAAAATTTTTCAGCATATTACACATGTATATATCACTCCTTTAGAAGGAGACATATGGCATCCCCCTAGGGTGCCACCTTATCCATGCCTCCAACCCAAAGCTGCCACATGGTAGCGTGGGTCCACCCCAAGTAGGCGAGTCACCTACTTGCTTCAAGTAGGTGCGTGGTCTCCTTATTTCTCTTCTATGGTTTCGTAATCTCGTCTCACCTTAAGAGACTACGTATTCCTTGCTACATAAGCTCGACGTACTCAAGTAGCTTAGTTATATAAGACGTCCAAGCCGATAGATTATGCAAGCAAGTCGAGTTCCACAATTTGTTAGTTGGCCTCCAACTCCTTTCAAATACTTATAACTCTATTTCTAACCTTTACTATCATGGGGCATCACATCCTCCCTTCCTTAGAATTATTTGGTAACGTGATAAATAATAGGGATCATATGGCGATTTTCAAAAAGCTTAAGAACATGTCTCAAGGTATAGACGTACGGGATATAATAGTAGTGAATAACCATATGCAAATAAATTCATCAGTTAAGGCTCAACAAAATGGTCAAATAAACTGTCACTTGGAAACCAGGGTAGGAATCATCTCCAGTACCCTCTAGATGCCATTAGGGACTATGTCAACTGTTGCCTCAACTTCATAGTCATATGTTACTATAGTATGAACCATGTTATAGAAGTTCGAGTATTGTCTATCCCAAAGCCTTTTAAACAATGGAGCTTTTTTGTACCAATAACTATTCAATCGTATAGAAGACTTGAGAAATAGGAGCTTAACTCCTTCAAGAGTCTTAACAGCTATGAGTGAACCAGAAATATGTATCAAGGAAGTGCCCAATAGCTTATGGAACCGAGGACATTTGTTATTGAAGGGTACTTAAGAATAAGAGCTTATGAATAGAGTTACCCCAAGCTTCATATACATATCGTTTGTAACCTATATCTAAGACATGCCAAAAAAGAAAAAGGATGGGACTTACGTACATTTGAAACATGCCAAATCAAGGGAGAGATAGGCCTTACATACTAACTACTTTTCTTCATACAGAAGACTTGAGAGGCAATATCTCACTTATTGTAGGAGTTCTAACCTCAAGAAATAGGTCAGAGGCATGAAGGTAATACTAATATTAATAATATTTAACTCTCCAGCTTATAAATCCACAACCAATCACCCATAGGAATCAATTCCTTATTTTCCTTTCTCGACTAGTCTTGACTAGCCTATTAGTTAGTTAAGAAGTTAATGGAATTCGGGCAGCATCTTCTCTATAACTCGCCCTATCCAAACTTCCAATTAACCTCCAAACATTAGAATCCATATTAACCAAAACAAACAGCAGACAATACACACTTAGACCACTTCAATATTACACAAAATGAGTCCTAAACAGCCCGCTTAAACTACGACTCCAAAATACGGTTTTTAATCTTTATTTCGTAAAATCTTAACCACACAAAATGGGATGTGATGTGGCTGCAACCAGAAGAACTTATACATATATTTAGACATGTTTACATCCCTGCAACACTATAAAACAACTACCAATACAACCCTACAATAACAACGACACTAGTTAAACTTTAAGCCGACTAGAATACACCAAAACAGTCTCTACACGACTTGCAGCCTCGTTCAGCATTGACATACATATTTTCACATATCCAACTCATATTTAAACACCCATAACATGCTCAAACACCTACCCAAACATGGGACAAGAGAATCAAACCTTACCTTGCTGAAAATTGACTTTGGAAGTTCCTTAACGTGCTGAAAATTGGTGGGGCTGCTCGTTGTACTTCCTACTGCCCCAAATAATTAGTTTACGCTATTAAACACCGTTAGGTAACCGTAGAATACCTTAAATAATTAATTCACTGAATGAAAGTCCAAGAGCTTACCTTGAATTGAAGCAACCCGTGGCTGAGTTGCTCTTGCTCTCACATTTTTGTCTAATTTTCTAGGTTAAGAATGCTGAAAAGTGATGTTGATCCAGCAATACACATGTATATATATGTTTCCTTAAGAGGGGAAACGTGGCAGCCCCTAGGGGTGACACATGGCAGCCCCCTAGGGTGCCATCTCATCCATGTTCCCACTCACATGCTGCCACGTGGCAGCGTAGGGTCCACCCCAAGCAGGTGAGTCACCTACTTGGTCCAAGTAGGTGCATCACCTACTTAGTCCAAGTAGGTGCATCACTTACTTACTTCCAAGTAGGTGCTACACCTCCTTCCGCCTATTTCATGGGTTCGTAATCTCGTCTTACTTTAATAGCCTATGTATTCCTTGTTACATAAGCTTGACGTGTACTCAAGTAGCTTAGTTATGTAAGACGTCCTAGTTGGTAGCTTACGCAAGAAAGTCGAGTTCCATGACTTGTTATTTGCCCTCCAAATCCTTTTAAATTCTTATAACTTTATTTCCAACCTTTCCTATTATGGGGCATCACATCCTCCATTCCTTAGAGTTATTTGATAATGTTTAGATACTCTGGGTCATGTGGCAACTTTTAAGAAGCTTAAGAAAGTGTTCCGAGGCACAGAAGTATGGGGCATAACATCCTTCCCCCTTTAGAACATTCATCCTCGAATGTTAATTAATCTCATGAGGTCTTACAAGGACTTTGGGAATTATCTATACCAGTGGTCATCCATAGACCTCCTACTTGTCAACACTATTGAGTTAGGAGTTTAGATCACCTGTAGACATAGGGAACCAATATGGATATTCCTTCTCTATTTTTGTCTCATCATTATTTGGTATAACTCTGAAGGACTTTGGCATCTAAGTGCACCATCTATTAGTAACCAACCAACCCTGTCCATTTTACTTATGCCATTTTCAACTACCTTGACCCAATTTGAAACATTCTAGGTACATGATCTTGTATCGTTGCTTCATCGTTAGCTCAGACTCTTCCATGGTCCTTTTACTCTAACTTGGCTCCAATTTCCCTGCCACACGTTACATTGCAATCTATGCAATAATGTGAGAAGGCACTCAACTTAGCCTAAGATTTACCTTAGCGTCGTCTCACTAGGCTTTAAGTTTTGCTTTTCCCTTTCTTTTATTGTTATCTTACAACCGGTATTGGGGTAGATCTTTGGGTCAACCATGACCATATCCCTTTGGTCCGATGGTTTACATACTCTTTGTATTTCCCTGTAACATCTCTAAAATCTCATAACCCCTTTTTATCATGCACTACTCTGCTTGTTCTTGTGCCGTATATGTATATTCATAGGTTACACAACTATTCTTGTATAACTGGTATGAGGTAGATGCAGTCTTTTCTTCATATATTACATTCACACTAAGACTTGCTTGTGTTAGCGCTATTTTGTCTTACTTTTTTTCCTTCCTTTATGTATTCTATAATCTTCTCATCTCTTACCATAGGAGATGTTCTATTCTTTCCCCTTGCTACTTGTATGTCCCAATATTAGCAGCTAATGACTCTGTTGCCAAATCTTAGTCTTTACTTAAACATGACCTTGCTACTTCTTACAAAGTCTTTTGGTCGCTCCAGCCTACTCTCTTACCATATTTGCCCCTTTTAGGGTGTACTCATGTCATTGTTTGTTTACTTTCAACTTTCCAAATGCATATGATTCTTTTCCAATACCTGTGGTATACTGCACCACATCCATATCTTCCTTTATATCACCTATACTTTTGGTTATCCATGTACGAAACCTTAACACAATCATAGGGTGCTTAGAATTCTCCATACCTAGTACAAATCTGGTCTGATTATTGGTACTCAAGTCATTTAATTAGTGTAGCAATTCATTCAAAGCCACACTTCATTTATCCCAATCAGCAATTAGCTAATGCTTATCACCGTTTCAATATCCCTATTCAGGAGCACTTATGCTTCGATGATGCGTGTTTCATACTTTGTCATAATACTACCTTAATCCCAATGTATACCATTTATTTTTCTAATAACTCCGCAATGCAACAGTTGTTCTACAAATCTACATTCCCTATCCTTGAAGTATCTCACTATTCTCCAAAGTGGAGTCACGTATACATAATACTTCTTTATGCCTCATAAGCTTTCACCCTTGTCGTGCACTCGATGCTTTTTTTCTCACCAACATATCAAGTTTGCCTCAATAATAGGTCTACCTTATCGCCGTGTCATTGCAATGTGCGTTTAAATTTACAACTATACAGTCTCCTCTCATTTCGTTCTCGTATTCAATTACTTATGTCTATCTTCGGTGCTTTCTTTTGTAGTCCTTTCATTTCTCCAGCTCATGTCCATTTCCATTTATTTTGTGCAAGGAACTTCATGTTAATCTTTATCTCCTTGTACTAGCTATTCTTTCCATCGTCACATAACCTTTATTCGAAACTTTCCTTATAGAACTTGACAAATCTTCCTTATTTGTTCCATAGCTCGCTTTTCCATTTCACCCCTACCTTCATATCCTAGTCACGTGGATTATGTCATATCTTTGACCACATTTTCACTAGGCCTTACTTATTTCCATATCGATCCTCGTTATATTCATATTATACTCTGTTCTTATTCAGTCCCATAGTATAACACTTTCTTAGCCTTGTTCGCAATTCTTACTATGTTTTATTTAACCTCTGTGGGGTAGGAGTGCTCAACCCTTCACCCCATCTAATCAATCTTATCCTTAATAGCTCACAAATTTATGTCTTCCTTCAACATGAGCTTTTTCTAGGGCAATATGTGGTTGGGACGATTCTGATCCATTCAAATGAATTCTAAACTTTACTGCTCATATAGGCTTCCTTTTTTTTCTATTTCTGGGAAGATTTGAGCAGAGTTTCCTCTTTATTTTTCACTATCTCAACACCTGCACGCAGAAAATGCCAACAATGCTTCACAGGACTAGATTTTGTTTTGGAAATCCTACACGGACTGCTGTTGGTATTTTGGGCATATCATTTTTTACAAAATTTCTGTAAGGGTGATTCAAAATTGTATGCGACCTTAAGACACATGTGTATAACTTTCCTTGAGGCCACCAATCCTATTTCCCTTAATTACCCCTTCAAAACTAAGCGACAATACAAGACAGTAGGCTGTCCAGAATTTACATTTTGATAGTTTTGGCGAGTTTGACGAGTTTAGGTTAAGGTAAGACCTTTCCTTTTAATTTACACTTTATGGTGTTGTTATGGAGTGTATTATAGTTCTTGTGTGTGGCTGGAAATATAAAAAATCCAAAGAGATACTTGACATTCAAACCAAACTAAATTGGAGTCGCTATAGTTAAATTATAGTCGAAGCAAGGTGTTCTTCTTGTGGTGTACTACTGCAAGTTTGTGGGGGTGTGTTTTAGGACCTAAAAGTATTCTAAAAGAGGTTTGGGTGCTGCTGGTTTCAGCCACACGACCCTCCATTTTGTAGGGTTAAAGGTTTTATGAGATAGAGACTAAACACCCCATTTTGGTACCATAGTTTTGAACGAGTTGTCTGGAGTTTGTATCTTGTTATGTTGAAGTCAATTGCTTGTATATGTGCTGTAGGTTGCTGTTTTTGTTTGGCTGTGGTAATTAGGTATGTGATTGGAAGTTCGGATAGGGCAAGTTATAGAGGAAATGCTGCCCGATTTCTGTTAACTTCCTAGCTAGTTAAGGAACTAGTCAAGAAGGTGAGCGAGGGGTTGAGTTCTATGAATACTCATGTGTAGCCTAAGGTGATGGAGAGTGGAAGATTATTAATATGAATATTATTTTCATGTTAAATAGGTTCAGAGGGTGACGACACGAACGTGGTTACAACTAACCTATAAGAGGTATGTAAAGCCCGTCTCTTTTTTCTTTAGGGCATGTCTTAGATTTAAGTTACAAGTGATATCTATATGAAGCCTAGGGTAACTCTACTCATGAGCTCTGAACATAATTCATGATTTATAATTCGTGTTCACTTCTGAATGTTAAGACTCTTAAAGTAGTTACACTTCCATTCCTCAAGTCTTCTATATGCTGAAAAATAATGTATGTAAAGCTATTCTTCTCTTCTTTTGGCATGTCTTAGACATAAGAAATCAATGATATGTATAGGAGCTTTAGGTAATTCCATTCATAAATTCCAAGAATGAACCATGAGTTTTATTCACTACTCGATGTTAGGACTCTTGTAACAGTTGAGTCATTACCTTTCAAGTCTCCTATGTGATGAATAGTAGTACATGTAAAAATTGCCTTTTCCTACTTCTGTAAAAGACTGGACTATAAGTAATAGAGGATATAGATTTAGAGGTGACTCCATTATATGCTCTAGGTGTAACTCGTGACTTGTAGTCACTTCTGAACATTAAAGGTCTAAATGTAGTTAAACTACTATTCTCGAGCCTTCTATATAGTAAATAGTAAGTGGAGGTACCAACTCCTGTTCCTAAAGGCTCTACAGTGATAATGGTTTCTCATTGCATAAGTTGTGTCCTTGTTTGCTTCAGCTATATGGTATTGTCTTGATGCATGTTGGTGATTCCTGTAGCCTCAATTGATGTAATCCCTAATGACATCTAAAGGGCACTTTAGATAATTACTACCCTAATCTTCAAGTGACGGTTCACTTGACTATTTCATGAAGTCTCAGGTAATGATTCAGCTTACATATAGTTACTTACTACTTTGCTCATTCATGCTGTTAATCATCTCCTACTGAGTCCCATAAAGGGTTGGGTATGATATATGATGATATGAGTATTCACCGAATCCCATAGAGGGCCGAGTACGACCGAGTCCGAAAAAGGGCTGAGTATGATGTAAGATGATTAAAGTATTCACTGAGTCCCAAAAAGCACTGGGTATGACTGAGTCCTATAAAAGGGTCAGGTATGCTATATGAATATGATGCTAAGATGACATGGTTATAGACTGAATCTCATTAAAGAGCCGGGTATGGTATATTTATGCATATGATGACATGAGGATAGATTTATAACACCGAGTCCCATAACGGGCCAGGTATGGAATATGATATTGAGATACATGACTATTTTATAAGGTGCAGGTAATATGACTTATCTATTGTTATACTTGTTCCCTGTATCCTTGTGTCAACTGTACTTTCCTTGTGGTGTTTTATGCTTTACATACTTAATACACATATCGTACTGACCCCCCTTTCTTTGGGGGGCTGCGTTTCATGCCCGCAGGTACTGATGTTCATTTTGAAGATCTGTCAGCTTAGGATTTTCACTTAGCTATGCTGGAAGTGCTCTACTATTCTGGAGCCTAACTTTTGATACTGGTCATCTGATGTATGTATTTGTTGTTTAGGGGTACGACGGGGGCTCTGACCCATCACATGTTGTTGTTACTATTCTTAGATGTCTATAGACATGTGTGTGTGGGTTGTTTAAGAGTTTGTTTCGACTGTGCCTATAAGGCATGTTGTAAATGTTTTATGTTATGACAGCCTTGTTGGCTTGCGTGCCCTTTCATAATATAATACAAATGAAAGAGGCTATATATACATGAAAAAATTTTAAACCATTGAGGTTTTTGTGAGAAGTATCATATTATACACAATTCAATCTGAGAATAGCAGATAGATATGTATGCGGGGGTCCAGGTCGGAACCCAGTCGTGGCCTGAGGAGGTGGGTCGTGATAGTAAGGTTCTCTCTTTCTAGTTGGAGTTAATGAAGCTTTTATGTAGTATATTATGTCATGAACCAACTCTGTAGGCCATGAATGGTGCCCAAGTTGGGCACCCATACGTACCCTTAGCCCCACTTAGCATGTTAGCAGAATAGACAAAAGTAGGAGTCAAAAAGGGGTCGCTAGAGAGCGCATGAGAATAGATATAGCACAAGAGGGTCATTAAGGCCATCACGAAACACAAAGCCCAAAACATATATACATAACCCACATCACAAGTTTACAGACCTCTACAAAATGATAGCCTAGTCATATGATGGGATAGGGCCCCGTCATATGCTTAACCAATATGTAAAAATGTACAACAAAAAAGTTAATACCAAAATAGGGCTTCGGACAAAAAAGCACTGCTAACCAACAGGGTGGATGTCCTAGGAGAGCGGATCAGAAAACCGAGCATCTGTACTTGTGGGCATATAATGCAGCCCCCGAAGAAAAGGGGTCAGTACGGATAATATACCGAGTATGTAAAGCATGGACTGTAATAAGTAAAGTCATTACCACAACAGAAGGTGCAAAAATGAGCAAAATATCTAGAGTACCAAAATACTTTTCGTAACCACAGATAATGTATACAGAAAACATATGCCATATCCGGCACTATTAAGGGACTCGATGAACAAATTGTGGTCGCCATCCCATTACTACCACCACAACACATCATAACTCTAGAGTATGGAATATCTCCATAACAGATCATATCATATCAGATGGTCATATCAGATCAGATCATATCATATGTGTACATGGCATATCATAACTCCAAAAATCCCATGTATAACAAATCTTGGACCTGGATCAGTGAAAGAAGCATTGAGACATCCACGAGTTGAGTAGTGAGAAACTAAACGCAATATAAAATACAAAACATTTCTAGAGACTCGATAGCATAACTCCGATGCCAAGTCATATAGGAGAAATTGAGCGATAGTTATAGTGCATGTCTTTCAGATGTCACGATGGTCTATGTAAAAATAGTCTTTCCTAAATCATTTCCATATTTCAAAATATATTATGGGGCTCAATGGAATATTTAAAATAACCTATCATTCAAAATCAAGACAAGAATCAAATAAAGTACCTTTGAAAGTCACTATGGATTACATTAAAATGGAACTTCTGGAAATATATACTCGCATCAAAGCGTAATAAAATGTCCTTTGGAAATCAAGAAATTGGCCATCCTAGTGGATCTAGAAATAGTAACTTCCTTGGAACCATAAAAAAATTCATATATTTATTTCATAAAGACCATGCCAAAAGAAGAGAAGGATAGCTTTACATAGTTATTCCAAAAATATGCAAAAAAAGGAAATGTTAGCTTTAAATATCTCTTACAGATTACTCTTAACACATTCTCCTCGTCGTGTCTTGAACCTATTTAACATGAAAGTAATTCTAAGGTTAGTGACCTTCGAATTTCCAGCTTGTAATTCTACCACCAATTACCCATAGGAACCAATCCCTTATCCATTCCCTTAGATTAGTTCATTACATGTTCCGAAGTTAGCAGAAATTGGGCAACATCTCCACTTATAACTTGCCCTATCCAAACATCCGTTTTAACCTCCAAACCCAAGCAGAAAACCAACAACAAAAATCATAAGAATATATACAAGTAAACCACTTCAACATTACACAACACAAACTCCAAACAACTCGCTTAAAACTACAATACCAAAATAGGGTTTTTAATCTCTATTTCGTAAAACCTTTAACCACACGAACCGGGGTATCATGTGGATGCAACCAGCAGAATATATAGTCATGTTTAGTTATTTCTCATCCATGCAATACTACAAAACAACGCCAAACACTACACCACAATAACAACGACTCTAGCCAAACTTTAACCTGTTAAAATCGCATCAAACCAGCCCCTACATGACCTGCAATGTTCTTTAGTTGTAACATGTATATTTTCATGTTAACATGCTAAAAGTTGATGGGATGTTCGTTTCCCTTGTTCGCTGCCTGAAATAGTAATTTTACGCTATTAAACACCATCATGTATCCGTGGGATACCTTAAATAATTAATTCATGGAACAAAAGTCGGAGGCTTACCTCAAATTGGCCAAGTCCGTGGTTGTCTTCTTCCTCTCTCACATTTTTCTCTCTTTTGTTTTTTGCTAAGGAAGCTGAAAATAAGATATTCTTCAGCATAACATACATATATACACCTTCTTAGGAGGTGACACATGGAATCCCCCTAGGGGTGACACGTGGTAGCCCCCTAGGGCGCCACCTTATCCATACGACCAGTCATATGCTGCCATGTGGCAGTGTGGGGTCCACTCCAAGTAGGTGAGTAACCTACTTTGTCCAAGTAGGTGCATCAACTACTTACTTCCAAGTAGGTGCTACGCCTCCTTTCGCCTCTTCCGTAGGTTCATAATCTCTTCTTACTTTAAGAACCGATGTAATACATGCTACGTAAGCTCAACATGCCCTCAAATAGCTTAAGTATGTAAGACATCCAAGTTGGTAGCTTACGCAAGCAAGTCGAGTCCCATGACTTATTATTTTGGCCCCCAACTCATTTCAAATCCTTATAGCCCTATTTCCAACCTTCACTCTTATGGGGCATCACGTCCTCCTTTTCTTAGAGATATTTGATAACATTATAAATAATCTTGGTCACGTGAAAACTTTTAAGAAGTTTAAGAAATCTTTTCAAAGTACAAAAGTATGGGGCATAACATATTACTTGTGTTACATGAAGTTGGAAGTAGGAAAAATTACATAAGTAGGCTGGATGTTGTGAACAAATGAAATTAAAGTCGTTCTAGCTGAGTTAAAGTTGTTAAGGTTGTATAGTGTTGTTGCTATTGTGGCGTGGTCTTTGGAGATGATTTAATGGCATGTTGCAGGGCTGGAACGTGGGTCAAAAGAGGTGTGGGTGTTACTGGTTGCAGCCACCTAACCCTGTGTTCTGTGTGGTTAAAGATTTTATGAATTAATGATTGAAAACCTTATTTTGGAGTCATAGTTTTGAGCGGGCTGTTAGGGACTTGTTTTGTGTAATGTTGAAGTGGTATAATTATGTATTGGCTGATGATTGTTGTTGTTGGTTGTCTGTACTAATTGAAGATGTAATTGGAAGTTCGGATAGGGCAAGTTATAGAGGAGATGCTGCCCGAATTCCATTAACATCTTAACTAACAAATAGACTAGTCGAGAAAGACGGATAAGGAATTGATTCCTATGGGTGCTTGGTTGTGGATTCAGAAGATGAAAAGTGAAAGGTTATTAATATTAGTATTAATTTCATGTTAAATAGGTTAAAGAAGTAAAGAAGCGAGCTTGGATACAAGTAATCCATAATAGGTATGTGAAGCTACCCTTTCTTCTCTTTTGGCATGTCTTAGATGTAAATATTATGTATGTGAAATTGGGAATTATTCCATTATTAAATATTTGAGTATGAGTTAAGACTCTTGTTCACTTCCCACTGATTAGAACTCCTGCAATAGTTGAGTTACCACCTTGTAAGTCTTCTATGTGAGGAAAAGTAGTATACGTAGAGCCTATCTCTTCTTTTTGTTGGAATGTCTTAAGTATAAGTAGAATGATATATGACATGAATTTGGAGGTAATTCCCTTCATAAGTTCCGAGTATAACTCGTGACTCTCACTCATTTTTGAATAATAAGGTTCTTAAAGTAGTTAAACTACGACTCTCGAGTCTCCTATACATTGACTAGTAGGCGGAGATATAAGATCCTTTTCCTAAAGGCTCTACAAGGGTAAAAGTCTTTGATTGCATAAACTATATAGTATCACCTTGTTACATGCCTTTGATGCCTGATACATCCCTTGATATGATTCGTACTGACCATTAGAGGGTACTTAAGATGATCACTACCTTGATCTATAAGTGATGGGTCGCTTGATTACTCTGTTGAGCCTCGGATGATAATTTAGTTGCATATAGTTACGCATTGCTTTGATCACGCATACTGTAATACATCTTTCACCGAGTCCCAGGCCAACTATAATATATATATATAATATATGGATCGGGCTGTCATTTCTCGGCATTAGTATATGAGATATGTAGATCAGACCATCATTCTTCAACATTATTATACGATATGTATGTCTACAGATTGGGCCATTGACCTCGGTATTATTATAGATATATAGATTAGGACATTGTACCTCAACATTATTATATAATATATGGATTGGGCCCTCGTACCTCAGCATTATTATATGAGATACAGATCAGGCCGTCGTTCCTTGGCATTATTATATGATATATGGATCGGGCCATCGTTCCTCGATGTGTACTTGTTATATACATGAATCAGGTTGTACATTCCGAAGTGCTAATAGTACATATGTGCCTATGATGATAGAATGATGTTTTTGTAACATATGAGATGATGTCGTACATGATGGTATGATGTCATATACCATCATATGATGTACATGCCCTCATTTCATAAGGTGCAGGCATAGTAATTATTAACTGTTATACTTATGTTCCTGCATCCCTATTTTAGTTGTTGTCTCAATTATGATGTTTTATGCTTTATATACTAAGTACATGTATCGTACTGACCCTCTTTCTTCAGGGAGCAGCATTTTATGCCCGCAGGAACAGGTACGTATTTTGGAGATTCGTCAGCATAGGATTTCCACTTAGCTATATTGGGAGTGCTCCACTGTTCTGGAACCTAGCTTGTTGGTACCGGTCTTCCTATTCATACATTTATTTGTTCAGGGGTACGGCGGAGGCCCTGTCTTGCCATATATTACCATTGACATTTTTTGAGGTCTGTAGACTTATGTATGTGGGTTGTTTGTAAGTTTGCTTCAATTGTGCCTATATGGCCTGTAGTAAGTGTTGTTATGTTATGGCAGTCTTGTCGGCTTGCGTTTCCTTTCATGTTATGATACTAATGAAAAGGCTACGTGTATAAAAAGATGTTATGACCTATTAGGGTTCTTATGTATGGTTCTTATATCTGATAGGTATGTATACGGAGGTCTAGGTCAGAACCTAGTCGCAGCCGACGGGGTTGGGTTATGACAGAAGTGGTATCAGAGCAGTTCGTCATTGATGTTACACCCTACACTTTTGAGCTCAGACTGTCCCTTAAGTTCTTAGAAGTTATCATATGAGCCGCATAAGCTACGACACTATCAAACAAATCTAAGAAAGGGAGAACGGGATACCCAATAGTAGGGAAGGTTAGAAATAGGGTCAAAAGAAGTCGAAAGGAGTTGGAGGACAAGTAATGAGTCGTAGGACTCAATTTACCTACGTAATCTACTACTTTAGAAGTCTTACATACTTAAACTAGTTGAGTACACACAAAGATTGCGTAGCAAGGATTACATAGACACTTAAAATAGGACGAGATTACGAACCCACGAGGAAGAGGAGAAGATGACACATGGCAGCCAACGGAGGAGCGACACGTGGCAGCACCTCAAGAAAGAAAGTGACCCACCTACTTAGGGTTTAGTAGGTGACCCACCTACTTGGGGTTGGTCCCCACCTAGGACACGTGGAAGCCCCTCCTTGATGGCATGGATCTATGGCCCAATAGGGGCTGGACACGTGTCACCCTATGGAGATGACACGTTTCACCTCCTAAGACCACTTATATATATATATATATATATAGGGACTTATACTTCAGTTCCTACCCAAAAATCTACAGCAAAGGGAAAGGAAAAGAAACCCCAAAAGCTAAAGGAAAAGGGTGACGGCTTAGGGAGAAAAAAGAGGTACATCCCGATTTATCTCCATAAATTAATTATCTAAGGCATTGTTCTATCATGTGGAGGTTTTTCATAAAGTAACTTACCCATTTTAAGCAGAAAAAATGAGTAAGAAGCAGCCACAACATTTCAGCCACGTCAAGGAGGTTTCGAAGTTAATTTTCAGCAAGTTTGGGAAGCCGTTTGATAAGTTATGGCTTGATTCTCTTCTCCCACGTTTTTAAGGGTTTGTAAATCTTATTAGCATGTTAATAATGTAAATTTAAGGTTTGGAGCAGCACCAAACGGACAACAAATAGTTCACTCCGTTTCAGCACATCAAGAAGTTTTCCGAGGCGGGTTTTGGCCAATTTCGGGAAAGGTAAGGTCTTTCCTTTCAATTTGAAGTTTATGGTGTTGTTATAGGGTGTATTTCACACCTTTTATGCTTATTTAAGTATAATAATTTCATATAAATACTCGACGTTCGAAATGAACTAAATTGGAATCACTATAGTTAAATTATAATCGAAATGAGACATTGTGCATGTGGGGGCGGCTGCAGGTGTGTGGTGCTGTGTTGCAGGGACTAAAGGCATTATAAAAGAGGTGTGGGATCTTCTGGTTGAATCCACATGATCCCCCACTTCGTACGGTTAATGGTTTTATGAAATAGCGACTAAAACCCTATTTTGGTATCGTAATGTTAAGCAAGTTGTGTGGAGCTTATGTGGTGTAATGTTTCCATGTTTAATTTGTATATGAGCTGTAGGTTTTTGTTTTTTGTTGGATATATTAATTAGGGATATAATTGTAAATTCGTATAGGGCACATTATAGGAGAGGTGCTGCCCGATTTTCATTAACTCCGTAACTAACTAAAATACTAGTCGAGGAAGGCGATTAAGGAATTGATTCCTATGGGTACTTAGTTATGGATTTAGGAATGGGAAATTAGAAATTCACCAACCTTAGTATTACTTTCGTGTTAAATAGGTTAAAATAGTACCAAAGCGAGTCTGGATGCGACTAACCCATAACAGGTATGTAGAGCTATCCTTCTTTTCTTTTGGCATGTCTTAGGTATAAGTTATGAATGATTTGTATATGAAATGTGGGGATAATTCCACTCATAAAACTCCAAGTATGATTCATAAGTCTTCTCCACTTCTTGATATTAGAACTCCTACCATAGCTGAGTTGTTGCCTTTAAGTCTTTTATGTGATGAAAAGTAGTACATGTAAAGCCTATCTCTTCTTTCCATTAGAATGGCTTAATTTTAAGTGAAATGATATATGATATGGGTTTAGAGGTAATTCCAATTATGAACTATGAGGATTACTCATGACTTGTAGCCACTTCTAAACATTAAGAGTCTGAAAGTAGTCAAACTACTATTCTCGAGCCTTATATATAGTGAATAGTAAGTGGAGATGCCAACTCCTCTTTCTAAAGGCTCTACGGTGATAATTGCTTTTGACTGCATAAGTTGGGTCTTTATTTGCATGAGCTATGTGGTATTGTCTTGATGCATGTCTGTGATTCTTGAGGCCCCAATTGATGTAATCCCTAATGACATCTAAAGGGCACTTCAGATAATTACATTCCCGGTCTTCAGGTGACGGTTCACTTGACTATTTCATTGAGTCTCAGAGGGTGACTTAGTTACATATAGTTTCTCACTACTCTACTCGTGCATGCTGTAATCCTTCTTTTTTTGCATCCCACGATGAGCCGGGTATTATGTCGGGTGCAGCTTTACTACTTCTTTCACTGCGTCCCAGGCCATAGGTGTACAGTTCCATGTACGAGGAGACGATTCCATACGTGAGGTGTGATATATGTTATGATGATACGGTTATTCACCGAGTCCCGGGCCGGTAGTAATATGATAGTATGGGTGGCAAAATAAGGAAGAAACACCGAGTCCCTCCTTAGAGGGCTGGGTATGGTATGTATATTATGATGGTACGCTATAGACATATACCACTCCATTCACTGAGTCCCTCACTAAAGGGCCGGATATTTTATGTAAGCATGCATATGAGATTAGAATGATACATTTGTGACCCCAAGCCCCATAATGAACTGGATGTAATACGATGACATATATGATAAGATTATACCGTATACAATGATATGATGCCGTATACGACGATATGATGAAGTAAACTACATGATGATATGATGACATGTGAATATGATGAAATGGTTATGACACCAAGTTCACTAGAGGGCCGAGCACAGTATGTATAATGATGTATATGATTACGTGTCCTAAGGTGCAGGTATAGTAATTTGTTAATTATTATACTTATCCCCTGCATCCCTCTCTCAGTTATGGTCTCATTTATGATGTGTAATGCTTTACATACTCAGTACATATATCGTACTGGCCCCTCTTTTCTCTGGGGGCTGCATTTCATCCTTGCAGGTACATATGTTCATTTTGGAGATCCGTCAGCTTAGGATTTCCTCTCAGCTATATTAGAAGTGCTCCACTATTCTAGAGCCTATTTTTTGATGCTGGTCATTTGATGTAAATATTTATTTATTTTGGTGTACAGCGGGGGCCCTGTCCTACCATATGATGCAGTTATTACTCTTAGAGGTCTATAGACATGTGTATGTAGGTTATTTGTAAGTTCATTTCAGTTGTGCTCATATGACGTATTGCAAATGTTTTCATTGTATGGAAGCCTCGTCGGCTCGCGTGCCCTTTACTGTTATGATACAGGGGAATGAGGCTACATGTTTATGAGATGGGTGACCCCCGGGAAGCCCAGTGCTACATTGTGGCTGTGATATGAAATGATATGGATATATATATATACGTTAGCCTTGTATGACATTATTAGCATAAAGAAGTAGTGTGGATATGTGGTTCCGCCGTAGAAAATATAAAAAACCCTCAAGGATGAGGGAGGTGGCCCTATAAAATTGTTGATGCATTGCGAGTCTATTAAGAGGAACAAGTGGTACCCATTGGGGTGAAGATAGTTTCATAGAAGAGCTAGGAGCACAGGTCACTGGAGTACAAGTACCTCCGAATGGAGAAGTCGAAATGATTATGACCGCTAGCTAGTCACTGGTGGGGACAAATAGGAGGTGGCTTTGAATAAATTGATACATTACTCAAATACTAACAATTAGACTGGAATAGCAGCTCAAGATTATGTTGAGATGTCGTACATATGTAACCAAAGGTATGGATGATATAAAGGAAGGCGAAGATATGATGTAGTATACTAAATGTGTTGGGAAAGAATCATACGCATTTGAAAATTTGAAATAGGAGCGTAAGGTAGATCACAAATAGATAGTGACATGGGTACACCCTAAAGGGGGGAAGTGGTTTCAGGTGAGATCCCATACTAGCATGAGTTAACAAGATTTAAAAGCCAATAATGAATGGATAAAAGCCATGATACTGGAGACAGTGTTGAGAATTATTAGTAAGGACCTTGAATAGTATGACCTTAAAGGATGAGTGCATACGAAAGGGATAAATACGATAAAAGAATCACAATGAGAAATTAAAGATATTATAAGGGATAGCTAGGCTACACTTGACTAAAGGTTAGGATGTTGGTAACAGAGTTACTGACTATTGACATCGTGATATACAAGTAGCAAAAGTGAAAGTATAAGAAATCTCTCCTATATTGGAATACAAGACGACTTAAGAGTAAGTGAAGGAAGCAAAACAAGTATGACAAAAGAGATTGTAAGTGCCTTCTAGTACAATAACACATGTAGAATAGAGTAAGCCAAGAGCAGGAAGGACTATGACTAAAATGAAATGCACTTCGTGCAAATTACACAAGAATAGTTGTGCGGCTTATGAACATTGGCATACTAAGATTAAGATCAAGTGATTACTCGATAAAAAGAAGTCAGTAATAGCAATGTGAGTGCCATAATTAGAATCTATTAAAGAAAAGTGTAAGATGGTACGAGGAAGAACTATTAAGATATAATCGATATTAAGGACATCTTTGAAACTGACTAAGCACCTACACATACTCATGTAAGGATTGCAATATTATGCAGGGTAAGAGAATTAGAAAGAAAATCTGAGTAAAGGTACAATGGAATATACCTAGAGTATTACAAGTTGGCATAAGAGAAATTGTGAAATAGCTTCAACAAGATCGGATATCAGAAGTCGAATGACCAATTACAGAGATAGAAATTCCGACTTGGAAATGGAAAAGATCAGATGTGATCCACTTAATTATCGATAAGGTAAAGCTTATTCAGGAAAAACTATTAATAGCCCAGATTCAATAAAATTCATACGCAGATAATTGACATCGACCCGTAGAGTTTGAAGTAAGTGAGTGGGAGTTCTTAAAAGCCTCACAAATGAAAGGAGTAATGAGATGCAACTAGAAAGGGAAACTTAGCCCAAGATACATTGGACCTTACCAAATCAGTTGTAAGATAAGCAGAACTACATATGAGTTGGACCTACTGGCGGATTTAGAAGCAATACATCCAATTTTTCACAGGTCAATGCTCCGCAAGTACATAAACGACCCTCCCAGAATATTTGTCATAGAGGAGGTCCACGTAAAAGGGAGTTATCCTACAATGAGCAACCTATCGCCATCATGGGTCGACAATTAGAAGGTTACAAACTAAGGACGTGGCTCCCATCAAAGCAGGTAATAAGATAAACATGGAGAAGAAATATCTGTATGTGTTCCCTACGTCTACAGGTAATCTAAACTCCTAAATCAATGGTGTCGGTGAGTAAGAGGCCTATGGATGACAACTAGTATAGAGAGTTCCCAAAGTCCTGGTAAGACCTCATAAGATTAATTAACATTCGAGGATGAATGTTCTAGGGGGGAAGGATGTTACACCCTACACTTTTGAGCTTGGAATGTCCCTTAAGTTCTTAGAAGTTATCATGTGAGATGCATAAGCTACGACACTAACAAACAAATCTAAGAAAGGGATAACGGGATACCCCATAGTAGGGAAGGTTGGAAATAGGGTCAAGAGAAGACGAGAGGACTTGGAGGCCAAGTAATGAGTCGTAGGACTCAATTTACCTATGTAAACTACTAATTTACAAGTATTACATACTTAAACTAGTTGAGTACACACCAAGCTTGCATAGCAAGGATTACATGGGCTCTTAAAATAGGACGAGATTACGAGCCCACAAGGAAGAGGAGAAGACGACACATGGCAGCCAATAAAGGAGTGACACATGGAAGCACCTCAAGCAAGTAGGTAACCAACCTACTTAGGGTCAATTAGGTGACCCACCTACTTGGGTATGGGCCCCACCAAGGACACATGGCAGCCTCTCCTTGATGGCATGGATTTGTGGCCCAATAGGGGCTGAACACGTATTACCCTATAGGGATGATACGTGTCACCTCCTAAGACCACTTATATATATATATATATATATATATATATATATATATATATATATATATATATATATATGGAATTATACTTCAGTTCCTATCCAAAAATCTGCAACAAAAGCAAAGGAAAATAAACCCTAAAAGCTAAAGGAAAAGGGTGACGGCTTAGGGAGAAAAAAAAGGTACATCCTGATTTCGCTCCATAAATTAATTATCTAAGGTATTATTCTATATAAAGTGGAGGTGTTTAATAACGTAACTTAGCTATTTGGGTCAGCAAAAATGAGTAACAAGTAGCCACAACATTTCAGCTGGATCAGGGAGGTTCCGAAGTTAATTTTCAGCAAGTTTGGGAAGCCATTTGATAAGCTATGGCTTGATTCTCTTCTCCCACTTTTTGAAGGGTTTTTATATGTTATGAGGTAATAATGTAAAGTTAAGGTTTGGAGCAGCACCAAATGGACAACAAACAGTCCACTCCATTTTAGCACATCAAGTAGTTTTCCGAGGTGAGTTTTGGCGAGTTTTAGCCAATTTCAGAAAAGGTAAGGTCTTTCCTTTCAAGTTGAAGTTTATGGTGTTTTTATAGGGTTTATTACACACCTTTTATGCTTCTGTAAGTTTAAGAATGTCATAGAAATACTCGACGTTTGAAATGAACTAAATTGGAATTGCTATAGTTAAATTGTAGTCAAAATGAGGCGTTGTGCATGTGGGGGCTGCTGCAGGTGTGTAGTGGTGTGTTACAGGGACTAAAGGCATTCTAAAATTTGTGTCGGAGATGCTTTTTGAATCCACATGATCCCCCATTTCGTACGTTTAATGGTTTTATGAAATAGCGACTAAAAACCCTATTTTTGTATCGTAATGTTAAGCAAGTTGTGTGGAGTTTATGTGGTGTAATGTTTCCACATTTCATTAATTTATGAGATGTAGGTTGTTGTTTTTGGTTGGAATTAGTAATTAGGGATCTAATTGGAAATTCGTATAGGGTACGTTATAGGGGAGGTGCTGCCCGATTTTCATTAACTCTATAACTAACTAAAATACTAGTCGACACTAGTCGAGGAAGGCGAGTAAGGAATTGATTCCTATGGGTGCTTAGTTGTGGAATTAGGAATGGGAAATTAGAAATTTACTAACCTTAGTATTACTTTCGTGTTAAATAGGTTAAGGGAGTACGAAAGTGAGTCTGGATGCGACTAACCCACAACAGGTACATAGAGCTATCCTTTTTTTCTTTTGGCATGTCTTAGGTATAAGTTATGAATGATTTGTATATGAAATGTGGGGATAATTCCACTCATAAAACTCCAAGTATGATTCATAAGTCTTCTCCACTTCTTGATGTTAGAACTCCTACAATAGCAGAGTTGTTGCCTTTAAGTCTTTTATGTGATGAAAAGTAATACATGTAAAGCCTATCTCTTCTTTCCTTTGGAATCTCTTAATTTTAAGTGAAAGGATATATGATATGGGTTTAAAGGTTATTCTAATTATGATCTCTGAGTATAACTCGTGACTTATAGTCACTTCTGAACATTAAAAGTCTGAAAGTAGTCAAACTACTATTCTCGAGCCTTTTATATAGTGAATGGTAAGTGGAGATGCCAGATCCTCTTCCTAAAGGCTTTACGGTGATAATTGCTTCTGATTGCATAAGTTGGGTCTTTGTTTGCATGAATTATGTGGTATTATCTTGATGCATGTGTGTGATTCCTGAGGCCCCAAATGATATAATCCTTAATGACTTCTAAAGGACACTTCAGATAATTACCTTCCTGGTCTTTAGGTGACGGTTCACTTAACTTTTTCATTAAGTATCAAAGGGTGACTAAGTTGCATATAGTTTCTCACTACTCTATTCATGCATGCTATAACCTTTCTTTTTCATATCCCATGATGGGCCAGATATTATATTAGGCGCAACTTTACTACTTTTATCACCGCATCCCGAGATAGAGGTGTACAGTTCCATGCACTAGGAGATGATTCTGTACATGAGGTGTGATATATGTTATGACAATACAGTTATTCACCGAGATAATGGAAGGCTGTAATATGATAGTATGGGTGGTGAAATAAGGAAGGAACATCGAGTCCCTCCTTAGAGGGCTGGGTACGGTATGTATATTATGATGGTATGCTATAGACGTACACCACTCCATTCATTGAGTCCCTCACTAAAGTGTCGGATACTTTATGTAAGCATGCATATGAGATTAGAATAATATATTTGTGACCCCGAGCCCCGTAATAAACCGAATGTAATAAGATGACAGACACAATAAGATTATAGCATATACGATGATATGATACCACATATGATGATATGATGAAGTAAACTACATGATGATACGATGACATGTGAATATGATGAAATGGTTATGACACCGAGTTTACTAGAGGGCCGTGCACAGTATATGATGATATATATGATTATGTATCGTAAGGTACAGGTACAATAATTTTTTAATTATTATACTTGTCTCCTGCATCCTTATCTCAGTTATGGTATCAATTATGATGTGTTACGCTTTACATACTCAGTACATATATCGTACTATCCCCTATTTTATCGGAGGGCTGCATTTTATGTTCGTAGGTATAGATGTTCATTTTGGAGATCCGTCAGCTTAGGATTTCCTCTCAGCTATATTAGAAGTGCTCCACTATTCTAGAGCCTAATTTTTGATACTAGTCATTTGATGTACATATTTATTTATTCAGGGGAATGGAGGTGGCCCTATCCCACAATATGATGTAGTTATTACTCTTAGAGGTCTGTAGACATATGTATGTGGGTTATTTGTAAGTTCATTTTAGTTGTGCTCATACAATGTATTGTAAATGTTTTCATGGTATGGCAGTGTCATCAGCTCGCGTGCCCTTTCTTGTTATGATACGGGTGAATGAGGCTACAGGTTTATGAAAAATCTTTTGACACATTATAGTTTGTGTATAGTATCACATCACACACGGTTCAACTTAAGTATAGATGATAGATACGCACAAGCGGGTCTAGGTCGGACCCCGATAGTGGCCTATGGGGTTGGGTCATGACACTTAGAATGTCTATACACTATGTCTAGTAGAGTCTTGTTTATCGGTGTGTTGTGTACGACATCTATAAATAGGAGGCTACATGACATTTAGGATGTTACTTTCTTTCATATCTAAGATCGTGCGATAGATCCAAGTCATAGGGAATAAAATTGCTCATACTAACCTGTGATTAGGAGGACCAGTTGTATCCACTGGAATTAGGCTAGTATTATGACAAAGCATGAGACACGAATCATCAAAGTATAAGTGTTCCTAAGTGGAGAATTTTAAATGGTTATGAGCACGAGTTAATTACTAATTGGGATGAATGGAATGTGGCTTTGAATGCATTGCTACGCTAAGGATATTGCTCGAGCATCAATGTTCAGACTAGATTTGGTACTTTATATCGAGGATTCTTAGCACCTAATGATTGTATTAAGGTTTTGTACATGGGTACACCCTAAAGGGGGGAAGTGGATAAGAGAAATAAAAGTGGGAGATGAAACCAACCGACACTAAAATGTGTTAATGCAAACACTCAAACTTGAAGTGAGATCCCATGCTGGAATGAGCTAGTAAGATCTAAAAGCTAGCAATAGACGGATAAAAACCAAGATGATATCTGAGACAATGCAGAGGATTATTAGGAAGGACCTTGAATAGTATGACACTCAAAAGATGGGCATATATATGTTATACCCCTCACCTTTGTACATTGGAGCATATTTATTTTAAAATGATTTCCATGTGATGTAGGTTATCTATGAAGTTCTACGTGAGTAGTGATTGTTGGAAATAGGTCTAGAAGGCTTTGGAAGGAGTTGGAGGCCAAATGAAGAGTCATAGTACTCAACCTACTCACGTAAGCTACGAACTTGGATGTCTTACATACCTAAGATACTTGAGTACACGCTGAGCTTATGTAGCAAGGATTACATAGGTTCTCAAAGTAAGACGAGATTATGAACCTACGAAAAAAAGGACGACATATGGCGGCCTAAGGAGATGACACATGGCAGCGTGAGGGAGTGACACGTGGAAGCAGGTGATGCACGTACTTAGGTTCAAGTAGGTGACCCACCTGCTTGGGGGTGGGCCCACCCTGCCACATGGCAGCCTTGGAGGCTATGTATAGATTTGGTGGCCCAATAGGAGCTGGACACATGTCACCCTTAGGAGATGACACATTTCACATCCTAAGGAGGTGTATATAAGTATGTTTTGATGACTAAGGTTCAGTTTATCTTTCCCTTAAGTCACAAAACAAACAAACAAAAAGGAACCCTAGAACTAGAGAGAGAGTAGAATTGGCCAAGGAGAAAAAGAGGTAAGTCCTCCGAATTCGTTCTGTGAATTAATTATTTAAGTTCTACCTCGTCTAGGGAAAGGTTTTAATGATGTGAATTTTCTGTTTGGAGCAGCATCAAAGGGGTAACAAGCAGCCACGAAGTTTCAGCCGCAACCTAGAGAGTTTCTGAGGTGAGTTTTGGTGAGGTAAGGTATTCTCTTTCAATTTAGAGTAAATAATGTTTTTATGAAGTGTATTACATGTGGAAAATGAAGCTATAAATAGGAAAATTGCATAAGTATGCTTGGCGTTAGAAACAAACGTAATTGAAGTCATTTTAGTTAAATCGAAATCGAGTAGTATGTTGTGATTGTGGTGCTGTAGATTAGATGTAGTTTGGTTGCGTGTTGGAGAGCTGGAAAGTGTTTTAAAAGGAGGGTGGGTGCTACTAGTTGCAGCCACATGACCCTCTATTTTATATGATTAAAGGTTTTACGAAATAAAGATTAAACACCCTATTTTTGTATCGTGGTTTTGGGCAAATTGCATAGAACTTGTATTGCATCATATTGGAGAGATTTGATTTTATATGTCTGCTGGTTTTGTTGGTAATATGGCTGCTAAGATTAGTATTTGGATAGGGCAAGTTATAGGGAAGACGCTGCCCAATTTCCGCTAACTTTGGAACTAGTAATGAACTAGTCGAAGGAAATGGATAAGGGATTGGTTCCTATGTATAGTTGGTGGTAGAATTACAAGGTGGAAAGTCAAAGGTCACTAACCTTAGCATTTCTTTCGTGTTAAATAGGTTAAAGGAATAGCCAAGCGAGCCGAGATGAGATTAACCCATAATAAGTATGTAAAGCCTATCTCTCCTTTCTTTTGGCATGTCTTCAAGTAAGTAATGAATGATATGAACTTGAGAGTAAATCTACTCATAAATGCAAAGCATAATTCATGTTCCTTATTTACTTCTTGATGAAAGCACTATTACAGTAATTGAACTAGGGCTTCTTAAGCCTTTCATACGTTAGGAAGTGATGAGTATGTAGAGCTATCCTTTTCTTCTTTTCCCTTGGCATGTCTTATGCATAAGTGGTTTGTATATGTACTATGGGGATAATTCCATTCATAGAACCCCGAGTATGGTTCGTAAATCTTATTCACTTCTTGATGTTAGAACTTCTGTGATAGTTGATTTATTATCTCATAAGCCTTTTTATGTGATGAAAAGTAGTGTATGTGAAGCCTATCCCTTCCTTCTCTTGAAATGGCTTAATGTAAGTGGAACGATGTATGATATTAGTTAAAGGTAATTCCATTTATAGGTTCTGGGTATAACTCATGAATTGTACTCACTTTTGAATGGTAAGAGTCTTAAAGTAGTTGGACTACGACCCTCGAGCCTTCTATATACTGAATAGTGATTTAATGCGTAAGCTCCTACACTAGAGGCTCTTCAACATACTTTATGATGATATCTGAAGGATGTTTGATATGTTACTAAGTTTTACATGCACGTGTATGCATTATTATATGATATATGGATCGGGCCATTGCAACTCGGTATTATTATATGATATACGGATCGGGCCATCATTCCTCAGCATGTACTTTTTATATATATGAATCGGGTTATACGTTCCACAATGCTAATAGTACATATATGCCTATGATAATAGAATGATATGTTTGAAATACCGAGTCCCCTAGAAGGCAAGGTACGGTGTGTGATGAAGGTATACATGACTTTATTTTATAAGATGCAGGTACAATGATTTATTAAAGGTTATACTTTTCCCCGACATCCCTGTTTCAGCTGCAATCTCATTTATGTTATGTTACGCTTTATATACTCATTATACATATTATACTGATCCTCTTTCTTTGGGGGGCTGCATTTTATGCCCGTAAGTACAGATATTCATTTCGAGGATCCACCAGCTTAGGATTTCCACTAAGCTATGTCAGAAGTGCTCCACTATTCTAGAGCCTAGCTTTTGGTACTGGTCTTCTAATGTATGTATTTGGCTATCTAGGGGTACGACAGGGGCACTGTCCTGCTATATGTTACTATTAATATTCTTAGAGGTCTGTAGACATGTGTGTGGGTTATACGTGTAAGTACTATTCAGTTATGTCTACATGATGTATTGTAAATATTAAGATGCTATAGTAGACTTGTCGGCATGCACGCCCTTTCATGATAAGATACAAATAAAAGAGGTTACAAGTATATGAAAATGCTATGACCCACTGGAGTTCTTATGTATAGTTCTTATATCGATTGTTACACCTGATAGTTAAGTATACGGGGGTCCAAGTCAGACCTTAGTCACGGCCTACCGGGTTGGGTCATGACAATACAAAAAGGGATGGATACGACAAAGGAATGATAACGAGTAACTTAAAGATATTGTAAAGGACAACAAGGCTATACTTGACTACAAGTCAAGACATTGGCAACCAAGTTACTGGCTACTGATATTGTGATGTACAAGTAGCAAAAGAGGAAAGATAAGAAATCTCTCCTATGATAGAATATGAGAGAACTTTAAGGATACGCATAGACAACAAAACAAGTGTGACCCAAAAGAGACTGCAAGTATGTGTCAGTACAATGACACATGTAGAGCAGAGTAAGCTAAGAGCAGGAAAGACTATGACTAGAATTGCACGCACTTTCTATAAATATTACAAGAATAGTATACAACCTACAAATATTGGTATGCTAAGAATGAGACCGAGTGGTTACTCAATAAAAAGAAGTCGGTAATAACAATGTGATTCCAATGTGATGGGTGGTAAGATAACTAGAAGGAAGATCTGAGTAAGAGCACAACAGGACATGCCTAGAGTGTTACAAGTTGAATTAAGAGAAATTATGTGATAGCTTAAACAAAATGGAATATCAGAAGCTTGATAGCCTATTAAAGGGGATGGAAATCTTGACTCAAAAATCAAAAGCAGTTAATATGGATTATAGTATAAGTTGACCTCGCATTCTGCGGAAGTATGATTTCGTAAGGGGTTATGGTAGATAGGCTGACAGAATCAACCCATTTTCTTCCAATTAGGAAGAAACATTTAGCTAAAGATTATGAAAGGTTATATGACAAGGAAATAGTAAGCCTTAACAGAGTTCCCACATCTGTTATCTTAGACAGGGAAGTTCAATTTACGGCTAACTTCTGGAGATTATTCTAGGAGGGATTGGGAACATAGGTGAATCTGGGTACAACATTTCACCCCCAGACTAATGGATAGGCCGAGCATACTATCTACATGCTAAAAGGTATATTGCTGGCCTACATTACTGACTATAGGAGTAGCTAGGATGACTATTTATGTCACGATCCAACCTCGCAGGCCGTAGCTGGGGTCTGACCTTGACCCCCGTCTACCTAACTATCAAATATAAGGACTATACACTAGAACCCCTATAGGTGATAACATATGTGAATACATATAGCCTCTTTCATTTATATCATGTCATGAAAGGGCATACAAGCCGATAAGGTTGCCTTAATGTAATAATATTTGCAATATACATATAGGCACAACTGAAACAAACTTGTAAATAACCCACATACATATGTTTACAGACCTCTAAGAATATCAATAGTAACATATGGTGGGACAGGACCCCCATCCTACCCATGAATAAACAAACATATACATCAAGGGCCAGTACCAAAATCTGGGATCCAGAACAATGGAACGCTTCCAAATCACTGAGTGGAAACCCTAAGATGGCGGATCTCCAAATTAAGTACCTATACCTGTGGGCATGAAATGTAGCCCCCAAAGAAACGGGGTCAGTACGATATATGTACTGAGTATGTAAAGCGTAACACATCATAACTGAGACCATAACTGAACAAGGGATGCAGGGGACAAGTATAATAATTAACAAATTACTGTACCTGCACCTTAGGACACATAGTCATATATATCATCATAAACTATGCCCGGCCCTCTAAGAAACTCGGTGTCATAATTATTCCATCATATTACCATACCATAATATACCGTACCCGGCCCATTATGGGACTTAGTGTCATAGTCACATCACCATGTCATTATCCCTTTCTATCATGTAAATTATTTCATCATGTCATCGTATACGGCATCATATCATTGTATATGGCATATTCTTACATGTCAGCATACTATATCCGATCTACTATAGGGCTCGGGATCAAAAATGTATCCTTATAGTTTCACATGCATGCCTACATAAAGTATCTGGCCCTTTAGTGAGGGACTCGGTGAAGGGAGTAGTGTACGTCTAAAGTGTACCATCATCATATATATACATACCATACTCGACCCTCTAGAGAGGGACTCGGTGCCATTATTATATGGTAAAATATGCCGAGGAACATTCGGCCTGATCCATAATTTAAAATAATACTATGGAACGTACGGCTCAATCCATATTTTTATCATATCATCGTATATATATATATCCGGACCAGGACTCAATGAATAACATCGTCACATACGGCGTCACGTATGCTTTAACTTCATTATATACGGCATTTCATCATTATATACTTCATATATATATATATATAGCCATCCCGAGACTCTATAAAAGAGTAGTAAAGTTGTGCCCGATATAATTTTTGGACCATCGTGGGACGCAAAGAAAGAAGGGTTACAAAATGAACGAGCGGAGTAGTGAGAAACCATATGAAACTAAGTCATTATCCGAGACTCGATAAAGCAGTCAAGTGAACCGTTACTTGAAGACCCGGTGTGTAATTATCCGAGGTACCCCTTTAGATGTCACTAAGCTCACACCAGTTGGGGCCTCAGATATCACAGACATGCATCAAGATAATATCATACAATTTATGCAATCAGAAGCATAGTTTATGCAATCAGAAACACAACTTATGCGGTCAGAGATTCAACTTATGCAATCAGAGGCACAGTTTATGCAATCAGAGATATTGATCAGTTTAGAGCCTTTAGAAAAATGAGCTTGTATCTCCCCTCACTATTCAATATAAAGTGGCCCAGGAGCAGTCGTCGAACCACTTTAAGACTCTTAATATTCAAAAGTACCTACAAGTCACGAGTGATACCCAGATTTTATAAAGGAGTTACCTTCAAATCCATATCCTACATTACATACAGTCAAGTCTATCCACAAGTAAGAAGATATAGGATTTACATGTGCTGCTTTTTATTTCCTAGAAGACTTGGAAGGTAGTAACTCAACTATTACCAAAGTTCTAACATCAAGACGTGAACAGGAGTCTGGACTCATACTCAGTGCTTTAGGAATGGAATAACTCTCAAATTTCACATGCATAACACTTACATCTAAGACATTCCAAAAGAGAAGAAAGGATACGATTTACATACCTATAGTATCTACCAGCTTCCCAATCTATACTAAATTATGTATAGGCACCATTTCCTTGCTCGCCTTCCTCGACTAGTCTGTTGGCTAGTTTCTAAGTTAACGGAAATTGGGCAGCATCTTCCCTATAACTTGCCCTATCTGAACTTCCAATTTTAACCTCTAACCTTAGCAGCCATATTAACAAAAATAAGAAGCAGACAAACACCATCAAATCACTACCATATCACGCAATACAAGTTCCAAAAAACTCACCCAAAACTATGATGCCAAAGTAGGGTTTTAGCTCTTTATTTTGCAAAATCTTAACCATACAAAATGGGGTATTACGAGGCTGAAACCAGAGGCCTATATACTCATATTTAACCATGTTCCAGCCCTTCAACATAGATAAACCACCTCCAAACATAACACCATGCTAACGACAACACTAGCCAAACTTTAACTTGCTAGAATAGCGTCAAAATAGCTTCAGATGTAACGTGCATATTTTCACATTTACAACTCATATTTATACACCTAAAACATGTTTAAACACTTGCCCAAACGTCGTAGAATGGAATCAAGCCATACCTTACCAAGTGAGCTTTTGAAAGTTGTCGAAAGTTATAGGTTTACATCAAACCTACTTGCCACTCCAACTATCAAACTTTACGTTGTTAAGCGCCTTCATTTAGTCAAAGAATACATTAGATAAGTAATTGACGTAGTGGAATTGAAGGCCTCACCTTGCTGCCATGGCCGTTTCTCTCTTGTTCTTATTCTTGTTCTCTTCAAGTTGCTCTCAATAGTTCTAAGTAACAAGCTGAAAATATGTCTAAGTACAAAGATGAAAAAAATAACCCTTAGTCATAACTTAGGGTTTTAGACCCTTACTTTAAGAGTGACACATGGCAGCCCCTAGGGGTGACATGTGTCCAGCCCCTAGGGCACCACCTCATGTCATGCACCCAATCCTTGGCTGCCACATGGCAGCATGGGGCCCACCCCAAGTATATGGTTCACCTACTTACCCCAAGTAGGTCCATCACCAACTTGTCACGTACTTGCTTCTTTTCGTAAGTTTGGAACCTAGTTTTTGGTCCTTTTCATAGGTTTGTAGTCTCATCTCACTTTAAAAAATCTATATAACCTTTGCTACTTAAGAGCGACATATAATCAAGTAGCTTATTTTGTAAAACATCCAAGTTGGTAGCTTATGCGAGCAAGTCGGGTTCCACGACTTTTTACTTAGCCTACAACTCCTTCCACATCCTTCCAAAATCATTTGGGATGGCCTCATCCTCCCTTCCTTAGGATTTTTTAGTCACATTGTAGCCAGTAGGGGTCACATGACAATTTTCAAGAAGATTACGAACACGTCCCATGATATAAAAGTATGAGGTATAATAATTTGCTACCTAGTGAATTTACGTATAATGATAGCCATCATTCTAGTATCCAGATGGCACCATATAAGGCTGTGTAGGGTAGGAAATATAGGCCACTTATTAGTTGGGTTGATATTGGTAAAGCACAATTAATAGGACAGACATGCCTCAATAGACTTTGGAGTCGACAGAAGTTATACGCAGATAATCGACGTCAACATTTAAGGTTTAAAGTTGGGGATGAGGTATTCTTGAAAGCATCACTAGTGAAAGATATAATTAGACTCAAAAAGAAAGACAAACTTGGCCCGAGGTACATTGGACCTTATCCAATCATTTGTAGGATAGACAGTGTTGCCTATGAATTTGACCTACCATAGGATTTTAAAGTAGTACACCCAGTCTCTCATGTGCCAAGATTTTGCAAAGGTATAAGTGACCCTTCCAGAATATTTCTTGTCACGACCTAACCCCTTAGGCTGCGACTAGGGTCCAACCTGGACCCCGTATACATACCTACCTGCTATAGTCAAATCGAGCTATGCACAAAGTGATACTATTTATAAAATCCCAATGAGTTAAAACCCTTTTTTTGTGTACGTGTGGCCCCTTCTATTCGAACTATATCATGAAAGGGCACGCAAGCCGACCAGGCTGCTGTGACATGAAAACATTTACAACATGCCATATAGGCACAATCGAAACGAACTCATAAACAACCCACATACATATGTATACAGACCTCTAAGAATAGTAACAATAACATATGGCAGGACAGGGCGCCTGTCCTACCCTTGAATATAGAAATATATACATAGAAGGTCTAATACCCAGAGGCTTGGCTCTGATTCAATGGAGCTGCTCCTAAATTTCCCGAGTAAAACCCTAAGCTGGTGGATCCCTAAAGCGTGCGTCTACATCTGCGGGCATGAAATGCAGCCCCCAAAAGAAAAGGAGTCAGTACGATATATGTACTGAGTATAAAAGCATAACAACACATAACTAAGATAACAACTGAAATAGAGATGTAGGAAACAAGTATAACAGTTAAGAGTTCACTATACCTGCATCCTATGAAAAGAGGGCATGTATATCACCCTCACATATCACTCCTGGCCCGCCGTGGGACTCGGTGTTACTAGACCAACTTATACGACATCATACCATTATATATGATATCATTTCATACCTTACCAGTACATTACTATGTTTTCATATATATGCTTGTCTATTATATCTGGCCCTTTAGTGAGGGACTCGGTGAAGGGAGTAGTGCACATCCATATCATACCGTTACCCTCTCATACCATCATATCTTATCATACCGTACTCGGCCTATTATGGGTCTCGGTGTTATAATCATATCATCATATACCGTACCCGGCCCACTAGGGGACTATGTTTCATAATCATCATATACCATTCCCAACCCTTTATGGGACTCGGTGTCATTATCATATACCGTACTTGGCCCTTTATGGGACTTGGTGTAATTATCATATACTGTACCCGGCCCTTTATGGGACTCAGCATCATTATCAACCACGTACAGGTGGATCATTATCTGAAACTTAATAAGGTAGTCATACAGACTATTATTCATGGATCAAGATAATAATCATCTCAGGTGCCCTTTGAGTCCCTAGGGCTACATTAAGTGAAGTCTCAAGAGTTATAGATACATTTTAGGATAATGCCAACCGGCTTAAGGAAATCAGGGACATCTGTCATAATAGAGTCGCTAGGAATGAGAGCTTATATCCCCACTACTAATTGACATATAGATGGTTCAGGAAAGGTAGCTCAACTACGATGAGAGTTTTCTTGCCAACGAGTGAATAGGAGACATATAGCATATTCAGGACTTGGGAATAGGAGCTTCAGTATCAAGAAGTGAATAGGCATTATAGTTCTTGTTTCATGTGTGTCCAATTACTATCTCACGTATAGAAGGTTCGAGGGTAATAGCTCAGCTACCTTAAGAGCCTTAGCATTTAGGAGTGAACTCGAGTCATGAGTTATACTCAAAACTTACAACTGGAACTACCTCTACAGTCATATCATAACTCATTTCATTTACAGTGTAGACATACCAAAAGAAAGAAGCAATATACTCTACATGTATTACCTTTTATCATATAGAAGCCTAAAAGCGAAATAACTCAACTATTTCAGGAGTTCTACCATCACAAAGTGGATGAGAACTACGAACTATACTAAGAGATTTACGAATGGAAATAACTCCATATTTCATGTATAAACCATTTATAACTTATATCTAAGACATGCCAAAAGAAAGAAGAATAGCCTTACATACTTATGCCAAAAACATGCCAAAAGAAGGAAACGTTAGCTTTACATACCTCTTACGGACTTCCCTTAATCACGTCCACATTGTCTTCTTCCAAACCTATTTAACATGGAAGCAATGCAAATAGCAACAACCTTATACTTTTCATCTCCCTAGATTACCTACGAGTATTCATAGAACTCGTTTCCTCGCTTGCTTTCTCGACTAGTTACTTAACTAGTTAAAGAGTTAGCAAAAATCGGGCAGCATCTCCCCTATAATGTGCCCTATACGAATTTCCAATTATACTCCTAATAGATACAGACAACCACTAACAATATCTTGCAGCATATATATGTAAATTCACATCAATCATATACCACATAAACTCCAAACGACTCGCTCGAAACTACGATACCAAAATAAGGTTTCTAGTTTCCGTTTTGCAAAACCTTTAACCGTATAAATTGGGGGGGTCATGTGTATTAAAACAGAAGCTTCCCCACCTATTTTAGGAAACATTTAGGCCCTGAAACATACACCACACAACCAGCAGAAGCCTCCACATACACAATGCCTCATTTTGACTATAATTTAACTACGACGACTTCAATTTCGATCATTTCTACCGTCGAGCATTTCCACGACCATTTTTACACTTACATCAGTATAAAAGGTATATAATACACTATTTAACAACCTCATAAATTCGAAATTTAAAGGAAAAGCCTTACCTTACCCGAAATTGGCCAAAGCTAGCCGAAATTGCGCCTCAGAACTACTTTAGTTGCGCTGAAACTGTGTGGACTGTTTGCTGTACCTTTTGGGTGCACCAAGCCATAATTTTATACTTATAATACCTCCACAGCATTGTGGTATATGCTGGATAATTAATATATAGAACAAAATCAGAACTTACCTATTTTTTTCCTCCTAGCCGCCACACTTTTCTCTCCAAGTTTAGGGTTTGTTCTTGACTTTTTTTGCTGAAGTTTAATGAATGAAAGCTGAATTTTAATGGATAATATACATATATAGGTGGTCTTAGGGGGTAAAATGTGTCATCCCCTTAGGGGGACACGTGTCCATCCCCTATTGGGCCACTGTATCCATGCGTTGAAGGAGGGGCTGCCATGTGGCAGTGGGGCCCACCTCCCAAGTAGGTAGGTCACTTGCTTGCTTGAGGTGCTTCCATATGTCACTCCCTCATTGTCTGGCATCTTTCTTTTTTTTCCCCTTCCTCGTGGGTTCGTTATCTCGTCTTATTTTAAGAGCCTATGTAATCCGTGCTACGCAAGCTTGGTATGTACTCAAATAGCTTAGGTATGTAAGACTTCTAAGTTAGTAGCTTACGTAGGTAAATCGAGTCCTACAACTCATTACTTGGACTCCAATTCCTTCCATATTCTTATGACTCTATTTCCAACCTTCTCTATTACGGGGTATCACATTCTCCCTTCCTTAGAGTCATTTGGTAGTGTCGTAGCTTATCAGGCCCTCATGATAATGTTTAAGGAACTTAAGAGACATTCAATTTTTAAAAGTGTGGGGTGTAACATCCTTCCCCCCTTTAGAACATTCTTCCCCGAATGTTACATAAAACTTCCCTTAAGAGTTTATACAGATTATAGGGAGTTTCCTTTCTATTGCGATAACATTCATTTTCATCCAAGTAATTAATATATGAGTTCCAGGAGTGGGGTTTACCTGTAGACATCGGGAATAGGTACGAATACCTATGTTTCATGTCCTCTTCAGCTTCTCAGGTTATTTTTTCACGATTCTTATTCCGCTACAGCACCTTGATAGAAGCTACGCCCTTAGTTCGCAACCTTTTAATCTGCCGATCCATGATGGAAATAGGTTGCCCCTCATGGGATCATTCCTTTACTACGTGGGCATCCTCCGTGGGGAATATTCTTGAAGGGTCACTTATTTATTTGCAGAGCATGGATATGTGAACGACTGGATCTATCGCTTCCAAATTAGATGGTAGGTACGCTCCATAGTTAATCTTGCCTACCTTACAAATAATTTAATAAGGGCCAATGAATTTTGGGATAAGTTTCCCTCTCTTGCTATATCTCATTATTCCTTTAATTGGTGATGTTTTCATGAACTCCTAATCTCTACCTTCAACCTCTATCTGTTGACGTCGACTGTCCCCCATGATTTCTGCTGATCCTGGGCTGTTAATATTATATCTCATAACAGGTTATCCAGCTTCTAATGCTTGATCTGGTTTAAGATATTTCCAAATTTCTCTCATGCCAATTTGTAGTACTCTAGGCATATTCCACTGTGCCTTTACTCAGATTTTCTTTTTAGTTCTCTTACCCCGCATCATATTACAATCTTCACACGAGCATGTGTAGGTGTTTAGTCAGTTCCGAAGAATCCTTAGCGTCTCTATACTCATCTTCATGCAGACCCTACATTGCCTCTTACCTACTTCGATTGATGTCAGGGCTCACTATGGCTTCTGTCCTCAATACTAACCATATCTCAATAGTTCTGCCTCGAACCATCTTACACTTTTCTTTAATAGAGTTTAAATATGGCGATCACATTGCTATTACGAACTTCTTTTCATCGAGTAGTCACTTGATCTTATTCTCAAGTTTTCTCCTTTCCCAATATAGTAGAGATTTCTTATCCTTATTCTTTTGCTACTTTAATATCACAATGTCCGTAGCTAGTAACTCTGTTACCAATATCTTACCCTTTAATCAAGTGTAGCCTGGCTATCCCTTACAATATCCTTAAGTTCTCATTATACTTATTTTGTCGTATTCATTCCCTTTGTATGCACCTATTCTTTGATATCATACTATTCAAGGTCCTTACTAGTAATTCCCCACACTATCTCAGGTATCATGGCTTCTATCCATTCATTGCAGGCTTTTAGATCTTGTTAACCCTTGCTAGCTTGGGATCTCACTCGAAGCCACTTCCCCCATTTAGGGTGTACCTATGTCACTATCCATTTGTTCTCTACCTTACACCCTTATTTCAAATTTTCAATTATGTATGATTCTTTCCCAATAAATTTAGTACACTACACCAGGTCTATGCCTTCTTTTATATCATCCATACCCCTGGTTGTCCATGTACGACTGCTTAACATAATCGTGAGGTACTGATCTAGTTTAATCGTTAGTACTAAACATTCAGTTCATAGCTATCTCTCTCCCTCTTTGCCCGATATTCGTATTCAATTAATCATATCTATCCTAAGTGCCTCTTTTCGTAGTCTTTTCATTTCGCTAGCCTATGTCTACCCCTCTTTTTATGCCCAAGGAACTTCATATAACTCCTATATACTTTGGAGAATATCATTTGTACATAATCTCCTTCTTATGATGGACAAGGCATACTACAACACCGTATCTCATTCTCCTTTTATTTCTAGGATAATTTGGGCAGAGTTTCCTCTGTATTTCTTACTATCCAACACCTGCTTGCAGAAAATACCAACAATGCCTCACAGGGCCAACATATATATTCATATCATATCATATCGCAGCCATACAGGGCTCCCAATATCAATATATATACATTCTGGAAGAAAATTGATAATATACTTATAACCACATTTGGTGATGCCTTTTGTCCTCTTCTACTAGCCAGGGAGTATCTTCGATTTGAAGGGCAACTGAATATGGAAGCTCTGCCACAGCCTCTACTACGGCCTGCTAGTGTCTGTAGAATTCGCCCCATAGGGCGCACAACCACAGAAAAAGAAAGACCGGCAACTGACCCAGTAGGATGGACTGCACTCCCCGGCCTTCCCCTAGATGGGCACTCACTCATAATATGGCCCTGACGGCTGCAAGAAAAACAAGCATTGGCAGCAAAACGACTTTCCATAAAATAAAACCTACCACAATGAGAACATTGGGGCAAAGATTACCTCGATTGATGTGAACCCCTATTCGTCTTTGAGCCTAAAACCCTAGAGCTCTAACTGGCTCCTAAATACATTATGCTATCAAATGCCTTACATAGGAACTGTATGGGTTTACTCTAGGCCAGCTGGGAAGGGTATCTACCATACTGTTGAGGCTGCCCGCCTCGAACGCCACCATAATAACCAGCTGATTTAGTCCTCTTATGTTGGCCTTTGTCAGAATCTCTCTAGAGCTGATGTCCTCTGTGCCAGTCTTCCACCCCTTGTGCGTACCCCTTTACCTGGGTGATATCCATGCATGACTGAGAATCTATGGCCATACAACTATCAATTAAGTAATGGTCCAACCCTATCACATAGCGGTGTACCCTATCAGCCATATCCGCTACTATAGTGGGCGCATGCCTTGCCAACGACTCAAACTCCAGGCTATAGTCTTTAATGCTCCTACCATTCTACCATAACTGTAAGAATTTATCAATTTTGGGTCATTTCATTTCTGGAGGTAGAAAATGGCTAAAGAAAGCTTCCACAAGCTCATCCCAGACCGCAGGAGGAGCACCCTTATCCCTCGATAATTCCCAAGACTCATACCAATTAATGGCTACGTCACTCAGCCGATATGAAGCCAATTCGACCGACTCTGTCTCTGAGGCCCAGTTATTCACAATGTATGTTGCATCTATCGAATGAACTCTTGTGGATCCTCCGCAAGTCTCAAGCCATGAAACTCCGAAGGGTTAAAGGCCAAGAAGTCGTGGAACCTTAAACTATCTTGTCTATTTATATCATCTTCTCCTAACACAGGCCTTCCAGCTTACCCTGCCATTATCTTAGTCAATAATTGCACTGCATCTCTTATGGCCCTATCTTCTAGCCCTGGTTGTGGAGCTGGAGGTTCAGGAATTGGAGCTTCAGAATTGGTAGTTGTTGCTGTTCTAAGCCCCTCTTGAGGTGGCGGCGTAGTAGGACTCACCGATTGCATCACAATCCCTAGCATAAACAGGGCACGAGCCCTAGTAACCCTTGAGATTTGGCTAGTTTCCCCTACTACGGACTTGCCCTACTAAGCAGTGGGTACTTCCCTTAGAGATATCACATTAAACATAATGATATGTTAATGAAAGATCATCCTAACCATATAGCTCTATCGCATGATGTAAGATAGAAAAGATGGACAACATCCTAAATGCCCTATAGCGTCCTGTTTATAGATGTGATGCACAACAAACTGATAAACAAGACTCTACAAGACACGGTCTGTAGACACTCCAAGGATGAACTGCTATGATATCACTTCTGTCACGACCTAACCCCATAGGCCGCGACTAGAGTCCAACTAGGACCCTATATACATAACTATCCACTATAGTAAAATCGAGGTATGCACAAAGCGATACTACTTACAAAATCCCAATGAGTTAAAACCCTTTTTTTGTGTACGTATGGCCCCTTCCATTCGAACCATATCATGAAAAGGCATGTAAGCCGACAAGGATGCTGTAACATAAAAACATTTACAATATGTCGTATAGGCACAATCGAAACGAACTCACAAACAACCAACATACATATGTCTACATACCTCTAAGAATAGTAACAATAACATATGGCAGGAGAAGGCGCCCATCGTACCCCTGAATATCTAAATATATATATAGAAGGTTTAATACCCAAAGGCTTGGCTCCAATTCAATGGAGTTGCTCCTAAATTTGCCTAGTAGAACCCTAAGCTGGTGGATCCCCAAAGTGTGCGTCTGCACCTGCGAGTATGAAATGCAGCCCCCCAAAGAAAGGGGGTCAGTACGATATATGTATTAAATATATAAAGCATAACAATACATAATTGAGATAACAACTGAAATAGGGATGTAGGAAATAAGTATGACAGTTAAGAGTTCACTATACCTACATCCTATGAAAATAGGGCATGGATATCACCCTCATATATCACTCCCGGGCCGTTGTGGGACTCGGTGTTACCAGACCAACGTATACGACATCATATATGCTTCTAGTTATGCTATATAATATTTTACATACTTAGTACATATGTCGTGCTAACCCCCCTTTCTTTGGGGGGGCTGCATTGATGTCCGCAGGTACGGATACACAGTTTGGGGATCCGCCAGCATAAGAATCCCACTCAGCGGTCCAGAGGTTCTTCTTTTTGCTGGAGCCTAGATTTTGGTACTAAACCCTGATACATATATTTTTGTTCACGGGTACGGCGGGGGCTCTGTCCCATCTTATGTTATTGTTCTTACTCTTAGAGGTTTGTGGATATATACGTGAGTTGTATATGAGTTCTATATGTATGTATGTATATTTGTGCTTATCTGACTTGTGATTTAGGGCGTTCCAGGTGTTGTGACAGCCTTGTCGGTTCACATGTATGTGTATTATGGAATGACCCTATATGTTACGACAGCCTTGTCGGCTTGTATGTTTTCTTATCTATTGGTACACTATGAGTTTAACAGGAAACAAGTTTACTTATAGTTGGCAGGGGTACACGTGTGTGTCCATTTTGGGCACACGTCATGGCCTACGGAGTTGGGTTATGACAAAAGTAGTATCAGAGTAGTTCGACTTTGGAATATCCACAAACTGTGTCTAATAGAGGCTTGTTTATCAGTGTGTGTGTACCACATCTATAAACAGGAGGCTATAAGACATTTAGGATGCTACTTTCTTTCTTATCTTAGAAGGGCAAGTCATTAGTGGGGGAAACCAGTTAGACCCCAAGAGTTACTAGGGCCTGTGCCCAGTCTATGCCGAGGAATGTACTTTAGTTGGCAAGCTCTACTATGCTGCCACCACTAGAGGAGGTTAGGGCAGTAACAACTGTAGATCCCAAATATCCAGTGCATGAGCCTCCAGCCCCACAGCACAGGGCGGAAGATAGAGCTATGAGAGATGCAGTGTAGTTGCTGACTGGATTGATGGCCGGATAGGCTCGGAAGCATGGCTGGGATCATGCAAATAAACAAGATAACTTGAGTGTCCGGGACTTCTTAGCCTATAATCCCCCAAAGTTTCATGGGTTGAGACTTTACAGAGGACCCACAGGAGTTCACTCGATGGATGCAGTATACATTGCAAATCATTAGGGCCTCGGAGATTGAGTCGATTGAATTGGCCTCTTATCGGTTGCGTGACGTGGTCTCTAACTGGCATGAGTCTTAGTAATTATCGAGGGACAAAGGTGCTCCTCCAGCTGAATGGGATGAATTTGTAGAAGCCTTTCTTGGCCACATTCTGCCTCCAAAAATAAGATAAGCCAAGGTTGATAAATTCTTATAGTTGAAGCTGAACGACAGGAGTATTCGAGACTACAGCCTCGAGTTTGACTCATTAGCAAGGCCTGCCCCCATAGTTGTAGCCGATATGGCAAATAGGGTGCATCGTTATGTGATAGGCTTGGACTTTTATTTGGTTGATAGCTTTATGTCTATGGCTTCTCAGCCAGGCATGGATATTGCCCTGGTATAAGCATACGCTTAAGGGGTAGAGGAGCGGCATAGAGGGCATCAGTGCAATAGAGGTTTTGATAGAGGTCAGCCTAAGAGGGCTAGGTTGGTTGGCTATTCGGGGGAATTTTGAATTGGGCAGTTCTAGCAGTCTAATAGATATCCCCCCCAGCCAGCTCACAGTGCACCTCTATAGTTTCAAGGTGGAAGATTTTAGAGCACTAGGTATTCAGGGACTAGTCAAAGCTCTAGAGTTTCACATACACAGGTGAAACAGAGTTCTCGACAGTGAAGACTGCCAACACCCCAGTGTCCCCATTGTAATAGACTTTATTTTGGGGAATGTCGTTGGACTACAGGTGCCTATTTTTCTTGTGGACACTAAGGCCATGTTATGAGGGAATGTCCACTTAAAGGTACTCCAGGTGTTGTTGCCCAACCAACTGGGTCAGTTGCGGGTTCTTCATCTTTTGTGGCTACGCGCTTAATGGGGCAGGGTATGGAGATACCAGTGGGCCATGGTAGAGGCCTTAGTGAAGCTTCCAATTCTGTTGACTTTTATAATTACATATATACCTTGTCCAGTAGACAGGACTAGGAGGTGTCACCAAATATGGTCACAGGTACATTATCAATCTTCTCTCGGGACGTATATGCATTGATCGATCCAGGTTCTACTTTATCATATATATCTCCTTTTGTTGCTAGTAAATTAGAATTAAGCCATAGTGAATAGAATCATTTAAGGTGGCTACACCAGTAGGGGACTCTATTATGGTAAAGCAGGTATATAGACATTGCCCGATAAAGGTATGTAATAATTATACCTTGGCTGATTTGGCAGAGTTAGATATGATGGAGTTCGATGTTATTATGGGTATGGATTGGTTAGCTTCTTATCATGCCAATGTAGACTATGGAAACAAAGTAGTTCAGTTCCAGTTCCTAGATAAACCAGTTGTTGAATGGTTAGGTAACACAACATCGCCGAAGGGTAGATTCATTTCATACCTTAAGGGAAGGAAAATGATCAAAAAGGGGTATATTTATCATCTAGTCCATATGCACGATCTGAAAGCAGAGGTTACAACTCTTCAGTCAGTGCCTGTGGTCAATGAATACCCAGATATGTTCTCAGATAAACTCCCAGGTCTTCCTCCTGAATGGGAGATAGAGTTTACAGTACACGTGCTACTAGATACTCAACCTATTTCTATCCCCCTATATAGAATGGCACCTGAGGAGTTGAAGGAGCTGAAGGAGCAGCTAAAAGACTTAGTGGAAAAGGGCTTCATTGGGCCCAGGACATCACCATGGGGAGCACCAGTACTGTTTGTTAAAAAGAAAGATGGATCATTGTAAATGTGCATTGACTACAGGCAGCTGAACAAGGTAACAATTAAGAACAGATATCCCCTCCCCAGGATTGATGATTTATTTTACTAGTTACATGGTCCTAAGTGCTTCTCGAAGATAAACCTACAGTCAGGCTATTATGAGGTACGGGTAAGAGAGGCAAATATCCCAAAGACCACATTTAGAACCCGATACGACTATTATGAGTTCAGAGTGATGTCTTTTGGGCTGAGAAATGCTCTAGCAGTATTTATGGATCTGATGAACCGAGTGTTCAAACCATTTCAAGATTTGTTCATGATTATATTTATTGATGATATTCTGGTTTATTCACGACCAGAGAAGGAAAACGTGGATCATTTTCGGGTGGTACTAGGAGTACTCCAACACTAGAAATTGTACGCTAAGTTCTCTAATTATGAGTTTTGGTTGACTTCAGTGGCATTTCGAGGGCATGTTATTGGGACTGATGGTAATCGCGTAGATACATAGAAGACTGAGGCCGTGAAGGCTTGGCCAAGACCTATAACCCCTATGGAGGTACCTAGCTTTTTGGGGTTAGCAGCATACTACAGGTGGTTTATGGAAAGGTTTGCTTCCATTTCGTCGCCTGTAACAAGGCTGACTCAAAAGCGGCTAAGTTCTAGTAGACTAATGCTTACGAACGAAGCTTCCAGTTGTTAAAGGATAAATTGACTACGGCTCCTGTTCTAACTCTTCCTGATGGACCAAGTGGCTACGTTATCTATTGTGATGCTTCCGGTATTGGGCTAGGATATGTTTTGATGCAGCATGGTAGAGTTATAGCTTACTCCTCCCGACAGCTCAAGAAGCACGAAAGGAACTATCCAACGCATGATCTAGAATTAGCGGCGGTGATTCATGCCTTAAAAATATAGAGGCATTACTTATATGGAGTATATGTTGATATTTTTACGGACCCCAAAAGCCTCCAGTATATTTTTAAGCAGAAAGATATGAATTTACGGCAGAGAAGGTGGATGGAATTGCTAAAAGACTATGATGTGAACAACTTATACCACCCAGAGAAGGCAAACGTGGTGGCTGATGCACTAAGCCATAAATTAATGGGTAGCCTGGAAGATACACAATTAGATCGGAAGGGGATAGTCTGCGAATTTTGCTAGCTCATTAGCCTTGGAGTCTGCTTAGCCAATTCGGATAATGGCGGGGTTTCTATTTGAGGAGTTACTGAATCCTCGATCATGGAAGAAGTAAAACAATGCCAGTACCAGGACCCTATACTGACCCAGTAGACAGATGTAACTCTCCAAGAGATAAAGACTCAATTTGAGATCACGGATGGTAGAGTACTACGATATTGAGGTAGAGTTTGTGTACCGGAAGTTAGAGGGCTACGACAGCAAGTACTAGGAGAGGCACACCATACCCGTTATTCTGTTCATCCGGGGTTAACCGAGATGTATCATGACCTCAGGGATTTATATTGGTGGGATGGTATAAAGAAAGATAAAGACGAGTTCATAGCCCAATGCCCGAACTGCCAACAGGTTAAAGTTAAACATTAGAAACCGAGTGGGCTACTATAGGAGATGGAGATTCCAACTTGGAAATTGGAAGCGATCAACATGGACTTCATTAACAGCTTACCTTACACTCTCCGGACGTAGTATTCCATTTGGGTGATTATGGATAGGCTGATAAAATTAGCCCACTTCCTCCCAGTCAGGACCATATACTCAGCTAAGGACTATGCAAAATTGTACATCTAAGATATTGTACGACTTCATGAAGTTCCCACATCTATTATTTCAGACAGGAGAGCTCAGTTCACAACCCACTTTTTGCTGTCATTCCAAGAAGGCTTGGGAACATAGGTAAACCTTAGCACGATATTTCATCCCTAGACTGATGGACAGGCCGAGCACACTATCCAAACGCTAGAAGATATGTTACGGGCCTGCATAATTGACTTTAAAGGTAGATGGGATGATCATGTACCACTTATTGAATTTGACTATGATAATAGCTATCATTCCACATTCCAGATGGTGCCGTATGAGGTTTTATACGATAGGAAGTGCAAGTCACCTGTTGGTTAGTTTGATGTTGGCGAAACGTAACTAATAGGACTAGACATGGTCCAATAGGCAATGGAAAAGGTAAAGCTTATTTGGGAGAGATTATTAGCTACCCAAGTCGACAGAAGTCATAAGCAAATAATCGATGTCAACCTTTAGAATTCCAAGTGGGCGATTGGGTGTTCTTGAAAGTGTTGCCCATGAAAGGAGTAATGAGGTTCAGCAAGAAAGGGAAGTTGAGTCTGATAAATATTGGCACTTACTTGATCCTTCACCGAATAGGCAAGGTTGCCAATAAGTTAGACTTACCAGCGGACTTGGAAGAAGTACATCCAGTCTGTCATGTATCAATGCTTCGCAAGTTTGTGAGTGACCCATCTCGAGTATATCCTATAGATGATATCCAGGTCATAGATGAGTTAGCCTATAAAGAGCAACTGATCCCCATCCTGGATCGATAGATTAGAATATTGCGGACTAAGGACGTAGCTTCTGTCAAGGTTCTGTGGTGGAATAGGAATCGTGAAGAAATGACCTAGGAAGCTGAAGAGGACATGAAACACAAGTAGATGTACCTATTCCTGATGTCTACAGGTAACCCCAACTCATGAAACTCATATATTAATTACTGGGATGAAAATGTGTGTTATCCCAATAGAAAGGAATCTCCTTACAATCTGTATAAAGTCTTAAGGGAAGTTTTATTTAACATTCGGGGATGAATGTTCTAAAGGGGGGAAGGATGTTACACCCCACACTCTTGATCTCGGAATATCTCTTAAGCTTCTTAAAAGTTATCATGTGAGCTGGATAATCTACAATACTATCAAACAACTCTAAGGAAGGGAGAATATGATACCTTATAGTAGGGAAGGTTGGAAATAGGGTGATGAGAAATAGGAAGGAGTTGGAGGCCAAGTAATTAGTTGTAGGACTCAATTTACCTATGTGAGCTACTAACTTAGAAGTCTTACATACTTAAGCTACTTGAGTACATATCAAGCTTATGTATCAAGGATTACATAGATTCTTAAAATAAGATGAGATTACAAACCCATAAGAAAGAGAAGAGAATGACACGTGGAAAAAAGGAGGGAGTGACATGTTGCAGCAGTTGAAGTAGGAAGCTGACCTACCTGCATGCTTTGGGGGAGTGGACCCCACTACCACGTGGCAGCCCCTAATTGGCTGCATAGATGTGTTGACCCAATAAAGGGTGGACACATGTAACCCTAAGGGGATGACACATGTCACCTACTTAGACAACATATATATGTATGTTATGTTACTAATAACATCATTCTTTATCCAAAAATTCAGACAAAAGAGAGGAAAAGAAAACATACAGAAGAAAAGAAAGGCAGCCACGACTTGGAGAAACTAAGGTGAGTTTCCAATTTTTCCTCCGTAAATTAATTATATAAGGTGTTGATCATGTGGGAGTGTATATATGTATCTTATGATGACTAATTCTTCCATTCATCAAATTATACTTACCCAAAGTTGAGAGAAAAACCTAGAGAACCAAGGAAGAAGGGCTACGGGTTTGGGGCCAAAAAACGTACGCTTCCTATTTTATTCCATGAATTAATTATTTAAGATATCCTACGCTGATATAGTGGTGTTTGATAACATAAAATTACATTTTGGGGCAGCAAGTAAGAGCTATAAACAGTCTTCTAATTTCAGCACGTTAAAAGAACTTCCGAGGAACATTTCGACACGTTTCGAATAAGGTAAGGTTTCTCCTTTAAATTTGGAGTTTATGGAGGTGGTTATGTAGTTTATTATATGACTTATATGTGGTTTTAAGTATAAATATTTCATAGGGATGCTTGACGTTCAAAGCAAACTAAATTGGAGTCGTTATAGTTAAATTGAAATCGAATAAGGTGTTGTGCTTGAGATGTTGCGGCTGCCGGTGGTGTGATAGTGTTTTGCAGGTATGTAACATGGTCTAAATAGGGCATGGGTTCTTCTGATTGCAGCCACATGACCCTTCATTTCATACGGTTAAACGTTTTACGAAATAAAGGTTAAAAACCCTATTTTGGTATCGTAGTTTTAAGCGAGTTGTTTGGAGGTTGTATCGTGTAATGTTTCCATGTTTTATTTGTATATGAGATGATGGTTCTTATTTTTGGTAGGCTGTAGGTGCTGCCTGATTTTTGGTAACTCTATAACAAATTAAGGGACTAGTTGAGAAAGGCGAGCGAGGGAGTGAGTTCTATAGATAATCGAAGGTAAATTAAGATGCTGGAAAGTCAACTGTTGATATTCTTATTTACTTTTATGATTAAATAGGTTAAAAGGACGACGTGGAGAACATCGTTAAAAGCGATCCATAATAGGTATGAAAAGCCTATCCTTTCTCCACTTTGGCATGTCCTAGATATAAGTAAAACATGGTACGATTGCTAAGGTGATTCCATTCCTAAGTTTCACTTATTCACTTCTGAATATCGAACTTTTATAATAGTAAAAGTCCTTACCCTGAACCTTCTATATGCTAAGGAATTAATGAGTATACAGGCTTCTAGTTGTAAGGACTATATGAAAACAAATACTCTAGAGTCCTTAAGAGGTTATCATTACTTTGGTACGTGTCTAGGGACCTTGAGATGTTAATTAATATAACCCCTAATGGCATTTAGAGGGAGGCCAAGATGAACACACTACTACTCGAGTCCTCAGACAATAGCTTAATCCTCTTCTACTATCGGGTCTTTGATAATGTTTTAAATTACATATGGTTACTCACTACTCAACTCATGCATATTGTAACCTTTCTATCATCGAGTCCCAGGCCGGGTATGTAAACATGCGCAGTTCACTAGATTATCCACTGAGTCCCTCACTAAAGGGTCGGGTATGCTATACGAGGATATGATAATGCAATGACATGAAAAACTCACCGATTCCCTCATTAGAGGGCTGGGTACGTATGTATATATATGATGATGTGATGTAATAAGGTGGTGATGGCACCGGGACTATGATGGTCCTATAGGTATAATTCACCGGATCCCTGAAAGGGCCGGCTATATTGTATAATTTGAGCATGAATGTTTTTATGATTCACAAGGTACAGGTACAGGTTTCTTAGATGATATTTTATCCTCTTCTTCTTTGTTTCAGATATGCTTCCAGTTATGTTATATTATATTTTACATACTCAGTACATATATCGTACTGACCCCCCCTTCTTTGGGGGGACTGTGTTTATACCCGCAGGTACAGATACATAGTTTAGGGATCCGCCAGCATAAGAGTCCCACTCAGTGATGCAGAGGTTCTCCTTTTTGCTAGTGCCTAGATTTTGGTACTAAACCCTGATGCATATATTTTTGTTCACGGGTACGACAGGGGCCCTGTCCCACCTTATGTTATTGTTCTTACTCTTAGAGGTTTGTGGATATGTATGTGGGTTGTATATTAGGTGTATATGTATGTATGTACATTTGTGCTTATCTGACTTATGATTTGGGGCATTCTCGGTGTTGTGATAGGCTTATTGGCTCACATATATGTGTTTTATAGAACGACCCTATATGTTATGACAACCTTATCAGCTTGTATGTTTTCTTATCTATTTGTACACTATGAGTCAAATAGGAAATAGTTTTACTTATAGTTTGTAGGGGTACATGCGTGTGTCCAGTTCGGGCACCCGTCACTGCTTATGGGATTGGGTCATGATAAGTTGAGTTATCGCCTCGTAAGTATTGTATGTGAGGAAAAGTATTATAGATAGAACCTATCTCTTCTTCTTGTTGGAATGTCTTAAGTATAAGTAGAATGACATATGACATGAATTTGGAGGTAATTACCTTCATAAGCTCTGAGTATAACTCGTGACTCTTACTAATTTTTGAATAATAAGGGTCTTAAAGTAGTTAAACTACTACTCTCAAGGCTCCTATACATTGACTAGTAGGTGGAGATATAAGCTCCTCTTCCTAAAGGCTCTACAAGGGTAAAAGTTTCTGATTGCATAAACTATATAGCATCACCTTGATACATGCCTCTAATGCCTGAGACTTCACTTGATATGATTGCTGCTGACCGTTAGAGGGTACTTCAGATAATCACTACCCTAATCTTCAAGTAATGGTTCACTTTATTACTATGTTGAGCCTCAGATGATAATTTAGTTGTATATAGTTACGCACTGCTTTACTCACGTATACCGTAATACATCTTTCACTGAGTCCCGGGCTGGCTATAATATATATATACAATATATGGATTGGGCCGTCAATCCTCAGCATTAGTATATGAGATATATGGATCGAGCTGTTGTTCCTCGGTATTATTATGTGATATATGGATCAGTGTCATGACCCAACTCTGTAGGTCGTGACTGGTTCCTAATTTTGACACCCAGACATACCCATAGCCCTACTAAGTATGTTAACATAATAACCAAAAGAGGAAATCAAAAGAGATCGCTAGAGAGCGCATGAAAATAGATGTAGCATACGAAGGCCGTTAAGGCCGTCACTAAACACAAGCCCAAAACATATATACATAACCCACATCACAAGTCTACAGACCTCTACAGAATGATAGTCTATTCATATGATGAGATAGGTCCCCATCCTACCCTTAACCAATATGTACAAATGTACAACAAAAAAGTTAGTACAAAAATAAGGCTCCGGACAAAGGAGCACTGCAAACCAACAGGGTGGATGTCCTAGGAAAGTGGATTAGCAAACCGAGCGTCTATACCTACGGGCATGAAATGTAGCTCCCCCTAAAGAAAGGGGGTAAATACGGAAAATGTACTGAATATGTAAAGCAGGGACTGTAATAAGTAAAGCCATTACCGAAATAGAAGATACACAAATGAGCAAACTACCTAGAATACCAATATGCTTTTCATAACCACAAATATTGTATGGAGAAAACATGTCATATCCGGCCCTGTTATGGGACTCGGTGAACAAATCGTGGTTGTTACCTCATCACCAGCGCCATAGCACATCATAACTCCAGAGTAGGGAATATCTCCGTAATAGATCATATCATATTAGATGGTCATATCAGATCATATCATATCATATCATATGTGTACATGGCATATCATAACTCTATAAATCCCATGTACAGGTCGTACCTGCCCCCTTACATTGGGGCACGATGAATAATGCAAAGAAGTACGCATGATAACAAATCCTACCCCAAGCTCAGTGAAAGAAGCATGGAGGCATCCACGAGTGGAGTAGTGATAAACTATATGCAATTTAATTCATATTTGAGACTCGAGGGAATAATCAAAATGAGCTATCATTCAAAATCAAGACCAGAGTCATATCAAGTACCATTTGAAAGTTACTATGGGTTATTTCAAAATAGAATTTTTGGGAATCATATACACATATCAAGGCATAACAAATATCTTTTGGAAAATTAAGAAGTTCGCCATCCTAGTGGGTCTACGAATAGGAACTTTTATATGATTCCTTTCCAAATGCATATGAGTCCTTTCCAACCTATTTAGTATACTACACTATTTCCATATCTTCCTTTACATCACCTATAGTTTGGGTTACCCATATATGAAACCTTAATACAATCATGAGGTGCTTAGAAGCCTCAATATACAGTATCAACTCCAGTATTGAACACTGGTACTCGAGTAATATCCTTAATGTAGCAGTGCATTTAAAGCCACATTCCATTCATCCTAATTAGTAATTAGCTTATCACCATTTATCCCGGTGTATCAACTTAGTTGGTGCCTTAATATGTCGTTCTATCAAGATTTAGGTGTGATCTCTAAATCATCCCTTAGAATCTCACCAGTCTTTTCCATATTCTTTTTCCATACCCATATTGACCTCCTCGTTACTATTACTATCACTTTAGTCATTAGCTTATTTCTCAAGGTTATCCTTACTCGTAGTTTAGTCAAATCTCATTCTTATTATGGACAAGGCATACTACGACCTTGTATCTCCTTCTCTTTTTATTTCTAGGAAAATTTGAGCAGCATTTCTTTTGTATTTCTTACTATCTCAATACCTATACGTAGAAAATGCCAATAATGCCTCACAGGGCCAGCATATATATTCATATCGTATCATACCGCAGCCACACAGGGTTCCCAATATCAACAATAGTAAAAAAATGATAGACTTACCTTATCTGCCCAACTTAAACTGCACCTGTTACCCTGCCCTGCCTACTTTTTCTTTCCATTTTTAACTTTACATGTCAATCGTACTTCAATACCTCACCTGACATATATCTTTCATGTCTTTGCTTACCTGCATGCTTTGTAACTTCTAATATCGTCAGTCACCTTCTTCTATCGATGTTGTCCTTCTGCTAAAACCATACATTAGTATGAGGAATTTCATTTCCTATTACTCTGCTCTATCGCATGATCTTAGATATGAAAGAAAGGTAACATCCTAAATGTTATGTAGCCTCTTATTTATAGATGTGGATAACAACACACCGATAAACAAGACTCTACTAGCCATGGTCTGTAGACACTCCAAGGACGGACTGCTCTGATACTACTTATGTCACGACCCAACTCCGTAGGCCATGATTGGTGCCCGAGTTGGGCGCCCATACTATTATATCCCATACTTCTATACCTTGAGACGTGTTCTTAAGCTTCTTGAAAATTACCATGTGATCCCTATTATCTGTCACGTTACCAAATAACTCTAAGAAAGAGAGTATGTGATGCCCCGTGATAGTGAAGGTTAGAAATAGAGTTATAAGTATTTGAAAGGAGTTGGAGGCCAACTAACAAATAGTGGAACTCGACTTGCTTGCGTAAGCTACCGGCTTGAAAATATTATATAACTAAGATACTTGAGTACACATCGAGCTTAAGTAGCAAGGAATACATAGGATCTTAAAGTGAGACGAGATTAAGAAATCACGGAAGAGAAATAAGTAGACGACGCACCTACTTAAAGCAAGTAGGTTACTCACCTACTTTGGGTGGACCCCACGCTGATATGTGGCAGCTTTGGGTTGGAGGGATGAATGAGGTGGCACCCTAAGGGGCTGCCAAGTGTCACCCCTAGGGGGATGCCATGCGTAACCTTCTAAAGAAGAGATATATACTTGTGTAATATGCTAAAAATGTTTAATATCTACATCCTTTCACTTTGGAAAACTTAGAGAAACTTGAGAGAAGGATAGAGGCAGCCACAGATTTTGCCAAGAACAGGTAAGTCCGCCGATTTCGTTTGGTAAGTTCAGTGTATAAGGTATTCTTCAGTTAAGCAACTGTGTTTAACAACTTAAAATTTATCGTTGGGGAAACGAGGAGGTTTTTGTTCTTGTTAACAAACTCGTTTTTAAATGGGACTGCTGTTAGTAATACTAGTATAACTCTTTGTGTAAAGCTTCGTTTTGTGTGATTCAAATATTTTGGAAATCTATTTCATAGGATATAACTTTTATTTATTCTATAAAACCCAGTTTTGCTTTTATCTACTCAAAAAAGGGTGATGAAGTATAGGGGATGTCCTGCCTAGAATTTGTTTTGGAAATCCTACACGGACTACTGTTGGTATTTTAGGCATATCGTTTTGTTCAAAAATTTTGTAGGGATACTCGACGTTGGAAATAATCTAAAATTGAAGTCGTTATAGTTAACTTATAGTCAAAATGAGGCGTTGTGCATATGGGTTGCTAGTGCAGGTTTGTAGTGGTATGTTACAGGTCCTAAATGTATTATAAAAGAGGTTTGGGAGCTTATGATTGCAGCCACATGACCCTCCGCTTCGTACGGTCAAAGGTTTTACAAAATAGAAACTAGAAACCCTATTTTGGATATAGTAAATTTGAGCGAGTCGTTTGGAGTTTGTATTGTGCAATGTTGATGTGAATTGCTTATATATATATGCTGCAGGTTGTTGTTGTTGGTTGTCTTTAGTGATTAGGGATGTTATTGGAAATTTGGATAGGGCATGCTATAGAGGAGGTGATGCCCAATTTTCGGTAATGCCTTAACTAACTAAAGAGCTAGTTGAGAAGACAAGCGAGGAAATGAGTTCTATAAATACTCGTGTGCAACTTAAGATGCTGAAAGGTGAAGGGTTTTTGATACTCATATTGCTTTCATGTTAAATAGGGGTAAGGACGATGAGGCGAACGTGATAAAGAGTAAGCCGTAAGAGGTATGTAAAGCAAATGTTTCCTTCTTTTGGCATGTTTTTGGCATAAGTATGTAAAGACTATCTTTTCTTTCTTTTGGGCATGTCTTAGATTTAAGTGACAAATGATATGTGTATAAAGTTTGGGGTAACTCTATTCATGAGCTCTGAACATAATTCATGTTCACTTCTGAATGTTAAGACTGTTAAAGTAGTTAAGCTCCTATTCCTCAAGTCTTCTATATGCTAAAAAGTAGTGTATGTAAAGCTTAACTCTTCTTTTCTTTTGGTATGTCTTATCCATAAGTGATTGGTATGTGTAGTATGGAGGTAGTTCCATTCTTAGAACCCCAAGCATGACTCGTTAATCTTATTCACTTATTGATATTACAACTCCCGTGATGGTTGAGTCATGGTCTTATAAGCCTTCTATGTGATAAAAAGTAATACACGTACAGCCTATCTCTTTCTTTTCTTAAAACAACTTAATGTAAGTGACACAATGTATAATATAAGTTAGAGACAGTTCCATTTATAGGTTCTGGAGGTGAATCATAACTTGTACTCACTCTTGAATGATAAGGGTCTTAAGTAGTTGAACTACGACCCTCGAGCCTTCTATAGGCTGAATAGTGATGGAATGTGTAAGCTCCTATACCTAGGGGCTCTTGAACATACTTTATGGTGATACCTGAGGGATGTTTGACATGTTACCAAGTCTTACATGCACGTATATGCATTGTTATGTGATATGTGTATTGGGTCGTCATTCCTCGACATTATTATATGATATGCATGTATACGGATCAGGCCATCATTCCTCAGCACTAATATATGAGATAAAGATTGGGCCATTGTACCTTGGCAATATCATATGATATATGGATCAGGCTATCGTACCTTGGCATTATCATGCGATATACGGATCGGGTCATCGTTCCTAGATATTATTACATGATATGTGGATCGGGCTGTCGTTCCTTGGCATGTGCTTGCTATATATATGGATCAGGCTGTACAATGCTAATAATATGCATATGCCTATCATGATAGATGATATATTTGTAACACCGAGTCCCCGAGCGGGCCAGATATGTACGTGATAATGGCATACATGACTTTGTTTTGTGAGGTGCAGGTACAGTACCCTATTAAATGTTATACTTGGTTTTCTATATCCCTATTTCAGTTGTTATCTCAGTTATGTTTTGCTTATATACTTAGTACATATACCGTACTGACCCCCCATTCTTCAGGGGGCTGCATTTCATGCTCACAGGTACAAACACAGGTTTTAGGAGTCTGCCAGCTTAGGATTCCACTCAGCAAGTTTGGAAGAAGCTTTATTGATTCGGAGCCGAGTTTGGTACCAAAGCTCTTATGTATACATTTATTTATTCAGGGGTACGGCGGGGCCCCTATCTCGCCATATGATACAGTTAATACTCTTAGAGGTCTGTAGACACGTGTATGTGGGTTGTTGATGAGTTTGTTTCAGTTATGCCTGTATGTCGTGTTATAAATATTATTATGTTATGGCAGCCTCGTTGACTTGCATTCCCTTTTATGTTATGATATAGGTGGAAGAGGCTACAGGTATATAAAAAATGTTTTGACCCATTAAGGTGGTTGTGTATAGTATCACATCACACATAGTTCAACTTGACTATAGCTGATAGATACGTATACAAGGTCTAGGTCGGACCCCAGTCGTGGCCCCGGGGTTGGTTCGTAACAGAAGTGGTATCAGAGCAGTTCGTTCTTGGAATGTCTACAGATGGTATCTAGTAGACTCTTATTTATCGGTGTGTTGCACACCACATCTATAAACAGAAGGCTACAGGATATTTAGGATGTTACTTTCTTTCATATCTAAGATCGTGCTATAGATCCAAGTAATAGGAAAATTCCTTATACTAACCTTGGATCTTAATAGAAGGTTGACATCAACGGAAAGAAGTGACTAACGATATTGGAAGTCACAAAGCACGCAGGTAAGCAAAGGTATAAAGGATATATGTTAGGTACGGTATTGAGGTATGATTGAAATATAAAGTTGAAAACTAAAAGGAAAGTAGACAGGGAAGTGTAACAGATGCGGTTCGAAGTTGGACATACGAGGTAAGTCCACTATTTTTATCTTATTATTGACATAGAAAGCTTTGTGTGGCTGCGATATTAGATGATATTGAAAACCCTGTGTGGCTGTGACGTGATATGAATATATATGTTGGCACTGTGAGGCATTGTTGGTATTTCCTGTGTGTAGGTTTTGGGGATAATTAAAAAATATAGAGGAAACTCTGCCAAAATTTTCCCAGAACAGGAAAAGGGAATGAAAGATATATTCTTAATATGTCTTGGAAGTTGATACCAAGTACCCCTAGTATGTTGAATTAAAGCAGGTACCCTCTAGGTCATCGATAAGAGGCACCCTTTTGTTATACCCCGTACTTTGGTACCTTGGAATGCTTCGTAAGCTTCTTAAGTTTTTGGGAAGGCTCTTAAGGTTTTTAGAAATCATCATGTGAGCCGGATAAGCTATCACACTATCAAATGACTCCAAGGAAAGGAGAATGTGATACCTTATAGTAGAGAAGGTTTAAAATAGAGTCATAAGAATCCAGAAGGAATTGGAGGCCAAGTAATGAGTCGTAGGACTCGATTTACCTGCGTAAGCTACTAATTTAGAAGTTTTATACACTTGAGTTGCTTAAGTACACACCAAGCTTATGTAGAATGGATTACATAGGCTCTTAAAATAAGACGAGATTACGAATCCATGAGGAAGGAGAAAAGATGACACGTGGAAGCCAATGGAGGAGCGACATGTGGATGCACCTCAAGAAAGCAGGTGATGCACCTACTTAGGGTCAAGTAGGTGATGTAGCTGCTTGGGGGGGGGGGTGGACCCCACTGCCATGTGGCAGCCCTATTATGGCTCGACACATGTCACCCTAAGGGGCTAACACGTGTCACCTCCAAGAAAGCCCATATATACATGTTAAAATGACTCTTAGCTTCAGTTAATTATCCAAAAACCTGAAGCAAAGCACCAAAAACTTCAGCAACACAAAGAAATGAAAACCCTAAGCTAAGAGAGAAAAGTGTGGCTGCTAGGAGGAAAAAATAGGTAAGTCCCAATTTTGTTCCATAAATTAATTATTCAGAGTATAAAACGATGATATGGAGGTATTACAAGTATAAAATCATGACTCGGTGCAGCCAAAACGGACAGCAAACAGTCCACACAGTTTCAGCGCGACTAGAGAAGTTCCGAGGCGAGGTTTGGTGAGTTTTGCCTAATTTCGCGTAAGGTAAGACTTCTCCTTTAAATATGGAGTTTATGGGGTTGTTATGTAGTGTATTATATACCTTTTAAACTGCTGTAATATAAAAAAAGTCGTGGAAATGCTTGACCATAGAAACAATCGAAAGTGAAGTCGTCGTAGTTAAATTGTAGACGAAATGGGGTGTTGTGCGTGTGGGGTGCTGCTGAAGGTTTGTGGTGATTTGTTGCAGGGACCAAATGTATTTTAAAAGGGGTGTGGGTGCTGTTGGATGTAGCCACATGACCCCTCGTTTCGTATAATTAAAGGTTTTGCGAAACAAAGACTAGAAACCCTATTTTGGTATTTCAATTTTCAGCAAGTTGGGTGGAGTTTATATTGTGTAATGTTTCCATGTTTTACTTGTATATGAGCTGCAGGTTGTTGTTTTTGGTTGTATGTAGTAATTAGGAATGTAATTGGAAATTCGGATAGGGCATATTATAGGGGAGATGCTTCCCAATTTCTGGTAACTCTTTAAACGAGTTAAGGAACTAGTCGAAGAGGCGAGCGAGGAAATGAGTTATGTGAATACTAAGGTGCAACTGAAGGTGCTGAAAAGTTTAAGGTTGTTGATACTCTCCTTTATTCCATGTTAAATAGGTTTGGAGGACAACGACGTGGACGTGATTAAGAGAAGTCCATACGAGGTATGTGAAGCTTTCTTTTGGCGTATTTTTTGGAATAAGTATGTAAAGCTTATTCCTTCTCTTGACATGACTTTGGCATAAGTTTGTAAAGCTATTATTATTTATTTTGGCATGTCTTAGATATAAGTTATGAATGGTTTGTTTATGGAACTTGGGGATAATTCCATTCGTAAAGCTCCGAGTACAGTTCATAATTCTTATCTATTTCGTAATGGTAGAACTCCTGTAATAGTTGAGTTATTGCCTTTTTAAGGCTTCTATAGGATAAAAGGTAATATATGTAGAGCCCATTGACTTGTGTTCACTTCTAAATGCTAAGGCTCTTAAGGTAGCTGGGCTATCACCCTCGAGCCTTCTATACAGGAAATAGTAACCGGATGCATGTGAAGCATGAACTAAAACTCCTATTCATTTCTTAATATTAAAGTTCTTAAAGTAGTTGAACTACTACCCTCGAGTCCCTATATGATGAATATTAATTGAATGTGTGAGCTCCCATGCCTAAGAACGCTATAATGACAAGTGTCCCTGATTACATAAGTCGTTTGGTATTACCTTAATAAAAATCTAGGACTCTTGAGACTCCGTCGATGTGGCCCCTAATGCTAGTTAGAGGATACGTGAGATGACGATCATTTTGATCCTCAAATGATAGTCCATGACGATTGTTATACCGAGTGTCAGATGATGAACTAATTACATATGGTTCCTCATTACTCTATTCGTGCAGGCTGTTAATACATCACTCACCGCATCCTATGAAGGGCCGAGCAGGATAAACTCACGACGTCCCATGAAGGGTTGGGCATGATAAATGATAAAATGATGATTCACTGCATCCCATGAAGGGCCGGGCATGATATTTGATAAAATGATTATTCACCGTATCCCATAAAGGGCCGGGCATAATAAACGATGAAATCATTATTCTCCGCGTCCCATGAAGGTCTGGGCATGATACACAATAAAATCACAACTTTACTGAGTCCCTTACTAAAGGGTCGGATACAGTCTGTAGGCATGCATGTGGAAATATAGTGACACACTTGTAGCACCAAGTCCCATAGCGGGCAAGGTATATTATGTAAGGAAGGTATACATGCCCTCATGTCATAAGATGCAGGTAGAGAAATTCGTTAATTGTTATATTTTTTCTCTACATCCCTATTTTAGTTATTTGCTCAGTTATATGTTGTTATGCTTTATATACTCAGTACATATATCGTACTGACCTCCCATTCTCTAGGGGGCTGCGTTTTATGCTTGCAGGTACAGATGTTCAGTTTGGAGTTCCGCCAGCTTAGGGTTTCCACTCAGCAATGTTGGGAGCGCTCCACTGTTCCAAAGCCTAACTTTTGATACTAGTCAAGTAATATGTATGTATTTAATTGTCAGGGGTACGGCCGGGGCCCTTTCCCGCCATATGTTGCTATTACTATTCCTAGAGGTCTGTAGACATATGGATGTGGGTTGTTTGCGAGTTCGTTTTGACTGTCCCTTTATGGCATGTTGTGAATATTTTTATGGTACAACAGCCTAGTCGGCTTGCATGCCCTTATATGTTATGACACGAGTGGAAGTGGCCAGACAAACACAAAAAAGTTTTAACTTATTGGGGTTTTTGTGAGTAGTATCACTTTGTTCATAGTTTAATTTGACTACAACTGATAGGTATGTTTACGGGGGTCCCGATTGGACCCAGTCGCGGCCTACGGGGTTGGATTGTAACAGAAGTGGTATCAGTACAGTTTGTTTTTGGAATGTCTACAGACTGTGTCTAGTATAGTCTTGTTTATCGGGGTGTTGTACACCACATCTATAAACAGAAGGCTATAAGACATTTAGGATGTTACTTTCTTTCATATCTAAGATCATGCGATAGAGCTAAGTCATAGGAAATGACATTCCCAATACTAACCTGTGATTTCAGCAAAAGGACAATATCGATAGAAGAAAGTAACTGACGATACTGGAAGTTAAAAAGCACGTAGGTAAGCAAAGAAACGAAAGACAATTGGCAGGTAAGGTGTTTCAATACAATTGATATATAAAGTTGGAAAATAAAAGGAAAATTATACAGGAAAGTGCAACAGGTGCAGTTCGATGGGACATACGAGGTGAGTCCATTTTCATACTGCTAATTGTGGGCGCTTTGTGTGGCTGCAATATGAGATGATATGACTATATATGTGTGCCTTGTGTGGATGTGATATGAGATAATATAACTATATATGTGTGCCTTGTGTGGCTGCGATCTGAGATGACATGGCTATATATGTGTGCCCTATATGGCTGCGATATGATACGATACGAATATATATATGTGTGCCCTGTGAGGCATTGTTGGTATTTTCTGCGTGCAGGTATGGAGATACTAAGAAATATAGAGGAAACTCTATCTAAATTTTTCTAGAAATAAAAAAGAGAATGAGATGTAGGTCTGTAGTATGTCTTGAAAGGTTATGCTCACAACAATGATGAGATTTGACTAAACGAGTATGGCTGACTTCGAGAAATGAGTTAATTGCTGAAGTAGTGGCAATAAAAACTAGGAGGTCGATATGGGTATCGTAGAATGAAGTCAAGAAGGACCTATATGCCAAAAAAGATTATTTAGAGAAGACTGATCGATCGGGATAAAATGATATAGTAAGGCATTGCCTGAATTGATACATAGGGATAAACTATGAAAAGTTATAGTTGAAAGATTTGCAGAACAACTGCTGCATTATGAGGTTATAAGAAGGATAAGTGGTATCCACTGTAATAAGGTTAGTATAATGAAGAAGCTTGAAACATGAATAATCAAAGTATGAGTACTCCCGAGGGGAGAATTTAAACCAATTATGAGCATGAGCTAATTATTGATTGGGATGAATGGAATGTGGCTTTGAATGCACTGCTATGGTTGTGCTAGGGTTTCCTATAAAGGCAACCTGATGTATAGATGATTTAATAGAAAATGTAGATATGGTGCGACACGTTAAATAGATTGTAGAAGAATCATTCGCGTGTGAATAGCTAAAAATAAATGGAGGATGACATGGGTACACCCTAAAAGAGGGGGGGAAGTGGACAAGAGAATTACAAGTATAAGAGAAAATCAACTAAAGCTATCATATATAAATGGGAATGCTTAAACTTCAAACGAGCCATAAGGGATGGACGCAATTATACTCGCACTACTGCATTGGATTCCGCCAAAACTTTGAAGTTAAGCATGCTTGGGTGAGAGTAGCACTGGGATGGGTGACCCCCTAGGAAGTGAAAAAGAGAACGAAACCAGTATGACAAAAATGGATTATAAGTGTGTGTTGTGCAATAATAACATATATGGAACGGAGTAAGTGAAGAGTAGAAAAGATTATGACTAAATCTGAACGCACCTCGTGCAAATGGCACAAGAATAATTGTGCAGCCTACGAGCATTGGCATACTAAGGGTAAGAGCAAGTGATTACTCGATAAAAAAAAGTCAGTAATAGCAATGTGATCGCCATATTCAGAATCTTTTAAAGAAAAATATAAGATGGTTTGAGGCAGAACTATTAAGACACAATTGGTAAGGACAAAAGCCATAGTGGAGCCCTGACCTCGACTGAAGAAGGTAAGAGTCAAATATAGAGACACTAAGGCATTTTCTAAATTGCTCTAAGTACCTACACAGGTTGTGTAAGGATTGTAATATAATGCATGGTAATAAAACTGGAAAGAAGATTTGAGTAAAGGCACAGTGGAATATACCTAGAGTATTACAAGTTGGCGTAAGAGAAATTGTGAAATAGCTTGAACAAGATCGAGTATCAGAAGTCGAATGACCAATTACAGGAGATAGAAATTCCGACTTAGAAATGGACAGGCCTAGATGTGATCTACTAAATTATCGATAAAGTGAAGCTTATTCAGGGACAAGCTATCGATTAGTAGCCTAGAGTTGGCAAGAAGGGGATACATTGGTCCTTCTCAAGTCATTCTTAGGATAAATAAAGCTGCCTATGAGTTAGATCTACCATCCGATTTGAAGCAATACATTCAGTTTTCACAGATCAATACTCCGTGAATATATAAGCGACCCTCCCAGAATATTCTTCGAGGGTGAGGTCCACACGAAAGGAAAGTTATCCTATGAGGCGCAACCTTAGAGTAAAAGGTTGCGAACTAAGGATGTATCTTCTATCAAGATGCTATGGCAGAATAAGAATCGTACAGAAATGACCTGGAAAGCTGAAGAGGACATGAAACACAAGTATCTGTACCTATTTCCTACGTCTACAGGTAATCCTAACCCTTGGAACTCTGATATTGATTACTCGATGAAAGTATGTGTTATGGGAACAGGGTAGAGGACCTCTCCATATAATCGATATAAGGTCCGGAGGAAGGTTTTGGTTTACATTCGAGGACTAATGTTCTAAAGGGGGGAAGGATGTTACACCCCGTACTTTGGTACCTTAGAATGCTTTGTAAGCTTCTTAAGTTTCTAGGAAGGCTCTTAAGGTTCTTAGAAGTCATGATGTGAGCCGAATAAGCTACGAAACTATCAAATGACTCAAAGGAAAGGAGAATGTGATACCCTATAGTAGAGAAGATTGGAAATAGAGTCATAAGAATCCGGAATGAATTGGAGGCCAAGTAATGAGTTGTAGGATTGGATTTACCTACGTAAGCTACTAATTTAGAAGTCTTATACACTTGAGTTGCTTAAGGACACACCAAGATTCCGTAGCATGGATTACATAGGCTCCTAAAATAAGACGAGATTACGAATTCACGAGGAAGGGGAAAAGACGACACGTGGCAGCCAATAGAGGAGCGACACATAGATGCACCTCAAGCAAGCAGGTGATCCACCTACTTAGGGAAGTAGGTGATGAACCTGCTTGGGGGGTGTAGACCCCACTTCCATATGGTAGCCCCTAGTTGGCAGCATGATACGATGGCCAATTATGGCTCGACACATGTCACCCTAAGGGGCTGACACGTGTCACCTCCAAGGAAGCCCATATATATATATGTTAAAATGACTCTTATCTTCATTTAATTATCCAAAAAACTTCAGCAAAGCACCAAAAACTTCAGCAACACAAAGAAATGAAAACCCTAAGCTAAGAGAGAAAAGTGTGGAGGCTAGGAGGAAAAAATAGGTAAGTCCCAATTTTGTTCCATAAATTAATTATCCAGTGTATAACACGATGATATGTAGGTATTAAAAGTATAAAATCATGACTTGGTGCAGCCAAAACGGACATCAAACAGTCCACACAGTTTCAACGCGACTAGAGAAGTTCCGAGGCTAGGTTTTGTGAGTTTTGCCTAATTTCGGGTAAGATAAGACTTCTCATTTAAATTTGGAGTTTATGGGGTTTTTATGTAGTGTATTATATACCTTTTATACTTCTGGAAGTATAAAAAAAATTGTGGAAATTCTTGACGATAGAAACAATCGAAAGTGAAGTCATCGTAGTCAAATTATAGACGAAATATGGTGTTGTGCGTGTGGGGTGCTGCTTAAGGTGTGTGGTGATGTGTTGAAGGGCCTAAATGTATTTTAAAAGCAGTTTGGTTGCTGATGGTGGGATTCACACGATCCCTCATTTCGTATAATTAAAGGTTTTGCGAAACAAAGACTAGAAACCCTATTTTGGTATTATAATTTTCAGCAACTTGGGTGGAGTTTATATTGTGTAATGTTGCCATGTTTTACTTGCATATGAGCTGCAGTTTGTTGTTTTTGGTTGGATTTAGTAATTAGGTATGTAATTGGGAATTTGGATAAGGACTATTATAGGGGAGATGCTGCCCAATTTCCGGTAACTCTTTAAACGAGTTAAAGAACTAGTCGAAGAGGCGAATGAGGAAATGAGTTATGTGAATATTAAGGTGCAACCGAAGACGCTGAAAAGTTTAAGATTGTTGATACTCTCCTTTCTTCCATATTAAATAGGTTTGGAGGACGACAACGTGGATGTGATTAAGAGAAGTCCATACGAGGTATGTGAAGCTTTCTTTTGGCATGTTTTTGGAATAAGTATGTAAAGCTTATTCCTTCTCTTGACATGTCTTTGGCATGAGTATTTTGGCACGTCTTAGATATAAGCTAGTCTTCTTTATTAGCTCCCATGCCTAAGAACTCTATAATGACAAGTGTCTCTGATTGCATAAGTCATTTGGTATTACCTTAATAAAAGTCTAGGACTCTTGAGACTCCATTAATGTGGCCCCTAATAGTAGTTAGAGGATACGTGAGATGATGATCATTTTGATCCTCAAATGATAGTTTATGGCGATTGTTATACCGAGTCTCAAATGATGAACTAATTGCATATGGTTCCTCATTACTCTACTCGTGCAGGCTGTTAATACATCACTCACCGCGTCTCATGAAGGGCCGGGCAGGATAAACTCACCGAGTCCCATGAAGGGCCGGGCAGGATAAACTCACCGCATCCCATGAAGGGCCGGGCATGATATATGATAAAATGATTATTCACCGCGTCCCATGAAGGGCCGGGCATGATATACGATGAAATGATTATTCACCCCATCCCATGAAGGGCGGGGCATGATATATGATGAAATGATTATTCACCGCGTCCCATGAAGGGTCGGGCATGATATATGATGGAATGATTATTCACCGCATCCCATGAAGGTCCGGGCATGATACACAATGAAATAACTGCTTCACTGAGTCCCTCACTAAAGGGCCGAATATAGTCTATAGGCATGCATATGGAAATATAGTGACACACTTATAGCACCAAGTCCTATAGCGGGCCAGGTGTGGTATGTAATGAAGGTATACATGCCCTCATGTCCTAAGATGCAGGTAGAGAAATTCGTTAATTGTTATATTTGTTCCCTGCATCCCTACTTTAGTTGTTAGATCAGTTATATGTTGTTATGCTTTATATACTCAGTACATATATCGTATTGACCCCTCGTTCTCCGGGGGGATGCGTTTTATTCCCGCACGTACAAATGTTCATTTTGTAGATCCTCCAGCTTAGGGTTTCCACTCAGCAATGTTGGGAGCGCTTTACTGTTCTGGAGCCTAACCTTTGATACTAGTCATGTAATATGTATGTATTTAATTGTTCAGGGATACGACAAAGACCTTGTCCCGCCATATGTTATTGTTACTATTCCTAGAGGTTTGTAGACATATGGATGTGGGTTGTTTGAGAGTTCGTTTCGATTATGCTTATACGGTATGTTGTGAATGTTTTTATGGTATAACAGCCTGGTCGGCTTGCATTCCTTTATATGTTATGACATGAGTGGAAGTGGCCAGACGAACATGAAAAAGCTTTAACTCATTGGGTTTTTTTTGAGTAGTATCACTTTGTTCATAGTTCAATTTTATCTACAAATGATAGGTATGTATATGGGGTCCCGATTGGACCCAGTCGCAGCCTACGGTGTTGGGTTGTGATACCTTTTTACTTGGGAAATTTTATTTTGGGAAAGCAAAACCTATCTGAGCAGTAAAGTTCATCCTAAGGTATCTTCAATCGTAGTTTGCCTTAGCAAAAGCTCATGGTGAAGAGCAAGATGCCCAATGATGGAGTTTCATTTTTGGTTGAAAAGTACAGAACCCTCAACTATTATTACAGGACTAGATAATTTATTCACAACTTAAGAATAAATCTATAGGAAGACCATGTGAGTCAAGCATTATGGAGCACACTGATGCTCATTGGATTCTAGTTCCCTTTTGGTGGTAATTGGAATATGTCCCAGGATAACACTTTATTAGCCCTTCACCAACTAATTGAAGATGGAGTCTATTTGAGGAAATTCTAACAGAAGCACCCCATATAGAAGGCATGAACTGAATATGTAAGTATGAATTTAAAGATGTGGTACAATAATACGGGGACAGGATACAGTACTAAGTAAGTTGGGAAAAGAAATTGGATGAATTTGAGACTAGACATAGAGACATAGAGCAAGGTATAAGAGGATAAAGGTTAAGTACCCTGTCAAAAGAGGGAAGCGGATAAGAGAAATGCAAGGGTGAGAAGGAAACAGTGGACACTACAATATATTGGATATAGATGTTTAAACTCAATAACATCCCTTGCTGAAACAAGTTAGTAAGGTCTAAAAGCCACCAATGATTGGATAGAAGTTAGAATAGTATCTAAGGCAGTGTTAAAAAGTTTTTGATAAGCCCCCCAATGACACAACGTTAGAAGATGAATGAGCATACAAAGGAAAAGGTACGACTAGGGAATGGTATCGATTAATGCAGGAGATACTATAAAGGATAAAGATATGATGCTAGTTTAAAAGCCAAGATATTGGGTATGGAATTAGTTGCGACTGATGTTGCAATAGATAAATAACCAAGGAATAGGAATAGAAAACCCCCTATGATAGGAGATGAGAGATGCTAAGATGGGTTTAGCCAAACTAATGAAATGGGATTAGAGCTAAGGGAAAGTAAGACATGGCCATAGTTGGACCAAAGAACTATCCCAATATCGATTGTAGAATAAGGGAGGAAAAGCCAAGGTAATACATAAGACCTAGCAAGATGATGCTAAGATATTTCTTAGGTCAAGTTGAACACCTTCTCATATTCTTGTGAAGGTAAGGGATGACACGAGCTAACATGTTTAGAGGGTTATAGGTTGGATAAGAAAATTATGAAATGGTTTAACTAAGACAAACAGAATTAACTTTACTAAAAGATGGCGAACTTATATGCCAAATTCCTTTCGAATTATACTAGCTAATGATAGACAGAGCTCAAAGCGGCTATAAAGGTCATTGTATGAACGAACTTTAGTAATACTTAGTAGACAACCCTAAGGATTGGGAAAATGAGAAGAAACCCAAAGGGTAGATTACCAATTAAAGTCTTCTCTAAGAAGTCGAGAAGTAATACATGAGCTCCCCACAAATATTGTCTTGAATAAAGGAGTTTAATTTACAGCTAGCATTTGGATATAAGTCCAAGAAGAAGTCAGGAATATAGGTAGGTCTTAGTATCGCCTTTCACCCTCATAACTAATGAGCAGAATAAGCATACTACTTAAATGCTGGGAGATATGTCATGCATTGGTGTTGTTAACTTTGAAGGTAGCTGGGATGGTCACCTACCACCTATCGAGTTTGCCTACAATAATAGCTACCATCCCAACATCCAAAGGGCCCATACAAGGATTTATATGGCAGGATGTGTAAGTCCCCTATTGATCGGGTTAATGTTAGGAAGACTAAACTAGCAGACCAGACCTAATTGAGCAAGCTATTAACTAGTAGCCAGAGTTGGCCGAAATTATAACCAGATAATCGACGTTGATATTTAGCGTTCAAGTCGATGACTAGGTATTCTTAAAAGTGTCACCCAAGAAGGGAATAATAAGATTCGGTAAGAAAAGGAAACTTAGCCCAAACTACATTAGAACTTATCAAGTTGCTCGTAAGATAGACAAAGTTACTTGTAAATTGAACTTCACAAATATACTGGTGATCCACCCAGAGTATGTCCCATAAATGATGTCCTAGAAATAGAAGAGTTATCCTATGAGGAAAAACTTATCGCCATCTTGGATTGGTAAATTAGAAAGTTGCGAACTGAGGACGTGACTTCCGTCAAAGAACTGTGGCAAAACAAAAACAAAGAGAGGGGATGACTTGAGAATTCGAAAAAGAGATCGATAAAAAATACTCATACATGTTTCCCATATCCAAGGGTAATCTGAACTCCTAAATGGAGCGGATGGTGATTGTTATAGAGAATGCCCAAAATCTCCCTGAAACCCTATAGGACAAGTTAACATTCGAGGACGAATGTTATAAAGGGGGGAAGGATGTTATATCTCATACTTTTGTACCTTGAGACGTGTTATTAAGCTTCTTAAAAATCGTCATGTGATCTCTATTATCTATAACATTACCAAATAACTCTAAGGAAGGGAGGATGTGATGCCCCGTGATAGTAAAGGTTGGAAATATAGTTATAAGTATTTGAAAGGAGTTGGAGGAAACCTAACAAATCATGGAACTTGACTTGCTTGCGTAAGCTATCGGCTTGGAAATCTTATATAACTAAGCTATTTGAGTACACGTCAAGCTTAAGTAGTAAGGAATATATAGGCTCTTAAAGTGAGATGAGATTAAGAAACCACGGAAGATAAGTAAGGAGACGACACACCTACTTGAAGTAAGTAGGTGACTCACCTACTTGGGGTGGACCCCACACTGCCATATGACAGCTTTGGGTTGGAGGCATGGATGAGGTGGTACCCTAAGGGGCTGACAAATGTCACCCCTAGAGGGATGCCATGTGTCACCTTCTAAAGGAGGGATATATACATGTGTAATATGCTGAAAATGTTTCATTTCTTCATCCTTTCACTTTAGAAAACTTAGAGAAACTAGAGAGAAGGCTAGAGGCAGCCACAGATTTTGCCAAGAAAAGGTAAGTCCTTCGATTTTGTTCCATAAGTTAAGTGTCTAAGGTATTCTTCAGTTAAGAAACGGTGTTTAACAACATAAAATTCTTCTTTGGGGCAACGAGGAGGTTTTTGTTCTTATTAACAAACCCATTTTAAATGGGACTGTTGTTAGTAATACTAGTACAACTCCTCGTTTAAAGCTTCTTTTTGAGTGATTCAAGATATTTTCGAAAGATATTTCATAGGTATATAACTTTTGTTGAGCCTCTAAAACCCAATTTTGCTTTTATCTTCTCAAAAAAGGGTGATGAAGTATAGGGGAGGTGCTGCCCAGATTTTATTTTGGAAATCCTACACGGACTGCTATTGGTATTTTTGGCATATCTTTTTGTACAAAATTTCTATAGGGGTGATTTGAAGTTTTATGCAACCCTAATACATATTTCTATAACTTTCATTGAGACTGCATTTCCTTTTTCCCTTAATTACCCCTTTGAAACTAAGCGACAATACAAGATGGTAGGCTGTCCAGAATTCACGTTTTGATGGTTTTGGTGAGTTTTGGCCAATTTCGGGTAAGGTAAGGTCTTTACTTTCAATTTTGAGGTTATGGTGTTGGTATGAAGTGTATTATATGTTTTGTAAGTAGTTGTAAATGTAAAAATATCATATAAATACTTTACGTTGCAAATAATCTAAAATTGAAGTCGTTATAGTTAAATTTTAGTCAAAATGACGCATTGTGCATGTGTGGTGCTGCTGCCGGTGTGCGGTGGTATGTTTCAGGGCCTAAAAGTATTCTAAAAAGGGTTTGGGAGATGTTGGTTGCAGACACACGACCCTCTACTTTGTATGGTTAAAGGTTTTACAAACTAGAAACTAGAAACCCTATTTTGGATATCGTAATTTTGAGCGAGTCGTTTTGAGTTTGTATTATGCAATGTTGATGTGAATTGCTTATATATATACTGAAGGTTGTTGTTTTTGGTTGGCTGTAGTGATTACGGATGTTATTAGAAATTCGTATAGGGCATGCTATAGAAGAGGTGCTGCCTGATTTTCGGTAATGCCTTAACTAACTAAAGAGCTAGTCGAGAAGACAATCAAGGAAACGAGTTCTATAAATACTCGCGTGTAACTTAAGATGCTGAAAGGTGAAGGGTTGTTGATACTCATATTGCTTTCATGTTAAATAGGGGCAAGGATGATGAGGCGAATGTGATAAAGAGTAAGCCATAAGAGGTAGATAAAGCTAACATTTCCTTCTTTTGGCATGTTTTTGGCATAAGTATGTAAAACCTATATTTTCTTTCTTTTGGGCATGTCTTAGATTTAAGTGATAAATGATATGTGTATGAAGCTTAGGGTAACTCTATTCAAGAGCTCTGAACATGATTCATGATTCATAATTTGTGCTCACTTCTGAATGTTAAGACTCTTAAAGTAGTTAAGGTCCTATTCCTCAAGTCTTCTATATGCTGAAAAGTAGTGTATGTAAAGCTTAACTCTTCTTTTTTTATGCCATGTCATAGCCATAAGTGGTTGGTATGTGTAGTGTGGAGGTATTTCCATTCTTAGATCCTCGAGCATGACTCGTTAATCTTATTAACTTCTTGATATTATAACTCCTGCGATGGTTGAGTCATGGTCTTGTAAGCCTTCTACGTGATAAAAAGTAATACACGTATAGCCTATATCTTCCTTTTCTTAAAACAACTTAATGTAAGTAAAATGATGTATGATATGACTTAGAGACGGTTCCATTTCTAGAGGTGACTCATGAATTGTACTTACTCTTGAATGATAAGGGTCTTAAAGTAGTCTCCTATACCTAGGGGATCTTGAACATATTTTATGGTGATACCTGAGGGATATTTGACATGTTACCAAGTCTTACATGCACGTATATGCATTGTTATGTGATATGTGGATCAGGCTATCATTCCTCGGCATTATTATATAATATGCATGTATATAGATCGGGCCATCGTTCTTCGGTACTAATATATGAGATATGGATTGGGTCGTCGTACCTCAGCAATATTACATGATATATGGATCGAGCCGTCGTTCCTCGGCATGTGCTTGCTATATATATGGATCAGGCTGTACATTCCACAGCTTTAATAATATGTATATGCCTATCATGATAGATGATGTATTTGTAACACCGAGTCCCTAAAAGGGCTGGATACGGTACATGGTAATAGTATACATGACTTTATTTTCTGAGGTACAGGTACAGTACCATATTAAATATTATACTTGTTTCCTAAATCCCTATTTCAATCATTATCTCAGTTATGTTATGCTTATATACTCACTACATATACCGTACTGACCCCTCATTTTCTGAAGGGTAGTATTTCATGCGCGCAGGTACAGACACAGGTTGTGGGAGTCCGCCAGCTTAGAATTCCACTTAGCAAGTTTGGAAGAAGCTCCATTGATTCAGAGCCGAGTTTGGTACCAAAGCTCTTATATATATATTTATTTATTCATGGGTACGGAGGGGGTCCTGTCCCTCCATATGATACAGTTAATACTCTTAGAGGTCTATAGACACGTGTATGTGGGTTGTTGATGAGTTTGTTTTTGTTATGCGTATATGTCGTGTTATAAATTTTATCATGTTATGGCAGCCTCGTCGGCTTGCATGCCCTTTCATGTTATGATATATGTGGAAGAGGCTATACGTATATAAAAAAAGTTTTGACCCATTAGGGTTGTTGTGTATAGTATCACATCACACATAATTCAACTTGACTATAGCTGATAGATACGTATATGGGGGTCCAAGTCAGATCCTAGTCGCACCCTTGATTTTGGGTCGTGACACATACGTACCTGTAGCCCCACTGAGTATGTTAACAGAATAACCAAAAGAGGAAAATCAAAAGACATCGCTAGAGAGCACACAAAAATAGATGTAGCATACGAAGGCCGTTAAGGCCGTCAGTGAACACAAGCCCAAAACATATATACATAACCCACATCACAAGTCTACAGACCTCTACAAAATGATAGCCTAGTCATATGACGGAATGGGGCCCCGTCGTACCCTTAACCAACATGTACAAATGTATAAAAGAAAAGTTAGTACCAAAATAATGCTCCGAACAAAGGAGCACTGCCAACCAACTGGGTGGATTTCCTAGGCGAGCGGATCAGCAAACTGAGCGTCTGTACCTGCGGGCATGAAATGCAGCCCCCCACCTCAAAAAAAGAGGGTCAGTACAGAAAATGTACTGAATATGTAAAGCATGGACTGTAAAAAGTAAAGTAATTACTAGAACAGAAGGTGCACAAATGAGCAAACTACCTAGAATACCAAAATGCTTTTCATAACCACAGATATTATATGCAGAAAACATATTCCATATTCGACCCCATTATGGGATTCGGTGAACAAATCATGGTTGCCGCCCTATCACCGATGCCACAACACATCATAACTCCAAAATAGGGAATATCTCTATAAAAGATCATATCATATCAGATTGTCATATCAAACTATTTCATATCATATGTCTACATGGCATATCATAACTCCATAAATCCCATGTACAGGTCATACCTGCCCTCTTACATTGGGGCACAGCAAACAATGCAAAGAAGTATGCATGATATCAAATCTTGGCTCAGGCTCAGTGAAAGAAGCATTGAGGCATCTATGAGTAGAGTAGTGAGAAACTATATGCAATTTAAATCATATTCGAGACTCAATAGAATAATCAAAATGAGCTATCATTCAAAATCAAGACTAGAGTCATATCAAATACCCTTTGAAAGTTACTATGGGTTATATCAAAATAGAACTTTTGGGAATCATATACACATATCAAGGCATAACAAATATCTTTTGGAAAATCAAGATGTTGGCCATCCTAGCGGCTCTACGTATAGGAACTTCCTTGGAATCATATAAAAGTCATATACTTATTTCATAAAAACCATGTCAACAAGGAAGATTAGCTTTACATATTTGTGCACAAAACATGCCAAGAGATAGAATAAACTTAATACACTTATGCCGAAGATATACCAAAAGAAAGTCTAAGCCTTACATACTTATGCCAAAAACATGCCAAAAGAAGGAAACATTAGCTTTATATACCTTTTACGGATTACTCTTAACACATTCGCCTCATCGTCACTTGAACCTATTTAACATGAAAGAAATATGAGCATTAACAACCCTCGACTTTCCAGCATCTTAAGTTACATACGAGTAATCATAGAACACATCTCCTCGCTTGCCTTCTCGACTAGTTCCTTAGTTAGTTAAGGAGTTGACGAAAATCGGGCAGCACCTCCCCTATAACATTCCCTATCCGAATTTTCAATTAGATCCCTAATTACTATAGACAACCACCAACAACAACCTACAGATCATATACAACTAATAATGGAATCATTACACAACATAAGCTCCAAACAACTTGCTGAAAATTATGATACAAAAATAGGGTTTCTAGTCTTTATTTCGCAAAACCTTTAATTATATCAAATGAGGGGTTTGGGTGTCTACAAAAATCATCCCACACACCTCTTTTAGAATATGTTTAGGCCCATAAACACACCACCACACACCTGAAGCAACTCACCACAGGCACAACATCTTGCTTTGACTACAATTTAACTATAGCGACTCCAAATGAGTTCTATAAATACTCGTGTGCAACTTAAGATGCTGAAAGGTCAAGGGTTGTTGATACTCGTATTTCTTTCATGTTAAATAAGGGAAAGGACGACGAGGCGAACAGAATAAGGAGTAAGTCGTAAGAGGTATATAAAGCTTTCTCTTGGAATGTTTTTGACATAAGTAAGTAAAGCCATTCTTCTTTCTTTCTGGCATGTCTTAGATATAAGTTACGAATGGTTTGTATATGAGACATGGGGATAATTCCATTCGTAAAGCTCTAAGTACATTTCATAATTCTTATCCAGTTCGTGATGGTAGAAATCCTGTAATAGTTGAGCTATTGCCTTTTTAAGGCTGTTATATGATAAAATGTAATACAGGTAAAGCGTCTCTTTCCATTCTTTTGGTATGTCGTAGTTTTAGGTGTGATGTGTATATGAAATGTGGGGACACACCTACTTAGAAAGCTTATGAATATGACTCACGACTCTTACCTACCAATTGAGGTGAGAGCTCTTATGCTAATTAAGTTAGTGCCTCCCACTATCTCCTCAATAATGAAACATAAAAGCTATCTCCTTTCTCTTGGCATATCCTTGATAGAAGTACAAGGTGTATATATTTGTGTGGAAGTTGGGGATGATCCCATTCATAAATCCCCGAGCATACTTCCATATTCCTATCCACTTCTGGATACTAGAACTCCCACAATAGTTGAGTTATCACCTCTCAAACTCCTATAGGATAGGAAGTGGTAAATATGTCAAGCTTATCCCTTCCTTCTTTCGACCTGGCTCAAAGATATATGATATATGACACGAGCTCTAGAGTAATTCCATTCTTTAGCTCTAAATGTGATTCATGTCTCTTACTCACTTTCGGGTGTCAAACTCTTAAAGTAGTTGAGCTACCTTCCGTGAACCATCTATATGTCGATTAGTAGTAGGATGTAAAGCTTCTTTTAAACGACTCTAGAATGACAGATGTTCCTGATTTCCTTAAGCCGGTTGGCAGTACCCTAAAATATGTCTACAACTCCTGAGACTTCACATAATGTAGCCCTAGGGGCACTTAAAGGGCACATGAGATAATTATTATCCTAATCCACGAATGATAGTCTGTATGACTACCTTATTCAGTTTCAGATAATGATCCACCTGTGCGTGGTTGATAATGACATTAAGTCCCATAAAGGGTCGGGTACGATATATGATAATGACACCGAGTCCAATAAAGGGTCAGTATGGTATATGATAATGACATCGAGTCTCATAAAGGGCCAGGTATGGTATATGATAATGACATCGAGTCCCACAAAGGGTCGAGTACAGTATATGATTATTATGACACCGAGTCCCTAGTGGGCCGGGTACGGTATATGATAATATGATTATAACACCGAGACCCATTGTTATACCCCACACTCTCAAGCTCGGAATGTCTCTTAAGTTCTTTAGACATTCTCATGTTAGATGGATAAACTACGACACTATCAAACGACTCCAAGGAAAGGAGAATGTGTTACCCCATAGTAGAGAAGGTTGGAAATAGAGTCATAAGATTCCGGAAGGAATTGGAGGCCAAATAATGAGTCGTAGGACTCGATTTACCTATGTAAGCTACCAACTTAGATGTCTTTCATACTTGAGTTTCTTAAGGACATACCAAGCTTACGTAGCATGGATTACATAGGATCCTAAAATAAGACGAGATTACGAACCCACGATGAAGGGAAAAAGACGACACGTAGAAGCCAATGGAGGAGCGACACGTGGTAGCACCTCAAAAAAGTAGGTGACCCACCTACTTAGAGTCAAGTAGGTGACCCACCTACTTGGAAGGTAGGGCCCATAAGGACACGTGACAGCCTAGGGGTAAGGCATGGATCTGTGGCCCAATAGGGGCTGGACATATGTAACCATATGGGGATGACACATGTCACATCCTAGGACAACATGTATATGTGTCTTATACTTCAGTTCTGATCCATTAAGCTTCAGCAAAAAAACTCAAGAACAAACCCTAGAACAAGAGAGAAAAACATGACGGCTTGGAGGAGAAAAATAGGTACGTCCCAATTTCGCTCTATAAAATAATTAGATAAGGTATTATTTTATCAATTGGAGGTGGCTAACAACGTATCTTACCTATTTGTGGAAGCAAAAACGAGTAACAAGCAGCCATAACATTTGAGCCGCGTCAAGGAGGTTCCGAAGTTAATTTTCAGCATGTTTGGAAGGCCATTTGATAAGCTATGGATTGATTCTCTTCTCCCACATTTTTAAGGCTTTTTAAATGTTATGAGGGTGTTCATAATGTAAATTTAAGGTTTTTAGCAGCACCAAACGGACAACAAACAATCCACTCCGTTTCAGCACATCAAGAGATTTTCCGAGGTGTGTTTTGGTGTGTTTTGGCCAATTTTGGCTAAGGTAAGGTTTATCCTTTAAATTTGGACTTTATGAGGTTGTTAAGTAGTGTATTATGTACCTTTTATACTGATTTAATTATGAAAAAAATCATGGGAATGCTTAGCAAAAGAAATAATCTAAATTGAAGTCGCCATAGTTAAATTGTAGTCGAAGGGAGGCGTGGTGTGTTTGGAGGATTATTATGGTTGTGTGGTGTGTGTTTCAGGGTCTAAATGTGTTCTAAAATAGGTTTGGTAGATGATAGTTTCCGCCACATGATTCCACTCTTCGTACGGTTAAAGGTTTCGCAAAATAGAAACTAGAAACCCTATTTTGGTATTACAATTTTCAGCAAGTTGGGTGGAGTTTATATTGTGTAATGCTACCATGTTCTATTTGTATATGATCTGCAGGTTGTTGTTGTTGGTTGGCTGTGGTAATTAGGTATGTAATTGGGAATTCGGATAGGGCATATTATAGGGGAGATGCTTCCCTATTTCCGGTAACTCTTTAAATGGGTTAAGGAACTAGTCGAAGAGGCGAGCAAGGAAATGAGTTATGTGAATACTAAGGTGCAATCGAAGGCGCTGAAAAGTTTAAGGTTGTTGATACTCGCCTTTCTTCCATGTTAAATAGGTTTGGATGACGACGACGTGGACGTGATTAAGAGAAGTTCATACGAGGTATGTGAAGCTTTCTTTTGGCGTGTTTTGGAATAAGTATGTAGAGCTATCTTTATTTTCTTTTGGCATGTCTTAGATGTAAGTTACGAATGATATGTATGTGATATTTGAGATTCAATCCATTCATAAAGCCCTGAATAAAAGTCGAAACTCTCGTTTACTATTTGATGTTAGAACTCCTACAATAGCTGGGTTGTTGCCTTTAAGTTTTTAATGTGATGAAAAATAGTAAATGTAAAGCCTATCTCTTCTTTCCTTTGGAATGGCTTCGTTTTAAGTAAAATGATATATGATATGGGTTTAGAGGTAATTCCAGTTATGAGCTCTGAGTGTAACTCGTGACTTGTAGTCACTTTTGAAGATTCAGAGTCTAAAAGTAATCAAATTACTATTCTCAAGCCTGCTATATAGTGAGTAGTAAGTGAAGGTACCAGCTCTTCTTTTTAAAGGCTTTGAAATGATAAATGCGTCTGATTGCATAAGTTGAGTTTTTAACTAGATAAATTGTGTTTCTGATTGCATAGACTATATTTTTGATTGCATAAATTGTGTGGCATTATGTTGATGCATATCTGTGATCCTTGAAGCCCTAACTGATGTAAGCCCTAATGACATCTAAAGGGGTACCTCGGATAATTACTCCCCTAGTCTTCAGGTGATGGTTCACTTGACTGTTTCATCGAGTCTCAGATAATGACTTAGTTGCATATAGTTTCCCACTACTCTACTCATGCATACTATAACCAATCCTTCACCACGTCCCACGATGGGCTGGGAATAGTTATCGTGCACAATTTTACTATTTCTTTCACCACATCCCGGGCTGGATTTGTACAGTTCCACGCACGAGGAGATGATTCTATACGTGAGATGTGATATATGTTATATGTTATGACGATATGATTATTCACCGAGTCCCGGGTCAGCTGTAATATGATAGTATATGTGGCAAAATAAGGAAGGAACACTGAGTCCCTCCTTAGAGGGGCGGGTACGGTATGTAGATTATGATGGTACGCTATAGACGTACACCACTCCATTCACCGAGTCCCTCGCTAAAGGGGCCGAATACTTTATGTAGGCATACATATGAGATTAGGGTGATACATTTGCGACCCCAAGCCCTGTAGTGAATCGTATGTAATACGATCACATACATGATAAGATTATACCGTATACGATGATATGATACCGTATACGATGATATGACGAAATTAAATACATGATAATACGATGACTTGTGAATATGAGAAAATGATTATGACACTGAGTTCACCAGAGGGCTGGGCACAACATATGATGATGTGTATGATTTACGTGTCCTAAGGTGCAGGTACAGTAATTCGTTAAGTTGTTATACTTGTCCCCTACATCCTTATTTCAGTTATGATCTCAGTTACGATATGTTATGCTTTACATACTCAGTACATATATCATACTGACCCCCCTTTTTCTCGGAGGGCTGCATTTTATGCCTGCAGGTACAAATGCTCATTTTGGAGATCTATCAACTTAGGAGTTACTCTCAACTATGTTGAATGTGCTCCACTGTTCTTGAGGCTAATTTTTGATACTAGTCATTTGATGTATATATTTATTTATGCAAGGCTATGACGGGGGCCCTGTCCCGCCATATGATGCAGTTATTACTCTTAGAGGTTTGTAGACATGTGTGTGGGGTATTTATAAGTGCATTCCAGTTGTGCTCATATGACGTATTGCAAATGTTTTTATGGTATGGCAGCCTCGTCGGCTCGCGTGCCCTTTCCTGTTATGATACAGGTGAATGAGGCTCCAGGTTTATGAAAAAAAAGTTTTTGATCCATTGGAGTTTCTGTATAGTATCACTTTGTTCATAGTTCAATTTGACTACAACTGATAGGTAGGTATACGGGGGTCCAAGTAGGACCCCAATCGCGACTTACGGGGTTGGGTCGTGACAAAAGTGGTATCAAAGCAGTTCGTCCTTGGAATATCTGCAGACCGTGTCTAGTAGAGTTTTGTTTATCGATGTGTTGTACACCACATCTATAGACAGGAGGCTACAAAACATTTAGGATGTTACTTTCTTTCATATCTAAGATCGTGCGATAGAGCCGAGCCTTTGGAAATGAAATTCCTCATACTAACCTGTGATTTTAGCAGGAGGACAACGTCGATAGAAGAAAGTAACTGACAATATTGGATGTTCTAAAGCATGCAGGTAAGCAAAGATATGAAGGACCTATATCAGGTAAGGTGTTGTAATATAATTGCTATATAAAGTTGGAAAATGAAAGGAAAATTATACAGGAAAGTGCAACAGGTGCAGTTCGAGGGGACATATGAGGTAAGTCCATGTTCATACTGCTAATGTGGGCGCCCTATGTGCCTACGATATAATACGATACATATATATATATATGTATGTCCTGTGAGACTGCGATATGATACAATATGAATATATATATATATATATGTTGGCCCTGTGAGGCATTGTTGGCATTTTCTGAATGCAGATGTTGGGATAGTAAGAAATATAGAGGAAACTCTGCCCAAATTTTCGTAGAAATAAAAAGAGAATGAGATATAGGGCTATAGTATGTCTTGAAAGGTTGTTCTTATAACAATGATGAGATTTTACTAAACAAGTATGGCTGACCTAGAGAAATGAGTTAATTGCTAAATTAATGGCAATAGAAACTAGGAGGTCGATACTGATATAGTAGAACAAAGTTGGAAAAGAGCTATAAGCCAAATATGATGACTTAGAGAAGACTGATAGATTGGGATAAAATGATATAGTAAGGCATCTCTTGAATTGATACATAGGGATAAAATATGATAAGTTATAGTTAAAGGAAGTACCAGTATGATTAAGACAAGAGTACGAGGGATAATTAATTATGATGGATATGAAGTGTTAATAAGACAGCTTATGAAACATTAAGGATAATACTAACTAAGAAGGGTAAGTAGCCCATAGTAAGAATCGTGAAGAAAGTCGAGTGGTGTTATACTATGGGACTGAATGCGAATAGGGTACCAGGTAAATATAACAAACACCGCTATGAGAATAAGTAAAGGGTAATATGGAATTCCTTACGCCCAACCAAAAATGGAAATGAGCTGAAGATATAATATAGAAGTTCTAATAGAGACACTCGAGATAGATGTGATTAATTAAGTATGAGTATCGAACAAAAAGAGAAATAGACAGTTATGAACTGGAGGTATAGTGCGATGAAAAGGTATTAAGACAAGGCCACTACTACAATGAAGTTGATATGGTTTTAAGCAGGATTAGAAGTGAGCCTTAAGCACACGACAAAGATGCAAGCTTAGGAGGCATAAAGAATAATGGTGTACACGTGACCCCACTTTAATAATTAGTGGTATCCACTATAGTAAGGTTAATATAATGACGGGGCTTGAAATACGAATCATGAAAGTATAAGTACTCCCTAGTGGAGAATTGGAACCAATTATGAGCACGAGTTAATTACTGATTGGGATGTGTCTTTGAATGCACTGCTACATTATGGATATTACTCGAGTATCAACCATTAGATGATATTTTATATGATATACTGCGAATACTAAAGCACCCTATGGTTGTGCTAGGGTTTCCTATAAAGGCAACCTAATGTATAGATGATTGAATAGAAAATGTAGATATGGTGCAGCACGTTAAATATGTTGGAATAGAATCATTCGCGTGTGAATAGATGAAAATAAATGGAGAATGACCTGGGTACACCTTAAAAGGGGGGAAGTGGACAAAAGAAGTACAAGTGTAAGAGAAAATCAACCGACGCTATTGTATACAAGTAGGAATGCTTAAACTTCAAACGACACCCCATAAGGGATGGACGTGATCATACCCGCACTAATGCACCGGATTCCATTAAACCGCCGAAGTTAAGTGTGCTTGGGTGAGAGTAGCATTGGGATGGGTGACCCCCTAGGAAGTAAGAAAGGGAACGAAACAAGTATGACGAAAAGAGATTATAAAGGCGTGTTAGTATGATGACACATATAGAACAGAGTAAGCCAAGAGCAGAAAAGATTATGACTGAAATATAATGCACTTCGTGAAAATGGCATAAGAATAGTTGTGCCGCTTATGAACATTGGCATACTAAGAGAAAGGTCAAATGATTACTCGATAAAAGGAAGTCAGTAATAGCAATATGATTGCTATATGTAGAATCTAGTAAAGGAAAGTGTAAGATGGTTCGAGGCAGAGCTATTAACATATAATCAGTATTAAGGACAAAAGCCATAGCAGAGCCCTGACCTACACCGAAGGAGGTAAGCCGCTAGTATAACAACACTAAAGCATTTTTTGAATGGGTCTACATACCTAGACACGTTTGTGTAAGAATTACAGTATAATGTGTGGTAATAAAACTAGAAAGAAGATCTGAGTAAAAGAGCAAGGTAGCATACCTAAGGTGTTACAAATTGAATTAAGAGGAGTTGTATAATTGCTTAAACGAAGGGGAGCATCAGAGGGTTGATAGCCTATTACGGGGGATGGGAATCCCGACTCGGAAGTGGAAAGTAGTTAATATGTATTATAGTATGAGTTGACCTCGCATTCTAAGGAACTGGGAGTTCATACGGGCTATGGTAGATGGGCTGACAGAATCAACCTGTTCCCCTCCAGTTAAGAAGGTATATTCAGCTGAGGGTTATGCGAGATGACATAGTAGGGAAATAATAAGATTTCACAGAGTTCCCACATCTATTATCTCATACAGGGAAGTTCAATTTACAGCTAACCATTGGAAATCATTCCGGAAGGGATTGAGGAACATAGATGAATCTTAGTATGACATTTTTCCCTTCGATTAAGGGACAGGCCCGGATGTGATCCACTAAATTATTGATAAAGTAAAGCTTATTCCTGGATAAGATATCGATTAGCAGCCTAGAGTCGGCAAGAAGGGGATACATTGGTCCCTCTCAGGTCATTTGTAGAGTAGATAAGACTGCCTATGAGTTGGACCTACCATTCGATTTGAAACAATATATTCAATTTTCATAGATCAATGTTCCGCAAGCATATAAACGACGCTCCCACAATATTTCTCATGGAGAAGGTCCACGTAACAGGGAGTTATCCTACGAGGGGCAACCTATTGCCATCTAGGATAAGCAGATTAAAAGGGTTGCGAACTAAGGACGTAACTTCCATCAAAGTACTATAGCAGAATAAGAATCGTGAAGGACTAACCTGGGAAGTTAAAAAGGACATGAAACACAGGTATCCGTACCTATTCCCAATGTCTGCAGATAACCCCCACTCTTGGAACTCATATATTAATTACTTGGATGAAAATGTGTATTATCGCGATAGGAGGGAGGCAATCTCCCTATAGTTTGTATAAAGTCTTAAGGGAAGTTTTATTCAACATTCGGGGACGAATGTTCTAAAGGGGGGAAGGATGTTACACCCCACACTCTCGAGCTTGGAATGTATCTTAAGTTCTTTAGACATTATCATGTGAGCCGAATAAGCTATGACACTATCAAACCACTCCAAGTAAAGAAGAATGTGTTACCCTATAGTAGAGAAGGTTGGAAATAGAGTCATAAGAATCTGGAAGGAATTGGAGGCCAAATAACGAATCATAGGACTCGATTTACCTACGTAAGCAACCAACTTAGACATCTTTCATACTTGAGTTTCTTAAGGACATACCAAGCTTACGTAGCATGGATTACATAGGATCCTAAAATAAGACGAGATTATGAACCCATAAGGAAGGGGAAAAGACGACACGTGGAAGACAATAAAGGAGAGACATGTGGCATCACCTCAAGAAAGCAGGTGACCCACCTACTTAGGGTCAAGTAGGTGACCCACCTACTTGGGAGGTGGGGCCTACATGGACATATGGCAGCCTAGGGGTAAGGCATGGATCCATGGCCCAATAGGGGCTGGACACGTGTCACCATATGGGGATGACACGTTTCACCTCCTAGGACCACAGAGATACATGTATATGTATCTTATACTTTAGTTCTGATCCATTAAGCTTCAAAAAAAAAACTCAAGAACAAACCCTAGAAAAAAAGAGAAAAACATGACGGCTTGGAGGAGAAAAATAGGTACGTCCCAATTTTGCTCCCTAAATTAATTAGATAAGGTATTATTATATCAATTGGAGGTGGTTAAAAATGTAGATTACCTATTTGGGGCAGCAAAAACGAGTAACAAGCAGCCACAACATTTCAGCCGCGTCAAGGAGGTTCCGAAGTTAATTTTCAACGTGTTTGGAAGGCCATTTGATAAGCAATGGCTTGATTCTCTTCTCCCATGATTTTTTAAGGGTTTTTACATGGTATGAGGGTGTTCATAATGTAAATTTAAGGTTTGGAGCAGCAACAAATGGACAGCAAACAGTCCACCCCATTTCAGCACATCAAGAGATTTTCCGAGGTGGGTTTTGGCGTGTTTTGGCCAATTTTGGGTAAGGTAGGGTTTCTCCTTTAAATTTGTATTTTATTAGGTTTTTATGGAGTGTATTATGTACCTTTTATACTGCTATAAGTATGAAAAAAATCATGGGGATGCTCAGCGAAAGAAACAATCTAAATTGAAGTTGTCGTAGTTAAATTGTAGTCGAAGTGAGGCGTGATGTGTTTGGAGGCTTCTTATGGTGGTTGTGTGGTGTGTGTTTCAGGGTCTAAATGTGTTATAAAATAGGTTTGGGAGCTGCTGGTTTTAGCCACACGATTCCACTCTTCGTACGATTAAAGGTTTCGCAAAATAGAAACTAGAAACCCTATTTTGGTATTACAATTTTCAGCGAGTTGGGTGGAGTTTATATTGTGTAATGCTGCCATGTTCTATTTGTATATGATCTGCAGGTAGTGGTTGTTGGTTGGCTGTGGTAATTAGGTATGTAATTGGAAATTCGGATAGGGCATATTATAGGGGAGATGCTGCCCAATTTCCGGTAACTCTTTAAATGGGTTAAGGAACTAGTCGTAAAGGCGAGCGAGGAAATGAGTTATGTGAATACTAAGGTGCAACCGAAGGTGCTGAAAAGTTTAAGGTTGTTGATACTCGCCTTTCTTCCATGTTAAATAGGTTTGGAGGACGACGACGTGGACGTGATTAAGAGAAGTTCATACGTGGTATGTGAAGCTTTCTTTTGGCGTGTTTTGGAATAAGTATGTAGAGCTATCCTTCTTTTCTTTTGGCATGTCTTAGATTTAAATTACGAATGATATGTATGTGATATTTGGGATTCAATCATTCATAAAGCCGTGAATAAAAATCGAAACTCTCATTTACTTTTTGATGTTAGAACTCCTACAATAGCTGGGTTGTTGCCTTTAAGTCTTCTATGTGATGAAAAATAGTAAATGTAAAGCCTATCTCTTGTTTCCTTTGGAATGGCTTAATTTTAAGTAAAATGATATATGATATGGGTTTAGAGGTAATTCCAGTTATGAGCTCTGAGTGTAACTGGTGACTTGTAGTCACTTCTGAACATTTAGAGTCTAAAAGTAATCAAATTACTATTCTCAAGCCTACTATATAGTGAATAGTAAGTGGAGGTACCAGCTCTTCTTTTTAAAGGCTCTGAAATAATAAATGCGTCTGATTGCATAAGTTGAGTCTTTAGCAAGATAAATTGTGTTTCTGATTGCATAGACTATATTTCTGATTGCATAAATTGTGTGGCATTATCTTGATGGATGTCTGTGATCCCTGAAGCCCAACTGATGTAAGCCCTAATGACATCTAAAGGGGTACCTCGGATAATTACTCCCCTTGTCTTCAAGTGACGGTTCACTTGACAATTTCATCGAGTCTTAGATAATGACTTAATTGCATATGGTTTCTCACTACTCTACTCATACATACTGTAACCTATCCTTCACCGCGTCCCATGATGGGCCGGGAATAGTTATCGTGCATAGTGTTACTATTCTTTCACCGTGTCTTGGGCTGGATTTGTACAGTTCCATGCACGAGGAGATGATTTTGTACGTGAGGTATGATATATGTTATATGTTATGATGATACAATTATTCATCGAGCCCCGGGCCAGCTATAATATGATAGTATATGTGGCAAAATAAGGAAGGAACATCGAGTCCCTCCTTAGAGGGCTGGGTACAGTATGTATATTATGATGGTATACTATAGATGTACACCACTCCATTCACCGAGTCCCTCGCTAAAGGGGCCGGATACTTTATGTAGGCATGCATATGAGATTAGGGTGATATATTTGCGACCCCGAGCCCCGTAGTGAACCGGATGTAATACGATCACATACATGATAAAATTATACCGTATACGATGATATGATACCGTATATGATGATATGATGAAATAAAATACATAATGATACGATGACTTGTGAATATGAAAAAATGATTATGACACTGAGTTCGCTAGAGGGCCGGGTACAGCATATGATGATGTGTATGACTTACATGTCCTAAGGTGCAGGTACAGTAATTCATTAAGTTGTTATACTTGTCCCCTGCATCCCTATTTCAGTTATGTTCTTAGTTACGATGTGTTATGCTTTACATACTCAGTACATAGATCGTACTGACCCCCCTTTTTCTCTGGGGGCTGCGTTTCATGCCCGCAGGTACAAATGCTCATTTTAGAGATTTATCAGCTTAGGAGTTACTCTCAACAAAGTTGAATGTGCTCCACTATTCTGGAGGCTAATTTTTGATACTGGTCATTTGATGTATATATTTATTTATGCAGCGGTACGGCGGGGGACCTGTCCTGCAATATGATATAGTTATTACTCTTAGAGGTCTATAGACATGTGTGTGTGGGTTATTTGTAAGTGCATTCCAGTTGTGCTCATATGACGTATTGCAAATGTTTTTCACGGTATGGCAGCCTCATCGGCTCGCATACCCTTTCCTGTTATGATACAAGTGAATGAGGCTCCAGGTTTATGAAAAAAAAGTTTTTGACCCATTGTACTTTATGTATAGTATCACTTTGTTCATAGTTCAATTTGACTACAACTGATAGGTAGGTATACAGGGGTCCAGGTTGGACCCCAGTCGCGACCTACGGGATTGGGTCGTGACATCCATAATAGGCCAGCTACGGTATGATAAGATATGATGGTATGAGAGGGTAACGGTATGATATAGATGCACATTACTCTCTTGACCGAGTCCCTCACTAAAGGGCCGGATAAGATAGATAGGCATGCATATGAAAACCTAATAATGTATTTGTAATGTATGAGATGATGCCATATACGATTGTATGATGCCGCATACGAAGATATGGTGAGACTGAGTCCTACTGTGGGCTGGGTAAACTGTTACACTTGTGTCCTGCCTCCTAATTTTAGTTGTTGTCTTAATTATGATGTTTTATGCTTTAAATACTCAATACATGTATCGTATAGAAACCTTTCTTCAGAGGGCTATATTTCATGCCCGCCTGTACAGGTACACGTGTTGGGGATCTATCATCTTAGGATTTCCACTCAGCTATGTTGAAAGTGTTCCACCATTCTAGAGCCTAGCTTTTAGTGCTGATCTTTTATAGTACATATTGGTTTATTCAGGGGTACGGCGGGGGCCCTGTCCTTCTATATGATACCGTTACTATTCTTAGAGATCTGTAGACATATATAAGTGAGTTATTTATAAGTTTATTTCAATTATGCCTATACGACATGTTCTAAATATTTTTACGTTATGACAGTCTGGTCGGCTTGTATGCCCTTTCATTGTACGATACGAATGAAAGAGGCTACATGTACATGAAAAAGTTTTAACTGAGTAGGGTTTTTATGAGTAGTATCTTTTGTTCATAGTTCGATTTGACTACAACTGATAGGTATGTGTATGGGTGACAAGGTCGGACCCCAGTCGCAGCCCACGGGGTTGGGTTGTGATAGAAGTGGTATCAGAGTAGTTCATCCTCAGAGTGTCTACAGACTGTGTCTAGTAGAGTCTTAATTATCGATGTGTTGCGCACCACATATATAAACAGAAGGCTACAGGACATTTAGGATGTTTCCTTTCTTTCATATCTAAGGTCGTGCGATAGAGCTGACTTATAGAAAGTGGAATTCCTTATACTAACCTCTGATTTCACATGAAAGACAACTTCGATAGAAGAAAATGACGGACGATATGGGAAGTTACAAAGCAAGTAGTTAAGCCATGGCACGAAAAATGTGTGCCAGGTAAGGTATGGAAATACGACCTTGTAGGTGACACACCTAGTTGAGGTGGGTCCCATATGGCCATGTGGCAACCTCTAATAGGTTGCATGGATGAAGTGGCCCAATGATAGTTTGACATGTGTCACCCTTAGGGGATGACATGTGTTACTTCTAAGAAAGGATATATATGTTCCTTTTGATGACTAAGTCATCTTATATTTATTTTACACTTAGAAAAAATAGAGAGAGTAGAGAGAAAAACTAGAGAAGCCAAGGGAGGGAGCTACAGGTTGGCTAAGACAAAAAGGTAAGGCCCGATTTCATTCCATGAATTAATTATTTCAAGTATCCTACGGTGATATAGCGGTGTTTAATAAAAAAAATTCAATTTGGGGCAACGAGGAGGTTTGTGTTCTTGTTAACAAATCCATTTTTGAATGGTACTGTTGTTAGTAGTACTAGTATAACTCCTTGTGTAAACCTTCATTTTGAGTGATTCATGATGTTTTGGGAATCTATTTCATAGGTATATAACTTTCATTTAGCCTCTAAAACCCAGTTTTGCTTTTCTCTGCTCTAAAAAGGGTGATGAAGTGTGGGGGAGGTGCTGCCCAGATTTTGTTTTGGAAATCATACACGAACTGTTGTTGGTATTTTGGGCATATCCTTTTGTACAAAATTGCCGGAGGGGTGATTCAAAATTTTATGCGACCTTAATATACATGTCTATAACTTTCCTTGAGGGAACAAATCCTGTTTCCCTCAATTACCCTTTCGAAACTAAGGGACAAAATAAGAGAGTAGGTTGTCCAAAATTCATGTTTTGAAAGTTTTGGCGAGTTTGATGAGTTTAACGTAAGGTAAGGTCTTTCCTTTCAATTCCAAGTTTATTATGTTGTTATGAAGTGTATTACATGTCTTGTAGATGGATGGAAATGTTAAAATATCGTAGAGATGCTTGACGTTAGAAATAACCTAATTTGGAATCGCTATAGCTAAATTGTAGTCGAAATAAGGTATTATGCATGTGGGGTACTGCTGAAGGTATATGGTGTTGTGTTGCAGGGCCTAAAATTTTTCTAAAAAAGGTTTGGGGAGCTGTTGGTTGCAGCCACACGACCCTCCGCTTCGCACGGTTAAAGGTTTTATGAAATAAAGATTAAAGACCCTATTTTGGTATTGTGATGTTAAGCAAGTTGTTTGGAGCCTATGTTGTGTAATGTTGCCATGTTTTATATTTATATGAACTATATTTTATTGTTGTTGGTTGGCTGTAGTAACTAAGAATGTAATTGGAAATTCAGATAGGACAAGTTATAGGGGAGGTGCTGCCCGATTTATGATAACGCCTTAACTAACTAAAGATCTAGTCGAGAAGATAAGCGAGGACATGAGTTCTATAAATATTCGTGTGCAACTTAAGATGCTAAAAGGTCAAGGTTTATTGATACTCGTATTGCTTTTATGTTAAATAGGGGCAAGGATGACGAGGTGAACAGAATAAGGAGTAAGCCGTAAGAGGTTTGTAAAGATTTCTCTTGACATGTTTTTGGCATAAGTATGTAAAGCCATTCTTCTTTCTTTCTGGCATATCTTAGATATAAGTTACGAATGATTTATATATGAGACATGGGGATAATTCCATTCGTAAAGTTTTGAGTATATTTCATAATTCTTATCAATTTTGTGATGGTAGAATTCCTGTAATAGTTGAGCTATTGGCTTTTTAAGGCTATTTTATGATAAAATGTAATGCAGGTAAAGCGTATCTTTACATTCTTTTGGCATGTTGTAGTTTTAGGTGTGATGTGTATATGAAATGTGGGGACACACCTACTCAGAAGCTTATGAATATGACTCACGAGTCCTACCTACCAATTGAGGTGAGAGCTCCTATGCTCATTAAGTTAGCGCCTCCCACTATCTCCTGAATGATGAAACATAGAGGGTATGTAAAGCAATCTCCTTTCTCTTGGCATATCCTTGATAGAAGTGCAAGGTTTATATATATGTGTGTGCAAGTTGGGGATGATCCCATGCATAAATCCCCGAGCATACTTCCTGATTCCTATCCACTTCTGGATACTAGACCTCCCACAATAGTTGAGTTATTACCTCTCAAACAAATATAGGATGGGAAGTGGTAAATATGTCAAACCTATCCCTTCCTTATTTCGACCTGGCTCTTGGATAGAATATATGACACGAGCTCTAGAGTAATTTTATTCTTTAACTCTGAATGTGATTCATGTCTCTTACTTGCTTCCGGGTGTCAAACTCTTAAAGTAGTTTAGCTACTTTTCCTAAACCGTCTATATGCCGATTAGTAGTGGTATATAAAGCTCCCTTCTAAAAGACTCTGGGAAGACAGATATCCCTGAATTGCTTAAGCCGGTTTGCATTACCCTAAAATATGTCTAGCACTCCTGAGACTTCACTTAATGTAGCCCTAGGGGCACTCAAAGGGCACCTGAGATAATTATTGTCCTGATCAACGAATGATAGTATGTTTGAATACCTTATTAAGTTTTAGATAATGATCCACCTGTGCGTGGTTGATAATGACATCGAGTCCCATAAAAGGACGGGTACGGTATATGATAATGACACCAAGTCCCATCAAGGGACAGGTACAGTATATGATAATGACACCGAGTCTCATAAAGGGCCGGGTATGGTATATGATAATGACACCGAGTCCCATAAAGGGCCGGGTATAGTATATGATGATTATGACACCGAGTCCCTAATGGGATGGGTATTGTATATGATGATATGATTATAATAGCGAGACCCATAATGGGCTAGGTATGGTATGATAAGATATGATGGTATGAAAGAGTAATGGTACGATATTGATGCACATTTCTCTCTTAACTGAGTCCCTCACTAAAGGGCCAGATACGATAGATAGGCATGCATATGAAAACCTAATGTTGTATTCGTAATGTATTGGATGATGCCATATACGATTGTATGACGCTGCATACGAAGATATGGTGGCACCAAGTCCCACTGCAGGCAGGGTAAACTGTTACACTTGTGTCCTACTTCCTTATTTCAGTTGTTGTCTTAATTATGATGTTTTATGCTTTATATAATCAGTACATGTATCGTACTGACCCCCTTTTTTGGGGGGGCTACATTTCATGCCCATAGGTACAGGTACACGTGTTGGGGCCTAGCTTTTGGTGCTGCTCTTTTAAAGTACATATTAGTTTATTCAGGGATACGGCATGGGCCCTGTCCCGCCATATGGTACCGTTACTATTCTTAGAGGTCTGTAGACATATATAAGTGAGTTGTTTATGAGTTTATTTTGATTGTGCCTATACGGTATGTTGTAAATGTTTTTACTTTATGGTAGCCTAGTTGACTTGCATGCCGTTTCATGATACGATACGAATGAAAGAGGCTATATATACATTAAAAAGTTATAACTTAGTGGTGTTTTTGTGAGTAGTATTTCTTCTTCCTAGTTTGATTTGACTTCAGCTGATAGGTATGTGTATGGGGAGCCAGGTCGGACCCCAATCACGGCACATAGGGTTGGGTCGTGACAACCCAACTCACATGACGACTTCTAAAAAACTTAAGAGCCTTCCCAGAAATTTAAGAAGCTTAAGAAGCGTTTCAAGGTACCAAAGTACGGGGTATAACAATCGGGCCATCGTTGCTTAGCATTATTATACAATATGTATGTCTACGGATTAGTCCGTTGTACCTCGGCATTATTATATGATATATGAATCGGGTTATTGTACCTCTGCATCATTATATGATATATGGATTCGGCTGTCGTACCTTGGTATTTTTATATAAGATATAGATCGGGCCGTCGTTCCTCGGCATTATTATACAATATGTGGATCTGGCCATTGTTCCTCAGCATGTACTTGCTATATACATAAATCGAGTTATACCTTACACAATGCTAATAGTACATATGTGCCTATGATGATAGAATGATGTATTTGTAACATATGAGATGATGTCATATACGATGGTATGATGCCGTATATGATTATGTGATAACACAGAGCCTCACAGTGGGTCGAGTACGGTATATGAGGATGATGTACATGCCCTCATTTCATAAGGTGTAGGCATAGTAATTGTTAACTGTTATACTTGTGTTCTTGTATCCCTATTTCAGCTGTTGTCTCAGTTATGATATTTTATGCTTTATATACTCAGTACATCTATCATACTGACCCCCTTTTTTCATGGGGCTGTATTTCATGCCTGCAAGTAAAGGTATGCATTTTGGAGATACATAAGCTTAGGATTTCCACTCAGCTATGTTGGGAGTGCTCCATTATTTTGGAGCCTAGTTTGTTGGTACCGATCCTCCTATGTATAGATTTATTTGTTCAGGGGTAAGGCGGAGGCCCTGTCCCACAATATATTACCATTGACATTCTTAGAGGTCTGTAGACTTATGTATGTGGGTTGTTTATAAGTTTGCTTCAATTATGCCTATATGGCGTGTAGTAAGTGTTGTTATGTTATGGCAGCCTTGTTGGCTTACATGCTTTTTCATGTTAGGATACAAATGAAAGAGGCTATGTGTGACAACCCAACCCTATAGGCCGCGACTAGGGTCCATTTTTGACCCCCGTATACATGTTTATAAGCTGTGGCCAAATCGAACTGTAAATAACACAATACTATGCAATATAACCCTATTGGGTGATAACATTTTCATAAACCTGTAGCCTCTTTCTTTTGTATCACATCATTAGAGGGCACGCAAGCTAACAAGGCTTCTATAACATAATATTATATACCATACATCATGTAAACCCAACTGAACCAAACTGACATATACAACCCACATATACATGTCTACAAACCTCTAAAAATATTAACGACAATATATGGCAAGACAGAGCCCCTGCCATACCCCTGAATAGACAAAACAATTTTGTACATCAGTGGTCAGTACCAAAAACTAGGCTTCGATACAATGAAACCTCTTCAAGTTGAGCTGAGCGAGATCCTAAGCTGACGGACTCCCAAAACCTGTATCTGTACCTACGAGCATGAAACGCAGCCCCCCCCTCCCCGTGAAGAAAATGGGGTTAGTACGATATATATACTGAGTATATAAAATATAACATAACAAAACTGGGACAGGGAAGTAGGGGACAAATATATCGTAAAAGAAACCTAGATACTTATTCTCTATAAATCATAAAAATATACATATTCAAATTATACCATATAGCCGGCCCTATCAGGTATCCGGTGAATACATCTATAAAACCATCATAGACCCAGTGCCATCACCACCGTATTATAACACATCATCATATATATACATATGTAACCCAACCCTCTAGTGAGGGGCGATGGACAATGCAATGGAATCGAGCATGAATCTGATAACTCACCTGAGACTCAGAGAAGAAGTGTTACAGTATACATGAGTAGAGTAGTGAGTAACCATATGCAATTTAAATCATTATTAGAGACTTGACAGAATAAGAAAGTTAAGCTTTGGCCTGAGGACTTGAGTAGTAGTGTAGTCATCTCGAGTGTCCTCCAAAAGACATTATGGGCTGTCTCAGTTGTAATCTTGGGGACCCTAGACATGTATTAACATAGGGACAAATTATATATGGAATCAAAAATACTTAGTATCATATAGTCTTTAAGACTTGGAGCTTGTACATTCATTATCTCCTTAATACATAAAAGTTTCCAGGGAACTAGTTCAACTATTAAAAGAGTTCGATATTCAAAAATAAATAGGAGATATTCAAGAATGGAGTTATACGGGAGCTCGTATCATATTTCACTTACTACTAAGACATGCCAGAAAAGAAAGAAAGTAAGCTCTATACAGTCTGTACTTCCTTTCATATGGTCATCCTGTACATATTTCATATCCGGCCCATCCTGGGGCTCGGTGAACAATTATGGAATCATAAGCTCACTTTCATACCAAACACATATCAAAAGAAAGGAGATATAGCTTTCCACACACTACTTTTGGATACGTAGAAGCCTTAATAGGCAATACTCAATCCTTATAGAAGTTCCAATACTAAGCAGTGGATAGGGGTTATAAGGCGTATTTGGAGTTTTGTGAATGGAATTATCCCCTCATTTAACATAAAATTCACTTAAGGCTAAGACTTTCCTAAAGGAAAGAAAGATAGTTGTACGTACTTATACCAAAACATGCCAAGAGAAAGCTTTACATACCTCTTATGAGTTACTCTTTATTCCATTTGCCTCGTCGTCCTTTGAACCTATTCAATACGACATTAATATTAATATCAACCACTCTTGAATTTCCAGTTAAAATTCATGGAATCTATTTCCTTATTCATCTCCTCGACTAGTTCTTTAATTAGTTAACGAGTTAACGGAAATTGGACAGCACCTCCTCTATAATGTGCCCTATCCGAATTACCAATTACATCCATAATACCTAAATACAACCAACAAGATAACCATCAGCTCATATATATATATATATATATATATATATATATATATACAACAAGCCAACATTACACAATATAAACTCCAAACGACTCACTCGAAACTACGATTCCATAATAAGGTTTCTAGTTTCTATTTTGCAAACCCTTTAACCGTACAAAGTGGGGGGTCATGTGGATGCAACCAGAATCTCCCCCACCTCATTTAGAATAATTTTAGTCTCTGAAAAACACCACCACACGACCAGAAGCAGCCCCCACACGCACAATGCCTCGTTTCGACTACAATTTAACTGTAACGATTCCAATTTAGTTTATTTCGAATGTCAAGCATTTCCACGACATTCTTACACTTACAGCAGTATAAAAGGTGTATAATAAACTTCATAACGACCCCATAAAGTCCAAATTTAAAGGAGAAACCTTACCTTACACGAAATTGGCCAAAACTCGCAAAAATTATGCCTCAGAACTTCTCTAGCACGCTTTAAACGCCGTGGCTGCTTGCTTTCCATTTTGGCATGCACCAAGCCATGATTCTATATAATTAATACCTCCATACCATCATGGTATATGCTAGATAATTAATTTATGGAGCGAAATTGGGACTTACCTTATTTTCTCCCCAAGCCATCACGTTTTTCTCTCTAGGATTACGAATTGTTTTCTTGATCATTGGCTGATATTTAAGTGTAGGAACTGCTGTATAAGTTACATATACACATATATGGGTGGTCCTAAGAGGTGACACGTGTCAGTTCGAAGGGGGACACGTGTCCAGCCTTTATTGGGCCACCGTATCCATGCAAGCAAGGTGGGGCTGCGACATGGCAGTAGGGCCCACCTCCCCCAAGAAGGTAGGTCTCCTACTTGACCCCAAGTAGGTGGGTCACTTGCTTTCTTGAGGTGCTGCCATGTGTCATGCCTTAATTGGCTACCACATGTCATCTTCTCCTCCTCCTCATGGGTTCATAATCTCATCTTATTTTAAGAGCCTATGTAATCCATGCTACGTAAGCTTGGTATGTACTCAAGTAGCTTTGGTACGTAGGACTTCCAAGTTAGTAGCTTATGTGGGTAAATCGAGTCCTACGACTCATCACTTGGCCTCCAATTCCTTCCGGATTCTTATGACTCTATTTCCAACCTTCTTTACTATGAGGTATCACTTTCTCCCCTCCTTAGAGTCGTTTGATAGTGTTGTAGCATATCCATCTCACATGATAATGTGGAAGGAACTTAAAAGACATTGCGAGTTTAAAAGTATGGGGTGTAACACTATGTGTATAAGAAGACGTTATGACCCATTGGGGTTCTTATGTATGGTTCTGATAGGTATGCATGTAGGGGTCCAGGTCGAAACCCAGTTGCATCCTACGTGGTTGGGTCGTGAAAATATGAGTATTATTTATGTGTTAAATAGGTTTCAGAGGATGATAACATGAATGTGGTTATGAGTAACCCATAAAAGGTATGTAAAGATATCTTTCTCTTCTTTTGGCATGTGTTCAAGTTAAGTAATGGATGATATGAGCTTGATGGTAAATCTACTCATAAATGCCAAGCTTAATTCATGGTCCTTATTTACTTCTTGATGAAAGTACTCTTACAGTAATTGAATTAGGGCTTCTCAAGCCGTCCATATGTTAGGAAGTGATGAGTATGTAGAGCTATCATTTCTTCTTTTCTCTTTGCATGTCTTAGCCATAAGTGGTTTGTATATGAAATGTGGGGATAATTCCATTCATAACACTCTAGGCATGACTCGTAATTCTTACCCAATTCTTGGTATTAGAATTCCTATAATAGTTGAGTTATTGCCTTTTTAGGCTACTATATGATGAAGGGTAGTATACATAAAGCCTATCTTTCCTTTCTTTTGGAATGTCTTAAATGTAAGTGAATTGATATATAATATGAGTTTGGAGGGAGTTCCATCCATAAGTTTTAGACATAACTCCTAACTCGTGTTCACTCTTGAATGCTAGAAGTCCTAACCTGAATGCTAGAAGTCCTAAAGTAGTTGAACTACTACCCTCGATACTTCTATATGTTGAGTAGTGACTGAGTACGTAAGCTCATATTTCTAAAGACTTTGTGATGATAAGTGTCTCTGATTTCAAAAGTCGTTTGGCATTATCTTTGTTACACCCCACCCTTTTTAAACTCGGAATGTCCCTTAAGTTACTTAGAAGTTAGCATATGAGCCACTTAAGTTACGACACTATCAAACGGCTCTAAGGAAGGGAGAATGTGATACCCCATACTAGAGAAGGTTGGAGATGAAATCATAAGAGTCCGAAAGGAATTGGAGGTCAAGTAATGAGTCATAGGACTCGATTTACCTATGTAAGCTACTAAGTTAAAAGTCATATGCACTTGAGCTACTTAAGCATATATCAAACTTACGTAGCACGGATTACATAGGTACATAAAATAAGACGAGATTACAAGCCCACGAGGAAGGAAAAAAAAAAGACGACACGTGTTAGCCAATGAAGAAGCGACACGTGGCAGCACCTCAAGCAAGCAGGTGATCCACCTGCTTGGGGGGTGGTGGACCCCACTTCCACGTGGCAGCCCATAGTTGGCAGCATGATACGGTGGCCCAATAGGGGCTGGACACGTGTCACCTCTTGGGGTTGACACGTGTTACACCCTAAAGCCACATATATATGTTGATATATATCATATACTTCAGTTATCCATCAAAACATCAGCCAACTTAGAGAGAAAAAAACGTGAGGGAGAGAAATAGAGAGGCAGCCATGGTTCTTGAAGTTTAAAGGTTTGTTTTCCAATTTTCTTCCGTGAATTAATTATATACGGTGTACCTTAAGTACGTGGATATATATATGTATTTTAAGAACTTCATGGAAGTAAAACTCCAGCTTTGCAATTGGAATTTGGAAGAGAAAATAAGAGAAAACGTTAATTAATAAACCCGTTTTTGGAAGGGACAGTGGTTAGTAATAATCGTATAACTTCTTGTGTACAGATTCGTTTCAAGTGATTTAATATGTTTTGGAAAGGTATTTCGTGGTTCTATAACTTTCATTCAGACTCCAAAATCCAGTTCCACTTGTATCAGCTTGAAAAGTGGTGATGAAGTGTAGAGGAGGTACTGCTCAAATTTGGTTTTGGAAATCCTACACGGACAGCTGTGAGTATTTTGGTCATATCTTTTTGTACAAAATTGATGTAGGGATTATTCGAAATTGTTTGCGACCCTAATACACATGTCTATAACTTTCATGAAGGACGTAAATCCTGTTTCCCTCCATTACCCCTTCGAAACGAAGCGACAAGGTAAAACAGTAAGCTGTCCAGATTTCACATTTTGGATAGTTTTGGCGAGTTTGACAAGTTTAACGTAAGGTAAGGTTTCTTCTTTAAATTTGAGCTTTATGTGTTCTGATGGAGCATGTTACACTCCCCATTGGTGGCTGGAAATATGAAAATGGCTTAGAAATACTTGGCGTTCGGAATAAACTAATTTGTAGTCGTTATAGTTGAATTGTTGTCGAAACAAAGTGTTGTTCTTGTGAGTTGCTCTGCAGGGGTGTGGCTTGTTGTTGCAGGGCCTAAATATGTCCTAATGTGGGTTAGGTTGCTGCTGGTAGAAGCCACATGACCCCTTGTTATGTATAATTAAAGGCGTCACAAAATAAAGGCTAGACGCCCTATTGAGATATCGTATTTTTGGAATAAGTTGTTTGGAGTGTATGTTGTATATTGTTGGTATGAATTGCTGCAGGTTGTTGTTGTTGGTTGGCTGTAGGTCTTAGGGACATGATTGGAAATTTTGATAGGGCACATTATAGGGGAGGTGCTGCCCAATTTTCGTTAACGCCTTAACAAACTAAAGGACTAGTCGAGGAAACAACTAAGGCAATAGATTCCATTAACATTAAGGCGTAATCCAAGATGCAGGAAAGTTAAGAGTAGTTGATATTCGTATTACTTTCATATTGAATAGGTTCGGAAGACGACGAGACGAGCAGGATAAAGGGTAACTCCCAAAAGGTATGTAAAGCTTTCTTGTGGCATGTTTTGGTATAAGCACGTACAATTATCTTTCTTTCCTTTTGGCAAGTTTTAGCCTTAAGTGAAGTGTGTGTGGAATGTGGGGATAATTCCATTCCGAAAACTCCAAGTATGCCTCATAACCCATGTCCACTGCTTAGTATTGGAATTTCTGCAAGAATTGAGTATTGCCTAGTAAGGCTTCTATGTATTAAACACTAGTATTTGGAAAGCTATCTCTCATTTCCTTTGATACGTGTTTGGTACGAAAGTGAGATTATGATGCCATAATGATTCACCGAGCCCCATGATGGGCCGGGTATGAAATATGTGTATGCAGATCCCATAAAGAAAAGTACAGACCATATATAGTTTATTCTCTTTCTTCTTCTGGCATGTCTTAGTTGTAGGTTAAACATGATATGAGTTCCGGCGTAACTCCATTCTTAGCATCTCTTATTTACGTCTGAATATCGAACTTTTATAATAATCGAACTATTTCCCTGGAAACTTTTATATGTTAAAAAGGTAACAAATGTACAGGCTCCAAGTCTTACAGACTATATGTTAACAAATGTTCTGGTTCCATAAGCGATTTGGCTTTACTTTAGTACATGTCTAGGAGCCCCGAGATTATAATTGAGACAGCCCATAATGGCATTTAGAGGACACTCGAGATGACTACACCGCTACTCGGGTTCTCAAATAAAAGCTTAACTTTCTTATTCTGTCGAGTCTCTGATAATGATTTAAATTGCATATAGTTACTCACTAATCTACTCGTGTATATTGTAACACTTCTTTCCCTGAGTCCCGGGCCAGGATATGTTCTCGTGCACAGTTCACTGCATTATTCACTGAGTCCCTCAATAGAGGGCCAGGATACGTGTATAAATATATGATGATGAGTTGTAATAAGGTGGTGATGGCACTGGGGCCATGATGGTTTTACAGAGATGATTTTACAGAGATGATTCACCGGACCCCCAAAAGGGCCGGCTATATGATATGACACGAACATGCATGTTTTTGTAATTCATAAAGTACAGGTACAGATTTCTGAATTGATATCTTATCCCCTAATTCTCTATCTCAGATATGTTTCCAGTTGTTTTATATTATGTTTTACATACTCAGTACACATATCGTATTGACCCCCTTTCTCGGGGGGCTGCGTTCATGCCCGCAGGTACAGATACAGATTTTGGGAGTCCGTCAGCTTAGGATTCCATGCAGCTCAGCTGGAAGAGGCTTCATTGTATCGGAGCCTAGTTTTTGATACTGTCCACGGATGTATAGAAATGGTTTTATCCATTCAGGGGTACGGCGGGGGCCCTGTCCCGCCATATGTTATCATTTATATGTTTAGAGGTCTGCAGACATGTATATGTGGGTTGTGTATGTCAGTTTGATTAAGCTGGGTCTACATGATATATGATATATATTATTATGTTATGGCAGCCTTGTCGGCTTGCGTGCCCTGTCATGTTGTGATACAAACGAAAAGGGCTACAGTTTATGAAAATATTATCGCCAGTGGGGCTCTGTTACATGATATTGTCTTATTTATGATTCAATGTGACCTCAGCTAATAGATATATGTACGGGGGGTCCAGGTCGGACCCCAGTCGCGGCCTACGGGGTTGGGTCGTGACAATCTTAATAAAAGTCTATGATTCCTGAGACTCCATTTGATATGGCCCCTAATGGCATTTAGAGGAGACTTAAGATGATAATCATATTGATCCTCAAATGATAGTTCATGACAATTGTTATAGTGAGTCTCAGATGATGATTTAATTAAATATAGTTACTGTTTACTCTACTTGTGCATGTTGTTAATATATCTTTCACCGAGTTCCATAAAGGGTCGGATATGACCGAGTCCCATAAAGGGCCAGGTACAATATATGATGATATGAGCATTTACCGAGTCCTATAAAGGGTCGGGTACAACTTAGGCCAATAAAGGGCCGCGTAGGATATATGATGATATGAGCTTTCATTGAGTCCCATAAAGGGCTGGGTACGACTGAGTCCCATAAAGGGCTGGGTACGACTGAGTCCCATAAAAGGCTGGATATGATATATGATTGTATGACTATGATTATAGCATGATTATTTACCAAGTACCTCACCAGAGGGCCGGGTACGACATATATATGCATATGATGACCTAATGAAACATTTGTGACACCGAGTCCCATGATTGACCGGATACAATATATAGGCATGCATATAAAAGCATAATGATATATTTGTAATATATGAGATAATACTGTATACAATGGTATGATGCCATATACGATAATATAATAACACCGAGTCCTACTGCGGGCTAGGTACGGTATGGGGGGATGATATACATGCCTTTTTTTTTATAAAATGCAGGTGCTGTGATTGATTAAATTTTATACTTATTTCATGCATCCCTAATTATGCTGTAATCTCATTTATACGGTGTTACACTTTGTATACTCAGTACATGTATCATACTGACCTCCTTTATTCAGGGAGACTGTGTTCTATGCCCGCAGGTATAGGTACGCATTTTAGGGATCCATTAGTTTAGAATTTCCAGTCAGCGATTTTTGGAAGAGCTCCCTTGTGTCGGAGCCTAGATTTTGTTACTTGTCTTCAAATGTATATAACTATTTATTCAGGTGTACGGCAGGGGCCCTGTGTCACGACCCAACCCCGTAGGCCATAATTAGGTTCCGACCAGGACCCCCATATACGTATCTATCATCTATAGTCAAGTTGAACACTGTATAATGTGATACTACACGTAAAAACCCAAATGGATCAAACCTTTTCATTTATATGTAGCATCTTTCCTTCGTATCATATCATGGATGGGCCTGTAAGCCGACATAAAAATATTTATAATGCATTTCATAGGCACAATTGCAACAAACTTACAAATAACCCACATGCACATATCTACAGACCTCTAAGAGTAGTAACAACAATATATGGCAGGATAGGGCCCGCGTCGTACCCCTAAATAAACAAATATATACATTATAGGTTCAGTACCCCCAAACTCAGCTCCGATACAATGGAGCTTCTTCCAAACTTGTTGAGCGGAATCCTAAGCTAGCGGATCCTAGAAGCACACGTCTATACCTGCGGGCATAAAATGCAACCCCCCCCCCCCCCGAAAAGAGGGGGTCAGTACGACATATTTACTGAGTATATAAAGTACAAATCATCATAAAGAGATCACAACTGACATAGGGATGCAGGGGGAAAGTATAATATCTAACAAAGTACTATACCTGCATCTTACAAAATAATGTCATGTATACCATTGTCATATACCACACTCGGCCCGCTCGAGGACTCAGTGTTATAAATGCATCACTTTATCATCACAGGCATATATATATTATTAGCGCTGCGGAACATACAACCCGATCCATGCATCTAGTAAGTTAGTGCCGAGGAACGTCCATCCATATCCCTATACATATAACACGTTAGTATCGAGGAATGTCCGGCCTGATCCTTATGCATGTAACACGTTATTGTCGAGAAACGTTCGGCCTAATCCCTATATAATATAATAATGCATATACGTGCACATAAAACTTTGTAACATATTAAACATCCCTCAACACATTATCATAAAGTATGTCCAAGAGCCTCTAGGTCTAGGAGCTTGGACATCCAATCATTATTCAGTATGTAGAAGGCTTGAGGGTAGTAGTTCAACTACTTTAAGACCCTTATTATTCAAAGGTAAGTACAAGTCATGAGTTATACCCAGAACATACAAAGGGAATTATCTCTAACTCATATCATATATCACTTCACTTACATTAAACCATTTCAAGAGAGGGAAGGGATAGGCTTCACATGTACTACTTTTTGTCGTGTCGACGACTTACAAGGCCATAAATCAACTATCACATGAATTCGAACATCGAGAAGTGAATAAGATTTATGAATCACACTCGGGGTTTATGGATTCAATAAATCTAAGTAAATTAAAGTAAAGTGGAGTTTTGTGTATGAATGGAATTATCCCCACCCTTTACATACAAACCACTTATAGTTAAGACATGCCAAGAGAAAAGAAAGATAGGCTTTACATACTCATCACTTCCTAACGTAAGCCCTAGTTTAGTTACTGTAACGGTGATTTCATCAAGAAGTAAACAAGGACCGTGAATTACACTTGGCATTTATGAGTATATTTACCTTGAAGCTCAGATCATTCATTACTTAACTTGAAGACATGCCAAAAGAAAAGAAAGGGTAGCTTCACAAACCTTTTATTGATTGCTTTTAACCTGGCTTGTATTGTCATCCTCTAGACCCATTTAACACGAACGTAATACTAATATTAATAACCTTTAACTTTCCATCTTCTAAATCCACAACTAAGAACCCATAGAAATCAATTCGTTATTCGCCTTTCTTGACTAGTTTCGACTAGTCTATTAGTTAGTTAGAAGTTAACGGAATTAGGGCAGCATCTCCTCTATAACTTTCCCTATCCGAACTTCCCATTAAATTTTCAATTATTACAGACAACCAAAAACAACAAAATACCACCTCAATATCACACCAAACAAGTCCCAAACAGCCCGCTCAAAACTATGACTCCAAAATACGGTTTTCAATCTTTATTTTGTAAAATGTTAATCACACAAAATGGGGTGTCATGTCGCTGCAATAATCAGAAATTATACCCATATTTAGACATGATTCCATCCCTTCAACACCACAAAACAATTCCCAATATGACACTACAATAACAACGACACTAGTTACATTATAAGCCACTAGAATACGTCAAAACAGTCCCTACATGACCTGCAACTTCCTTCAGCTGTAACATCCATATTTTCACATGTCAAACTAATTTTTACACACCCATAAAATGCTTAAACACTTGCCCAAAAGTGGGAGGAGAGATTCAAACCTTACCTTGCTTAAAATTTCCCTTGAAATCTCCTTAACGCTCTGAAAACTGATGGGCTGTTCATCTCCCTATCTTGCTGCCCCAAAAATTCAATTTACGCAATTAAAAACCGTTATGTAACTGTAGGATACCTTAAAATATTAAATAACAGAACAAAATCGGAGGGATTACCCTGTTCTTGTGGCTGCCATGACTCTCTCTTCTCTCCCTCAAGTTTTCTCTCAACTTTTCCAAGTCCAAAATGCTAAATATGAAAGATTAGTTATATGACTAAGAATATATATCCTTTCTTTTGGTGTGACACATGGTATCCCCTTAGGGATGACATGTGGAATCCCTCTAGGGCTCCACCTCAACTATGTGGTCAATCCAAAGTTGCCATATGGCAGCGTGGGGTCCACTCCAAGTAGGTGCATCACCTACTTGTCACCTACTTGTCACCTGTTTGCTTCATTTCCATGGGTTTGTAATCTCATCTTACTTTAAGAGCCTATGTATTCCTTGCTACTTAAGCTTGACGTGTAATCAAGTAGCTTAGTTACGTAAGACATCTAAGTCGATAACTTACGTAAGAGAGTCGAGTTCTACAACTTGTTATTTGGCCTCCAACTCCTTTCAAATCTTTATAACTCTATTTCCAACCTTTCCTATTATGGGTCATCACTTCCTCCCTTCCTTAGAGTTATTTGATAGCATTTAGATACTCTGGGTCATGGGGAAACTTTTAAGAAGCTTAAGAAAGAATTTTGAGGCACAAAAGTTCAGGGCATAACACCCTGTCCTGCTATATGGTATAGTTAATACTCTTAGAGGTCTGTAGACATATGTATGTGGGTTGTGTGTATGTTTTGTTCAACTGTGTCTATGCGATATATGATGCATCTTAATATGAAATGGCAACCTTATCAGCTTGCATGCCCTTTCAGATACAATCAGAAGTAAATCCTCCGAAGATAAAAAAAGAAGGGGCTATATGTATATAGAAACGTCATGACCCATTGGGGGTTCTTAGGTATGTATACGGGGTACAGGTTTGACTCCAGTAGCGACTTACGGGGTTGGGTCATGACAGAAGTGGTATCAGATCAGTTTGTCCTTAGAGTGTCTATAAATTGTGTCTAGTGAAGTCTTATTTATTGATGTGTTGTGCACCACATCTATACACAAGAGGCTATAGGATATTAAGGATATTACTTTCTTTCATATCTAATATCGTGCGATAGATCCGAGTAATAAGGAATTAAATTCCTTATACTAACTTATGATTTCAGTAGAAGGACAACATCGATAGAAGAAAGTAATTGACTATATTAGTAGTTACATAGCATGCAAGTAAGCAAAGCCACGTAGGAGATATGTCAGTAGACATGGTAGTGTAATAGGTGCAGTTCAGTAGACATACGAAGTAAGTCCATCATCTTATACAGTTATTGATATTGGGCGCCATGTATGGCTGCGATGTGATATGACCTGAATATATATGTTAGCCTTGTAAAGCACTGTTGGCATATTCTGCGTGCAAGTGTTGAGATAGTAAGAAATGCAGAGAAAACTCTGCCTAAATTTTCCCTGAAATAGAAAAAAAAAAGAATGAGCTATAAGTTTATAGTATGCTTTGGAAGTTGATACCGATGGGATAAGACTAGTGTTATGATGAAGCTTGAAGCACGGGTCATCAGAGTGTAAATGCTTCTAAATGGTGAATTTGAGATGATTATAAATACTAGTTAATTACTGATTGGGATAAACGGAATGTGGCTTGAATGCATTGCTACCTTAAGGATACTACTCGAGTACTAGTGTCTAGACTAGATTTGGTACTGTATATCGAGAATTTTTAAGTACCTCCCAATTGTGTTAAGTTTTCGTACATGGATAACTAAATTATAGGTGGTATAGAGAAAGATATGAATATAGAGAAGTATACCAAATATATGGGAAAAGACTCATATGTATTTGAAAAGTTGAAAATAAATAGACAATATCCTGGATACACCCTAAAGGGGGGAAGTGGATATGAGAAATACAAGCGTGAGATGAAATCAACTGACATTACAACATGTTAATGTGAATACTTAAACTTTAAGTGAGACCCCATACTGGCACGAGCTAAGAAGATCTAAAATCCAGCAATAAATGGATAAAAGCCAAGATGATATCTGAGATCGTGCTGGGACATTATTGGTAAAGACCTCGAATGGTATCACATCATAGACTGGGTGTACAAAAAAGATGAATACGACAAGATAATAACATTGAGTAACTTAAAGGTATTTTAAATGACAACAAGGCTATACCTGACTAAAGGTCAAGATGTTGGCAATAGAGTTATTGTCAACTGATATTGCAACATACAGGTAGTGCAAGCGAAATGATAACAAGTCTCTCCTATGATGCCTTCAGAACCATGTCTTCAGACCTACACTTGGAAAAGATAGGAGAAAGTTGAAGAGAAAAATGCTAGGGGCAAGAAAGGAGGGCTACGGGTTTGGCCACCTTGAGGTGAGCCTCTGACTTTCATTCAATGAATTAATTATTTAAGGTGTCCCAAGGTTATATAATTGTGTTTTATAACATAAAATTTCAATTTGGGATAGCGAAGAAGCGATACAAACAGTCTGCTAAAGTTTCAGCACGACAAGGAACTTCCGAGGCTAGTTTGGTGAGTTTTTGGGTAAGGTAAGACCTTTACTTTAATTTGGATTTTATGGTGTTCTTATGAAGTGTATTATATGTTTTTTAAGTTTCTGGAAATGTGAAAATATCATAGATATGCTTGACATTCAAAACAAACTAGATTGGAGTCGCTATAGTTAAATTGTAGTTGAAGCAAGGTGTTGTGCTTGTGGTGTGCTACTGTAGGTGTGTGGTGGTGTGTTTCAGGGCCTAAAAGTATTCTAAAATAGGTGTAGGGGAGGTTTTTAGGTATCTAATTGTAAATTTGGATAGGGCATGTTGTAAGAGATGGTTGATATTCGTATTGCTTCCGTATTGAATAGGTTTAAAAGACGACGAGGTGAAAGTGATAAAAAGTCACTCGTAAGAGGTATGTGAAGCTTCCTCTTGGCATGTTTTTGTCATAAGTATGTAAATATATATTTCTTTCCTTTTGGATAGCCTTAGCCATAAGTTAATTATATATGAAATGTGGGGATAATTCCATTCCCAGAACTCCAAGTACGCCTCATAATCCCTATCCACTGCTTGGTATTTAAAATCCTGCAAGAATTGAGTATTGCCTGTGAAGGCTTCTACGTGTTAAAAAGTAGTATGTGGAAAGCTATCTCTCCTTTCTGTGGATATGTACTCGGTATTAAAATGAGATTATGATGCCATAGTTAGTCACCGAGCCCCAGGATAGGCCGGGTATGGAATATGTACATGATGACCACATGAAGGAAAGTACAGACTATATAGAGCTTATTCTCTTCTTCTTTTGGCATGTCTTAGTTGTAAGTTAAATATGATATGAGCTCCGATATAATTCCATTCTTAAGCATCTCTTATTTACTTCTGAATATTGAATCTATAATAGTTGAACTATTTCTCTGGAAGCTTCTATATGTAAAGAGGTACCAAATGTACAGGCTCCAAGTCTTAAAGACTATATGATACCAAGTGTTTCTAATTGAATACACAATTTGGCCCTATGTTAATACATGTCTAGGGTCCCCGAGACTATAGTTTATATAGCCCATAGTTGTATTTAGAGGACACTCGAGATGACTACACCACTACCCGGGTCCTAAGGCAAAAACTTAACTTTCTTATACGGTCGAGTCTTTGATAATGTTTTAAATAGCATATGGTTACTCACTACTCTATTCATGCATACTGTAACCCTTCTATCACCAAGTCTTGGGTCGGGTACATAAATGTGCACAGTTTACTGTATTATCCACCGAGTCCCTCATTAAAGGGCCGGATACGCTATATGAAGATATAATAATACAATGACATGAAAAAATAACTAAGTCCCTCACTATAGGGACGAGTACATATGAATATATATATGATGATGTGTTGTAATAAGGTGGTGATGGCGCTGGGCCTATGATGGTCCTATAGATAAATTCACCGGATCCCAGATATGGCCGGCTATATTGTGTAACATGAGCATGTATGCTTTTATGATTCACAGGATATAGGTATAGGTTTCTAATTTGATATTTTATCCCCTACTTCTCTATTTCAGATATCTTCCAATGGAATTATGTTATGTTTTACATACTCATTACATATGTCATACTGACCCCCTTTCTTCGGAGGGATGGATTTCATGCCCGTAGGGACAAATATAGGTTTTAGGAGTCTATCAGCTTAGGATTCCATTAGGCTCGGCTTGAAGAGGCTCCATTGTATCAGAACCTAGTTTTTGGCACTGGCCACTGATGTATACCATTATGTTTTTTATCTAGGGGTACGAAGGGGGCCCTATCCCGCCATATGTTGTCATTAACATTTTTAGAGGTCTATAGACATGTATATGTGGGTTGTGTATGTCAGTTTAGTTCAGTTGGGTCTTCATGATATATGGTATAAGTTGTTATATTATGGCAGCCTTGTCGGCTTGCGTGCCCTTTCATTATGTGATGCAAATGAAAAAGGCTACAGGTTTATAAAAATATTATCACCCAATAGAGTTCTATTGCATGGTATGATTTTATTTATAGTTCAAGTTAACCATAGCTAATAGACGTATATATTAGGGTTCAGGTCAAACCTCAGTCGCAGCCTACGGGGTCGGGTCGTGACATTAACTTAGAGCTCGTATCATGTATCATCTATCTTTGAGACGTGTCAAACGAAAGAAAGGGTAGGCTTTACCTATTTATCACTTCCCATCCCAAAGGAGTTTGAGAGACAATAACTCAACTATCGTAGGCATTCTAATATTTAGAAGTGGATAAGGATAAGGAGGTATGATCGAGGCTTTATGCATCGGATTATCCCCACTTACATACGCAAATATACATACTGCACTTCTATCAAGGATACATACCCTCTACTTCTCATCATCTAGGGGACAGTGAGAGGCCCTAACTGAATTAGCATGGGAGCTCTCACTTCTAGAAGTAGGTAGGGGTCGTGTATCATATTTGGAACTTCATGAGTATTTTCGTCCCCATATTTTATAGACACATCATACTTAAGACTAAGACACGCCAAGAGAAAGGACGGATAGCTTTACATACTCATCACTTCCTAATGTATGGAAGGCTTGAGAAGCCCTAGTTTAATTACTGTAAGAGTGCTTTCCTTAAGAAGTAAATGAGGACCATGAATTACGCTTGGCATTTATGAGTATATTTACCCTCAAGCTCATATCATTCATTACTTTACTTGAAGACATGCCAAAAGAAAAGAAAGGGTGACACATATATATACATGTGTATTTCTTGATCAACATCACTTTTCAGCATCTTAGCCTTAAAAGAATTGAGAGAAAATGTTCGAGAGGAGGAGAGGCATTGTATCGAAGCCTAGTTTTTGGCACTGGCTACTGATTTATATAATTGTTTCTAGTTATTCAGGGGTACGACTGGGGCTCTGTCCCGCCATATGTTGTCATTAATATTTTTAGAGGTCTGCAGACATGTATACGTGGGTGTTATGTGTAATTTTTCTCATCTGGGTCTACATGATGTATTATACAGGCATGTGTTATAGCAGCCTTGTAGGCTTGCATGCCCTTTCATCTTATGATACAAATGAAAGAGGCTACAGATACATGAAATGCTATGACCCACGGGGGTTGTCATGAACTTATCATGTTGTTTGTAGTCCAGTTTGACTACACTTGATATATATTCATTATGTGTCTATAATTTGACTTGATCACATCTGATAAATATGGATATGGGGGTCCAAGTCGAACCCCACTCACGGGCTACGGGGTTGGGTCATGACATAAGTGGTATTAGAGCAGTTCATCCTTGGATTGTCTGCAGACTATGTCTAGTAGAGTCTTGATTATCGATGTATTGTATGCCACATCTATAAATAGAAAGCTATAGGACATTTAGGATGTTAACTTTCTTTCCTATCTAAGATCATGCTATAGATATGAGTCATAGGACAATTCGGTATACTAACCATAGATCTTAATAGAAGAACGACATCAATAGAAGGAATTAATTGACGACATAGGAAGTTACGGTGCACATAGGTAAGTAAAGTAAAGGCATAAAAGATATATGTTGGGTAAGGTATTGACATGTGCTTGTAATATAAAGTCGAAAACTAAATGGAAAAGTAGACAGAAAGTGCAACAGATACAGTTCGAAGTTGGACATACGAGGTAAGTCCATTAATTTCATATTATTATTGATATTAAAATCCCTGTGTGGCTACGGTATGAGATGATATTAAAAGCCCTATGTGGCCATGATATGATATGAATATATATATGTTAGCCCTTTAAGGAATTGTTGGTATCTTCTGCGTGCAGGTTTTGGGATAGTAAGAAATATAGATGAAACTCTACCAAAATTTTCACAGAACAAGAAAAGGGAATGAAACATAGATTCTTAAGATATCTTGGAAATTGATACCAAGTACCCCTATTATGTTTAACTAAAGTTGTAAGAGGTATCCTTCATTTCATCGATAAAGGGCACCATTTTTACTTGGAGAATTTTATTTTGGAGAAACAAAAGCCTATCTGAGTAGTAAGGTTCAGACTACGGTACCTCCAGCCGTATTTGTGCTATAGGACCAAAAAGAAAAAAAAAAGCTCAAGTTGAAGGGTAAGATGTCTAGCAATTGAGTTTCACTTTTCTTGAAAAGTACCAAGCCCCCAACTATCAGTTGAAATTTGGATAAGTAGTTCATAACGCGAGGATAAAATTAGACAAAGACCATGTGGGTCAAGTGTTAAGAAGTACTGTGATGTTTAAGGGATTCTAGTTTTCTTGTAACGGTGGTTGGAAAGCGCTCTAGGATAACAGTTTATTAGTTATCCACCAACTAATTGGAGAGAAAAATTCTCATAAAAGCACCCCAGAGAGATGTCATAAACTGAATATAAGTACGAACTAAAAAGGGGATATGTAAGTATGAACATAATAGTGTGGTACAACACTATAGGGGTAAAGTAATACCTCTAGTAAGGCATACTTGGTATACATTGACTAAGTTAAAAGCCTAGGTTGGGCACATAGTAAGGGCAAGGAACATAAGGTATAAAGGAATGACGCGTGTACACAACATCGCCCCAAAAATAGTGAAACCCTTAAGATATGAAAACGGCAAACTTAAGAAATAATTGGTGTAACCTACATTCACCCCAAAGAACAAAGGATGTAGGTTGGGATAAAGCTACTACCTCAAGAAAACCTTGAATAGTTATCGTCGGAATACTAGCACTATCTAATTAGAATTGGAACGACTATATGTGTTAATTAATTCTTAGATAAAGACAAGTAGAAGGTGGCCTTGGACAAGTTATTCCATGAGTCCCATTACTCAAGTACAAATTAATAGATGAGGTGTCACAGTATGTATGAAAAGATTCTCGACGCTTTGTGATTTAGCCAAGGTTTTGTACATGGATAGTGAGGTTATAAAATATATAGAGACACAGAGACATGATACAGTATCAAGTGGATTGGGGAAGGAGATTGGATGAAATTGAGATTGGATATAGAGAGATAGAGCAAGGTATAAGCAGATAAAGGTGTAAGTACCCTCTAAAGGGGGAAGTCAATGAGAAAAATTGCAAAGGTAAGGTGGAGGTAATTTTATGTGGCAACATATTCAAGATGGATGTTTAAATTTCAATAAGATCCCTTGCTGAACCAAGTTAGGAAGATCTGGAAGTCACCAATAATTAGATGGAAGCCAGAATGCTATGTGAGGTAGTGTTAAGAAGTTTTTAACAAGACCTTGAATTACATAATGCTAGAAAGTGGGTCCATATAAAAAGAAAAGGGCATAGAAATGAAAGGATATCGAATAACTCAAGAGACACTATGAGGGATAATGACATCATGCTAGACTAAAAGCCAATATGATGGCTATAGAGTTGGTCGCAAATGATGTTACGATAGATAAATAACCAAGGAAAAGGAATAGAAAGACTCATATGGTAGGAGATAAGAAAAGCAAAGAGTGACTAAGGAAAAAGGAAAAAGTGCGACAAGGTGGGATGAGCGAGTTTCAATGTGAAGAAGGTAAATACAGCAAAATGAACTAGGAGATGAAAAGATTACGTCCACCTCATATAATTTCTATCACAATGGTTAGACAACCTATGATTGTATATGGTAAGTATAGGGCCAAGTAAGGAAGTACATGATAAAATGAGTTAGGATATGATGGATATATTGTAGAAAGGTGCAAAATTGGATTAAGTCAACTACCAAGAGGGAATTATGTCATGACCCAACTCCATGGGCCGCGACTTGGGTCCGACCTGGACCTCCGTGTACCTATCTGTCGACTATAGTCAAATTGGACTATGTATAACAATACTGCTCACAAAAACCTCAATAGGTTAAAACTTTTTCATATTCATATAGCCTTCTAGATATAGGAAGCAAACACATGAACCCAGTGGGTGATAAAATATTCATACATGTGTAGCCTCTTTCATTTGCATCATGTCATGAAAGGGAAAGCTAGACGACAAGGCTGCCACAACATAGTAGCTTTTACACCATATCGCATAGGCATAACCAAAATAAACTCCGAAACAACCCACACACATATGTCTATAAACCTCTAAGAATAGGAATGATATTATATGGCGGGACAGGGCCCCCACCGTACCCCTGCATACACAAATGTATACATCGCAGGACCAGTACCCAAAAGCTAGTCTCCGAAATGGTGGAGCACTTCTAACATAACTTAGTGGAAATCCTAAGCTAGAGGATCTCCGCAATGAATATCTGTACATGCGGGCATGAAACACAGCCCCCTAGAGAAAGGGGGGTCAGTACGATACATGTACTGAGTATATAAGCATACATAACTAAGATAACAACTGAAACAGGGATGCAAGAAACCAAGTATAGCATTTAATAGGGTACTGTACCTGCATCTCATAAAATAAAGTCATGTATACCATTATCATGTACCGTATCCGGCCCGTTCGGGGGCTCGTTGTTATAAACACATCATCTATCATGATAGGCATATGTATATTATTAGCACCGTGGGACATACAACCCGATTCATATATACAGCAAGCACATGTTGAGGAACGATGGCCTGATCCATATATCACATGATAATGCCGAAGTACGATGGCCTGATCCATATATTACATGATGATGTCAAGGTATGATGGCCCAATCCATATAATACATGATAATACCGAGGTACGACAGCCCGATCCGTATAATGCATAATCTGTCGAGGAACGTACTACCCAATCCTTATATAGCAAAATGTGTCGAGGTACGTCCGGCCCGATCCATATATATATCATAATGCATATACCTGCATGCAAAAATCTGTAACATATCCCTTAGATATCATCATAAAGCATGTTCAAGAGCCCCTAGGTATATGACTTTACATATCGCAACACTATTACACCTATGTGAGCCTCAAGTGTCGTAGTTCAACTACTTCAACTCACTTATCATTCAAAAGTGAGTACAAGTCATGAATTACATCCAGAATATATAAATGGGGCTATATCCAAATCCATGTCCTATAGAACCTTTAGTCTAGTCTTTCTCGAAGCAGGAAAAGACAAGCTTTACATGCACCACTTCCTATTACATGGAAGACTTGGAAGGTAATGTCTCAACTTGTTACAGCAGTTCTAATCAGTAGGAAGTGAACAAGAGTCTTAACTCACCCTCAGAGTTTTAAGAGTGGAATAACTTCAAACTTCATATACACAATACTTACATCTAAGTCGTGCCAAAGGAGAGGAAGAATAACTTTACATACACTACTTCTCAGTATATAGAATACTTGAGGAATGGAAGCTTAACTACTTTAAGAGTCTTAGCATTCAACTGTGAACACCAATTATGAATCATGAACCATGTTTAGAGCTCATGAATAGAGTTACCCCAAGATTCATACACATATCACTTGTCAATTAGATCTAACACATGCCCAAAAGAAATAACAGATAGGCTTTACATATTTATACCAAAACATGCCAAAAGAAGGAATAGCTTTACATACCTCTTATGAGTTACTCTTTATCCCGTTTGCCTCATCGTCCATTGAACCTATTCAACATGAAAGTAATATGAATAGCAACCACTCTTAACTTTCCAGCATCTTAGGTTGCAGTTTAGTATTCATGGAACCTATTACATTGTTCGTCTCCTCAACTAGTTATTTAATTAGTTAAGGCGTTAACAAAAATTGGGCAGCACCTCCCCTATAATGTGCCATGTCTAAATTTCCAATTAGTTAGGTAATTTTTCACTCTTTAAAAAATATAATATTAAGACTTGTGAGTCTACTGTTGCTATTAATAATTGCCTTGAAACTATCAAGTTATTTATTGCTAACGATATCTATAGATATCAGAAGGAGTTTAAGTTCCTTCATATTGGTCTTGTTCAAGTAGCTGTTAAGCCTCTTTTCAGAAAAGGTTTAAATATCCCTATTTGTTTATTACTTAGAGACGATAGATTGCTTAACTTTGATGATTCTCTATTAGGAGTCTTAGAAAGTAACCTCGCCAATGGTCCGGTATACTTTAATTGTTATCCCAATTTCTCGGTTGATATCCATGATCCAAACATTATGGATGCCTTGACACTTAATGTCAAAACCAAGAATATGAACAGTAAAACCGACACCAGAGAAATAGCTGTAATATATAGGATATATTACAAGCTAATGAAAACCACTATAGCCCCAAAGGCTATATCTACTAGCGTCAAAGGAGTTACTATGCTCATGAAAGCAAACCAAGAGCACAGTACTACCTTCATCCCCAGACTTCTAAAATGGGACGACATCTTGACTGACGAAGAATGGAAATTTGACTCCATTACCCATCCCCTGCCTATCCAACCCGATAGATCTCAAATAGACAGGGTAATTCAATTTCCAGATGGGTCTATTAACCTTAAGTTTTTAAGATCCAATTCTTACAGTCAAGCTTCTTCAAGTAGAAGAATGTCTTCGGCCAGACCTTCTTCCTTTTGCCCCCGGGAGGAAAGAGAAGATTCTTCCAGTGAACCTATTGAACAAGGAAAAGTCCATGGAGTAGACTTCTCTGGAACCATCCCTAAAGTCTATTATGAAACTACCCCTACTAGTCCAACTCTTAGCGACATGAAACCAGATCATAAGAGAAAAGACTCCATAGGTGTCCTAACCTCAGATGATACCTTTGTACCTGACAAAAGGAAGATTAACAAATGGTGGAAACTTCCTGAACACCAAAAGAAAGTTGAATGGTACAAAGCCACCTATTCCTTAGAACAAAGAACCTCTTTTAGAGATAAATGGTTTAAGGACATGGAAAGATTCAAGACTGAAATTGAATTTTTCAAATGGTTTGAACATTCAGGACAAATAGATGACACCAAATCATCCCTCCAAGTCCTCGTTAACAAGTGGTACACCAGAGAACAGGTGATAGAAAGTGTTACTCCTCCCCTAGAAGGACTTAGTATTCCCTATAGGAAAAATATCCTCAAAGCCTCTCCTTTCAAAAAACCCATTGAAAAGGACACCTCTCTTCCCATAGGAGCAGATATCAACAGTATTTATGAGCAAAATAACTACACCAATCAGGTTCTTCACATAGTATCAAAACAAATAGAAGAATCCAAAAGTAGCAGTTACAAAGGTATTTCCCAAATAGGAAATAAACCTAGTACTTCTTACAATAACCCTCAAATAGAGACTAACCCCATATTTAAGATTCTAGAATTCTCTAGAGAAGACTTTCCTAAATTAGAAAATCCTCTTAGTCAATCCAATGACATCCTAGAAAAAATCAATGACCAACTCTCCAAACTTAATATCACCAAAGGAGACCAAGTCAAAGCCATCACTTTGAACTCTTCTGAGAGTAGATATCCCAATAGAAGGAATTATTACTCTAGACCCTCCTTTCCTGATATGCAGTTTGAAGAAGACACTCTTCACCCTTCAGGGGCCACAGACGGCCATGGAATTCAAGAATGGAACATTGACGGAATGGCAGAAGGCCAGATCTACAATAGACTCCAAGAAATGGGGATGAATATCACTGCTTACAAAATGAAAGGTTGCACTGATAAAAATGCAGCAGTTCGGCTTGTTGCCGGTTTTACAGGAACTTTGAAATGTTGGTGGGATAATTATCTCACTGAGCAAAACAAAGCTGAAATCTTCAACGCTGTCACTACTAAAAGAACCATTAAGGTAGAACATGGGGTAGAAACTGCTACTGAAACAGTCGTAGAAGATGCGACAGCCACCCTTGTTTATTGCATAGCAAAACACTTTGTAGGAGAACCTAAACTCTTCCAAGATAGGAGCCTCGAGATCCTTAACAATCTTTATTGTAAAAAACTGACTGACTTTAGGTGGTACAAAGACATGTTCATCAACAAAGTCATGATCAGATCAGATTGCAATAATGATTATTGGAAAGAAAGATTTCTCAGTGGTCTACCCCCGCACTTTGCAGAAAAGGTAAGATCCAAAATCAGAGATAGATGCGAAGGAAAAATCCCTTATCCCCATCTCACTTATGGAGATCTCGTGAGTCTCATAAATGTCACAGCTATGGAACTATGCACAGATCTTAAACTAAGAGCTCAACTCAAGAAAGATCAGAAAACCTACTCCTCAGAACTAGGTAGTTTCTGTCAAGATTTTGGTTTCCCAACCTTAACACCCCCTTCCTCCAAAAAATTAGGAAAAAGGGAAAGAACTTCTTCTAGTAACTCTAGCAAGAGAAGATCCTTCAAAAAAAGAGAACATAGAGATAAACCCAAAAGAAGGTTTAAGAAAAGAACCTCTAAAGGTTCATCTTCTGAAGATACCTGCTGGACATGTGGAAAGAAAGGACATAGATCTAGCGAATGTCCCAGAAACAAGAAGAAGAAAAACAAAGTAAATCTACTGGGAGTAGATGAAGAAACTAAGAAAAAACTCTTCTCCATCATAGAAGAAGAAGAATCTGAGTCTGGCTCCAACTACTCCTCAGAAGGAGAAAGTGATGAGGAATTTCTGAATGTCGCTCATGACAGCCAGACAGAAGAAGATTCAGAATGCAATTGCAATGGAGCACTTTGTATGTGCGATAGTAAATCTATCAATGTCATATCTGAAAATTCGATAGAAACCTTGTTTTCTACTATCGAACATATTCAAGATGAAGATGCTAGGAGAAAGTACCTCCTCGAACTACAAAAATTAGTTACCAGGCAAAAAAGAAGAAAGACCTGAAGTAACTCCTTTTAGCATGAAACAAATCATGGGGAGATTTGAAACTAAGAAGGAAGAACCTTCTGTAGAATTATTAAGAGGTGAAGTAAAAATTCTCAAAAATGAAATCAGAGAAGTCAAAGCAAGACTTCACAAAATAGAGATTGACAATCTCTCTAATCAGCTTCAAAAGGAGTCTACCAACCAAGATAAATCTTCTAAAGCCATCCTCACAGAAGAAACTGATTCTGATTCTGAAACAGAATCCCTCAGATTTGAATCTGACACAGGTAAAATTGAGGCAGGTAAATCAGACGCAGGTAAGAAAGCTATTACTAAAATAAGACCTCAGAGTTCTCATATTTTAATAAAGCTTGTTATAAACAATGATTTTGTTCTTAACAAAATTGCCTTGTTAGATAGTGGTGCTGATAGAAACTGCATTGTTGAAGGATTGATACCTACAAAATACCTTACTAAGGGAACTACAAAATTATACAGCACCACAGGTGAGCGTATCTTGATTAATTACAAACTCTCCGATGCCCATATTTGCAATAATGGCATTTGTCTTTCTAATGATTTTGTCATTACAAAAAACATTAATGAAGATATTATTTTGGGAATACCTTTTATTACTCAAATCAAACCATATCTTTCAGATTTTGATGCCATACGGACAAAAATCTTGGGAAAAGAAATTGCATTTCCTTTTGTCAAAACCCTTTCTCAAGAAGAAAGTAAACTTCTTCATAAACAAACGGCTTTTAAAATAAATCTCATTTCTCAGCAGATTTGTTTTCTTAAAGAAGATATAAAAATTAAGCAAATTGAGCAAATTTTAAAAACCCCGAGAATGGTTACTAAAATTACCAATCTACAAAAAACTTTTGAAAATGAAATTTGCTCTGATTTTCCAAATACTTTTTGGGATAGAAAAACCCACATGATTGAACTTCCTTATATTGATGGATTTAATGAAAAGGCCATTTCTACAAAAGCTAGGCCAATTCAAATGAACCATGAATTAATGGAAATTTGTAAAAAGGAAATTAATACTCTTCTGGCTAATAAAATTATTAGACCTTCTAAATCTCCTTGGAGCTGTTCAGCCTTTTATGTTAATAATGCTGCTGAAAAAGAAAGAGGTTCTCCTAGACTGGTTATCAACTACAAACCTCTTAACACAACTCTAAAATGGATCAGGTATCCTATTCCTAACAAAAGAGATCTTTTGAAAAGAACTTATAAAGCAAATGTTTATAGTAAGTTTGATATGAAATCCGGTTTCTGGCAAATACAAATTGCTGAAAAGGATAAATACAAAACTGCTTTCAATGTTCCGTTTGGACAATATGAATGGAATGTGATGCCTTTTGGATTAAAAAATGCCCCTTCAGAATTTCAAAATGTCATGAATTCCATATTTAATCATATCATTCATATATCTATTGTGTATATAGATGACGTTTTAATCTTCTCTGAGGACATTGATTCTCATTTTAAACATCTTAACACTTTTTATAACATTGTCAAGAAAAATGGCCTTGTAGTTAGTGCTAGGAAGATCAAGCTCTTTCAAACAAAAATTAGATTTCTTGGTCATGATCTATACCAAGGGACTTATAAACCTATCTGTAGAGCCATCGAGTTCTCTGACAAATTTCCTGATGTTATCACTGATAAAACTCAGTTACAAAGATTCCTTGGAAGTCTTAATTATATTGCTGACTTTATCCCTAAAGTTAGACAAATTTGTAAACCTTTGTATGACAGGTTGAAAAAGAATCCAGTACCATGGAGCAAAGAACAAACTACAGCTGTTGTTAATATTAAAAGAATGGTGAAAACCCTTCCATGTCTAGGAATTCCCAATCCTAGTTATTTTATGATTGTAGAAACTGACGCCTCTGATAATGGCTATGGAGGAATTCTTAAACAAAGAAGATCCCCAGAAACACCTGAACAATTAGTTAGATATACATCTGAAATCTGGAATTCCGCACAAAAAAATTATAGTACTGTCAAAAAAGAAATTTTGGCCATAGTTCTATGTATCACCAAGTTCCAAGACGATCTTGTTAATAAAGAATTTTTGCTTAGAGTAGATTGTAAATCTGCTAAAGATATTTTGCAAAAGGATGTTAAAAATCTTGTCTCAAAACAAATCTTTGCCAGATGGCAGGCATTACTTTCTAGCTTTGATTTTTCAGATTGAATATCTAAAGGGAGAAGATAACTCTCTCCCAGACTTTTTAACAAGAGAATTTTTGCAGGGTAAAACATGAGGCCTGGAGCACCAATAGCTAAGGGACCCTTCAAAGGGAAAGGAGTATCCGATAAACCAGTTATGGCTAAACCTTTCAACATCCGACCTGAAATTACAGGTCCTTCCAATCGATATTCAGCCCTAGCCCAGTTACCTCCCATAAATCCTTCTGTATTCCCTCCATTACCTCCAAGCACATCTTCAAACATGCTTGTTATGAAGAAACCTTTTGCTCAAACCCCAGAGCCAAGCTCCACCTCTCCTTCAGGAAAACAAAGATTTTCCCAAACACAAACCAAAGACAGTTATACAATGAAAACTCCTGAGAGTTTTGCTGAAGCAGTGACACCAAACGTTTCTCTTCAAAACCCAAAGAAAAAGAAAAATTTAACCTTATTTCTTTACAAGTTATCCCAATCTTGGCCCTTGACAAGGAGTACGAGAACTTTGAGATCAAACATCTCTTGAAACCCCTGTATACAAACAGGAACTACGTGGATACTGAAAGTCCTCTCAAAACTAGATTATTTTATGAGTTCATCTTAGTAGATACTGGATCTGTTGAGATAGAACATGAATTGGCAGATAAAAGTAATCCGGATAGCATAGCCTATTCTAAATTTACTATTAAAAAGATTTTAACTCCTTTTGAATGGCAGGTAGACCATTTACATACCCCTATTAATTTTTCCAGAGAACATAGGCCACAAACTTACAACTGGTGGGACTATAAACAAGCCTGGTTTAACTTCATGTATTTACGACCTTCATCCCATACTTGGTTTGTAAAATACAGTCCAGAATTAGCCAGATCTGTCATTCCCAAATGGTTTTACGAATGGTGGCAATGTTTCGGAGGAAACCACCAAACTCTTCCAAAATTATTTTCAGAAAAATTCAGTCAATTTCAAATTGACCAAGGTATTTCTACTTTGCCTGAACACATTCAATTATGTAAATATTTTATTCAGAAAAGAATTTCTTACATTTTAAGCTGGACTTTTAAAATCAGCGAGTTTGAAAGAATTAAATATTTATCCAAAGAAATCCTTATCAAAGGATGGTCTCCGGCTCCTAAAGAAACTCAATCAACTTCCTTGAGAAGTTCTTCCATTATCCATAAATCACCAAAGAGTGATCTAAAGAAAAGACTGGAAAAAGCTCTGTCAGAGTTAGAAAACAGCAATGAAGACGAAGTCCTTCAACTTCTTGAAGAAGCCTCTTCTCAAAGTGACGACAATGGAGATATGTTAAATCCCAAAGGAATTGCCAGGGCCTACCTAAACCCATTTGATTAAAATCCTAATTGAGTGTTTTAAAACACGGAATAATTAGTCTTCCAAATAGAGATACAAAGTATCGGAATTATTATGGAAGAAAAGATGAGTCTCTAAAAGAGATGAAATATCTTTTGATTTAATCAAAACGGACCCCACTACACCGAAAGTTATTTAACTTATTCGGAAAAGAAGAACAGGCTCCCGACAAGCTTTTGACCACTCAAAAGAAGTGGACCCATGAAGAAAGACGTCCACCAACCAATGGACCCCTTTTAAAGATAAGGTAATCCTCAACAGCCAATCAGAAGAAGGCCTTTTGGATTCCCATTATCTCTTTAAGTCTATATAAAGACTTGTATTATTTCAATATAGGGCATCAGAAAATTTACACCATAAATTTCTCTTAGTCTTGCTCATCTGTAATCATGTTTGTATTACTTCCGCTTCATCAATAAATCATTCAACTATGTTATTCCAGTAAGTTTATTCTGTTGCAATTACCTAACTGGTAAATCTTTTCAAAAGGTTCTTTTGGAATAGACCAGTTTTATAAATCGTTTTCTACCTTAGAGATAGACAAGTTAACACTATTAACAGTATACTGATGATTATTCATTTGAGAAATATGCCTTTGATTATATTATGCAGGACGATAAATGAATAGTAATAGTAAGTTCTTAAGAAAATTATGAACAAATTATAAAACATATATTTTCTAGTCTGAAAGCATAGTTATGGAATTATAACAAGGATATTATATTAAAGATCTTGGATTTTACAAGAGTTCTGTCAAACAAACTACCTTATAGTCTAAACGCCTATCGTTGGCTAAACGACTGTCTGTCGGCATCGGAACTATTTGACAGGATCTCTTCACCTCACTTTAATCACCAGAAATAATTTCCATACATATGAAATGAGACTAAGAGACTTATGAATCATAATTGGGACATAACAATACTAAGAACTAATTATTACTATAGATTTATCAAAGCATAAATATAATCTAGGCAAGGATTATTTAGCTATGCATGGCTAGTAAGTATAAATAACTAAATAACTTGGCTCTGATACCATAAAAAGGAGTCTTAGAAAGTAACCTCGCCAATGGTCCGGTATACTTTAATTGTTATCCCAATTTCTCGGTTGATATCCATGATCCAAACATTATGGATGCCTTGACACTTAATGTCAAAACCAAGAATATGAACAGTAAAACCGACACCAGAGAAATAGCTGTAATATATAGGGTATATTACAAGCTAATGAAAACCACTATAGCCCCAAAGGCTATATCTACTAGCGTCAAAGGAGTTACTATGCTCATGGAAGCAAACCAAGAGCACAGTACTACCTTCGTCCCCAGACTTCTAAAATGGGACGACATCTTGACTGACGAAGAATGGAAATTTGACTCCATTACCCATCCCCTGCCTATCCAACCCGATAGATCTCAAATAGACAGGGTAATTCAATTTCCAGATGGGTCTATTAACCTTAAGTTTTTAAGATCCAATTCTTACAGTCAAGCTTCTTCAAGTAGAAGAATGTCTTCGGCCAGACCTTCTTCCTTTTGCCCCCGGGAGGAAAGAGAAGATTCTTCCAGTGAACCTATTGAACAAGGAAAAGTCCATGGAGTAGACTTCTCTGGAACCATCCCTAAAGTCTATTATGAAACTACCCCTACTAGTCCAACTCTTAGCGACATGAAACCAGATCATAAGAGAAAAGACTCCATAGGTGTCCTAACCTCAGATGATACCTTTGTACCTGACAAAAGGAAGATTAACAAATGGTGGAAACTTCCTGAACACCAAAAGAAAGTTGAATGGTACAAAGCCACCTATTCCTTAGAACAAAGAACCTCTTTTAGAGATAAATGGTTTAAGGACATGGAAAGATTCAAGACTGAAATTGAATTTTTCAAATGGTTTGAACATTCAGGACAAATAGATGACACCAAATCATCCCTCCAAGTCCTCGTTAACAAGTGGTACACCAGAGAACAGGTGATAGAAAGTGTTACTCCTCCCCTAGAAGGACTTAGTATTCCCTATAGGAAAAATATCCTCAAAGCCTCTCCTTTCAAAAAACCCATTGAAAAGGACACCTCTCTTCCCACAGGAGCAGATATCAACAGTATTTATGAGCAAAATAACTACACCAATCAGGTTCTTCACATAGTATCAAAACAAATAGAAGAATCCAAAAGTAGCAGTTACAAAGGTATTTCCCAAATAGGAAATAAACCTAGTACTTCTTACAATAACCCTCAAATAGAGACTAACCCCATATTTAAGATTCCAGAATTCTCTAGAGAAGACTTTCCTAAATTAGAAAATCCTCTTAGTCAATCCAATGACATCCTAGAAAAAATCAATGACCAACTCTCCAAACTTAATATCACCAAAGGAGACCAAGTCAAAGCCATCACTTTGAACTCTTCTGAGAGTAGATATCCCAATAGAAGGAATTATTACTCTAGACCCTCCTTTCCTGATATGCAGTTTGAAGAAGACACTCTTCACCCTTCAGGGGCCACAGACGGCCATGGAATTCAAGAATGGAACATTGACGGAATGGCAGAAGGCCAGATCTACAATAGACTCCAAGAAATGGGGATGAATATCACTGCTTACAAAATGAAAGGTTGCACTGATAAAAATGCAGCAGTTCAGCTTGTTGCCGGTTTTACAGGAACTTTGAAATGTTGGTGGGATAATTATCTCACTGAGCAAAACAAAGCTGAAATCTTCAACGCTGTCACTACTAAAAGAACCATTAAGGTAGAACATGGGGTAGAAACTGCTACTGAAACAGTCGTAGAAGATGCGACAGCCACCCTTGTTTATTGCATAGCAAAACACTTTGTAGGAGAACCTAAACTCTTCCAAGATAGGAGCCTCGAGATCCTTAACAATCTTTATTGTAAAAAACTGACTGACTTTAGGTGGTACAAAGACATGTTCATCAACAAAGTCATGATCAGATCAGATTGCAATAATGATTATTGGAAAGAAAGATTTCTCAGTGGTCTACCCCCGCACTTTGCAGAAAAGGTAAGATCCAAAATCAGAGATAGATGCGAAGGAAAAATCCCTTATCCCCATCTCACTTATGGAGATCTCGTGAGTCTCATAAATGTCACAGCTATGGAACTATGCACAGATCTTAAACTAAGAGCTCAACTCAAGAAAGATCAGAAAACCTACTCCTCAGAACTAGGTAGTTTCTGTCAAGATTTTGGTTTCCCAACCTTAACACCCCCTTCCTCCAAAAAATTAGGAAAAAGGGAAAGAACTTCTTCTAGTAACTCTAGCAAGAGAAGATCCTTCAAAAAAAGAGAACATAGAGATAAACCCAAAAGAAGGTTTAAGAAAAGAACCTCTAAAGGTTCATCTTCTGAAGATACCTGCTGGACATGTGGAAAGAAAGGACATAGATCTAGCGAATGTCCCAGAAACAAGAAGAAGAAAAACAAAGTAAATCTACTGGGAGTAGATGAAGAAACTAAGAAAAAACTCTTCTCCATCATAGAAGAAGAAGAATCTGAGTCTGGCTCCAACTACTCCTCAGAAGGAGAAAGTGATGAGGAATTTCTGAATGTCGCTCATGACAGCCAGACAGAAGAAGATTCAGAATGCAATTGCAATGGAGCACTTTGTATGTGCGATAGTAAATCTATCAATGTCATATCTGAAAATTCGATAGAAACCTTGTTTTCTACTATCGAACATATTCAAGATGAAGATGCTAGGAGAAAGTACCTCCTCGAACTACAAAAATTAGTTACCAGGCAAAAAAGAAGAAAGACCTGAAGTAACTCCTTTTAGCATGAAACAAATCATGGGGAGATTTGAAACTAAGAAGGAAGAACCTTCTGTAGAATTATTAAGAGGTGAAGTAAAAATTCTCAAAAATGAAATCAGAGAAGTCAAAGCAAGACTTCACAAAATAGAGATTGACAATCTCTCTAATCAGCTTCAAAAGGAGTCTACCAACCAAGATAAATCTTCTAAAGCCATCCTCACAGAAGAAACTGATTCTGATTCTGAAACAGAATCCCTCAGATTTGAATCTGACACAGGTAAAACTGAGGCAGGTAAATCAGACGCAGGTCTGAAAGCTATTACTAAAATAAGACCTCAGAGTTCTCATATTTTAATAAAGCTTGTTATAAACAATGATTTTGTTCTTAACAAAATTGCCTTGTTAGATAGTGGTGCTGATAGAAACTGCATTGTTGAAGGATTGATACCTACAAAATACCTTACTAAGGGAACTACAAAATTATACAGCACCACAGGTGAGCGTATCTTGATTAATTACAAACTCTCCGATGCCCATATTTGCAATAATGGCATTTGTCTTTCTAATGATTTTGTCATTACAAAAAACATTAATGAAGATATTATTTTGGGAATACCTTTTATTACTCAAATCAAACCATATCTTTCAGATTTTGATGCCATACGGACAAAAATCTTGAGAAAAGAAATTGCATTTCCTTTTGTCAAAACCCTTTCTCAAGAAGAAAGTAAACTTCTTCATAAACAAACGGCTTTTAAAATAAATCTCATTTCTCAGCAGATTTGTTTTCTTAAAGAAGATATAAAAATTAAGCAAATTGAGCAAATTTTAAAAACCCCGGGAATGGTTACTAAAATTACCAATCTACAAAAAACTTTTGAAAATGAAATTTGCTCTGATTTTCCAAATACTTTTTGGGATAGAAAAACCCACATGATTGAACTTCCTTATATTGATGGATTTAATGAAAAGGCCATTTCTACAAAAGCTAGGCCAATTCAAATGAACCATGAATTAATGGAAATTTGTAAAAAAGAAATTAATACTCTTCTGGCTAATAAAATTATTAGACCTTCTAAATCTCCTTGGAGCTGTTCAGCCTTTTATGTTAATAATGCTGCTGAAAAAGAAAGAGGTTCTCCTAGACTGGTTATCAACTACAAACCTCTTAACACAGCTCTAAAATGGATCAGGTATCCTATTCCTAACAAAAGAGATCTTTTGAAAAGAACTTATAAAGCAAATGTTTATAGTAAGTTTGATATGAAATCCGGTTTCTGGCAAATACAAATTGCTGAAAAGGATAAATACAAAACTGCTTTCAATGTTCCGTTTGGACAATATGAATGGAATGTGATGCCTTTTGGATTAAAAAATGCCCCTTTAGAATTTCAAAATGTCATGAATTCCATATTTAATCATATCAGTCATATATCTATTGTGTATATAGATGACGTTTTAATCTTCTCTGAGGACATTGATTCTCATTTTAAACATCTTAACACTTTTTATAACATTATCAAGAAAAATGGCCTTGTAGTTAGTGCTAGGAAGATCAAGCTCTTTCAAACAAAAAATAGATTTCTTGGTCATGATCTATACCAAGGGACTTATAAACCTATCTGTAGAGCCATCGAGTTCTCTGACAAATTTCCTGATGTTATCACTGATAAAACTCAGTTACAAAGATTCCTTGGAAGTCTTAATTATATTGCTGACTTTATCCCTAAAGTTAGACAAATTTGTAAACCTTTGTATGACAGGTTGAAAAAGAATCCAGTACCATGGAGCAAAGAACAAACTACAGCTGTTGTTAATATTAAAAGAATGGTGAAAACCCTTCCATGTCTAGGAATTCCCAATCCTAGTTATTTTATGATTGTAGAAACTGACACCTCTGATAATGGCTATGGAGGAATTCTTAAACAAAGAAGATCCCCAGAAACACCTGAACAATTAGTTAGATATACATCTGAAATCTGGAATTCCGCACAAAAAAATTATAGTACTGTCAAAAAAGAAATTTTGGCCATAGTTCTATGTATCACCAAGTTCCAAGACGATCTTGTTAATAAAGAATTTTTGCTTAGAGTAGATTATAAATCTGCTAAAGATATTTTGCAAAAGGATGTTAAAAATCTTGTCTCAAAACAAATCTTTGCCAGATGACAGGCATTACTTTCTAGCTTTGATTTTCAGATTGAATATCTAAAGGGAGAAGATAACTCTCTCCCAGACTTTTTAACAAGAGAATTTTTGCAGGGTAAAACATGAGGCCTGGAGCACCAATAGCTAAGGGACCCTTCAAAGGGAAAGGAGTATCCGATAAACCAGTTATGGCTAAACCTTTCAACATCCGACCTGAAATTACAGGTCCTTCCAATCGATATTCAGCCCTAGCCCAGTTACCTCCCATAAATCCTTCTGTATTCCCTCCATTACCTCCAAGCACATCTTCAAACATGCTTGTTATGAAGAAACCTTTTGCTCAAACCCCAGAGCCAAGCTCCACCTCTCCTTCAGGAAAACAAAGATTTTCCCAAACACAAACCAAAGACAGTTATACAATGAAAACTCCTGAGAGTTTTGCTGAAGCAGTGACACCAAACATTTCTCCTTCAAAACCCAAAGAAAAAGAAAAATTTAACCTTATTTCTTTACAAGTTATCCCAATCTTGGCCCTTGACAAGGAGTACGAGAACTTTGAGATCAAACATCTCTTGAAACCCCTGTATACAAACAGAAACTACGTGGATACTGAAAGTCCTCTCAAAACTAGATTATTTTATGAGTTCATCTTAGTAGATACTCGATCTGTTGAGATAGAACATGAATTGGCAGATAAAAGTAATCCGGATAGCATAGCCTATTCTAAATTTACTATTAAAAAGATTTTAACTCCTTTTGAATGGCAGGTAGACCATTTACATACCCCTATTAATTTTTCCAGAGAACATAGGCCACAAACTTACAACTGGTGGGACTATAAACAAGCCTGGTTTAACTTCATGTATTTACGACCTTCATCCCATACTTGGTTTGTAAAATACAGTCCAGAATTAGCCAGATCTGTCATTCCCAGATGGTTTTACGAATGGTGGCAATGTTTCGGAGGAAACCACCAAACTCTTCCAAAATTATTTTCAGAAAAATTCAGTCAATTTCAAATTGACCAAAGTATTTCTATTTTGCCTGAACACATTCAATTGTGTAAATATTTTATTCAGAAAAGAATTTCTTACATTTTAAGCTGGACTTTTAAAATCAGCGAGTTTGAAAGAATTAAATATTTATCCAAAGAAATCCTTATCAAAGGATGGTCTCCGGCTCCTAAAGAAACTCAATCAACTTCCTTGAGAAGTTCTTCCATTATCCATAAATCACCAAAGAGTGATCTAAAGAAAAGACTGGAAAAAGCTCTGTCAGAGTTAGAAAACAGCAATGAAGACGAAGTCCTTCAACTTCTTGAAGAAGCCTCTTCTCAAAGTGACGACAATGGAGATATGTTAAATCCCAAAGGAATTGCCAGGGCCTACCTAAACCCATTTGATTAAAATCCTAATTGAGTGTTTTAAAACACGGAATAATTAGTCTTCCAAATAGAGATACAAAGTATCGGAATTATTATGGAAGAAAAGATGAGTCTCTAAAAGAGATGGAATATCTTTTGATTTAATCAAAACGGACCCCACTACACCGAAAGTTATTTAACTTATTCGGAAAAGAAGAACAGGCTCCCGACAAGCTTTTGACCACTCAAAAGAAGTGGACCCATGAAGAAAGACGTCCACCAACCAATGGACCCCTTTTAAAGATAAGGTAATCCTCAACAGCCAATCAGAAGAAGGCCTTTTGGATTCCCATTATCTCTTTTACATTCTTTTGGCATGTTGTAGTTTTAGGTGTGATGTGTATATGAAATGTGGGGACACACCTACTCAGAAGCTTATGAATATGACTCACGAGTCCTACCTACCAATTGAGGTGAGAGCTCCTATGCTCATTAAGTTAGCGCCTCCCACTATCTCCTGAATGATGAAACATAGAGGGTATGTAAAGCAATCTCCTTTCTCTTGGCATATCCTTGATAGAAGTGCAAGGTTTATATATATGTGTGTGCAAGTTGGGGATGATCCCATGCATAGATCCCCGAGCATACTTCCTAATTCCTATCCACTTCTGGATACTAGACCTCCCACAATAGTTGAGTTATTACCTCTCAAACAAATATAGGATGGGAAGTGGTAAATATGTCAAACCTATCCCTTCCTTATTTCGACCTGGCTCTTGGATAGAATATATGACACGAGCTCTAGAGTAATTTTATTCTTTAACTCTGAATGTGATTCATGTCTCTTACTTGCTTCCGGGTGTCAAACTCTTAAAGTAGTTTAGCTACTTTTCCTAAACCGTCTATATGCCGATTAGTAGTGGTATATAAAGCTCCCTTCTAAAAGACTCTGGGAAGACAGATATCCCTGAATTGCTTAAGCCGGTTTGCATTACCCTAAAATATGTCTAGCACTCCTGAGACTTCACTTAATGTAGCCCTAGGGGCACTCAAAGGGCACCTGAGATAATTATTGTCCTGATCAACGAATGATAGTATGTTTGAATACCTTATTAAGTTTTAGATAATGATCCACCTGTGCGTGGTTGATAATGACATCGAGTCCCATAAAAGGACGGGTACGGTATATGATAATGACACCAAGTCCCATCAAGGGACAGGTACAGTATATGATAATGACACCGAGTCTCATAAAGGGCCGGGTATGGTATATGATAATGACACCGAGTCCCATAAAGGGCCGGGTATAGTATATGATGATTATGACACCGAGTCCCTAATGGGATGGGTATTGTATATGATGATATGATTATAATAGCGAGACCCATAATGGGCTAGGTATGGTATGATAAGATATGATGGTATGAAAGAGTAATGGTACGATATTGATGCACATTTCTCTCTTAACTGAGTCCCTCACTGTCACGACCCAACCCCGTAGGCCGTGACGGGTGCCCAAACCGGGCACACACGCGTACCCCTGCTACCTATACATAACCTGTCTCCTGTTTATACTCAAAATGCATCAATGTATATAAAAACATACAAGCCGACAAGGCTGTATTACTATATATATGGTCGTTCCATAACACACATATACGCAAGCCGACAAGGCTGCCACAATACAGGAAACGCCCAAAATCACAGGTCATATCAGTACAGCTATACATACATATATATATAACTCAGATCCCACTCATATACAGGCACAACCCACATACGTATCCACAGACCTCTAAGAGTAAGAAAACAGTGACATAAGGCGGGACAGGGCCCCCACCGTACCCATAACCAAACAAATATATACACCACGTTTAGTACCAAAATCAGGCTCCAGCACAATGGAGCACTTCTGGACTGCTGAGTGGGACTCCTATGCTGGCGGATCCCCAAACTGTGTACCTGTACCTGCGGGCATGAACGCAGCCCCCCAGAGAAGGGGGTCAGTACGACATATGTACTGAGTATGTAAAACATAATATGGAATAACTGAACACATATCTGAAACAGCGAAGCAGGGGATAACATATCATATGAAAACTTATACCTGTAACCTGTGAAGTATCAAAATATGCATGTTCAAATTATATCGTATAGCCGGCCCTATCAGGGGTCCGGTGGATACCTCTGTAATATCATCACAGCCCAATGCCATCACCACCTTATTACCACATATCATCATATATATATATATACACGTATCCCGGCCCTCTAGTGAGGGACTCGAGGAATAATGCAGTGAGTTGCGCACGAGAACATATCCTGGCCCGGGACTCAGGGAAAGATGGGTCACAGTATACACGAGTAGATTAATGAGCAACTATATGCAATTTAAATCATTATCGAAGACTCAATTGTAGAAGAAAATTTAGCTATTGTCTGAGAATCAGAATTGTAATGTAATCACCTTAAATGCCCTTTAAATGCCATTAGGGGCTATACTAGTTAGTGTTTCGGGGTCCTTAGTCACGTACTAAGATAATGCTAACTGCTTAAGGACTCCAGAATGCATGTTGTTATATAGTCCTTACAACTAGGAGCCCGTATATTCATTAAATCCTTAGTATAGGTAAGGCTCAAGGAAAGTAGCTTAACTGTTATAAAAGTTCATTACCCAGAAGTGAATAAAAGACACTTAGAACTGGAATTACTTCAGAGATCACATCATTCTTTACTTACCTCTACGACATGCCAAAAGAAGAGAAAGAATAGGCTTTACCTACCTCTTATGGATTTCCCGTAATCGTGTCCACGTCGTTGTCTTCGAAACCTATTTAACATGGAAGTAAGGCAAGTATTAACAACCTTAGACTTTTCAGCAACTTAGACTACCTATGAGTATTCATAGAGCTCGTCCCCTCGCTCGCACCCTCGACTAGTTCCTTAACCAGTTTAAGAAGTTAACAAAAAATCGGGCAGCACTTCCCCTATAACGTGCCCTATCCAAATCCAAAACCATGTCCTTAACACCTGCAGCTAACCAACAACATAACCAGCAGCCCATACATATACATATTACGACAACATTACACCATATAAATTTCCAACAATTCACTCCACACTAAAATACCAAAACTAGAATTTTTAATCTTTCTTTCGCGAAATTTTTAATTGCAAAGCGGAGGGTCGTGTGGCTGAAATCAGCAGCCACCCACGCCCTTAGCAACACACATTCCATCACCCTAACAACTCATCACACGACCAGCAGTCACATACCACAAGTACGAGGCATTATTCGATTACAATTAACTATAGCGATTCCAATTTCGCTTATTTCGAACGTCGAACTTTTGAAGCATTTTACCCAACTTCCAGCAGATAATAAGGTGTATAATACACTCCAATTTAACATCATAAACTTCAAATTAAAGGGGAAGGACTTACCTTTCCCGAAATTGGTTAAAACTAACCGAAATTGTGTCTCGGAACTTCTTCAATTTGCTGAAATTGAGCGGGCTGCTTGTGGTACTTCCTCGCTGCCCCGAATTAAATTTTTAGGTTATAAAACACTAATATACAACTTAGGGACACGTCAAATAATTAATTCATGGAACGAAACCCGGAAGCTTACCTAACAAGGGCCAAATCCGTAACCCTCTCCCTTGCCCCTTTTCACGTTTTCTCTTTTTTTTTCCTTCCAAATTTCAGTTGCAACGCTGGAGTTTCAGTTCCATAAACGTCTTAAAACACATATATACGTATCCACGTACTTAATATACACCGTATATAATTAATTCACGGAAGAAAGTTGAGAAACTTACCTTAAAATTTCAAGAACCAAAGCTGCCTCTTTTTCTCTCTTCTACGTATTTTTTCTAAGTTCAGCTACTGTTTTAGGATATGTTACAGCTGAAGCATCACATATTAATATATATATAAGGTGACACGTGTCATCCCCTAAGGGTGACACGTGTCAGGCCATCATTGGGCCACCTCAACCATGCGGCCAATGGGGTGCTGCCACATGGCAGCGGGGTCCACCTCCCCCAAGCAGGTGGGTCACCTACTTGACCCCAAGTAGGTGGGTCACCTGCTTGCTTAGGGCTGCCACGTGTCACTCTCCTATTGGCTGCCCCACGAATTTTTTTTTCTTCCTCGTGGGTTCGTAATCTCGTCTTAGTTTAAGAGCCTATGTCATTCATGCTATGGAAGCTTGGGGTGTACTCAAATAGCTTTAGGTAAGTAATCTTCTAAGTTAGAGGCGTACGTAAGCAAATCAAGTCCTACGACTCATCGCTTGGCCTCCAACTTCCTCCGAGTTCTCTTGACCTTATCTCCAATCTTCCCTACTATGGGGTGTCACATTTTCCCTTCTTAGAATTGTTTAATAGTGTCGTAACTTAGGCGGATCACATGATAGCTTCTAAGTAGCTTTAGGAACCTTTCGAGTTCAAGAATGTGGGGTGTAACACTCACTAAAGGGCCAGATACGATAGATAGGCATGCATATGAAAACCTAATGTTGTATTCGTAATGTATTGGATGATGCCATATACGATTGTATGACGCTGCATACGAAGATATGGTGGCACCAAGTCCCACTGCAGGCAGGGTAAACTGTTACACTTGTGTCCTACTTCCTTATTTCAGTTGTTGTCTGAATTATGATGTTTTATGCTTTATATAATCAGTACATGTATCGTACTGACCCCCTTTTTTGGGGGGGCTACATTTCATGCCCATAGGTACAGGTACACGTGTTGGGGCCTAGCTTTTGGTGCTGCTCTTTTAAAGTACATATTAGTTTATTCAGGGATACGGCATGGGCCCTGTCCCGCCATATGGTACCGTTACTATTCTTAGAGGTCTGTAGACATATATAAGTGAGTTGTTTATGAGTTTATTTTGATTGTGCCTATACGGTATGTTGTAAATGTTTTTACTTTATGGTAGCCTAGTTGACTTGCATGCCGTTTCATGGTACGATACGAATGAAAGAGGCTATATATACATTAAAAAGTTATAACTTAGTGGTGTTTTTGTGAGTAGTATTTCTTCTTCCTAGTTTGATTTGACTTCAGCTGATAGGTATTGTTACACCCCACCCTTTTTAAACTCGTAATGTCCCTTAAGTTACTTAAAAGTTAGCATGTGAGCCACTTAAGTTACGACACTATCAAACGTCTCTAAGGAAGGGAGAATGTGATACCCCATACTAGAGAAGGTTGGAGATGAAATCATAAGAGTCCGAAAGGAATTGGAGGTCAAGTAATGAGTCGTAGGACTCGATTTACCTATGTAAGCTACTAAGTTAAAAGTCATATGCACTTGAGCTACTTAAGCATATATCAAACTTACGTAGCACGGATTACATAGGTACATAAAATAAGACGAGATTACGAGCCCACGAGGAAGGAAAAAAAAAAAGACGACACGTGGTAGCCAATGAAGAAGCGACACGTGGCAGCACCTCAAGCAAGTAGGTGACCCACCTGCTTGGGGGGTGGTGGACCCCACTGCCACGTGGCAGCCCATAGTTGGCAGCATGATACGGTGGCCCAATAGGGGCTGGACACGTGTCACCTCTTGGGGTTGACACGTGTTACACCCTAAAGCCACATATATATGTTGATATATATCATATATTTCAGTTATCCATCAAAACATCAGCCAACTTAGAGAGAAAAAAACGTGAGGGAGAGAAATAGAGAAGCAGCCATGGTTCTTGAAGTTTAAAGGTTTGTTTTCCAATTTTCTTCCGTGAATTAATTATATACGGTGTATCTTAAGTACGTGGATATGTATATATGTATTTTAAGACCTTCATGGAAGTAAAACTCCAGCTTTGCAATTGGAATTTGGAAGAGAAAATAAGAGAAAACGTTAATTAATAAACCCGTTTTTGGAAGGGACAGTGGTTAGTAATAATCGTATAACTTCTTGTATACAGATTCGTTTCAAGTGATGTAATATGTTTTGGAAAGGTATTTTGTGGTTCTATAACTTTCATTCAGACTCCAAAATCCAGTTCCACTTGTATCAGCTTGAAAAGTGGTGATGAAGTGTAGAGGAGGTACTGCTCAAATTTGGTTTTGGAAATCCTACACGGACAGCTGTGAGTATCTTGGTCATATCTTTTTGTACAAAATTGATGTAGGGATGATTCGAAATTTTTTGCGACCCTAATACACATGTCTATAACTTTCATGAAGGACGTAAATCCTGTTTCCCTCCATTACCCCTTCGAAACGAAGCGACAAGGTAAAACAGTAAGCTGTCCAGATTTCACATTTTGGATAGTTTTGGCGAGTTTGACAAGTTTAACGTAAGGTAAGGTTTCTTATTTAAATTTGAGCTTTATGTGTTCTTATGGAGCATGTTACACTCCCTATTGGTGGCTGGAAATATGAAAATGGCTTAGAAATACTTGGCGTTCGGAATAAACTAATTTGTAGTCGTTATAGTTGAATTGTTGTCGAAACAAAGTGTTGTTCTTGTGAGTTGCTCTGCAGGGGTGTGGCTTGTTGTTGCAGGGCCTAAATATGTCCTAATGTGGGTTAGGTTGCTGCTGGTAGAAGCCACATGACCCCTTGTTATGTATAATTAAAGGCGTCACAAAATAAAGGCTAGACGCCCTATTGAGATATCGTATTTTTGGAATAAGTTATTTGGAGTGTATGCTGTATATTGTTGGTATGAATTGCTGCAGGTTGTTGTTGTTGGTTGGCTGTAGGTCTTAGGGACCTGATTGGAAATTTGGATAGGGCACATTATAGGGGAGGTGCTGCCCAATTTTCGTTAACGCCTTAACAAACTAAAGGACTAGTCGAGGAAACAACTAAGGCAATAGATTCCATTAACATTAAGGCGTAATCCAAGATGCTGGAAAGTTAAGAGTAGTTGATATTCGTATTACTTTCATATTGAATAGGTTCGGAAGACGACGAGACGAGCAGGATAAAGGGTAACTCCTAAAAGGTATGTAAAGCTTTCTTGTGGCATGTTTTGGTATAAGTACGTACAATTATCTTTCTTTCCTTTTGGCAAGTTTTAGCCTTAAGTGAAGTGTGTGTGGAATGTGGGGATAATTCCATTCCCAAAACTCCAAGTATGCCTCATAACCCATATCCACTGCTTAGTATTGGAATTTCTGCAAGAATTGAGTATTGCCTAGTAAGGCTTCTATGTATTAAACACTAGTATTTGGAAAGCTATCTCTCATTTCTTTTGATACATGTTTGGTACGAAAGTGAGATTATGATGCCATAATGATTCACCGAGCCCCATGATGGGCCGGGTATGAAATATGTGTATGCAGATCCCATAAAGAAAAGTACAGACCATATATAGTTTATTCTCTTTCTTCTTCTGGCATGTCTTAGTTGTAGGTTAAACATCATATGAGTTCCGGCGTAACTCCATTCTTAGCATCTCTTATTTACGTCTGAATATCGAACTTTTATAATAATCGAACTATTTCCCTGGAAACTTTTATATGTTAAAAAGGTAACAAATGTACAGGCTCCAAGTCTTACAGACTATATGTTAACAAATGTTTCTGGTTCCATAAGCGATTTGGCTTTACTTTAGTACATGTCTAGGAGCCCCGAGATTATAATTGAGACAGCCCATAATGGCATTTAGAGGACACTCGAGATGACTACACCGCTACTCGGGTTCTCAAATAAAAGCTTAACTTTCTTATTCTGTCGAGTCTCTGATAATGATTTAAATTGCATATAGTTACTCACTACTCTACTCGTGTATATTGTAACACTTCTTTCCCTGAGTCCCGGGCCAAGATATGTTCTCGTGCACAGTTCACTGCATTATTCACTGAGTCCCTCAATAGAGGGCCAGGATACGTGTATAAATATATGATGATGTGTTGTAATAAGGTGGTGATGGCACTGGGGCCATGATGGTTTTACAGAGATGATTTTACAGAGATGATTCACCGGACCCCCGAAAGGGCCGGCTATATGATATGACTCGAACATGCATGTTTTTGTAATTCATAAAGTACAGGTACAGGTTTCTGAATTGATATCTTATCCCCTGATTCTCTATCTCAGATATGTTTCCAGTTGTTTTATATTATGTTTTACATACTCAGTACACATATCGTACTGACCCCCTTTCTCGGGGGGCTGCGTTCATGCCCGCAGGTACAGATACAGATTTTGGGAGTCCGTCAGCTTAGGATTCCATGCAGCTCAGCTGGAAGAGGCTTCATTGTATCGGAGCCTAGTTTTTGATACTGTCCACGGATGTATAGAAATTGTTTTATCCATTCAGGGGTACGGCGGGGGCCCTGTCCCGCCATATGTTGTCATTTATATGTTTAGAGGTCTGCAGACATGTATATGTGGGTTGTGTATGTCAGTTTGATTAAGCTGGGTCTACATGATATATGATATATATTATTATGTTATGGCAGCCTTGTCGGCTTGCGTGCCCTGTCATGTTGTGATACAAACGAAAAGGGCTACAGTTTATGAAAATGTTATCGCCAGTGGGGCTCTATTACATGATATTGTCTTATTTACGATTCAATGTGACCTCAGCTAATAGATATATGTACGGGGGGTCCAGGTCGGACCCTAGTCGCGGCCTATGGGGTTGGGTCGTGACAGAAGTGGTATCAGAGCAGTTCATCCTCGGAGTGTCTGCAGACCGTGTCTAATAGAGTCTTGGTTATCGATGTGTTGCGCGCCACATCTATAAACAGGAAGCTATAGGACCTTTAGGATGTTACCTTTCTTTTACATCTGAGATCGTGCTTTAGATCTGAGTCATAGGAAAAAAATTCCTTATACTAACCTTGGATCTTAACAGAAGGATGACACCAACAAAAGAGAGTAATTGATGACATGGAAAGTTACAAAGCACGCAGGTAAGTAAAGTGAAGGCACGGAAGATATCTGTTTGGTAAGGTAGTGAAGTATTATTTAAAATGTAAAGCTGAAACCTGAAGGGAAAGCAGTCAGGAAGTGCAATAGTTGCAGTTTGAAGTTGGACATATGAGGTAAGTCTAATATTTTTATATTATTGTTGACGTTGAAAGCCCTGTGTGGCTGCGGAAAAAAAAAAAAAAATGACATTGAAAGCCCTGTGCGGCTGTGATATGACATGTAAATATATATGCTGGCCCTGTGAGACATTGTTGGTATTTTCTGCATGCAGGTTTTGGGATAAGTAAGAAATGTAGAGGAAACTCTGCCGAAATTTTCCCAGAACAAGAAAAAGGAAGTAAAGCATAGATTTTTGAGATGCCCGAGAAATTGATACCAAATACCCCTACTGTGTTTAACTAAAACTGTAAGAGGTATCTTTCAGGTCGCCGACAAGGGGCACTTTTTTTTTACTTGAAGAATTTTATTTCGGAGTAACAAAAGCTTAATTAAGTAGTAAAGTTCAGACTACGGTATCTCCAGCCGTATTTGTACTGTAGAAATATAAACAGAGGGCTCAGGGTGAAGGATAAGATGTCCCGCGAATGAGTTTCACTCTTTTTGAAAAAAATAATCCAAGCCCTCAACTCCTAATTGTAAATTAGATGAGTTGTTCATAACTCGAGGATAAACTCAGAAGGAGACCAGGTAGGTCAAGTATTAGAAGAAGTACTGTGATGTTTAAGAGGTTCTGTTTTCTTCCAACAATGATTGAAAGAAGGGTTACGATAACAGCTTATAGTTCTCCACCGACTAATTGGGGAAAGAGCTTTAGACAGAAGCACCTCAAGGAGGTGTCAGGAACTAAACAGGAATACGAATTAAAAGGGGGATATGTAAGTATGAACTGAACAGTGTGATACGAGTATGCAGGGATAAATTGGAACCACTAGTAAGATGCACTTCGTACGCGTTGCCTAAGTTAAAGGCCTGCATTGAGAACGGAGTAAGAGCATGGGGCTTAAGATACAAAGAAATGACGCGTATACACAACGTCGCCCCAAAAATAGTGGAATCCTTAAGGGACGAGGATGGAAAACTTAAGGAACAAATGACGTAACTTTTATTCGTCCCAAGAAACAAAGGATATAGGTTGGGACAAAACCACTACTTCAAGAAAACCTAGAATAGTTATCGTCAGAATACTAGCACTACCTAATAGGGATTGGAACAACTACAGGTGCTAAGTAATTCTTGGAAAAAGAAAAAGTAGAAGGTGGCCTTGGACGAGTTGTTCCCTAGGTCACATTGTTCAAGTACTGATTAGTAGATAAGACATTATGTTAGATATGGAAAGGTTCTATCGCTTCGTAATTTAATCAAGGCTCCGTACACGGATAGTCAGATTATAAACATGCAGATAAATAAAGACATGATGCGGTACCAAATAGATTGGTGAAAGGAATTGGACAAAAATTTAGACTGGACATAGAGACTTAGAACAAAGTACAAATAGAGGAAAGTGCGGGTATCCCCTAAAGGGGGGAAGTTAATGAGAAAATGGCAAAGGTAGGAGGAGGCAGTTGATATAGCAATAAATGTGAGATAGACGTCTAAACTTTGATAAGATATCTTGCTAAACCAAGTTGGAAAGCTCCAGAAGTTACCAATAATTGGATGGAAGCCAGAATGCTACATAAGGTAGCGTTAAGAAGTTTGTGACGAGACCCTGAACAACATAACACTAGAAGGTGGTTGCGGATAAAAACACAAAAAAATGTAACCATGGAAGGATATTGGATAACTCAAGAGACACTACGAGGGATAATGACAACATGCTAGACCAAAAAGCCAAAATGTTGGCTATAGAGTTTGTCGCAAATGATGTTGTGATAAATGTATAACCAAGGACAAAGGAATAGAAAGCCTCCTGTGGTAGAAAATGAGAAGAACACAAAATAAATAAAGGATAGGGGAGCTCATATGTGAAATTCCATTAAAGATATGCCAGCTAATAATAGCCAAAACTCAAAATGGCTCCAAAGGTTACTATATAAAAGAACTTTAGCGCTACTCAGTAGCCCACCCTAATGAATGGGTGCGTACAGAAAGGGGGGGGATACAATAGGGGAAGTTAAACCAAACTAACCAAAAAGGGACATGGTCATAGCGGAACTAAAGGTCTATGCCGATACTGGTCGTAAGATAACAAAGGAAGGACAGGGAAAAACATAAAGACTCGCGAGACAACACTAAGGTAAATCTTGGGCTAAATTGAGTGCCCGCACATCGTAGAAAGGATTACAGTGAAACGATACACGAAGACTTCCCAGGAAGGTCACCCATCCCAATATTACTCTTGCCCCAGCACGCTTAACTTCAAAATTCTGATGGAACTTAATCCGTTAGTGCTGGTGGGATCCCGCGAGATGGAGGAATCTGAACTAGTGATGGAGAAACGATATGAGATTATGTACCCAGAGTATTATAGGATACGTTAAGGCAATTGTAACAAGGGTTTAAGCAAAATAAGAAGGATTAGCTAATTGCTAATTGACGACGCACTTGAATGCCACAGTTCTTCAACATAGAACCAGTTAACGAGTGGAAAACCACAGAATAACTATATAGGCCAGTTAAAGTTCTAAAGAAAGTCGAGAAAAACTATACGAAGCTAAGGATTCCCAAATTATCAACGTCACCATGCACCTATTCTAAACTTTTCAAGAGTAGGGTGCTATGCGGGTTATTGCGAGAAGGCTAACGAATCAACCCCTTTGCTTCCAAGCAAGACCACCTATGCAACTGGAACTAGGTGAAGCTATATGACAAGGAAGTAGTAAGATTCCGTGAAGTTCCCCAACTAATATCTCAGATAGAGGAACTTCAAATATGGTGAACGTTTGGACCTCGGTCCAAGAAGAGGTCGAGAGCACAGACAAACCTTCATACCGCATTTACCTCGGGCTTCTGAATAGACTGAGCATACTATCAACTGCTAAAAAATATATTGCGAGCTTATGAGGTTGGCTTACGTGTAGCTAGGACTATCGTCCATCAATTATTAGGTTTGCCTACGAGAAGGGCTACCATTACAGTATCCAAATGACCCCCTACAAGATGTTGTAAGGAAGCGCCTATAGGTCCCCCTGATGGGAAAAAGACTAAGCTGGTAGGCCAAACAGGATTAAGCAAACTATTGACTAAAAGCCCAGAGTCGGCAGAAATGATATACAGATAATCGACATCGACATTCAAAGTTCAAATGGATGATTGGATGTTCATAATGGAGTCACCCAGAAAAGGGGACTTAACCCAAAATATGTTAGAAGGTATCAAGTTACTCATAAGGTGGGCAATGTGACTGGTAATTTAAGCTTACCACCTGATTTGGAAACCATACGCCCAGTCTATTAAATATAAATGTTTCGCAACTGTACTGGCGATCCACCCATAGTATGTCTCATAAATGAAGTCCATGAGATGGAAGAGTAATCCTATGAGGAGAAACTTATTGCCATCTTGGATTGGCAAATTAGAAGGTTGCGAATTGGGGACGTGCCTTCCGTCAAGATACTGTGGCAAAACCAAAACCAGAAAAGGGATGACCTGGGAAATTGAAGAGGATATAAAACACAAGTATTTGCACCTATTCCCAATATTTACAGGTAACCCCGATTCCTGAAACACGTATATGAAATATTGGTATGGAAGTACGTGTTAAGAAAATAGCAATGAATCTCCCTACGATTTGTATAAGGTGCTAAGAGAAGTTTTAGCTAACATTCGGGGACGAATGTTCTAAAGGGGGGAAGGATGTTACACCCCACCCTTTTTAAACTCGTAATGTCCCTTAAGTTACTTAAAAGTTAGCATGTGAGCCACTTAAGTTACGACACTATCAAACGTCTCTAAGGAAGGGAGAATGTGATACCCCATACTAGAGAAGGTTGGAGATGAAATCATAAGAGTCCGAAAGGAATTGGAGGTCAAGTAATGAGTCGTAGGACTCGATTTACCTATGTAAGCTACTAAGTTAAAAGTCATATGCACTTGAGCTACTTAAGCATATATCAAACTTACGTAGCACGGATTACATAGGTACATAAAATAAGACGAGATTACGAGCCCACGAGGAAGGAAAAAAAAAAAAAGACGACACGTGGTAGCCAATAAAGAAGCGACACGTGGCAGCACCTCAAGCAAGTAGGTGACTGTTACACCCCGCACTCTTGAGCTCGGAACGTCTTCTTAAGTTCCTTAGACACTATCATGTGAGCCAGATAAGCTACGACACTATCAAACAACTCTAAGGAAAGAAGATTGTGATACCTCGCGAGAAGGGAGGTCGGAGATAGAGTCATAAGAATCCGGAAAGAGTTGGAGGCTAAGAAATGAGTCGTAGGACTCGATTTACCTACGTAAGACACTAAGTTAAGAGTCTTATACACTTAAGTTGCTTAAGGATATACCAAGCTTACGTAGTACGGATTACATAGGCTCTTAAAGTGAGACGAAATTACGAACCCGCGAGGAAGGGAAAAAGACGACGCGTGGCAGCCAATGGAGGAGCGACACGTGGCAGCACCTCAAGCAAGCAGGTGATGCACCTACTTAGGGTCAAGTAGGTGATGCAGCTGCTTGGGGGAGGTGGGCCCCACTGCCACGTGGCAGCCCCACCCTTCTTGCATGGACACGGTGGCCCAATAGGGGCTGGACACGTGTCCCTCTTAGGGGCTGACACGTGTCACCCCTTGGGACCACCTATATAAGTTGATATGTATTCTAATTACTTCAGTTCATTAGCATATTTCCAGCAGCAACATGAGAAAACAGACCCTAAAGCTAAGGAGAAATACTTGCGACGGCTTTGGGAGAAAAATAGGTAAGTCCCATTTTCGTTCCGTAAATTAATTAATTAGCGTATAATACAATGATATGGAGGTATTAGAAGTATAAAATTTATGGCTTGGTGCAGCCAAAACGAACAGCAACCAGTCCACACAGTTTCAGCACGTAAATAAAATTCCGAGGCGCGATTTCGGCAAGTTTTAGTCAATTTCGGGAAAGGTAAGTGCTTCCCCTCTAATTTGAAGTTTATAATGTTAAATTATGGTGTATTACACACCTTAGGACCTGCTGGAAGTTGGGTAAAAGGTTTGAAAAGTTCGGCATTCGAAATAAACGAATTTAGAATCGCTATAGTTAAGTTGTTGTCGAAATAAGGTGTTGTACGCGTAGGGGCTGCTGCTGGTTGTGTTGTGGCGTGTTGCAGGGTCTAAAAGTTATCTAAATGAGGTGTGGGAGCTGCTGGTTGCAGCCACATGACCCTCCGCTTTGCAATTAAAGAATTCGCGAAAGAAAGATTAAAACCTCTAGTTTTGGTATCTTAGTTTCGAGTGAATTGTTGGGGGTTTATATTGTATAATTTTGGTCGTAATATGTATATGTATGGTCTGCTGGTTGCATTTTTGGTTGGCTGCAGGTTCTAAGTACATGGTTGGGAATTCGGATAGGGCACATTATAGGGGAGGTGCTGCCCAATTTTCGTTAACGCCTTAACAAACTAAAGAACTAATCGAGGAAACGACTAAGGGAATAGATTCCATTACCACTAGGGTGTAACCTAAGATGCTGGAAAATTAAGAAGAGTTGATATGCATATTACTCTCCTGTTTAATAGGTTCAAAGGATGACGAGGCGAACAGGATAAAGAGAAGTCCATACAAGGTATGTGAAGCTTTCCTTTGGCGTGTTTTTGGAATAGATATGTAGAACTATTCTTCTTTTCTTTTGGCATGTCTTAGATATAAGTTATGAATGATATATATACGATATTTGGGGATTCAATCCATTCGTAAATCACTGAGTATGAGTCGAGACTCTTGTTTACTTCTTGGTATTAGAACTTCTGTAATAGCTGAGTCATTGCCTTTTAGTCTTCTATGTGATGAAAATTAATATATGTAAAGCCTATTTCTTATTTCCTTTGGAATGGCTTAACTTTAAGTGAGATGGTATAAGATATAGGTTTAGAGGTGATTCCATTTATGAGCTCTGATTGTAACTCGTGACTTGTAGTCACTCCTGAACATTAAGAATCTGAAAGTAGTCAAACTACTATTCTCGAGCCTTCTATATAACGAATAGTAAGTGGAGGTACCAGCTCCTCTCTTTTAATAGGCTCCAAAATGGTAAATGCGTCTGATTGCATAAGTTGAGTCTTTGGCTAGATAACGGTGTCTCTGATTGCATAGATTATATTTCTGATTGCATGAATTATGTGGCATTATTTTGATGCATGTTTGTGATCCCTGAAGCCCCAACTGATATAATCCCTAATGACATCTAAAGGGATACCTCGGATAATTACTCCCCCAGTCTTCAGGTAACGGTTCACTTGACTATTTCATCGAGTCTTAGATAATGACTTAGTTGCATATGGTTTCTCACTACTCTACTCGTGCATACTGTAACCCATCCTTCCTCGAGTCCCACGATGGGCCGGGATATGTTATCGTGCACAGTGTTACTACTTCTTTCACCGCGTCCCGGGCCGGATGTGTATAGTTCCACGCACGAGGAGACGATGCCGTACGTGAGGTGTGATATATGTTATATGTTATGACGATACGATTATTCACCGAGTCCCGGGCCGGCTATAATATGATTGTATATGTGGTGAAATAAGGAAGGAACACCGAGTCCCTCCTTAGAGGGCCGGGTACATATGTATATTATGATGGTACGCTATAGACGTACACCACTCCATTCACCGAGTCCCTCACTAAAGGGCCGGATACTTTATGTAGGCATGCATATGAGATTAAAGCAATACATTGTGACCCTGAGCCCCACAGTGAACCGGGTATAATACGATGATATACATGATAAGATGATACCGTATACGATGGTATGATACCGTATACGATGATATGATGAAATGAAATGCATTATGATATGATGATATGTGATTATGAAGAAGTGATTATAACACCGAGTTCACTAGAGGGCCGGGCACAGCATATGATGATGTGTATGATTTACGTGTCCTAAGGTGCAGGTACAGTAGTTCATTTAGTTATTATACTTGTCCCCTGCATCCCTATTTCAGTTATGATCTCAGTTACGATGTGTTATGCTTTACATACTCAGTACATATATCGTACTGACCCCCTTTTCTCGGGGGGCTGCGTTTCATGCCCGCAGGTACAGATGTTTATTCTGGAGATCCATCAGCATAGGAGTTCCTCTCAGCTGAGTCGGAAGTGCTTCACTGTTCTGGAGCCTAAATTTTAATGCTGGTCACTTAATGTATATATTTGTACATTCAGGGGTACGGCGGGGGTCTTGTCCCGCCATATATTGTTGTTACTATTCTTAGAGGTCTGTAGACATATGTATATGTGGGTTGTTTGTGAATTAGTTTCGATGTTGCCTATCCGATATGTTGTGAATGTCCTTGTTATAGCAGCCTTGTCGGCTCACGTGCCCTTTCATGATATGATACAAATGAAAGAGGCTACATGTATATAAAAAAAAGTTTTAAACTATTGGGGATTTTGTATATAGTATCACATCACACACGGTTCAACTTAAGTGTAGTTGATAAATACGCATAAGAGGGTCCAGGTCGGACCCCAGTTGCGGCCTACGGGGTTGGGTCGTGACAGAAGTGGTATCAGAGCAGTTCGTCCTTGGAGTGTCTACAGACCGTGTCTAGTAGAGTCTTGTTTATCGGTGTGTTGTGCACCACATCTATAGACAAGAGGCTACAGGACATTTAGAATGTTACTTTCTTTCATATCTAAGATCGTGCGATAGAGCCGAGCCATAGGAAATGAAATTCCTCATACTAACCTTCAATTTTAGCAGGAAGACAACGCCGATAGAAGAAAGTAACTGACAATATTGGATGTTACGAAGCACACAAGTAAGCAAAGGCACGAAAGCCCTATGTCAGGTAAGGTATTGAAATGTGATTGACAGATACAATCGAAAAGTGAAAGGAAAGGTAAATAGGAAAGTATAACAGGTGCAGCTCGAGTGGACATAACAGGTAAGTTCATTTCCATACTGTTAATTATGGGAGCCCTGTGCGGCCGTGATATGAGATGATATGACTATATATGTGTTCCCTGTGTGGCTGAGATGTTAAACAATATGAATATATATATATGTGTGCCCTGTGAGGCACTGTTGGTATTTTCTGCGTGCAGGTGTTGAGATAGTAAGAAATACAGAGGAAACTCTGCCCAAATTTTCCTAGAAATAAGAGGAGAATAAGATACAGGGCTATAGTATGTCTTGAAAGGTTGTCCTCGCAACAATGATGAGATTTGATTAAACAAGTATGGCTGACCTCGAGAAATAAGTTAATTGCTGAGTTAATGGCAATAGAAACTAGGAGGACGATACTGGAATAGTAGAATAAGTTAGAAAGGAACTATAAGCCAAAGAAAATGACTCAGAGAGGAATGATAGATCGGGATAAAATGAGATAGTAAGGCATTGCCTGAATTGATACATAGGGATAAACTATGACAAGTGATAGTTGAAGGAAGTAACAGTATGGTTAAGACAAGAGTAAGACAAGAGTACAAAGGGAAAAGAATTGTGACGGATATGAAGTGTTAATAAGATAGCTTGTGAGACATTAAGGACAAGACTAACTAAGAAGGGTAAGTAACCCATAGTAAGAATCGTGAAGAAAGTCTAGCGGTATTATACTATGGGTCTGAATGCGAACAAGGTACCAGGTGAACATAACAAAAACCATTATTAGAATAAGCAAAACTTAGTAAGGAATTAACTGGAAGGTATGATGTGGTCCATGTAAATGGAATGTAAAGATAGGTGTGGAACGGAAAAGCAAGCTATGGAATAAATAAGGAAGATTTATCAAGTTCCATAAGGAAAGTTTCGAATAAAGGTTATATGATGACGAAAAGGATGGCTAGTGCAAGGAAATAAAGGGTAATATGGAATTCCTTACGCCCAACCAAAAATGGAAATGAGTTGAAGGAATAATACAGAAGTTCTAATAAAGGCACTCAAGATAGATGTGATTAATTAAGTATAAGTATCGAACAAAAAGAGACATAGACAGTTACGAATTGAAAGTATAGTATGATGAAAAAGTAATAAGATAAGGCCCCTACTACCACGAAATTGATATGGTTTTAAGTAGGATTAGAAATGAGCCTTAAAGCACACAACAAAGATGCAAGCTCAGGAGGCGTAAAGAAGTATGATGTACACGTGACTCCACTCTAATGATTAGTGGTATCCACTGGAATAAAGTTAGTATAATGACGAAGCTCGAAACATGAGTCATTAAAGTATAAGTACACTCGAGTGGGGAATGCGCACCAATTATGAGCCCTCCCTAATTACTGATTGGGATGAATGGAATATGGCTTTGAATGTACTGCTACATTACGGATATTACTCAAATATCAATTGTTAGATGAGATTTTATACGATACATTGTGAATACTAAAGCACCCTACGGGTATGCTAGGGTTTCCTAGAAAGGCAACCTAACGTGGAGATGATTTAACAGAAGGTGTAGATATGGTGCAGCCCATTAAATATGTTGGAATAGAATCATTCGTGTGTAAATAGCTGAAGATATACGGAGAATGACATAGGTACACCCTAAAAGGGGGGAAGTGGACAAAAGAAGTACAAGCGTAAAAGAAAATCAACTGATGCTATCGCATGTAAATGGGAACGCTTAAACGTCAAACGAGACCCCATAAGGGATGGACGCGATCATACCCGTATTAATGCACCGGATTCCGTCAAAACACTGAAGTTAAGCGTGCTCGAATGAGAGTAGCACTGGGATGGGTGACCCCCTGGGAAGTGAGAAAGAGAACAAAACAAGTATGACAAAAAGAGATTATAAAAGCGGGTTAGTACAACGACACATATAGAACAGAGTACGCCAAGAGCAGAAAAAGATTATGACTGAAATACAATGCACCTCGTGAAAATGGCACAATAATAGTTGTGCAACTTATGAATATTGGCATACTAAGAGCGAGGTCAAATGATTACTCGATAAAAGAAAGTCAGTAATAACAATGTGATTGCCATATTTAGAATCTATTCAGGAAAAGTGTAAGATGGTTCGAGGCAGAACTATTCACATATAATCGGTATTAAGGACAATAGCCATAGTGGAGCCTTAACCTCGACTAAAGGAGGTAAGCCACTAGTATAGCAACGCTAAAGAATTTTCTGGACTGCTCTATGTCCGTACACACGTTTATGTAAGGATTACAATATGATGTAGGGTAAGAAAACTGGAGAAAAGATCTGAGTAAAAGAGAAAGATAGCATACCTAAGGTATTACAAGTTAGATTAAGAAGAGTTGTACAATAGCTTAAGTTAAAAGAAGCATCAGCAGTCTGATAGCCTATCTCAGGGAATGGAAACCCGACTCAGAGGTGGAAAGCAGTTAGTATGTATTATAGTACGAGCTGACCTCGCATTCTAAGGAACTGGGAGTTCATACGGGATATGGTAGATGGGCTGACAGAATAAACCTGTTCCCCTCCAGTTAGAAAGGCATATTCAGCTGAGGGTTCTGCGAAATGATATAGTAGGGAAACAATAAGATTTCACGGAGTCCCCACATCTATTATCTCAGATAGAAAATTTCAATTTACATCTAACTACTGGAAATCATTTCGAAAGGGATTGAGGAACCCAGATGAATCTTAGTATGACATTTTGCCCTTCGATTAAGGGACAGGCCCAGATGTGACCCACTAAATTATTGATGAAATAAAGCTTATTCCGGAACAAGATATCGATTAGCAGCCTAAAGTCAGCAAGAAGGGGATACATTGATCCTTCGCAGAGCATCTTTAGAATAGATAAAGCTACCTATGAGTGGGACCTACCGTCTGATTTGAAACAAAATATTCAGTTTTACAAATTAATACTCTGCAAGTATATAAACGACCCTCCCAGAATATTTCCCGGAGAGGAGGTCTATGTAACAGGGAGTTATCCTACGAGGGGCAACTTATTGCCATCCTGGATTGGAAGATTAAAAGGGGTGCGAACTAAGGACATAGCTTCCGTCAAGGTACTGTGGCGGAATAAGAATTGTGAAGACATAAACTGGGAGGTTGAAAAGGACATGAAACACAAGTGTCCGTACCTATTCCCGATGTCTACAAATAAACCAGTCTTGGAACTCGTATATTAATTACTTGTATGAAAATGTATGTCATTCCAGTAGAAAGGCATCTCCCTATGATCCGTATAAAGTCTTAAGGAAAGTTTTATTCAACATTCGGGGACGAATGTTCTAAAGGGGGGAAGGATGTTACACCCCGCACTCTTGAGCTCGGAACGTCTTCTTAAGTTCCTTAGACACTATCATGTGAGCCAGATAAGCTACGACACTATCAAACAACTCTAAGGAAAGAAGATTGTGATACCTCGCGAGAAGGGAGGTCGGAGATAGAGTCATAAGAATCCGGAAAGAGTTGGAGGCTAAGAAATGAGTCGTAGGACTCGATTTACCTACGTAAGACACTAAGTTAAGAGTCTTATACACTTAAGTTGCTTAAGGATATACCAAGCTTACGTAGTACGGATTACATAGGCTCTTAAAGTGAGACGAAATTACGAACCCGCGAGGAAGGGAAAAAGACGACGCGTGGCAGCCAATGGAGGAGCGACACGTGGCAGCACCTCAAGCAAGCAGGTGATGCACCTACTTAGGGTCAAGTAGGTGATGCAGCTGCTTGGGGGAGGTGGGCCCCACTGCCACGTGGCAGCCCCACCCTTCTTGCATGGACACGGTGGCCCAATAGGGGCTGGACACGTGTCCCTCTTAGGGGCTGACACGTGTCACCCCTTGGGACCACCTATATAAGTTGATATGTATTCTAATTACTTCAGTTCATTAGCATATTTCCAGCAGCAACGTGAGAAAACAGACCCTAAAGCTAAGGAGAAATACTTGCGACGGCTTTGGGAGAAAAATAGGTAAGTCCCATTTTCGTTCCGTAAATTAATTAATTAGCGTATAATACAATGATATGGAGGTATTAGAAGTATAAAATTTATGGCTTGGTGCAGCCAAAACGAACAGCAACCAGTCCACACAGTTTCAGCACGTAAATAAAATTCCGAGGCGCGATTTCGGCAAGTTTTAGTCAATTTCGGGAAAGGTAAGTGCTTCCCCTCTAATTTGAAGTTTATAATGTTAAATTATGGTGTATTACACACCTTAGGACCTGCTGGAAGTTGGGTAAAAGGTTTGAAAAGTTCGGCATTCGAAATAAACGAATTTAGAATCGCTATAGTTAAGTTGTTGTCGAAATAAGGTGTTGTACGCGTAGGGGCTGCTGCTGGTTGTGTTGTGGCGTGTTGCAGGGTCTAAAAGTTATCTAAATGAGGTGTGGGAGCTGCTGGTTGCAGCCACATGACCCTCCGCTTTGCAATTAAAGAATTCGCGAAAGAAAGATTAAAACCTCTAGTTTTGGTATCTTAGTTTCGAGTGAATTGTTGGGGGTTTATATTGTATAATTTTGGTCGTAATATGTATATGTATGGTCTGCTGGTTGCATTTTTGGTTGGCTGCAGGTTCTAAGTACATGGTTGGGAATTCGGATAGGGCACATTATAGGGGAGGTGCTGCCCAATTTTCGTTAACGCCTTAACAAACTAAAGAACTAATCGAGGAAACGACTAAGGGAATAGATTCCATTACCACTAGGGTGTAACCTAAGATGCTGGAAAATTAAGAAGAGTTGATATGCATATTACTCTCCTATTTAATAGGTTCAAAGGATGACGAGGCGAACAGGATAAAGAGAAGTCCATACAAGGTATGTGAAGCTTTCCTTTGGCGTGTTTTTGGAATAGATATGTAGAACTATTCTTCTTTTCTTTTGGCATGTCTTAGATATAAGTTATGAATGATATATATACGATATTTGGGGATTCAATCCATTCGTAAATCACTGAGTATGAGTCGAGACTCTTGTTTACTTCTTGGTATTAGAACTTCTGTAATAGCTGAGTCATTGCCTTTTAGTCTTCTATGTGATGAAAATTAATATATGTAAAGCCTATTTCTTATTTCCTTTGGAATGGCTTAACTTTAAGTGAGATGGTATAAGATATAGGTTTAGAGGTGATTCCATTTATGAGCTCTGATTGTAACTCGTGACTTGTAGTCACTCCTGAACATTAAGAATCTGAAAGTAGTCAAACTACTATTCTCGAGCCTTCTATATAACGAATAGTAAGTGGAGGTACCAGCTCCTCTCTTTTAATAGGCTCCAAAATGGTAAATGCGTCTGATTGCATAAGTTGAGTCTTTGGCTAGATAACGGTGTCTCTGATTGCATAGATTATATTTCTGATTGCATGAATTATGTGGCATTATTTTGATGCATGTTTGTGATCCCTGAAGCCCCAACTGATATAATCCCTAATGACATCTAAAGGGATACCTCGGATAATTACTCCCCCAGTCTTCAGGTAACGGTTCACTTGACTATTTCATCGAGTCTTAGATAATGACTTAGTTGCATATGGTTTCTCACTACTCTACTCGTGCATACTGTAACCCATCCTTCCTCGAGTCCCACGATGGGCCGGGATATGTTATCGTGCACAGTGTTACTACTTCTTTCACCGCGTCCCGGGCCGGATGTGTATAGTTCCACGCACGAGGAGACGATGCCGTACGTGAGGTGTGATATATGTTATATGTTATGACGATACGATTATTCACCGAGTCCCGGGCCGGCTATAATATGATTGTATATGTGGTGAAATAAGGAAGGAACACCGAGTCCCTCCTTAGAGGGCCGGGTACATATGTATATTATGATGGTACGCTATAGACGTACACCACTCCATTCACCGAGTCCCTCACTAAAGGGCCGGATACTTTATGTAGGCATGCATATGAGATTAAAGCAATACATTGTGACCCTGAGCCCCACAGTGAACCGGGTATAATACGATGATATACATGATAAGATGATACCGTATACGATGGTATGATACCGTATACGATGATATGATGAAATGAAATGCATTATGATATGATGATATGTGATTATGAAGAAGTGATTATAACACCGAGTTCACTAGAGGGCCGGGCACAGCATATGATGATGTGTATGATTTACGTGTCCTAAGGTGCAGGTACAGTAGTTCATTTAGTTATTATACTTGTCCCCTGCATCCCTATTTCAGTTATGATCTCAGTTACGATGTGTTATGCTTTACATACTCAGTACATATATCGTACTGACCCCCTTTTCTCGGGGGGCTGCGTTTCATGCCCGCAGGTACAGATGTTTATTCTGGAGATCCATCAGCATAGGAGTTCCTCTCAGCTGAGTCGGAAGTGCTTCACTGTTCTGGAGCCTAAATTTTAATGCTGGTCACTTAATGTATATATTTGTACATTCAGGGGTACGGCGGGGGTCTTGTCCCGCCATATATTGTTGTTACTATTCTTAGAGGTCTGTAGACATATGTATATGTGGGTTGTTTGTGAATTAGTTTCGATGTTGCCTATCCGATATGTTGTGAATGTCCTTGTTATAGCAGCCTTGTCGGCTCACGTGCCCTTTCATGATATGATACAAATGAAAGAGGCTACATGTATATAAAAAAAAGTTTTAAACTATTGGGGATTTTGTATATAGTATCACATCACACACGGTTCAACTTAAGTGTAGTTGATAAATACGCATAAGAGGGTCCAGGTCGGACCCCAGTTGCGGCCTACGGGGTTGGGTCATGACAGAGACCCACCTGCTTGGGGGGTGGTGGACCCCACTGCCACGTGGCAGCCCATAGTTGGCAGCATGATACGGTGGCCCAATAGGGGCTGGACACGTGTCACCTCTTGGGGTTGACACGTGTTACACCCTAAAGCCACATATATATGTTGATATATATCATATATTTCAGTTATCCATCAAAACATCAGCCAACTTAGAGAGAAAAAAACGTGAGGGAGAGAAATAGAGAAGCAGCCATGGTTCTTGAAGTTTAAAGGTTTGTTTTCCAATTTTCTTCCGTGAATTAATTATATACGGTGTATCTTAAGTACGTGGATATGTATATATGTATTTTAAGACCTTCATGGAAGTAAAACTCCAGCTTTGCAATTGGAATTTGGAAGAGAAAATAAGAGAAAACGTTAATTAATAAACCCGTTTTTAGAAGGGACAGTGGTTAGTAATAATCGTATAACTTCTTGTATACAGATTCGTTTCAAGTGATGTAATATGTTTTGGAAAGGTATTTCGTGGTTCTATAACTTTCATTCAGACTCCAAAATCCAGTTCCACTTGTATCAGCTTGAAAAGTGGTGATGAAGTGTAGAGGAGGTACTGCTCAAATTTGGTTTTGGAAATCCTACACGGACAGCTGTGAGTATCTTGGTCATATCTTTTTGTACAAAATTGATGTAGGGATGATTCGAAATTTTTTGCGACCCTAATACACATGTCTATAACTTTCATGAAGGACGTAAATCCTGTTTCCCTCCATTACCCCTTCGAAACGAAGCGACAAGGTAAAACAGTAAGCTGTCCAGATTTCACATTTTGGATAGTTTTGGCGAGTTTGACAAGTTTAACGTAAGGTAAGGTTTCTTATTTAAATTTGAGCTTTATGTGTTCTTATGGAGCATGTTACACTCCCTATTGGTGGCTGGAAATATGAAAATGGCTTAGAAATACTTGGCGTTCGGAATAAACTAATTTGTAGTCGTTATAGTTGAATTGTTGTCGAAACAAAGTGTTGTTCTTGTGAGTTGCTCTGCAGGGGTGTGGCTTGTTGTTGCAGGGCCTAAATATGTCCTAATGTGGGTTAGGTTGCTGCTGGTAGAAGCCACATGACCCCTTGTTATGTATAATTAAAGGCGTCACAAAATAAAGGCTAGACGCCCTATTGAGATATCGTATTTTTGGAATAAGTTGTTTGGAGTGTATGCTGTATATTGTTGGTATGAATTGCTGCAGGTTGTTGTTGTTGGTTGGCTGTAGGTCTTAGGGACCTGATTGGAAATTTGGATAGGGCACATTATAGGGGAGGTGCTGCCCAATTTTCGTTAACGCCTTAACAAACTAAAGGACTAGTCGAGGAAACAACTAAGGCAATAGATTCCATTAACATTAAGGCGTAATCCAAGATGCTGGAAAGTTAAGAGTAGTTGATATTCGTATTACTTTCATATTGAATAGGTTCGAAAGACGACGAGACGAGCAGGATAAAGGGTAACTCCTAAAAGGTATGTAAAGCTTTCTTGTGGCATGTTTTGGTATAAGCACGTACAATTATCTTTCTTTCCTTTTGGCAAGTTTTAGCCTTAAGTGAAGTGTGTGTGGAATGTGGGGATAATTCCATTCCCAAAACTCCAAGTATGCCTCATAACCCATATCCACTGCTTAGTATTGGAATTTCTGCAAGAATTGAGTATTGCCTAGTAAGGCTTCTATGTATTAAACACTAGTATTTGGAAAGCTATCTCTCATTTCCTTTGATACATGTTTGGTACGAAAGTGAGATTATGATGCCATAATGATTCACCGAGCCCCATGATGGGCCGGGTATGAAATATGTGTATGCAGATCCCATAAAGAAAAGTACAGACCATATATAGTTTATTCTCTTTCTTCTTCTGGCATGTCTTAGTTGTAGGTTAAACATCATATGAGTTCCAGCGTAACTCCATTCTTAGCATCTCTTATTTACGTCTGAATATCGAACTTTTATAATAATCGAACTATTTCCCTGGAAACTTTTATATGTTAAAAAGGTAACAAATGTACAGGCTCCAAGTCTTACAGACTATATGTTAACAAATGTTTCTGGTTCCATAAGCGATTTGGCTTTACTTTAGTACATGTCTAGGAGCCCCGAGATTATAATTGAGACAACCCATAATGGCATTTAGAGGACACTCGAGATGACTACACCGCTACTCGGGTTCTCAAATAAAAGCTTAACTTTCTTATTCTGTCGAGTCTCTGATAATGATTTAAATTGCATATAGTTACTCACTACTCTACTCGTGTATATTGTAACACTTCTTTCCCTGAGTCCCGGGCCAGGATATGTTCTCGTGCACAGTTCACTGCATTATTCACTGAGTCCCTCAATAGAGGGCCAGGATACGTGTATAAATATATGATGATGTGTTGTAATAAGGTGGTGATGGCACTGGGGCCATGATGGTTTTACAGAGATGATTTTACAGAGATGATTCACCGGACCCCCGAAAGGGCCGGCTATATGATATGACTCGAACATGCATGTTTTTGTAATTCATAAAGTACAGGTACAGGTTTCTGAATTGATATCTTATCCCCTGATTCTCTATCTCAGATATGTTTCCAGTTGTTTTATATTATGTTTTACATACTCAGTACACATATCGTACTGACCCCCTTTCTCGGGGGGCTGCGTTCATGCCCGCAGGTACAGATACAGATTTTGGGAGTCCGTCAGCTTAGGATTCCATGCAGCTCAGCTGGAAGAGGCTTCATTGTATCGGAGCCTAGTTTTTGATACTGTCCACGGATGTATAGAAATTGTTTTATCCATTCAGGGGTACGGCGGGGGCCCTGTCCCGCCATATGTTGTCATTTATATGTTTAGAGGTCTGCAGACATGTATATGTGGGTTGTGTATGTCAGTTTGATTAAGCTGGGTCTACATGATATATGATATATATTATTATGTTATGGCAGCCTTGTCGGCTTGCGTGCCCTGTCATGTTGTGATACAAACGAAAAGGGCTACAGTTTATGAAAATGTTATCGCCAGTGGGGCTCTATTACATGATATTGTCTTATTTACGATTCAATGTGACCTCAGCTAATAGATATATGTACGGGGGGTCCAGGTCGGACCCCAATCGCGGCCTATGGGGTTGGGTCGTGACAGGTATGTGTACGGGGAGCCAGGTCGGACCCCAATCACGGCACATAGGGTTGGGTCGTGACAACCCAACTCACATGACGACTTCTAAAAAACTTAAGAGCCTTCCCAGAAATTTAAGAAGCTTAAGAAGCGTTCCAAGGTACCAAAGTACGGGGTATAACAATCGGGCCATCGTTGCTTAGCATTATTATACAATATGTATGTCTACGGATTAGTCCGTTGTACCTCGGCATTATTATATGATATATGAATCGGGTTATTGTACCTCTGCATCATTATATGATATATGGATTCGGCTGTCGTACCTTGGTATTTTTATATAAGATATAGATCGGGCCGTCGTTCCTCGGCATTATTATACAATATGTGGATCTGGCCATTGTTCCTCAGCATGTACTTGCTATATACATAAATCGAGTTATACCTTACACAATGCTAATAGTACATATGTGCCTATGATGATAGAATGATGTATTTGTAACATATGAGATGATGTCATATACGATGGTATGATGCCGTATATGATTATGTGATAACACAGAGCCTCACACTGGGTCGAGTACGGTATATGAGGATGATGTACATGCCCTCATTTCATAAGGTGTAGGCATAGTAATTGTTAACTGTTATACTTGTGTTCTTGTATCCCTATTTCAGCTGTTGTCTCAGTTATGATATTTTATGCTTTATATACTCAGTACATGTATCATACTGACTCCCTTTTTTCATGGGGCTGTATTTCATGCCTGCAAGTAAAGGTATGCATTTTGGAGATACATAAGCTTAGGATTTCCACTCAGCTATGTTGGGAGTGCTCCATTATTTTGGAGCCTAGTTTGTTGGTACCGATCCTCCTATGTATAGATTTATTTGTTCAGGGGTAAGGCGGAGGCCCTGTCCCACAATATATTACCATTGACATTCTTAGAGGTCTGTAGACTTATGTATGTGGGTTGTTTATAAGTTTGCTTCAATTATGCCTATATGGCGTGTAGTAAGTGTTGTTATGTTATGGCAGCCTTGTTGGCTTACATGCTTTTTCATGTTAGGATACAAATGAAAGAGGCTATGTGTGACAACCCAACCCTATAGGCCGCGACTAGGGTCCATTTTTGACCCCCGTATACATGTTTATAAGCTGTGGCCAAATCGAACTGTAAATAACACAATACTATGCAATATAACCCTATTGGGTGATAACATTTTCATAAACCTGTAGCCTCTTTCTTTTGTATCACATCATTAGAGGGCACGCAAGCTAACAAGGCTTCTATAACATAATATTATATACCATACATCATGTAAACCCAACTGAACCAAACTGACATATACAACCCACATATACATGTCTACAAACCTCTAAAAATATTAACGACAATATATGGCAAGACAGAGCCCCTGCCATACCCCTGAATAGACAAAACAATTTTGTACATCAGTGGTCAGTACCAAAAACTAGGCTTCGATACAATGGAACCTCTTCAAGTTGAGCTGAGCGAGATCCTAAGCTGACGGACTCCCAAAACCTGTATCTGTACCTACGAGCATGAAACGCAGCCCCCCCCTCCCCGTGAAGAAAATGGGGTTAGTACGATATATATACTGAGTATATAAAATATAACATAACAAAACTGGGACAGGGAAGTAGGGGACAAATATATCGTAAAAGAAACCTCGATACTTATTCTCTATAAATCATAAAAATATACATATTCAAATTATACCATATAGCCGGCCCTATCAGGTATCCGGTGAATACATCTATAAAACCATCATAGACCCAGTGCCATCACCATCGTATTATAACACATCATCATATATATACATATGTAACCCGACCCTCTAGTGAGGGGCGATGGACAATGCAATGGAATCTAGCATGAATCTGATAACTCACCTGAGACTCAGAGAAGAAGTGTTACAGTATACATGAGTAGAGTAGTGAGTAACCATATGCAATTTAAATCATTATTAGAGACTTGACAGAATAAGAAAGTTAAGCTTTGGCCTGAGGAGTTGAGTAGTAGTGTAGTCATCTCGAGTGTCCTCTAAAAGACATTATGGGCTGTCTCAGTTGTAATCTTGGGGACCCTAGACATGTATTAACATAGGGACAAATTATATATGGAATCAAAAACACTTAGTATCATATAGTCTTTAAGACTTGGAGCTTGTACATTCATTATCTCCTTAATACATAAAAGTTTCCAGGGAACTAGTTCAACTATTAAAAGAGTTCGATATTCAAAAATAAATAGGAGATATTCAAGAATGGAGTTATACGGGAGCTCGTATCATATTTCACTTACTACTAAGACATGCCAGAAAAGAAAGAAAGTAAGCTCTATACAATCTGTACTTCCTTTCATATGGTCATCCTGTACATATTTCATATCCGGCCCATCCTGGGGCTCGGTGAACAATTATGGAATCATAAGCTCACTTTCATACCAAACACATATCAAAAGAAAGGAGATATAGCTTTCCACACACTACTTTTGGATACGTAGAAGCCTTAATAGGCAATACTCAATCCTTATAGAAGTTCCAATACTAAGCAGTGGATAGGGGTTATAAGGCGTACTTGGAGTTTTGTGAATGGAATTATCCCCTCATTTAACATAAAATTCACTTAAGGCTAAGACTTTCCTAAAGGAAAGAAAGATAGTTGTACGTACTTATACCAAAACATGCCAAGAGAAAGCTTTACATACCTCTTATGAGTTACTCTTTATTCCATTTGCCTCGTCGTCCTTTGAACCTATTCAATACGACATTAATATTAATATCAACCACTCTTGAATTTCCAGTTAAAATTCATGGAATCTATTTCCTTATTCATCTCCTCGACTAGTTCTTTAATTAGTTAACGAGTTAACGGAAATTGGACAACACCTCCTCTATAATGTGCCCTATCCGAATTACCAATTACATCCATAATACCTAAATACAACCAACAAGATAACCATCAGCTCATATATATATATATATATATATATATATATATATATACAACAAGCCAACATTACACAATATAAACTCCAAACGACTCACTCGAAACTACGATTCCATAATAAGGTTTCTAGTTTCTATTTTGCAAACCCTTTAACCGTACAAAGTGGGGGGGTCATGTGGATGCAACCAGAATCTCCCCCACCTCATTTAGAATAATTTTAGTCTCTGAAAAACACCACCACACGACCAGAAGCAGCCCCCACACGCACAATGCCTCATTTCGACTACAATTTAACTGTAACGATTCCAATTTAGTTTATTTCGAATGTCAAGCATTTCCACGACATTCTTACACTTACAGCAGTATAAAAGGTGTATAATAAACTTCATAACGACCCCATAAAGTCCAAATTTAAAGGAGAAACCTTACCTTACACGAAATTGGCCAAAACGCGCAAAAATTATGCCTCAGAACTTCTCTAGCACGCTTTAAACGCCATGGTTGCTTGCTTTCCGTTTTGGCATGCACCAAGCCATAATTCTATATAATTAATACCTCCATACCATCATGGTATATGCTAGATAATTAATTTATGGAGCGAAATTGGGACTTACCTTATTTTCTCCCCAAGCCATCACGTTTTTCTCTCTAGGATTACGAATTGTTTTCTTGATCATTGGCTGATATTTAAGTGTAGGAACTGCTGTATAAGTTACATATACACATATATGGGTGGTCCTAAGAGGTGACACGTGTCAGTTCGAAGGGGGACACATGTCCAGCCTTTATTGGGCCACCGTATCCATGCAAGCAAGGTGGGGCTGCGACATGGCAGTAGGGCCCACCTCCCCAAGAAGGTAGGTCTCCTACTTGACCCCAAGTAGGTGGGTCACTTGCTTTCTTGAGGTGCTGCCATGTGTCATGCCTTAATTGGCTACCACATGTCATCTTCTCCTCCTCCTCATGGGTTCATAATCTCATCTTATTTTAAGAGCCTATGTAATCCATGCTACGTAAGCTTGGTATGTACTCAAGTAGCTTTGGTACGTAGGACTTCCAAGTTAGTAGCTTATGTGGGTAAATCGAGTCCTACGACTCATCACTTGGCCTCCAATTCCTTCCGGATTCTTATGACTCTATTTCCAACCTTCTTTACTATGAGGTATCACTTTCTCCCCTCCTTAGAGTCGTTTGATAGTGTTGTAGCATATCCATCTCACATGATAATGTGGAAGGAACTTAAAAGACATTGCGAGTTTAAAAGTATGGGGTGTAACACTATGTGTATAAGAAGACGTTATGACCCATTGGGGTTCTTATGTATGGTTCTGATAGGTATGCATGTAGGGGTCCAGGTCGAAACCCAGTTGCATCCTACGTGGTTGGGTCGTGAAAATATGAGTATTATTTATGTGTTAAATAGGTTTCAGAGGATGATAACATGAATGTGGTTATGAGTAACCCATAAAAGGTATGTAAAGATATCTTTCTCTTCTTTTGGCATGTGTTCAAGTTAAGTAATGGATGATATGAGCTTGATGGTAAATCTACTCATAAATGCCAAGCTTAATTCATGGTCCTTATTTACTTCTTGATGAAAGTACTCTTACAGTAATTGAATTAGGGCTTCTCAAGCCGTCCATATGTTAGGAAGTGATGAGTATGTAGAGCTATCATTTCTTCTTTTCTCTTTGCATGTCTTAGCCATAAGTGGTTTGTATATGAAATGTGGGGATAATTCCATTCATAACACTCTAGGCATGACTCGTAATTCTTACCCAATTCTTGGTATTAGAATTCCTATAATAGTTGAGTTATTGCCTTTTTAGGCTACTATATGATGAAGGGTAGTATACATAAAGCCTATCTTTCCTTTCTTTTGGAATGTCTTAAATGTAAGTGAATTGATATATAATATGAGTTTGGAGGGAGTTCCATCCATAAGTTTTAGACATAACTCCTAACTCGTGTTCACTCTTGAATGCTAGAAGTCCTAACCTGAATGCTAGAAGTCCTAAAGTAGTTGAACTACTACCCTCGATACTTCTATATGTTGAGTAGTGACTGAGTACGTAAGCTCATATTTCTAAAGACTTTGTGATGATAAGTGTCTCTGATTTCAAAAGTCGTTTGGCATTATCTTAATAAAAGTCTATGATTCCTGAGACTCCATTTGATATGGCCCCTAATGGCATTTAGAGGAGACTTAAGATGATAATCATATTGATCCTCAAATGATAGTTCATGACAATTGTTATAGTGAGTCTCAGATGATGATTTAATTAAATATAGTTACTGTTTACTCTACTTGTGCATGTTGTTAATATATCTTTCACCGAGTTCCATAAAGGGTCGGATATGACCGAGTCCCATAAAGGGCCAGGTACAATATATGATGATATGAGCATTTACCGAGTCCTATAAAGGGTCGGGTACAACTGAGGCCAATAAAGGGCCGCGTAGGATATATGATGATATGAGCTTTCATTGAGTCCCATAAAGGGCTGGGTACGACTGAGTCCCATAAAGGGCTGGGTACGACTGAGTCCCATAAAGGGCTGGATATGATATATGATTGTATGACTATGATTATAGCATGATTATTTACCAAGTACCTCACCAGAGGGCCGGGTACGACATATATATGCATATGATGCCCTAATGAAACATTTGTGACACCGAGTCCCATGATTGGCCGGATACAATATATAGGCATGCATATAAAAGCATAATGATATATTTGTAATATATGAGATAATACTGTATACAATGGTATGATGCCATATACGATGATATAATAACACCGAGTCCTACTGCGGGCTAGGTACGGTATGGGGGGATGATATACATGCCTTTTTTTTTATAAAATACAGGTGCTGTGATTGATTAAATTTTATACTTATTTCATGCATCCCTAATTATGTTGTAATCTCATTTATACGGTGTTACACTTTGTATACTCAGTACATGTATCATACTGACCTCCTTTATTCAGGGAGACTGTGTTCTATGCCCGCAGGTATGCGTTCTATGCCCGCAGGTATAGGTACGCATTTTAGGGATCCATTAGTTTAGAATTTCCAGTCAGCGATTTTTGGAAGAGCTCCCTTGTGTCGGAGCCTAGATTTTGTTACTTGTCTTCAAATGTATATAACTATTTATTCAGGTGTACGGTAGGGGCCCTGTGTCACGACCCAACCCCGTAGGCCATAATTAGGTTCCGACCAGGACCCCCATATACGTATCTATCATCTATAGTCAAGTTGAACACTGTATAATGTGATACTACACGTAAAAACCCAAATGGATCAAACCTTTTCATTTATATGTAGCATCTTTCCTTCGTATCATATCATGGATGGGCCTGTAAGCCGACATAAAAATATTTATAATGCATTTCATAGGCACAATTGCAACAAACTTACAAATAACCCACATGCACATATCTACAGACCTCTAAGAGTAGTAACAACAATATATGGCAGGATAGGGCCCGCGTCGTACCCCTAAATAAACAAATATATACATTATAGGTTCAGTACCCCCAAACTCAGCTCCGATACAATGGAGCTTCTTCCAAACTTGTTGAGCGGAATCCTAAGCTAGCGGATCCTAGAAGCACACATCTATACCTGCGGGCATAAAATGCAACCCCCCCCCCGAAAAGAGGGGGTCAGTACGACATATTTACTGAGTATATAAAGTACAAATCATCATAAAGAGATCACAACTGACATAGGGATGCAGGGGGAAAGTATAATATCTAACAAAGTACTATACCTGCATCTTACAAAATAATGTCATGTATACCATTGTCATATACCACACTCGGCCCGCTCGAGGACTCAGTGTTATAAATGCATCACTTTATCATCACAGGCATATGTATATTATTAGCGCTGCGGAACATACAACCCGATCCATGCATCTAGTAAGTTAGTGCCGAGGAACGTCCATCCATATCCCTATACATATAACACGTTAGTATCGAGGAATGTCCGGCCTGATCCTTATGCATGTAACACGTTATTGTCGAGAAACGTTCGGCCTAATCCCTATATAATATAATAATGCATATACGTGCACATAAAACTTTGTAACATATTAAACATCCCTCAACACATTATCATAAAGTATGTCCAAGAGCCTCTAGGTCTAGGAGCTTGGACATCCAATCATTATTCAGTATGTAGAAGGCTTGAGGGTAGTAGTTCAACTACTTTAAGACCCTTATTATTCAAAGGTAAGTACAAGTCATGAGTTATACCCAGAACATACAAAGGGAATTATCTCTAACTCATATCATATATCACTTCACTTACATTAAACCATTTCAAGAGAGGGAAGGGATAGGCTTCACATGTACTACTTTTTGTCGTGTCGACGACTTACAAGGCCATAAATCAACTATCACATGAATTCGAACATCGAGAAGTGAATAAGATTTATGAATCACACTCGGGGTTTATGGATTCAATAAATCTAAGTAAATTAAAGTAAAGTGGAGTTTTGTGTATGAATGGAATTATCCCCACCCTTTACATACAAACCACTTATAGTTAAGACATGCCAAGAGAAAAGAAAGATAGGCTTTACATACTCATCACTTCCTAACGTAAGCCCTAGTTTAGTTACTGTAACGGTGATTTCATCAAGAAGTAAACAAGGACCGTGAATTACACTTGGCATTTATGAGTATATTTACCTTGAAGCTCAGATCATTCATTACTTAACTTGAAGACATGCCAAAAGAAAAGAAAGGGTAGCTTCACAAACCTTTTATTGATTGCTTTTAACCTGGCTTGTATTGTCATCCTCTAGACCCATTTAACACGAAGGTAATACTAATATTAATAACCTTTAACTTTCCATCTTCTAAATCCACAACTAAGCACCCATAGAAATCAATTCGTTATTCGCCTTTCTTGACTAGTTTCGACTAGTCTATTAGTTAGTTAGAAGTTAACGGAATTAGGGCAGCATCTCCTCTATAACTTTCCCTATCCGAACTTCCCATTAAATTTTCAATTATTACAGACAACCAAAAACAACAAAATACCACCTCAATATCACACCAAACAAGTCCCAAACAGCCCGCTCAAAACTATGACTCCAAAATACGGTTTTCAATCTTTATTTTGTAAAATGTTAATCACACAAAATGGGGTGTCATGTCGCTGCAATAATCAGAAATTATACCCATATTTAGACATGATTCCATCCCTTCAACACCACAAAACAATTCCCAATATGACACTACAATAACAACGACACTAGTTACATTATAAGCCACTAGAATACGTCAAAACAGTCCCTACATGACCTGCAACTTCCTTCAGCTGTAACATCCATATTTTCACATGTCAAACTAATTTTTACACACCCATAAAATGCTTAAACACTTGCCCAAAAGTGGGAGGAGAGATTCAAACCTTACCTTGCTTAAAATTTCCCTTGAAATCTCCTTAACGCTCTGAAAACTGATGGGCTGTTCATCTCCCTATCTTGCTGCCCCAAAAAATCAATTTACGCAATTAAAAACCGTTATGTAACTGTAGGATACCTTAAAATATTAAATAACAGAACAAAATCGGAGGGATTACCCTGTTCTTGTGGCTGCCATGACTCTCTCTTCTCTCCCTCAAGTTTTCTCTCAACTTTTCCAAGTCCAAAATGCTAAATATGAAAGATTAGTTATATGACTAAGAATATATATCCTTTCTTTTGGTGTGACACATGGTATCCCCTTAGGGATGACATGTGGAATCCCTTTAGGGCTCCACCTCAACTATGTGGTCAATCCAAAGTTGCCATATGGCAGCGTGGGGTCCACTCCAAGTAGGTGCATCACCTACTTGTCACCTACTTGTCACCTGTTTGCTTCATTTCCATGGGTTTGTAATCTCATCTTACTTTAAGAGCCTATGTATTCCTTGCTACTTAAGCTTGACGTGTAATCAAGTAGCTTAGTTACGTAAGACATCTAAGTCGATAACTTACGTAAGAGAGTCGAGTTCTACAACTTGTTATTTCGCCTCCAACTCCTTTCAAATCTTTATAACTCTATTTCCAACCTTTCCTATTATGGGTCATCACTTCCTCCCTTCCTTAAAGTTATTTGATAGCATTTAGATACTCTGGGTCATGGGGAAACTTTTAAGAAGCTTAAGAAAGAATTTTGAGGCACAAAAGTTCAGGGCATAACACCCTGTCCTGCTATATGGTATAGTTAATACTCTTAGAGGTCTGTAGACATATGTATGTGGGTTGTGTGTATGTTTTGTTCAACTGTGTCTATGCGATATATGATGCATCTTAATATGAAATGGCAACCTTATCAGCTTGCATGCCCTTTCAGATACAATCAGAAGTAAATCCTCCGAAGATAAAAAAAGAAGGGGCTATATGTATATAGAAACGTCATGACCCATTGGGGGTTCTTAGGTATGTATACGGAGTACAGGTTTGACTCCAGTAGCGACTTACGGGGTTGGGTCATGACAGAAGTGGTATCAGATCAGTTTGTCCTTAGAGTGTCTATAAATTGTGTCTAGTGAAGTCTTATTTATTGATGTGTTGTGCACCACATCTATACACAAGAGGCTATAGGATATTAAGGATATTACTTTCTTTCATATCTAATATCGTGCGATAGATCCGAGTAATAAGGAATGAAATTCCTTATACTAACTTATGATTTCAGTAGAAGGACAACATCGATAGAAGAAAGTAATTGACTATATTAGTAGTTACATAGCATGCAAGTAAGCAAAGCCACGTAGGAGATATGTCAGTAGACATGGTAGTGTAATAGGTGCAGTTCAGTAGACATACGAAGTAAGTCCATCATCTTATACAGTTATTGATATTGGGCGCCATGTATGGCTGCGATGTGATATGACCTGAATATATATGTTAGCCTTGTAAAGCACTGTTGGCATATTCTGCGTGCAAGTGTTGAGATAGTAAGAAATGCAGAGAAAACTCTGCCTAAATTTTCCCTGAAATAGAAAAAAAAAAGAATGAGCTATAAGTTTATAGTATGCTTTGGAAGTTGATACCGATGGGATAAGACTAGTGTTATGATGAAGCTTGAAGCACGGGTCATCAGAGTGTAAATGCTTCTAAATGGTGAATTTGAGATGATTATAAATACTAGTTAATTACTGATTGGGATAAATGGAATGTGGCTTGAATGCATTGCTACCTTAAGGATACTACTCGAGTACTAGTGTCTAGACTAGATTTGGTACTGTATATTGAGAATTTTTAAGTACCTCCCAATTGTGTTAAGTTTTCGTACATGGGTAACTAAATTATAGGTGGTATAGAGAAAGATATGAATATAGAGAAGTATACCAAATATATGGGAAAAGACTCATATGTATTTGAAAAGTTGAAAATAAATAGACAATATCCTGGATACACCCTAAAGGGGGGAAGTGGATATGAGAAATACAAGCGTGAGATGAAATCAACTGACATTACAACATGTTAATGTGAATACTTAAACTTTAAGTGAGACCCCATACTGGCACGAGCTAAGAAGATCTAAAATCCAGCAATAAATGGATAAAAGCCAAGATGATATCTGAGATCGTGCTGGGACATTATTGGTAAAGACCTCGAATGGTATCACATCATAGACTGGGTGTACAAAAAAGATGAATACGACAAGATAATAACATTGAGTAACTTAAAGGTATTTTAAATGACAACAAGGCTATACCTGACTAAAGGTCAAGATGTTGGCAATAGAGTTATTGTCAACTGATATTGCAACATACAGGTAGTGCAAGCGAAATGATAACAAGTCTCTCCTATGATGCCTTCAGAACCATGTCTTCAGACCTACACTTGGAAAAAATAGGAGAAAGTTGAAGAGAAAAATGCTAGGGGCAAGAAAGGAGGGCTACGGGTTTGGCCACCTTGAGGTGAGCCTCTGACTTTCATTCAATGAATTAATTATTTAAGGTGTCCCAAGGTTATATAATTGTGTTTTATAACATAAAATTTTAATTTGGGATAGCGAAGAAGCGATACAAACAGTCTGCTAAAGTTTCAGCACGACAAGGAACTTCCGAGGCTAGTTTGGTGAGTTTTTGGGTAAGGTAAGACCTTTACTTTAATTTGGATTTTATGGTGTTCTTATGAAGTGTATTATATGTTTTTTAAGTTTCTGGAAATGTGAAAATATCATAGATATGCTTGACATTCAAAACAAACTAGATTGGAGTCGCTATAGTTAAATTGTAGTTGAAGCAAGGTGTTGTGCTTGTGGTGTGCTACTGTAGGTGTGTGGTGGTGTGTTTCAGGGCCTAAAAGTATTCTAAAATAGGTGTAGGGGAGGTTTTTAGGTATCTAATTGTAAATTTGGATAGGGCATGTTGTAAGAGATGGTTGATATTCGTATTGCTTCCGTATTGAATAGGTTTAAAAGACGACGAGGTGAAAGTGATAAAAAGTCACTCGTAAGAGGTATGTGAAGCTTCCTCTTGGCATGTTTTTGTCATAAGTATGTAAATATATATTTCTTTCCTTTTGGATAGCCTTAGCCATAAGTTAATTATATATGAAATGTGGGGATAATTCCATTCCCAGAACTTCAAGTACGCCTCATAATCCCTATCCACTGCTTGGTATTTAAAATCCTGCAAGAATTGAGTATTGCCTGTGAAGGCTTCTACGTGTTAAAAAGTAGTATGTGGAAAGCTATCTCTCCTTTCTGTGGATATGTACTCGGTATTAAAATGAGATTATGATGCCATAGTTAGTCACCGAGCCCCAGGATAGGCCGGGTATGGAATATGTACATGATGACCACATGAAGGAAAGTACAGACTATATAGAGCTTATTCTCTTCTTCTTTTGGCATGTCTTAGTTGTAAGTTAAATATGATATGAGCTCCGATATAATTCCATTCTTAAGCATCTCTTATTTACTTCTGAATATTGAATCTATAATAGTTGAACTATTTCTCTGGAAGCTTCTATATGTAAAGAGGTACCAAATGTACAGGCTCCAAGTCTTAAAGACTATATGATACCAAGTGTTTCTAATTGAATACACAATTTGGCCCTATGTTAATACATGTCTAGGGTCCCCGAGACTATAGTTTATATAGCCCACAGTTGTATTTAGAGGACACTCGAGATGACTACACCACTACCCGGGTCCTAAGGCAAAAACTTAACTTTCTTATACGGTCGAGTCTTTGATAATGTTTTAAATAGCATATGGTTACTCACTACTCTATTCATGCATACTGTAACCCTTCTATCACCAAGTCTTGGGTCGGGTACATAAATGTGCACAGTTTACTGTATTATCCACCGAGTCCCTCATTAAAGGGCCGGATACGCTATATGAAGATATAATAATACAATGACATGAAAAAATAACTAAGTCCCTCACTATAGGGACGAGTACATATGAATATATATATGATGATGTGTTGTAATAAGGTGGTGATGGCGCTGGGCCTATGATGGTCCTATAGATAAATTCACCGGATCCTAGATATGGCCGGCTATATTGTGTAACATGAGCATGTATGCTTTTATGATTCACAGGATATAGGTATAGGTTTCTAATTTGATATTTTATCCCCTACTTCTCTATTTCAGATATCTTCCAATGGAATTATGTTATGTTTTACATACTCATTACATATGTCATACTGACCCCCTTTCTTCGGAGGGATGGATTTCATGCCCGTAGGGACAAATATAGGTTTTAGGAGTCTATCAGCTTAGGATTCCATTAGGCTCGGCTGGAAGAGGCTCCATTGTATCAGAACCTAGTTTTTGGCACTGGCCACTGATGTATACCATTATGTTTTTTATCTAGGGGTACGAAGGGGGCCCTATCCCGCCATATGTTGTCATTAACATTTTTAGAGGTCTATAGACATGTATATGTGGGTTGTGTATGTCAGTTTAGTTCAGTTGGGTCTTCATGATATATGGTATAAGTTGTTATATTATGGCAGCCTTGTCGGCTTGCGTGCCCTTTCATTATGTGATGCAAATGAAAAAGGCTACAGGTTTATAAAAATATTATCACCCAATAGAGTTCTATTGCATGGTATGATTTTATTTATAGTTCAAGTTAACCATAGCTAATAGACGTATATATTAGGGTTCAAGTCAAACCTCAGTCGCAGCCTACGGGGTCGGGTCGTGACATTAACTTAGAGCTCGTATCATGTATCATCTATCTTTGAGACGTGTCAAACGAAAGAAAGGGTAGGCTTTACCTATTTATCACTTCCCATCCCAAAGGAGTTTGAGAGACAATAACTCAACTATCGTAGGCATTCTAATATTTAGAAGTGGATAAGGATAAGGAGGTATGATCGAGGCTTTATGCATCGGATTATCCCCACTTACATACGCAAATATACATACTGCACTTCTATCAAGGATACATACCCTCTACTTCTCATCATCTAGGGGACAGTGAGAGGCCCTAACTGAATTAGCATGGGAGCTCTCATTTCTAGAAGTAGGTAGGGGTCGTGTATCATATTTGGAACTTCATGAGTATTTTCGTCCCCATATTTTATAGACACATCATACTTAAGACTAAGACACGCCAAGAGAAAGGACGGATAGCTTTACATACTCATCACTTCCTAATGTATGGAAGGCTTGAGAAGCCCTAGTTTAATTACTGTAAGAGTGCTTTCCTTAAGAAGTAAATGAGGACCATGAATTACGCTTGGCATTTATGAGTATATTTACCCTCAAGCTCATATCATTCATTACTTTACTTGAAGACATGCCAAAAGAAAAGAAAGGGTGACACATATATATACATGTGTATTTCTTGATCAACATCACTTTTCAGCATCTTAGCCTTAAAAGAATTGAGAGAAAATGTTCGAGAGGAGGAGAGGCATTGTATCGAAGCCTAGTTTTTGGCACTGGCTACTGATTTATATAATTGTTTCTAGTTATTCAGGGGTACGACTGGGGCTCTGTCCCGCCATATGTTGTCATTAATATTTTTAGAGGTCTGCAGACATGTATACGTGGGTGTTATGTGTAATTTTTCTCATCTGGGTCTACATGATGTATTATACAGGCATGTGTTATAGCAGCCTTGTAGGCTTGCATGCCCTTTCATCTTATGATACAAATGAAAGAGGCTACAGATACATGAAATGCTATGACCCACGGGGGTTGTCATGAACTTATCATGTTGTTTGTAGTCCAGTTTGACTACACTTGATATATATTCATTATGTGTCTATAATTTGACTTGATCACATCTGATAAATATGGATATGGGGGTCCAAGTCGAACCCCACTCATGGGCTATGGGGTTGGGTCATGACAGAAGTGGTATTAGAGCAGTTCATCCTTGGATTGTCTGCAGACTATGTCTAGTAGAGTCTTGATTATCGATGTGTTGTACGCCACATCTATAAATAGAAAGCTACAGGACATTTAGGATGTTAACTTTCTTTCCTATCTAAGATCATGCTATAGATATGAGTCATAGGACAATTCGGTATACTAACCGTAGATCTTAATAGAAGAACGACATCAATAGAAGGAATTAATTGACGACATAGGAAGTTACGGTGCACATAGGTAAGTAAAGTAAAGGCATAAAAGATATCTGTTGGGTAAGGTATTGACATGTGCTTGTAATATAAAGTCGAAAACTAAATGGAAAAGTAGACAGAAAGTGCAACAGATACAGTTCGAAGTTGGACATACGAGGTAAGTCCATTAATTTCATATTATTATTGATATTAAAATCCCTGTGTGGCTACGGTATGAGATGATATTAAAAGCCCTATGTGGCCATGATATGATATGAATATATATATGTTAGCCCTTTAAGGAATTGTTGGTATCTTCTGCGTGCAGGTTTTGGGATAGTAAGAAATATAAATGAAACTCTACCAAAATTTTCACAGAACAAGAAAAGGGAATGAAACATAGATTCTTAAGATATCTTGGAAATTGATACCAAGTACCCCTATTATGTTTAACTAAAGTTGTAAGAGGTATCCTTCATTTCATCGATAAAGGGCACCATTTTTACTTGGAGAATTTTATTTTGGAGAAACAAAAGCCTATCTGAGTAGTAAGGTTCAGACTACGGTACCTCCAGCCGTATTTGTGCTATAGGACCAAAAAGAAAAAAAAAAGCTCAAGTTGAAGGGTAAGATGTCTAGCAATTGAGTTTCACTTTTCTTGAAAAGTACCAAGCCCCCAACTATCAGTTGAAATTTGGATAAGTAGTTCATAACGCGAGGATAAAATTAGACAAAGACCATGTGGGTCAAGTGTTAAGAAGTACTGTGATGTTTAAGGGATTCTAGTTTTCTTGTAACGGTGGTTGGAAAGCGCTCTAGGATAACAGTTTATTAGTTATCCACCAACTAATTGGAGAGAAAAATTCTCATAAAAGCACCCCAGAGAGATGTCATAAACTGAATATAAGTACGAACTAAAAAGGGGATATGTAAGTATGAACATAATAGTGTGGTACAACACTATAGGGGTAAAGTAATACCTCTAGTAAGGCATACTTGGTATACATTGACTAAGTTAAAAGCCTAGGTTGGGCACATAGTAAGGGCAAGGAACATAAGGTATAAAGGAATGACGCGTGTACACAACATCGCCCCAAAAATAGTGAAACCCTTAAGATATGAAAACGGCAAACTTAAGAAATAATTGGTGTAACCTACATTCACCCCAAAGAACAAAGGATGTAGGTTGGGATAAAGCTACTACCTCAAGAAAACCTTGAATAGTTATCGTCGGAATACTAGCACTATCTAATTAGAATTGGAACGACTATATGTGTTAATTAATTCTTGGATAAAGACAAGTAGAAGGTGGCCTTGGACAAGTTATTCCATGAGTCCCATTACTCAAGTACAAATTAATAGATGAGGTGTCACAGTATGTATGAAAAAATTCTCGATGCTTTGTGATTTAGCCAAGGTTTTGTACATGGATAGTGAGGTTATAAAATATATAGAGACACAGAGACATGATACAGTATCAAGTGGATTGGGGAAGGAGATTGGATGAAATTGAGATTGGATATAGAGAGATAGAGCAAGGTATAAGCAGATAAAGGTGTAAGTACCCTCTAAAGGGGGAAGTCAATGAGAAAAATTGCAAAGGTAAGGTGGAGGTAATTTTATGTGGCAACATATTCAAGATGGATGTTTAAATTTCAATAAGATCCCTTGCTGAACCAAGTTAGGAAGATCTGGAAGTCACCAATAATTAGATGGAAGCCAGAATGCTATGTGAGGTAGTGTTAAGAAGTTTTTAACAAGACCTTGAATTACATAATGCTAGAAAGTGGGTCCATATAAAAAGAAAAGGGCATAGAAATGAAAGGATATCGAATAACTCAAGAGACACTATGAGGGATAATGACATCATGCTAGACTAAAAGCCAATATGATGGCTATAGAGTTGGTCGCAAATGATGTTACGATAGATAAATAACCAAGGAAAAGGAATAGAAAGACTCATATGGTAGGAGATAAGAAAAGCAAAGAGTGACTAAGGAAAAAGGAAAAAGTGCGACAAGGTGGGACGAGCGAGTTTCAATGTGAAGAAGGTAAATACAGCAAAATGAACTAGGAGATGAAAAGATTACGTCCACCTCATATAATTTCTATCACAATGGTTAGACAACCTATGATTGTATATGGTAAATATAGGGCCAAGTAAGGAAGTACATGATAAAATGAGTTAGGATATGATGGATATATTGTAGAAAGGTGCAAAATTGGATTAAGTCAACTACCAAGAGGGAATTATGTCATGACCCAACTCCATGGGCCGCGACTTGGGTCCGACCTGGACCTCCGTGTACCTATCTGTCGACTATAGTCAAATTGGACTATGTATAACAATACTGCTCACAAAAACCTCAATAGGTTAAAACTTTTTCATATTCATATAGCCTTCTAGATATAGGAAGCAAACACATGAACCCAGTGGGTGATAAAATATTCATACACGTATAGCCTCTTTCATTTGCATCATGTCATGAAAGGGAAAGCTAGATGACAAGGCTGCCACAACATAGTAGCTTTTACACCATATCGCATAGGCATAACCAAAATAAACTCCGAAACAACCCACACACATATGTCTATAAACCTCTAAGAATAGGAATGATATTATATGGCGGGACAGGGCCCCCACCGTACCCCTGCATACACAAATATATACATCGCAGGACCAGTACCCAAAAGCTAGTCTCTGAAATGGTGGAGCACTTCTAACATAACTTAGTGGAAATCCTAAGCTAGAGGATCTCCGAAATGAATATCTGTACCTGCGGGCATGAAACACAGCCCCCTAGAGAAAGGGGGGTCAGTACGATACATGTACTGAGTATATAAGCATACATAACTAAGATAACAACTGAAACAGGGATGCAAGAAACCAAGTATAGCATTTAATAGGGTACTGTACCTGCATCTCATAAAATAAAGTCATGTATACCATTATCATGTACCATATCCGGCCCGTTTGGGGGCTCGTTGTTATAAACACATCATCTATCATGATAGGCATATGTATATTATTAGCACCGTGGGACATACAACCCGATTCATATATACAGCAAGCACATGTTGAGGAACGATGGCCTGATCCATATATCACATGATAATGCCGAAGTACGATGGCCTGATCCATATATTACATGATGATGTCAAGGTATGATGGCCCAATCCATATAATACATGATAATACCGAGGTACGACAGCCCGATCCGTATAATGCATAATCTGTCGAGGAACGTACTACCCAATCCTTATATAGCAAAATGTGTCGAGGTACGTCCGGACCGATCCATATATATATCATAATGCATATACCTGCATGCAAAAATCTGTAACATATCCCTTAGATATCATCATAAAGCATGTTCAAGAGCCCCTAGGTATATAACTTTACATATCGCAACACTATTACACCTATGTGAGCCTCAAGTGTCGTAGTTCAACTACTTCAACTCACTTATCATTCAAAAGTGAGTACAAGTCATGAATTACATCCAGAATATATAAATGGGGCTATATCCAAATCCATGTCCTATAGAACCTTTAGTCTAGTCTTTCTCGAAGCAGGAAAAGACAAGCTTTACATGCACCACTTCCTATTACATGGAAGACTTGGAAGGTAATGTCTCAACTTGTTACAGCAGTTCTAATCAGTAGGAAGTGAACAAGAGTCTTAACTCACCCTCAGAGTTTTAAGAGTGGAATAACTTCAAACTTCATATACACAATACTTACATCTAAGTCGTGCCAAAGGAGAGGAAGAATAACTTTACATACACTACTTCTCAGTATATAGAATACTTGAGGAATGGAAGCTTAACTACTTTAAGAGTCTTAGCATTCAACTGTGAACACCAATTATGAATCATGAACCATGTTTAGAGCTCATGAATAGAGTTACCCCAAGATTCATACACATATCACTTGTCAATTAGATCTAACACATGCCCAAAAGAAATAACAGATAGGCTTTACATATTTATACCAAAACATGCCAAAAGAAGGAATAGCTTTACATACCTCTTATGAGTTACTCTTTATCCCGTTTGCCTTATCGTCCGTTGAACCTATTCAACATGAAAGTAATATGAATAGCAACCACTCTTAACTTTCCAGCATCTTAGGTTGCAGTTTAGTATTCATGGAACCTATTACATTGTTCGTCTCCTCAACTAGTTATTTAATTAGTTAAGGCGTTAACAAAAATTGGGCAGCACCTCCCCTATAATGTGCCATGTCTAAATTTCCAATTAGCTCTTTAAACACTACAGCCAACAAACAAACCACAACCTACAACATATGATTAAGCAATTCACACCAACAATATATAACATAAGCTCCAAACGACTCGCTCAAAATTATGATATCAAAATAGGGTGTCTAGCCTTTATTTTGTAACCCTTTAATTATATGAAACGAGGGGTCGTGTGGCTTCAACCTGCAGAACCCCTACCCATTTTATAACACAATAAGGCCCTGCAAAAACATGCCACACCCCTACAACAGCACCTCACACGAACAACACTATACTTCGATGACAATTCCACTATAACGACTCCAATTTAGTTTATTTTGAACGTCAAGCATATCTATGGAATTTACCTATTTCCAGCAACTTACACAACGTGTAATACACTTCATACCCACACCATAAACTCTTTATTGGAAGTAAAACCCTTACCTTAACTTAAACTCGTCAAACTCGCCAAAATTATCAAAACGCAAATTCTGGACAGCATACTGTCTTGTATTGTCGGTTAGTTTCGAAGGGGTAATTGAGGGAAACAGGATTTGATCCTCAGTTAAAGTTATAGACATGTGTCTTAGGGTCGCATATAATTTCGAATTAACACTACAGCAATTTTGTACAAAATGATATGCCCAAGATACCAACAATAGTCCTTGTAGAATTTCTAAAATGAAATCTGGGTAGAAGATCCCCCATGCTTCACCACCCTTTTTGGAGCCGAGAAAAGAAAAATTGGGTTTTAGAGTCTGAATGAAAGTTATATCCCTATGAAATATCTTTCCAAAACATCTTGAATCACTTGAAATGAACCCTTACACAAGGAGTTGTACTCGTTTTACTAACAGAGTATCATTCAAAAATGGGTCTGTTAACAAGAACAAAAACCTCCTCTTCTCCCTAACGATAATTTTTATGTTGTTAAACACCGTCATATCACCGTAGGATACCTTAAATAATTAATTCACGGAAAGAAATTGGGGAACTTATCTCAAAGCCATGGCTGCCGTAGCTCCTTTCTCTCTTCCTCCATGTTTCTCATCTTTTTTCTAAGTGTAAAAAGGATGTGACACGTGGTATACCCTAGAGGTGACATGTGGCAGCCCCCTAGGGTACCACCTCACTTCATGCAACCAATCATACATTGCCACGTGGCAGCGTGGGGTCCACTCCAAGTTGCTGCATCACCTACTTAAGCCTAAGTAGGTGCATCACCTACTTTTCCAAGTAGGTGCATCACCTAATTGCTTTGAGTAGGCGCGTCATTTCCTTATTTCCCTTCCGTAGGTCCATAATCTCGTCTTATTTCAAGAGCTTATGCATTCCTTGATACTTAAGCTCGACGTATACTCAAGTAGCTTAATTACGTAGGATATCCAAGTTGGTAGATTACGCAAGTAGATCGATTCCTACGACTCATTACTTGTCCTCCAACTCCATCTGCATTCTTATAACCCTATTTCCAATCTTCCCTATTATGGGGTATCTCATTCTCCTTCCCTTAGAGTTATTTGATAGTGTGGCAGACAATCTAAGTCACATGGCAACTTTTAAGATGCTTAAGAAAGCATTTCGAAGTACCAAAGTATGGGGCATAACATCCTTTCCCCCTTTAAAACATTTGTCCTCAAATGTTAACTAAGTTCATTAGGTCGTACGAGAACTTTAGGAATTCTCCATAATGGTTGTCATCCATAGACCCTTTTATTCATCGATTCAACTAACCCAGGAGTTTAGACTTCCTGTAGACGTAGGGAGCACGTACGGATATTTCTATTCCATCTCTTCTTCGGCTTCCCAGGTCAACTCTTCTTTATTCTTATTTCGTCACAAGACTTTGACGGAAGCCACATCCCTAGTTCGCAATGCATCAGTGGTTCTTCAAATCCACATTCCCTTATCTTTAAAAGATCTCACTATTCTCCTAGGTGGAGTCACGTATACACAATACCTCTTAATGTCCCATAAGCTTTCACCCTTGTGGTGTACCTGATGCTAACTTCTAATCTTACTTAAAAACATATCAACTTCGTTCTAATAGTAGTCTTGTCTTATCACCTTTTCATCGCACTATATCCTTAGTTCGTAGTTATCTATTTTCCTTTTTGTTCGATACTCATACTTAATTAAGCACGTCCATCTTAAGTGCTTCCTTTAGTACTCCTTTCATTTCTTGTTTTCAAAACATCTTATGTTTACCTCTATTTGTTCTTAGTATACCAGTCATTTCTGGCATTTCTCCTGTCTTGTTGATCACCTTTACTTTCGTTACCACTTGACCTTTTATTCAGAACCTTCCCTATAAATCTGTGTAAGACTTCTTATTCATTCTCTGTTTGCTTTTCTGTTTTTCCACAAACCATGTCATATCCTTTAGTTATTTCCTTACTAGGCTTTACTTATTCTTATAAAGATCTTTGTTACATTCACCTGATATCCTGTTCATATTCAATCTCATAGTATGATACTTCTTAACCTCGTTAAAGATTCTTACTATGGGTTACTTACCCATCTTAGTTAATATCATCCTTAATGTCTCACAAGCTATCTTATTGATACTTCACATCCGTCCCAATTCTTTTTTCCTTATACTCTTGTCTTAATCATACTGTTACTTCCTTTAACTACAACTCATCATAGTTTACTGCTGTGTATCAATTCAGTCAGCACCTTAGTATATCGTTCTATCCAGATCTATCAATCTTCTCTAAATCATTTTCTTTGGATCATAAGTCTTTTCCAACTGTGTTTTACCACACTAGTATCAACCTCCTAATTTCTATTGCCATTGATTAAACAATCAACTCTTTTCTCGAGGTCCGTCATACTAGTAGTTTAGTCACATCTCATTCTTATTATGGACAAGGCATACTATAATCCTGTATCTCATTCTTTTTTTATTTCTAGGGACGTTTGCACAGAGTTCTTCTGTATTTCTTATATGTCAACACCTTCACACAGAAAATGCCAACAATGCCTCGCAGGCCAACATATATATTCATATCACATTATATCGCAGCCACACAGGGCGCTCAATATCAATAGTATGAAAATGGACTTACCTCATATGTCCATTTGAACTGCACCTGTTGCACTTTCCCGTTTACTTTTCCTTCCACTTTTAAACCTTATATGTCAATCGTACTTCAACACCTTACCTGACATATGTCTTTCGTGCCTTTCCTTACCTACATGCTTTGTGACTTCCAATATCATCAGTCACTTTCTACTTTCGATCCTGTCCTTCTATAGAAGTCAAAGGTTAGTATAAGGAATTTCAATCCCTATAACTCAGATCTATCGCACGAACTTAGATATGAAAGAAAGATAACATCCTAAATGTCCTGTAGCCTCCTATTTATAGATGTGGTGCACAACACACCGATAAACAAGACTATACTAGACACGATCTGTAGACACTCCAAGAATGAACTGCTCTAATACCACTTTTGTCACGACCCAACCCCGTGGGCCGCAATTGGGGTCCGACCTGGACCCCCATGTACCTATTTGTCAACTATAGTCAAATTGGACTATGTATAACGTGATACTGCTCACAAAAACCTCAATAGGTTAAAACGTTTTCATGTTCATATAGCTTTCTAGATATACGAACCAAAAACATGAACCCAGTGGGTGATAAAATATTCATACATATGTTGCCTCTTTCAGTTGCATTATAAAAGGGAAAGCCAGCCGATAAGGCTGCCATACCATAATAGCTTTTATAATATATCGCATAGACATAACTGAAATAAACTCCTAAACAACCCACACACATATGTCTACAGACCTCTAAGAATAGTAACGACATCATATGGCGGGATAGGGCCCCGGTCATACCCCTACATAAACAAATATATACATCGCAGGACCAGTACCCAAAAGCTAGGCTCCGAAATAGTGGAGTACTTCCAACATAACTTAGTAAAAATCCTAAGCTAGAGGATCTCCGAAATGAATATCTGTACCTGCGGGCATGAAACGCAGCCCCCTAGAGAAAGGGGGGTCAGAACGATACATGTACTGAGTATATAAGCATACATAACTGAGATAACAACTGAAATAGGGATGCAAGAGACCAAGTATAACATTTAATAGGGTACTGTACCTGCATCTCATAAAATAAAGTCATGTATACCATTATCACATACCGTATCCGGCCCGCTCGGGGGCTCGGTGTTATAAACACATCATCTATCATGATAGGCATATGCATATTATTAGCACTATGGGACGTACAACCTGATTCATATATAAAGCAAGAACATGCCGAGGAACGATGACCCAATCGATATGTCACATGATAATGCCGAGGTACGATAGCTCGATCCATATACTACATGATGATGTTGAGGTACGATGGCCCAATCCGTATAATGCATTATAATGACTAGGTACGACGAACCGATACGTATAATGAATAATCTGTCGTGGAACATACGACCCAATCCTTACATAGCAAAATATGTCGAGGTACGTCCGGATGATCCATATATATATCATAATACATATACGTGCACGCAAAACTCTGTAACATATCAAACATCCCTTAAATATCATCATAAATCATGTTCAAGAGCCCCTAGGTATAGGATCTTACACATCCCAACACTATTCAACCTATAAGAGGCTCAAGGGTCGTAGTTCAACTACTTCAAGGCCCTTACCATTCAAAAGTGGGTACAAGTCATGAGTTACATCCAGAATCTATAAATGGGGCTATATCCAAATCCATGTCCTATAGAACCTTTAGTCTAGTCTTTCTCGAAGCAGGAAAAGATAAGCTTTACATGCACCACTTCCTATCACATGGAAGACTTGAAAAGTAATGACTCAACTTGTTACATGAGTTCTAATCAGTAGGAAGTGAATAGGAGTCTTAAATCACCCTCAGAGTTTTAAGAGTGGAATAACTTCAAACTTCATATACACAATACTTACATCTAAGTCGTGCCAAAGGAGAGGAAGCATAACTTTACATACACTACTTCTCAGTATATAGAATACTTGAGGAATGGAAGCTTAACTACTTTAAGAGTCTTAACATTCAACTGTGAACACCATTTATGAATCATGACCCATGTTTAGAGCTCATGAATAGAGTTACCCCAAGCTTTATACACATATCACTTGTCACTTAGATCTAACACATGCCAAAAAGAAAGAACAGATAGGCTTTACATATTTATAACAAAACATGCCAAAAAAAGGAATAGCTTTACATACCTCTTATGAGTTACTCTTTATTCCGTTCGCCTCGTTGTCCTTTGAACCTATTCAACCTAAAATTAATACGAATATCAACCACTATTAACTTTCCAGCATCTTAGGTTGCACCTTAGTATTCATGGAACCTATTTCCTTGTTCGTCTCATCAACTAGTTCTTTAATTAGTTAAGGCATTAACGAAAATTGGGCAGCACCTCCCCTATAATGTTCCCTATCCAAATTTCCAATTAGCTCGTTAAACACTACAGCCAAAAAACAACAACAACCTGCAGCATATGATTAATCAATTCACACCAACAATATATAACATAAGCTCCAAACGACTCGCTCAAAATTACGATATCAAAATAGGGTGTCTAGCCTTTATTTTATAACACCTTTTATTATACGAAATGAGGGGTCATGTGTCTTCAACCCACAACACCCCTACCCATTTTAGAACACATTTAGGCCCTGAAACAACACGCCACACCCCTGCAGTAGCACCTCACACGAACAACACTATACTTCGACGACAATTCAACTATAACGACTCCAATTTAGTTTATTTATACGTCAAGCATATCTATGGAATTTACCAATTTCCAGCCACTTACACAATGTCTAATACACTTCATAACAACACCATAAACTGCAGATTGGAAGGAAAACCCTTACCTTAACCTAAACTCGTCAAACTCTCCAAAATTATCAAAACGCGAATTCTGGACAGCCTACTGTCTTGTATTGTTGATTAGTTTCGAAGGGGTAATTGAGGGAAACAGGATTTGTGTCCTCAATGAAAGTTATAGACATGTGTCTTAGGGTCGCATAAAATTTCGAATTAACCCTACCGTAAGTTTGTACAAAACGATATGCCCAAAATACCAACAGCAGTCCTTGTAGAATTTCTAAAATGAAATCTGGGCAGCAGCTCCCCCATGCTTCACCACCCTTTTTCGAGCCGAGAAAAGCAAAACTGGGTTTTAGAGTCTAAATTAAAGTTATATCCCTATGAAATATCTTTCCAAAACATCTTGAATCACTTGAAATGAAACTTTACACAAGGAGTTATACTCATTTTACTAACAGCAGTATCATTCAAAAACGGGTCTGTTAACAAGAACAAAAACCTCCTCTTCTCCCTAACGATAATTTTTATGTTGTTAAACACTATCATATCACCGTAGGATACCTTAAATAATTAATTCATGGAAAGGAATCGGGGAACTTACCTCAAAGCCATGGCTACCGTAGCTCCTTTCTCTCTTCCTCCATGTTTCTCATCTTTTTTCTAAGTGTAAAAAGGATGGAAAATGAAGGCTTAGTCATAAGACTAAGTATATATAGCCTTCCCTAGGATGTGACACATGGCATCCCCTAGGGGTGACATGTGGCAGCCCCCTAGGGTGCCACCTCACTTCATGCAACCAATAATACGTTGCCACATGGCAGCATGGGGTCCGCTCCAAGTTGCTGCATCACCTACTTAAGCCTAAGTAGGTGCATCACCTACTTGCTTCGAGTAGGCATATCGTTTCCTTATTTCCCTTCTGTAGGTCCGTAATCTCGTCTTACTTCAAGAGCCTATGCATTCCTTACTACTTAAGCTCGATGTATACTCAAGTAGCTTAATTACGTAGGACATCCAAGTTGGTAGATTACGTAGGTAGATTGAGTCCTATGACTCATTACTAGACCTCCAAATCCTTCTAGATTCTTATAACCCTATTTCCAATCTTCCTTATTATGGGGTATCTCATTCTCCTTCCCTTAGAATTATTTGATAGTGTGGTAGACAATCTAAGTCACGTGGCAACTTTTAAGAAGCTTAAGAAAGCATTCTGAAGTACCAAAGTACGGGGCATAACAAATTAGTACCACGGGAAGAACAGGATATGGCCATGGTTGGACTAAAGGTCTATCCTGATACCAATTGCGGAAGAAGGGAGGAAAAGGCAAGGTAAAACATGAGAACTAGCGAGATATCGCTAAGGTATTTCTCGGATTAAAGTGAGCACCCTCTCATATTCTCTTAAAGGTAAAGGATGACATGAGATAACGAATCTAAAGTGTTACAAGTTGGGATGAAGAAAATTGTGAAATAATTTAAGTAAAATGAGCAAAACTAGACGGTTACCCAAAAGATGGAAAATTTATATGTCAAATTCCTTCGGGAGTATACTACGTAATGATAGACAGAGCATAGGACGACTATGATAACCATTCTATGAGGAGACTTCAACATTATTCAGTAGCCAACCTTAAAGATTGGAAAAAAAACCAAAGGCGAAGAAACCTAAAGGGTAAAGTACAAGTTAAAGTCTTCTAAGGAAGCTAAGGAATAGTACATGAGGTCCTCACATCTATTGCCTTGAGTAGAGTGATTGAAAGCAAAGTTAGTGCCTAGATATCAGTCTAACAAGAGATAGGGAACACAGGTAGGTCTTAATACCACAGTTTTCCCTCGAGCTTCTGAACAGACTAAGCGTACTATCAAATTCTAGAAGATATATTGCGAGCCTGTGTAGTTGGCTTCAAGAGTAACTGGGACGATCATCTACCACTTATTGAGATTTCCTACAAGAATGGCCACCATTCCAGTATCCAAATGGCCCCAGGCAGGACGGGTAAGTCCTCTATTGGTTGGATCGAGGTTGGAAAGATTAAGCCAGTAGGCTCAGACATGATTAAACAAGCTATTGGCTAGCAGCCTAAAATCGACAGAAGTGATGATTGAGTGTTTGTAACAGGGTCACACAGGAAGGAAATAATAAGATTCGGCATGAAAAGGAAACTTAGCCCAAAATACATTGGATCTTATTGAGTTGCTGATAAGATGGATAAAGTTACCTGTAAGTTAAACTTACCACCTGAGTACGAAACTATATGCTCAGTACATCTAATACGGATAGTTTATAATGTACTGGTGATCCACCTAGACTATGTCCCATAGATGATGCCCACGAAATGAAATCCTGTGAGGAACAACCTACCACTGTCCTAGATTGGCAAATTAGAAGGTTTCAAACTAGGAAGTGACTTCCGTCAAGGTATTGTGACAAAACAAAAACCAAAAAGAGGATGACCTAGGAAGTCAAAAAGAAGATGGAGAGAAGATATCCATACATGTTCACTATACACAAAGGTAATATAAACACCTAAATAGATTGAGGGATGATGGTTATATAGAACCCTGAAATCCTTGAGAAACCCTACGAGGTAAGTTAACATTCGAGGATGAATGGTCTAAAGGGGGGAAGGATGTTACACCCCACACTCTTGGGCTCGCATTGTCTCTTAACCTTCTTCTAAGTTATGAAGTGAGTCGAATAATCTACTATACTATCACATAACTCTAAGGAAAGAAGAATGTGATACCCATGATAGGGAAGGTTGGAAATAGGGTCATGAGAAGTTAGAAGGAGTTGGAGGCCAAGTACTGAGTCATAGGACTTGATTTACCTATGCAAAAACTACCAATTTATAATTCTTGCATACTAAGCCACTTGAGTACATACTAATATTACATAGAAAAGATTACACGGGTTCTTAAAATAAGACGAGATTATGAACCAATGGGGAAGAGGAGAAGAGGATACATGGAAGCAAGAGGAGGTGCCACGTGGTAGCATGGTAAGGTTCCATATGGAAGAAGGTGTCCCACATACTTGGGGTCAAGTAGGTGACCCATATACTTGGGGTGGTCCCCAACAAGGACACGTGGAAGCCCCTAATTGGTTGCATGATTACATTGGTCTAATAAGGGTTGCACACGTGTCACCCTATGGGTATGACACGTGTCACCTCCTAAGACAACATATATCAGTATGTATTCTAACTAAGTACCTCATTTCTTATCCAAAACTTCAGCCAAGAAAAGAAAAGGGAGCCTAGAAACTAAGAGACAAAAACGTAGAGAAGAAATGAGGGCAGCCATGGTTTAGCGGAAACTAAGGTAAGTTTCCAAGTTTCTCTCCATGAATTACTTATCTGCAGTGTTCCTTAATCACGTGGGGAGGTATATATTTATCTTACGATTTCTACGGATTCATTTATTCCGCCCTACACTTAGAAACTTGAAGAGAAAAACATTGGAGGGCAAGAAGAGGGAGCTACGGGTTTGGGGCTGCCAAGGTAAGCCTCCAAGTTTCATTCCGTAAATTAATTACTTAAGGTGTACCACGGTTATATAATGGTGTTTTATAACATAAAATTCCAATTTGGGGTAGAGGATAAGTGACAAAAAACAGTCCGCCCCATTTCAGCACATCAAGAAGTTTTTGAGGTGCAGTTTTGGTGAGTTTTGGCCAATTTCGGCTAAGGTAAGGTGTATCCTTTAAATTTGGACTTTATGGTTTTGGTATTTATTGTTTTACACGCCCTATAGGTGGATGGAAATGTGAAAATTTCATATAAATGCTTGACGTTGAAGACAATTTAAATTGGATTCGTTATAGTTAAATTGTCGTTAAAGTAAAGTGTTGTGCTTGTGGTGTGGTGCTGCATGTGTGGTGGGTTGTGTTGTAGGGACTAAATGTATTCTAAAATTGGTTTGGTTTATTCTGGTTGCAGACACACAACCCCTCGTTTCTTATAATTAAAGGTTTTGCGAAACAAAGACTAGAAACCCTATTTTGGTATCATAGTTTTGAGCAAGTCGTTTGGAGTTTATGTTGTATATTGTTGGTGTGAATTTCTTAAACATATGCTGAGGGTTATTGTTGTTGTTTGTCTGTAGGTATTAGGAGAGTAATTGGAAATTCGGATAGGGCACATTATAGGGGAGATGCTGCCCGATTTTTGTTAACTCCTTAACTAGCTAAAGAACTAGTCGAGAAGATGAGCGGGGAAATGAGTTCTATGAATATTCGTGTGCAACTTGAGACGATGAAAAGTCAGTGATGGTTTATATTCATATTTCTTCCATGTTGAATAGGTTCAAAAGATGATGAGGCGAACGTGATAAAGAGCAACTCGTAAAAGGTATGTGAAGCTTTCTCTTGGCATATTTTGGCATAAGTAGGTAAACTATCTTTTTTTTCCTTTTGGCATGTCGTAGCCTTAAGTGAATTGTATGTGAAGTGAGGGGATAATTCCATTCCTAGAACTCCAAGTACGCCTCATAATCCCTGTCCAATGTTTTGTATTGGAACTCCTGCAAGAATTGAGTATTGCCTGTTAAGGCTTCTACATGTTAAAAAGTAGTGTGTGGAAAGCTATATCTCCCTTCTCTTGATATGTACTTGGTATGAAAATGAGATTATGATGCCATAGTCATTCATTGAGCCCTAGGATGGGTCGGGTACGAAATATATACATAATGACCACATGAAGGAAAGTATAGACTATATAGAGCTTATTCTCTTTATTTTTCTGGCATGTCTTAGTTGTAAGTTAAATATGATATGAGCTCCGGGGTAACTCCATTCTTAAGCATCTATTCACTTCTGAATATTGAACTCTTATAGTAGTTGAACTATTTCCCTGGGAACTTCTATATGTTAAAGAGGTAACCAATGTACAGGCTCTAAGTCTTAACGACTATATAATAACAAGTATTTCTGATTCAATAAGCGACTTGTCCTTACCTTGGTATATGTCTAGGTTCCCCGAGATTACTAACGACATTGCCCATGATGGCATTTAGAGGACACACGCGATGATTACATTGATACTTAGGTCCTCAGATGAAAGTTTAATCTTCGTATACGGTCAAGTATTTGGTAATATTTTAAATTGCATATGGTTACTGTCACGACCCAACCCCGTAGGCCGCAACTGGGGTCCGACCTGGACCCTCTTATGCGTATTTATCAAATACACTTAAGTTAAACCGTGTGTGATGTGATACTATATACAAACACCCTAATAGTTTAAAACTTTTTCATGTACATGTAGCCTCTTTCATTTATATCATATCATGAAAGGGCACGTGAGCCGACAAGGCTGCTATAACAAAAACATTCACAACATATCGAATAGGCAACATCGAAACTAACTCACAAACAACCCACATATACATATGTCTACAGACCTCTAAGAATAGTAACAGCAACATATGGCGGAACAAGGCCCCCGCCGTACCCCTGAATGTACAAATATATACATTAAGTGACCAGCATCAAAATTTAGGCTCCAGAACAGTGAAGCACTTCCGACACAGCTGAGAGGAACTCCTATGCTGATGGATCTCCAGAATAAACATCTGTACCTGCGGGCATGAAACGCAGCCCCCCCGAGAAAAGGGGGGTCAGTACGATATATGTACTGAGTATGTAAAGCATAACACATCGTAACTGAGATCATAACTGAAATAGGGATGCAGGGGACAAGTATAATAACTAAATGAATTACCTGCACCTTAGGACACGTAAATCATACACATCATCATATGCTGTGCCCGGCCCTCTGGTGAACTCGGTGTTATAATCACTTCTTCATAATCACATATCATCATATCATAATGCATTTCATTTCATCATATCATTGTATACGGTATCATACCATCGTATACGGTATCATCTTATCATATATATCATCGTATCACACCCGGTTCACTGCGGGGCTCAAGGACACAATGTATTGCTTTAATCTCATATGCATGCCTACATAAAGTATCCGGCCCTTTAGTGAGGGACTCGGTGAATGGAGTGGTGTACGTCTATAGCGTACCATCATAATATACATATGTACCCGGTCCTCTAAGGAGGGACTCGGTGTTCCTTCCTTATTTCACCACACATACAATCATATTACAGCCGGCCCGGGACTCAGTGAATAATCGCATCGTCATAACATATAACATATATCACACCTCACGTACGGCATCGTCTCCTCGTACGTGGAAATATACACATTCGGCCCGGGACGCGGTGAAAGAAGTAGTAACACTGTGCACGATAACATATCCCGGCCCATCGTGGGACTCGAGGAAGGATGGGTTACAGTATGCACGAGTAGAGTAGTGAGAAACCATATGCAACTAAGTCATTATCTAAGACTCGATGAAACAGTCAAGTGAACCATCACCTGAAGACTGGGGAGTAATTATCCGAGGTATCCCTTTAGATGTCATTAGGGCTTACATTAGTTGGGGCCTCAAGAATCACAGACATGCATCCAAACAATGCCATATAGCTTATGCAATCAGAAACATGGTTTATGCAATCAAAGACACAGTTATGCAATCAGAGACACAGTTATGTAATCAGTGACATTGATCATTCCAGAGATTTCAAGGAAAGGAGCTTGTATCTCCACTTACTATTTGCTGTATAGCAGTCTTGAGAATAATTGTTTGACTACTTTCAGACTCTTAATATTCAGGAGTAACTACAAGTCACGAGTTACAATCAGAGCTCATAAATGGAATTACCTCTAAACCTATATCATATACCATTTCACTTAAAGTTAAGCCATTCCAAAGAAAAGAATAAATAGGCTTTACATATATTAATTTTCATCACATAGAAGACTAAAAGGAAATGACTCAGCTATTATAGGAGTTCTAATATCAAGAAGTAAACAAGAGTCTCGACTCATACTCAGGGCTTTACGAATGGATTAAATCCCAAATATCGTATACATATCATTCATAACTTATATCTAAGACATGCCAAAAGAAAAGAAGAATAGTTCTACATATCTATTCCAAAAACACGCCAAAGGAAAGCTTCACATACCTTGTATGGACTTCTCTTTATCATGTTCGCCTCGTCATCCTTTGAACCTATTAAACAGGAGAGTAATATGCATATCAACTCTTCTTAATTTTCCAGCATCTTAGGTTACACCTTAGTGGTAATGGAATCTATTCCCTTAGTCATTTCCTCGATTAGTTCTTTAGTTTGTTAAGGCGTTAACGAAAATTGGGCAGCACCTCCCCTATAATGTGCCCTATCCGAATTCCCAACCATGTCCTTAGAACCTGAAGCCAACCAACAATGCAACCAGCATACCATACATATACATATTACGACCAAAATTATACAATATAAACCCCCAACAATTCACTCGAAACTAAGATACCAAAACTAGAGTTTTTAATCTTTCTTTCGCGAATTCTTTAATTGCAAAGCCTGTGGCTGCAACCAGCAGCTCCCACACCTCATTTAGATAAATTTTAGACCCTGCAACACGCCACAACACAACCAGCAGCAGCCCCTACACGTACAACACTTTATTTCGACAACAACTTAATTATAGCGATTCTAAATTCGTTAATTTCGAACGCTGAACTTTTCAAACCTTTTCCCCAACTTCCAGCAGCTCCTAAGGTGTGTAATACACCATAATTTAACATCATAAACTTCAAATTAGAGGGTAAGAACTTACCTTTCCCGAAATTGGCTAGAACTCGCCAAAATCGCGCCTCGGAAATATTTTCAGCATGCTGTAACGTCGTGGCAGCTTGCTGTCCGTTTTTTTGCTGCTTCAAATCCTAATTTTTTACTACTAATACTTCCATATCATCGTAGTATACGCTAATTAATTAATTTACGGAACGAAAATGGGACTTACCTATTTTTTTCCCAAGCCGTCGCAATTGTTTTCTCCTTAGCTTTAGGGTTCTTTGTTCACGTTTCTGCTGGAAATGTTGGTGAACAAGCTGAAGTTTGAGATGTATATCATACATATATGTGGTCCCAAGGGGTGACACATGTCAGCCCCTAAGGATGACACGTGTCAAGCCATGATTGGCCACCGTGTCATGCTGCCAATTAGGGGCTGCCACGTGGCAGCGGGGTCCACCTCCCCCAAGCAGCTGCATCACCTACTTGAACCTAAGTAGGTGCATCACCTGCTTGCTTGAGGTGCTGCCACGTGTCGCTCCTCCATTGGCTGCCACGCGTCGTCTTTTTCCCTTCCTCGCGGGTTCGTAATTTTGTCTCACTTTAAGAGCCTATGTAATCCGTACTACGTAAGCTTGATATATCCTTAAGCAACTTAAGTGTATAAGACTCTTAACTTAGTGCCTTACGTAGGTAAATCGAGTCCTACGACTCATTTCTTAGTCTCCAACTCTTTCCGGATTCTTATGACTCTATCTCCAACCTCCCTTCTCGCGAGGTATCACAATCTTCTTTCCTTAGAGTTGTTTGATAGTGTCGTAGCTTATCCGTCTCACATGATAGTGTCTAAGAAACTTAAGAAGACGTTCCGAGCTCAAGAGTGCGGGGTGTAACAGTTACTCACTAATCTACTCGTGCATACTGTAACCCTTCTATCACTGAGTCCTGGGCTAGGGTATGTTCTCGTGCATAGTTCACTGCATTATTCACTGAGTCCCTCACTAGAGGGCCAGGACACGTATGTATATGATGATGTATTGTAATAAGGTGGTGATGGTGTCGGTCCTATGATGGTCCTACAGATATGTTTCACCGGACCCCTGAAAAGGGCAGCTATATTGTATGATTTGAGCATGTATAATTTTTATGATTCACAGGGTACAGGTACAAATTTCTGATTTGATATTTTATCCCCTGTTTCTCTATTTCAGATATGCTTCTAGATGTATTATGTTCTATTTTACATACTCAATACATATGTCGTACTCACCCCCTTTCTTTGGGGGGATGCATTTCATGCCCGTAGGTACAAATATAGGTTTTGGGAGTCCCTCAGTTTAAGATTCCATTCAACTCAGCTTGAAGAGGCTCCATTGTATCGAAGCCTAGTTTTTGGCACTGGCCACTTATTTATATAATTGTTTCTATTTATTAAGGGGTATGGCGGGGGCCCTATCCCACCATATGTTGTCATTAATATTTTTAGAGGTCTGTAGACATGTATACATGGGTGGTATGTGTAATATTTACTCAGTTGGGTCTACATGATGTATTATACAAGCATGTGTTATGGCAGCCTTGTAGGCTTGCATGCCCTTTCATATTATGATACAAATGAAAGAGGCTACAAATATATGAAATGCTATGACCCATGGGGGTTCTCATGTATGTATCATGTTGTTTGTAGTCCAATTTGACTACACTTGATGTATATGCATTACATGTCTATAGTTCGACTTGACCACAACTAATAAATATGGATATGGGGGTCCAGGTCCGACCCCAGTTGCGGCCTATGGGGTTGGGTCATGAGAGGATCTCTTACTTCCAGAAGTAGGTAAGGGTTGTGTATCATATTTGGAAGTTCATGAGTAGATTCGTCCCCATATTTCATAAATACATCATACTTAAGACTAAGACACGAGTGCTTTCTCTCTTCTGTGTCAGCGAAGGAAGGATAAGAGCAAACAAGAGAAAGAAAGCATAGCTTTACATACTCATCACTTCTTAATGTATGAAAGGCTTGAGAAGCCCTAGTTCAATTATTGTAAGGGTGCTTTCATCAAGAAGTAATTGAGGACCGTGAATTATGCTTGTCATTTATGAGTATATTTACCCTCAAGCTCACATACCTGTTACGGGTTAATCGCATCCAGACTCGCTTTGTTACTCCTTTAACCTATTTAACATGAAAGTAATACTAAAGATAGTGACATTTGACTTTCCATATTATAATTCTACCACCAATTACCCATAGGAACCAATTCCGTATTCGCCTTTCTTGACGAGTCTTGACTAGTCTATTAATTAGTTAAAAGTTAACGGAGTTCGGGCAGCATATCCTCTATAACTTGCCCTATCCAAACATTTAATTTAACCCCCAAACCTTAGCATCCAACCAAAAACAACAATCAGCAGCATATATGCAAGTAAACCACTTTAACATTACACAACACAAACTCCAAACAACTCACTTAAAACTACGATACAAAAATAAGGTTTTCAATCTGTATTTCGTAAAACCTTTAACCACTAGAATTGGGGTATCATGTGGCTGCTACCAGCAGCATATACAGTCATTTTTAGTCATGTTCCATCTCTGCAATACTACAAAATAACTCCCAATACAACACCATAATAAAAATAACTCTAGCGAAACTTTAACTCATTAAAATCGCGTCAAATCAGCCCCTACATGACTTGCAATGTTATTTAGTCATAAAATATGTATTTTCATGTTTCCAACCCATAATTATTCCTTAATAACATGTCCAAACCCCTACAAAAATGTGGGAGAAGATAACCAAGCCATACCTTGCTAAAACTCGCTAAAACTTGCCTCTCAAGTTATCATAACATGATGAAAATTGACGGGCTATTCGCATCCGTTCTTCACTGCCCCAAATAGTAATTTTATGCTATTAAAATACTTCATGTAGCCATGTGATACCTTAAATAATTAATTCACGAAATGAAAGTCCGAGAGCTTACCTTGGCAGCCATGGCCGTAGCTTCCTCTCCTCCTCTCCAACATTTTCTCTCAATTCTTTTAAGGCTAAAATGCTGAAAAGTGATGTTGATCCATCAATACACATGTATATATAGGTGTACTTAAGAGGGGACATGTGGCATCCCCTAGGGGTGACATGCGGTAGTACCAAGGTGTCATCTCATCCATGCGCCCACTCACATGCTGCCACGTGGCTGCGTGGGGTCCATCATAAGCAGGTGTGTCACCTACTTAGCCCAAGTAGGTGCGTCACCTACTTGTCACCTGCTTGCTTCCTTTTTGTGGGTTTGTATCTCCTCTTACTTTAAGAACCTATGTATTCTTTGCTACTTAAGCTCGACATTTACTCAAGTATCTTAATTACGTAGGACATCCAAGTTTGTAGCTTACACAAGGAGATCGGATCCTACGACTCATTACTTGGCCTCCAACTTCTTCTAAATTCTTATGACCCTATTTACAATCTTCCTTATTATGGGGCATCACATCCTCCCTTTCTTAGAGTTATTTCATCACGTGATAGATACGCTGGGTCACGTGGCAACTTTTAAGAAGCTTAAGAAAGCAGTCCGAAGTGTGAAAGTATGGGGTATAACATTTAGTTAGGTATAACCTTGCTATCCTTTGAAATACGTTTAAGTTACTCAGTGTTATTCTCTTGTCGTATTCATCTCTTTTGTATGCACCCTTTCTATGATGTCATATGTTCGAGGTATTTACCAATAATTTTCCAGCAATATCTCAGATATCATCTTGGCTTCTATCCGTTTATTACTGGCTTTTAGATAGTGTTAACTCGTGCCAGTATGAGGTCTCACTTGAAGTTTAAGTATCCATATTAACATGCTGTAATTTCAGTTGATTTCATCTCACGTTTGTATTTCTTATATCTAGTTCCCCCCTTTAGGGTGTATTCATGACATTGTCTGTTTATTTTCAACTTTTCAGATATATATGTGTCTTTTCCCACATATTTGGTATATAGTACCATATTCATATATTTCTCTATACCACCTATACTTTAGGTTACTCATGTACGAAACCTTAACACAATCGGGAGGTACTTAAAAATTCTCAATATACAGTACAAAAGCTAGTCTAAACACTAGTACTCGAGTAGTATCCTTAAGGTAGAAATGCATTCAAGCCACATTCCATTTATCACAATGAGTAATTAGTTGGTGTTTATAACCGTCCCAAATTCTCCATTCAGGAGCATTTACACTCTCATGACTCATGCTTCACCCTTCATCATGACACAAGACTTATCCGATCAGTATCAACTTCCAAAGCATATAATGAACTTATAGTTCTTTCTCTCTTCTTTTTTTTTCTATTTCAGGGAAAATTTGGGCAGAGCTTCCTCTATATTTCTTACTATCCCAACACCTGCATGCAAAAAATACCAACAGTGCCTCACAGGGCCAACATATATATTTAAGACATATTACATCGCAGCCACACAGGGTCCCCAATAACAATAACAGTATAAAATGATGGACTTACCTACTATGTTCACTGAATGACACCTATTACACTGCCCTGTCTACTTTTCCTTTCCATCTTTAACTTTACATGTAAATCGTACTTCAATACCTCACCTAACATATATATTTCATGCCTTTGCTTACCTGTGTGCTTTGTAACTTCCCATATAGTTAGTCACCTTCTTCTATCGATGTTGTCCTATTGCTGAAATCATAGGTTAGTATGAGGAATTTTATTTCCTATGACCCGGCTCTATCGCACAATCTTAGATATGCAGGAAAGGTAACATCCTATATGTCCTATAGTCTCCTGTTTATAGATGTGGTGCACAACACACTGATAAACAAGACTCCACTAGACACAGTCTGTAGACACTCCGAGGATGAACTGCTCTGATACCATTTCTGTCACAACCCAATCCCGTAGGCCATGACTGGAGTCCGACCTAGACCCCGTATACATACCTAAGAACCCCCAATGGGTCATGACATTTTTATATACATATAGCCCCTTCTTTTTTTTGTCTTGAGAGGAGTTACCACTGATCGTATCATGAAATTGCACGCAAGCCGACAAGGTTTCCATTTCATATTAAGATGCATTATACATCGCATAGACGCTATTGAACAAAACATACACACAACCCACACACATATTTCTATAGACCTCTAAGAGTATTAACTATATCATATAGCAGGACAAGGCCCCTGCCGTACCTCTAAGTAAATAGTTATATACATTTGAATACATATACCAAAAGCTAGGCTCCGACATAATGGAGCTCTTTTAAAAATCACTGATTGGAAATAGTAAGCTGACAGATCCCTCTAATGTGTACCTATACCTGCAAGCATGAATCGCAGCCCCTCGAAAAAAGGGAGTGAGTACGATACATGTACTGAGTATATAAAGCATAACACCATAGAAGTGAGATCACATCAGAATTAGGGATGCAGGAAACAAGTATAAAATTTAATAAATCACCGCACCTGCATTTTATAAGATGAGGGCATGTATATCATCCTCCCATATCGTACCCGGCCTGCTGTGGGACTCAGTGTTATCATATCATCATATACGGCATTATACTATTGTATATGACATCATCTCAGATGTTACAAATACATCACTATGTTTTTATATGCATGCCTATATATTGTATCCAACCCATCATGGGACTCGGTGTCACAAATGTTTTATTAGGTCATCATATACATATATATGTCATACCCAGCCCTCTAGTGAGGGACTCGGTAAATAAATATACTACCATAATAGTCATACCATTGTATATCGTACCTAACCCTTTATGGGACTTGGTGAATGCTCATATCATAATATATCGTACCCGGCCCTTTATAGGAATCGACCGTACATGGGCCTTTATGGGACTCAGTTATACCCGGCCCTTTATGGGACTCAGTAAAAGATGTATTAACAACATGCACGAGTAAAGTAGTGAGTAACCCTATGCAATTAACTCATCATCTGAGACTCGGTATAACAATCATCATGAACTATCATTTGAGGATCAAAATGATCATCATCTCAAGTCTCCTCTAAATGCCATTAGAGGCCATATCACATGGAGTCTTAGGAAACATAGACTTTTATTAAGATAGTGCCAAATAGCTTATGAAATCAAAGACGTTTATCATCACACAGTCTTTAGAAATAGGAGCTTACGTACTCAGTCACTACTCAACGTATAAAAAGCTCAAGGGTAGTGGTTCAACTACTTTAGGACTTCTAGCATTTAGGATGGAACTCCCTCCAAACTCATATCATATATCAATTCATTAATAGTTAAGACATTCCAAAAGAAAAGAGAGATAGGCTTTACATATACTACTGTTCATCATATAGATGCCTTAAAAGGCAATAACTCAACTATTATAGGAGTTCTAATACCAAGAAGTGGGTAAGAATTACGAGTCATGCCTGTAGTGTTATGAATGGAATTATCCCCACATTTCATACACAAAACACTTATGGCTAAGACATGCCAAGAGAAAATAAGGATAGCTTCACATACTCATCACTTCCTAACATATGGAAGGCTTGAGAAGCCCTAGTTTAATTATTGTAAGAGTGCTTTCATCAAGAAGTAAATAAGGGCCGTGAATTACACTTGGAATTTATGAGTAAATTTACCTTCAATCTAATATCATCCATTACTTAACTTGAATACTGCCAAAAGAAGAGAAAGATAGCTTTACATACCTCTTATGGGTTATTCGTAACCACATTTGCGTCGTCGTCCTATGAACCTATTTAACACGAAAATAATACTCATATTAATAACCATAAACTCTCCAGTTCCTACATTTGTATTCAAGTATCCATAGGAACCATTTCCTTGTTTGCCTTTCTCAACTAGTTTATAAGTTAGTTAAGAAGTTAATGGAAATTGGGTAGCACCTCCTCTATAACTTTCCCTATCCAAACTTCCATTTTAACCTCCAAACCATATAATACATATTAAAAACAACAACCATCAGCTATACAACATTGAATTACTACAATACGATGCAATACAAGTTCCAAACAACTCGCCCAAAACCACGTTATCTAAATAAGGTTTTCAATCTTTATTTCGTAAAATCTTAACCACACAAAACAGGGTGTCATGTGGCTGAAATTAGCATAAATTATACCCATATTTAGACATGTTTCCATCCCTTCATCACTACAAAACAACTGCCAATACAACACCACAATAACAACGACACTAGCCAAACTTTAACCCGTTAGAATATTGTCCAAACAACCCCTACATGGCCTGCAACGTTCTTCAACCATAACGTGCATATTTTCATATTTCCAATCCATATTTATACATTCATAACATTCTTAAATCTTCACCAAAATATGGGAGAAGAGAATCAAACCATACCTTAATAAACGACTTCCCAAACTTGCTGAAAATTGACTTCAGAAGATCTTTAACGTGCTAAAAATGTGGTGGCTGCTCATTTCCCTTTTTAACATACTCTGGGTGGATCACTAGTACATTTTTGAAGTATCTGTATTAGACTTACTGGGCGTATAGTTTCGTAATTAGATGGTATGTTCGACTAATAGGTAACTTTGTCTATCTTATAAGCAACTTGATAAGGTTCGATATACTTTGGGCCAAGTTTCCTTTCCTTGCCGGATCTTATTACTCTCTTCCTAGGTGACCCTGTTACGAACATCTAGTCATCAATTTGAACTCTGAATGTCAATATCGATCCTCTGTATATCATTTCTGCCGACTCTAGGCTGCCAGTCAAAAGCTTGCTCAATCATGTCTAGGCCTACTAGCTTAGTCTTTTAACATTGACCCAACTAATAGGGGACTTACACATCCTAGTTTACCAGCCTTGAATGGTCCATTTGGATACTAGAGTGGTAGCTATTAAGGTAGGCAACTTGCTAAGTGATAAATAATCAACCCAGCTACCTTCGAGTTAACAACACCAGCTCCCGACATCTCTTCTAGCGTTTAACTGGTACGCTTAGCCCATTTATCAGTTTTGAGGGTAAAAGGCGGTACTAAGACCCGCCTGTGTTCCCAATATTTTCTTGGATTAACATCCAAGCACTAGCTGTGATTTAAGCCTCTCTACTCGAGGCAATAGCTGTGGGGACCTCATGTATTACTCCTCAATTTCTTCGAAGACTTTAACTGGTACTTTATCTTTTGGGTTTTGTTTTTCAATCCTTAGAGTTGGCTTTTATAGTCGTTCTGTGCTCCGTCTATCATTACCTGATATAATTCCGCCATTTTTTAATTACTCATTAGTTTTGCTTCTCTTGGTTTAAACCTTTTCACAATTTCCTTACCTTAGCTTGGCCCAACTTATAACACTTTAGATATGTTATCTCATGTCATCCTTCACCTTTATGATAATATAAGAAGGTGCTCAACCTATCCTGAGAAATATCTTAGCGTCGTCTCGCTAGGTCTCATGTGTTACCTTGTCGCTTCTTCCCTTAACCTATAATTGATGTCGGGGTAGATCTTTGGTCTAACCGTGGCCATATCTTACTTTGTCCATAGTATTAACTCCATCTTGATAGTTTGGCTTAACCTATCTTCGCATCCCTCAGTAGAGACTCCCAAAATATCATAACTGCATTGTCATTATTGAATTCCTATTCCTTTTATCATGTACTTACTCACTTTGCCTGATGCTTGTATATATATATCCATAGGTTGCACAACCATTCGATGCAACTTATATGAGGTAGACATAGTTTTTCCCTCTTTTGGTTCATTCTACTGTACATATATCACTAACATTGGAATTTACTTGTCCCACCTTTATCTAGGCAACACTCATATTCCAATGATGATTGTCCAACGTTCTCTCGAAATAGTAGTTTTATCCCAACCTATATTCTTTATTTCTTGGGGTGAATGGAGGTTGCGCCATTTATTCCTTAAGTTTGTATTCTTTGTCTCTTAAGGGTTTCATTATTTTTGGGGCGACGTTATGTACACTCGTCATTCCTTTATACCTTAATTCCCCTTGTCCTTACTGTAAACCCAACATAGGCTTTTAACTTATTCAATCCCTACCAACTGTGCCTTACTAGCGGTCTTACTTTATCCCCATATTGTTATACCACACCTTTACATTCATACTCATATTCAGTTCATAACATCTTTCTGGGGTGCTTTTGTTAGCATTTCTTCCTCTAGTTAGTTGGTGGAGAACCAATAAACTGTTATCATAAATTATTTTCCAACCGTCGTTGGAAGAAACTAGAATCTCTTAAACACCACAGGACCCATATGGTCTCCCCCTAAGTTTATCGTCAAGTCATGAATAACTTATCTAATATACAACTAAGAGTTGGGGGCTTGGTATTTTTCAAGAAAAGTGAAACTCAATTGCTGGACCTCTTACCCTTCAACCTGAGTTTTTTTTGGTGCTATAGCACTAATATGGCTAGAGATATCGTGGTCTGAACTATATTGCTCAAATAGGCTCTTATTTCTCCGACATAAAATTCCCCAAGTAAAAAGGGTGCCCCTTATCAACGACATGGAGAGTACCTCCTACATCTTTAGTTTAGCATAATATGGGTACTCGCTATCAACTTCCAGGATATTTTATGAAGCTATGTTTCATTCCCTTTCCTTGTTCTGGGAAAATTTCGGCAGAGTTTCCTCTTTACTCCTTACTATCCCAAAACCTGCATGAAGAAAATACCAACAATACCTCATAGGGCCATCATATATATATATATATATATATATTCATACCATCTCACAGCCACACAGGTCTTTCAATATCATCTCATATCGCAGGCACACATGGATTTCAATATTAACAATCGTATGAAAGTAATGGACTTACCTAGAATGTCCAACTTTACCTGCATCTGTTGCACTTCCCTGTCTACTTTCCTTTAGGTTTTGCCTTTACATTACAATCATAGAAACGTAATATATATACATCAATTGTAGTCAAATCGCACTACAAACAACATGATACGTACATGAGAACCCCCATGGGTCACATCATTTCATATATCTATAGCCTCTTTCATTTGTATCATAACATGAAAGGTCACGCAAGCCTATAAGGGTGCTATATAACATGTCTTTATAACACATCATGTAGACCCAGTTGAATCAAACTTACACATACCACCCATATATACATGTCTGCAGACCTCTAAAAATATTAATGACAACGTATGGCGGGATAGGACCCCCGTCGTACCCCTGAATAAATAGAAACAATTATATAAGCCAGTGGCCAATTCCAAAAACTAGCCTTCGATACAATGGAGCCTCTTCCAGCAGAGCTGAATGGAATCCTAAGGTGATGGACTCCCTAAACCTGTATTTATACCTGCGGGCATGAAATGCAACCCCCTAGAAAGAGGGGGGTCAGTATAGAAAATATATCGAGTATGTAAAGCATTGACTGTAATAAGTAACGTCATTACCAGAGCAGAATATGCAAAAATGAGCAAAGTATCAAAATGCTTATCATAACCACAGATAAGGTATGTAGAAAAATATATGCCATATCCGGCTCCATTATGGGACTCGGTGAACGAATCGTGGTCGTTGCCGCATTACCGGCGCCACAGCACATCATAACTCCAATATAGGGAATATCCCTGTAACAGATCATATAAAATCAAATAGTCATAACAGATCATATCATATCATATATGTACATAGCACATCATAACTCCACAAATCCCATGTACAAGCCGTACCTGCCCCCTCATTTTGGGGCATGCCGAACAATACAGATGATAACAAATCCTAGCTCAGTCTTAGTGAACAAAGCATTGAGGCATCCATGAGTGGAGTAGTGAGAAACTACATGCAATTTAAATCATATTTGAGACTTGATGGAATAATTAAAATGAGCTATCATTCAAAATCAAGACAAGAGTCATATCAAGTACCTTTTGAAAGTTACTATGGGATAAATCAAAATAGAACTTTTAGGAATCATATACACATATCAAGGCATAACAAATATCTTTTGGAAAATCAAGAAGTTGGCTATCCTAGCGGCTCTACAGATAGGAACTTCCTTGGAATCATATAAAAGTCAAATACTTGCTTCATAAAAACGATGACAAAAAGGAAGATTAACTTTACATATTTGTGTCAATTACATGCCAAGAGATAGAATAAGCTTAATACAGTTGTGATGAAGACATGTCAAAAGAAATTCTAAGCCTTACATACTTATGCCAAAAATATGCCAAAAGAAGAAAACGTTAACTTTACATACCTCTTACGAATTACTCTTAACACATTCACCTCATCGTCTCTTGAACCTATTTAACATGAAAGCAATACGAGTATCAAAAACCTCAACTTTCCAGCGTCTTAAGTCACATACAAGTTCCTCGTTCATAAACTCATCTCCTCATTCGCCTTCTCGACTAGTTTCTTAGTTAGTTAAGGAGTTAACGGAAATCGGGCAACACCTCCCTTATAACATACCCTATCCAAATTTTCAATTAGATCCCTAATCACTACAGACAACAAAAAACAACAACATGAAGCTCGTATACAACTAAAACAGGGCAGCATTACACAACATAAGCTCCAAACAACTTGCTGAAAATTACGATACCAAACTAGGGTTTCTAGTCTTTAATTCGCAAAACCTTTAATTATACAAAACGAGGGGTCGTGTGGCTTGAAAAAGAAGCACCGACACGAATTTTATAATATATTTGGTCCCTGCAACAAACCCCCACACACCTGCAGTACCACACAACAAGCACAACCTTTTACTTCGACGACAATTCAACTATACTGACTCCAATTTAAATTGTCTTCAATGTCAAGCATTTCTATGTAAAATTTATACTTAAAGACACCTATAGGACGTTTAATAAACTTAAAAACAACACCATAAAGTCAAAATTGATAGGAGAAACCTTACCTTACCCGAAATTGGCCAAAACTGCCAAATTGTGACTCAGAACTTCTCTAAACGTGCTGAAATTGAGCGGACTGTTTGTATCACTTCCTTGCTGCCCCAAATTGGAATTTTATGTTATAAAAAACCATTATTTAACCATTGGAAAACTTATATAATTAATTCACGGAATGAAACTCAGAGGCTTACCTTGGCAGCCCCAAACCCATAGCCCTTCTTCTGTGGCTTTCTAGGTTTTCCTTCAACTTTGTCCTATCTTTTCCAAGTGTAGGGCTGAATACATGGTTCCGTAGGCTTAATAAAATACATATATACACCTCCAAGTTGTTGAGGAACACCGTATATAACTAATTCATGGAGGAAAATTGAAACTTACCTTGAAATCTCAAAACTGTGGCTGCCTTCTCTTTTCCTCTCTATGTTTCTTTCTTCTCTTGCTCTTTGGCTGAAGTTTTGGATAGATAATGAGGTCCTTAGTGAAAATACATACATTTATATGTTACCTTCGGAGGTGACATGTGTCATCTCCATAGAGTGACACATGTCCAACCCTTATTGGACCAACGTAAACATGCAACCACTTCGTGGGTGCCACATATCCTTAGTGGGGCCCACCCCAAAGTAGGTGGGTCACCTACTTGACCCCAAGCAGGTGGGTCACCTTTTTCCATGTGGCACCTTCCCGTGCTACCACGTGTTGCCTTCTCTTGCTTCTACGTGTCCCTCCCACGTGCTGCCATATGTCAAGTAAGTGCATCACCTACTTAGTCCAAGTAGGTGCATCCATTGCTTAGTTCTTTTTCGTGGGTTCATAATATCGTCTTACTTTAAAGACCTATGTAACCCTTTCTACGTAATCTCGGCGTGTACTCAAGTAGCTTAAGTATTTAAGACCTCCGAAGTGATAGCTTACATACGTAAGTCGAGTCCTACGACTCATTACTTGGCCTCCAACTACTTCCAAACTCTCCTAGACCTATTTTCACCCTTCCCTCTCATGGAGTATCACATTCTTCTTTCCTTAAAGTTGTGTGATAGTGTAGTAGATTATCCGACTCACTTCATAACTTCTAAGAAGTTTAAGAGATATTCCGAGCTCAAGAGTGCAGGGTGGAACATTTTCGTTCCATAAATTAATTATCTAAGATATTTTTCGAATAATTAACGGTGGTTAATAGCATAAATTACTCGTTGGGGTATCAGGGAAGTGAAGCGACAAGCCCACCAATTTCTCAGCATGTTAAGGAGATTTTGAAGGTAATTTTCAGCAAGGTATGACTTAATTCTCTTCTCCCAAGTTTTAGTAAGGGTTTGGACACGTTATGGATGTGTAAATATGGGTTGGGAACATGCAAATATGCCCGTTACTACTAAGAAAGGTTGCAGGTCATGTAGGGACTGTTTCGGCGTATTCTAGTTAGCTTAAAGTTTAACTAGTGTCATTGTTATTATGTTGTCATATTTGGAGGTAGTTTGTGATGTTGCAAGGATGGAAACGTGTTGAAATAGGGGTATAAGTTCTGCTTATTTCATCCACATTATGCTCTGTTTCATATGGTTAATATTTTACGAAATAAAGATTGAAACCTTATTTTGGAGTCGTAGTTTTGAACGGGCTATTTGGGACTTGTTTTGTATTATGTTGAAGTAGTATAATTGTGTATTGGCTGCTGATTTTTGAGGTTGGTTTTCTTTACTAATTGAAGAGGTAATTGGATGTTCGGATAGGGCAAGTTATAGAGCACATACTGCCCAAATTCCGTTAATTTCTTAACTAACTAATAGACTAGTCGAGACTAATCGAGAAAGGCTAATAAGGAATTGATTCCTATGGGTACTTGGTTGTGGATTTAGAAGATGGAAAGTTAAAGGTTATTAATATTAGTATAACCTTCGTGTTAAATAGGTTCGGAGGACAACGAGACCAGCCGAGTTAAAAGCAATCGATAAGAGGAATGTAAAGCTTATCTCTTCCTTTCTGTTGGAATGTCTTCAAGTTAAGTAATGAATGATATGATCTTGAGGGTAAATCTACTCCTCAATGCCAAGCATAATTCACTGTCCTTGTTTACTTCATGATGAAAGTACTCTTACAACTATTGAACTAGGGCTTCTCAAGCCTTCCATACGTTAGGAAGTGACGAGTATGTAGAGCTATCCTTCTTTTCTTTTGGGATGTCTTAGGTATAAGTTATGAATTGTTTGTCTATGAAATGTGGGGATAATTCCACTCATGAAATTCCACGTATGATTCATAGACTTTATTCAGTTTGTGATGTTAAAACTCCTATAATAGTTGAGTTATTGCCTTTTAAGGATCCTATATGATGAACAATAGTATATGTAAAGCCTGTCTCTTCTTCCTTTCAGAATGTCTTACATGTAAATGAAATGTTATATGATATGGGTATGAGGTATTTCCAATTATAAGCTCCGAGTATAACTCGTGACTCGCGTTCACTTTTGATAGTTAAAGTAATTAAACTACTACCCTCGAGTCTTCTATATGATGAATACTATTTGAATGTATAAGATCCTATTCCTAAGGACTCTACGATGACAAACGTATCTAATTCTATAAGTTGTTTAGCTTTGTCTTGGTACACGTCTACGATTCCTGAGACTCCAGCTGATATGATTCCTAACGACATATAGAAGGTACCTGAGATAATTACTACTCTGGTCTTCAGGTGACGGTTCACTTGACTGTTTCATTGACTCTCAGATGATGATTTAAATTGCATATGGTTTCTCACTACTCTACTCATGCATACTGTAACCCATCTTCCTCTGAGTCCCATAAGGGGGCCGAGAACCTTATCGTGCACAACTTTACTACTTCTTTCACTGAGTCCCGGGCTGGGCAGTGTATGTGAGGATAGTATTATGCCACATGTGATTATGAAATACCGCATGTGATGATATGATGATATGGAGACTCGATAATATGATAATTCACCGTATCCCGAGCCAGATATATATATGATGATATATACGATAATATGATAAAAATATGGATCAGGCCGTACGTTCCTCGTCATTATTTTAAATTATAGATCGGGATGAACCTTCTTCGTCATATTTTACTATATGATAATGGCACCGATTCCTATAATAGGCCGAGTGCGGTATGATATGTACACTACTATTTCATCGAGTCCCTCACTAAAGGGTCATATATCATAGATAGACATGCATATGAAAACCTAATAATGTATTTATAACATATGAGATGATGCCATATACAATGGTATGATACAGTATACGATGATATGATAACACCGAGTACCACAGCAGGCCAGGTACGGTATGGGAGGATGATATACATACCCTTATTTTACAAGATGCAGGTACAGTGAATTGTTAAATATTATACTTATTTCCTGCATTCCTATTTTAGTTGTTATCTTAGTTATATTATGTTATGCTTTATATACTCAGTATATATATCGTACTGACCCCCCATTCTTCGGGGGGAAGCATTTCATGCCCGCAGGTATAGATGTTCATTTCAAAGATTCGCCAGCTTAGGATTTCCACCAGCCATATTGGAAGTTCTCTACTCTTCTAGAACCTAGTTTTTTGGGTACTGGTCCTCCTATGTATATATTTGTTTGTTGAGGTATACGGTGGGGGCCATGTCCCTCCATATGTTACCATTACTATTCTTAGAGGTATGTAGACATGTGTATGTGGGTTGTTTGTAAGTTTTCTGTCATGACCTGGACCCCTGTGTATATATTTATCAGCTATGGTCAAGTCAAATTATAGAAACGTAATACATATACATCAATTGTAGTCAAATCGGACTACAAACAACATGATACGTACATGAGAACCCCCATGGGTCACATCATTTCATATATCTATAGCCTTTTTCATTTGTATCATAACATGAAAGGTCACGTAAGCCTATAAGGGTGCCATATAACATGTCTTTATAACACATCATGTAGACCCAGTTGAATCAAACTTACACATACCACCCATATATACATGTCTGCAGACCTCTAAAGATATTAATGACAACGTATGGCGGGATAGGACCCCCGTCGTACCCCTGAATAAATAGAAACAATTATATAAGCCAGTGGCCAATTCCGAAAACTAGCTTTCGATACAATGAAGCCTCTTCCAGCAGAGCTGAATGGAATCCTAAGCTGACGGACTCCCTAAACCTGTATTTGTACCTGCGGGCATGAAACGCAACCCCCTAGAAAGAGGGGGGTCAGTATAGAAAGTATATCGAGTATGTAAAGCATTGACTGTAATAAGTAACGTCATTACCAGAGCAGAATATGCAAAAATGAGCAAAGTATCAAAATGCTTATCATAACCACAGATAAGGTATGTAGAAAAATATATGCCATATCCGGCCCCATTATGGGACTCGGTGAATAAATCGTGGTCGGTGCTGCATCACCGGCGCCACAGCACATCATAACTCCAATGTAGGGAATATCCTTGTAACAGATCATATAAAATCAAATAGTCATAACAGATCATATCATATCATATATGTACATGGCACATCATAACTCCACAAATCCCATGTACAAGCCGTACCTGCCCCCTCATGTCGGGGCATGGCGAACAATGCAGATGATAACAAATCCTAGCTCAGTCTCAGTGAACGAAGCATTGAGGCATCCATGAGTGGAGTAGTGAGAAACTATATGTAATTTAAATCATATTTGAGACTTGATGGAATAATTAAAATGAGCTATCATTCAAAATCAAGACAAGAGTCATATCAAGTACCTTTTGAAAGTTACTATGGGTTAAATCAAAATAGAACTTTTAGGAATCATATACACATATCAAGTCATAACAAATATCTTTTGGAAAATCAAGAAGTTGGCCATCCTAGCGGCTCTATAGATAGGAACTTCCTTGGAATCATATAAAAGTTAAATACTTGCTTCATAAAAACGATGAAAAAAAGGAAGATTAACTTTACATATTTGTGTCAATTACATGCCAAGAGATAGAATAAGCTTAATACAGTTGTGATGAAGACATGTCAAAAGAAATTCTAAGCCTTACATACTTATGCCAAAAACATGTCAAAAGAAGAAAACGTTAACTTTACATACCTCTTACGAATTACTCTTAACACATTCACCACATCATCTCTTGAACCTATTTAACATGAAAGCAATACGAGTATCAAAAACCTCAACTTTCCAGCGTCTTAAGTTACATACAAGTTCCTCGTTCATAAACTCATCTCCTCGTTCGCCTTCTCGCTAGTTTCTTAGTTAGTTAAGGAGTTAACGGAAATCGGGCAACACCTCCCTTATAACATACCCTATCCAAATTTTCAATTAGATCCCTAATTACTACAGACAACAAAAAACAACAACATGAAGCTCGTATACAACTAAAACAGGGCAGCATTACACAACATAAGCTCCAAACAACTTGCTGAAAATTACGATACCAAACTAGGGTTTCTAGTCTTTAATTCGCAAAACCTTTAATTATACAAAATGAGGGGTCGTGTGGCTTGAAAAAGAAGCACCGACATGAATTATATAATATATTTGGTCCCTGCAACAAACCCCCACACACCTGCAGTACCACACAACAAGCACAGCCTTTTACTTCGACGACAATTCAACTATAACGACTCCAATTTAAATTGTCTTCAATGTCAAGCATTTCTATGAAAATTTTATACTTAAAGACACCTATAGGACGTTTAATAAACTTAAAAACAACACCATAAAGTCAAAATTGATAGGAGAAACCTTACCTTACCCGAAATTGGCCAAAACTGCCAAATTGTGACTCGGAACTTCTCTAAACGTGCTGAAATTGAGCGGACTATTTGTATCACTTCCTTGCTGCCCCAAATTGGAATTTTATGTTATAAAAAACCATTATTTAACCGTGGGAAAACTTAAATAATTAATTCACGGAATGAAACTCAGAGGCTTACCTTGGCAGCCCCAAACCCATAGCCCTTCTTCTGTGGCTTTCTAGGTTTTCCTTCAACTTTGTCCTATCTTTTCCAAGTGTAGGGCTGAATACATGGTTCTGTAGGCATAATAAAATACATATATACACCTCCAAGTTATTGAGGAACACCGTATATAACTAATTCATGGAGGAAAATTGAAACTTACCTTGAAATCTCAAAACTGTGGCTGCCTTCTCTTTTCCTCTCTACGTTTCTTTCTTCTCTTGCTCTTTGGCTGAAGTTTTGGATAGATAATGAGGTCCTTATTGAAAATACATACATTTATATGTTACCTTCGGAGGTGACATGTGTCATCTCCATAGAGTGACACATGTCCAACCCTTATTGGACCAACGTAAACATGCAACCACTTCGTGGGTGCCACATATCCTTAGTGGGGCCCACCCCAAAGTAGGTGAGTCACCTACTTGACCCCAAGCAGGTGGGTTACCTTTTTCCATGTGGCACCTTCCCATGCTACCACGTGTTGCCTTCTCTTGCTTCTACGTGTCCCTCCCACGTGCTGCCATATGTCAAGTAAGTGCATCACCTACTTAGTCCAAGTAGGTGCATCCATTGCTTAGTTCTTTTTCGTGGGTTCATAATATCGTCTTACTTTAAAGACCTATGTAACCCTTTCTACATAATCTCGGCGTGTACTCAAGTAGCTTAAGTATTTAAGACCTCCGAAGTGATAGCTTACATACGTAAGTCGAGTCCTACGACTCATTACTTGGCCTCCAACTCCTTCCAAACTCTCCTAGACCTATTTTCACCCTTCCCTCTCATGGAGTATCACATTCTTCTTTCCTTAAAGTTGTGTGATAGTATAGTAGATTATCCGACTCACTTCATAACTTCTAAGAAGTTTAAGAGATATTCCGAGCTCAAGAGTGCGGGGTGGAACATTTTCGTTCCGTAAATTAATTATCTAAGATATTTTTCGAATAATTAACGGTGGTTAATAGCATAAATTACTCGTTGGGGTATCAGGGAAGTGAAGCGACAAGCCCACCAATTTCTCAGCATGTTAAGGAGATTTTGAAGGTAATTTTCAGCAAGGTATGACTTAATTCTCTTCTCCCAAGTTTTAGTAAGTGTTTGGACACGTTATGGATGTTTAAATATGGGTTGGGAACATGCAAATATGCCCGTTACTACTAAGGAAGGTTGCAGGTCATGTAGGGACTGTTTCGGCATATTCTAGTTAGCTTAAAGTTTAACTAGTGTCATTGTTATTATGTTGTCATATTTGGAGGTAGTTTGTGATGTTGCAAGGATGGAAACGTGTTGAAATAGGGGTATAAGTTCTGATTATTTCATGCACATTATGCTCTATTTCATATGGTTAATATTTTACGAAATAAAGATTGAAACCTTATTTTGGAGTCGTAGTTTTGAACGGGCTATTTGGGACTTGTTTTGTATTATGTTGAAGTAGTATAATTGTGTATTGGCTGCTGATTTTTGAGGTTGGTTTTCTTTACTAATTGAAGAGGTAATTGGAAGTTCGGATAGGGCAAGTTATAGAGCACATACTGCCCAAATTCCGTTAATTTCTTAACTAACTAATAGACTAGTCGAGACTAATCGAGAAAGGCTAATAAGGAATTGATTCCTATGGGTACTTGGTTGTGGATTTAGAAGATGGAAAGTTAAAGGTTATTAATATTAGTATAACCTTCGTGTTAAATAGGTTCGGAGGACAACGAGACCAGCCGAGTTAAAAGCAATCGATAAGAGGAATGTAAAGCTTATCTCTTCCTTTCTGTTGGAATGTCTTCAAGTTAAGTAATGAATGATATGATCTTGAGGGTAAATCTACTCCTCAATGCCAAGCATAATTCACTGTCCTTGTTTACTTCATGATGAAAGTACTCTTACAACTATTGAACTAGGGCTTCTCAAGCCTTCCATACGTTAGGAAGTGACGAGTATGTAGAGCTATCCTTCTTTTCTTTTGGGATGTCTTAGGTATAAGTTATGAATTGTTTGTCTATGAAATATGGGGATAATTCCACTCATGAAATTCCACGTATGATTCATAGACTTTATTCAGTTTGTGATGTTAAAACTCCTATAATAGTTGAGTTATTGCCTTTTAAGGATCCTATATGATGAACAATAGTATATGTAAAGCCTGTCTCTTCTTCCTTTCAGAATGTCTTACATGTAAATGAAATGTTATATGATATGGGTATGAGGTATTTCCAATTATAAGCTTCGAGTATAACTCGTGACTCGCGTTCACTTTTGATAGTTAAAGTAATTAAACTACTACCCTCGAGTCTCCTATATGATGAATACTATTTGAATGTATAAGATCCTATTCCTAAGGACTCTACGATGACAAACGTATCTAATTCTATAAGTTGTTTAGCTTTGTCTTGGTACACGTCTACGATTCCTGAGACTCCAGCTGATATGATTCCTAACGACATATAGAAGGTACCTGAGATAATTACTACTCTGGTCTTCAGGTGACGGTTCACTTGACTGTTTCATTGACTCTCAGATGATGATTTAAATTGCATATGGTTTCTCACTACTCTACTCATGCATACTGTAACCCATCTTCCTCTGAGTCCCATAAGGGGGCCGAGAACCTTATCGTGCACAACTTTACTACTTCTTTCACTGAGTCCCGGGCTGGGCAGTGTATGTGAGGATAGTATTATGCCACATGTGATTATGAAATACCGCATGTGATGATATGATGATATGGAGACTCGATAATATGATAATTCACCGTATCCCGAGCCAGATATATATATGATGATATATACGATAATATGATAAAAATATGGATCAGGCCGTACGTTCCTCGTCATTATTTTAAATTATAGATCGGGATGAACCTTCTTCGTCATATTTTACTATATGATAATGGCACCGATTCCTATAATAGGCCGAGTGCGGTATGATATGTACACTACTATTTCATCGAGTCCCTCACTAAAGGGTCATATATCATAGATAGACATGCATATGAAAACCTAATAATGTATTTATAACATATGAGATGATGCCATATACAATGGTATGATGCAGTATACGATGATATGATAACACCGAGTACCACAGCAGGCCAGGTACGGTATGGGAGGATGATATACATACCCTTATTTTACAAGATGCAGGTACAGTGAATTGTTAAATATTATACTTATTTCCTGCATTCCTATTTTAGTTGTTATCTTAGTTATATTATGTTATGCTTTATATACTCAGTATATATATCGTACTGACCCCCCGTTCTTCGGGGGGAAGCATTTCATGCCCGCAGGTATAGATGTTCATTTCAAAGATTCGCCAGCTTAGGATTTCCACCAGCCATATTGGAAGTTCTCTACTCTTCTAGAACCTAGTTTTTTGGGTACTGGTCCTCCTATGTATATATTTGTTTGTTGAGGTATACGGTGGGGGCCATGTCCCTCCATATGTTACCATTACTATTCTTAGAGGTATGTAGACATGTGTATGTGGGTTGTTTGTAAGTTTTCTGTCATGACCTGGACCCCTGTGTATATATTTATCAGCTATGGTCAAGTCAAATTATAGAAACGTAATACATATACATCAATTGTAGTCAAATCGGACTACAAACAACATGATACGTACATGAGAACCCCCATGGGTCACATCATTTCATATATCTATAGCCTTTTTCATTTGTATCATAACATGAAAGGTCACGTAAGCCTATAAGGGTGCCATATAACATGTCTTTATAACACATCATGTAGACCCAGTTGAATCAAACTTACACATACCACCCATATATACATGTCTGCAGACCTCTAAAGATATTAATGACAACGTATGGCGGGATAGGACCCCCGTCGTACCCCTGAATAAATAGAAACAATTATATAAGCCAGTGGCCAATTCCGAAAACTAGCTTTCGATACAATGAAGCCTCTTCCAGCAGAGCTGAATGGAATCCTAAGCTGACGGACTCCCTAAACCTGTATTTGTACCTGCGGGCATGAAACGCAACCCCCTAGAAAGAGGGGGGTCAGTATAGAAAGTATATCGAGTATGTAAAGCATTGACTGTAATAAGTAACGTCATTACCAGAGCAGAATATGCAAAAATGAGCAAAGTATCAAAATGCTTATCATAACCACAGATAAGGTATGTAGAAAAATATATGCCATATCCGGCCCCATTATGGGACTCGGTGAATAAATCGTGGTCGGTGCTGCATCACCGGCGCCACAGCACATCATAACTCCAATGTAGGGAATATCCTTGTAACAGATCATATAAAATCAAATAGTCATAACAGATCATATCATATCATATATGTACATGGCACATCATAACTCCACAAATCCCATGTACAAGCCGTACCTGCCCCCTCATGTCGGGGCATGGCGAACAATGCAGATGATAACAAATCCTAGCTCAGTCTCAGTGAACGAAGCATTGAGGCATCCATGAGTGGAGTAGTGAGAAACTATATGTAATTTAAATCATATTTGAGACTTGATGGAATAATTAAAATGAGCTATCATTCAAAATCAAGACAAGAGTCATATCAAGTACCTTTTGAAAGTTACTATGGGTTAAATCAAAATAGAACTTTTAGGAATCATATACACATATCAAGTCATAACAAATATCTTTTGGAAAATCAAGAAGTTGGCCATCCTAGCGGCTCTATAGATAGGAACTTCCTTGGAATCATATAAAAGTTAAATACTTGCTTCATAAAAACGATGAAAAAAAGGAAGATTAACTTTACATATTTGTGTCAATTACATGCCAAGAGATAGAATAAGCTTAATACAGTTGTGATGAAGACATGTCAAAAGAAATTCTAAGCCTTACATACTTATGCCAAAAACATGTCAAAAGAAGAAAACGTTAACTTTACATACCTCTTACGAATTACTCTTAACACATTCACCACATCATCTCTTGAACCTATTTAACATGAAAGCAATACGAGTATCAAAAACCTCAACTTTCCAGCGTCTTAAGTTACATACAAGTTCCTCGTTCATAAACTCATCTCCTCGTTCGCCTTCTCGCTAGTTTCTTAGTTAGTTAAGGAGTTAACGGAAATCGGGCAACACCTCCCTTATAACATACCCTATCCAAATTTTCAATTAGATCCCTAATTACTACAGACAACAAAAAACAACAACATGAAGCTCGTATACAACTAAAACAGGGCAGCATTACACAACATAAGCTCCAAACAACTTGCTGAAAATTACGATACCAAACTAGGGTTTCTAGTCTTTAATTCGCAAAACCTTTAATTATACAAAATGAGGGGTCGTGTGGCTTGAAAAAGAAGCACCGACATGAATTATATAATATATTTGGTCCCTGCAACAAACCCCCACACACCTGCAGTACCACACAACAAGCACAGCCTTTTACTTCGACGACAATTCAACTATAACGACTCCAATTTAAATTGTCTTCAATGTCAAGCATTTCTATGAAAATTTTATACTTAAAGACACCTATAGGACGTTTAATAAACTTAAAAACAACACCATAAAGTCAAAATTGATAGGAGAAACCTTACCTTACCCGAAATTGGCCAAAACTGCCAAATTGTGACTCGGAACTTCTCTAAACGTGCTGAAATTGAGCGGACTATTTGTATCACTTCCTTGCTGCCCCAAATTGGAATTTTATGTTATAAAAAACCATTATTTAACCGTGGGAAAACTTAAATAATTAATTCACGGAATGAAACTCAGAGGCTTACCTTGGCAGCCCCAAACCCATAGCCCTTCTTCTGTGGCTTTCTAGGTTTTCCTTCAACTTTGTCCTATCTTTTCCAAGTGTAGGGCTGAATACATGGTTCTGTAGGCATAATAAAATACATATATACACCTCCAAGTTATTGAGGAACACCGTATATAACTAATTCATGGAGGAAAATTGAAACTTACCTTGAAATCTCAAAACTGTGGCTGCCTTCTCTTTTCCTCTCTACGTTTCTTTCTTCTCTTGCTCTTTGGCTGAAGTTTTGGATAGATAATGAGGTCCTTATTGAAAATACATACATTTATATGTTACCTTCGGAGGTGACATGTGTCATCTCCATAGAGTGACACATGTCCAACCCTTATTGGACCAACGTAAACATGCAACCACTTCGTGGGTGCCACATATCCTTAGTGGGGCCCACCCCAAAGTAGGTGAGTCACCTACTTGACCCCAAGCAGGTGGGTTACCTTTTTCCATGTGGCACCTTCCCATGCTACCACGTGTTGCCTTCTCTTGCTTCTACGTGTCCCTCCCACGTGCTGCCATATGTCAAGTAAGTGCATCACCTACTTAGTCCAAGTAGGTGCATCCATTGCTTAGTTCTTTTTCGTGGGTTCATAATATCGTCTTACTTTAAAGACCTATGTAACCCTTTCTACATAATCTCGGCGTGTACTCAAGTAGCTTAAGTATTTAAGACCTCCGAAGTGATAGCTTACATACGTAAGTCGAGTCCTACGACTCATTACTTGGCCTCCAACTCCTTCCAAACTCTCCTAGACCTATTTTCACCCTTCCCTCTCATGGAGTATCACATTCTTCTTTCCTTAAAGTTGTGTGATAGTATAGTAGATTATCCGACTCACTTCATAACTTCTAAGAAGTTTAAGAGATATTCCGAGCTCAAGAGTGCGGGGTGGAACATTTTCGTTCCGTAAATTAATTATCTAAGATATTTTTCGAATAATTAACGGTGGTTAATAGCATAAATTACTCGTTGGGGTATCAGGGAAGTGAAGCGACAAGCCCACCAATTTCTCAGCATGTTAAGGAGATTTTGAAGGTAATTTTCAGCAAGGTATGACTTAATTCTCTTCTCCCAAGTTTTAGTAAGTGTTTGGACACGTTATGGATGTTTAAATATGGGTTGGGAACATGCAAATATGCCCGTTACTACTAAGGAAGGTTGCAGGTCATTTAGGGACTGTTTCGGCATATTCTAGTTAGCTTAAAGTTTAACTAGTGTCATTGTTATTATGTTGTCATATTTGGAGGTAGTTTGTGATGTTGCAAGGATGGAAACGTGTTGAAATAGGGGTATAAGTTCTGATTATTTCATGCACATTATGCTCTGTTTCATATGGTTAATATTTTACGAAATAAAGATTGAAACCTTATTTTGGAGTCGTAGTTTTGAACGGGCTATTTGGGACTTGTTTTGTATTATGTTGAAGTAGTATAATTGTGTATTGGCTGCTGATTTTTGAGGTTGGTTTTCTTTACTAATTGAAGAGGTAATTGGAAGTTCGGATAGGGCAAGTTATAGAGCACATACTGCCCAAATTCCGTTAATTTCTTAACTAACTAATAGACTAGTCGAGACTAATCGAGAAAGGCTAATAAGGAATTGATTCCTATGGGTACTTGGTTGTGGATTTAGAAGATGGAAAGTTAAAGGTTATTAATATTAGTATAACCTTCGTGTTAAATAGGTTCGGAGGACAACGAGACCAGCCGAGTTAAAAGCAATCGATAAGAGGAATGTAAAGCTTATCTCTTCCTTTCTGTTGGAATGTCTTCAAGTTAAGTAATGAATGATATGATCTTAAGGGTAAATCTACTCCTCAATGCCAAGCATAATTCACTATCCTTGTTTACTTCATGATGAAAGTACTCTTACAACTATTGAACTAGGGCTTCTCAAGCCTTCCATACGTTAGGAAGTGACGAGTATGTAGAGCTATCCTTCTTTTCTTTTGGGATGTCTTAGGTATAAGTTATGAATTGTTTGTCTATGAAATATGGGGATAATTCCACTCATGAAATTCCACGTATGATTCATAGACTTTATTCAGTTTGTGATGTTAAAACTCCTATAATAGTTGAGTTATTGCCTTTTAAGGATCCTATATGATGAACAATAGTATATGTAAAGCCTGTCTCTTCTTCCTTTCAGAATGTCTTACATGTAAATGAAATGTTATATGATATGGGTATGAGGTATTTCCAATTATAAGCTCCGAGTATAACTCGTGACTCGCGTTCACTTTTGATAGTTAAAGTAATTAAACTACTACCCTCAAGTCTCCTATATGATGAATACTATTTGAATGTATAAGATCCTATTCCTAAGGACTCTACGATGACAAACGTATCTAATTTTATAAGTTGTTTAGCTTTGTCTTGGTACACGTCTACGATTCCTGAGACTCCAGCTGATATGATTCCTAACGACATATAGAAGGTACCTGAGATAATTACTACTCTGGTCTTCAGGTGACGGTTCACTTGACTGTTTCATTGACTCTCAGATGATGATTTAAATTGCATATGGTTTCTCACTACTCTACTCATGCATACTGTAACCCATCTTCCTCTGAGTCCCATAAGGGGGCCGAGAACCTTATCGTGCACAACTTTACTACTTCTTTCACTGAGTCCCGGGCTGGGCAGTGTATGTGAGGATAGTATTATGCCACATGTGATTATGAAATACCGCATGTGATGATATGATGATATGGAGACTCGATAATATGATAATTCACCGTATCCCGAGCCAGATATATATATGATGATATATACGATAATATGATAAAAATATGGATCAGGCCGTACGTTCCTCGTCATTATTTTAAATTATAGATCGGGATGAACCTTCTTCGTCATATTTTACTATATGATAATGGCACCGATTCCTATAATAGGCCGAGTGCGGTATGATATGTACACTACTATTTCATCGAGTCCCTCACTAAAGGGTCATATATCATAGATAGACATGCATATGAAAACCTAATAATGTATTTATAACATATGAGATGATGCCATATACAATGGTATGATGCAGTATACGATGATATGATAACACCGAGTACCACAGCAGGCCAGGTACGATATGGGAGGATGATATACATACCCTTATTTTACAAGATGCAGGTACAGTGAATTGTTAAATATTATACTTATTTCCTGCATTCCTATTTTAGTTGTTATCTTAGTTATATTATGTTATGCTTTATATACTCAGTATATATATCGTACTGACCCCCCGTTCTCCGGGGGGAAGCATTTCATGCCCGCAGGTATAGATGTTCATTTCAGAGATTCGCCAGCTTAGGATTTCCACCAGCCATATTGGAAGTTCTCTACTCTTCTAGAACCTAGTTTTTTGGGTACTGATCCTCCTATGTATATATTTGTTTGTTGAGGTATACGGTGGGGGCCATGTCCCTCCATATGTTACCATTACTATTCTTAGAGGTATGTAGACATGTGTATGTGGGTTGTTTGTAAGTTTTCTGTCATGACCTGGACCCCTGTGTATATATTTATCAGCTATGGTCAAGTCAAATTATAGAAACGTAATACATATACATCAATTGTAGTCAAATCGGACTACAAACAACATGATACGTACATGAGAACCCCCATGGGTCACATCATTTCATATATCTATAGCCTTTTTCATTTGTATCATAACATGAAAGGTCACGCAAGCCTATAAGGGTGCCATATAACATGTCTTTATAACACATCATGTAGACCCAGTTGAATCAAACTTACACATACCACCCATATATACATGTCTGCAGACCTCTAAAGATATTAATGACAACGTATGGCGGGATAGGACCCCCGTCGTACCCCTAAATAAATAGAAACAATTATATAAGCCAGTGGCCAATTCCGAAAACTAGCTTTCGATACAATGAAGCCTCTTCCAGCAGAGCTGAATGGAATCCTAAGCTGACGGACTCCCTAAACCTGTATTTGTACCTGCGGGCATGAAACGCAACCCCCTAGAAAGAGGGGGGTCAGTATAGAAAGTATATCGAGTATGTAAAGCATTGACTGTAATAAGTAACGTCATTACCAGAGCAGAATATGCAAAAATAAGCAAAGTATCAAAATGCTTATCATAACCACAAATAAGGTATGTAGAAAAATATATGCCATATCCGGCCCCATTATGGGACTCGGTGAACAAATCGTGGTCGATGCCGCATCACCGGCGCCACAGCACATCATAACTCCAATGTAGGGAATATCCCTGTAACAGATCATATAAAATCAAATAGTCATAACAGATCATATCATATCATATATGTAAATGGCACATCATAACTCCACAAATCCCATGTACAAGCCGTACCTGCCCCCTCATGTCGGGGCATGGCGAATAATGCAGATGATAACAAATCCTAGCTCAGTCTCAGTGAACGAAGCATTGAGGCATCCATGAGTGGAGTAGTGAGAAACTATATGCAATTTAAATAATATTTGAGACTTGATGGAATAATTAAAATGAGCTATCATTTAAAATCAAGACAAGAGTCATATCAATTTCCTTTTGAAAGTTACGATGGGTTAAATCAAAATAGAACTTTTAGGAATCATATACACATATCAAGTCATAACAAATATCTTTTGAAAAATCAAGAAGTTGGCCATCCTAGCGGCTCTATAGATAGGAACTTCCTTGGAATCATATAAAAGTTAAATACTTGCTTCATAAAAACGATGACAAAAAGGTAGATTAACTTTACATATTTGTGTCAATTACATGCCAAGAGATAGAATAAGCTTAATACAGTTGTGATGAAGACATGTCAAAAGAAAGTCTAAGCCTTACATACTTATGCCAAAAACATGCCAAAAGAAGAAAACGTTAACTTTACATACCTCTTACGAATTACTCTTAACACATTCACCTCATTATCTCTTGAACCTATTTAACATGAAAGCAATACGAGTATCAAAAACCTCAACTTTCCAGCGTCTTAAGTTACATACAAGTTCCTCGTTCATAAAATCATCTCCTCATTCGCCTTCTCGACTAGTTTCTTAGTTAGTTAAGGAGTTAACGGAAATCGGGCAACACCTCCCTTATAACATACCCTATCCAAATTTTCAATTAGATCCCTAATCACTACAGACAACAAAAACCAACAACATGAAGCTCGTATACAACTAAAACAGGGCAGCATTACACAACATAAGCTCCAAACAACTTGCTGAAAATTACGATACCAAACTAGGGTTTCTAGTCTTTAATTCGCAAAACCTTTAATTATACAAAATGAGGGGTCGTGTGGCTTGAAAGAGAAGCACCGACAAGAATTTTATAATATATTTGGTCCCTGCAACAAACCCCCACACACCTGCAGTACCACACAACAAGCACAACCTTTTACTTCGACGACAATTCAACTATAACGACTCCAATTTAAATTGTCTTCAATGTCAAGCATTTCTATGTAAATTTTATACTTAAAGACACCTATAGGACGTTTAATAAACTTAAAAACAACACCATAAAGTCAAAATTGATAGGAGAAACCTTACCTTACCTGAAATTGGCCAAAACTGCCAAATTGTGACTCGGAACTTCTCTAAACGTGCTGAAATTGAGCGGACTGTTTGTATCACTTCCTTGCTGCCCCAAATTGGAATTTTATGTTATAAAAAACCATTATTTAACCGTGGGAAAACTTAAATAATTAATTCACGGAATGAAACTCAGAGGCTTACCTTGGCAGCCCCAAACCCATAGCCCTTCTTCTATGGCTTTCTAGGTTTTCCTTCAACTTTGTCCTATCTTTTCCAAGTGTAGGGCTGAATACATGGTTCCGTAGGCATAATAAAATACATATATACACCTCCAAGTTGTTGAGGAACACCGTATATAACTAATTCATGGAGGAAAATTGAAACTTACCTTGAAATCTCAAAACTGTGGTTGCCTTCTCTTTTCCTCTCTACGTTTCTTTCTTCTCTCGCTCTTTGGCTGAAGTTTTGGATAGATAATGAGGTCCTTAGTGAAAATACATACATTTATATGTTACCTTCGGAGGTGATATATGTCATCTCCATAGAGTGACACATGTCCAACCCTTATTGGACCAACGTAACCATGCAACCACTTCGTGGGTGCCACATATCCTTAGTGGGGCCCACCCCAAAGTAGGTGGGTCACCTACTTGACCCCAAGCAGGTGGGTCACCTTTTTCCATGTGGCACCTTCCCGTGCTACCACGTGTTGCCTTCTCTTGCTTCTACGTGTCCCTCCCACGTGCTGCCATATGTCAAGTAAGTGCATCACCTACTTAGTCCAAGTAGGTGCATCCATTGCTTAGTTCTTTTTCGTGGGTTCATAATATCGTCTTACTTTAAAGACCTATGTAACCCTTTCTACGTAATCTCGGCGTGTACTCAAGTAGCTTAAGTATTTAAGACCTCCGAAGTGATAGCTTACATACGTAAGTCGAGTCCTACGACTCATTACTTGGCCTCCAACTCCTTCCAAACTCTCCTAGACCTATTTTCACCCTTCCCTCTCATGGAGTATCACATTCTGCTTTCCTTAAAGTTGTGTGATAGTGTAGTCTTTGGTAAAATAGTCATAACTTTTCACTCTGAACTCTGAATGAGGCAAAATCAATGGCATTGGAAAGAGAATTTAAAGACCGTTAAATTGATAGGTGATAGGCTACCTAGAGCTTAATATTATGAAAGTTATTGTTATTTAAAGTTGATCCTTATATAATATTATATGAAACCTCAATTAATAAATGATCTTTGAACTTGACTTAGTGCTAGAGGTTCCTTTTGATCCTAATTCACCTCTAATACACTTTAAATACTTAGGAATTGATCCTAAAACATACGTTCATTTAGGAGTCTTCGAGTTCGGGCCTATACTCATAAGAAGAAAGGATCTGGTCTTATCTTAAAAGAATTTTGGGATATAACAATATCTCTCCCTTGGGATCATTCATCCTCGAATGATGAGTAAACCAAGGATGAACTAGAGCCATGAATAACAGTAAAGACTCAATTATTCCACCCATCAAATGCTCTAAACAATTAACTATTTGAGGTCAAGGATGGATATATCAATTTAAATCAAGAGTATAGACATTTCCTTAAATATTTTCATCATTTGGCATGAATAGAACATCGAAATTCTATCAATTGAATTATCAACATTTAGATCACAAATCGTCGAACTTAACAAAGAAAACATCAACTTGAAATAAGAATAGGATGTTACTCTCTACATCATCGTTGATAGCATGAATAAAAGTAGATATTTGGTTTTAATATCATCCCTATATGACAGACTATCCCTGATTTCAACACTATCAATGGGAAGTACCAACAAAGGATCTCCCAAGCACTCGTTCGATCATCAAGACATGAAGCACAATATAATCAACGACTAACTAAAAAAGTAACTCCAATGCAGGGGTGACATCTCCAATCTGCTTCACACTTTGGTAAGGCTAATATATTAGTTCCCATGCTCCACCTACTTTCCAAGCCTCGTAACACGCTTCATGTACATCCAATCTTTCAACTCAAACTCCAAGTCTTTTCCTCTCACCTCAATTTTCACACTCTATGAAATAGTTTTTCACTCCTTTTATGACTTAGTGAACTAAGTTTGGTCCTACCCACTCAAAGATAGGGAACTCACTTGCTAGAAGACATCATTCCAGGTGTAAGGGAAGAGCGACATCCTCGAATGTTCTCATCAACATTTCTCTTACCAAGTTAAAGCCTAGCTCTAAGTGGTAAGGTGCAATCCTAAGATGATCGTACTTATACAAATATAACCCTCGAATTCATATTCCATACCTCAATAGGTACCTTTTACTTAGAAAATCTAATCCTTCTCACTACTTAATACAAACACTCACAATCATTACCCAAAAGTCATCAATAGCCTACTACCATCACTCTCATAGTGAAAATATTACACCCCACACTTTTGTACATTGGAACATTTTTTTTCTAAAAGATTTCCCTGTGATTCATTTTATCTATGAAGTTCTATATGAGTACCGATAGTTGGAAATAGGTTTAGAGGGATTTGGAAGGAGTTGGAGGTGAAATAATGAGTCGTGATAATTAACCTACTTGCATAAGCTACCGACTTGGATGCCTTACATAATTAAGCTACTAGAGTACATGTCTAGCTTAAGTAGCGAGGATTACATAGGTTCTTAAAGTGAGACGAGATTATGAACATAAGAAAGAGGAATAAGGAGGTGATGCACCTACTTGGAACAAGCAGGTCAATCACCTATTTGGACTAAATAGGTGATGAACCTACTTGGACCAAGTAGGTGATGAACCTACTTGGACAAAGTAGGTGATGCACCTACTTTGATGGAACCCACCCTGCCACATGGCAGCCATGGGGTGGATACATGGATGAGGTGGCTAAATAAGGGATGGACATGTATCACCCTTAGGGGATGACACATGTCACCCCGTAAGGAAGGGTATATATATGCACGTTGATGACTAATCTCTCATTTCATCATCCTTAACTTAGCCAAATTGAGAGAAAAACCTAGAGTGAAAGAGAGGAGATACGGGTTGAACAAGAACAAGGTAAGCCCTCGACTTTTTATCTGTAGATTAATTATATAAGTTATTCTTTGGTCAAATGAAGGTGTTTAACAACGTAAATTAATTATTAGGACAGCAAGAAATTCTAATTAGAAGTCTATCACCTTTCAGTTGAGTTGCTAAGGTATGGTTTCTTCCTTTCAAATTGAAGTTAATGGTGTTGTAATGGAAAGAGTACTTGTATTAGTTATGGTTGAAGATAAGAAAATAACATAATTATTTTCGACGTTGTAAACAGACAGAATTGAAGTCGTTCTAGTTGTTACACCACGGACTCTTGAGCTCGGAACGCCTTCTTAAGTTCCTTAGACACTATCATGTGAGCCGGATAAGCTACGACACTATCAAACAACTTTAAGGAAAGAAGATTGTGATACCTCGCGAGAAGGGAGGTTGGAGATAGAGTCATAAGAATCCGGAAAGAGTTGGAGGCTAAGAAATGAGTCGTAGGACTCGATTTACCTACGTAAGACACTGAGTTAAGAGTCTTATACACTTAAGTTGCTTAAGGATATACCAAGCTTACGTAGTGCGGATTACATGAGCTCTTAAAGTAAGACGAGATTACCAACCCGCGAGAAAGGGAAAAAGACGACGCGTGGCAGCCAATGGAGGAGCTACACGTGGAAGCACCTCAAGCAAGCAGGTGATGCACCTACTTAGGGTCAAGTAGGTGATGCAGCTTCTTGGGGGAGGTGGACCCCCGCTGCCACGTGGCAGCCCCTAATTGGCAGCATGACACGGTGGCCAATCATGGCTTGACACGTGTCACCCCTTGGGACCACCTATATAAGTTGATATGTATCCTAATGACTTCAGTTCATTAACAAATTTCTAGCAGCAACGTGAGAAAACAAACCCTATGAGCTAAGGAGAAAATTTCGACGGCTTGGGAGAAATAAATAGGTAAGTCCCATTTTCATTCCGTAAATTAATTAATTAGCATATACTACGATGATATGGAAGTATTATTAGTACAAAATTAGGATTTGGTGCGGCAAAAATCGGACAGCAAGCTATCACAATGATTCAGCACGTGAAAAAAGTTCCGAGGCACGATTTTGGCGAGTTCTAGCCAATTTCGGGAAAGGTAAGTTCTTCCCCTCTAATTTGAAGTTTATGATGTTAAATTATGGTGTATTACACACCTTAGGAGCTGATGGAAGTTGGGGAAAATGTTTTAAAAGTTCGGCGTTCGAAATAAATGAATTTAGAATCGCTATAGTTAAGTTGTTGTCGAAATAAGGTGTTATGCGTGTGGGGGATGCTGCTGGTTGTGTTGAGGCGTGTTGCAGGGTATAAAAGTTCTCTAAATTATTTGTGGGAGCTTCTGGTTAGAGCCACATGACCTTCCGCTTTTCAATTAAAGAATTTGCGAAAGAAAGATTAAAAACTCTAGTTTTGGTATCTTAGTTTCGAGTGAATTGTTGGGGGTTTATATTGTGTAATTTTGGTCTTAATATGTATATGTATGGGCTGATGGTTGCATTGTTGGTTGGATGCAGGTGCTAAGGACATGGTTGGGAATTCGGATAGGGCACATTATAGGGGAGGTGCTGCCCGATTTTCGTTAACGCCTTAAGTAGTTAAGGAACTAGTCGAGAAGGCAAGCGAAGGGATGAATGTTATGAATACTCGTGGGTAGTCAAAGTTTTTGAAAAGTCTAAGGTTGTTAATACTTGAATTACTTCGATGTTAAATAGGTTTCGAGGACAACGACGTGGACGTGATTAAGAGAAGTCCATACAAGGTATGTGAAACTTTCTTTTGGCGTATTTTTGGAATAAGTATGTAGAGCTATTTCTCTTTTCTTTTGGCATGTCTTAGATATAAGTTATAAATGATATGAATATGATATTTGGGATTTAATCCATTCGTAAATGCCTGAGAATGAGTCGAGACTCTTATTTACTTCTTGATATTAGAACTCCTATAATAGCTAAGTCATTGCCTTTAAGACTTCTATGTGATGGAAACTAGTACATATAGAGCTTATTTCTTATTTCCTTTAGGATGACTTAACTTTTAAGTGAAATGATATATGATATGGGTTTAGAGGTAATTCCATTCATGAACTCTGAGGGTAACTCGTGACTTGTAGTCACTTCTGACCATTTCGAGTCTGAAAGTAGTCAAACCATTATTCCTGAGCCTGCTATATAGTGAATAGTAAGTGGAGATACAAGCTCCTTTCCTTGAAGGCTCTGAATGATCAATGTCTCTGATTGCATAACTGTGTCTCTGATTGCATTACTGTGTCTCTGATTGCATAACTGTGTCTCTGATTGCATAACTATGTCTTTGATTGCATAAACCATGTTTCTGATTGCATAAGCTATGTGGCATTCTCTTGATGCATGTCTGTGATTCCTGAGGCCCCAACTGATGTAAGCCTAATGACATCTGAAGGTCACTTCGTATAAGTACCTTCCTGGTCTTCAGGTGACGGTTCACTTGACAGTTTAATCGAGTCTCAGATAAGGACTTAGTTGCATATGGTTTCTCACTACTCTACTTGTGCATACTGTAACCCTTCTTTCTTCGCATCCTACGATGGGCCGGATATTATGTCGAGCGCAGCTTTACTACTTTTTTCACCGCGTTCTGGGCCAGATGTGTATAGTTCCACGCACGAGGAGATGATGCCGTACGTGAGGTGTGATATATGTTATATGTTATGATGATACGATTATTCACCGAGTCCCAGGCCGGCTGCAATATGATAGTATATGTGGCGAAATAAGGGAGGCACCACCGAGTCCCTCCTTAGAGGGCCGGGTACGTATGTATATTATGATGGTACGCTATAGACGTACACCACTCCATTCACCGAGTCCCTTACTAAAGGGGCCGGATACTTTATGTAGGCATGCATATGAGATTAAAGCAATACATTGTGACCCTGAGCCCCGCAGTGAACCGGGTATAATACGATGATATACATGATTAGATGATACCGTATATGATGATATGATACCGTATACGATGATATGATGAAATGAAATACATTATGATACGATGATATGTGATTATGAAGTAATGATGATGACACCGAGTTCACTAGAGGGCTGGGCACAGTATATGATAGTGTATAGGATTACGTGTCCTAAGGTGCAGGTACAGTAATTTGTTAATTGTTATACTTGTCCCCTGCATCCCTATTTCAGTTATGATCTCAGTTACGATATGTTATGCTTTACATACTCAGTACATATATCGTACTAACCCCCCTTTTCTTAGGGGGCTGCATTTCATGCCCGCAGGTACAGATGTTTATTCTGGAGATCCATCAGCATAGGAGTTTCTCTCAGCTGTGTCGGAAGTGCTTCACTATTCTGGAGCCTAAATTTTGATGCTGGTCACTTAATGTATATATTTTGTACATTCAGGGGTACGGCAGGTGCCTTGTCCCGCCATATGTTGCGGTTACTATTCTTAGAGGTCTGTAGACATATGTGTATGTGGGTTGTTTGTGAGTTAGTTTCGATTTTGCCTATTCGATATGTTGTGAATGTTTTTGTTATAGCAGCCTTGTCGGCTTGCGTGCCCTTTTATGATATGATATGAATGGAAGAGGCTACAGGAACATAAAATTTTTTTAACTCATTGGGGTTTTTTTCGAGTAGTATCCCTTTGTTCATAGTTCAGTATGACTATAAAAGATAGGTAGGTATACGGAGGTCCAGGTCGGACCCCAGTCGCGGCCTACGGGGTTAGGTCGTGACAGAAGTGGTATCAGAGCAGTTCGTCCTTGGAATGTCTACAGACCATGTCTAGTAGAGTCTTGTTTATCGGTGTGTTGTGTACCACATCTATAGACAGGAGGCTACAGGACAGTTAGGATGTTACTTTCTTTCAGATCTAAGATCGTGCGTTAGAGCTATGTTAGTAGGATGATCCCTCACTAACGTACCATTATGTTTGCAGCAATGCCTCCAAAGAAAGCGACAGTTGCTTAAAAGGGCAAGTCAATAGCGGATGAAACACGTCGGACTTCGGGGGTTATTAAGGCTCATGCCCAGTCTATGCCGGGAATCATGCTCTAGTCGGCGAGCTCTACTATGCTGCCACCCCTAGAGTAGCTAGAGAAGCAGTAGCTGCATCCCCCGAGGCCCAGTACCTAGGCCTCTAGCCCCACAGCTAGGGCTAGAAGACAGGGCAATGAGGGATGCAGTTCAATTATTGACCAGATTAATGGCAGGGCAGGTTCAAAGGCATGGGTTGGGGATAAAGAGGCGATGTAGTGAGTCTTAAGGAAAGTTTTATTCAACATTCGGGGACGAATGTTCTAAAGGGGGGAAGGATGTTACACCCCGCACTCTTGAGCTCGGAATGTCTTCTTAAGTTCCCTAGACACTATCATGTGAGCCGGATAAGCTACGACACTATCAAACAACTCTAAGGAAAGAAGATTGTGATACCTCGTGAGAAGGGAGGTTGGAGATAGAGTCATAAGAATCCGAAAAGAGTTGGAGGCTAAGAAATGAGTCGTAGGACTCGATTTACCTACGTAAGACACTAAGTTAAGAGTCTTATACACTTAAGTTGCTTAAGGATATACCAAGCTTACGTAGTGCGGATTATATGAGCTCTTAAAGTAAGACGAGATTACCAACCCGCGAGGAAGGGAAAAAGACGACGCGTGGCAGCCAATGGAGGAGCGACACGTGGAAGCATCTCAAGCAAGAAGGTGATGCATCTACTTAGGGTCAAGTAGGTGATACAGCTGCTTGGGGGAGGTGGACCCCACTGCCACGTGGCAGCCCCTAATTGGCAGCATGACACGGTGGCCAATCATGGTTTGACACGTGTCATCCTTAGGGGCTGACACGTGTCACCATTTAGGACAACCTATATAAGTTGATATGTATCCTAATGACTTCATTTCATTAACAAATTTCCAGCAGCAACGTGAGAAAACAAACCCTAAGAGCTAAGGAGAAATTTTCGACGGCTTGGGAGAAAAAAATAGGTAAGTCCCATTTTTGTTCCGTAAATTAATTAATTAGAGTATACTACGATGATATGGAAGTATTATTAGTACAAAATTAGGATTTGGTGCAGCAAAAATCGGACAGCAAGCTGCCGCAACGATTCAGCACGTGAAAAAAGTTCCGAGGCACGATTTTGGCGAGTTCTAGCCAATTTCGGGAAAGGTAAGTTCTTCCCCTATAATTTGAAGTTTATGATGTTAAATTATGGTGTATTACACACCTTAGTATCTACTGGAAGTTGGGGAAAAGGTTTGAAAAGTTCGGCATTCGAAATAAATGAATTTAGAATAGCTATAGTTAAGTTGTTGTCGAAATAAGGTGTTATGCGCGTGGGGGATGCTGCTGGTTGTGTTGAGGCATGTTGCAGGGTCTAAAAGGTCTCTAAATTTGGTGTGGGAGCTGATGTTTACAGCCACATGACCCTACGCTTTGCAATTAAAGAATTCGCGAAAGAAAGATTAAAAACTCTAGTTTTGGTATCTTAGTTTTGAGTGAATTGTTGGGGGTTTATATTGTGTAATTTTGGTCGTAATATGTATATGTATGGGCTGCTGGTTGCATTTTTTGTTGGCTTCAGGTGCTAAGGACATGGTTGGGAATTCGGATAGGGCACATTATAGGGGAGGTGCTGCCCGATTTTCGTTAACGCCTTAAGTAGTTAAGGAACTAGTCGAGAAGGCAAGCGAAGGGATGAATGTTATGAATACTCGTGGGTAGTCAAAGTTTTTGAAAAGTCTAAGGTTGTTAATACTTGAATTACTTCGATGTTAAATAGGTTTCGAGGACAACGACGTGGACGTGATTAAGAGAAGTCCATACAAGGTATGTGAAACTTTCTTTTGGCGTATTTTTGGAATAAGTATGTAGAGCTATTTCTCTTTTCTTTTGGCATGTCTTAGATATAAGTTATAAATGATATGAATATGATATTTGGGATTTAATCCATTCGTAAATGCCTGAGAATGAGTCGAGACTCTTGTTTACTTCTTGATATTAGAACTCTTGTAATAGCTGAGTCATTGCCTTTAAGTCTTCTATGTGATGGAAACTAGTACATATAGAGCTTATTTCTTCTTTCCTTTAGGATGACTTAACTTTTAAGTGAAATGATATATGATATGGGTTTAGAGGTAATTCCATTCATGAACTCTGAGGGTAACTCATGACTTATAGTCTCTTCTGACCATTTAGAGTCTGAAAGTAGTCAAACCATTATTCCCGAGCTTGCTATATAGTGAATAGTAAGTGGAGATACAAGCTCCTTTCCTTGAAGGCTCTGAACGATCAATGTCTCTGATTGCATAATTGTGTCTATTATTGCATAACTGTGTCTCTGATTGGATAACTGTGTCTCTGATTGCATAACTATGTCTTTGATTACATAAACCATGTTTCTGATTGCATAAGCTATGTGGAATTCTCTTGATGCATGTCTGTGATTCCTGAGTCCCCAACTGATGTAAGCCTAATGACATCTAAAGGGCACTTCGGATAAGTACCTTCCTGGTCTTCAAGTGACGGTTCACTTGACAGTTTCATCGAGTCTCAGATAAGGACTTAGTTGCATATGGTTTCTCACTACTCTACTTGTGCATACTATAACCCTTCTTTCTTCGCATCCCACGATGGGCCGGATATTATGTCGGACGCAGCTTTACTACTTCTTTCACCGCGTCCTGGGCCGGATGTGTATAGTTCCACGCACGAGGAGATAATGCCGTACATGAGGTGTGATATATGTTATATGTTATGATGATACGATTATTCACCGAGTCCCAGGCTGGTTACAATATGATAGTATATGTGGTGAAATAAGGGAGGCACCACCGAGTCCCTCCTTAGAGGGCCGGGTACGTATGTATATTATGATGGTACGCAATAGACGTACACCACTCCATTCACCGAGTCCCTCACTAAAGGGGCCGAATACTTTATGTAGTCATGCATATGAGATTAAAGCAATACATTATGACCCTGAGCCCCGCAGTGAACCGGGTATAATATGATGATATACATGATAAGATGATACCGTATACGATGATATGATACCGTATACGATGATATGATGAAATGAAATGCATTATGATACGATGATATGTGATTATGAAGTAATGATGATGACACCGAGTTCACTAGAGGGCCGGGCACAGTATATGGTGGTGTATAGGATTACGTGTCCTAAGATGCAGGTACAGTAATTTGTTAATTGTTATACTTGTCCCCTGTATCCCTATTTCAGTTATGATCTCAGTTACGATATGTTATGCTTTACATACTTAGTACATATATCATACTGATCCCCCTTTTCTCGGGGGGCTGCGTTTCATGCCCGCAGGTACAGATGTTTATTCTGGAGATCCATCAGCATATGAGTTCCTCTCAGCTGTGTCGGAAGTGCTTCACTGTTCTGGAGCCTAAATTTTGATGCTGGTCACTTCATTATATATTTTTACATTCAGGGGTACGGCGGAGGCCTTGTCCCGCCATGTGTTGTGGTTACTATTCTTAGAAGTTTGTAGACATATGTGTATGTGGGTTGTTTGTGAGTTAGTTTCGATGTTGCCTATTCAATATATTGTGAATGATTTTGTTATAGCAGCCTTGTCGGCTTGCGTGCCCTTTCATGATATAATATGAATGGAAGAGGCTACAGGAACATAAAAAAGTTTTAACTCATCGGGGTTTTTTTCGAGTAGTATCCCCTTGTTCATAGTTCAGTACGACTATAACAGATAGGTAGGTATACGGGGGTCCAGGTTGGACCCCAGTTGCGGCCTATGGGGTTGGGTCGTGACACTAGTTGGATTAAAGTTTGGTTATTATTGTCATTACTATAGTATTGTATTTTAAGGTACTCATGTATGTTGAGGGAATAAAAATACAGATATGGATGAGTACACGTGCTGCTGGTTGCAGCCATGTTATACTCCTTTTCGTGTAATTGTAATTTTACAAAATACAGATCCAAAAACCATATTTTGATGTCGTAGTTTTGGATGGACTGTTTGGAACTCGTTTTGAATAACGTTGAAGTAGTTTTATTTTATATTAATGGTGATTGTTGTTGTTGGTGTGTTTGTGCTAATCAAAAGATAATTGGATGTTCGAATAGAGCCAGTTATAGAGCAACTATTAATAGACTAGTCGCCAAAGGTGAATGAGGAAATGATTCCTATGGATACTTGAATGTAGATTTAAGAGCTGGAAAGTTGAAATTTATTAATATTAGTATTACATTCGTTTTCAATAGGTTTAAAGGGATACGAAGCAAGCATGGTTACGGTTGATCCGTAAAAGATATGTAAGGCCTATCCCTTCTTTTCTTTCGGCATGTCTTAGATATAAGTAAAATGTTATATGAGCTTTGAGGGTAAGTCCATTCATAAGATCTGAGTATAACTCGTGACTCTTATTAACTTCTGGATATTAAAACTCATAAAGTTGTTTAGTTACTACCCTCGAGCCTTCTGTATGTTGAATAGTAATTGGATGTATAAGCTCCTACTCCTAAGGACTCTACGATGAAAAATATCTCTGATACTAGAAGTTGTTTAGCTGTGTCTTGATACTTTTCTAAGATTCCTGAGGCTCCAGTTGAGATGGTCCTTAATGACATTTAGAGGGTACTTGAGATGATTACTACTCTGATCTTCACATGATGGTTCACTTGACTATTTTATTGAGTCTTAGATAATGATTTCACTTGCATATGGTTACTCACGACTCTGCTCGTAGATACTGTTAATACATCTCTCACCGAGTCCCATAATGGGCTGGGTATGTTATCATGCACAGCTTTACTACAGCTTCACCGAGTCCCGAGCCAGGTATGATATATATATATAATGATATTGATGAACTTATATTGCACCATTTGTTCCTCAAGCCTACCGTCTTTGTCCCTTAAGGATTTCACTATTTTTGAGGTGAAGTCGTGTGCATGCAGTACCCCTCTATGTCTTATGCCTTTCCACCCTTATTGCGTACCCAACACAGACTTCTAACTTTCTCAACAACATAGCAAATTCACCTCAATCATGGCCTTACCTTATCACCATGTAGTCGTACTACACCTTTAAGTTCATAACTATATATTCCCTTTTCATTCCATACTCATAATCAATTAATTACATCTACCTTGGGTGCTTCCATTCGAATTCCCTTATCATTTCTCCCGTCTATGTCTATCTTTTATTCTGCACACGAGGAATCTTATGCTACCTTTGTATAATTTGGAACACATACGCATAATCCTTTTTCTCATTTCCAAAACATATTCTGTTCATCCATCTTTATTCGTATCATACCCATCATTTCCTAACACCCATTCTACCTTGTTGCTCATCTTTCTACAGCTTGGTATTTTGCAGTTCCGTCACTTCTAGCATTCATATCCTTAGCTACACCTGTGATGACTTATTGCTACACTATTATCTCTCTTTCTTCCTGTTTCCTCCTTTCAGTTTATCTTTCTTTCCTTGTTCTTGCTATCATTTCCGTCATCATATAACCTTTATTCGAAGCTTTCCCTACAAAACTTGATAAGTCTTTCTTATTTGTTCTATACCTCACTTTTTTGTTTCACTCTTTTCTTTATATTCTTTTCACATGGACCACGTCATATCTTTGGCCACTTTGTCATTAGGATTTGCTTATTTCCATAACGATTCTCATTATATTCACCTTATATCCTCTTCGTATTCCACCCCATAGTATAACACTTCTTAACCTTTTTCATGATTCTTACTATGGGTTAATTACACTAGGTAAAGTAAGTATACTTAACATTTTACCCTTCTTAGTCAGTCTTATCCTTATCCGCTCTGGTTGTTTATCTGCCAAGCTACCCATTGATTTATGGCTAAGTACATCTACTATAACATTTTCTTTCCCTTGGGGGTATAAGATGTAAATATCATAATCTTTTAGCTACTCTAGCCACCTTCTTTGCCATAACTTCAGCTCCTTCTGCTTAAAGATGTATTGGAGACTTTTATGATCTGTATAGATATTAATATGTACGCCATATAGATAGTGCCTCCATATTTTCAAAGCATGAATTACTGTTAATAACTCCAGATCATGAGTTGGATAATTCCTTTCGTGCTTCGTGAGCTATCGGGAGGCATAGGCTACGACTCTACCATGTTGCATTAATACACAACCTAGCCCAACATCGGAAGCATCACAATAAATAACGTAGCCATCTAGTCCTTCAAGGAGAGTTAGAACTGGGGTCGTAGTCAACTTATCTTTTAGCAACTCAAAGCTTCATTTACAAGTATCGGTCTACTGGAACTTAGCCGCCTTCCGAGTTAGCCTTGTTAAAGGTTCTTAAATAGAACCAAAGATCTCCACGAATCTCCTGTAATATCTTACTAGCCTCAGGAAAATATGTACCTCAGTAGGTGTCGTAGGTCTAGGCCAACTATTTACGGCCTCAACTTTTTGTGTATCTACTTGAATACCATCAGTTCCAATAATATGCCCCAAAAATACTACTGAAGTCAACCATAATTCACATTTTATATAAATTTAGCGTACAACTTCTGGTGCTAAAGCACCCCAAGTACCATCCGCAAATGATCCGTATGTTCCTCTTCTAATCGTGAATAGACCAGAATATCATCAATAAATACAATCACAAACAACTCTAAAAATGTCTTGAACACCCGATTCATTAGGTCCATAAATACCGCTGGAGCATTAGTCAGCCCAAAAGACATTACTCTAAACTTATTGCCCGTATCGAGTTCATAACACAGTCTTTGGAATATGTGTTTCCCATACTCGTACGTGGTGATAGCCTGACCGCAGGTCTATCTTTAAGAAACACTTGACACCCTACAACTGGTCAACTAAATCATCAATTCTGGAGAAGGGATATTTGTTCTTTATTGTTACCTTATTCAGTTGCCTATAATCAATATATATTCGTAGCAACCCATCTTTCTTTCTCACAAATAGTACCGATGCTCCCCAAGGTAATGTGCTGGGCCTAATGAAACCCTTTTCTAACAAGTCTCTTAGTTGCTCCTTCAACTCCTTCAGCTCTGTGGGTTCCATTCTATAGCGAGGAATAGATATGGGCTGAGTATCTAGTAACACATCTATACTGAACTCTATCTCCCATTCAGGGGGAAGACCTAGGAGTTCATCTAGGAATATATGTGGATATTCATTGACTACTAGCACTCACTGAAGAGTCGATACCTCTGCTTCCAGGTTATGCACATAAACCAGATGATAAATATACTCATTTCTAACCATCTTCCTTGCCTTGAGGTGTGAAATAAATTTACCCCTCTGTGATGTCATATTCCCCAACCATTCGATTATTGGCTCTTCCAAGAACTGGAACCAAATTATTTTGTTTCTACAATCAATGTTAGCATAACAAGAAGCTAACTAGTTCATACCCATAATAAAGTCAAACTCTGTCATACTTAACTATATTAAATCGGCAAGGTATGATGACTATAGACACCCACCGAGCAATTTCTATATATTTTCTTGGCTATAACAGAGTCTCCTACCAGTGTGGCTACCTTAAATGGTTCTATTAACTCATGTTTTATTCCAATCCTACTAGAAACAAAGGAAGATATATATGATAAGGTGGAGCCTAGATCTACCAATGCATATACATCCCGGGAGAAGATTGATAATATACCTATAACCATATTTGGTAACGCCTCCTGATCTTGTCTACTAGATAAGGCATAGATACAGTTCGAAGGACTGCTAGAATTGAAAGTTCCACCATGTCCAACTTATGTATGAACACCTTGCCCTATAGGGCGCATAGACACCGAAGAATAAGAACCAACAACTAACCCAGTAGCCTGAGATATACCACTTGGGTTACCGCTGAGTGGACACTCTCTCATGAGATGGCCTTGATGGCTGCAAGTAAAAAAAACACCTGTAGCAAAATGGAATTCCCTAAAATGAGATCTACCACAACAAGAATAATGATGCAAAGGTGGCCTCGACTGACGCAAACCCCTGTTCATCTTTGAACCTAAAATCCTAGAGCTCTGACTGGCTCCTCAATACCCTGTGCTATCAAATCTCCCATCTGTGAACTGTGGGGGTGCACTTCGGGCTGGCTGAGAAGGATATCTACTATAGTGCTGAGGCTTACCGCCTCGAAACTCCCTCGAATAACCAGCCAACCTAGCTCTCTTATACTGGCCTATGTCATAATCTCTATTGGGCAGATGCCCTCTGTAACAATCCTCTACCCCTTGTGCGTATGCCTGTACCCAAGCAATATCCATACCTAGTTGAGAAGCCATGTCCATACAGTTATCAACCAAATAATGATCCAATCCTATCACATAATGATGCACTCTATCAGCCATATCACCTACAATAATGGGCGCATGTCTCGCCAATGAGTCAAACTCAAGGCTATAATCTCTAATACTTCTCCAATTCTGCCTTAATTGTAATAATATATCAACTATGGCTCATCTCATCTCCAGAGGTGGAAAATGGACAAGGAAGGCTTCCACAAACTCATTTCATACTTCTAGAGGAGATCCCTCACCCCTCGATAATTCCTAAGAATCATACCATTTAACGGCTACATCATGCAACCGATATGAAGACAACTCAACAGACTCAGTCTCAGAGGCCCTAATTATTCTCAACATATGCTGCATCAGTCAAGTAAACTCCTGTGGGTCATCCGTAGGTCTTGATCCATAAAACTCTTGGGGGTTACAAGTCAGGAAGTCACGAACCCTCAAATTATCATGCCTATTTACATTATCTACTCCTAGCCTATGCCTTGGAGCCAGCCCTTCCATTAATCTAGTTAGCAACTGAACTTCATCTCTCATAGCTCTATCTTTCTCCCCTAGCTGTGGGGCTAGAGGCTCAGGTATTGGAGACTTAGGCATGGATTGGGCATGGGCCCTAGTAACTCATAGGGTCTGGCTAGTCTCTTCTGCAACTCACTTGCCCTTCTGGGTAGCTGTCCCTTTCCTTGGAGGCATCGCTGCACACATAGTAATATATTAGGGAGGAATTATCTTGATAATGCACCTCCATCGCACAATTTAAAGTAGATAAGAAATATAGCATCCTAAATGTCCCATAGCCTCCTGTTTATAGATGAGGTATACAACACAATGATAAACAAGACTATACTAGACACGATTTGTAGACACTCTATGGATGAACTACTCTGATACCACTTTTGTCATGATCCAACCCTGTTGGCCATGATTGGTGTCCCAGTTGGACACTCGCGTGTACCCCTATTAACTATAAGTAAACCACGCTTAACTTATAACTTAAGGACATAAAATGTTATCTCAAAATGTCACATGTTCACATATTGGCATAACCCGAATCCTGAGGAGTCGCAACCTATTAATAGGTAACATAGGATATATGCCAATGTGGTTGTCATAGCATGTGGGGTCGTCCCACTATATACATATACGCGAGCCGACAAGGATGCTACTACAAAAGGGAATATCCCAAAATATAAGTCATATGGACACAACTGAACACATATACAAACAACCCACACACACATATATGTACAGACTGCTAAGAGTGTCAACGGTATTATATGGTGGGATAGGGCCCCCACCGTACCTCTGAATAAACAAATATATACATTAAAGATAACAAAAATCTGGGCTCCAGCACAATAGAACATTTCCAAAACTGCTAAGTGGAAATCCTAAGTTGGCGTATCCCTGAAACGCGAGTCTGTACCTGCAGGCATAAAATGCAGCCCCCCCCCCAAAAAAAAGGGGGTCAGTACGATATATGTACTGAGTATATAAAGCATATCAAAGCATAAAAAAATAACATCTGAAGTAGAGGTTCAGGAGACAAATATCCTAGTCAAGAAATCACTGTAAGTGTATCTTATGAAATAAAATCATGCATGGTCATATCATATATTATATCCAGCCTATTATGGACTCGGTGAGTTTGTCATAGACATGTATCATATTCGGCCCATCATGGGGCCCAGCGCCATTATCACATTATCATGTTATCATACCATATAATTATATATATATACCATACCCGACCCTCTAGTGAGGGACTTAGTGAATAATGCAGTAAAACTGAGCATGATAACGTACCCAGCCAAGAACTTGGTGAAAGATGTATTAACAGTATGCATGAGCAGAGTAGTGAGTAACCATATATAAATCAAATCATCATCTGAGACTTAATGGAATAGTCAAGTAAACCATCACTTGAAGATTAGGGTAGTAATCATCTCAAGTACCCTCTAAATGTCATTAAGGATCATATAGAATGGAGCTTTAGGAATCATAGACATGTATCAAGACAATGCTAAAAATCTTATGGAATCAGAGATATTTGCCATCGTAGAGTCCTTAGGAATAGAAGCTTATACATCTAATTACTTATCAACATATAGAAGGCTCGAGGGCAATAACTCAACTACTTTAAGAGTTTTAACATCCAGAAATGAATAAGAGTCATGAATCATACCCGGAGCTTATGAATGGAATTATCCCCAAAGCTCATATCACATATCACTTATATCTAAGGCATGCCAAAAGAAAAGAGGGATAGGCATTACATACCTTTTATGGATTAACCGTAACCAAGCTTGCTTCGTTACCCGTTAAACCTATTTAACATGAAAGTAATACTATTATTAATAAAATACAACTTTCTAACTTATAAATCTACAAACAACTACCTATAGGAATCATTTTCTCATTCACACTTCTCGATTAGTATTTTGGTTCATTAAGAACTTAATGGAAATCGGGAAGCATGTCCTCTAGATAACTCGCCTAATACAAACTTCCAATTAGCCTCCGATTAGCAAACAATACCACAATAATACCCACCATCCATATACAATAAAAATACTTCAATATTATCCAATACAAGCTCCAAGCAGTCCACCCAAAACCACGACATCAAAATATGGTTTTCGATATTTATATCATAAAATCATAACCATACGGAAAGGACCATAACGTGGCTGCGAATAGTAAAACTTCTACTCATTCATGACTATATTGTCAGCCCTTCAACATACCTGTATTACCTTCAAATACAACACCATCATAATGACAACACTAATTAAACTTAAATCCAACTAGAACGACTTCAATTCTATCCATTTACAACGTCAACAATAACCGTGTAATTTTCTTACCCTAACCCTACTTAATACAAAGTAATCTTTCCATTACAACACCATTAACTACAATTTGAATAGAAGAAACCCTACAGTAGTAACTTGGCTTCTTAACTCCACTGAAAGTTGATGGCGTCCCATTGGACTTTCTTGTTATCCCAATAATTAATTTATGTTGCTAATCACCTTTATTTGATTGAAGAATACCTTAGATAATTAATTAATGGATTAGCTCTCTCCTTCATTCTCTCAAGAATTTTCAAAGTTGAAGATAAGGAAATGAACCCTTAGTCATAAATTTATCCTTATATACACCACCTTTTGGGTGACACGTGTTAGCCCCTAAGGGTGACACGTGTTAGCCCCTAAGGGTGACACGTGTCTAGCCCCTACATGTCTACCTCATCCATGATCCCACCCCACAACTGCCATGTGTCTTGGTGGGATCCACCTTAGTAGGTGCATCACCTAGTCATGCCAAGTAGGTGCATCACCTACTTACTCCTTTTCGTAGGGTCGTAATCTAGTCTCGCCTTGAGAACCTACATGATCTTTACTACTCAAGCTTGACATGTACTCATGTAGCTTAATAATGTAAGACATCCAAACTGGTAGCTTACGTAGGTCGATTACCATGACTTATTATTTAGCCTCCAACTCCTTTCAAATCCTTCCAAACCTATCTCCAACCATCACTACTCACATATTACTTCATAGATAACATGGATCACATGGCAACTTTTTAGAGGCACTAAAAAAATGTTCTAGTGTAAAAATGTGTGGGGTATAACAAATGTGATGATTTCCAATAATCCCCATCACTCCCATGCGTAGCCAAAAGTTTCACGATCCACCAGCATTTAGAATCACCCAATTTAGACACCCACATCTCCCACAATTGAATTTTGAAGTCCTTAGTTAAAGATGAAATGCGTCTTGTCTTTTAACTTAAAGACCAGAAAATATTGGCCTTCGTGATCATGGCAAAAGTGGCCCATGATACTAGTGAATAGGGGATTGATGCTCCACAAATGCGAAGAAGGCCTCCAAAAACACGGCTAGTGCCTCGTGAATGCAGAGGCCTTGGTGCTTAGCTTTCCTGAATGGGGCACATCATGTTTTTCCAAAGTTCAAATCTCTAACAGGGTGCTCAGGATTCGTTTGAAACCCCGTGCGCACAAACAAACTATGCAACCCAACCAAATTGGACGTTCTGACTCAACAGTGCACTCAAAATTTCTATTCGAGATCATCTCAATAAGACAAAAGTAATACTCTTATTAATAACCTTCGACTTTCCATCTTCTAAATCTATAACTAATTATCCATAGGAATCATCACCTCATTTACACTTCTCAACTAGCATATTGATTAGGTGAGAAGGTAAGGGAAATCGGGCAGCATTTCCTCTATAACTCGCCCTATCCGAACTTCCAATTACCCTTCGATTAGCACAACCATATCAAAAAAAAACCACCACCCATATACCATAAAACTACTTCAACATTATTCAATATAAGTTCCAAATAGCCCACCAAAAACCATGACATCAAATTATGATTTCCAACCTTTATTTTGTAAAACCACAACCACACAAAAAAGAATATAACGTGGCTACGAACAACAGCACTTATACTCATTTATAACCATATTTCCATCGCTTCAACATATGCAACTTACCTTCAAATACAATATCATAGTAACGACAACACTAACAAAACTTTAATCTAACTTGAACGACCTCAATTCTGTCCATTTACAATGTCAACAATAACTATGTAATTTTCCTACCTCCAAACTTATTTAATACAAGTAATCTTTCCATTATAATATCATTAACTCCAATTTAAAAGGAAGAAACCCTACTTTAGCAACTTGGCTCCACAACTCGACTGAAAATTGATGGACTTCTCGTTGCACTTTATTGCTGCCCCAATAATTAATTTATGTTGTTAAACACCTTTATTTTCTTGAAGAATACCTTAGATAATTAATTTACGAATTGAAATTCTAGGCCTTACCTTGTTTCTAGCTTGGCCATAACTCTCTGCTTCTTTCTCTCTATTTTTCTCCAAAATTCTAAGTGTAGAAGATGATAATGAAACCCTTAGTCATTAGCTGATATATATACCCCTCCTTCGAGAGTGAAACATGTCAGCCCTAAGGGTGACACATTTCCATCTTCTAGGCGTCCACCTCAGCCCATGCACCCACACAATGGCTGCCATGTATGTTGGTGGGGTCCACCTTAGTAGGTGCATCACTTACTCAATCCAAGTAGGTGTATTACCTACTTATTCCAAGTAGGTGCATTACCTTCTTATTCTTTTTCATGAGTTCGTAATCTCGTCTGACTTTAAGAACCTATGTAATCCTTGCTACTTAAGCTCAACATGTACTCAAGTAGCTTAATTATGTAAGAAATCCAAATTGGTAGCTTACACAAGTAGGTCGATTACTACAACTCATTATTTGTCCTCCAATTCCTTTCATATCTCTCTAAACCTATTTCCAACAAACACTACTCACACAACTTTAGGGATAACATGGATCATATGGCAACTTTCAGAGAAAAAAAAGGTTCCAATGTACAAAAGTACGGGGTATAACATCATTCTCTCATTTAGAACATTCATCCTAGAATGTTAACTAGCCTCATAAGTCCCTTATTAATCAATACAATAGATTTAGAAGTTTAGATTACTGGTAGACATTGGGAACAAGTACGGATATTTATTCTTCATTTCTTCCTCATCTTTCTAGGTCATCTCTTTTCTATTCTTATTTTGCCACAGTACTTTGACGAAGGCCACGTCCTTGGTGCGCAATCTTCTGACTTGGCGATCAAGTATGGCTATAGGGTGTTCCTTATAAGATAGTTCCACTTTCACATGGAGATCATCCATGGGTAATACTTTAGAAGGATTACCAATATATTTATGAAGTATCGACATATGAAAGACTGGTTGTACTGCTTCAAAATCTGATGGTAGGTCCAATTCATAGGCAACTATGCCTATTCTATGGATGATCTAATACGGACCAATGTATCTGGGGATAAGTTTCCCATTCTTGCCGAATCTCATTATCCCCTTCATGGGTGATACCTTTAAGAACACCCAACCATTCACCTAACACTCCAAAGGTCGACGTCGATTATCTACATATAATTTCTGTCCACTCTAGGCTATTAATAACCTCCCCAGAATGAGCTTTACTTTATCCACAATTTTCTCAACCATGTTTGGGCCTATTAGTCATGTTTCACCAATATCAAACCAAACAATAGATGACCTATACTTCCTGTCATACAAAGCCTTATATGGTGCCATCTGAATACTAGAATAATAGTTATTATTATAGGTAAACTCGATAAGTAGTAAATGATCATCCCAACTTCCTCTAAAGTCAATGATACATGCCCACAACATATCCTCTAACTTCTAAATAGTACATTAAGCCTGCCTATCACTCTGAGGGTGAAATATTGTGTTAAGATTTACTTTTCCCCCCAATCCTTCTTGGAATGATCTCCAAAAGTTAGCGCTAAACTGAGCTTCTCTGTCCGATATAATAGATGTGGGGACCCCATGATATCTTACCATTTCCTTATTATATAACCTGACATAGTCCTCAGCTGAATATATGGTCCTAACTGGAGGAAATGGGTTGTAATGAAGTTCATATTAATTTCTTCCATTCCATCTCCTGTAGTAGTCCACCAAGCTTTTGATGCTTCATCATGACCTATTGGCAATACGGGCAGTGGGCTACAAACTTTGTTATATCCTTCTTTATGCCATCCCACCAACATAAACATCTGAGGTCATGATACATCTTAGTTGAGCCTGGATAAACAGAATATCGGGCATAGTATGCCTCTCTAATCACCTGTTGCTATAGCCCTGCAATCTTAGGTACACATGTTCTACCTCTATATCTTAGCACTCCATCAGGTGCGATCTAGAATGAAGTCTTTTCCATTGGAAGAGCTGCATTCCTATTCTGTTCCAAAATAGTGTCTTCGTACTAGCATTGCTTTATCTCTTCTATGATAGAGGAGTCAACAACTCCTTTAATAGAAACTCCACCTTACCCGAATCAGCCAAACGGACTCCAAGGTTAGCTAACTCACACGTATTGTGGACTATCTCTTTATATTCTGGTTGTACATCTACCAAGCTACCCATTGATTTACGGCTGAGTGCATCGGCTACAACATTTTATTTCCCTGGGTGGCAAAGAATATCAACATCATAATCCTTCAACAACTCTAGCCACCTTCATTGCCGTAAATTCAGCTCCTTCTACTTAAATATGTATTGGAGACTTTTATGATCGGTATAGATATTAATGTGTATGCCATATATATAGTTCCTCCATATTTTCAAAGCATGAATTACTACTGCTAACTCCAAATGGTGAGTAGGATAATTCCTTTCGTGCTTTCTGAGTTGTCAGGAGGCATAGGCTATGAAGAATCACAATAAATAACATAGCTATCTGGTCCTTCCAGAAGAGTTAGAATTGGAGTCATAATCAACTTATCTTTCAGCAACCAAAAGCTTGGCTCACAAGCAACGGTCCCCTAGAACTTAGCCGCCTTGTGAGTTATACTTGTTAAAGGTATGGAAATTGAAGTAAAGTTCTCTACAAACCTCGTGTAATATCCTGCTAACCCTAGAAAACTATGTACTAGGTCTCAGCCAAGCCCTTACAGCTTCAATCTTCTGTGTATCTACTCAAACGCCATCCATTCTAATAACATTCCCCAAGAATGCTATCAAAGTCAAATAGAATTCATATTTAGAGAACTTACTATACAACTTCTGGTCCTAAAGCACCCCAAGTACCATCCGCAAATGATCCGTAGTTCCTTTTCTAATCGTGAATATACTAGAATATCATCAATAAATATAATCACGAATAAGTCTAGAAATGGCTTGAACACTCGGTTCATTTGATCCATAAACACCGCTGGAGAATTAGTCAGCCCAAAAGACATTTCTTTAAACTCATAGTGCCCGTATCAGGTTCTCCCCAAGGCGATGTGTTGGGCCTAATGAAACCCTTTTATAACAAGTCTCTCAGTTACTCCTTCAGCTTTGTGGGTGCTATTCTATAGGGAGGAATAGATATGGGTTGAGTATCTGGTAAGAAATCTACAGTGAACTCTATCTTCCCTTCAGAGAGAAGACCTAGGAGTTCATCTAGGAATACATCTGGATATTCATTGACTAGTGGCACTAACTGAAGAGTCGATACCTCTACTTCCAGGTTATGCACCCAAACCAGATGATAAATATAACCCTTCTACCTACCCTTCTTTCCTTGAGGTATGGAATGAATTGACATTCAAATTGTTCCTGGGTCACAAGCGAATATTTAACGCATAAACTACTTGTGGTACATGTTGTACTTTTCAAGTAAAGGTAAAGCTTAATTATTGTCCATTGTCGCTCTTTCATTTGAGCTTCTTCTAAGACAAATTGTGACTAGAAAATATTTTGGTTTCTTTAAAGAAATCCTAAGTTCTGCAGCTCGTATATGCTTTTTTTGTGGAATAGAGTTTCCTGAATAAGAATGATGCCTCTTACAGATGACATGGAGGGTATCTCTTAATATTTGATCCAATCATCTAAAATTTATCTTATCCATATCAACCTCATACTGACTATTATTACTAATTAAATAGTTAACTTTATTTCTCGAAATCAAACTTGAAACTTGGCAAAATCTCATTGTTACTGTTGACCCGAACCTTTAAGGCATATTATGAACTACATATCATTGTCTTTTTTATTCCAAGAACATTTTTCATAGTTTCCTCTGTATTTCTTACCATCTCAAAACTTACACGCAAGAAATACCAACAATGCCTCACAGGACTAACACACATATATGATATCGTATTGTAGCCACACAGGGCTTCTTATATCAATCACAAGACGAAAATGACAAACTTGCCTCATATATCCAACACCAACTGTCCTTATAACTCTTTCTGATTCACTTTTTCTTTTAATTTTTAACTACCAATTTCAAACATACTTGTAGCATTCATACTATGTTTGTTTTGTATATACAAATTCTCATTATGCTCCCTTGCTATCCAATTTTCCTTTTTAGGTGCAACTATTTTTCATCCTAGCCTACAAAATTCCCATGGGTGGGAATGCCTTGGTCATTATTACTCGTAACTACCTAGTTATTGGCTCCATTAATTTCCCTTACCACTATTAGGTAACAATCTATGGTAAATGTACGTACATAGGAAATTTTGATGAAGTCTCTTATACCTGTAGGAAATTTTCCTAGATCATCCGATTTGGTGATCTAGGAAATAAAGTGTGCTCCCCGTCATTATCTGTCCACCACCTACTCTTCTGCCCTTCATCATCTTCTTCTTTTGAATCCAGGGAACATAGATAACCAGGTAACTCCTGGTTTACCAATGACCAGGACAGGGGGCTAGAATATTCTATAACACTTACCGGGGTAGCCGATCTGACATAGTGTTCAGCTATAAGAGCAAGTAGTATGGCTTCTGAGACCACTTCTCTAGATATCAAACACTCTGGGAGAATTATCATTGGGTCCTTTGAAGGATCGATGTCGATAGAATAACTGGGGATCCTCCTACTCGATCTTGGAGCTTGAGGTCCCGAATTTACCCTAGGGGCCTTCTCCACACCCTCCTACTGTCTGAAGCTGGCCTCTTCATCTTTCACATAAATCTGCACCTACCTACATGAAAAGAGGTCAGAAACAATCTTTCCTTAGAGGCATCACTGTACACATAATAGTCCAATAAAGATGAATTATCATGGCAATATCGCTCTATCGGATAATTTAAAGTAAAAAGGAAAGGTAGCATCCTAAATTTCCTGTAGCTCCCTTTTTATAGATGTGGTGTACAACACACCGATAGATAAGACTCTACTAGACACGATTTGTAGATAATCCAAGATGGACACTCATGTATACTCCAATTAACTATAAGTAAACCAAGCATTATTTATAACTTAAGGAAATATAATGTTCTCTCAAACTGTCATATGTTCACCTATTAAGACAACCCTTCTCCTGAGGAGTCACAACTTATCAATAGGTAACACAATACATAAGCCAACGAGACTGTCATAGCATGTGAGGTCATCCCATTATATATATATACGCAAGCCAACAAGGCTGCCATCACTGTAATGCCCCATACTTTTGGTACAAGGGAACACCTATTTAGCTTCTCTAAAGCTATTATGTAATCTACATTATCTATAACATTACTAAATAACTCTAAGGAAGGGAGGATGTGATGCCCCATAATATGGAAGATTGGAAATAGGGTTATAGGAATTTCAAAGGAGTTGGAGGCCAACTAATGAGTCGTAGGACTCGACTTACTTGCATAAGCTACCAACTTGGACGTCCTACATAACTAAGCTATTTGAGTACATGTCAAGCCTAAGTAGCAAGAAAGACATAGGCTCTTAAAGTGATAGGAGATTAAGAATTCGCGAAAAAGAAGCAAGTAGGTGACAAGTAGGTGATGCACCTATATGGACAAAGTAGGTAACCCACATAGTTGGGGTGGACCCCATTCTTCAACGTGGTATCCAAGAATTGGGTGCATGGCATGAAGTGGCGCCCTAAGGGCTGGACATGTATCACCCCTAGGGGCTGCCATATTTTACTTTCCAAAGGAAGGTATATATGCCTAATATTATGAACAAACCCTCATTTTCAGCATCTTATACTTGGAAATTTTGAGAGTAAAACCTAGATTGAAAGAAAGAGGAGCTACAACCAAGCTCCTCCAAGGTAAGCCTCGAATTTTTGTTCTGTAAATTAATTATCTAAGAGGATTCTTTGAGTAAGGAATGGTATTTAATAATGTAAATAACTTGTTTGGGGCAGAAAGGAAGGGTAACGATCAGTCCACTACGTTTAAGCTGCATTAGAGAGCTTCTGAGGCAAGTTTTGGCAAGGTAAGGTTCTCCCTTTCGAGTTTGAGTTAATCAAACTGTTATGGAGTATATTAATTGTGTTACATGAAGTTGGAATTTTTAAAAATTGCATAAGTAGGCTAGACATTGTGAACAAGTGAAATTAAAGTCGTTCTAGCCGAGTTAAAGTTGTTAAGGTTGTATAGTGTTGTTGCGATTGTGGCGTGGTATTTGGAGATGATTTAATGGAATGTTTCAGGGATGGAACATGGGTCAAAACATATTTGGGTTCTTCTGGTTGCAGCCACCTAACCCTCCGTTCTGCATGGTTAAAGATTTTATGAATTAATGATTGAAAACTTTATTTTGGAGTAGTAGTTTTGAGCGGGCTGTTCGGGACTTGTTTTGTGTAATGTTGAAGTGGTATAATTGTGTATTGGGTGCAGATTGTTTTTGTTGGTTGGGTGTACTAATTGAAGATGTAATTGGATATTCGGATAGGGGAAGTTATAAAGGAGATGCTTCCTGAATTCCGTTAACTTCTTAACTAACAAATAGACTGTCGAGAAAGACGAATGAGGAATTAATTCCTATGTGTTCTTGGTTGTGGAATTAGAAGCATGAAAGTGAAAGGTTATTAATCTTAGTATTACTTTTGTGTTAAATAGGTTAAAGAAGTAACGAAGCGAGCTTGGATGCAAGTAATCCTTAACAGGTATGTGAAGCTACCCTTTCTTTTCTTTTGGCATATCTTATATGTAAGTATTATGTATGTGAAATTGGGAGCTATTCCATTCTTAAAGATCTGAGTATGAGTTAAGATTCTTGTTCACTTCCTACTAATTAGAACTCCTGTAATAGTTGAGTTATTGCCTTATAAGTCTTCTATGTGAGGAAAAGTAGTATACTTAGAGCCAATCTCTTCTTCTTGTTGGAATGCCTTAAGTATAAGTAGAATGAAATATGATAGGAATTTGGAGGTAATTCCCTTCATAATCTCCGAGTATAACTCGTGACTCTTACTCATTTTTGAATAATAAGGGTCTTAAAGTAGTTAAACTACTACTCTCGAGTATCCTATACATTGACTAGTAGGTGGAGATATAAGCTTCTTATCCTAAAGTCTCTACAAGGGTAAAAGTCTTTCATTGCATCAAATATATAGCATAACCTTTATACATGCCTCTAATGCCTGAGAGTTAACTTGATATGATTCCTACTAACCGTTAGAGTGTACATAAGATAATTACTACCCATATCTTCAAGTGATGGTTTACTTGATTACTTTTTTGAGCTTCGGATGATAATTTAGTTGCATATAGTTACTCGCTGCTTTGCTCATGCATACTGTAATACATCTTTCACCGAGTCCTGGGATGGCTATGATATATGTACATAATATATTGATCAGGCCATCATACCTCGGCATCATTATGTGATATATAGATTAGTCTTTTGTTCTGCGACATTATTATACAATATGTATGTATACGAATTGGGTTGTCCTACCTCGGCATTATTGTATGTAGACGGATTGGGCCATTGTAACTCGGTATTATTATAAGAGATACGGATCAGGCCATCTTACCTCAGCATTATTATATGAGATACAAATTGGGTCATCGTACATCGGCATTATTATATGAGATATGGATCGGGATGTCGTTCCTCTTTATTATTATAAGATATGTGGATTGGGCCATCATTTCTCGATGTGTACTTGCTCTATACATGAATTGGGTTTACGTTCCATAATGCTAATAGTACATGTGTGCCTATGATGATAGAATGATATATTTGTAACATATGAGATGATGTCGTATACGATGATGTGATAGCACCGAGCCCTACGGTTGGCCGAGTACGGTATATAAGGATGATGTACATGCTCTTATTTCATAAGGTGCAGACATAGTAATTGTTAACTATTATACTTGTGTTCCTGCATCCCTATTTCAGCTTACGAGTACTTCAAGATTTCTCTGTATTGGGTGTCCTCCATAGGCCTCTTATTAACCCATATGATAAGATTAAGAAGGTAGATTACCTGTAGGCATAGGAGATAGGTACGGATATTTTGTTTCCATTTCTTCTTCGGCTTCTCAGGTCGTTTCTTCTATATGCTCATTTTGTTACCATAGTTTGACGGAAGCCAAGTCCTTAGTTTGCAACCTTATAGTCTGCCGATCAAATGACGGTGATAGGTTGCTCCTTGTAGAATAATTTCCCTGTTATGTGGACCTCATCCACAAGGAACATTCTGGGAGGGTCACTTATATATTTACAGAGTATTAATCTGTGAAAACTGAATGTAACATTTCAAATTGGATGGTAGGTTCAACTCGTAGGCAATTTTGCCTATTCTACGACTAATCTAATAAAGGGCCAAGTTTTTCTTTCCTGTCGAGTCCCATTACATCTTTCACTGATGATGCTTTCATGAGTACCCAATCCTCAACTTTGACCTCGAAAGTTCAACATTGATTATCTGAGTATGACTTTTGTCAATTCTGGACTATTAATAGGTTCTTCTAAATGAGCTTCACTCTATCAATAGTTTGTTGGCTCATGTCCGGATCCATTAGTGCACTTTCATCAACCTTAAACCAACCAACGGGTGCTCTACCATACAAAGCTTTCTATGATGCCATTTAGATACTATTATATGCAACTTCAATAGGTGAAAGGTGATAACTTCAACTGCTTTTGAAGTTAATACTGTAGGCCCGCAACCTATGTTCTCGCGTTTACATAGTGTGCTCGGCCTATCTATTAGTCTGGGGGTGTAATATTGTATTATGTTCTTAATTCCCTTTAAAAGGTTTTAACTGTCCTTCTACTCTACAACTTATAAACCAAATCCTTAGAGTTGTCTATCATACAATTTCTTTTATTCCAGCGTGTAACTCTTTAGGCGTGTCCTAGTTCATTTTTTTCTCAAGTCTTGTTTCATGTTCTTTTACCACAGCTCGTATTGTAATATTTACCCAAACATGTGAGAGTGCTTACCACAGCCTGGAAGATGCCTTAGCATTTCTATACTGGTCTTTAGGTAAACCCATATCATTTTCTACTTCCTTCAACTGATGTCAGGGATTTACTATAGATTTTGTCCTTAGTACTGATTATACTTTAAGGGTTTTGCCTCAAACCATATCACACTTTTCTTTAATATATTCGAACTATGGTAGTCACCTTGCTATTACTGACTTCTTATTATCTTTATCAAGTAATCACTTCATCTCACCCTTAGCATACCAATATTCGTAGGTTTCATAACTATTCTTGTACACTTCGCACAACGTGCATTCAATTCATATCACTGTCTGTCCTTCTCTTGACTTACTTTGCTTTAAGTAGGTTAGTGTACTATACAATCTATTTTGCTGCATGTACATCACAATATCAGTAGTTAGTAACTCTATCACCAACATCTTACCTTTAGTTAACTATAGTATGGCTATCCCTTATAATATCTTCAAGTTCTCATTATAATTTTCTCGTTGTATTCCTCTCTTTTGTATGCACCCATTCTATGATGTCATACCATTTGAGGTCTTTACCAATAGTTCCTAGCACTGTCTTAGATATCATGGTTTTTATCTGTCCGTTGCTGGCTTTTGAGATCTTACCGACTCGTTCTAGTATGGGATCTCACTTGGAATTTAAGTATTAATGTTAATATGTTGTAATGTCAGTTAATTTCATCTTACGCTGGTATTTCTCTTATCTACTTCCCCCTTTAGGGTATATTTATGTCATTGTCTGCTTACCTTCAAATTTCCAAATGCATATGAGTCTGTTCTAATGTATTTGGTATACCTATGCTTTTGGTTACCAATGTACGACACCTTAACACAATCATAAGGTGCTGATCTAGTCTACTTGTTGGTACTCGGTTCACGTAGCAATTTATTCGAAGCCACCTTCTATTTATCCCAATCAGTAGTCAGACAGTGTGTTTAGTTGTTTCAACTTCTCCGTTCTAGAGCACTTATTTTCTGATGATACATGTCTCAAGCTTTGTCATAACACTATTTTTACCCCATTGAATACTACTTGTTTCTTTAGTAAATTTGCAATGAAACAGTTGTTTTGCAACCATACTTTCCTTAACTGTTAAGGATCTTACTATTTTCCCATGGTGGAGTCACATATATTCCTTACTTCTTTATGCCTCAAGAGCTTTCATCCATGTTGTGCACCTGATGTTATCTTCTAATCTTACTTAAAACCATATTAACTTTGTTCTAATAGTGGCCTTGTCTTATCACCTTTTCATCGCACTATACCTTTAGTTCATAGCTGTCTATTTCCTTTCTTGTCCAATACGCATACTTAATTAATCACATCTATCTTGAGTACTTCCTTTAGTCATCCTTTCATTTCTCCTGTCTATGTCCATTTGTTTTCTATACACAAGGAATTCCATGTTATTCCTATATCCTTTGGGAAACACTAGTTTTACATAACCTTCCTTTCTCGTATCATCTGTTTATGTTAATTTGTTTTTAGCAAACCAGTCATCGCTGGCATACATCCTGTCCTGTTGCTCATCTCTACTTTTGCTACTACTTGACCTTTTATTTTGAACTTCCCCTATAAGTTTGTGTAAGTCTTTCTTATGCGTTCTCTATTTGCTCTTCTTTTTTCCATAAATACATCGTATCCTTCAGTTGCTTCCTTCCTGGACTTTACTTATCCTTATCACGATCCTCGTTATATTTACATGACACCCTATTCGCATCCATTCCTATAGTATAACACTTCTTAACCTTTTTCATAAGTCCTATTATGGGTTAATTACACTAGGAGAGGTAAACGCTCCTAACCTTGGTCAACATCATCCCCTAGTATCACAAGACCTTCCAAAGTACTTTAGCATTTTATCACCAACACGAGACCTTGAATAGCCCAAAAAGTTATGTTTTCCATTCGCAAGTTATATCTCTAATTAGTGGGAAAAGAACTAGTAAAATGTTGCCATGGAGCATTCTCCAACCACCGTCCAAATGGAACTAGAATCCAATAAGCCCTACAGTACTTTTTAGCACTTGACTCACATGATCTCCCTCTAGGTTCACTCTTAAGTCGTGAAAAAATTTTCAAGTTCACAACTAGGGGTTGAGGGCTTTGTACCTTTCCACGGAAGTGAAACGCAATTCCTGGACATCTTGTCCTTCAACATGAGCCTTTACCAAGGCAAAAATACGGTTGGAAAATATCTTGGTTCCTCAAATCAATTTTGAACTTTGCTGCTCATATAGGATTTGTCCGAAATAAAACTCCCCAAGTAGAAGTAGTGCCTCTCACTGAGAACCTGGAGGGTACATCTTTCATCTTTAGTTTAACATAATAAGTTCACCCTATTGGTATTAACTTCCAAGACGTATTACGAACTTCTATCTCATTCTCTCCCTTTTTTGGTTATTGGGAAAATTTGGGCAGAGTTTCCTCTGTATTTCTGACTATCTCAAACCTGCACATAGAAAATGCCACACAATGCCTCATAAGGCCAACATATATATATATATATATATATATATATATATATATTCATATCATATCACAGCCACACAGGGCTTTCAATATCATCTCATATCATAGCCACACAGGTCTTTCAATATCATCTCATATCATAGCCACACTGGATTTCAATATTAATAATAGTATAAAATGATAGACTTAGCTAGTATGTCAAACTCGGACTGCATCTGTTAGATTCTCCATCTACTTTTCCTTTCAATTTTCAACTTTACATGTTAATCATATTTCAATACCTTACCTAGCACATATCTTTCGTGCCTTGGCTTACCTACGTGCTTTGTAACTTCTAATGTCGTCAGTCACTTTCTTCTATCGATGTTGTCCTTCTGCTGAAATAAGAGGTTAGTATAAGGAATTTCACTTCCTATTACTCGGCTTTATTGCACGATCTTTGATATGAAAGAAAAGTAACATCGTAAATGTCCTGTAGCCTCCTGCTTATAGATATGGCGCGCAACACACCGATAACCAAGACTCTACTAGACACGGTCTATAGATACTCTAAGGATGAATTGTTCTGATACCACTTCTATCATGACCCAACACCGTAGGCCGTGACCAGGTGCCCAAGCTGGACACCCACATATACAGCTGCAAACTGTAAGTAAGTTTGTCTCCCGAGGGACCATGACTTATCACTTAGGAAGCATAACACCTGAGCTGATAAGGCTATCATAGCATGTGGGGTCATCCTATTATATACATATATGCAATCTGACAAAGCTGCAATGGCAAAGGGAACGTCCAAAAACATAAATCATATGGGCATAATGGAACACACATACATACACAACCTACACACTTGTCTATAGACCTCTAAGAGTGTTAACGACTATATATGGTGGGAAAGGACCCCCGTCATACATATGAATAAACAAATATATACATAGAAGGTTTGGTAGCAAAACTCGGCTCCAAATTATTGGAGCTTCTCCCAACTTGCTGAGTGGAATCCTAAGCTGGCAGACTCCCAAAACCTGTGTGTGTACCTACGGACATGAAATGCAGCCCCCCAGAAAGAGGGGTTCAGTACGACATATGTATTGAGTATGTAAAGTATAAACATCATAAAAGGGCATAACTAATATAGGAATGCAGGAGACAAGCATAACATTCACAAAACTACAGTACCTGCATCTTATAAATTGAAGTTGTGTATACCCCAATCAACCTTTTACCCAGCCCGCTAGGGGACTCGGTGTTAAAAATAAATCATCTAACATAATAGGCATATATATGCCATTAGCACTATGGAACGTATAGCCCGATCCATGTATATAGCAAGTACATGCTGAGAAACGACGACCCGATCCACATATAGTATAATAATGCCGAGGAATGATGGCACGATCTGTGTCTCATATAATAATGTCGAGGTACGATAACTCAATCTGTATATTGTATAAGAATGTCAAGGTACGATGACCGATCCGTATACATACATCGTTCAATAATGCCGAGAAATGATGGCCCGATCCACATATCCCATTACAATGCATATATGTGCATGTAACACTTGGTAACATGTCAAAAATCCCTCATGTATCACCATAAAGTATGCCCAAGATCCCCTAGGTATAGGAGCTTACACATCCCATCACTATTCAGCCTATAGAAGGCTCAAGGGACGTAGTTCAACTACTTTAAGACCCTTATAATTCAAAAGTGAGTACAAGTCATAGGTCACATCCATGACCTATAAATGGAATTGTCTTTAATTCATATCATACATCGTTTTACTTACATTAAGCCATTTCAAGAAAAGGAAGAAATAGGCTTCACCTGTATTACTTTTTATCATGTAGAAGGCTTACAAGACGATAACTCAACCATCGTGGGAGTTCTAACATCAAGAAGTGAATAAGATTAATGAGTCATGCTTGGGGTTATAAGAATGGAACTATCTCCATATTACATATACCAACCACTTATGGCCAAAACATAGCAAGAGAAAAGAAGAGTTAAGCTTTACATACTCATCCCTTCTTAACGTATGGAAGGCTTGAGAAGCCCTAGTTCAATTTCTGTAAGAGTTCCATCATCAAGAAGTAAATAAGAAAGGTGAATTATGCTTGGCATATATGTGTAGATTTACCCTTAAGCTCCTATCAGTCATTACTTAACTTGAAGACTTGCCAAAAGAAAGTAAAGATAGGCTTTACATATCTTTTATCCAGTAGTCGTACCCACTCTTGCTTCGTCGCCTTACGAACCTATTTAAAATGAAGGTAATACTAACATTAATAACCTTCTATTTTCAAACTTCTCAAACCATAACCAAGCATCCATAGGAATCATTTCCTTATGTGCCTTTCTCAACTCGTTTATTAATCGGTTAAGAAGTTAACGGAAATCGGGCAGCACTTCCCCAATAACTTGCCCTATCTGAACTTCCAATAACATAATCAATTACTACAGCCAAACAAAAACAATAATCAGCAGCTTACATATAAGTAAACTACTTCAACATTACGCAACACAAACTCCAAGCAACTCGCTTAAAACTACGATACCAAAATACGGTTTTCAATTGTTGATTCGTAAAATCATTAACCATGAGGAACGGAGGGTTAGGTGTCTGTAACCAGAAGAAACCACACCTATTTTTACCCACGTTCCATCCATAAAAATATCTTCAAAGACAACGACACAATCACAACAACACTATACAACCTTAACAACTTTATCTCGGCTAAAACAACTTCAATTTAGTTTGTTTCTAATGCCAATCATACTTATAAATTTTCCTACTTCCAACTTCATTTAAAAAATGTAATAAACTCCATAACAACATTATTAACTCAACTTTGAAAGGGAAGTCCTTACCTTGTCCAAAACTTGCCTCGGAAGATTTCTAATGCGGCTGAAAAGTAGTGGACTGCTCGTTACCCTTCCTTGCTTCCCCAAACCATTAATTTATATTATTAAAAACCTCTATATAACTGTAGGATACCTTAAATAATTTATTCACAGAGAATAAATCGGAGCCTTACCTCTCATTGCTCAAACCCGTAGCTCCCCTTAGGTTAATTCTAGGTTTTTCTTTCAACTTTACTTTTAAGTTAAAGTGATAAAGGATGATAATTTCACCTATATATATATCCTTTAAGAGGTGACACGTGTCATCCCCTAAGGGTGACACGTGTCCAACCCTCATTGGACTAACCAAGCCATCCCACCACTCCAAGGCGACCACATGGGCATATGGGACCCACTCCAAGTAGGTGTGTCACTTACTTAGTCCAGGTTGGTGCATCACCTACTTAGTCCAAGTAGGTGTATCACCTTCTTGCTTCCGATTAGGTGCTACGCCTCCTTCTGCCTCTTTCATGGGTTCGTAATCTCGTCTTATTTTAAGAACCTATGTAATCCTTGCTACATGAGTTCAACTTGTACTCCCATAGCTTAAATATGTAAGACATCCAAGTTGGTAGCTTACGCAAGTAAATCGAGTCCCACGACGTGTTAATTTGGCCCCCAACTCATTTAAAATCTTTATAGCCCTATTTCTAACCTTCACTTTTATGGGGCATCACATCCTCCCTTCCTTAGAGTTATTTGATAAAATTATAGATAATTTGGGCCACATATCAACCTTTAAGAAGCTTAAGAAGACATTCTAAAGTACAAAGGTACAGGGTATAACACATTCGAGGATGAATGTTCTAAAGGGGGGAAGGATGTTATGCCCCTCACTTTTGGTACATCGGAATACCTATTTAGCTTCTCTAAAATTATCATGTGATCCACATTATCTATAACATTACTAAGTAACTCTAATGGAGGATGTGATGCTTCATAATAAGGAAGATTGGAAATAGGGTTTTAAGAAATTTGAAAGGAGTTGGAGGCCAAGTAATGAGTCGTAAGACTCGACTTACTTGCGTAACCTACCGACATGGACATCTTACATAACTAAGCTACTTGAGTATACATCAAGCTTAAGTAGCAAGGAATACATAGTCTCTTAAAGTAAGACGATATTATGAACCCGCGAAAAAGAAGCAAGTAGGTGACAAGTAGGTGATGCACCTACTTGGACAAAGTAGGTGACCCACCTACTTGGGGTGGACTCCACGCTGCTATATGGAAGCCAAGGATTGGGTGTATGGCATGAGGTGGTGCCCTAGGGGCTGGATACGAGTCACCCCTAGCGGCTTCCACGTGTCACTTTCCAAAGGAAGGTTTGTATTCCTAATATTATGACAAAACCCTCATTTTCAGCATCTTATACTTGGAAATTTTGAGAGGAAAACCTAGAGAGAAAGAAAGAGGAGCTACGGCCAAGCTTCTCCAAGGTAAGCCTCAAATTTTCATTCTCTAAATTAATTATCTAAGGGATTCTTAGAGTAAGGAATGGTTTTTAATAATGTAAATTACTTGTTTGGGGCAGCAAGGAAGGGTAATGAGCAGTCTACTACTTTTCAGCCGCGTTAGAGAGCATCCGAGGCAAATTTTGGCAAAGCAAGTTTCTTCCTTTCGAGTTGGATTTAATGAAGTTGTTATGGAGTATATTACTTGTGTTACATGAATTTGGAAGTAGGAAAAATTGCATAAGTAGGTTGGACGTTGTGAACAAATAAAATTAAAGTCGATCTAGCCTAGTTAAAGTTGTTAAGGTTGTATAGTGTTGTTGCGATTGTGGCGTGGTCTTTGGAGATGATTTAATGGTGTGTTGCAGGGATGTAATGTGGGTAAAAAGAGGTGTGGTTTCTTATGGTTTCATCCACCTAACCCACCATTCTGCGTGGTTAAAGATTTTATGAATTAACGATTGAAAACCTTATTTTGGAGTCATAGTTTTGAGCGGGCTGTTCGGGACTTATTTTATGTAATGTTGAAGTGGTATAATTGTGTATTGGCTGCTGATTGTTGTTGTTTGTTGGATGTACTAATTGAATATGTAATTGGAATTTTAGATAGGGAAAGTTATAGAGGAGATGCTGCCCGAATTCCATTAACTTCTTATCTAACTAATAGACTAGTCGAGACTAGTTGAGAAAGGTGAATAAGAAATTGATTCCTATGGGTGCTTGGTTGTGGATTTATAAGTTGTAAAGTGAAAGGTTATTAATATTAGTATTACTTTCATGTTAAATAGGTTAAAGAATTAACGAAGCCAGCTTGGATGCGAGTAATCCATAACAGGTATGTGAAGCTACCCTTTCTTCTCTTTTGGCATGTCTTATATGTAAGAATAGAAATGGATATATATCGACTATTATCCAACATACTGAAAATTAGAGGAGGAGGCTCAATCACTTAAGAATTGTAATATAAAGAAGTGCATAAGGATCATGAATCACACTCAAAAGCTTATGGATGGAATTATCCCAAATTTCATATACATATTATTCCTTACTTATATCTAAGATATGCCAATAGAAATGAGGGATCACTTTCCAGACCTTTTAAAGACCAACAGTAACCAAGCTTGTTTCGTTACCCGTTGAACCTATTTAATACAAAAGTAATACTCTTATTAATTACCTTCGACTTTCTAGCTTCTAAATCTACAACCAATTATCCATAGGAATCATCTCCTCGTTCAAACTTCTTGACTAGTATATTGATTAGTTTAAAAGTTAATGGAAATCAGTCAGCATTTCCCCTATAACTCGCCCTATCCGAATTTCTAATTACCCTCCAATTATCACAGCCATATCAACAACAACAACCACCACCCATATACCATAAAACTACTTCAACATTATTCAATAAAAGTTTCAAATAGCCCACCAAAAACCATGACATCAAAATACGGTTTCTGACCTTTATTTTGTAAAACCACAACTACAAGGAAAGGAGTATAACGTGTCTGCAAACAGAAGCACTTGTACTCATTTATAACCACATTTCCATCTCTTGAACATATACAACTTACCTTCAAATACAATACCATAGTAACGACATCACTAACCAAACTTTAATCTAACTAGAACGGCTACAATTCTGTCCATTTATAATGTCAACAATAACTATGTAATTTTCCTACCTGCAACCTTATTTAATATAAGTAATCTTTATATTACAACATCATTAACTCCAATTTGAAAGAAAAACCCCTACCTTAACAACTTGGCTCCGCAATTCGACTGAAAATTGATGGACTTCTCGTTGCACTTTCTTGCTGCCCCAATAATTAATTTACATTATTAAAACCCTTCATTTCCTCAAACAATACCCTAGATAATTAATTTATGAATCGAAATTCGATGCCTTACCTTGTTGCTAGCTTGGCCGTATCTCTCTCTCTTTCTTTCTCTCTATTTTTCTCTAAATTTCTAAGTGTAGAAGATGATAATGAAGCCCTTAGTCATTAGCTAATATATATACTCCTCCTTTAAGAGTGACACATGTCATACCCTAAGAGTGACATATTTCCAGCTCCTAGGCATCCACCTCAACCTATGTACCTACCCCACGGCTGCCACATGTCTTAGTAGGGTCCACCTTAGTAGGTGCATCACCTACTCAGTCCAATTAGGTGCATCAACTACTTATTCTAATTAGGTGCATCACCTTCTTATTCCTTTTCATGGGTTCGTAATCTTATCTCACTTTAAGAACTTATTTAATTCTTTCTACTTAAGCTCGACATGTACTCAAGTAGCTTAATTATGTAAGACATCCAAGTAGATAGCTTACACAAGTAGGTTGATTACCACGACTCATTATTTGGCCTTCAACTTCTTCCACATCCCTCTAAATCTATTTCCTACCAACACTACTCACACAAAACTTTAGGGATAACATGTATCATATGGAAACCTTTCAGAGAAAAAAAAGGTTCCAATGTACAAAAGTGCAGGGTATAACATGATGGTTGGAAAGAGGTTTGGAAGAATTGGAAAGTAGTTGGAGGCCAAGTAGTGAGTCATAGTAATCGACCTACTTGCATAAGCTACTGATTTGGATGTCTTATATAATTAAGTTACTCGAGTACATGTCGAGCTTAAGTAGAAAAGATCACATAAGTTCCTAGAGTGAGACGAGATTATGAACCTATGAAAAATAGTAAGTAGGTGATGCACCTACTAAAAAAAGTGAACCCCACAAGGACACGTGGTAGCAGCTGGTTGGTGCATGGATGAGGTGGACCTATAGGATCTGGACATGTGTCACCCTTGGAGCTGGACCCGTGTAGGAGCTGGACATGTGTCACTCTTAGGGGCTGACATGTTTCACCTTCAAATGTGGTGTATAAAGACAATTATTGACTAAGAGCTTGTTATTAGTTCATCATTTTCTTAACATTAGACTTAGAAAAAAAAGAGAAAGAAAGAGAGTTCAATTTGTGGCAACTTTGGCCATGGCTGAAGCAAGGAAGGGCTTCAAGTCTTGCTCCGTAAATTAATTCTCTAAGGTAATATCGACCCATTGGAAGGTGATTAGCTACGTGGGATTCATCATTGGGGAAGCAAGGAGGTTCAATGAGAATTCCATCAACTTTCAGCCGAGTTACGGAGCCAAGTTACTATGGTAGGGTTTCTTCCCTGTGGTTGTGATTTTATGAAATAAATATTGAAAACCGTATTTATATGTCATGGTTTTGGGTGGGCTATTTGGAGCTTGTATTGGATAATGTTGAAGTAGTCTTATTATATATGGATGGTGGGTATTGTTGTTGTATTCTTGTGCTAATTGAAGGTTAATTGGAAATTCGGATTAGGCGAATTATCTAGGGGACATGCTACCCAATTTCCATTAGTTCTTAACTAACCAAAATACTAATCAAGAAGTGTGAACAAGAAAATGATTACTATGGGTAGTTGGTTCTAGATTTATAAGTTAGAAATTTGTAGTTTATTAATAATAGTATTACTTTCGTGTTAAATAGGTTCAACGGGTAACAAAGCAAGCTTGGTTACGGTTGATCCATAAAAGGTATATAAAGCCTATTCCTCTTTTTTTGGGCATGTCTTAGATATAAGTGATATGTGATATGAACTTTGGGGATAATTCCATTTATAAGCTCCGAGTATGATTCATGACTCTTATTCATTTCTAGATGTTAAACCTCTTAAAGTAGTTGAGCTATTGCCCTCGAGCCTTTTATATGTTGAATAGTAATTGGATATATAAGCTCCTATTTCTAAGGACTCTACGATGAAAAATGTCTCTGATTCCATAAGTTGTTTAGCATTGTCTTGATACATGTCTATGATTCCTGAGGCTCCATTTGATATGATCCCTAATGACATTTAGAGGGTACTTGAGAGGATTACTATCGTGATCTTCAAGTGATGGTTCACTTGACTATTTTATTGAGTCTTAGATGATTATTTAACTTGCATATGGTTACTCACTACTTTGCTCGTGCATACTGTTAATATATTTTTTACCAAGTCTCGGGCCATGTACGTTATCATGCTTAGTTTCACTACATTACTCACTAAGTCCCTCACTAGAAGACCGGTTATGGTATATATATATATGATGATATGATATGATGACATAATGACGTGATGATGGCATCGGACCCCATCATAGGCTAAATATGATACATGTATATGGCAGACTCACCGAGTCCATAATGGGCCAGATATGATATATGATATGATCGTGCATGATTTTATTTCCTAAGGCACAGGTACAGTGATATGTTGAGTATTATATTTGTCTCTCGAACCTCTACTTCAGATGTGATCTCATTTATGCTACGTCATTATTTATATACTCAATGCATATATCGTACTAACTCCCTTTCTTCAGGGGGTTGCATTTCATGCCTGCAGGTACAGACTTACATGTTGGGGATCCACCAGCATAGGATTTCCACTCAGCAATGTGACTAAACAATCCTAAGGAAGGGAGGATGAGGTCATCCCAAATGATTAGAAATAGATTTGGAAGGATGAGAAAGGAGTTGGAGGCTAAGTAAAAAGTTGTGGAACGCGACTTACTCGCGTAAGCTACAAACTTGGATGTTTTACAAAATTAAGCTACTTGAGTATACGTCTATCTTAACTAGCAAAGATTATATAGATTCTTAAAGTGAGACGAAACTATGAACCTACGAAAAGGAGCAAAAACTAGATTCCAAACCTACGAAAAGAAGTAAGTTAGTGACAAGTAGGTGATGCACCTACTTGGAGTAAGTAGGTGACACACCTACTTGGGTGGACCCCACCATTCCACATGGAATCCGGGTGCATGGAATGAGGTGGATGAATGGTAGTTGGACATGTGTCACACTTGGGGTAGGACACGTGTAGGGGATGGACACGTGTCCCCCTTAGGGGTTGACATGTGTCACTTTCAAAAAAGATATATATATGCCTAAGTAATGACTAGGAACTTCATTTGTTCATCTTTTCTTAACATTAAGCTTAGAGAAAACTAGAGAGAACAAGGAAAGCTCTAAACCATGGCAAGTTCGGTCATGGCTGCCACAAGGTGGGGCTTCGAGTCTTACTCTCTAAATTAATTTTCTAAGGTAATATCGACCCATTGGAAGGTGATTAGCTGTATGGGATGCATCGTTGTGGAAGCAAAGGGGTCCAATGACCAGCCATCAACTTTCATCCCTTATTCTTGTTCTAGACTTGGAAAAAAATTAGAAAGAAATGAGAAAGAGAGCCACGACCATAGAAGCAAGGTAAGCCCTCCAATTTTTCTCCGTAATAAACTATTTACGGTATTATTCAATCATGTGAAGGTATTTAATGACGTAGATAAATTGTTGGGCTGCAAGGAGGTTCAATATAAATCTATAACTTTCGGCAAGTTTCGGAAGCTTGTTTGTTAAGGTATGGCTTGATTCCCTTCTCCCATGTCTAGGACAGTGTTTAATCATATTATGGGTATATAAATATGAATTGGAAACATAAAAATAGGTACATTCCGGCTGAAGGATATTGCAGGTCGCGTAAGGACTGTTTTGACGCTATTCTAACGAGTTGAAGTTTTGCTAGTGTTGTCGTTATCATGGTATTGTATTTGGAGGTGATTTATCTATGTTACAGGGATGGAACAAGATTAAAAAAGGATGTATACTCTGTTGGTTTCATCCACCTAATACCCCATGTTGGTGCGGTTAATATTTTGCGAAATAAAGATTAAGAACCCTATTTTGGTGTTATGATTTGGGGCGAGTCATTGAGAACTCGTAGCTGCTGGATGTTGTTGGTAATATGTCTGATAAGGTTAGTGGTTAAATTGGAAATTTGGATAGGGAAGGTTATAGAGGAAACGCTGCCCGATTTCTATTAACTTTGGAACTAGTCAATAGACTAGTCAAGAAAGACGAGCAAGGAAATGGTTCCTATAAATACGTGAATATTAATCTAGGAACTCGAAATTTTAAGGTCATTAATATTAGTATTACTTTCATGATGAATAGGTTAAGGACGTAACGAGGTGAGCTAGATTACAGTTAATCCATAAGAGGTATGTAAAGCTTATCTCTTCTTTTCTTTTGGCATATCTTAGATGTAAGTGTGAACGATATGTATATAAGCTTAGGGTGATTCCATTCATAAATTCCAAGCATGAACCATGAGTCTCATTCACTTCGTGATATTAAAATTCCTGCAATAGTTGAGTTATTGCCTTTTAAGGCTTTTATATATGAAAAGTAGTATATGTAAAGCCTGTCTCTTCTTCCTTTTAGAATGTCCACTCATAAGTTTCAGACATAACTCATGACTCGGGTTGACTCTTGAATGCTAGAGGTCCTAAAGTAGTTGAACTACTAACTTCGAGCCTTTTATATGTTGAGTAGTGACTGAGTACGTAAGCTCCTATTTCTAAAGACTCTATGATGATAAATGTCTCTGATTGAATAAGCTATTTATCTTGGTCTTAATACATGTCTGTGATTCATGAGACTCCGTTGATATGGTCCCAAGGGCATTTAGAGGATACTTGAGATGACTACTATTCTAATCCTCAAATGATAGTTCATTATGATTGTGTAATTAAGTCTTAGAGGATGATCCCATTATAGGTGATTCCTACCGTGGGTTCCAAGTGACGGTTCACTTGATGACTTTGTTGAGTCTAAGATAATGATTTAAAATTTATATGGTTTCTTACTACTCCACTCGTATGTGCTATTAATACATCTTTCACTGCATTCCATGAAGGGCCGAGCATGACCACATCCTATTAAGGGCCGGACAAACATGATATATGATAAAATGATTATTCACCGGTCGCATAAAGGGTCGGGCACGACCGCATTCCATGAAGGGTTAGGCAGGCATGATATATGTATATGATGATATGAAGATATGATAATTAACCGACTCCCTTACTAAAGGGTCGGATACAATATATAGACATGCATATAAAACTATAGTGATACAGTTGTAGCACCGAGCCCCACGATGGGCCGGGCACGGTATGTGATGATGATACATATGAATGTCACTTTAAGAAAAGGATCTTTACAGAAAAAGAGCTCAGAGGTTTAGTCAGCTATTGTCCTATTTTCTTTTTGATTCCATATTATAAGATGTAGGTACTGTGGTTAATTAACTGTTATACTTCTCTCCTGCATTCATATTTCAGCAATAATCTCATTTATGCTATGTTATGATTTCTAATCTCAGTACATATATCGTAGTGACCCCCTTTCTTTGGGGGGGCGCATCTCATGCCCGCAGGTACATATATTTATTTCAGGGATCCGCATGCTTAGGATTTCCACTCATCTATTTCGGAAGTGCTCCACTATTCTGGAGCCTAGATTTTGTTACTGATTTTCTAATATATATATTTATTTATTCAGGGGTACGGCGGGTGCCCTATACTGCCATATGTTACTGTTAATATCTTAGAGGTCGGTAGACATATGTGTGGGTTGTACGTATAAGTTCTGTTCAGTTATGTCTACATGACGTATTGTAAATATTAAGATGTTATGGCAGCCTTGTCGGCTTGCACGCCCTTTCTTGATAAGATACGAATGAAAGAGCCTACATATATATAGAAATGCTATGACCCACTGGGGTTCTTATGTATAGTTCTTATATCGATTGTTACATCTAATAGCAATGTATATGGGGGTCAGGGTCAAACCCCAGTCATGGCTAATTGGGTTGGGTCATGACAAAAATAGTATCAGAGCAGTTCGTCCTTAGAGTGTCTATAGACTGTGTCTGGTAGAGCCTTGTTTATCTGTGTGTTGTGCACTACATCTATAAACAGGGGGCTACAGGATATTTAGGATGTTACCTTTCTTTCACATCAAAGAACATGCCATAGATCCGAGTTATAGGAAAACTTTATTATACTAACCTTTGATTTTAGCAGAAGGACGACATCAACAGAAGGAAGCCTATCTGAATAGCAAAGTTCAGACCGAGGTATTTCTAGTTATGCCTTTGATTTAGAAAAAGCTCATGTTAAAGGGCAAAATCATTTTGTTGAAAAGTACAAAGCCCTCAATCATTAATTGCGAACTAGATAATTTGTTCACAACTCAAGAATAAACCTAGAGGGAAACCACATAGGTCAAGCACTACAAAGTACTGTGGTGCTTATCGGACTCTAGTTCCCTTCTGGTGGTGGGTGGAGAGTGCAATTAACCCAAAGAAGGAATCATGGTAAAAGTTAAGAAGTGTTATACCATGGAATCAAATACGCACAAGATATCATATAGATATAATGAGGATCATTATGAAAAGAAGTAAAGTTTAGTAAGGAAATAACTAAAAGATATGGGTATGAGTAAGATTAGGAATCAGCATCGGGTACATGATAGAGGTGAAAATGTCATGAAGAGGTATTGTGTATGTGTAACTCCACCTTTGAACATAGGGGGAGCCCTCGAGGATAGGGAATAGAGATTTGTGAAATAACTGAGGCATTGTGAAATTACTAACGGAACAAGTGGTATCCATTGGGATAACTAAAAAAAGTGTAATGAAAAAATGTGAAACACGTGTCATCAGAATATAAGTGATCCCAAATAGAGAACCTGACCAATTATAAGAACTAGTGACGTACTAAGTGGGATGAATGAAATGTGGCTTCGAATAAATTGCGACATTACTTGTATGACTCGAGTATCAATAATTAAACTAGATTTCATACTATATATTGAGAATTATAAGAATCCCATGATTTCGTTAAGGATGGTCTCCTATATGGGTAACTTAAAGTATAGATGATATAAAAGAAGATATGGATAGGGTGTCGAATACCAAAGGTATGGAAAAAGAATCATATAAATTTGAGAAGGTGGAAATAAACAGAGAATGGTATGAGTACACCTTAAATGGGGGGAAGTGAAAACGAGAAATATAAGCGTGAGATGCAATTAACCACCACTACTAGGTGTTAATGCGAACACTTAAATTTTAATCTAGATTCCAAGCTAGCATGAGTTAGCAAGATCTAAAGGCCAGCAACAAACGGATAGAGCCCATGGTATCTGGGACAGTGCTAAGAATTATTGGTAAAGATCTTGAACGTTATGACATCAAAGGATGGGTGCATATAAAAGGTATGAATAGGACAAGAGAGTAAGCGTGATTAATGGAAAGATGGTGTACAGGATAGCAGGACTAAACCTGATTAAAAGTTAAGGTGTTGGCAACCAAGTTATTGGCTACTGATGTGGTGGCATACAAGCAGCAAATAAAAAAGGATAAGAAATCTCTCCTATGGTAGAATATGAGAAGACTTAAGAGTAAGTAAAGGAAGAAAAATGAGTGTGACAACATAGATCGCAAATGCATGTCAGTACAATGGAAATAAGTAAAGAAGAATAAGCCAAGAGAAAGAAAGATTATGATTCAAGTGGAACGCACTCTGTACAAACTGTATCAGAGTAATTATGCAACCTACAAATAAGGGTATGCTAAGAGTAAGACTAGGTGATTACCTGATGAAAAAAAGTAGGTGATTACATTACTTGAATACATTAAGAAAAAGTATAAGAGGGGTTGAGGAAAAACCATTAAGATGTCGTCAATATTAAGGACAAAAGCCATAATGAAGCCCTGACATCAACTGAAGAAGGTAAGAGATGATACAGGTTTACATAAAGACGAGTGCAGCAATGCTAAGGCATCTTCTAGGTTGCTTATATGCAAATAATCGACGTTGACATCTAGAGTTCAAGTTGATGATTGGGGGTTCGTATAAGTGTCACCCAGGAATGGGGTAATAATATTCGGAAAGAAAGGGAAATATTGCCCTCATGTTAGTTCTTATCAGACCATCTATAGAATAGGGAAAAGTTTCCTATGAATTGGCCTTACAATCTGGTTTGAAGACAATATATCCAGTTTCTCACATATTAATATTCTGCAACAGTATAAGTGAACCCTTCTAAAATATTCTTCGTGGATGAAGTTTGCGTAATAAAAGAGTTATCCTATGAGAAGCAACCTATCGCCATTTTGGATCGAAAAATTAGGAAGTTGGGAATGTTATACCCCATACTTTTATACCTTGGAAGGTTCTTAAGCTTCTTAAGTATCTTGAAAGGCTCTTAATTTCTTGAAAGGGTCTTAAGCTTCTTAGAAGTTACCATGTGAGCCAGATGTTCTATAACGCTATCAAGTAACTCTAAGGAAAGGAGATGTCATACCCTATAATAGAGAAGATTAGAAATAGGGTTAAAAGAATCCAAAAGAAGTTGGAGGCCAAGTAATAAGTCGTAGGACTCTACTTACTTACGTAAGCTACCAACTTAAAAATCTTACATTCTTAAACTACTTGAGTTCATACCAAACATACGTAGCAAGGAATACATAGGTTCGTAAAGTAAGATGAGATTATGAACCTACGAGGAAAAAAACAAAGTGACACATGGCAGCAAGAGAGAGTGCCACGTGGAAGCAACTGGAAGTGCCACATGGTAGCAGGGGAAGCAAGGGGTGGACCCCACCTGTCATGTTGTAGCCCATGAGTGGAGGCGTGGTGTTTTGGCCCTATGAGAGCTTGACACGTGTCACCACTTAGGGAATGAAACATGTCACCCCCTAAGGTGGCCTATATATATATGTTTTATGGTCATATTTATCCAAACAATTCATTCTTATCCAAGAAAATTCTAGATAAAAAAGAAGAGAAACCCTTAAGCTAGAGAGAGAGCTATGGATTTTGGGAGAAAAAAGGTAAGTTCTCTGATTTCATTCCATGAATTAATTATCTAGGGAATAACAAGAGGGTATGAAGGTGTTATTAATGTAAAATTATGGTTTGGAGCAGCACTAAAAGGATAACAAACAGCCATGAAGTTTCAGTCATGCTAGGAGAACTTTCGAGGTGAGTTTTGGCAAATTTTGGCTTGTTTCGGGCAAGGTAAGGTTTTCCCTTTCAAATTAGAGTTTATGATGTTGTTATGAAGTATATTAAATTTCTTAAATGAGGATTGAAGTGGAAAAATTGTATAAGGATGCCTGACGTTAGAAACAAACTAAATTGAAGTTGTTATAGTCAAATCGAAGTCGAGTAGTGTGTTATGATTGTGGTGATGCAGTTGCAGCGGGTTGGATTGCGTGTTTCAGGGATGGAAAGTTTTATAAAATGGGTGTGGGTAATGCTGGTTTAATCCACATGACCCTCTGTTTCATATTGTTAAAGGTTTTACGAAATAAAGGTTAAAAACTCTATTTTTGTATCACAGTTTTGAGCTAGTTGTTTGGAGTTGTATTGAGTAATGTTGAAGTGATTTGATTGTATATATAGCTGAAGTTTGTTGTTGGTAATATGTCTTCTAATATTAGTAGTTGGATAGGGCAATTTATAGGGGAGATGCAGCCCGATATTTGGTATCTTCAGAACTAGTAATAAACTGGTCGAGGGAAGTCGATAGAGAAACGATTCTTATGGATACTTGGTTGTAGAGTTGGAAATTCGAAAGTGAAAGGGTATTAACCTTAGTATTTCTTTCATGTTAAATAGGTTTAAGAGACGATGGGGCGAATGTGGCTAAGAATAATCCGTAAGAGGTATATGAAGCTACCTTCTTTCTCTTGGCATATTTTTTGCATATGTATGTAAAGCTACCCTTCTTCTGTCTAGATATTTCTTTGACATCAGTTATGACGTTATTTTGAAATGTTTATGGTATCGAGTCCCTTGATGGTCCAAGTATGATATATGTTACTATCTAAGGATTGGGCCGTACATTCCACGACACATATATGTATGACGACTATATGAGGGAATGTAGAGAGTATGCAAACCTTATCTCTTCTTTTCTCTTGGTATGTCTTAGTCATAAGTGGTTGGTATATGTACTATTGGGATAATTCCATTCATAGAACCCCGAGTATGATTCGTAAAAATTATTCACTTCTTGTTGTTAGAAATCCTACGATAGTTGAGTTATTATCTTGTAAGTCTTCTACATGATGAAAGGTAGTACACGTGAAGCCTATCCCTTCCTTCTTTTGAAATGGCTTAATGAAAGTGAAGCGTTATATGATATGAGCTAGAGGTAATTCCATTTATAGGTTCTGGGTGTAACTCATGGCTTGTACTCACTTCTGAATGTTAAAGGTCCTAAAGCAGTTGAACTACTACCCTCGAGCCTTCCATATTTTGGGTAGTAACTAGATACTCAAGCTTGTATTCCTAAGGGCTCTAGGGCGATGAATGTCTCTGATTGCGTAAGCTGTGTATCATTATTTTGATACAAGTATATGATGCCTGAGACGAAAATAATCCAATTTGACCACTGTACATTGCTAACATGAGAAAATGGAATAATCTAGAATCTTGAGAATAGGCGAGAGGAGAAGTGTTGTTTGCAAGCGAACCCAATAATGCCATGAGGCGTTCTTCTAGATTAGAATATCAAAGGAGGACGTTGCAGATGCCCGGGGCGGATAGAGTAAATTCAACAAATCTAAGGAAGCAAGTCCTAGGCCTCACTATCTATCAATCAAGAAGGTAAGACTCCACTTAATATGATCTCTAATGACCCTCAGAGGGCACTCAGGCCAATTACTACTCGTATCTTCAAGTGACGGTTCACTTGGATATTTCATGGAGTCTTAGATAATGATTTAACTTACATAGAGTTACTCACTACTCTCCTCGTGCATATGGTTAATATATATTCCACCGAGTCCCTCACAAGAGGTCTGGGTATGACTAAGTACCATAAAGGGCCGAGTATGATATAAGATGATATAAGTATTCACCGAGTCCCATAAAGGGTTGGGTATGACCGAGTCCCATAAAGGGCCGAGTATGATATATGTATATGATTGTAAGATGACATGATTATTGACCAGGTCCCACAAAGGTCGGAGTATGGTATATATACGCATATGATGACATAATGATACATTTGTAACATCGAGTCCCACAATGGGCTAGGAAAGAAATATGACACTGAGATATATAATATCGCTTTACAAGATGCAGCTACAGTGATTTATTAATTGTTATACTTATTCCCTGCATGTCTATGTCAACTGTGTGCTCTTTGTGGTATCTTATGCTTTATATACTCAGTACACATATCGTACTGACCCCCTCTTTTCGAGGGGGCTGCATTTCATGCCCGCAAGTACAAATATATACTTTAGGGATGCGCCAGCATAGGGGTTCCACTCACCAGTTCAAAATCACTCCATTGGGCCAGAACCTAGTTTTAGTACTAACCCTCAATATATATATTTATTTTTTAACGGGTATGGCGGTGGCCTTGTCCCGCCTTATGTTACTGTTTTTACTCTTAGAGGTCTGTGGACATGTATGTGGGTTGTATATGTACGTGTGTATAGTTGTGCAATTATGTCTTATATTTTGGGTCGTTCCCTTTATCGTGGAAACCTTATCGACTCACGCGTGTGTTCATTATGGAATGACCCTACATGTTACAATAGCCTTGTCAGCTTATACATTATATTGCCTTATGCTTTCTGTTGGTATGTTAGAACTCTAACAGGAGGCATGTTTACTTATAGTTAGCAGGGGTACACATGAGTGTCTAGTTCGCACACCGATCATGGCCCTTATGGGTTGGGTCGTGATAGCAAACTAAGGGGGTGGCTTCTATCAGAGTATTACGGCGAAACAAAAACTAGAAAGAGGATGACCTGGGAAGTCAAAAGAAAGATAGAAAAGAGATGTCCATACATTTTCCTTAAATCCAAAGGTAATCTACACTCCTAAATTTATTAGATGATGACTATTATAGAGAACTCCCACAACCCTTGTGAAATCCCATAGGATTGGTTAACATTCGAGGATGAATGTTCTAAAGTAGGGATGGATGTTATACCCCATACTTTTGTACCTTGGGACGTGTTCTTAAGCTTCTTGAAAGTTTTCATGTGATCCCTACTGGCTACAATGAGACTAAACAATCCTAAGGAAGGGAGGATGAGGCCATCCCAAATAATTGGAAATAGATTTGGAAGGATGTATAAGAAGTTGGAGGCTAAGTAAAAAGTCATAGAATCCAACTTACTCGCATAAGCTACCAACTTGGATGGCTTACAAAAATAAGCTATTTGAGTATACGTCGAGCTTAAGTAGCAAAGATTATATAGATTCTAAAAGTGAGACGAGACTACGAACCTACGAAAAGGAGCAAAAACTAGATTCTAAACATATGAAAAGAAGTAAGTAGGTGACAAGTAGGTGATGCACCTACTTGGTGTAAGTAGGTGACATACCTACTTAGATGGAACCCACCATTCCACGTGGCATCCCCAAAGTAGGCGCATCGAATGAGGTGGACGAATGGCAGTTGGGCATGTGTCACACCTAGGGTAGGACACATGTAGGGGATGGACACATATCCCTCTTAGGGTTTGAGACGTGTCACTTTCAAAAAATATGTATATATGCCTAAGTAATGACTAGAAACTTTCATTTGTTTGTCTTTTCTTAACATTAAGCTTAGACAAAACTAGAGAGAACAAGGAGAGCTCTAAGCCATGGCAAGTTCGGCCATGGCTGCCACAAGGTGGGGCTCCGAGTCTTGCTCCATAAATTAATTTTCTAACGTAATATCGAACCATTGGAAGGTGATTATCTGCATTGGATGCATCGTTGGGGCAGCAAAGGGGTCCAACGACCAGCTATCGACTTTCAGCCCTTATTCTTGTCCTAGACTTGGAAAAAAATTAGAAAGAAAGGCGAAAAAGAGCCACGACCTTAGCAGCAAGGTAAGCCATCCAATTTTTCTCCGTAATTAACTATTTAGGGTATTATTCAATCATGTGAAGGTGTTTAACAACGTAGATAAATTGTTGGAAGCAAGGAGGTTCAATGTAAATCTACAACTTTCGGCAAGTTTCGGAAGCTTGTTGGTTAAAGTATGGGTTGATTCCCTTGTCCAATGTCTAGGAAAGTGTTAGGTGTATAAATAAGAGTTGTAAACATAAAAATAGGTACGTTATGGCTGAAGGATGTTGCAGGTCGCATAAGGACTGTTTTGACGCTATTCTAACTAGTTAAAGTTTGGCTAGTGTTGTCATTAGCATGGTGTTGTGTTTGGAGGTGATTTAAATATATTACAGGGATGGAACACGATTAAAAATGTCTGTATATGCTGCTGGTTTCATACACCTAAAACCCCATGTTCGTGCGGTTAAGATTTTGCGAAATAAAGATTAAGAACCCTATTTTGGTGTTGTGGTTTTGGGTGAGTCATTGGGAACTTGTAGCTACTGGTTTTTGTTGGTAATATGGCTGCTAAGGTTAGAGGTTACATTGGAAATTTGGATAGGGCATGTTATAGAGGAAATGCTGCTAATTTCCATTAACTTCAGAACTAGTCAATAGACTAGTCAAGAAAGACGAGCAAGGAAATGGTTCCTGTCACGTCCCAACTCCGTAGGCTACAATGGGTGCCCGAACTAGACACTCGTGTATACCCTTGCTAACCATAAGTAAACCGGTCTCCTATTTGAGTCATAGTGTGCCAACATGCAAGATAATATATAAGCCGATGAGGCTATCGTAGAATATCGGCACAACTTTACATACATACATATACACAACCCACATACATGTCCACAGACTTCTAAGAGTAAGAACAGTAACATAAGGCGGGATAGGGAAGAACAAATAAATATATACATCGAGGGTTAATACAAAATATAGGTTCCGGCAGTATGGAGCGCTTCTGAACTGCTGAGTAGAACTCCTATGCTAATGGATCCCCAACATGTGTATTTGTACTTGCGGACATGAACGCATCTCTCCATCCTCGGATCAAAGGGGGGATAGTACGACATATGTATTGAGTATATAAAGTATAGACATCATAAGGAAATTATAGTTCGCGTAAGGATGCAGAGGTAAGTATGACATCTAATCATTTACTGTACCTATAGCTTATAACATAAGGTCGTACATACTATCATCACAAACTGTACCTGTCCCATTTGGGGATGTGGTGTAATGACTACATCACTCTATTATACCATATAGTAATGCTGAGGAACATTCGGTCCGATCCACATATCATATAGTAATATCGAGGAACGTTCAGTCCGATCCATATATCATATAGTAATGTCGAGGAATGTTCGGTCCAATTAATATATTATATAGTAATGCCGAGGAACGTTCGACCTGATCTGTATATTATATAGTAATACCGAGGAATATTCGGCCCGATCTGTATATTATATAGTAATGCCAAGGAACGTTCAGCCCAATCCGTATATTATATATCGTACTTGGCTCTTTATGGGACTCGGTGTCATTATATAATTATATACCTTACCCGGCCCTTTATGAGACTTGGTGTCATAATCATCATATACCATACCCGGCGCTTTATGGGACATGGTGAAAGATATATTACAGTATACATGAGTAAGGTAGTGATTAACCATATACAATCTAAATAATTATCAGAGACTCGACAATGTAAGAAGATTAATCTATCGTCTGAGGACCAAAATAGTAGTGTAACCATCTTGAGTGTCTTCTAAATGACATTAAGGCCTATACCACTTAGGATCTCGCAGACCCTAGACATGTACTAAAGTAATACTAACAGTTCATAGAATTAGGGATACCTGTCGTCATATAGTCCTTAGGACTAAGAGCTTATGTATCAGTACTTCTCAACCTATGGAGTTCAAGGAAAGTAATTCAACTTACTATAAGAGTTTGACATCCAGAAGTGAATAAGAGATACGGGTTACATTTAGGACTTAAAAGTGGAGTTACCCAGAGCTCGTATCGCATTTTACTTACAATTAGGACATGTCAAAGAAAGAGAAAGAATAAGTTTTACCTAGTCTCTACTTTTTCTCAAGGAGTCATCATTTACATATATCGTACCCGGCCCGTCATGGGCTTGGTATCAGAACCTTATTATTGCATTACCTTACAATCATAGAACCACACTTATGTCAAAGACATATCAAGAGTAAAGAAGGGTAGCTCTGCGTACTTATGCCAAAACATGCCAAGAGAAAGGAGATAACTTCACATACTTACTACTCTCCATCATATAGAAGCCTTGAGAGACAATAACTCAACTAGTATAGGAATTCTACCATCAAGAAGTGAATAAGACTTATGAGTCATACTTGGGGTTATATGAATGGAATTATCCCCATATTTTGTATATCAATCACTTAAGGCTAAGATATGTCAAAACAAAGAAAGGGTAAGCTTCATATACCTCTTACGAATTACTCTTACACATTCGCCTCGTCGTCTCTCTAACCTATTTAAGATAAAAGTAATACTAAGGTTAATGACCTTTCACTTTCTAATTTCCAAATATACATCCAAGTACTCATAGGAGTTATTTCCTTATCCATTAACCTCGACTAGTTTATTACTAGTTCCGAACCTACCAAAAATCGGGTAGCATCTCTTTTATAACTTCAACATCCCCGAGATTTCAACTCGGCCACAATTCCAACAACCATACCAATAAAAAAAACCAGCAGCATATTTAAAAGTAAATCACTTCAACCTTACACAATACAAGCTCCAAACTACGATACAAAAATAGAGTTTTGAATCTTTGTTTCGCAAAATATTTAACCATAACAAATGGAGTGTCATGTGAATGAAACTAGAAGAACCCACACCTTTGTTAAAATACTCTGAATCCCTGCATCACGCAACCCAACCAGCTGTACCCGCAGCACCACAATGATAACCTACTACTCGAGTTTGATTTAACGCTAGCGACATTAATTTAGTTTGTTTCTAACGTCAAGCATTCTTATGCAATTATTCCAATTCCAGCCTCATTTAATACATGTAATATACCCCATAACAACATCATAAACTTCAATTTGAAAGGGAAAGCCTTACCTTGTCCGAAACTCGCCAAAACATTCCTCGGAAGTTCCTTTAGCGCGCCTAAAACTTCGTGGCTGTTTGATGATGTTTTGGGCTGATCCAAACCATAAATTTTCATTACTAACACCTTCATAACATCTTGGTAAACCGTAGAGAATTAATTCGCGGAACAAAATTGGAGACTTACCTTTTTTTCTCCTCCAAAACCGAAGCTCTCTGTTCTCTCTAGCTCAAGTTTCTCTTCTCTTTTCTTCTAGACTTTTCTTGAATTATTTTGGATAAAAAGAAACTTAAAAGATAAGGATGACTTAAAAGTCTTCAAACACATCTATATATAGGCCACCTTAAGGTGTGTCACATGTCAACCCCTTAGTGGTGACACATGTCAAGCCCTTATAGGGACAGCGCATCACCCCCTCCCCTTAGGGGCTGCCATGTCGCATGTGGGGACCACCCCCTTGCTGCACCTGTTTCCATGTGGAACTCCCTCATGGGATGCCATGTGTTGTTTTCTTTTCCTCCTCGTGGGTTTGTAATCTCGTCTTGCTTTACGAACCTATGTAATCCTTACTACGTAACCTTTGTATGCACTCAAGTAGCTTAAGTATGTAAGATTTTAACATTGGTAGCTTACGTAAGTAAGTTGAGTCCTACGACTCATTACTTGGCCTCCAATTCCTTCCGAATTCTCATAACCACATTTCCAATCTTCTCTTCTATGGGGTGCCACACTCTCCCTTTCTTAGAGTTGTTTGATAGCGTCATAGATTATCTGGCTCACGTGACAACTTATAAGAAGCTTACTATCATTTCAAGAAACTTAAGAATCTTAAGAGGTTCAAGAAACTTAAGAAGCTTAAGAGGTTCAAGAAACTTAAGAAGCTTAAGAAGCTTGAGAACCTTCCAAGAAACTCAAAAACCTCTCAAGATACAAAAGTCTTTTAAGATTCAAAAGTACGGGGTGTAACATTCTTCCCCCCTTTAGAATATTCGTCCAAGAATATGAACCAAGACCTTTCTCCGGATCTTAGACCGACTATACGGAGAGTTTCTCTATCCCATTGCCATAACATATACTCTCATGGAGCAATCAATATCAGAGTTCCAAAGGTTAGGATTACTTGTAGACGTAGGGAATAGGTATGGATACTTGTGTTTCATTTACTCTTTCACTTCCCAGAGGGTCCCCCATCCTCGTACTACTCTCAGCCAAGCACGCTTAACTTCAAAGTTCTGATGGGATCCGATGTGTTAGTGCTGATATGATCGCATTCATCCCTTATAAGATCTCGTTTGAAGTTTAAGCATTTCCATTTACATATGATAGAGTCAATTGGTTTTCTCTTATGATTATATTTCTATTGTCCGCTTCCCCCTTTTAGGGTATACCCATGTCATCTTCTTGTTTATTTTCAACTATTCATACGCATATGATTCTATTCCAACACATTTCATATACTACACCTTCAGTTTGTAGCTATCTATTCCTTTTTTGTCTGATACTCGTACTTAATTGATCATGTTTATCTTGAGTGCTCCTTGTAGTAGTCATTCTATTCTTGAGTCATAAACAACTTATCTTGTCCTCTAATAATAGTTGAGGGTTTTGTACTTTCCAACAAGAATGAAACTGCATCATCGGGCATTTTGCCTCTCAACGTGAGGTTTTCCTATGGCGAAATACAGCTGAAGATACCTTAGTCTGAACTTTGCTGCTCAGATAGGCTTTTGTTTCTCTGAAATAAAATTTTCCAAGTAAAAAGGGTGCCCCTTATCGACAACCTGGAGGGTACCTTTTACATCTTTAGTTCAATATAATAGGGGTACTCGGTATCAATTTCCAAGACATATTAAGAATCTATGTTTCATTCCCCCCCCCCTCTTTTTTTTTGTTTTGGAAAATTTCAACAGAGTTTTCTCTATACTCCTTACTATCCCCAAAACTTGAACGCAGGAAATACCAACAATACCTCATAGGGCCAACATATATATATTCATATCTTATCACAGCCACACGGGGCTTTCAATATCATCTCATATCGCAGCCACACAAGGCTTTCAATATCAACAATAGTATGAAAATGATGGACTTACCTCAGGTGTCCAACTCAACCTTCATTTGTTACACTTTCCAGTCTACCTTCATTTCAGTTTTCGACTTTACGTTTTAATCATGTGTCAATACCTTACCTAACAGATACCCTTCCTTCCCTTGCTTACTTGCATGCTTTGTAACTTCCAATATCATCAATTACTTTCTTTGGTTGATGTCGTCCTTTGGCTAAAGTCCAAGGTTAGTATAAGGAGTTTCCCTATGACTCGGATCTATGGCACGATCTTATACAAGAAAGAAAGGTAACATCCTAAATATCCTATAGCCTCCTATTTATAGATGTGGTACATCACACATTGATAAATTAGACTCTATGAGAGATGGTTTGTAGACATTCTGAGGACCAAACCGCTCTGATACCATTTTGTCACGATCTAACTTCGTAGGCTGCGAAGGGTGCCTGAATTGGACACTGACGTATACCCTTGCTAACCATAAGTAAACCGGTCTCCTATTTGAGTCATAGTGTGCCAACAAGCAAGATAATATATAAGCCGATGAGGCTTTCATAGCATATCAACATAACTATACATAGATACATATATACAACCCACATACGTATCCACGGACCTCTAATAGTAAGAACATGTAACGACCCAATCCCATAGGCTCGACTGGGGTCCGACCTGGACCCCCATATACGTATGTATCTTCTATAATCAAGTTGAACCATATGTGATGTGATACTATAAAAAAAACCCAATGGGTCAAAACTTTTTCATATAGTTGTAGCCTCTTTCCCCTAAATCATAATATGAAAGGGCACGCAAGCCGACAAGGCTGCCATATCAAAATAACCTTTACAATATGACATACAGGCATAGCTGAAACAAACTTATAAACAACTCATATGGATATGTCTATAGACCTCTAAGAATAGTAACGATTACATAAGGTGGGACAGGGTCCCCGCCGTACCCCTGAGTAAACAAATATATACATGGGAGGACCAGTACCCAAAGGCTAGGTTCCGGAATAGTGGAGCACTTCCAACATAGCTAAGCGGAAATCTTAAGCTGGCGGATCTCCGAAATGAACATTTGTACCTGTGGACATGAAATGCAGCCTACCAAAGAAAGGGGTTCAATACGATACATGTACTGAGTATATAAAGCATAACATAATATAAGTGAGATTACAACGGAAGTAGGGGTGCAGGAAACAAGTATAACAATTAACAAAGCACTGCACCTGCATCTTATAAAATGAGAGCATGTATATCATCCTGCTATACCGTACCTAGCCCGTTGTGAGACTCGGTGTTATCATATAAACATGTATATTATTTCATCATGTCATCGTATACGGCATCATATCGTCGTATACAGTTTAATCTTATATGTCATCATAGTATATCCGCTCAACTATGGGGATTGGGTTCTCAAATGTATTCTTATATTTTCATATGCATGCCTACATAAACTATCCGGCCCATCATGGGACTCGGTGTCAGCATTTTTTATACGGTCATTATATGCATACATGTGTCGTACCCGGTGCTCTATGAGGGTGTCGTTCCACAATCATACTATCATAATAGTCATACTATTATATATCATACTTGACCATTTATGGGAATCGGTTGTACCTAGCCCTTTACGGGACTCGGTCATACCCGGCCATTTATGGGACTCGGTGAATAATCATATCATTATATATCGTACCTGGCCCTTTATGGGACTCGGTCATACCCGACCCTTTATGGGACTCAGTGGAAGATGTATTAACAGCATGCACGAGTAGAGTAGCGAGTAAGCATATGCAATTAGCTCATCATATGAGACTCGGTATAAAAATCATCACGAACTATCATTTGAGGATCAAAATGATCATCATACCAAGTATCCTCTAAATGCCATTAGGGTCCATATAAAAGGAGTCTCAGGAATCATATACTTATATTAATACACTGCCAAACGGCTTATGAAATCAGAGACACCTATCACTATAGAGTCCTTAGGCACAGGAGCTCATACGTTCAATTACAATTTGACATATACAAGGCTCGAGTGTGATAGCTCAATTACCTTAAGAGCCTTAGCATTTAGAAGTGCACATGAGTCACATATTATACTCGGAACTTACAACTAGAACTACCTCCACACTCATATCATATCTCATTTCATTTACATTTAAGACATTCCAAAGGAAAGGAGCAATATGCTCTACATATATTACCTTTTATCATATAGAAGCCTTAAAAAGGCAATAGCTCAGCTATTAAAGAAGTTTTACCATCACGAAGTGGATAAGAATTATAAACTCTACTCGGAACTTTACGAATGGATTTATCCCCATGTTTCATATACAAACCATTCATAACTCATATCTAAGACATGCCAAAATAGAGAAGAATAGCTTTACATACTTATGCCAAAAACATGCCAAGAGAAAAAAGGTAGCTTCACATATTCATCACTTCCTAACGTATGGAAGGATTGAGAAGCCCTAGTTCAATTACTATAAGAGTGCTTTCATCAAAAAGTAAATAAGAACCAGAATTACACTTGGAATTTATGAGTAGATTTACCCTCAACTTCATATCATTCCTTACTTAACTTGAAGACATGCCAAAAGAAAGGAAGAGATAAGCATTACATACCTCTTATTGATTGCTTTTAACCAGGTTGTCGCATCGTTCTCTGAACTTATTTAATACGAAGGTAATACTAATATTAATAAACTTTAACTTTCCAACTTCTAAATCCATAACCAAGAACCCATAGGAATCACTTCCTTATTAGCCTTTCTCGACTAGTCTTGACTAGTCTATTAGCTAGTTTAAGAAGTTAACGGAATTCGGGCAGCGTCTTCTCTATAACTTTCCCTATTCGAACTTAACATTTAACCCCCAAAACTTAGAAGAAAAATACCAACAACAATCAGCAGTATATATACAAGTAAACCACTTCAACATTACACAACACAAACTCCAAAAAACTCGCTTAAAACCACAATACCAAAATAGGGTTTCTAATCTCTATTTTGTAAAACCTTTCACCACACGAACCGGGGTGTCATGTTGATGAAACCAGAAGAATATACAGCTATTTTTATTCATGTTCCATACCTGCAACACTACAAAACAACGCCCAATACAACACCACAATAACAATGACACTAGCCAAACTTTAACCCGCTAGAATCTCGTCAAAACAGCCCCTACATGACCTGCAATGTTCTTCAGACGTAACATGCATATTTTCATGTTTCCAACCCATAATTATACACCCATAACATTCTTAAACATTTTCCAAAACGTGGGAGGAGAGAATCAAACCTTACTTTGCTGAAAATTTCCCTTAAAAGCTCCTCAATATGCTGAAAATTGATGGGTTGTTAGTCGCCCTATCTTGCTGTCCCAAAAATCCAATTTAAGCTATTAAACACCATTATGTAACCATAGGATACCTTAAATAATTAAATCACAGAATGAAATCGGATGGCTTACCTTGTTTTCCTCCAAGTCGTGGCTGCCCTCTTCCTCTCTCACATTTTTTCCTCTTTTTTTGGCTAGGGAAGCTGAAAAGTGATGTTGATCCAACAATATACATATATATATATATATATATATCCTTAAGAGGGGACACGTGGCATCCCTTAGGGGTGACACATGGCATCCCCCTAGGGTGCCACCTTATCCATGCGCCCACTCACATGAATCCATGTGGCAGCATGGGTTCCACCCCAAGCAGGTGAGTCACCTACTTGGTCCAAGTAGGTGCATCACCTACTTAGTCAAAGTAGGTCCATCACCTACTTGCTTCCAACTAGGTGCTATGCCTCTTTTTGACTCTTTCGTGGGTTCATAATCTCATTTTACTTTAAGAACCTATGTAATCCTTGATATATAAGCTCGACACGCCCTCAAGTCGCTTACTTATGTAATACGTACAAGTTGGTAGCTTACACAAGTAAGTTGAGTCCTACGACTCATTACTTGGCCTTCAACTCCTTCTGGATTCTTATAACTCTATTTCTAACCTTCATACTTATGGTGCATCACATCCTCTCTTCCTTAGAGTTATTTGATAACATTATAGATAACCTTGGTCATGTGTAAACTTTTAAGAATTTAAGAAAGCTTTTCAAAGTACAAAAGTATGGGGCATAACATCCTTCCCCCCTTTAGAACATTCATCCTCGAATGTTAACTAGTCTCATAAGGTCTTGTGAGGACTTTAGGAATTCTTTGTAATAGTTTTCGTCCATAGTCCTTTTATTCATCAACTCAACTAATCTAGGAGTTTAGACTTCCTATAGACATAGGGAACCTATGTTCCCAATCCCTTCCCGAATGATATCCAGCGGTTAGGTGTAAATTGAACTTCCCTTCTAAGATAATAGATATGGGAACTCCATGAAATCTTATTGTTTTTATGCTATAACATCTCGCATAACCCTCAGCTGAATATGCCTTTCTAACTGGAAGGGAATGGGTTGATTCTGTCAGCCCATCTATCATAACCCATATGAATTCATACTTCCTTAGAATGCGAGGTCATCCATACTCATAGTTTAGTCAAATCTCATTCTTATTATGGACAAGGCATACTACAACTCTATATCTCATTCTTCTTTTATTTCTAGGAAAATTTGGGCAGAGTTTCCTCTATATTTCTTACTATCTCAAACCTGCACGCAGAAAATGCTAGCAATGCCTCATAGGTATAACACATATATTCATATCATATCGCATCATATCCACACAGGGCGACCAATATCAGCAGTATAAAAATGGACTTACCTTGTATGTCCACTCGAACTGCACCTGTTGCACTTTCCTATTTACTTTCCCTTTCACCTTTCAACTTTACATGTCAATCCTATTTCCACACCTTACCTGACATATCTCCTACGTGCCTCTACTTACCTACGTGCTCTATAACTTCCAATATCGCCAGTTACTTTCTTCTATTGATGTTGTCCTTCCACTGAAATCACAGGTTATTATAAGGAATTTTATTCCCTATGACTCGACTCTATCGCACAATCTCAAATATGAAAGAAAGTAACATACTAAATGTCCTGTAGCCTCCTGTCTATAGATGTAGTGCACAACACACCAATAAACAAGATTCTACAAGACACGGTCTGTAGACACTCCGAGGACAAACTGCTATGATACTGCTTCTGTCATGACCCAACCCTGTGGCCTCGACTAAGGTTCGACCTGGACCTCTATATATGTATCTATCAGCTATAATCAAGTTGAACCGTGTGTGATGTGATACTATACACAAAAATCCCAATGGGTCAAAACTTTTTCATGTACCTGTATCCTATTTCCCCTATATCATAAGATGAAAGGACAGGCAAGCCGACAAGGCTGCAATAACAAAATAACCTTTACAACACGACATAAATGCATAGCTGAAACAAACTTATAAATAACTCATATACATATGTTTACAGACCTCTAAGAATAGTAATGGTAACATTAGGCGGGATATGGCTCCCGCCGTACCCCTGAGTAAACAAATATATACATGGGAGGAAAATTACCCAAAGGCTAGGCACCGAAACAGTGGAGCACTTCCAACATATATGAGCAAAACTCCTAAGCAAGCGGATCTTCGATAGGACCATCTCTACCTACGGGCATGAAATGCAGCCCCCCAAAGAAAGAGGGTCAGTATGATACATGTACTGAGTATATAAAGCATAACATAGTATAAGTGAGATTACAGCAAAAGTAACGGTACAGGAATCAAGTAAAACATTTAACAATGCACTGCACCTGCATCTTAAAAATGAAGGCATGTATATCATCCTCCCATACAGTACCCAACCCACTGTGGGACTCGGTGTTATCATATCATCACGTATATTATTTCATCATGTCATCGTATACAGGATCATATCATTGTATATGGCATAATCTTATATGTCATCATAGTATATCCAGTCCACTATAGGGCTCTGGGTCACAAATGTATTCCTATATTTTCATATGCATGCCTACATAAAGTATCTGACCCATCATGCAACTCAGTGTCAGAAAGTTTTATAAGGTCATCATATGTATACATGTGTCGTACCCGACCTTCTATGAGGGACTCGGTCAACAATCATACTATCATAATAGTCATACCATCATATGTCATACCTGGCCCTTTATGGTACTCGGCCGCACCCGACCCTTTATGGGACTCGGTGAATGCTCATATCATCATATAACGTACCCATCACTTTATAGGACTCGGTCATACCCATTGCTTTATGGGACTCAGTGAATAATCATGTCATCATATATCGTAATCGACCCTTTATGGGACTCAGTCATACCCAGCCCTTCATGGGACTCGGTGGAAGATGTATTAATAGAATACACAAGTAGAGTAGTGAGTAACCATATGCAATTAGCTCATCATCTGAGAGTCGGTATAATAATCATCATGAACTATCATTTAAGGATCAAAATGATCATCATCCCAAGTATCCTCTAAATGCCATTAGGGGCCATATCAAATGGAGTCTCATGAATCATAGACTTGTATTAATACACTACCAAAAAGCTTATGAAATTAGAGACACCTGTCACTATAGAGTCCTTAGTCACGGGAGCTTATACATTCAATTACTATTTCACATATACAAGGCTCGAGGGTGATAGCTCAACTACCTTAAGATCCTTAGCATTTAGAAGTGCACACGAGTCACGTGTTATACTCGGAACTTACAACTAAAGCTTCACATACCTTGTCTGACTTACTCCTTATCCTGTTCGCATCGTCGTCCTTTGAACCTATCCAATAAGAGAGTAATATGCATATCAACTCTTCTTAACTTTCAAGCATATTAGGTTACACCTTAGTATTAATAGAATCTATTTCCTTAGTCGTTTCCTCGACTAGTTCTTTAGTTTGTTAAGGCGTTAATGAAAATTGGGCAGCACCTCCCCTATAATGTGTCCTATATGAATTTCCAATCAGGTCCCTAAGACCTACATCCAACCTACAACAATAACCTGCAGCAATTCACACCAACAATATACAACATAAACTCCTAACGACTTATTCAAAAATACGATATTACAATAGGGTGTCTAGCCTTTATTTTGTAATGCCTTTAATTATACGCAATGGGGGGTCATATGGCTTCTACCAGCACCACCCTAACCCACATTAGAACATGTTTAGGCCCTGCAACAACAATCCACACCCCTGCAGCAGCACCTCACAAAAGCAATACTTTATTTGGACGACAATTCAACTATAGCGACTCCAACTTAGTTTGTCTTCAACGCCCAGCATTTCTATACTATTTTCACGTTTCCAGCAACACACACAAGGTGTATAATACACTCCATAATAATAACATAAAGTCCAAATTGAAAGGATAAACATTACCTTACCCGAAATTGGCCAAAATTGTCAAATCGCAACTCGGAACATCTTCAACGCGTTGAACTTGAACGGGCTATTTGTGCAACTTCCTCGCTTCCCCAAATTGGATTTTCTCATTATTAAACATCGTTATATAACCACGTGATACCATAACTAATTAATTCACGGAATGAAACGCAGAGGCTTACCTCCAATAGGCCTAACCTGTAGCCTCTCTCTCTTGTCTCCAACGTTTTTTTCTTCTTGTTTCTTCCAAGTTTCCGATTATAAATTTGAAGTTTTGGTTCCGTAGACATCGTAAAATACATATATACATATCAACATACTTAAGGAACACCGTATATAATTAATTCACGAAGGAAACTTGGAAAACTTACCTTTAAGCTTCCAAAGCCATGGCTGCCTCTCTCTCACGTTTTCTCCCTATGCTTAGCTGATGTTTTTGGATAATTGAACAAATGAAGAGTCATATACACATATATATATGAGGTGACACGTGTCATACCCTAAGGGTGATATGTGTCAGGCCCTTATTGGGTCACCTCAACCATGCGACCAATAGGGTGCTGCCACATGGCAGTGGGGTCCATCTCCCCCAAGCAGGTGGGTCACTTGCCTGCTTGAGGTGCTGCCACATGTCACCCTGCTAGGCTTCCATGTGTCTAATTTTTTTCCTCCCTCGTGGGTTCGTAATATCATCTTATTTTAAGAGCCTATATAATCCATGCTACGCAAGCTTGGTACGTACTCCAATAGCTTAAGTATGTAAGACTTCCAAGTTGGTAGCTTACGTAGGTAAATCGAGTCCTACGACTCATTACTTGGCCTCCAATTCCTTCCAGATTCTTATGATTCCATTCCTAACCTTTTCTACTACAGGGTATCACATCCTCCCCTCCTTGGAGTCATTTGATAGCGTCGTAGCATATCCGGCTCACATGATAATGTCCAAGGAACTTATGAGACATTTTGAGTTTAAAAAGGGTTGGGTGTAACATCCTTCCCCCCTTTAGGACTTCATCCCCGAATGTTAGACAAAACATCTCTTAGCACCTTTTACAAATCGTAGGGAGATTCTTTGCAACTTTCTTAACCCATACTTCCATACCAATACTTCATATACATGTTCCAGGAATTGGGGTTACCTGTAATTATTGGCTACAGGTGAGAATACTTGTGTTTCATGTTCTCTTCAGTTTCCCCGGTCATCCTCTTTTTGGTTTTGGTTTTTTTTTCCCACCGTATCTTGATGGAAGGCACGTCTTTAGTCTACAATCTTCCTGTTTGCCGATCTAAGATAGCGATAGGTTTTTCCTAGAAGGATTCCGTCTTCTGGACACCATCTATAGAATATACCTTGGGTGGCTCGTCAGTACCTTTATGAAGCATCTCCATCTGAAGGACTGGGCGTATACTTTTCAAATGAGCTGGTAAGTTCAACTTACCAGCTATATTGCCCACCTTATGAGTAACTTGATACAGTCTAATATATTCCGGGTTAAATTTCCTTTTCTAGGTGACTCTGTTATGACCATATAATTATCAATATGAACTCTTTATGTCGATGTCGATTATCTGTATATTATTTCTGCCGACTCTGGGTTGTTAGTCACTAGTTTGCTTAATCCTGTTTGGCCTACCAGCTTAGTCTTTTCCCCAACAGGGGGACTTATACACTCTGCCTTACAATATCTTGTAGGGGGTCATCTGGATACTGGAATGGTAGCCCTTCTCGTAGGTAAATTCAACAAGTGGTGGACGATCATCTCAGTTACTCTTAAAGCCAACCATATAAGCTCGCAATATATTTTCTAGCATTTGATAGTATGCTCAATCTATTCAGCAGCCCGAGGAAAAGGCGGTACGAAGGCCTGTCTGTGCTCCTGACCTCTTCTTTGACTACGGTCCAAACGTTAATCATAATTGAAGTCCTTCTATATAAGATATTAGCTAGGGAAACCTCCTGGAACCTTACTATCTCCATGTTCTACAACTCTACCTAATTTTGGCTGCCTAGGTGCCCTTGCTTAAAAGCAAATGGGCTGATTCGTTAGACTCGTATGGTCCTTCTCGACTCTTTTCAGAACTGTAATTGGCATCCTATCATTTTGGTCCTTCTTCTCCTCTTTCTTTCCGCTCCTTAGGGTTGGCTACCTAATAATGCTGCAGTCCCCTCATTAAATGGCTCTCATAGTCGTTATGTGCTTTGTCTAACATGATCTGGTATAATCCCACTAAAATTTCTTCCCTTATCCTACATTCGATGTCGGGGGAGATATTTGGTCCACTCGTGGCCATGTGTTACTTCACCCATAGTACTAATTACATCTCGATAGTTTGACTTAACCTATCTTTAAATCTCTCGATAGTTAATTAGCACTTGGGCTCTCTTGCCTAGGAAATTAGTTATGGGCACTCCGTAAGGTCCTACCACTCTTTTACTTTATAACTTTACACCTTCTCAGTGGAGTAGGTAACCTGTGATCGAAGGAGAAGGGACTAATATCGTTAATTCAAAGGTAACATTCCCTTTAGATCCATCTGTCGATGGAGTGTGAAGTGAGTCTTGTAGTCCAAGTCATACTATGGAATTTTTGACCTTGGGTATTACTTCCTGTCATCCGTAAGTTACATCAGCTGGTATCCTTACCTTTTGGGTTTTGCTTTTTCTCGCCCTCCGAGTTGGCTGCCAAGTAGTGTCGAAATTCCCTCGCCCACTGGCCCATATAACCCTTCGGTGGTTTGCCTCTTATTGACAGGTACTATGTTGAAGAACTGTGGCATTCGAGTGTGTCATCAGTTAGTAATTAGATAATCCTTCTTATTTTGCTTAAGCCCTTGTTACAATTGCCTTAACGTATCTTATAATACTCTGGGTACATAATCTCATATCATTTCTCTGTCGCTAGTTCAAATTCTTTCATCTCGTGTGATCATACCAGCACTAACGCATTAAGTTCCATCAGAATTTCGAAGTTAAGTGTGCTGGGGCGAGAGTAATATTGGGATGGGTGACCTCTCTGGGAAGTCTTCATGTTTCGTTTCATTGTATTCCTTGCCATAATGTATGGGGCACTCAACTTAGCTCCAGATTTACCTTAGCGTTGTCTCTCAAGTCTTTATGTTTTACCCTGTCCTTTTGTTTGTAATCTTGCATCCAGTATCGGCGTAGACCTTTAGCTCCACTATCCTCTATTCACTTTGTGTTCTCCTCATTTTCTACCATAGGAGGCTTTCTATTCCTTTTGCTTTGGTTGTTTATCTATCGCAACATCATTTGCGACTAACTCTATAACCAATGTTTTGGCTTTTGGTCTAGCATGCTCTCATTATCCTTCGTAACATCTCTTAAATTGGTTGATATCCTTTCATGGTTACACTCTTGTGTTTTTATACGCAGCCGCCTTCTAGTGTTATGTTGTTTAGGGTCTCATCACAAACTTCTTAACGCTGCCTTATGTAGTATTTTGGCTTCTATCCAATCGTTGGTAGCTTCTGGACCTTTCCAACTTAACGTGGTTCAGTAAGATATCTTGTTGATGTTTAGAAGTCTGTCTCAAATATATTGCCACATCAGTTGCCTCCTCCTACTTTGGCCATTTTCTCATTAACTTCCCCCCCTTAAGAGGGTACTCGTACTCTCATTTATTGGTGCCTATAAGTGTTCTAACTTCAATTAGGCAGTGCTAGTATTTCGACGATAACTATTTAAGGTATTCTTGAAGTAATAGCTTTATCCCAACCTATATCCTTTGCTTCTTGGGGCGAATAGGAGTTGTGCCATTTATTCCTTAAGTTTTCCATCCTCGTCCCTTAAGGGTTCCACCATTTTAGGGGCGACGTTGTGCATACGCGCTATTCTTTTATATCTTAAGCTCCATACCCTTACTTCATACTCAACACAAGCTGTAAACTTAGTTAGCCTCTACCAAGGGCGCCTTATTAGCGGTCTCACTTTATCCCTGTATAATTATATCACCCTGTTCAATTCATACTTACATATCGATATTCCTCTTTTAGTTCGTATTCATACTCATCCCCTGACATCTCTTTGAGGTGCTTCTGTTAGTAGTTCTTTCCCCAATTAGTCGGTGGAGAACTATAAACTGTTATCATAAACCATTTTCCAACCATTGTTGGAAGAAATCAGAACCTCCTAAACATCACAGTACTTCCCTTTTAATACTTGACCTACCTTGTCTCCTTCCAAGTTTATCCTCAAATTATGAACAACTTATCTAATTTACAATTAGGAGTTGGGGCTTGGCACTTTTCAAAAAGAGTAAAACTCATTCGCGGGACATCTTATCCTTTATCCTGCCCTTTATTTATCTTCCTACAGTATAAATACGGCTGGAGATACCGTAGTCTGAACTTTCTACTTAAATAAGCTTTTATTGCTCTGAAATAAAATTCTGTAAGTGAAAAGGATGCCCCTTATCAACGACCTGAAGGGCACCTCTTACAGCTTTAGTTAAACACGGTTGGGGTGCTTGGCATCAATTTCTCAGACATCTAAAAAAATCTATGTTCCATTCCCTTTTCCTTGTTCTAGGAAAATTTCGGCAGAGTTCCCTCTATACCTCTTACTATTCCAACCTACACGCAAAAACAAAATACCAACAATGACTCACAGGGCCAACACATATATATATATATTCGTGTCATGTCATATTACTGCCACAATGCCTCACAGGGCCAATATATACATGTGTTTATCACATTTCCTATTACAGCCACACAGGGCCTTCTACACTATCTCCAAACAACACTGACAAAATTACCCCATATAGTTAACAAAACTTTCATTATCCTATGCCTGTAGCTCATTTAGTCCCTTGTTCGTCCCGGTGACCTAGGAGGTAAAGTATACTCTTCCTCCTCATCTGTGTACCATCTACTTATCTGTCCTTCATCATCTTCCTCGCTTGAGTCCATAAGACACAAATAACCCGGCAACCTCTAGTTTACCGACGTCCAAGATAAGGGACTTGAGTATGCAGTAACACTTATCGTAGAAGCCGGCCTGACATAGTGCTCCGTCATCAAAGCAACTGGCGGGGCTTCCGGAACAACTTCCTGAATCATTGGACATTCTGGGACTATCGCCGTTGGGCCTCCCAGAATCAGCCTTACTCGTATACTGGGAGTCCTCTGAAGGGTCGGTCTCGATCGAATAACTGGGGTCCTCTGAGGGGTCAGTCTCAATAGAATAGCTCAGACTCTTCCTACTCGGTCTTGGAGCCAGAGATCTCAGCCCCAAAGGTCCCCTGGGGGCCTTTCCCATACACCCTCCACTGTTTGGAGCTCATTTTTCCATCCTTTACCCCGATCTGTACATAATCATGAGAAAATACATTAGAAACAATTTCCTTTTTAGAGACATTACCGTACAAATAACAGTTTATTAAGGAGGGATTGTCCTAACGACATCTTAAATGCCCTGTAGCTTCCTGTTTATACATGTGGCCAGCAACAGATTGATAACCAAGACTCTACTAGACATGGTCTGCAGACACTCCAAGGACGAACTGCTCTGATACCACTTCTGTCATGACCCAACCCCGCAGGCCGCAATTAGGGTTCGATCTGGACCCTCGTATATATATCTATCAGCTGTGGTCATATTGAACTGTAAATAAAATAATATCATGTAACAGAGCCCCACTAGGCGATAACATTTTCATAAACCTGTAGCCCTTTTTGTTTGTATCACAACATGACAGGGCACGCAAGCCGACAAGGCTGCCATGACACATTAACATATATCATATATCATGTAGGCCCAACTTATGCAAACTGACACAGACAACCCACATATACATATATCTACATACCTCTAAGAATAGTAACAGCAACATATGGTGGAACAGGGCCCCCGTCGTACCCCTGAATGCACAAATATATACATTAAGTGACCAGTATCAAATATTAGCCTCCAGAACAGTGAAGCACTTCTGATATAGTTGAGAGGAACTCCTAAGCTGATGGATCTCCAGAATGAACATCTGTACCTGCGAGCATGAAATGCAGCCCCCCGAGAAAAGAGGGGTCAGTACGATATATGTACTGAGTATGTAAAGCATAACACATCGTAACTGAGACCATAAATGAAATAGGGATGCAGGGGAAAAGTATACCAATTAACAAATTACTCTACCTGCACCTTAGGACACGTAATCCTATACACCATCATATACTGTACCTGGTCCTTTAGTAAAATCGGTGTTATAGTCATATTCTCATATTCACATATCATCGTATCATCATGCATTTCATTTTATGATATCATTGTATATAGTATCATATCATTGTATATGGTATCACATCATCGTATACGGTATCATATCCTCGTACAAGGTATAATCTTATCACGCATGTCATCATATTACACCTGGTTCACTATGGGGATCGGGGTCACAATGTATCTCTTTAATCTCATAAGCATGCCTACATAAAGTACAGCTGGCCTGGGACTCGGTGAATAATCATATTGTCATAACATATAACATATATCACACCTCACGTACGACATCGTCTCCTTGTGTGTGGAAATATACACATCCGGCCAGGGACGCAGTGAAAGAAGTAGTAAAACTGTGCACGATAATGTTCTCGGCCCATCATGGGACTTGAGGAAGGATGGGTTACAGTATGCACGAGTAGATTAGTGAGAAACCATATGCAACGAAGTCATTATTCGAGACTCGATGAAATAGTCAAGTGAAACTTCACCTAAAGACTAGGGGAGTAATTATCCGAAGTACCCCTTTAGATATCATTAGGGCTTACATCAGTTGGGGCTTCAGGGATCACGGACACGCATCAAGATAATGCCACACCATTTATGTTATCAGAGATATAGTCTATGCAACCTGAACCACAATTTGTCTAGTCTAAGACTCAACTTATGCAATCAAAGGCATTTATCATTTCAAATACTTTAAAAAGAGGAGTTGGTACGTCCACATACTATTCTTGATATAGCAGGCACAAGAATAGTAGTTTGACTACTTTCAGACTCTTAATGTTCAGAAGTGATTACAAGTCACGAGTTACTCTCAGAGCTCATAAATGGAATAACCTCTAAACCCATATCATATATCGTTTTACTTAAAATTAAGTCATTCTAAAGGAAAGAAGAGATAGGCTTTACATGTACTAGTTTTCATCACATAGAAGACTTAAAGGCAACGACTCAACTATTGCAGGAGTTCTAATATCAAGAAGTAAATGAGTGTCTCAACTCATACTCAGGTCTTTACGAATGGATTGAATCCCAAATATCATATACATAGCATTTATAGCTTACATCTAAGACATGCCAAAAGAAAAGAAGAATAGCTCTACATACTTATTCCAAAAACACGCCAAAAGAAAGCTTCACATACCTTGTCTGACTTACTCCTTATCCTGTTCGCCTCGTCTTCCTTTGAACCTATCCAACAGGAGAGTAATATGCATATCAACTCTTCTTAACTTTCCAGTATCTTAGGTTACACCTTAGTATTAATGGAATCTATTTCCTTAGTCGTTTCCTCGACTAGTTCTTTAGTTTGTTAAGGCGTTAACGAAAATTGGGCAGCACCTCCCCTATAATGTGTCCTATCCGAATTTCAAATTAGTTCCCTAATACCTATAGCCAACAAGCAAAAACAACCTGCAGCAATTCACACCAACAATATACAACATAAACTCCTAACGATTTATTCAAAAATACGATATCACAATAGGGCGTCTAGCCTTTATTTTGTAACGTCTTTAATTATACGCAATGGGGGGTCATGTGGCTTCTACAAGAAGAACCCTAACCCACATTAGAACATATTTAGGCCCTGCAACAACAAGCCACACCCCTGCAGCAGCACATCACAAGTGCAATACTTTATTTCGACGACAATTCAACTGTAGCGACTCTAATTTAGTTTTTCTTCAACGCCCAGCATTTCTATACTATTTTCACATTTCCAGCCACACACAAAAGGTGTATAATACATTCCATAACAATAACATAAAGTCCAAATTGAAAGGATAAGCATTACCTTACCCAAAATTGGTAAAAATTGTCAAATCGCAACTCAGAACTTTTTCAACGCGCTGAACTTGAGCGGGCTGTTTGTGCGACTTCCTCGCTTCCCCAAATTGGATTTTCTCATTATTAAACATAGTCATATAACCACGGGATACCATAACTAATTAATTCATAGAACGAAATGCTGAGGCTTACCTCCAATAGGCCTAACCCGTAGCCCCTCTCTCTTGTCTCCAATGTTTTTCTCTTCTTCTTTCTTCCAAGTTTCCAATTATGAAGCTGAATTTTTGGTTCCGTAGACATTGTGAAATACATATATACATATCCACGTGCTTAAGGAACACCGTATATAATTAATTTACGGAGGAAACTTGGAAAACTTACCTTTAAGCTTCCAAAGCCATGGCTGCCTCTCTCTCACGTTTTCTCTCTATGCTTTGCTGATGCTTTTGGATAATTGAACAAATGAAGAGTCATATACACATATATATATGAGGTGACATGTGTCAGCCCCTAAGGGTGAGACTTCTTTCATTTGAAGGAGCTCTTTTCTTTCCAGTCATTTCTTTATTATTTAGTAGTTCTTTGAGATAGCCATGGGATTGTATTGGCATATTTTTATGAGTTAGTTAGAGGCTTCATAGACAGAGTAGAGTTGCGTAGAAGGATTCTTTCAGAGTCTATTTTTTAAAACATAATTTCATAATTCAGTTTATAAAACTGAGTTCCATTATACTTTGAGTATTTTTAATCTATTGTTTATTTATTAATGATTATGTTTCTAACTTCCCACTTGAGTTAATTATCTATTAGTTGAGTCTTCTGCTTAGTGGTTGAATGTGTGATTAGACCAAGTAGTTCGCTTATGAAGTAATTAGGAAACAGTTCATTACCAGATAGGGGGAGAAACTATCTCTATTATCAACGCCTTACCCCAAAATATGTCATCTCAACTCCCAACAAGCACAGTGAAGCCAAATCTATGGCTATAATAAGTGTAAAGGTACACCAACTGTAATTAGCCCTACCGAAAGCTACACCTAGCTATAAGGGCAATGAACACCTGCTAAACTACCTAAGGCTCAAACCTAGGCTAAGGCCATCAATATCAATTCAAAAAATGGTAATAACACTAAGTCAATACAATAATTAAAGCCCATACCCTAAACTAAGGGTTTTATAGGACCATTCTAGTCTAAATTCCAATCAAGAATCAAGAAATGGAATAAAAGGAGGAAAACTCTAATCTAGGAAATAACAACCTAAGTCACATGTAATACATTCTCGATAATATCTAATAAAGCCTAGTCAAAAGAAAGTGACTGTAGCCTAGCTCGAAGCCAATCACGCCACTTTGAATCCTCCAAATTAAAGATTTTGACCTCGGAATCACCTCTATTTGCTGCCACAGTAACAAAATATTGATCACGATATCAATACAAATAATTTGACATAAAATTCACATTTTTCAAAGACGAACCCAAAATCGGGTCCAAAATGGAATTATGGAACCCGCATCGGTGATCCCAAATTCAACTCCATAAATTGGTGAATTTGAGCTTAGTGAACTTGTGTTCCAAAATGCAACATAATTCGACGCTCAGAACCATGGGAACTAGTCCATACAATAAAACAACCATAAATGGAGAAATCAAGTAAGAGGACAGCCCTTGGGGACAGAAATTACCTCAATGCGATGCTTTCCAATGCTCCCCAACACTCCCATACATAGCCACGAGTTTCACAAGCCACCAACACTTATAATCATCCAATTTAGACACCCACATCTCCCACAATCAAAGTTTGAAGTCCTTAGTAAAAGATGCAATGCGTCTTATCTTTTAACTTAAAGACCAGATAATATTGGCCTTTGTTATCACGGCAAAACCGGCCCAGGATAATAGTGAGAAGGGGATCGGAGCTATCACGACCCAATTCTGTGGGCCATGACTGGTTCTTGAGTTGGACACCCATACGTACCCTTATCCCACTTAGCATGTTAGCAGAATAAACAAAAGTATAAATCAAAAAGGGGTCACTAAAGAGCGCATGACAACAAATAAAGCACAAGAGGGTCGTTAAGGCCATCACAAAACACAAAGTCCAAAACATATATACATAACCCACATCAAAAGTCTATAGACCTCTACAAAATGATAGCTTAGTCATATGACGGGACAGGGCCCCATCGTACCCTTAACCAACATGTACAAATGTACAACAGAAAAGTTAGTACCAAAATAAGGCTACGGACAAAAGAGCACTGCCAACCAATAGAATGGATGTCCTAAGCAAGTGAATAAGAAAACCAAGCATCGGTACCTGCGGGCATGTAACGCAGCCTCCGAAGAAAGGGGGTCAGTACGGATAATGTATCGAGTATGTAAAACATAGACTATAATAGGTAAAGCCATTACCAGAATAAAAGGTGCAAAAATGACAAAATATCTAGAATATCAAAATATTTTTCATAACCACAGATAATGTATGCAGAAAAACATATGCCATATCCAGCCCCATTATGGGACTCGGTGAACAAATCATGGTCGCCGCCCCACTACTAGCGCCACAACACATTATAACTCCTGAGTAGAGAATAACTATGTAACAAATTATATCATATCAGATGGTCATATCATATCATATCATATCATATGTGTACATAGCACATCATAACTCCACAAATCAAACCCATATACAGGGCGTACCTACCCTCTCACACCGGGGCATGGCAAACAATGTAGAGAAGTATGCACGATAATAAAACCTGACCCAGGCTCTGTGAATGAAGCATTGAGGCATCCATGAGTTGAGTAGTGAGAAACTAAATACACTTTAAATCATTTTTGAGACTCGATGGAGTTAACAAAATGAGCTATTATTCAAAAATCAAGATGAATTGTATCAAGTACCTTTTGAATATCACTATGAGTTATATCCAAATAGAACTTTTGGAATCATATGCATATATCTAGGCATGATAAAATATACTTTGGAAAATCAAAAAGTTGTCCATCCTAGCAGCTCTACGAATAGGAACTTCCTTGGAATCATATAAAAGGCATATACTTGTTTCATAAAAACCATGCCAAAAAAGAAGATTAGCTTTATATATTTTTGTCAAAAATGCCAAGAGAAAGATTGGTTAGGTTTACATACTTATTCCAAAGACATGCCAAAATAAGGAATGGTAAGCTTTACATACTTATGCCAAAGTCATGCCAAAAGAAGGAACGGTTAGCTTTACATACCTCTTATGGATTATTCTTAACCACGTTCACCTCATCATCTTTTGAACCTATTTAACATGAGAGTAACACTAATATTACCTTTCACTTTCCAATTTCCAACTCTACACCCAAGTACTCATAGGAGTTATTTCCTTATCCATTACCCTCGACTAGTTTGTTACTAGTTCCCAATCTACCGAAAATTGGGCAACATCTCCCCTATAACTTCAACATCCCTGAGATTTCAACTCAGCCACAATATCAACAACCATATCAAAAAAAACAACCAACATCATATTTACACATAAATCACTTCAACCTTACACAATACAAGCTTCAAACAACTAGCTCCAAACTACGATACAAATATAGAGTTTTTAATCTTTATTTTGCCAAATCTTTAACCATAACAAATGGAGGGTCATGTAGCTGAAACGAGAAGAAACCACACCCTTTTTAAAATACTTTAAATCCCTGCAACACCCAACCCAACCAGCTGCACCCGCAGCACCACAACGACAACCCACTACTCGACTTCGATTTAGCTATAACGACTTCAATTTAGTTTGTTTCTAACATCGAGCGTCCTTATAACATTTTTCCACTTCCAACCTCATTCAAGACATGCAATATATATCATACCTTCATCATAAACTCCAGTTTAAAGGGGAAAACTTTACCTTACCCAAAACTCGCCAAAACTTGCCGGAACACGCCTTGAAATTTCCTTTAGCGCAGCTGAAACTTCGCGGCTGTTTGTTAATGTTTTGGGGCTGATACAAACTATAAATTTACATTAAAAATACCTTAATAACATCATTATATACCCTAGATAATTAATTCACAGAATGGTATCAGAGAACTTACCTTTTTCTCCTCCTAAAATTGTAGCTCTTTCTTCTCTCTAGCTTAAGTTTCTCTTCTCTTCTTTTTGTCTAGAACTTTATTGGAGATAAGATGACTTATAGGATAAAGATGAAATTAAATTCATAAATTATAGATATATACATAGGCAACTTTAGGAGGGGACACATGTCATCCCCTAAGTGGTGACACATGTCATGCCCTAAGTGGTGATATATGTCAATCCCTAATTGGGCCTACACATCCCTTCCTCCAGTCACAGGCTGCCACGTGGCATGTGGGATCCACCATCCTTTCTCCAGCAACTTCCATATGGCACTCTCTCATGCTGCCACATGGCACTCTCTCATGCTGCCACAGGGCACTCTCTTTTCCCCCTCGTGGGTTTATAATCTCGTCTTACTTTACGAACCTTTATAATCCTTCCTATGTAGGCTTGGTATGTTCTCAAGTAACTTAAGTATGTAAGATTCCAAGTCAGTAGCATACGTACGTAAGTCGAGTCCTACGACTCATTACATGGCCAACAACTTCTTCCGAATTCTTATAATCATATTTCCAATCTTCCCTACTATGGGTATCACATTCTTCCTTCCTTAAAGTTATTTGATAGTGTTATAGCTTATTCATCTCACATGGTAACTTTTAAGAAGCTTAAAAACCCTTCAAGAAACTTAAGACGTTTAAGAAGCTTAAAAATCTTTCAAGAAACTCAAAATCGTCTTAAGGTACAAAAGTCTTTCAAGAAACAAAAGTACGGGGTATAATATTTTTCCCCACTTTGAAATATTCATCCTCGAATGTTAACTTGTCTTATAGGGTTTTACGAGGATTTTCGAGAGTTCTCCATAACCGTTGTTTTCCAATCCGTTTAGAAGTTTAGACTACCTTTGGATATAGGGAACAAGTACACATATCTCTTCTCTACCTCTCTATAACGTATCCAAAATATTATAACTGTATTGTCCTCATTGAACCCTTATTCCTTTTACCACGTACTTACTCACTTGTCCCTATATGTAACACATACATATTTATAGGTTGCATAACCCTACCAGTACAACCTGTATGAGGTAGACGTAGTCTTTTCATCTTCGGGTTCATTCTGCTTCACCTATCTCATTCACAGTGAAACTCGATTGTCCCATATTATCATACTTCTTTCTTTTCTTTTATTCACTCCTTGCTCTTCTCACTTCCAATCATAGGAGGATTGTTGTCCCTTTTCCTTGGTTATTTATCTATCACAGCATCATTTGCAACCAACGCTATAGCCAACATCTTGGCTTTTGACCCCGCATGGTATCGTTATCCTTCAAACAATCTCTTGAGTTATTTGATACCCTTCCCTGGTCGTACCCTTTATTTTTTATACACACCCATCTTCTAATGTTATGTCGTGTAGGGTTTTACCAAAAACTTCTTTACACCGCCTTAAATACCATTCTGACTTCTATCCCATTATTGTTGGCTTTCAGCCCTTTTAACTTGCTTCAGCATGGGATCTTCTTGAAGTTTAAACATCCATGTCTGCTATATTGCCGTATCCACTATTTTCATCTTGCCCGTGCATTCTTCTCATCCGCTTCCCCCCTTAAGAGGGGTATTTATACCTTTGCCCGTGTAGGAGTAGTTTTATCCTAACCTATATCTTTTTTTTCTTGGGATGAAGGCATATTGCACCATTTGTTCCTTAAGTTTAGAGTCTTTTTCTCTTAAGGATTCCACTATTGTCGGGTGACGTTGTGTGCACGCACCACTCCTTTACACCTTATACCCCTTGCCCTTACTGTGTACCCAACACCGGCTTCTAATTTTCTCAACAACATACCAAGTTCTCTTCAATCAGGGCCTTTTCTTATAACCATGTAGTCATATTGCACTTTTAAGTTTATAATGCATGTTCCCTATTCGTTTCGTATTTGCATTCATTTAATCATATTTATCTTGGGTTCTTCCGTAGATTTCTTTTATCATTTATCCCTCTATGTCTATCTTTTATTCCGAACAAGAGGGATCTTATACTAACTCTATATTATTTGTAATTCATTACTTCCACATAATCCTTTTTCTCATTTCCAAAATGTATATACATAACCCACATCACAAGTCTATAGACCTCTATAGAATGATAGCCTAGTCATTTGATGGGACAGGGCACTATCATACCCTTAACCAACATGTAAAAATGTATAATAGAAAAGTTAGTACCAAAATAGGGCTACGAACAAAAGAGCACTGCCAACAAATAGGGTGGATGTCCTAAGGGAGCGGATCAGCAAACTAAGCATCTGTACCTGCGGGCATGTAACGCAGCCACTGAAAAAAGGGGGTCAGTATGGACAATGTACCGAGTATGTAAAGCATGGACTATAATAGTAAAGCCATTACCAAAAAAGAAGGTGCAAAAATGAGCAAAATATCTAAAATATCAAAATGTTTTTCATAACCACAGATAATGTATGCATAAAAACATTTGCCATATCCAACCCAATTATGCGACTCGATGAACAAATCGTGGTCCCCGCCCCATCACTAGTGCCACAGGAAATCATAACTATAGAGTAGAAAATATCTCCAAAATAAATAATATCGTATAAGATGGTCATATCAGATCATATCATATCATATGTGTATATAGCACATCATAACTCGACAAATCAAACCCATGTACAGGGCGTACTTGCCTCCTCACGTCGGGGCACGACGAATGATGCAGAGAAGTAAGCACGATAATAAAACCGGACCCAGGCTAGGTGAAGGAATAATTGAGGCATCTATGAGTGGAGTAGTGAGAAACTAAATGCACTTTAAATTATTTTTGAGACTCGATGGAGTTAACAAAATGGGCTATTATTCAAAAATCAAGACAAGAGTCGTATCAAGTACGTCTTAAATATCACTATGAATTATATCTAAATAGAACTTTTGGAATCATATACATGTATCTAGGCACGATAAAATATCCTTTGGAAAATTAAGAAGTTGGCCATCCTAGCGGTTCTACGAATAGGAACTTCCTTGGAATCATATAAAAGTCATATTGTTTCATAAAAACCATGCCAAAAAGGAATATTATCTTTATATACTTATTTCAAAACATGCCAACAAAAAGAACGGTTAGCTTTACATACTTATGCCAAAGACATGCTAAAATAAGGAACGGTTAGCTTTACATACCTCTTATGGATTACTCTAACCCACGTTCTCCTCGCCGTCTTTTGAAATTATTTAACATGAGAGTAATACTAAGATTAATAAAATTTCACTTTACAATTTCCAACTCTACATCCACGTATCCATAGGAATCATTTCCTTATCTATTTCCCTTAACTAGCTTATTACTAGCTCCGAAGTTTCCAAAAATTGGGCAGCATCTCCTCTATAACTTCAACATGCCCGAGAATTCAACTCGGCCAAAATATCAAAAACCATACCAACAACAAAAACCATCAGCATATATATATATATATATATATAAATCACTTCAACATTACCCAATACAACTCCAAACAACTAGCTCCGAACTACGATACTAAAATAGAGTTCTTAGCCTTTATTTCGTAAAGTCTTTTCCCATACGAAACGGAGGGTTGTGAGGCTGAAAACTTAAGAACCCACACCCATTTTTGAGTAATTTCCAGCGCTTCAACACGCAATTAAACAACCCCCAACCTGCAGCACCACAACAATAACACACTACTCCACTTCGATTTCCCTACTACGACTTCAATTTAGTTTATTTCTAACATCAAGCATCCTTATACACTTTTTCCACTTAAAGACTCACTTAATACATATAATATACCCAATAACTACATCATAAACTTTAATTTGAAAGGGAAATCCTTACCTTGCCCAAAACTCGCAAAAACTTGCCGCGGAAATTTTTCTAGTGCAACTGTAACTTTGTGCCTGTTTTTTGTCCGTTTGGAGCTGCTCCTAACCATAAATTTATATTTATAAAACTTTCATGCCTTCTTGGTAGAGTTTTGAGATTGGACAAAGGTATAAGTACCCCCTCCCTCTTAAGGGGGGAAACGGGTGAGAATAATGCAAGGGCAAGATAGGAAGATGAGGGACTCTAATAGGGAACGAACCGATAGTGGTCCATCTTTTGCTAATGCCTTGGTGTTGAGGCCTAACAAGGAAGGATTTCCCTTTTCCCCTTGTGGAAGGTGTAATAGGACTCATCAAGGAGAATGCATGGATGGTAAAGAGGGTTGTCTACAAGTGTAGATATCTGGGGCACAAGATGAGGGATTGTCCGGTGGCTACTAGGAGAGAAAGGGAGATGGCTTGAGCTACTTTATTTGGCATGTTATGAGTTTCCTTTAGTTATGGTAAGGATTGATAAGGATTGGTTTTGTATTCTATATGCCATGATTGACTTGATAACCCAGATGGTTGAGTTGTAGTAACAATAAAGGTGCTAGCCTTCGATGATTCATCCTCATTCACAACAATATTTTAGCTCTTCCATACCATTTCATACGGAAGCATTCCCATGAGGCCGATTTTAAGTTACTCTTTAAGTTGAATTTATAGATCTCATGTTTTATTCATTTTGATGTATTCCCCTCAATCTTTCTAGAGCCTTTCCGATAAGTACCACAATGTGATTCAGTATTTAGGGGTAAGTTTGAGTGATGCTAATAAAGATGGTATTCTTATTTGAAATGATTTGGAATTATGATTAGTAGTGCATGACAAATTGGTGGTTGATGAGAAGATCAAGGTTCTCTCACAAGGCAGAGATATATTATTTTGTTACCAAGATTGCTTAGGAGTTTTGAATATAAATAGCCTAAGTGAAGTGGTATTGAGTGGAACTATAGTTCTTTATAGATGAGTTAGAAAAGATTAGGGGTATAGTGGTTATTCCGCATTGTGATGATTTAAGTATGTTTATTCCATTTAGGCATATAGATGTGAAGGAAGAGCTAGATGAGACCTTGTTGTATGCAATAGATTGGTAAGAGTATATTGGTATGACTTTGGTAGGAATTAATACCAATGAGGATAGAGATGCTAAGGTAGACATGAAAATTCTTAAGTGATGTTGACTTCAAGAGAGACATAAAGTGGTTAGAATGATAGGCCTTAATGTGTGGTTGTAGATATGTGAGTGATTGTAGTAGGATATTGATGACTTCTTATTAAATTGTATGAATTATGAGTCTATTTATGATTATTAGTCTACTTTAATATAAATTGATGATTATTGCATTGAATTGAAGAGTTTTTCCATATTTTTCCTATATTGATCTTTAGGGTTCATGTTATGAATTATTGGTATTTTCGATTATACTTCTAAATGATATTATCTTTATAAATTATATATGGGCTGATATAAAATATACGATCATGCATGTTTTCAAGTAAATTTCATGATTTTCAAGTCAATTGATCATGCATTCATTGTTTATCCTAATTTCCTAGTATGAATTATGATTATGTATTTCAACTATGATCATAAATTATAAGTATGTTTCAAATTATGATTTTCATGCAAATTATAGAAAGGAATACTTAGGGCCCAATGTGGTGCCTTAAGGAATGATATGAATTATGTACGTAGGAATTGTAATGTGGAAGGACAATATCCACATTGCACTTATGTTATGAAAATGAGCTACTCTATAGTTTCAAACCTATGATCATGACTATGATATATGCTCATAATGATTTCTATGCTATGTATGATATTTTCTTTAGAGCTTACCTAGACTCGAGTGGACCTTCAGATAGGCATTCTCTCCCATAGCAAAGGCAAGAGACCCACATTAAGATCCTATTGTCCCATTACTATATGCTACCGTAGGTTAAATGATCACCCGTAGAAGAGGCTTGATTCCTTAAGGGTCATCTGTAGTTGAGGCTCGATCCTTTATGTAGCTTAGTGGATCCACTTAGGCATATAGGAGTCTACCTTTTCAAGTAGTCTCCCCCTTTCCTCCGATGTATGGGTAAACATTGGGACTCTATGATATATCTCGCATTGTCTATGTCGGTTAACAGTCGCTCTCACAAAGGGAAAAAGGTCTCTCACTCAATGTACAAAGTATTTCCTACTATGGCTAATATATATGGATTTCAAAATGACTTTTATCTCCCACATTTATATGGTCCTTTTTATGTTTTAAATGACTAATCCTATACTTTACTTTATATGATAGTCTTATGGTTTATTATACATTGATCCTTCTTAAGACTACTCATGATTTTTACTACTTCTCCTACCATGTTATTTAAAATGGTCATTTGCACAAACATGGTTTTCTATGCATTGTACTGCCTACATACTTAGTAAATTCAAACTTACCAACACATACTTTTTTCCTACATTACATCCCAATATAGAGATGGTCGCTCCATCCTCTTTCCGGGAATAGCTGGTGTTCTATTGAAGATTAGTGTGATGAGTCTTCATGCTTCAAGGGAAACCCGAGTCATTGTTTCCTTTATTGTTGTTCTTAGATAAGATGATGTTTAAAAACTATTCTATGTAGTGTCATTACTTTCTTTGAGGTGAGCTAGGAACATGTCCTAGTCCCTGCCTATGTAGTTATGGAAAAGCATATTGCGCATATGTACAAGGAGTCTATGATGTCATGATTCTCTTTAGATGTGCTATATAGTTAGACTTTTATGAGTTTCTACTTATTTTTTTACCTTATGTATGCTTATGATATGATAAGAGGCTTGGTTGGGTTTCTTCGGAAATTCCAATCATCATGTCATGGCTAGGCCCTATTTCTGGTCGTGACAACATCCATCATTAGAATAAACCAAACCCACACATAAATGTGCCAACCTAAGAACATCTTTGATCAATTCTTTCTTTCCTTTCTCAGCATGTGCAACACTATTCATGGACAACCGACTAAGGGCATCGGCAACTACATTGGTTTTGCCCGAATGGTACAACACACTCATATCATAGTGTTTCCATAATTCAAGCTATATCTTTTGTTGAAGGTTCAAATCTTTTTTCTTAAACACATATTGTAAAGTCTTATGGTCGGTAAACACATCTATATGGACACCATAAAGATAGTGTCTCAAAATCTTCAAGGAAAATACAACCGCCGCTAGCTCCAAGTCATGATGAGGATAATTTTTTTCATGCAGCTTAAGTTTTCTAGAAGCATAAGCTATCACCTTACCATGTTGCATCAATACACAACCAAGAACAACCTTTGAGGTATCGCATTACACTAAAAAACCATCAGATCTTTCCGATAGAGTCAAAATAGGGGCGATTATAAGGCGATCTTTCAATTCTTAGAAACTCTTCCCACAAGCTTCTGACCATTGGAACTTCACTTTATTTTGAGTCAACTTAATCAAAGGTGACGAGATCGATGAAAATCCTTCTATAAATCTTCTTCTATAATATCTGTCTAGGCCCAAGAAACTTCTAATATTCGAAATGGTCAACCGTCTAGGCCAATTCTGAATTGCCTCGGTTTTTTTAGGATCAACCATAATCTCTTTGCTGGACACAATGTGACCAACAAAAGTAACCTCCCTTAGCCAAAACTCACAATTATTGAATTTTGAAAATAATTGCTTGTCTCTTGGAATTTATAATACAATCCTTAAGAGATTAGCATGATCCTCCTCATTTCGAGAATAGACCAAAATATCATCAATAAACCCAATTATGAACATGTCCAAATATTGTTTGAACATCCTATTCATCAAGTCTATGAATGTCGTGGGGGCATTGGCCAAACCAAATGACATAAATAAGAACACACAATTGCCATACCTTGTTCGAAATATTGTCTTGGGAACGTCACACTCCCTCACCCTTACTTGGTGATAGCCCAAACGGAGGTCACTCTTAGATAAATAACTTGCCCCTTGAAATTGGTCAAACAAATTATCTAGCCTCGGAATTGGGTATATATTTTTGATGGTTACTATATTCAATTTCTGGTAGTCAGTGCACATAAGAAGCAAACCATCCTTCTTTCTAACAAAAAATGGGATCCTACTTCAGGATAATTTGAATAATGTGAAGATACAAATGCCCCACGGGGATATACTTGGTCTAATGAAACCTTTGTCTAACAAGTCTTTCAATTGATCCTTTAACTCCTTTAATTCCAATTGAGCCATTTAGTAAGGAGGAATAAAAATGGGTTGAGTACCGAGAAGAAAGTCTATGCTAAAGTCAATTTCCCTTTTAGGAGGAACACTAGATAGATAATAGGGAAACACATCAAAAAACTCATTAATAATGGGGATCGACTCTAGAGTAGGGGCTTCGAAATTAGTATCCCTAACCCTCACAAGATGGTAGATACAATCCTTGGAAATCATTTTCCAAGCTTTAAGGCATGAAATGAATTGACCTTTAAACACGGAATAACTACCCTTCCATTCTAGGACCAGCTTATTAGAAAATTGGAACTTAAACACTCGGGTTCTACAATCAATAGAAGCATAACATTCTTATAGCCAATCCATACTAAGGATAAATCAAAATCGTTCATCTCAATCTCAACTAGATCACATAGAGTAACTTTATGGAAAACTAAAACCGAAAAACTTCTATAGACCCTTTTAGCCATAACCAACTCACCTACAAGAGCATAAATAGAAAATGGCTCTAATAATATTTCGGGGCTAATATCCAAACTCATGACCACATAAGGAGTAATAAAAGGCAAATTTGCACCTGGATCAAGTAAGGCATAAACATCATAGTGAAAGACCCATAACATACCGATAATAACATCGGGAGTCTCCTCTGCCTCTTGCCTACCATGAAGAGCATAAAATTGATTCTTGCATTGATCACCTTTTGGTTATAGTTGAGCACCTTGTTACACTTGGCCTCCAAGTGAAACTTGGCCTTGAGGACAACCATATTTAACCTTACATTCCTTATCATGATGACCCATCTTTCCACATTGATTGTACATATTCAAACCCGCTAGACACTCACTCTTGTATTTTTTGCCAGATTTCTTGCATGCAGGGTTCACTTGGCCAATTGGGGCACCTCCTTGAGGCTTAGGTTGGGCACCCTATTTTTATCAAACCTTAGAGTAGTCGCATTTGAAGATCCTTGACCGGAGTACCTTTGGAGAAAATGAGGATGCCCACTACCTCCAGACTTAACATGAGAGGAATCACCACCATCGGTCCTTACCCTCTTAGACTCCCTAGCACTTCTCTCTTTAAGTTCTCACCCTCTATTTTCTCTTTATCGGTCGTGATTCTAGAGATATCCATTTTTCAAATCAATATGGTTGTCTTACACTCATTAGAAACCATAGCTGACACACTGACACAAACTTTCTCATATGCCCTCTTTGTTCAGCAACTATGAATGGAACATATTTCTAGAACTGGGTGAACTTGAGGGAATACTTCCTCACACTCATACCACCTTGCTTAAGGTTGATGAATTCTTTTACCTTGGCCTCTGTCAAATCCAATGTAAAAAGGTAATCAAGACATACTCTTTTGAACTCTTCCCAAGTCATGGGATCCGCCTCTCTAGGCCTCTCACTCTTCCATTAATGAAACCAAATACGAGCAATACCCTTTAATTGATAAGTAACCAACTCCTTCCTCTTAACCGGGATAACCCCCATAATCTCCACAATTTTGTAAATGCAGTTAACAAGTTCTTATGGATCTTATTCCACCTTAGAACCCCAAAACTCCAAAGGATTCATCATCATGAAATTATGAACTCTTGTTTCCATTGAACTCGTATTTGGGTTCACGGGATCAACCATCTCATGATTAACTTATGTCATCATGGCATGAGAAACTACTTCAAAGGCTTCTCAGAACTTAGTATTGGATACTTCGTCATTCAAGAGTTCATTTGGATTTTGTTCCTCCTCTTCAACCATATTCCTTCGAGTGAGGTATCTTCGTGGAAACACTTTTTTAAAATTGCAAAAAATAAATATTAGAGGGAAAGATTAGAGTACCACTTTATCGCACGACATATTTTATGAAAGTAACGAATTTTCCTAAATTTATTCATAGACTCTTATTAAAGGATATGGCGTGCTTTACACCAATGAACAACACTCTACTTAACATGGCACAACAATTGGGAACTTGAAGGATCCAAACCAAGCCATCTTAGTATATATCGCATACATAAGGTAAAGAAACATAATCAGGATAAGTAAAAGTATCAACTCAACATAGAAGTCAAGGAAATTAAACTCCAATCATAGGTCTAAAATGAACTTACATCAATTTGAAATGTCCAAGCATTCCTCTATTCTAGACTAGCTGGTGGCTTAGGACAAGAGCCTAGCTCACTCGAATTATAAGAGAAAGTGAAAGTAACAATATGAAAGAAAGCTCATGTCCTGAATGAGTGAGAACTCACCAACTCTTGAGAACTAAGAAACTCTAGCCACAAATAGGGTGACCATTGTGCGCCCCTACATTATGAGATAATGTAGGCAAAATATGCGTTAGTACATAAAAGGTACTAAGTATGTGAGTTATGCATGAAGAAGTAATAGGACATGAAAAATATCGCATAGGATGCATAACCAATCATATTAAGCATGAATGAAGCTTAAATGCATTTGAAAACAAATAAAAACTTATGGTCAATGCATCATAAAACTTCATAGTAAATCTAATATGTTTGCATTAAACTTGTGTAGGATAGGACCTTTAATTGACATCTTAAGACCATGCAAGCTATAATATGGAATCTGATGTAACTCCCACATCGAGAAGAGAGAGGATACTTTCCAAGGTAGACTCCATGAGAAACAACTTTAACTTTGTGAGCTATATGTGAATCCACTAGCTAGGCTATAAATGCAACCTACGTGCGCAATGTAGTTTGGGATTTTAGGTTGCTACTAGGATTCACTTAGATAAATAACTATGTGACCGGACCGAACCCCACCTAGAAGTCCTCTTGGTGCTTAGTCAATATCACAACAAAATTCATTAAAACATGATCATAAATATTATAGGGAAAGATAGTAACTACTTATTAATCCATCTTTATAAAACATAATAAGAGTAGCTTATTAACTCTAGTGATTCATAAGAATCCATAAACTTCAGTGAGGATTGTCCTTATCACCATCTTAAGCATAATTTGTGTAAGAGTTGTACTTATCACGCCATAATAACTATCTTGGATCATAATTGATCATCATCATAACTTTCATCATTATGTCATAATCTCAACTTTATTCATAAAAGCTTTCTTTTTAAAATCCTTGAACTCATAATCAACTTATGTAAAATATCTTGCTCCAATTTGACCTAGCTGGCGAGCGATCCCAGTTTGCACCCGGTCTAGTATCTCTTAGGTCGATATCCAATAGCTCTAAAAATTTATCATTGAATATCACAATCATAATTAAAAGTAGCTTTATACATGGGCATTCATAATTAAATTTGAAGTCATGCAATTCCTGTAGAAAATGCTTAGCATAATCAATGATAAAAATTAAAACGAAATTAAAATAGTCCAATGCAATTCATCAAAACTAGGGTTACTAAATAATTGAAAATTCAAGAGATGTTTTGAAGAAAACTTGGGACTCCATGGGTGAAAGAACCCATGGATCAATCCCCACATACCTTTAAGAAATCAACCCAAAATTGAAGAAGAATCTGATTGCTCTTGAAACCCTAGCTTGAAATTTGAAGAAAGGCTTGAGAGGATTTGTGATCTTTCCTTAGTAGAATTTTTGAAGAATGATTTAGAATAGAGGGAATTTTTAAGGGATGGGTAGTGAAAGGATTGAACTTAGCCATAATTGTGTCTAAGTTCATTGAACCAAACTTTGGGAAAACATAAGATTTCCCTTCATTAAACTGAGATTTTGACCTAGAATTCATCTCTACAAATCGTCCTCAAGTTTACGACTCATAGACTTAAGTCATCGTGCAGGCCTGATAAACTTCTGAAAATAGTGCCCTCTAATGTTACATTTATAATTTGTAGTTACAACTCGTCATCTTGATTACTAGTCATCAACTTGACTCATCCTTCATGTCTGAGAAGACCCTGATTTTGGGGTCTCTAAAGTTTAGTTACGAGTCATTGTTATGACTCGTAATCTTCCATGCGAGTCATAAACTTCAATCATACTGCAGGACTGAAAACCTGTAAATTTGAAGGCCTCTAAATTTTTATATTAGTGTCACGACCTAAGCCTAGGTCCTAGACGTGACATGGCAAATGAAGGATTCGGAGATACCTCACCCAAGAATCTTAGTATTTCATTAAGCTTTTCATCGGTAATGATAAATAAACAGGCGAAAACTTAAAGGGATATCGGGATTAAGGGATTTCACATTCATTAAGATTTAAAGTCATTATAAAAATCATACATTTGTCCAACCATACCTTCTACTTTAAAGACTTAGAGGACTAAGACATGTCCCTAGTTCACCCTTAAGATTTAAGTCAAAAATACCAAAATGTAACTCAAGAGTCTATACATAACATAAGCTAGAAAGATAGGTGGGTTGTTCCCATATCATATGAAATCACCAATAATAATAGCCTTCAACGTTAAATCTTAGCCTAGGGAGGACCGTGTGGAGCAACACTGATTCCTACCTAGTGATATCATGTAGGCAGAACTATGCTTTACTACTTTGAATGTACTAAGTATGTAAGCATGCTTTATCATGAAGAACATCAAAGCATTTATAAGAAATATGCATAAGTGAATGCATGCATGAGAAATATCATATGAAACCTTCAAACATTTATTTTGTGGAAAAATGACTATAACCGACATTTAAGACCATGCAAGCTATTACATGGAATTCAACATAATCCCCTACGTTGGCACGGGGAGATTACTTGCCGGGTAGAACTCCGTCAACATTAACATTTCTTTAACTTCAACTTTAATAGCTAATCGTGAATCCACTAGCCTAAAATATCCTAGAAGAGCTCCTATGTTGGTGCATATTTAATGCAACATGAGACTTTAATTAAGGATCTTTTAGGTCGAGTCCCCATCTACATGCTACTTTTGGTGCTAGGTCAAACCCACAGAATATAGTTAGATATCATAAGAACATAAGCATTGTATAACTTAACATCAAATCATCATTCTGGGTAATAGCTCATTAAAACATTTCATTTGATTTAATGTGAGTATTGTCTTTTCACATTGAAATCTTGCCTTGGGCTAAGAAGCCCTTTCATCATCAATCATTTCATAAAACTCCCATATCATATACATTTACTTCATAACTTTCATTTGGGGTCAAACGTTTTCATTTCAACTTTACTTTAACATAAGGAAACTAGTTAGGTTCATTTCATAAAACCTTCAAATGCATTTAAAGAATTCTTGCATGCATGAGAGTGATGGAAATGCATCAAAATACACATCTTAAAGAACCCACCATATACACTTCAAAACCATTTTCAAGCCTTAATATAGGCACTTTAAAAATCATTCATTTCATGCAATTAAGAGTCATATATACATTAATATAATTAACTAAACTTAAAATATATCATAATCTATGCATTTAGAGTCATCATGTAAAAGCCCATGAGAATTCATCATTTTAAAATTAAAATGTCAAGTTAGAAATCATTTGGGCTCCATGGGTGAAAGAAAATATGGATGAAAATCCACATACCTTGAGGAGAAAACTCTTTAATATAAAACTTGAAAAGAAATGGGGGCTTGATCTTGTTGGAGTGAAACCCTAGAACCTTTCTTGAAGATTGAGGAAGACTTGAGTGCACTTGGGAGGTTTGGGATTTTTTTCTTAGAATGTGAGTGAGAGTAAATGAGTGTAGGAAGACTTAGAGTCTTTTATATAGGTGTAACCTTCCTTCAAAATGACCTCATTTTGATTCAAAACGCAGAAAAAGACCAAAGTGTCCCTTTTAAAATTTGGCCAGAATGGGCTTCTCAGGGATCCTTCATGGTCCGTAGTGCTCACCACATCCCTGTGGTGGGGTCGCATCATAACAGACTTAGAAAAGTGCTTTTGGAAAACCTGCAGGATAGGTCTCTGAAGTTTTACCATAAAGCCCCTTCACAGTCCGTGAAAGGAATTACGGGTTATGAAAGGTGGTCGTGGTACTGGTCCTGCAAATGGACTTGCAAAGTGTCCACCATGAGGACACACCACGTTTTATAGAGGGTTCCCCGATCCGTGGTGGTCGTCCATGGACTATGCCTTGGGAAAGTTCTTGAGGGTCTTGGGAAGGGGTCACCACAGAGCGCTTCATAGTCCATGGTGCTCACTACTGTCAGTGGTCCTCTATCGTGGTTCCATCCTTGCAAGTCTATGTCTCTGAATCTCTTCCACTATCTGTGGTGCTTACCATGGCCCCTTGGGAACATTCGTCCTCGAATGAGAATTACTAATATAAAAAAGGACATGGCACGAGGACTAGCAGCCCAAAATGAATACGATGACACTTGAATTGCATCAAACATAAGATCTTTATACTTTAGCATAAAACATAACTTTAAAATTCAACTTCATGAATATGCATGCATAGGAAGACTTAGGAAAACTGAACATAAGAGTCTTAAGCACTTGAGCATGAATGACTTGTACCTTAGGCTTGAGTAGAATGAAATAAATGAGGATAATATTTCATCATATCCACTTCTTCTTCCCATATATCACTTTCAACTTGTTGACTTCTCTAAAGGACTTTAATGGATGCAACTTCTTTGTTCCTCAATCTTTTGACTTGTCGGTAAACAATTTCAACCAAAAACTCTTCATAGGCCAAATTATCTTCAATATTTACTATCTCCAAAGGCACAATGGAACTAGGATCTTCCACACACTTCCTCAATATAGACACATGGAACACCGAATGAACCATATCCATTTATAAAGGCAATTCCAACTTATAAGCAACCTTGCCAACCCACATTAAGATTCTATAAGGCCCTACATCCTTAGGGCTCAATTTTCCTTTCTTACCAAATTAGACTACACCCTTCATGGCTAAAACCTTCAAATACACCCAATCATCCACATTTAACTCAAGATATCTTCTCCTGGTATCAGAATAGGACTTTTGGCGACTTTGAGACGTCTTCAACCTCTCTTTAATGACCTTCACCTTCTCTAAAGCATCAAGAACCATGTTAGGGTCTAACAAGGTCATCTCACTTTCACGACCCAAGCCTAGGAACTAGACGTGACATAAAGAATGAGGAACCTGAAAGTACCCCTAACAAGCCTCTTAGCATTGTTTTATCTTTTCATAGGTAATGAAAATAAATAAACAAGAGAAAATCGTAATAGTAAATCTTCAACTTACATATATCTAAAAATACCTCTAAGTTAAGATTTAATAGGCCCAAGACAAGTCCCTAGCTCACCCTCAATCATAAAAGAAAATATTTCATAGTAAGTGTCTAAAGATCTCAATATATTATAAGCTAGAAAAATAAAGAAGTATTGTTCCCGAAACATGGAAACTCACCAAAAGTAGTCTTCAAACAAAATCTCAACTAGCCATGTGGAGGAGAACGAGGAGGAGCACTGGTCCCTACATAGTGATATCATGTAGGCAAAAGAGTATGCATTAATACTTTGAATGTACTAAGTATGTAAGCATGCATAAATATTGAGGAAACATTAAAACATTTATGTAATATGAAATATAATGCAATACATGCATAATCAATCATATAGATTTCCTTTAAAACATTTATTTTATAGGAAAATGACCATAACCAACATTTAAGACCATGCGATCTATTACATGGAATCCAACCTAATCCCCTATGTTGGGCGGGGAGACTACTTGCCGGGTAGAACTCTGTTAACATCATTCATTTCTTTAACATTAACTTTAAGGGCTATTTGTGGATCCATTAGCCTAAGACTACAAGAGCTCCTATGTTGGCATATAGTTAATGAGACAAAGGGTTGTTATTAGGATTCCTTTATTGATTCCCACCTCAATAACCCATTAGGTGCTAAGTCAATCCCACCAAATAGTTTAATACTGCAAAATAGTCATAGTATATCGATTGAGAATTCAAAACATCATATTCTTTCATGACCCAACCCCGTAGTCCGCGACTGGGGTCTGACCTGGACACCCATATCCATACCTGTCAGATGTAGTCAATTTGAACCACGAACAGTATGCTAAGTTACATAAGAACCCTAATGGGCCATCCTTATTCAGTGACATATAGCCCTATCATTTGTCTCCTAAGGAGTCTCCACTAATTATATCATTAAAGGGCATGCAAGATGAAAAGGCTGCCATTATATATTATCCACAACACATTGTATAGATGCAGCTGAACAAAACTTACATAAACCTCACATACACATAGGTCTACAGACCTTTAAAAGTGTCAATGGTATCATATGGGGGGACAGGGCCCCCGTCGTACCCCTGAATAAATGAATATATACATCAACAGATCAATACCAACAGTTTAGGATCCGGTATAATGAAGCATTCCAAAATAGCTGAGTGGGAAGTCCTAAGCTGGCGGATCCCTAAAACATGTATCTGTACCTATGGCCATGAAATGTAGCCCCCCAAAGAAAGGGGGTCAGTACGATATATGTAATGAGTATATAAAACATAACATATCATAAATGAGATCACATCTGAAGTAGAGTTTCAGGAGATAAGTATGATACTCGAGAAATCACTGTACCTGTGCCGTGTGAAATCAAATCATGCATGATCATATTATATATCATATCCGGCCCATTATAGACTCGGTGAATCTGTCATATACCTATATCATATCTGTTAGTGCTGAGAAACGTACGCCCCGATCCATACATAATATAATAGTACCAATGAACATATAGCCCAATCTATATATAATGTCATATGTTAGTGCCAAAGAATGTATGACCCGATCCATATATATACACCATACCTGGCATTCTAGTAAGGGACTCGGTGAACAATGCAGTGAAACTGAGCATGATAACATACCCGGTCTGGGACTCGGTGAAAGATGCATTAATAGTATGCAAGAGAAGAGTAGTGAGTAACCATATGTAAATTAAATCATCATCTGAGACTCAATAGAATAGTCAAGTGAGAAATCACTTGAAGATTAGGGTAGTAATCGTCTCAAGTACCCTCTAAATGTCATTAGGGATCATATCAAATGGAGCCTTAGGAATCATAGACAGGTGTCAAGACAATGCTAAATAGCTTATGGAATCAGAGACATTTGTCATAGTAGAGTCCTTAGGAATAAGAGCTTATACATCCAATTACTATTCAACATATAGAAGGCTCGAGAGCAATGGCTCAGCTACTTTAAAAGTTTTAACATCCAGAAATGAATAAGAGTCATGAATCATACTCAGAGCTTATTAATGGAATTATCCCCAAAGCTCATATCACATATCACTTATATCTAAGACATGCCAAAAGAAAAGAGGTATAGGCTTTACATACCTTATATGGATCAACCGTAACTAAGCTTGCTTCATTACCCCTTGAACCTATTTAACACGAAAGTAACATGATTATGAATAACCTTCAAATTTCCAGCTTCTAAATCTACAACTAATTACTTATAGGAATTGCTTCCTTGTTCCCACTTCTCGACTAGTTATCAATTAGTTAAGAAGTTAATGGAAATCGAGCAACATTTCTCCTATAACTCACCCTATCCGAACTTCCAATTAACCTCCGATTAGTATAACCATATTAACAAAAACAACAACCACCATCCATAGACACTGCAACTAATACAAACTATTCAATATAAGCTCCAAATAGCCCACTCAAAACCACAACCTTAAAAAATGGTTTTCGGTCTTTATTTTATAAAATCACATCCACACGGAAAGGAGCATAACATGGATGCACACGGCAGCACTTATACCCATTTTTAACAACTTTTTGATCCCTTCAACATATACAAACCAACTTCAAATAAAATACCATAATAACGACAATACTGACCAAACTTTAATTCACTAGAATAGCTTCAAAACAACCCCTACACGATATTCAACTCCCTTCAATAGTAACATGCATAATTTTATATTTCCAGTCCATATTTACACATCCATAACATGTTTAAACCCTTACTCAAATGTGTGAAAAGGGAATCAAGTCGTACCTTAACAAACGAGCTTCCAAAACTTATCAAAAGTTATAGTTTCATGTTGAACCAACTTGCTGCTCCAATGATGAATCCCACTCAGCTAATGACCTTCCAAAGGCTTAAGATTACCTTAGAGATTTAATTTACGGAGCAAGACTCAAAGCTCCACCTTGCCTTAGCCATGGCTGAACTTGCCATGGCTTTAAACTCTCCTTGTTTTCTCTATTCTTATCTAAGGATAAGGTTAAGAAAAAGATGAACAAATGAAGTTCCTAAGGGTGATACGTATCTATCTCCCATAGGTCCATCCCCTCTATGCTCCAACCAGTTGCTGCCACATGGCTTGGTGGGGCCCACCTTCTAAGTAGGTGCATCACCTACTTGTAGTAGGTACATCACCTACCTACTCTTTTTTGTAGGTTCATAATCTCATCTTACTTTAAGAACCTATGTAATCCTTGCTACTTAAGCTCGACATGTACTTAAGTAGTTTGATTATGTAAGATATCCAAATTAGTAGCTTACGCAAGTAGGTCGATTACCACAACTCACTACTTGGCCTCCAAATCCTTTCAAATCCTTCCAACCCTATTTCAGACCATCACTACCCACATAGAGCTAGTCTATGCAAAATATAAGGCGTTACATCCTTCCTTCCTTAGATTTATTTGATAATATTGCCATGAATGACATGGATCACATGGTAACTTTTAGAGAAGCTAGGTAACTTTAGAGAAGCTAAATAAATGTCCTTATGTACCAAGAGTGCAGGGTATAACATCCTTCCCCCCTTTTAGAACATTTGTCCTCGAATGTTAACTAATCTCATAAGGACTTATAAGGATTTCAGGAATTCTCTGTAATGGTTATCATCCATAGACCTCTTATTAGCCAATAGATTAATTTAGAAGTTTAGACTACCCGTAGACCTAGGGAATAAGTATGGATATTTATTTTTCCTCTCTTTTTTTCAGCTTCCCAGGTCATCTGTTCTCTAGTTTTATTTTGCCACAATACTTTGATGGAAGCCACGTCCTTAATTCACAACCTTCTAATTTGTCATTCCAAGATAGCGACAGGTTGCTCCTCATAGGATAACTTCTCTATTATGTGGACCTCATCCATGGGAAATATTCTGGAAGGGTCGCCTATATATTTATGGAGTATTGACACATGAGAAACTAGATGTACTGCTTCAAAATCAGATAGTAGGTCCAACTCATAGGTAACCTTTCTTACCCTACAAATGATCTGATGAGGGCCAATATATCTCGAGCTAAGTTTCCCTTTCTTGCCAAATCTTATTACACCTTTCATCGGTGACACTTTCAAAAACACCCAATCCCCAACTTTAAACTCTAAATTTCGATGTCGGTTATCTGCGTATGACTTCTATCGGCTCTTGGCTACTAATAGTTTTCCTGAATAAGCTTTAGTTTATCAATAGCTTGCTGGATCATGTCTGAGCCTGGTAGGTTAGTCTCACTTTCTGCCATACCAAGCTTCATATGGTGCTATCTAGATGCTAAAATGATAGTTATTGTTATAAGCCAACTCAACAAGTGGTACTTGGTCATCCCAGCTACCTCTAAAGTCAATAATGTAGGTCCGCAACATATTTTCTAGCATTTGAATAGTGCACTCGGCCTGTCTATCAGCTTGAGGGTGAAATGTTATACTAAGATGTTCCCACTCTCTTCTGGTAGAATCTCTAGAAGCTAGTTGTAAATTGAGCTTCTCTGTCTGCGATGATAGATATGGAAACTTCCGTGAAGTCTTACTATTTCCTTAATATATAACCTTGCATAGCCCTTGGATGAATATGTAGTCCTAACTGGAAGGTAATAGGCTAATTTTGTCAGCCTATCTATGATAACCTATACGAAATCATACTTCCATAGAGTAGAAGGTAAGCCTATAATAAAATCCATATTAATTGATTTCCATTTCTAAGTCGGGATATCCATCTCCTGTAATAGTCCACTAGGGTTCTAATTCTCAATCTTGTTTAAGTTATTTCACGACTTCCTACTATGGGTTAATTGCACTCGGTAAAGTAAACGTACTTAACCTTTTACCCTTCCTAGTTAGTCTTATCCTTCATATCTCACAAGATGTTATCCCTACTTATTGATTCAGTCAATACCCTTATATGATACCCTATCAAGATTTGCCAACCTCTTCTAAATAACCCCTTAGTAATACAAGCCCTTCCGAATCGTCGTAGCATTTCATCCATAACATATGAAACACATGATCTTGAATAGCCCACAAATTTATGTTTTCCATTCACAAGTTACATCTCCAATTAGTTAGTTAAGAACTAATAAAATGTCACCATGCAGTATTATCCAACCACGATAATAAGGGAACTAGAATCAATAAGTAGGGATAACATCTTGACTCACATGGTTTCCCTCCAGGTTTATTCTTGAGTCGTGAACAAATTATCTAGGTCACAACTAATGGTTGAGGGTTTTGTACTTTTTAACAAAAGTGAAACTCAATCGCTGGACATTTTTCCCTTCAACATAAGTTTTTTTTCTCGGCCAAACCTATGGCTGGAAAATATCTTGATCCGTTCAAATGAATTCTGACCCTTGCTGCTCATATAGGCTTTTTCCGAAATAAAGCTCCCTAAGTAAAAATAGTGCCCCTTACCGACATGGAGGGTACCTCTTACAACTTTAGTCCAACATAATAAGTTTACCCTATCGGTATCCACTTCCAAGACATATTATGAATTTATATCTCAATCTCTTCCATGTTTTTGTTTTCTATTCCCGGGAAAAATTGGGCAGAGTTTCCTGTGTATTTCTTACTATATAAAAACCTGCACGCAGGAAATACCAACAATGGAGAACTCTAAAAGAGCTAAGGGGAAGTCCTAGGCTGGCGGATCCCCAAAACACATGTCTGTACCTGCGGCCATGAAATGCAGCCCTCCAAAAAAGGGGGTCAGTACGATATATGTATTTAGTATATAAAGCATAACATATCATAAATGAGATCACATCTGAAGTAGAGGTTCAGGAGACAAGTATGATACTCGAGAAATCACTGTACTTGTGCCTTATGAAATCAAATCATGCATGATCATATCATATATCATATCAAGCCCATTATGGACTCGGTGAATCTTTCATATACCTATATCATATCTGTTAGTGTCGATGAACGTAAGGCCCTATCCATATATAATATAATAGTGCCGAAGAACGTATGGCTCGATCTGTATATAATGTCATATGTTAGTGTCAAGGAACGTACCACCCGATCCCTATATGTATACTGTACCCGTCTTTCTACTGAGGGATTCGGTGAACAATATAGTGAAACCGAGCATGATAACATACTCAACCTGGGACTTAGTGAAAGATATATTAATAGTATGCACGAGCAGAGTAGTGAGTAATCATATGCAAATTAAATCATCATCTTAGACTCAATAGAATAGTCAAGTGAACTATCACTTGAAGATCAGGGTAGTAATCATCTCAAGTACCCTCTAAATGTCATTAGGGATCATATCAAATGGAGCCTCAAAAATCATAGACAAGTGTCAAGACAATCCTAAATAGCTTATGGAATCAGAGATATTTGTCATCATAGAGTCCTTAGGAATAGGAGCTTATACATCCAATTACTATTCAACATATAAAAGGCTCGAGGCAATAGCTTAACTACTTTAAGAGTTTTAACATCCAGAAATGAATAAGAGTCATGAATCATACTCGGAGCTTATTAATGGAATTATCCCCAAAGTTCATATCACATATCACTTATATCTAAGACATGCCAAAAGCAAAGAGGGATAGGCTTTACATACCTTTTATGGATCAACTGTAACCAAGCTTGCTTCGTTATGCCTTGAACCTATTTAACATGAAAGTAACATGATTATGAATAACCTTCGACTTTCCAGCTTCTAAACCTACAACCAATTACCTATAGGAATTACTTCCTTGTTCCCACTTCTCCACTAGTGTATCAATTAGTTAAAAAGTTGGAAATCGGGCAACATTTCCCCTAAAACTCACCCTATCCGAACTTCCAATTAACCTCCGATTAGTATAGTCATATTAACAACAGCAACAACCACCATCCATAGACACTGCAACTACTACAACATTATTCAATATAAGCTCCAAACATCCCACTCAAAACCACGACCTTAAAATACGGTTTTCGGTCTTTATTTCATAAAATCACAACCACACGGAAAGGAGAATAACATGGCTTCACATGGCAGAACTTATACCCATTTTTAACCACATTTCCAGCCCTTCAACATATACAAACCACCTTCAAATACAATACCATAATAACGAAAATACTAACCAAACTTTAATTCACTAGAATAGCTTCAAAACAACCCCTACACGACTTTCAACACCCTTTAACAGTAATGTGCATAATTTTATGTTTCCAGTCCATATTTATACATCTATAACATGTTTAAACCCTTACTCAAATGTGTGAAAAGGGAATCAAGTTGTACCTTAACAAACGAGCTTCCAAAACTTACTGAAAGTTGTAGTTTCACACTGAACCTCCTTGCTGCCCCAACGATGAATCCCACAAAGCTAATCACCTTCCAACAGGTCGAGATTCCCTTAGATATTTAATTTATGGAGCAATACTCGAAGCTCCATCTTGCCTTAGCCATGGCGGAACTTGCCATGGCTTTGAACTCTCCTTATTTTCTCTATTCTTCTTTAAGGCTAAGGCTAAGAAAAAGATGAACAAATGAAGTTCCTAGTCATTATTTAGGCATATATATACCTCTTTTGAAAGTGACACATGTCTAGCCCCTACACGTGTCCAACCCTAAGGGTGACATGTATCCATCTCCCATAGGTCCATCCCCTATATGTTCCAACTAGTTGCTGCCAGATGGCTTGGTGGGGCCCACCTTCTAAGTAGGTGCATCACCTACTTGTAGTAGGTGCATCACCTACCTACTCTTTTTCGTAGGTTCATAATCTCATCTTACTTTAAGAACCTATTTAATCCTTGCTACTTAAGCTTGACATGTACTAAAGTAGCTTGATTATGTAAGATATCCAAATCAATAGCTTATGCAAGCAGGTCGATTACCACGACTCACTACATGGCCTCCAAATCCTTTCAAATCCTTCCAACCCTATTTCGGACCATCACTACCCATATAGAGCTAGTCTATGAAAAATATGGGGCATTACATCCTCCCTTCCTTAGAGTTATTTGATAATGTTGTCATGAATGACATGGATCACATGGTAACTTTTAGAGAATCTAGATAACTTTAGAGAAGCTAAATAAATGTCCCTATGTACCAAGAGTACGGGGTATAACATATTCGTTAGAATAGCTCATTAAAACCTTTAGTAATTCAAATATGCAATAATTGTCCTTATAGCATACAAAATCCATTATTCATAGCATTTTATCATTCTTTTATTTAATAAGAGTACCTTTTGATCATAGACATTGCTTTCATAAACATTTAGTTGGAGTCAAAACTTTCAATTCAAACTTTATTGAAAATATAGTAAAACTAGGTTGATTCAAATCACTTCAACTTTCAAGCATGAATGTAAATGAAATTATGCATAAATAATGTGAAATCCATCAATTAAAAACATGTTTTAAACAACCTAACATGAATTTCAAGAACCTTTAAAGAGATACATAGAGAAATTACTTGCAAACCATCATTTCATACATATGAAATCATGTTGCATCAAAATAGACCAATAATCATTATTTTAACCATGATTCATGCTATTAAGTAAAAATAGTAATTACCCATAAGAAAATATTACTTGAAATCAAGAGATTTAGTTGAAAGAATTTTGGACTACATGGATGGAAGAATACATGGATAAACACCCACATAACTTAAAGTAAAGTTTAAAAAAATATATAATTTATCATATAATCAAAATACTTTAGGCATAAGAGTGGAAGGAATACTCTCATTGAAGCCTTACATACCTAGAATTCAAAGCGTTACTTAAAATCGAAGGACATAATAAACACACTTGAATCCTAGAATTTTCTCCTCGCTGTAGAGTTTTATGTACTATCCGGAGTATATGAATCACTGTAATAGTATTTCTACACTACTAAGAAATAAAACTATGTTTTGAGAATGACTAAAGGAGTGTATAGAGAGAAGAGTTGCTTGAGAAAGATTGATCAAAAAAATGATAAAATAAAGTGGGTATTTATAGGTGTGAAGGAGAGACCTAACAATAATTAAAATAGTTATAAAGAAAAATATGAAAATTTAATGGAAAATTATGATGTCATGGGTGATGTCAAATGAAGGATTATTTGTTACACCTCACCCTTTTAAACTCAGAATGTTTCATAAGTTCCTTGGACATTACCATATGAACCGGATATGCTACGACAATATCAAACGGCTCTATGGAAGGGAGAATGTGATACCCCATACTAGAGAAGGTTGGAGATGAAATCATAGGAGTCTGGAAGGAATTGGAGGCCAAGTAATGAGTCGTAGGACTCGATTTACCTATGTAAGCTACTAAGTTAAAAGTCATATGCACTTGAGCTACTTAAGCATATATCAAACTTACGTAGCACGGATTACATAGGTACATAAAATAAGACGAGATTACGAGCCCGCGAGGAAGGGAAAAAAAGACGACACGTGGTAGCCAATGAAGAAGCGACACGTGGCAGCACCTCAAGCAGGCAGGTGACCCACCTGCTTGGGGTCAAGTAGGTGACCCACCTGCTTGGGGGAGGTGGACCCCACTGCCACGTGGCAGCACCCCATTGGCTGTGTGTTGAGGTGGCCCAATAAGGGCTTGACACGTGTCACCCTTAGGGGATGACACGTGTCACCTTATATATTTATATGTGTATATGACTCCTTAGTTGTTCATTATCCAAAAATAGCAGCAGCCTTGGAGAAAAAAAAACGTGAAAGAGGGAAATAGAGAGGCAGCCATCATTGTTGAAGATTTAAGGTTAGTTTTCCAATTTTCTTCCGTGAATTAATTATATACGGTGTACCTTAAGTACGTGGATACGTATATATGTATTTTAAGACCTTCATGGAAGTAAAACTCCAGCTTTGCAATTGGAATTTGGAAGAGAAAATAAGAGAAAACGTTAATTAATAAACCCGTTTTTTGGAAGGGACAGTGGTTAGTAATATTGGTATAACTTCTTGTGTACAGATTCGTTTCGAGTGATTTAATATGTTTTGGAAAGGTATTTCGTGGTTCTATAACTTTCATTCAGACTCCAAAATCTAGTTCTACTTGTATCAGCTTGAAAAGTGGTGATGAAGTGTAGAGGAGGTACTGCTCAAATTTGGTTTTGGAAATCCTACACGGACAGCTGTGAGTATTTTGGTCATATCTTTTTGTAAAAAATTGATGTAGGTATGATTCAAAATTTTTTGCGACCCTAAGACACATGTCTATAACTTTCATGAAGGACGTAAATCCTGTTTCCCTCCATTACCCCTTCGAAACGAAGCGACAAGGTAAAACAGTAAGCTGTCCAGATTTCACATTTTGGATAGTTTTGGCGAGTTTGACAAGTTTAACATAAGGTAAGGTTTCTTCTTTAAATTTGAGCTTTATGTGTTCTGATGGAGCATGTTACACGCCCTATTGGTGGCTGAAAATATGAAAATGGCTTAGAAATACTTGGCGTTCGGAATAAACTAATTTGTAGTCGTTATAGTTGAATTGTTGTCGAAATAAAGTGTCGTTCTTGTGAGTTGCTGCTGCAGGGGTGTGGATTGTTGTTGCAGGGCCTAAATATGTCCTAATGTGGGTTAGGGTTCTGCTGGTAGAAGCCACATGACCCCTCGTTATGTATAATTAAAGGCGTCACAAAATAAAGGCTAGACGCCCTATTTTGATATCGTATTTTTGAATAAGTCGTTTGGGATTTATGTTGTATATTGTTGGTATGAATTGCTGCAGGTTGTTATTGTTGGTTGGCTGTAGGTCTTAGGGACCTAATTGGAAATTCGAATAGGGCACATTACAGGGGAGGTGCTGCCCAATTTTCGTTAACGCCTTAACAAACTAAAGGACTAGCCGAGGAAACGACTAAGGAAATAGATTCCATTAACATTAAGGCGTAACCTCAGATGCTGAAAAGTTAAGAGTAGTTGATATTCATATTACTTTATATTGAATAGGTTCAGAAGACGATGAGGCGAGCAGGATAAAGGGTAACTCCCAAGAGGTATGTAAAGCTTTCTCTTGGCATGTTTTGGTATAAGTTCGTACAGCTATCTTTCTTTTCTTTTGGCAAGTTTTAGCCTTAAGTGAAGTGTGTGTGGAATGTGGGGATAATTCCATTCCCAAAACTCAAAGTATGCCTCATAACCCATATCCACTGCTTAGTATTGGAATTTCTGCAAGAATTGAGTATTGCCTAGTAAGGCTTCTATGTGTTAAACACTAGTATGTGGAAAACTATCTCTTATTTCCTTTGACACGTATTTGGTACGAAAGTGAGATTATGATGCCATAATGATTCACCGAGCCCTATGATGGGCCGGGTATGAAATATGTGTATGCAGATCCCATAAAGGAAAGTACAGACCATATATAGTTTATTCCCTTTCTTCTTCTGGCATGTCTTAGTTGTAGGTTAAACATGATATGAGTTTCGGGGTAACTACATTCTTAGCAGCTCTTATTTACGTCTGAATATCGGACTTTTATAATAATCGAACTACTTCCCTGGAAACTTTTATACGTTAAAAAGTAACAAATGTACAAGCTCCAAGTCTTACAGACTATATGTTAACAAATGTTTCTGGTTCCATAAGCGATTTGGCTTTACTTTAGTACATGTCTAGGAGCCCCGAGATTATAATTGAGACAGCCCATAATGGCATTTAGAGGACACTCGAGATGACTACACCATTACTCGGGTTATCAAATAAAAGCTTAACTTTTTTATTATGTCGAGTCTCTGATAACGCTTAAATTGCATAAGCGATTTGGCTTTACTTTAGTACGTGTGTAAGGACCCCGAAACACTAGCTAGTATAGCCCCTAATGGCATTTAAAGGGCATTTAAGGTGATTACATTACAATCCTGATTCTCAGACAATAGCTAAATTTTCTTCTACGGTTGAGTCTTCGATAATGATTTAAATTGCATATAGTTGCTCATTACTCTACTCGTGTATATTGTAACATTTCTTTCCCTGAGTCCCGGGCCAGGATATGTTCTCGTGCACAGTTCACTGCATTATTCACTGAGTCCCTCAATAGAGGGCCAGGATACGTGTATAAATATATGATGATGTGTGGTAATAAGGTGGTGATGGCACTGGGGCCATGATGGTTTTACAGAGATGATTTTACAGAGATGATTCACCGGACCCCCAAAAGGGCCGGCTATATGATATGACTCGAACATGCATGTTTTTGTAATTCACAAAGTACAGGTACAGGTTTCTGAATTGATATCTTATCCCCTATTTCTATATCTCAGATATGCTTCCAGTTGTATTATATTATGTTTTACATACTCAGTACACATATCGTACTGACCCCCTTTCTCAGGGGGCTGCGTTCATGCCCGCAGGTACAGATACAGATTTTGGGAGTCCGTCAGCTTAGGATTCCATGCAGCTCAATTGGAAGAGGCTCCATTGTATCGGAGCCTAGTTTTTGATACTGTCCACAGATGTATAAAATTGTTTTATCCATTCAGGGGTACGGCGGGAGCCCTATCCCGCCATATGTTGTCATTTATATGTTTAGAGGTCTGCAGACATGTATATGTGGGTTGTGTATGTCAGTTTGATTCAGCTGGGTCTACAGGATATATGATGTATATTATTATGTTATGACAGCCTTGTCGGCTTGCGGCTGTCATGTTGTGATACAAACGAAAAGGGCTACAGTTTATGAAAATGTTATCGCCCAGTGGGGCTCTGTTATATGATATATTGTTTTATTTATAGTTCAATGTGACCATAGCTGATAGATATGTGTACGGGGGGTCCAGGTCTGACCCCAGTCGCGGCCTACGGGGTTGGATCGTGACAGAAGTGGTATCAGAGCAGTTCGTCCTCGGAGTGTCTGCAGACTGTGTCTAATAGAGTCTTGGTTATCGATGTGTTGCGCGCCACATCTATAAACAAGAAGCTATAGGACATTTAGGATGTTACATTTCTTCTACATCTGAGATCATGCTTTAGATCCGAGTCATAGGAAACATTCTTTATACTAACCTTGGATCTTAACAGAAGGACGACACCAACATAAAAAAGTAATTGATGACATGGAAAGTTACAAAGCATGCAGGTAAGTAAAGTAAAGCCACGAAAGATATTCGTCAGGTAAGATATTGAAATATAAAGTTGAAACCTGAAAGGAAAGCAGACAGAAAGTGCAACAGAGGCAGTTTGAAATTAGACATATGAGGTAAGTCCGGTATTTTTATATTATTATTGACGTTGAAAGCCCTGTGTGGCTGCGATATGAGATGGTATTGAAAGCCCTGTGCGGCTATGATGTTATATGTATATATATATATATGTTGTTCCTGTGAGGCATTGTTGGTATTTTCTGTGTGTAGGTTTTGGGATAAGTAAGAAATATAGAGGAAACTCTGCCGAAATTTTCCCAGAACAAGGAACAGGGAATGAAACATAGATTTTTTGAGATGTCTGAGGAATTGATACCAAGTACCCCTACTGTGTTTAACTAAAGCTGTAAGAGGTATCATTCAGGTCGCTGACAAGGGGCACCCTTTTTACTTGAAGAATTTTATTTCGGAGGAACAAAAGCTTAATTAAGTAGTAAAGTTTAGGTTACGGTATCTCCAACTGTATTTGTATTGTAGGAATATAAACAGAGGGCTCAGAATGAAGGATAGGATGTCCTGCGAATGAGTTTCACTCTTTTGGGGAAAAAAATACCAAGCCCTCAACTTCTAATTGTAAATTAGATAAGTTGTTCCTAACTTGAGATAAACTCAAAAGGAAACTAGGTAGGTCGAGTATAAAAATGGAAGTACTATGATGATTAAGGGATTCGAGCCTCTTCCAACAATGATTGGAAAAGGGTTTACGATAACAGTTTATAGTTTTCCACCGACTAATTGGGGAAAGATCTTTGAATAGAAGCACCTCAAAGAGATGTCAGGAACCAAATATATATACGAGTTAAAAGGGGGATATGTAAGTATGAACTGAACGGTGTGATACGAGTATGCAGGGATAAAGTGGAACCACTAGTAAGACGCACATAGTACGCGTTGCCTAAGTTAAAGACCTGCATTGAGAACGCAGTAAGAGCATGGGGCTTAAGATATAAAAAAAAATGACGCGTGTACACAACGTCGCCCCAAAAATAGTGGAACCCTTAAGGGACGAGGATGGAAAACTTAAGGAACAAATGATGCAACTTTTATTCGTCCCAAGAAACAAAGGATATAGGTTGGGACAAAGCCACTGCTTCAAGAAAACTTGGAATAGTTATCGTCGGAATACTAGTACTGCCTAATTGAAATTGAACGACTACAAGTACAAACAAATGAAAGTGCGAGTTCCCTCTAAAAGGGGGAAGTTAATGAGAAAATGGCAAAAGTAAGGTGAAGGTAATCGATATGGGAATATATCTGAGACGAACGTCTTAACTTCAATAAGGTATCTTGCCGAACCAAGTTAAGAAGGTTCGGAGGCTACCAATAGTTGGATGGAAGCCAGAGTGCTACATAAGGCAGCGATAAGAAGTTGTGACGAGACCCTGAGAAACATAACCCTAGAAGGCGGCTACGTATAAAAACAAAATAGTGTAACCATGAAAGGATATCAAATAATTCAAGAGACACTACGAAGGATAATGACAACATGCTAGACCAAAAAGCCAAAATGTTGGCTATAGAGTTGGTCGCAAATGATGTTGCGATAAATGTATAACCAAGGACAAAGGAATAGAAAGCCTCATGTGGTAGAAAATGAGAAGAACACAAAGTGAATAAAGGATAGGGGAGCTTATATGTCAAATTCCTTTAAAGCTATGCCAGCTAATAATAGCCAAAACTCAAAATGGCTCCAAAGGTCACTATATGAAAGAACTTTAGCGCTACTCAGTAGCCTACCCTAATGAATGGGTGCGTACAGAAAGGGGGGAATACAATAGGGGAAGTTAAACCAAACTGACCAAAAAGGGACATGGTCATAGCAGAACTAAAGGTCTACGCCGATACTGGTCGCAAGATAACAAAGGAAGGACAGGGCAAAACATAAAGACTCGCGAGACAACACTGAGGTAAATCTTGGGCTAAGTTGAGTGCCCGCACCTCGTGGAAAAGGTTATAATGAAACACGACATGAAGACTTCCTATGGAGGTCACCCATCCTGATATTACTGTCGCCCCAGCACGCTTAACTTCAAAATTCTGATGGAACTTAATGCGTTAGTGCTAGTATAATCACGCGAGATGGAAGAATCTGAACTAGAAACGGAGAAACGATATGAGATGATGTACCCAGAGTATTATAAGATACGTTAAGGCAATTCTAACAAGAACTTAAGCAACACAAGAAGGATTAGCTAATTGCTAACTGACAACACACTTGAATGCCACAGTTCTTCAACATAGAACCAGTTAACGAGTGGAAAACCACAAAATAACCATATAGGCCAATTAAAGTTCTGAAAAGAGTTGAGAAAGACTATACGAGGCTAACGGTTCCCAAATTATCCACGTCATTACGCACCCATTTTATACTTGGTAAGAGTAGGGTGCTATATGAGTTGTTGTGATTAGGCTAAGGAATCAGCCCATTTGCTTCCAATCAAGAGCACCTATGCTGCTGAAATTAGAGGGAGTTATAGAACATGGAGAATGGTAAGGTTCCGTGAGGTTTCCTCCTCTAATATCCAGGTAAAGGGACTCCAATTATAATTAACGCCTTGAGATCAGTCCAAGAAGAGGTTAGGAGCACAGACAGGTCTTATACCGCATTTCTCCCTCGAACTACTAAACAGACTGAGCGCACTATTAGACGCTAGAAGATATGTCACAAGCCGGGAGATTAACTTCGAAGGTAGCCGGAATGATTATCCATCACTTATCAAGTTGCCTACAATAATAATTACTACTTTAGTATTCCAATGGCCTCGACATGATTAAGCAAGCTATTGACTAAAAGCCCAGAGTTGGCAAGAATGACATACAGATAATTGACGTCGACATACAGAGTTCAAGTTGATGATTGGATGTTCATCATAGGGTCACCTAGAAAAGGAACTTGACCCAGAATATATTAGACGGTATCAAGTTACTCATAAGGTGGGCAACGTGGCTGGTAAGTTAAGCTTACCACCTCAGTTGGAAACTATACGCCTAGTCCATTAGATACTGACGAGTCACCCAGGGTATATTCCATAAATGAAGTCCATGAGATGGAAGAGTTATCCTATGAGGAGAAACTTATTGCCATCTTCGATTGGCAAATTAGAAGGTTGCGAACTGACCTAAGAAATTAAAAAGAGGACATAAAACACCAGGTAAACAGGTAACCCCAACTCCTGAAACTCGTATAATAAGTACTTCGATGGAAAAATGTGTAAGGAAACAGAAACGAATCCCCCGATGGTCTGTATAAGTTCTAAGGGAAGTTTTGTTTAACATTCGGGGACGAATGTTCTAAAGGGGGGAAGGATGTTACACCTCACCCTTTTAAACTCAGAATGTTTCATAAGTTCCTTGGACATTACCATATGAACCGGATATGCTACGACAATATCAAACGGCTCTATGGAAGGGAGAATGTGATACCCCATACTAGAGAAGGTTGGAGATGAAATCATAGGAGTCTGGAAGGAATTGGAGGCCAAGTAATGAGTCGTAGGACTCGATTTACCTATGTAAGCTACTAAGTTAAAAGTCATATGCACTTGAGCTACTTAAGCATATATCAAACTTACGTAGCACGGATTACATAGGTACATAAAATAAGACGAGATTACGAGCCCGCGAGGAAGGGAAAAAAAGACGATACGTGGTAGCCAATGAAGAAGCGACACGTGGCAGCACCTCAAGCAGGCAGGTGACCCACCTGCTTGGGGTCAAGTAGGTGACCCACCTGCTTGGGGGAGGTGGACCCCACTGCCACGTGGCAGCACCCCATTGGCCGTGTGTTGAGGTGGCCCAATAAGGGCTTGACACGTGTCACCCTTAGGGGATGACACGTGTCACCTTATATATTTATATGTGTATATGACTCCTTAGTTGTTCATTATCCAAAAATAGCAGCAGCCTTGGAGAAAAAAAAACGTGAAAGAGGGAAATAGAGAGGCAGCCATCATTGTTGAAGATTTAAGGTTAGTTTTCCAATTTTCTTCCGTGAATTAATTATATACGGTGTACCTTAAGTACGTGGATACGTATATATGTATTTTAAGACCTTCATGGAAGTAAAACTCCAGCTTTGCAATTGGAATTTGGAAGAGAAAATAAGAGAAAACGTTAATTAATAAACCCGTTTTTTGGAAGGGACAGTGGTTAGTAATATTGGTATAACTTCTTGTGTACAGATTCGTTTCGAGTGATTTAATATGTTTTGGAAAGGTATTTCGTGGTTCTATAACTTTCATTCAGACTCCAAAATCTAGTTCTACTTGTATCAGCTTGAAAAGTGGTGATGAAGTGTAGAGGAGGTACTGCTCAAATTTGGTTTTGGAAATCCTACACGGACAGCTGTGAGTATTTTGGTCATATCCTTTTGTAAAAAATTGATGTAGGTATGATTCAAAATTTTTTGCGACCCTAAGACACATGTCTATAACTTTCATGAAGGACGTAAATCCTGTTTCCCTCCATTACCCCTTCGAAACGAAGCGACAAGGTAAAACAGTAAGCTGTCCAGATTTCACATTTTGGATAGTTTTGGCGAGTTTGACAAGTTTAACGTAAGGTAAGGTTTCTTCTTTAAATTTGAGCTTTATGTGTTCTGATGGAGCATGTTACACGCCCTATTGGTGGCTGAAAATATGAAAATGGCTTAGAAATACTTGGCGTTCGGAATAAACTAATTTGTAGTCGTTATAGTTGAATTGTTGTCGAAATAAAGTGTCGTTCTTGTGAGTTGCTGCTGCAGGGGTGTGGATTGTTGTTGCAGGGCCTAAATATGTCCTAATGTGGGTTAGGGTTCTGCTGGTAGAAGCCACATGACCCCTCGTTATGTATAATTAAAGGCGTCACAAAATAAAGGCTAGACGCCCTATTTTGATATCGTATTTTTGAATAAGTCGTTTGGGATTTATGTTGTATATTGTTGGTATGAATTGCTGCAGGTTGTTATTGTTGGTTGGCTGTAGGTCTTAGGGACCTAATTGGAAATTCGGATAGGGCACATTACAGGGGAGGTGCTGCCCAATTTTCGTTAACGCCTTAACAAACTAAAGGACTAGCCGAGGAAACGACTAAGGAAATAGATTCCATTAACATTAAGGCGTAACCTCAGATGCTGAAAAGTTAAGAGTAGTTGATATTCATATTACTTTATATTGAATAGGTTCAGAAGACGATGAGGCGAGCAGGATAAAGGGTAACTCCCAAGAGGTATGTAAAGCTTTCTCTTGGCATGTTTTGGTATAAGTTCGTACAGCTATCTTTCTTTTCTTTTGGCAAGTTTTAGCCTTAAGTGAAGTGTGTGTGGAATGTGGGGATAATTCCATTCCCAAAACTCAAAGTATGCCTCATAACCCATATCCACTGCTTAGTATTGGAATTTCTGCAAGAATTGAGTATTGCCTAGTAAGGCTTCTATGTGTTAAACACTAGTATGTGGAAAACTATCTCTTATTTCCTTTGACACGTATTTGGTACGAAAGTGAGATTATGATGCCATAATGATTCACCGAGCCCTATGATGGGCCGGGTATGAAATATGTGTATGCAGATCCCATAAAGGAAAGTACAGACCATATATAGTTTATTCCCTTTCTTCTTCTGGCATGTCTTAGTTGTAGGTTAAACATGATATGAGTTTCGGGGTAACTACATTCTTAGCAGCTCTTATTTACGTCTGAATATCGGACTTTTATAATAATCGAACTACTTCCCTGGAAACTTTTATACGTTAAAAAGTAACAAATGTACAAGCTCCAAGTCTTACAGACTATATGTTAACAAATGTTTCTGGTTCCATAAGCGATTTGGCTTTACTTTAGTACGTGTGTAAGGACCCCGAAACACTAGCTAGTATAGCCCCTAATGGCATTTAAAGGGCATTTAAGGTGATTACATTACAATCCTGATTCTCAGACAATAGCTAAATTTTCTTCTACGGTTGAGTCTTCGATAATGATTTAAATTGCATATAGTTGCTCATTACTCTACTCGTGTATATTGTAACATTTCTTTCCCTGAGTCCCGAGCCAGGATATGTTCTCGTGCACAGTTCACTGCATTATTCACTGAGTCCCTCAATAGAGGGCCAGGATACGTGTATAAATATATGATGATGTGTGGTAATAAGGTGGTGATGGCACTGGGGCCATGATGGTTTTACAGAGATGATTTTACAGAGATGATTCACCGGACCCCCAAAAGGGCCGGCTATATGATATGACTCGAACATGCATGTTTTTGTAATTCACAAAGTACAGGTACAGGTTTCTGAATTGATATCGTATCCCCTATTTCTATATCTCAGATATGCTTCCAGTTGTATTATATTATGTTTTACATACTCAGTACACATATCGTACTGACCCCCTTTCTCGGGGGGCTGCGTTCATGCCCGCAGGTACAGATACAGATTTTGGGAGTCCGTCAGCTTAGGATTCCATGCAGCTCAGTTGGAAGAGGCTCCATTGTATCGGAGCCTAGTTTTTGATACTGTCTACGGATGTATAAAATTGTTTTATCCATTCAGGGGTATGGCGGGGGCCCTATCCCACCATATGTTGTCATTTATATGTTTAGAGGTCTGCAGACATGTATATGTGGGTTGTGTATGTCAGTTTGATTCAGCTGGGTCTACAGGATATATGATGTATATTATTATGTTATGACAGCCTTATCTGCTTGCGTGCCCTGTCATGTTGTGATACAAACGAAAAGGGCTACAGTTTATGAAAATGTTATCGCCCAGTGGGGCTCTGTTATATGATATATTGTTTTATTTATAGTTCAATGTGACCATAGCTGATAGATATGTGTACGGGGGGTCCAGGTCTGACCCTAGTCGCGGCCTACGGGGTTGGGTCGTGACAGAAGTGGTATCAGAGCAGTTCGTCCTCAGAGTGTCTGTAGACTGTGTCTAATAGAGTCTTGGTTATCGATGTGTTGCGCACCATATCTATATACAAGAAGCTATAGGACATTTAGGATGTTACATTTCTTCTACATCTGAGATCGTGCTTTAGATCCGAGTCATAGGAAACATTCCTTATACTAACCTTGGATCTTAACAGAAGGACGACACCAACATAAAAAAGTAATTGATGACATGGAAAGTTACAAAGCATGCAGGTAAGTAAAGTAAAGCCACGAAAGATATTCGTCAGGTAAGATATTGAAATATAAAGTTGAAACCTGAAAGGAAAGCAGACAGAAAGTGCAACAGAGGCAGTTTGAAATTAGACATATGAGGTAAGTCCGGTATTTTTATATTATTGTTGACGTTGAAAGCCCTGTGTGGCTGCGATATGAGATGGTATTGAAAGCCCTGTGCGGCTATGATGTTATATGTATATATATATATATATGTTGTTCCTGTGAGGCATTGTTGGTATTTTCTGTGTGTAGGTTTTGGGATAAGTAAGAAATATAGAGGAAACTCTGCCGAAATTTTCCCAGAACAAGGAACAGGGAATGAAACATAGATTTTTTGAGATGTCTGAGGAATTGATACCAAGTACCCCTACTGTGTTTAACTAAAGCTGTAAGAGGTATCATTCAGGTCGCTGACAAGGGGCACCCTTTTTACTTGAAGAATTTTATTTCGGAGGAACAAAAGCTTAATTAAGTAGTAAAGTTTAGGTTACGGTATCTCCAACTGTATTTGTATTGTAGGAATATAAACAGAGGGCTCAGAATGAAGGATAGGATGTCCTGCGAATGAGTTTCACTCTTTTGGGGAAAAAAATACCAAGCCCTCAACTTCTAATTGTAAATTAGATAAGTTGTTCCTAACTCGAGATAAACTCAAAAGGAAACTAGGTAGGTCGAGTATAAAAATGGAAGTACTATGATGATTAAGGGATTCGAGCCTCTTCCAACAATGATTGGAAAAGGGTTTACGATAACAGTTTATAGTTTTCCACCGACTAATTGGGGAAAGATCTTTGAATAGAAGCACCTCAAAGAGATGTCAGGAACCAAATATATATACGAGTTAAAAGGGGGATATGTAAGTATGAACTGAACGGTGTGATACGAGTATGCAGGGATAAAGTGGAACCACTAGTAAGACGCACATAGTACGCGTTGCCTAAGTTAAAGACCTGCATTGAGAACGCAGTAAGAGCATGGGGCTTAAGATATAAAAAAAAATGACGCGTGTACACAACGTCGCCCCAAAAATAGTGGAACCCTTAAGGGACGAGGATGGAAAACTTAAGGAACAAATGATGCAACTTTTATTCGTCCCAAGAAACAAAGGATATAGGTTGGGACAAAGCCACTGCTTCAAGAAAACTTGGAATAGTTATCGTCGGAATACTAGTACTGCCTAATTGAAATTGAACGACTACAAGTACAAACAAATAAAAGTGCGAGTTCCCTCTAAAAGGGGGAAGTTAATGAGAAAATGGCAAAAGTAAGGTGAAGGTAATCGATATGGGAATATATCTGAGACGAACGTCTTAACTTCAATAAGGTATCTTGCCGAACCAAGTTAAGAAGGTTTGGAGGCTACCAATAGTTGGATGGAAGCCAGAGTGCTACATAAGGCAGCGATAAGAAGTTGTGACGAGACCCTGAGAAACATAACCCTAGAAGGCGGCTACGTATAAAAACAAAATAGTGTAACCATGAAAGGATATCAAATAATTCAAGAGACACTACGAAGGATAATGACAACATGCTAGACCAAAAAGCCAAAATGTTGGCTATAGAGTTGGTCGCAAATGATGTTGCGATAAATGTATAACCAAGGACAAAGGAATAGAAAGCCTCATGTGGTAGAAAATGAGAAGAACACAAAGTGAATAAAGGATAGGGGAGCTTATATGTCAAATTCCTTTAAAGCTATGCCAGCTAATAATAGCCAAAACTCAAAATGGCTCCAAAGGTCACTATATGAAAGAACTTTAGCGCTACTCAGTAGCCTACCCTAATGAATGGGTGCGTACAGAAAGGGGGGAATACAATAGGGGAAGTTAAACCAAACTGACCAAAAAGGGACATGGTCATAGCAGAACTAAAGGTCTACGCCGATACTGGTCGCAAGATAACAAAGGAAGGACAGGGCAAAACATAAAGACTCGCGAGACAACACTGAGGTAAATCTTGGGCTAAGTTGAGTGCCCGCACCTCGTGGAAAAGGTTATAATGAAACACGACATGAAGACTTCCTATGGAGGTCACCCATCCTGATATTACTGTCGCCCCAGCACGCTTAACTTCAAAATTCTGATGGAACTTAATGCGTTAGTGCTAGTATAATCACGCGAGATGGAAGAATCTGAACTAGCAACGGAGAAACGATATGAGATGATGTACCCAGAGTATTATAAGATACGTTAAGGCAATTCTAACAAGAACTTAAGCAACACAAGAAGGATTAGCTAATTGCTAACTGACAACACACTTGAATGCCACAGTTCTTCAACATAGAACCAGTTAACGAGTGGAAAACCACAGAATAACCATATAGGCCAATTAAAGTTCTGAAAAGAGTCGAGAAAGACTATACGAGGCTAACGGTTCCCAAATTATCCACGTCATTACGCACCCATTTTATACTTGGTAAGAGTAGGGTGCTATATGAGTTGTTGTGATTAGGCTAAGGAATCAGCCCATTTGCTTCCAATCAAGAGCACCTATGCTGCTGAAATTAGAGGGAGTTATAGAACATGGAGAATGGTAAGGTTCCGTGAGGTTTCCTCCTATAATATCCAGGTAAAGGGACTTCAATTATAATTAACGCCTTGAGATCAGTCCAAGAAGAGGTTAGGAGCACAGACAGGTCTTATACCGCATTTCTCCCTCGAACTACTAAACAGACTGAGCGCACTATTAGACGCTAGAAGATATGTCACAAGCCGGGAGATTAACTTCGAAGGTAGCCGGAATGATTATCCATCACTTATCAAGTTGCCTACAATAATAATTACTACTTTAGTATTCCAATGGCCTCGACATGATTAAGCAAGCTATTGACTAAAAGCCCAGAGTTGGCAAGAATGACATACAGATAATTGACGTCGACATACAGAGTTCAAGTTGATGATTGGATGTTCATCATAGGGTCACCTAGAAAAGGAACTTGACCCAGAATATATTAGACGGTATCAAGTTACTCATAAGGTGGGCAACGTGGCTGGTAAGTTAAGCTTACCACCTCAGTTGGAAACTATACGCCTAGTCCATTAGATACTGACGAGTCACCCAGGGTATATTCCATAAATGAAGTCCATGAGATGGAAGAGTTATCCTATGAGGAGAAACTTATTGCCATCTTCGATTGGCAAATTAGAAGGTTGCGAACAGACCTAAGAAATTAAAAAGAGGACATAAAACACCAGGTAAACAGGTAACCCCAACTCCTGAAACTCGTATAATAAGTACTTCGATGGAAAAATGTGTAAGGAAACAGAAACGAATCCCCCGATGGTCTGTATAAGTTCTAAGGGAAGTTTTGTTTAACATTCGGGGACGAATGTTCTAAAGGGGGGAAGGATGTTACACCTCACCCTTTTAAACTCAGAATGTTTCATAAGTTCCTTGGACATTACCATATGAACCGGATATGCTACGACAATATCAAACGGCTCTATGGAAGGGAGAATGTGATACCCCATACTAGAGAAGGTTGGAGATGAAATCATAGGAGTCTGGAAAGAATTGGAGGCCAAGTAATGAGTCGTAGGACTCGATTTACCTATGTAAGCTACTAAGTTAAAAATCATATGCACTTGAGCTACTTAAGCATATATCAAACTTACGTAGCACGGATTACATAGGTACATAAAATAAGACGAGATTACGAGCCCGCGAGGAAGGGAAAAAAAGACGACACGTGGTAGCCAATGAAGAAGCGACACGTGGCAGCACCTCAAGCAGGCAGGTGACCCACCTGCTTGGGGTCAAGTAGGTGACCCACCTGCTTGGGGGAGGTGGACCCCACTGCTACGTGGCAGCACCCCATTGGCCGTGTGTTGAGGTGGCCCAATAAGGGCTTGACACGTGTCACCCTTAGGGGATGACACGTGTCACCTTATATATTTATATGTGTATATGACTCCTTAGTTGTTCATTATCCAAAAATAGCAGCAGCCTTGGAGAAAAAAAAACGTGAAAGAGGGAAATAGAGAGGCAGCCATCATTGTTGAAGATTTAAGGTTAGTTTTCCAATTTTCTTCCGTGAATTAATTATATACGGTATACCTTAAGTACGTGGATACGTATATATGTATTTTAAGACCTTCATGGAAGTAAAACTCCAGCTTTGCAATTGGAATTTGGAAGAGAAAATAAGAGAAAACGTTAATTAATATACCCGTTTTTTGGAAGGGACAGTGGTTAGTAATATTGGTATAACGTCTTGTGTACAAATTCGTTTCGAGTGATTTAATATGTTTTGGAAAGGTATTTCGTGGTTCTATAACTTTCATTCAGACTCCAAAATCCATTTCTACTTGTATTAGCTTGAAAAGTGGTGATGAAGTGTAGAGGAGGTACTGCTCAAATTTGGTTTTGGAAATCCTACACGGACAGCTGTGAGTATTTTGGTCATATCTTTTTGTAAAAAATTGATGTAGGTATGATTCAAAATTTTTTGCGACCCTAAGACACATGTCTATAACTTTCATGAAGGACGTAAATCCTGTTTCCCTCCATTACCCCTTTGAAACGAAGCGACAAGGTAAAACAGTAAGCTGTCCAGATTTCACATTTTGGATAGTTTTGGCGAGTTTGACAAGTTTAACGTAAGGTAAGGTTTCTTCTTTAAATTTGAGCTTTATTTGTTCTGATGGAGCATGTTACACGCCCTATTGGTGGCTGGAAATATGAAAATGGCTTAGAAATACTTGGCGTTCGGAATAAACTAATTTTTAGTCGTTATAGTTGAATTGTTGTCGAAATAAAGTGTCGTTCTTGTGAGTTGCTGCTGCAGGGGTGTGGATTGTTGTTGCAGGGCCTAAATATGTCCTAATGTGGGTTAGAGTTCTGCTGGTAGAAGCCACATGACCCCTCGTTATGTATAATTAAAGGCGTCACAAAATAAAGGCTAGACGCCCTATTTTGATATCGTATTTTTGAATAAGTCGTTTGGGATTTATGTTGTATATTGTTGGTATGAATTGCTGCAGGTTGTTATTGTTGGTTGGCTGTAGGTCTTAGGGATCTAATTGGAAATTCTGATAGGGCACATTACAGGGGAGGTGCTGCCCAATTTTCGTTAACGCCTTAACAAACTAAAGGACTAGCCGAGGAAACGACTAAGGAAATAGATTCCATTAACATTAAGGCGTAACCTCAGATGCTGAAAAGTTAAGAGTAGTTGATATTCATATTACTTTATATTGAATAGGTTCAGAAGACGATGAGGCAAGCAGGATAAAGGGTAACTCCCAAGAGGTATGTAAAGCTTTCTCTTGGCATGTTTTGGTATAAGTTCGTACAGCTATCTTTCTTTTCTTTTGGCAAGTTTTAGCCTTAAGTGAAGTGTGTGTGGAATGTGGGGATAATTCCATTCCCAAAACTCAAAGTATGCCTCATAACCCATATCCACTGCTTAGTATTGGAATTTCTGCAAGAATTGAGTATTGCCTAGTAAGGCTTCTATGTGTTAAACACTAGTATGTGGAAAACTATCTCTTATTTCCTTTGACACGTATTTGGTACGAAAGTGAGATTATGATGCCATAATGATTCACCGAGCCCTATGATGGGCCGGGTATGAAATATGTGTATGCAGATCCCATAAAGGAAAGTACAGACCATATATAGTTTATTCCCTTTCTTCTTCTGGCATGTCTTAGTTGTAGGTTAAACATGATATGAGTTTCGGGGTAACTACATTCTTAGCAGCTCTTATTTACGTCTGAATATCGGACTTTTATAATAATCGAACTACTTCCCTGGAAACTTTTATACGTTAAAAAGTAACAAATGTACAAGCTCCAAGTCTTACAGACTATATGTTAATAAATGTTTCTGGTTCCATAAGCGATTTGGCTTTACTTTAGTACATGTCTAGGAGCCCCGAGATTATAATTGAGACAGCCCATAATGGCATTTAGAGGACACTCGAGATGACTACACCATTACTCGGGTTATCAAATAAAAGCTTAACTTTTTTATTATGTCGAGTCTCTGATAACGCTTAAATTGCATAAGCGATTTGGCTTTACTTTAGTACGTGTGTAAGGACCCCGAAACACTAGCTAGTATAGCCCCTAATGGCATTTAAAGGGCATTTAAGGTGATTACATTACAATCCTGATTCTCAGACAATAGCTAAATTTTCTTCTACGGTTGAGTCTTCGATAATGATTTAAATTGCATATAGTTGCTCATTACTCTACTCGTGTATATTGTAACATTTCTTTCCCTGAGTCCCGGGCCAGGATATGTTCTCGTGCACAGTTCACTGCATTATTCACTGAGTCCCTCAATAGAGGGCCAGGATACGTGTATAAATATATGATGATGTGTGGTAATAAGGTGGTGATGGCACTGGAGCCATGATGGTTTTACAGAGATGATTTTACAGAAATGATTCACCGGACCCCCAAAAGGGCCGACTATATGATATGACTCGAACATGCATGTTTTTGTAATTCACAAAGTACAGGTACAGGTTTCTGAATTGATATCTTATCCCCTATTTCTATATCTCAGATATGCTTCCAGTTGTATTATATTATGTTTTACATACTCAGTACACATATCGTACTGACCCCCTTTCTCGGGGGGCTGCGTTCATGCCCGCAGGTACAGATACAGATTTTGGGAGTCCGTCAGCTTAGGATTCCATGCAGCTCAGTTGGAAGAGGCTCCATTGTATCGGAGCCTAGTTTTTGATACTGTCCACGGATGTATAAAATTGTTTTATCCATTCAGGGGTACGGCGGGGGCCCTATCCCGCCATGTGTTGTCATTTATATGTTTAGAGGTCTGCAGACATGTATATGTGGGTTGTGTATGTCAGTTTGATTCAGCTGGGTCTACAGGATATATGATGTATATTATTATGTTATGACAGCCTTGTCGGCTTGCGTGTCCTGTCATGTTGTGATACAAACGAAAAGGGCTACAGTTTATGAAAATGTTATCGCCCAGTGGGGCTCTGTTATATGATATATTGTTTTATTTATAGTTCAATGTGACCATAGCTGATAGATATGTGTACGGGGGGTCCAGGTCTGACCCCAGTCGCGGCCTACGGGATTGGGTCGTGACATTATTGATGCCATGGGTGATATCAAATGGATCTAGATCTTTTCATGGTTGGTGAGAGGAACCTTCTTTTAACAAAATACCCTTTTTGGAGCTGCGTTTGAAAAAGATATCTTCCTCATTAGGATTTGGTGTCTCATATGAATTGTTGCTCTAGAAGTCTATTTTCATGTCGTTCAAGAAGAAACCGATTTGGATCATTCTACAGTGAGATATGATTTTGTTCTATAAACACTCTATTTCATCACAGCACCATGTCTTACAATAATTAATTTATTTAACCTAATTAACCACCGAAACATAAAATATAGTCTTCACAATAATTGTAGGTAATGATGTTCGAGTTATTCAAAAATTTGAATCACTAATTTGGACCATCTTAGTAAACATAATGCCCAAAATACAGAAGAGATATCATTTTCATCAAGAATTAGAACATCAGATAACAACATTTTTAGGGGGTGTTACACTCACCAACTTTGAACTAACCAACTGGAGATCTACATCGTCTCCCATACAAAGACTCAAATGGCGCCATCTCAATACTTGTGTGGTAATTATTATTATAGACAAACTTGATGAGCGGTAGGTTATCATACCAACTCCCTTTGAAGTCCAACACACAAGCCCTTAACATATCATCTAGTGTTTGAATTGTTCTTTCGGCTTGCCCATCAATTTGATGATGGAATGCGATGCTTAACTTTACCTAAGTATCAAAGCCCCTTTGAAACGACTTCCAAAATTGAGAAGTCAATTAGGTACCACGATACAAAATAATGGACAACGGCACTCCATGCAATCTTACCAACACTTGAATATACAACTTGGCATAGTTTTTGGCACTATAAGAATTCTTGACTGGTAAAAAGTGAGCCAACTTAGTCATTCTATCAACAACTACCCAAATAGAATCATGACACTTATGGGTATGAGTCAAACCGACTACAAAATCAATATTCACATATTCTCACATCCAAGTGGGGATTTCAATGTCTTGGGCTAGGCCACCCGGCCTTTGATGTTCGGCCTTCACTTGTTGGCAATTCGGACACGAACCTTGCTTTATCCTTTTTCATGCCACCCCACCAGTAGAACTCTTTTAAGTCTTGACATATTTTCGTCGAATCAGGATGAATAGATTATGTAGAATTCTGAGCCTCCATCTAAATTAAACTCCTTAGGTCATCCACATCTAGAACACATAACTGACCTCGGTAGTATAGCACCCCATCTCCCCCTTCTGAAAAGACCTCTACCTTCTTTTCCTTCACCAACTTCTTTAACTCAACAAATGTCGGGTCAAGGACTTGTTTTGACTTGACATCCACCACCAAGGAGGATCGGTCCCAATTTGAACAACCATACCACCATCATCGGTACCACACAACTTCTTCCCTAATCTATCCAAACGGTGAATATCTTTTACAAACTCCATCTTCCCTTTATCAACATGGGCAACACTCTCCATAAACACTTTACTAAGTGCATCGGCAACTAGATTGGCTTTTTCCGAATGATAATGCACACTCATGTCATAGTTCTTGAGGAGTTCTAGATACCTCATTTGCCTTAGATTGAGGTCCTTTTGGGTGAACACATATTGAAAGCTTTTATGATCGGTATACACATCCACATGCACCCTATAGATGTAATGCTGCCAAATCTTCAAAGCAAAAACAATGGCCACCAATTCAAGAACATGGGTAGAGTAGTTATGCTCATGCACTTTGAATTGCCTCGAAACACAGGCTATAACCTTGCTATTTTGCATCAAGACTTGCCTAAACTAATTTTTAAGGCATCGCAAGAAACCACAAACCCTTCTAATCCTTTCGGTATAGTCAAAATAGTAGCGGAGGTAAGTCGATCATTCCAAGTTTGAAAACTCTTTTCACACTCATTCTTCCATGTGAATTTTTCTTTTTTTGGGTCAATTTTGTCATAGGAGATGAGATAGAATAAAATCCTTCGACAAACCTTCTATTGTACCGACTAGAACCAAGAAGCTCCTAATGTCCGAAAGACATAATTATCTAGGCCAATTCTTGACCACCTCTATTGTCTTAGCATCAAAATTGATCCCATCAACGGACACCCTGTGACAAAGAAACACCACCTCCTTCAACCAAAATTTGCATTAACTAAATTTTTCCCTCAACATCAGAAGAATAACCCTCAAGTGATTCTTATATTCTACCTCATCCTGAAAGTAAATAAAGATGTCATCAATGAAGACCACAACAAAAGTATCAAGATACAGTTTGAATACCCTATTCATTAGGTCCATAAATACCACCAGCACAAACCAAAACTCATCACTACAAACTCGAAATGAGCATACCTTATTCAGAAAACCATTTAGGAAATGTCACACTCCCTCACCCTTAGTTGGTGATAGCCGGACTGAAGGTCAATCTTGTAGAAGTTGCTTGCCCCTTGCAATTGGTCAATCTACCGAGGTTGCTTAATCCTTTTTCATGCCACCATACCAATAGAACTCTTTTAAGTCTCGGTACATTTTCGTCAAATTAGGATGAATAGATTATGTAGAATTATGAGCCTCCATCCAAATCAAACTCCTTAGGTCATCCATATTTAGAAAACATAACTGACCTCCGTAGTATAGCACCCCATATCCCCCTTTTGAAAAGACCTCTTAACTCAACAAATCTCGGGTCAAGGTCTTATTTTGACTTGACATCCACCACCAAGGAGGATCCATCCCAATTTGAACAACCATACCACCATCATCGGTACCACACAACTTCACCCCTAATCTATCCAACCGGTGAATATCTTTTACCAACTCCCTCTTCCCTTTATCAACATGGGCCACATTCTCCATAAACACTCTAGTAAGTGCATCAGCAACCAGATTGGCTTTTTCTGAATGATAATGCACACTCATGTCATAATCCTTAAGGAGTTGTAGATACCTCATTTGCCTTAGATTGAGGTCCTTTTGGGTGAACACATATTGAAAGCTTTTATGAGCGGTATACACATCCACATGCACCCTATAGATGTAATGCTTCCAAATCTTCAAAGCAAAAACAATGGCCGCCAATTCAAGAACATGGGTAGAGTAGTTATGCTCATGCACTTTGAATTGCCTCGAAACACAGGCTATAACCTTGCTATTTTGCATCAAGACACAACCTAAACTAATTTTTAAGGCATCGCAAGAAACCACAAACCCTTCTAATCCTTTCGGTATAGTCAAAATAGTAGCGGAGGTAAGTCGATCATTCCAAGATTGAAAACTCTTTTCACACTCATTCCTCCATATGAATTTTTCTTTTTTTGGGTCAATTTTTTCATAGGAGATGAGATGGAATAAAATCCTTCGACGAACCTTCTATAGTACCGACTAGAACCAAGAAGCTTCTAATGTCCGAAGGAGATAATGATCTAGGCCAATTCTTGACCACCTCCATTTTCTGAGCATCAAAATTGATCCCATCACTGGACACTCTATGATAAAGAAACGCCACCTCCTTCAACCAAAATTCACATTTACTAAATTTTTCCCTCAATATAAGAAGAACAACCCTCAATTGATTCTTATGTTCTACCTCATCCCGAGAGTAAATAAAGATGTCATCAATGAAGACCACAACAAAAGTATCAAGGTACAGTTTGAACACCCTATTCATTAGGTCTATAAATACCACTGGCACAAACCCAAAACTCATCACTATTGTCACGACCCAACCCCATAGGTCGAGACTGGAGTCTAACCTGGACCCCCGTATACGTACCTATCAGCTACACTTAAGTTGAACCATGTGTGATGTGATACAATACACAACTCTAATTGTCACGACCCAACCCCGTAGGCCGCGACTGGGGTCCGACCTGGACCCCCCCCGTACACATATCTATTAGCTAAGGTCACATTAAATCGTAAATAAGACAATATCATGTAACAGAGCCCCACTGGATGATAACATTTTCATAAACTGTAGCCCTTTTCGTTTGTATCACAACATGACAGGGCACGCAAGCCGACAAGGCTGCCATAACATAATAATATATATCATATATGATGTAGACCCAGCTGAATCAAACTGACATACATAACCCACATATACATGTCTGCAGACCTCTAAACATATAAATGACAACATATGGCGGGACAGGGCCTCCGCCGTACCCCTGAATGGATAAAACAATTTCTATACATCTGTGGACAGTATCAAAAACTAGGCTCCGATACAATGGAGCCTCTTTAAGCTGAGCTGCATGGAATCCTAAGCTGACGGACTCCCAAAATCTGTATCTGTACCTGCGGGCATGAACGCAGCCCCCCGAGAAAAGGGGGTCAGTACGATATGTGTACTGAGTATGTAAAACATAATATAATACAACTGGAAACATATCTGAGATAGAGAATCAGGGGATAAGATATCAATTCAGAAACCTGTACCTGTACTTTATGAATTATAAAAAAAAACATGCATGTTCGAGTCATATCATATAGCCAGCCCTTTCGGGGGTCCGGTGAATCATCTCTGTAAAATCATCTCTGTAAAACCATCATGGCCCGAGTGCCATCACCACCTTATTACAACATATCATCATATATTTATACACGTATCCTGGCCCTCTATTGAGGGACTCAGTGAATAATGCAGTGAACTATGCACGAGAACATATCCTGGCCCGGGACTCAGGGAAAGAAGTGTTACAATATACACGAGTAGAGTAGTGAGTAACTATATGCAATTTAAATCGTTATTAGAGACTCGACAGAATAAGAAAGTTAAGCTTTTATTTGAGAACCCGAGTAACGGTGTAGTCATCTCGAGTGTCCTCTAAATGCCATTATGGGTTGTCTCAATTATAATCTCGGGGCTCCTAGACATGTACTAAAGTAAAGCCAAATCGCTTATGGAACCAGAAACATTTGTTAACATATAGTCTATAAGACTTGGAGCCTGTATATTTGTTATTTCTTTAGCCTATAACAGTTTCCAGGGAAATAGTTCGACTATTGTAGGAGTTCTATATTCAGAAGTAAATAAGAGATGTTTGAGGATGGAGTTACCCCAGAGCTCAGATCATATTCAACTTACAACTAAGACAAAGACATGCCCAAAAGAAGAAAGAGACTAAGCTTTATGTAGTCTGTACTTTGTTTTAGATGACCTTCATACACATATTTCATACCCGGCCCATTATAGGGCTCGGTGAGCCACTATGGCATTCAAATCTCACTTTCGTAACAAATACATATCAAGAGAAGGGAAAGATAGTTTCCCATACACTATTCTTTAGCACGTAGAAGCCTTAACAGGTAATACTCAATCCTTGTAGGAGTGTTAACACTTAACTGTAGTTAGGGATTATGGGGCGTACCTGGAGTTCTGGGAATGGAATTATTCCCACATTCCACATACAATTCACTTAAGGCTAAAACTTGCCAAAAGGAAAGAAAGATAATTGTACGTGCTTATACCAAAACATGCCACAAGAAAGCTTTACATACCTTTTGGGAGTTACCCTTTATCCTGCTCGTCTCGTCGTCTTCCAAACCTATTCAATATGAAAGTAATACGAATATCAACTACTCTTAACTTTCCAGCATCTTGGATTATGCCTTAATGTTAATGGAATCTATTTCCTTAGTCGTTTCCTCGACTAGTCCTTTAGTTTTTTAAGGCGTTAACGAAAATTGGGCAGCACCTCCCCTATAATATGCCCCATCCAAATTTCCAATTAGGTCCCTAAGAACTACAGCCAACCAACAACAACAACCTGCAGCAATTCATACCAACACTATACAACATACACTCCAAACAACTTAAAAAAAATACGATATCTCAATAGGGCGTCTAGCCTTTATTTTGTGACGCCTTTAATTATACGTAAAGAGGGGTCATGTGGCTTCGACTAGAAGCACCCTAACCCACATTAGGACATATTCAGGCCCTGCAACAACAAGCCATACCCCTGCAGAGCAACTCACAAGAACAACACTTTGTTTCGACAACAATTCAACTATAACGACTACAAATTAGTTTATTCCGAACGCCAAGTATTTCTAAGACATTTTCATATTTACAGCCACCAATAGGGAGTGTAACATGCTCCATCAGAACACATAAAGCTCAAATTTAAATAAGAAACCTTACCTTACGTTAAACTTGTCAAACTCGCCAAAACTATCCAAAATGTGAAATCTGGACAGTTTACTGTTTCACCTTGTCGCTTCGTTTCGAAGGGGTAATTGAGGGAAACAGGATTTACTCCCTTCATGAAAGTTATATACATATGTCTTAGGGTCGCAAACAATTTCGAATCATCCCTACATCAATTTTGTACAAAAAGATATGACTAAAATACTTACAGCTGTCCGTGTAGAATTTCCAAAACCAAATTTGAGCAGTACCTCCTCTACACTTCATCACCACTTTTGAAGCTGATAAAAGTAGAACTGGATTTTGGAGTCTGAATGAAAGTTATAGAAACACGAAATACCTTTCCAAAACATATTAAATCACTCGAAACGAATCTGTACACAAGAAGTTATACCAATATTACTAACCACTGTCCCTTCCAAAAACGGGTTTATTAATTAACGTTTTCTCTTATTTTCTCTTCCAAATTCCAATTGCAAAGCTGGAGTTTTACTTCCATGAAGGTCTTAAAATACATATATACGTATCCACGTACTTAAGGTACACCGTATATAATTAATTCACGGAAGAAAATTGAAGAACTTACCCTTAAATTCTTCCAGACATGGCTGCCTTTCCCTTCTTCATTTTTCACGTTTTCTCTCCATGTTTTGGACTGATTTTCTGGCTAGGAATGAACTAATTAGTCACAATACACATATATATAGGGTGGCTATGGGGGTGACACGTGTCAGCCCCCTAGGGTGACACGTGTCCAGCCGTGATTGGTCCACCATATCTATGCAACCAGTTAGGGGCTGCCACGTGGCAGCGTGGGTCCATCCCAAGTAGGTGAGTCACCTGCCTGCTTGTCACCTGCTTGCTTCACTTTCGTAAGTTCGGAAACTAGTTTTTGCTCCCTCTCGTAGGTTCGTAATCTCGTCTTATTTTAAGAGCCTATGTAATCCGTGCTACATAAGTTTGGTATGTAATCAAGTAACTCACGTATGTAAGATTTCTAAATTAGTAGCTTGCGTAGATAAGTCGAGTCCTACGACTCGTTACTTGGCCTCCTATTCCTTCCGGATTCTTATATGATTCCCCTTCCAACCTTCTCTACTACGGGGTATCACATCCTCCCTTCGTTGGAGTCATTTGATAGTGTCGTAGCATATCCGGTTCACATGATAATGTCCAAGGAACTTATGAGACATTCTGAGTTTAAAAAGGGTGGGGTGTAATATCCTTCCCCCCTTTGAGAACATTCGTCCCCGAATGTTAAACAAAACTTCCCTTAGAACTTATATAGACCATCGGGGGATTCGTTTCTATTTCCTTACACATATTTCCATCGAAGTACTTAGTATACGAGTTTCAGGAGTTGGGGTTACCTTTTGACCTGGTGTGTTATGTCCTCTTTTTAATTCCTTAGGTCATCCCCTTTTCTGGTTTTGATTTTTTTGCCACAGTACCTTGACGGAAGGCACGTCCTCAGTTCGCAACCTTCTAATTTACCAATCGACAATGGCAATAAGTTTCTCCTCATAGGATAACTCTTTCATCTCATGGACTTCATTTATAAAACATACTATGGGTGGATCGCTAGTACATTCGCAAAATATCTATATCTGATAGGCTGGGTGTATGGTCTCCAAATCAAGTGGTAAGCTCAACTTACCAGCCGCGTTGCCCACCTTACGCGCAACCTGATACAGTCTAACATATTCTGGGTCAAGTTCCTTTTCTAGGTGACCCCATTATGAACATCCAATCATCAACTTGAACTCTGCATGTCGACGTTGATTATCTGTATATCATTCCTCCCGACTCTGGGCTTTTAGTCAATAGTTTGCTTAATCCTGTTTGGCCTACCAGCTTAGTCTTTTTCCCATCAGGGGGACCTATAGGCGCTTCCTTACAACATCTTGTAGGGGTCATTTGGACACTGAAATGGTAGCCCTTCTCGTAGGCAAACCTAATAATTGATGGACGATAGTCCTAGCTACACTTAAAGCCAACCTCATAAGCTCGCAATATATTTTCTAGCAGTTGATAGTATGCTCAGTCTATTCAGAATCCCGAGGTAAATGCGGTATGAAGGTCTGTCTGTGCTCCCGACCTCTTCTTGGATTGAGGTCCAAACGTTAACCATATTTGAAGTTCCTCTATCTGAGATATTAGTTGGGGAACTTCACAGAATCTTACTACTTCCTTGTTATATAACTTCACCTAGTTCCAGTTGCATAGGTGGTCTTGCTTGGAAGCAAAGGGGTTGATTCGTTAGTCTTCTCGCAATAACCCGCATAGCACCCTACTCTTGAAAAGTTTAGAATAGGTGCGTGGTGATGTTGATAATTTGGGAATCCTTAGCTTCGTATAGTTTTTCTCGACTTTCTTTAGAACTTTAACTGGCCTATATAGTTATTATGTGGTTTTCCACTCGTTAACTGGTTCTATGTTGAAGAACTGTGGCATTCAAGTGCGTCGTCAATTAGCAATTAGCTAATCCTTCTTATTTTGCTTAAACCCTTGTTACAATTGCCTTAACGTATCTTATAATACTCTGGGTACATAATCTCATATCGTTTCTCCATCACTAGTTCAGATTCCTCCATCTCGCGGGATCCCACCAGCACTAACGCATTAAGTTCCATCAAAATTTTGAAGTTAAGCGTGCTGGGGCGAGAGTAATATTGGGATGGGTGACATTCCTGGGAAGTCTTCGTGTATCGTTTCACTGTAATCCTTTCTACGATGTGCGGGCACTCAATTTAGCCCAAGATTTACCTTAGTGTTGTCTCGCGAGTCTTTATGGTTTGCCCTGTCCTTCCTTTGTTATCTTGCGACCAGTATCGGCATAGACCTTTAGTTCCGCTATGACCATGTCCCTTTTTGGTCAGTTTGGTTTAACTTCCCCTATTGTATTCCCCCCTTTCTGTACGCACCCATTCATTAGGGTGGGCTACTGAGTAGCGCTAAAGTTCTTTCATATAGTAACCTTTGGAGCCATTTTGAGTTTTGGCTATTGTTAGCTGGCATATCTTTAAAGGAATTTGACATATGAGCTCCCCTATCCTTTATTCATTTTGTGTTCTTCTCATTTTCTACCATAGGAGGCTTTCTATTCCTTTGTCCTTGGTTATACATTTATCGTAACATCATTTGCGACCAACTCTATAGCCAACATTTTGGCTTTTTGGTCTAGCATGTTGTCATTATCCTTCGTAGTATCTCTTGAGTTATTCGATATCGTTCCATGGTTACATGTGTTTTTATCCGCAACCACCTTCTAGTGTTATGTTGTTCAGGGTCTCGTCACAAACTTCTTAACGCTACCTTATGTAGCATTCCGGCTTCCATCCAATTATTGGTAACTTCCGGACCTTTCCAACTTGGTTTAGCAAGATATCTTATCGAAGTTTAGACGTCTATCTCACATTTATTGCTATATCAATTGCCTCCTCCTACCTTTTCCATTTTCTCATTAACTTCCTCCATTTAGGGGGTACCCGCACTTTCCTCTATTTGTACTTTGTTCTACGTCTCTATGTCCAGTCTAAATTTTTGTCCAATTCCTTTCACCAATCTATTTGGTACCGCATCATGTCTTCGTTTATCTGCATGTTTATAATCTGACTATCCACGTACGGAGCCTTGATTAAATTACGAAGCTACTAGAACCTTTCCATATCTAACGTAATGTCTTATCTACTAATCAGTACTTGAACAATGTGACCTAGGGAACAACTCGTCTAAGGCCACCTTCTACTTTTTCTTTTTCCAAGAATTACTTAGCACCTGTAGTTGTTCCAATCCCAATTAGGTAGTGCTAGTATTCTGACGATAACTATTCTAGGTTTTCTCGAAGTAGTGGTTTTGTCCCAACCTATATCCTTTGTTTCTTGGGACGAATAAAAGTTGCATCGTTTGTTCCTTAAGTTTTCCATCCTCATCCCTTAAGGGTTCCACTATTTTTGGGGCGACGTTGTGTACACGCGTCATTTTTTTTTTTTATATCTTAAGCCCCATGCTCTTACTGCGTTCTCAATGCAGGCCTTTAACTTAGGCAACGCGTACTAAGTGCGTCTTACTAGTGGTTCCAATTTATCCCTGCATACTCGTATCACACTGTTCAGTTCATACTTACATATCCGCCTTTTTAACTAATATATATATATTTGGTTCCTGACATCTCTTTGAGGTGCTTCTATTAGAAGTTCTTTCCCTAATTAGTCGGTGGCAAATTATAAACTATTATCGTACATCATTTTCCAACCATTGTTGGAACAAATCAGAACCTCTTAAACATCACAGTACTTTTTTTTTTGTACTTGACCTACCTGGTCTCCATCTGAGTTTATCCTCGAGTTATGAACAACTCATCTAATTTACAATTAGGAGTTGAGGGCTTGGTATTTTTTTTTCAAAAGAGTGAAACTCATTCGCGGGACATCTTATCCTTCATTCTGAGCCTCTCTTTTTTTTTTTTTACAACACAATTACGGTTGGAGATACTACGGTCTGAACTGTACTGCTCAGACAGACTTTTGTTTCTTCAAAATAATTTCCTCGAGTAAGAAAAGTATCCCTTATTGACGACATGAAGAGTACCTCTTATAGTTTTAATTAAACATAATAAGGGTACTTGATATCAATCTCCAGGACATCCTAAAAATCTATGTTTCATTCCCTTTTCCTTGTTCTAGGAAAATTTCGACAAAGTTTTCTCTACATTTCTTACTTATGCCAAAACCTGCACGCAGAAAATACCAACAATGCCTCACAAGGCCAACATATATATATATATACATATCATATCACAGCCGCACAGGGCTTTCAATGTCCTCTCATATCACAGCCACTCAAGGCTTTCAATGTCAACAATAATATAAAAATACTGGACTTACCTTATATGTCCCACTTCAAACTGCATCTATTGCACTATTTGTCTGCTTTTCTTTCAGGTTTCAACTTTATATTTTAATACCTTACCCGACGGATATCTTCTGTGGCTTTACTTTACTTACCTGTATGCTTCGTAACTTTCCATGTCGTAAACTACTTCCTTCTGTTGGTGTCGTCCTTCTGTTAAGATCCAAGGTTAGTATAAGGAATTTTTCCTATGACTCGGATCTAAAGCACGATCTCAGATGTAGAAGAAAAGTAACATCCTAAATGTCCTATAGCTTCCTGTTTATAGATGTGGCGCGCAACACATCGATAACCAAGACTCTATTAGATACGGTCTGCAGACACTCCAAGGACGAACTGCTCTGATACCACTTCTGTCACGACCCAACCCCGTAGGCCGCGACTGGGGTCCGACCTGGACCCCCCGTACACATATCTATTAGCTAAGGTCACATTAAATCGTAAATAAGACAATATCATGTAACAGAGCCCCACTGGATGATAACATTTTCATAAACTGTAGCCCTTTTCATTTGTATCACAACATGACAGGGCACGCAAGCCGACAAGGCTGCCATAACATAATAATATATATCATATATGATGTAGACCCAGCTGAATCAAACTGACATACATAACCCACATATACATGTCTGCAGACCTCTAAACATATAAATGACAACATATGGCGGGACAGGGCCTCCGCCGTACCCCTGAATGGATAAAACAATTTCTATACATCTGTGGACAGTATCAAAAACTAGGCTCCGATACAATGGAGCCTCTTTAAGCTGAGCTGCATGGAATCCTAAGCTGACGGACTCCCAAAATCTGTATCTGTACCTGCGGGCATGAACGCAGCCCCCCGAGAAAAGGGGGTCAGTACGATATGTGTACTGAGTATGTAAAACATAATATAATACAACTGGAAACATATCTGAGATAGAGAATCAGGGGATAAGATATCAATTCAGAAACCTGTACCTGTACTTTATGAATTATAAAAAAAAACATGCATGTTCGAGTCATATCATATAGCCGGCCCTTTCGGGGGTCCGGTGAATCATCTCTGTAAAATCATCTCTGTAAAACCATCATGGCCCGAGTGCCATCACCACCTTATTACAACATATCATCATATATTTATACACGTATCCTGGCCCTCTATTGAGGGACTCAGTGAATAATGCAGTGAACTGTGCACGAGAACATATCCTGGCCCGGGACTCAGGGAAAGAAGTGTTACAATATACACGAGTAGAGTAGTGAGTAACTATATGCAATTTAAATCGTTATTAGAGACTCGACAGAATAAGAAAGTTAAGCTTTTATTTGAGAACCCGAGTAACGGTGTAGTCATCTTGAGTGTCCTCTAAATGCCATTATGGGTTGTCTCAATTATAATCTCGGGGCTCCTAGACATGTACTAAAGTAAAGCCAAATCGCTTATGGAACCAGAAACATTTGTTAACATATAGTCTATAAGACTTGGAGCCTGTATATTTGTTATTTCTTTAGCCTATAACAGTTTCCAGGGAAATAGTTCGACTATTGTAGGAGTTCTATATTCAGAAGTAAATAAGAGATGTTTGAGGATGGAGTTACCCCAGAGCTCAGATCATATTCAACTTACAACTAAGACAAAGACATGCCCAAAAGAAGAAAGAGACTAAGCTTTATGTAGTCTGTACTTTGTTTTAGATGACCTTCATACACATATTTCATACCCGGCCCATTATAGGGCTCGGTGAGCCACTATGGCATTCAAATCTCACTTTCGTAACAAATACATATCAAGAGAAGGGAAAGATAGTTTCCCATACACTATTCTTTAGCACGTAGAAGCCTTAACAGGTAATACTCAATCCTTGTAGGAGTGTTAACACTTAACTGTAGTTAGGGATTATGGGGCGTACCTGGAGTTCTGGGAATGGAATTATTCCCACATTCCACATACAATTCACTTAAGGCTAAAACTTGCCAAAAGGAAAGAAAGATAATTGTACGTGCTTATACCAAAACATGCCACAAGAAAGCTTTACATACCTTTTGGGAGTTACCCTTTATCCTGCTCGTCTCGTCGTCTTCCAAACCTATTCAATATGAAAGTAATACGAATATCAACTACTCTTAACTTTCCAGCATCTTGGATTATGCCTTAATGTTAATGGAATCTATTTCCTTAGTCGTTTCCTCGACTAGTCCTTTAGTTTTTTAAGGCGTTAACGAAAATTGGGCAGCACCTCCCCTATAATATGCCCCATCCAAATTTCCAATTAGGTCCCTAAGACCTACAGCCAACCAACAACAACAACCTGCAGCAATTCATACCAACACTATACAACATACACTCCAAACAACTTAAAAAAAATACGATATCTCAATAGGGCGTCTAGCCTTTATTTTGTGACGCCTTTAATTATACGTAAAGAGGGGTCATGTGGCTTCGACTAGAAGCACCCTAACCCACATTAGGACATATTCAGGCCCTGCAACAACAAGCCACACCCCTGCAGAGCAACTCACAAGAACAACACTTTGTTTCGACAACAATTCAACTATAACGACTACAAATTAGTTTATTCCGAACGCCAAGTATTTCTAAGACATTTTCATATTTACAGCCACCAATAGGGAGTGTAACATGCTCCATCAGAACACATAAAGCTCAAATTTAAATAAGAAACCTTACCTTACGTTAAACTTGTCAAACTCGCCAAAACTATCCAAAATGTGAAATCTGGACAGTTTACTGTTTCACCTTGTCGCTTCGTTTCGAAGGGGTAATTGAGGGAAACAGGATTTACTCCCTTCATGAAAGTTATATACATATGTCTTAGGGTCGCAAACAATTTCGAATCATCCCTACATCAATTTTGTACAAAAAGATATGACCAAAATACTTACAGCTGTCCGTGTAGAATTTCCAAAACCAAATTTGAGCAGTACCTCCTCTACACTTCATCACCACTTTTGAAGCTGATAAAAGTAGAACTGGATTTTGGAGTCTGAATGAAAGTTATAGAAACACGAAATACCTTTCCAAAACATATTAAATCACTCGAAACGAATCTGTACACAAGAAGTTATACCAATATTACTAACCACTGTCCCTTCCAAAAACGGGTTTATTAATTAACGTTTTCTCTTATTTTCTCTTCCAAATTCCAATTGCAAAGCTGGAGTTTTACTTCCATGAAGGTCTTAAAATACATATATACGTATCCACGTACTTAAGGTACACCGTATATAATTAATTCACGGAAGAAAATTGAAGAACTTACCCTTAAATTCTTCCAGACATGGCTGCCTTTCCCTTCTTCATTTTTCACGTTTTCTCTCCATGTTTTGGACTGATTTTCTGGCTAGGAATGAACTAATTAGTCACAATACACATATATATAGGGTGGCTATGGGGGTGACACGTGTCAGCCCCCTAGGGTGACACGTGTCCAGCCGTGATTGGTCCACCATATCTATGCAACCAGTTAGGGGCTGCCACGTGGCAGCGTGGGTCCATCCCAAGTAGGTGAGTCACCTGCCTGCTTGTCACCTGCTTGCTTCACTTTCGTAAGTTCGGAAACTAGTTTTTGCTCCCTCTCGTAGGTTCGTAATCTCGTCTTATTTTAAGAGCCTATGTAATCCGTGCTACATAAGTTTGGTATGTAATCAAGTAACTCACGTATGTAAGATTTCTAAATTAGTAGCTTGCGTAGATAAGTCGAGTCCTACGACTCGTTACTTGGCCTCCTATTCCTTCCGGATTCTTATATGATTCCCCTTCCAACCTTCTCTACTACGGGGTATCACATCCTCCCTTCGTTGGAGTCATTTGATAGTGTCGTAGCATATCCGGTTCACATGATAATGTCCAAGGAACTTATGAGACATTCTGAGTTTAAAAAGGGTGGGGTGTAATATCCTTCCCCCCTTTGAGAACATTCGTCCCCGAATGTTAAACAAAACTTCCCTTAGAACTTATATAGACCATCGGGGGATTCGTTTCTATTTCCTTACACATATTTCCATCGAAGTACTTAGTATACGAGTTTCAGGAGTTGGGGTTACCTTTTGACCTGGTGTGTTATGTCCTCTTTTTAATTCCTTAGGTCATCCCCTTTTCTGGTTTTGATTTTTTTGCCACAGTACCTTGACGGAAGGCACGTCCTCAGTTCGCAACCTTCTAATTTACCAATCGACGATGGCAATAAGTTTCTCCTCATAGGATAACTCTTTCATCTCATGGACTTCATTTATAAAACATACTATGGGTGGATCGCTAGTACATTCGCAAAATATCTATATCTGATAGGCTGGGTGTATGGTCTCCAAATCAAGTGGTAAGCTCAACTTACCAGCCGCGTTGCCCACCTTACGCGCAACCTGATACAGTCTAACATATTCTGGGTCAAGTTCCTTTTCTAGGTGACCCCATTATGAACATCCAATCATCAACTTGAACTCTGCATGTCGACGTTGATTATCTGTATATCATTCCTCCCGACTCTGGGCTTTTAGTCAATAGTTTGCTTAATCCTGTTTGGCCTACCAGCTTAGTCTTTTTCCCATCAGGGGGACCTATAGGCGCTTCCTTACAACATCTTGTAGGGGTCATTTGGACACTGAAATGGTAGCCCTTCTCGTAGGCAAACCTAATAATTGATGGACGATAGTCCTAGCTACACTTAAAGCCAACCTCATAAGCTCGCAATATATTTTCTAGCAGTTGATAGTATGCTCAGTCTATTCAGAATCCCGAGGTAAATGCGGTATGAAGGTCTGTCTGTGCTCCCGACCTCTTCTTGGATTGAGGTCCAAACGTTAACCATATTTGAAGTTCCTCTATCTGAGATATTAGTTGGGGAACTTCACAGAATCTTACTACTTCCTTGTTATATAACTTCACCTAGTTCCAGTTGCATAGGTGGTCTTGCTTGGAAGCAAAGGGGTTGATTCGTTAGTCTTCTCGCAATAACCCGCATAGCACCCTACTCTTGAAAAGTTTAGAATAGGTGCGTGGTGATGTTGATAATTTGGGAATCCTTAGCTTCGTATAGTTTTTCTCGACTTTCTTTAGAACTTTAACTGGCCTATATAGTTATTATGTGGTTTTCCACTCGTTAACTGGTTCTATGTTGAAGAACTGTGGCATTCAAGTGCGTCGTCAATTAGCAATTAGCTAATCCTTCTTATTTTGCTTAAACCCTTGTTACAATTGCCTTAACGTATCTTATAATACTCTGGGTACATAATCTCATATCGTTTCTCCATCACTAGTTCAGATTCCTCCATCTCGCGGGATCCCACCAGCACTAACGCATTAAGTTCCATCAAAATTTTGAAGTTAAGCGTGCTGGGGCGAGAGTAATATTGGGATGGGTGACATTCCTGGGAAGTCTTCGTGTATCGTTTCACTGTAATCCTTTCTACGATGTGCGGGCACTCAATTTAGCCCAAGATTTACCTTAGTGTTGTCTCGCGAGTCTTTATGGTTTGCCCTGTCCTTCCTTTGTTATCTTGCGACCAGTATCGGCATAGACCTTTAGTTCCGCTATGACCATGTCCCTTTTTGGTCAGTTTGGTTTAACTTCCCCTATTGTATTCCCCCCTTTCTGTACGCACCCATTCATTAGGGTGGGCTACTGAGTAGCGCTAAAGTTCTTTCATATAGTAACCTTTGGAGCCATTTTGAGTTTTGGCTATTGTTAGCTGGCATATCTTTAAAGGAATTTGACATATGAGCTCCCCTATCCTTTATTCATTTTGTGTTCTTCTCATTTTCTACCATAGGAGGCTTTCTATTCCTTTGTCCTTGGTTATACATTTATCGTAACATCATTTGCGACCAACTCTATAGCCAACATTTTGGCTTTTTGGTCTAGCATGTTGTCATTATCCTTCGTAGTATCTCTTGAGTTATTCGATATCGTTCCATGGTTACATGTGTTTTTATCCGCAACCACCTTCTAGTGTTATGTTGTTCAGGGTCTCGTCACAAACTTCTTAACGCTACCTTATGTAGCATTCCGGCTTCCATCCAATTATTGGTAACTTCCGGACCTTTCCAACTTGGTTTAGCAAGATATCTTATCGAAGTTTAGACGTCTATCTCACATTTATTGCTATATCAATTGCCTCCTCCTACCTTTTCCATTTTCTCATTAACTTCCTCCATTTAGGGGGTACCCGCACTTTCCTCTATTTGTACTTTGTTCTACGTCTCTATGTCCAGTCTAAATTTTTGTCCAATTCCTTTCACCAATCTATTTGGTACCGCATCATGTCTTCGTTTATCTGCATGTTTATAATCTGACTATCCACGTACGGAGCCTTGATTAAATTACGAAGCTACTAGAACCTTTCCATATCTAACGTAATGTCTTATCTACTAATCAGTACTTGAACAATGTGACCTAGGGAACAACTCGTCTAAGGCCACCTTCTACTTTTTCTTTTTCCAAGAATTACTTAGCACCTGTAGTTGTTCCAATCCCAATTAGGTAGTGCTAGTATTCTGACGATAACTATTCTAGGTTTTCTCGAAGTAGTGGTTTTGTCCCAACCTATATCCTTTGTTTCTTGGGACGAATAAAAGTTGCATCGTTTGTTCCTTAAGTTTTCCATCCTCATCCCTTAAGGGTTCCACTATTTTTGGGGCGACGTTGTGTACACGCGTCATTTTTTTTTTTTATATCTTAAGCCCCATGCTCTTACTGCGTTCTCAATGCAGGCCTTTAACTTAGGCAACGCGTACTAAGTGCGTCTTACTAGTGGTTCCAATTTATCCCTGCATACTCGTATCACACTGTTCAGTTCATACTTACATATCCGCCTTTTTAACTAATATATATATATTTGGTTCCTGACATCTCTTTGAGGTGCTTCTATTAGAAGTTCTTTCCCTAATTAGTCGGTGGCAAATTATAAACTATTATCGTACATCATTTTCCAACCATTGTTGGAACAAATCAGAACCTCTTAAACATCACAGTACTTTTTTTTTTGTACTTGACCTACCTGGTCTCCATCTGAGTTTATCCTCGAGTTATGAACAACTCATCTAATTTACAATTAGGAGTTGAGGGCTTGGTATTTTTTTTTCAAAAGAGTGAAACTCATTCGCGGGACATCTTATCCTTCATTCTGAGCCTCTTTTTTTTTTTTTTTTACAACACAATTACGGTTGGAGATACTACGGTCTGAACTGTACTGCTCAGACAGACTTTTGTTTCTTCAAAATAATTTCCTCGAGTAAGAAAAGTATCCCTTATTGACGACATGAAGAGTACCTCTTATAGTTTTAATTAAACATAATAAGGGTACTTGATATCAATCTCCAGGACATCCTAAAAATCTATGTTTCATTCCCTTTTCCTTGTTCTAGGAAAATTTCGACAAAGTTTTCTCTACATTTCTTACTTATGCCAAAACCTGCACGCAGAAAATACCAACAATGCCTCACAAGGCCAACATATATATATATATACATATCATATCACAGCCGCACAGGGCTTTCAATGTCCTCTCATATCACAGCCACTCAAGGCTTTCAATGTCAACAATAATATAAAAATACTGGACTTACCTTATATGTCCCACTTCAAACTGCATCTATTGCACTATTTGTCTGCTTTTCTTTCAGGTTTCAACTTTATATTTTAATACCTTACCCGACGGATATCTTCTGTGGCTTTACTTTACTTACCTGTATGCTTCGTAACTTTCCATGTCGTAAACTACTTCCTTCTGTTGGTGTCGTCCTTCTGTTAAGATCCAAGGTTAGTATAAGGAATTTTTCCTATGACTCGGATCTAAAGCACGATCTCAGATGTAGAAGAAAAGTAACATCCTAAATGTCCTATAGCTTCCTGTTTATAGATGTGGCGCGCAACACATCGATAACCAAGACTCTATTAGATACGGTCTGCAGACACTCCAAGGACGAACTGCTCTGATACCACTTCTGTCACGACCCAACCCCGTAGGCCGCGACTGGGGTCCGACCTGGACCCCCCGTACACATATCTATTAGCTAAGGTCACATTAAATCGTAAATAAGACAATATCATGTAACAGAGCCCCACTGGATGATAACATTTTCATAAACTGTAGCCCTTTTCATTTGTATCACAACATGACAGGGCACGCAAGCCGACAAGGCTGCCATAACATAATAATATATATCATATATGATGTAGACCCAGCTGAATCAAACTGACATACATAACCCACATATACATGTCTGCAGACCTCTAAACATATAAATGACAACATATGGCGGGACAGGGCCTCCGCCGTACCCCTGAATGGATAAAACAATTTCTATACATCTGTGGACAGTATCAAAAACTAGGCTCCGATACAATGGAGCCTCTTTAAGCTGAGCTGCATGGAATCCTAAGCTGACGGACTCCCAAAATCTGTATCTGTACCTGCGGGCATGAACGCAGCCCCCCGAGAAAAGGGGGTCAGTACGATATGTGTACTGAGTATGTAAAACATAATATAATACAACTGGAAACATATCTGAGATAGAGAATCAGGGGATAAGATATCAATTCAGAAACCTGTACCTGTACTTTATGAATTATAAAAAAAAACATGCATGTTCGAGTCATATCATATAGCCGGCCCTTTCGGGGGTCCGGTGAATCATCTCTGTAAAATCATCTCTGTAAAACCATCATGGCCCGAGTGCCATCACCACCTTATTACAACATATCATCATATATTTATACACGTATCCTGGCCCTCTATTGAGGGACTCAGTGAATAATGCAGTGAACTGTGCACGAGAACATATCCTGGCCCGGGACTCAGGGAAAGAAGTGTTACAATATACACGAGTAGAGTAGTGAGTAACTATATGCAATTTAAATCGTTATTAGAGACTCGACAGAATAAGAAAGTTAAGCTTTTATTTGAGAACCCGAGTAACGGTGTAGTCATCTTGAGTGTCCTCTAAATGCCATTATGGGTTGTCTCAATTATAATCTCGGGGCTCCTAGACATGTACTAAAGTAAAGCCAAATCGCTTATGGAACCAGAAACATTTGTTAACATATAGTCTATAAGACTTGGAGCCTGTATATTTGTTATTTCTTTAGCCTATAACAGTTTCCAGGGAAATAGTTCGACTATTGTAGGAGTTCTATATTCAGAAGTAAATAAGAGATGTTTGAGGATGGAGTTACCCCAGAGCTCAGATCATATTCAACTTACAACTAAGACAAAGACATGCCCAAAAGAAGAAAGAGACTAAGCTTTATGTAGTCTGTACTTTGTTTTAGATGACCTTCATACACATATTTCATACCCGGCCCATTATAGGGCTCGGTGAGCCACTATGGCATTCAAATCTCACTTTCGTAACAAATACATATCAAGAGAAGGGAAAGATAGTTTCCCATACACTATTCTTTAGCACGTAGAAGCCTTAACAGGTAATACTCAATCCTTGTAGGAGTGTTAACACTTAACTGTAGTTAGGGATTATGGGGCGTACCTGGAGTTCTGGGAATGGAATTATTCCCACATTCCACATACAATTCACTTAAGGCTAAAACTTGCCAAAAGGAAAGAAAGATAATTGTACGTGCTTATACCAAAACATGCCACAAGAAAGCTTTACATACCTTTTGGGAGTTACCCTTTATCCTGCTCGTCTCGTCGTCTTCCAAACCTATTCAATATGAAAGTAATACGAATATCAACTACTCTTAACTTTCCAGCATCTTGGATTATGCCTTAATGTTAATGGAATCTATTTCCTTAGTCGTTTCCTCGACTAGTCCTTTAGTTTTTTAAGGCGTTAACGAAAATTGGGCAGCACCTCCCCTATAATATGCCCCATCCAAATTTCCAATTAGGTCCCTAAGACCTACAGCCAACCAACAACAACAACCTGCAGCAATTCATACCAACACTATACAACATACACTCCAAACAACTTAAAAAAAATACGATATCTCAATAGGGCGTCTAGCCTTTATTTTGTGACGCCTTTAATTATACGTAAAGAGGGGTCATGTGGCTTCGACTAGAAGCACCCTAACCCACATTAGGACATATTCAGGCCCTGCAACAACAAGCCACACCCCTGCAGAGCAACTCACAAGAACAACACTTTGTTTCGACAACAATTCAACTATAACGACTACAAATTAGTTTATTCCGAACGCCAAGTATTTCTAAGACATTTTCATATTTACAGCCACCAATAGGGAGTGTAACATGCTCCATCAGAACACATAAAGCTCAAATTTAAATAAGAAACCTTACCTTACGTTAAACTTGTCAAACTCGCCAAAACTATCCAAAATGTGAAATCTGGACAGTTTACTGTTTCACCTTGTCGCTTCGTTTCGAAGGGGTAATTGAGGGAAACAGGATTTACTCCCTTCATGAAAGTTATATACATATGTCTTAGGGTCGCAAACAATTTCGAATCATCCCTACATCAATTTTGTACAAAAAGATATGACCAAAATACTTACAGCTGTCCGTGTAGAATTTCCAAAACCAAATTTGAGCAGTACCTCCTCTACACTTCATCACCACTTTTGAAGCTGATAAAAGTAGAACTGGATTTTGGAGTCTGAATGAAAGTTATAGAAACACGAAATACCTTTCCAAAACATATTAAATCACTCGAAACGAATCTGTACACAAGAAGTTATACCAATATTACTAACCACTGTCCCTTCCAAAAACGGGTTTATTAATTAACGTTTTCTCTTATTTTCTCTTCCAAATTCCAATTGCAAAGCTGGAGTTTTACTTCCATGAAGGTCTTAAAATACATATATACGTATCCACGTACTTAAGGTACACCGTATATAATTAATTCACGGAAGAAAATTGAAGAACTTACCCTTAAATTCTTCCAGACATGGCTGCCTTTCCCTTCTTCATTTTTCACGTTTTCTCTCCATGTTTTGGACTGATTTTCTGGCTAGGAATGAACTAATTAGTCACAATACACATATATATAGGGTGGCTATGGGGGTGACACGTGTCAGCCCCCTAGGGTGACACGTGTCCAGCCGTGATTGGTCCACCATATCTATGCAACCAGTTAGGGGCTGCCACGTGGCAGCGTGGGTCCATCCCAAGTAGGTGAGTCACCTGCCTGCTTGTCACCTGCTTGCTTCACTTTCGTAAGTTCGGAAACTAGTTTTTGCTCCCTCTCGTAGGTTCGTAATCTCGTCTTATTTTAAGAGCCTATGTAATCCGTGCTACATAAGTTTGGTATGTAATCAAGTAACTCACGTATGTAAGATTTCTAAATTAGTAGCTTGCGTAGATAAGTCGAGTCCTACGACTCGTTACTTGGCCTCCTATTCCTTCCGGATTCTTATATGATTCCCCTTCCAACCTTCTCTACTACGGGGTATCACATCCTCCCTTCGTTGGAGTCATTTGATAGTGTCGTAGCATATCCGGTTCACATGATAATGTCCAAGGAACTTATGAGACATTCTGAGTTTAAAAAGGGTGGGGTGTAATATCCTTCCCCCCTTTGAGAACATTCGTCCCCGAATGTTAAACAAAACTTCCCTTAGAACTTATATAGACCATCGGGGGATTCGTTTCTATTTCCTTACACATATTTCCATCGAAGTACTTAGTATACGAGTTTCAGGAGTTGGGGTTACCTTTTGACCTGGTGTGTTATGTCCTCTTTTTAATTCCTTAGGTCATCCCCTTTTCTGGTTTTGATTTTTTTGCCACAGTACCTTGACGGAAGGCACGTCCTCAGTTCGCAACCTTCTAATTTACCAATCGACAATGGCAATAAGTTTCTCCTCATAGGATAACTCTTTCATCTCATGGACTTCATTTATAAAACATACTATGGGTGGATCGCTAGTACATTCGCAAAATATCTATATCTGATAGGCTGGGTGTATGGTCTCCAAATCAAGTGGTAAGCTCAACTTACCAGCCGCGTTGCCCACCTTACGCGCAACCTGATACAGTCTAACATATTCTGGGTCAAGTTCCTTTTCTAGGTGACCCCATTATGAACATCCAATCATCAACTTGAACTCTGCATGTCGACGTTGATTATCTGTATATCATTCCTCCCGACTCTGGGCTTTTAGTCAATAGTTTGCTTAATCCTGTTTGGCCTACCAGCTTAGTCTTTTTCCCATCAGGGGGACCTATAGGCGCTTCCTTACAACATCTTGTAGGGGTCATTTGGACACTGAAATGGTAGCCCTTCTCGTAGGCAAACCTAATAATTGATGGACGATAGTCCTAGCTACACTTAAAGCCAACCTCATAAGCTCGCAATATATTTTCTAGCAGTTGATAGTATGCTCAGTCTATTCAGAATCCCGAGGTAAATGCGGTATGAAGGTCTGTCTGTGCTCCCGACCTCTTCTTGGATTGAGGTCCAAACGTTAACCATATTTGAAGTTCCTCTATCTGAGATATTAGTTGGGGAACTTCACAGAATCTTACTACTTCCTTGTTATATAACTTCACCTAGTTCCAGTTGCATAGGTGGTCTTGCTTGGAAGCAAAGGGGTTGATTCGTTAGTCTTCTCGCAATAACCCGCATAGCACCCTACTCTTGAAAAGTTTAGAATAGGTGCGTGGTGATGTTGATAATTTGGGAATCCTTAGCTTCGTATAGTTTTTCTCGACTTTCTTTAGAACTTTAACTGGCCTATATAGTTATTATGTGGTTTTCCACTCGTTAACTGGTTCTATGTTGAAGAACTGTGGCATTCAAGTGCGTCGTCAATTAGCAATTAGCTAATCCTTCTTATTTTGCTTAAACCCTTGTTACAATTGCCTTAACGTATCTTATAATACTCTGGGTACATAATCTCATATCGTTTCTCCATCACTAGTTCAGATTCCTCCATCTCGCGGGATCCCACCAGCACTAACGCATTAAGTTCCATCAAAATTTTGAAGTTAAGCGTGCTGGGGCGAGAGTAATATTGGGATGGGTGACATTCCTGGGAAGTCTTCGTGTATCGTTTCACTGTAATCCTTTCTACGATGTGCGGGCACTCAATTTAGCCCAAGATTTACCTTAGTGTTGTCTCGCGAGTCTTTATGGTTTGCCCTGTCCTTCCTTTGTTATCTTGCGACCAGTATCGGCATAGACCTTTAGTTCCGCTATGACCATGTCCCTTTTTGGTCAGTTTGGTTTAACTTCCCCTATTGTATTCCCCCCTTTCTGTACGCACCCATTCATTAGGGTGGGCTACTGAGTAGCGCTAAAGTTCTTTCATATAGTAACCTTTGGAGCCATTTTGAGTTTTGGCTATTGTTAGCTGGCATATCTTTAAAGGAATTTGACATATGAGCTCCCCTATCCTTTATTCATTTTGTGTTCTTCTCATTTTCTACCATAGGAGGCTTTCTATTCCTTTGTCCTTGGTTATACATTTATCGTAACATCATTTGCGACCAACTCTATAGCCAACATTTTGGCTTTTTGGTCTAGCATGTTGTCATTATCCTTCGTAGTATCTCTTGAGTTATTCGATATCGTTCCATGGTTACATGTGTTTTTATCCGCAACCACCTTCTAGTGTTATGTTGTTCAGGGTCTCGTCACAAACTTCTTAACGCTACCTTATGTAGCATTCCGGCTTCCATCCAATTATTGGTAACTTCCGGACCTTTCCAACTTGGTTTAGCAAGATATCTTATCGAAGTTTAGACGTCTATCTCACATTTATTGCTATATCAATTGCCTCCTCCTACCTTTTCCATTTTCTCATTAACTTCCTCCATTTAGGGGGTACCCGCACTTTCCTCTGTTTGTACTTTGTTCTACGTCTCTATGTCCAGTCTAAATTTTTGTCCAATTCCTTTCACCAATCTATTTGGTACCGCATCATGTCTTCGTTTATCTGCATGTTTATAATCTGACTATCCACGTACGGAGCCTTGATTAAATTACGAAGCTACTAGAACCTTTCCATATCTAACGTAATGTCTTATCTACTAATCAGTACTTGAACAATGTGACCTAGGGAACAACTCGTCCAAGGCCACCTTCTACTTTTTCTTTTTCCAAGAATTACTTAGCACCTGTAGTTGTTCCAATCCCAATTAGGTAGTGCTAGTATTCTGACGATAACTATTCTAGGTTTTCTCGAAGTAGTGGTTTTGTCCCAACCTATATCCTTTGTTTCTTGGGACGAATAAAAGTTGCATCGTTTGTTCCTTAAGTTTTCCATCCTCATCCCTTAAGGGTTCCACTATTTTTGGGGCGACGTTGTGTACACGCGTCATTTTTTTTTTATATCTCAAGCCCCATGCTCTTACTGCGTTCTCAATGCAGGCCTTTAACTTAGGCAACGCGTACTAAGTGCGTCTTACTAGTGGTTCCAATTTATCCCTGCATATTCGTATCACACTGTTCAGTTCATACTTACATATCCGCCTTTTTAACTAATATATATATATTTGGTTCCTGATATCTCTTTGAGGTGCTTCTATTAGAAGTTCTTTCCCTAATTAGTCGGTGGCAAATTATAAACTATTATCGTACATCATTTTCCAACCATTGTTGGAAGAAATCAGAACCTCTTAAACATCACAGTACTTTTTTTTTTGTACTTGACCTACCTGGTCTCCATCTGAGTTTATCCTCGAGTTATGAACAACTCATCTAATTTACAATTAGGAGTTGAGGGCTTGGTATTTTTTTTTCAAAAGAGTGAAACTCATTCGCGGGACATCTTATCCTTCATTCTGAGCCTCTTTTTTTTTTTTTTTTTACAACACAATTACGGTTGGAGATACTACGGTCTGAACTGTACTGCTCAGACAGACTTTTGTTTCTTCAAAATAATTTCCTCGAGTAAGAAAAGTATCCCTTATTGACGACATGAAGAGTACCTCTTATAGTTTTAATTAAACATAATAAGGGTACTTGATATCAATCTCCAGGACATCCTAAAAATCTATGTTTCATTCCCTTTTCCTTGTTCTAGGAAAATTTCGACAAAGTTTTCTCTACATTTCTTACTTATGCCAAAACCTGCACGCAGAAAATACCAACAATGCCTCACAAGGCCAACATATATATATATATACATATCATATCACAGCCGCACAGGGCTTTCAATGTCCTCTCATATCACAGCCACTCAAGGCTTTCAATGTCAACAATAATATAAAAATACTGGACTTACCTTATATGTCCCACTTCAAACTGCATCTATTGCACTATTTGTCTGCTTTTCTTTCAGGTTTCAACTTTATATTTTAATACCTTACCCGACGGATATCTTCTGTGGCTTTACTTTACTTACCTGTATGCTTCGTAACTTTCCATGTCGTAAACTACTTCCTTCTGTTGGTGTCGTCCTTCTGTTAAGATCCAAGGTTAGTATAAGGAATTTTTCCTATGACTCGGATCTAAAGCACGATCTCAGATGTAGAAGAAAAGTAACATCCTAAATGTCCTATAGCTTCCTGTTTATAGATGTGGCGCGCAACACATCGATAACCAAGACTCTATTAGACACGGTCTGCAGACACTCCGAGGACGAACTGCTCTGATACCACTTCTGTCACGACCCAACCCCGTAGGCCGCGACTGGGGTCCGACCTGGACCCCCCGTACACATATCTATTAGCTAAGGTCACATTAAATCGTAAATAAGACAATATCATGTAACAGAGCCCCACTGGATGATAACATTTTCATAAACTGTAGCCCTTTTCGTTTGTATCACAACATGACAGGGCACGCAAGCCGACAAGGCTGCCATAACATAATAATATATATCATATATGATGTAGACCCAGCTGAATCAAACTGACATACATAACCCACATATACATGTCTGCAGACCTCTAAACATATAAATGACAACATATGGCGGGACAGGGCCTCCGCCGTACCCCTGAATGGATAAAACAATTTCTATACATCTGTGGACAGTATCAAAAACTAGGCTCCGATACAATGGAGCCTCTTTAAGCTGAGCTGCATGGAATCCTAAGCTGACGGACTCCCAAAATCTGTATCTGTACCTGCGGGCATGAACGCAGCCCCCCGAGAAAAGGGGGTCAGTACGATATGTGTACTGAGTATGTAAAACATAATATAATACAACTGGAAACATATCTGAGATAGAGAATCAGGGGATAAGATATCAATTCAGAAACCTGTACCTGTACTTTATGAATTATAAAAAAAAACATGCATGTTCGAGTCATATCATATAGCCAGCCCTTTCGGGGGTCCGGTGAATCATCTCTGTAAAATCATCTCTGTAAAACCATCATGGCCCGAGTGCCATCACCACCTTATTACAACATATCATCATATATTTATACACGTATCCTGGCCCTCTATTGAGGGACTCAGTGAATAATGCAGTGAACTATGCACGAGAACATATCCTGGCCCGGGACTCAGGGAAAGAAGTGTTACAATATACACGAGTAGAGTAGTGAGTAACTATATGCAATTTAAATCGTTATTAGAGACTCGACAGAATAAGAAAGTTAAGCTTTTATTTGAGAACCCGAGTAACGGTGTAGTCATCTCGAGTGTCCTCTAAATGCCATTATGGGTTGTCTCAATTATAATCTCGGGGCTCCTAGACATGTACTAAAGTAAAGCCAAATCGCTTATGGAACCAGAAACATTTGTTAACATATAGTCTATAAGACTTGGAGCCTGTATATTTGTTATTTCTTTAGCCTATAACAGTTTCCAGGGAAATAGTTCGACTATTGTAGGAGTTCTATATTCAGAAGTAAATAAGAGATGTTTGAGGATGGAGTTACCCCAGAGCTCAGATCATATTCAACTTACAACTAAGACAAAGACATGCCCAAAAGAAGAAAGAGACTAAGCTTTATGTAGTCTGTACTTTGTTTTAGATGACCTTCATACACATATTTCATACCCGGCCCATTATAGGGCTCGGTGAGCCACTATGGCATTCAAATCTCACTTTCGTAACAAATACATATCAAGAGAAGGGAAAGATAGTTTCCCATACACTATTCTTTAGCACGTAGAAGCCTTAACAGGTAATACTCAATCCTTGTAGGAGTGTTAACACTTAACTGTAGTTAGGGATTATGGGGCGTACCTGGAGTTCTGGGAATGGAATTATTCCCACATTCCACATACAATTCACTTAAGGCTAAAACTTGCCAAAAGGAAAGAAAGATAATTGTACGTGCTTATACCAAAACATGCCACAAGAAAGCTTTACATACCTTTTGGGAGTTACCCTTTATCCTGCTCGTCTCGTCGTCTTCCAAACCTATTCAATATGAAAGTAATACGAATATCAACTACTCTTAACTTTCCAGCATCTTGGATTATGCCTTAATGTTAATGGAATCTATTTCCTTAGTCGTTTCCTCGACTAGTCCTTTAGTTTTTTAAGGCGTTAACGAAAATTGGGCAGCACCTCCCCTATAATATGCCCCATCCAAATTTCCAATTAGGTCCCTAAGACCTACAGCCAACCAACAACAACAACCTGCAGCAATTCATACCAACACTATACAACATACACTCCAAACAACTTAAAAAAAATACGATATCTCAATAGGGCATCTAGCCTTTATTTTGTGACGCCTTTAATTATACGTAAAGAGGGGTCATGTGGCTTCGACTAGAAGCACCCTAACCCACATTAGGACATATTCAGGCCCTGCAACAACAAGCCACACCCCTGCAGAGCAACTCACAAGAACAACACTTTGTTTCGACAACAATTCAACTATAACGACTACAAATTAGTTTATTCCGAACGCCAAGTATTTCTAAGACATTTTCATATTTACAGCCACCAATAGGGAGTGTAACATGCTCCATCAGAACACATAAAGCTCAAATTTAAATAAGAAACCTTACCTTACGTTAAACTTGTCAAACTCGCCAAAACTATCCAAAATGTGAAATCTGGACAGTTTACTGTTTCACCTTGTCGCTTCGTTTCGAAGGGGTAATTGAGGGAAACAGGATTTACTCCCTTCATGAAAGTTATATACATATGTCTTAGGGTCGCAAACAATTTCGAATCATCCCTACATCAATTTTGTACAAAAAGATATGACCAAAATACTTACAGCTGTCCGTGTAGAATTTCCAAAACCAAATTTGAGCAGTACCTCCTCTACACTTCATCACCACTTTTGAAGCTGATAAAAGTAGAACTGGATTTTGGAGTCTGAATGAAAGTTATAGAAACACGAAATACCTTTCCAAAACATATTAAATCACTCGAAACGAATCTGTACACAAGAAGTTATACCAATATTACTAACCACTGTCCCTTCCAAAAACGGGTTTATTAATTAACGTTTTCTCTTATTTTCTCTTCCAAATTCCAATTGCAAAGCTGGAGTTTTACTTCCATGAAGGTCTTAAAATACATATATACGTATCCACGTACTTAAGGTACACCGTATATAATTAATTCACGGAAGAAAATTGAAGAACTTACCCTTAAATTCTTCCAGACATGGCTGCCTTTCCCTTCTTCATTTTTCACGTTTTCTCTCCATGTTTTGGACTGATTTTCTGGCTAGGAATGAACTAATTAGTCACAATACACATATATATAGGGTGGCTATGGGGGTGACACGTGTCAGCCCCCTAGGGTGACACGTGTCCAGCCGTGATTGGTCCACCATATCTATGCAACCAGTTAGGGGCTGCCACGTGGCAGCGTGGGTCCATCCCAAGTAGGTGAGTCACCTGCCTGCTTGTCACCTGCTTGCTTCACTTTCGTAAGTTCGGAAACTAGTTTTTGCTCCCTCTCGTAGGTTCGTAATCTCGTCTTATTTTAAGAGCCTATGTAATCCGTGCTACATAAGTTTGGTATGTAATCAAGTAACTCACGTATGTAAGATTTATAAATTAGTAGCTTGCGTAGATAAGTCGAGTCCTACGACTCGTTACTTGGCCTCCTATTCCTTCCGGATTCTTATATGATTCCCCTTCCAACCTTCTCTACTATGGGGTATCACATCCTCCCTTCGTTGGAGTCATTTGATAGTGTCGTAGCATATCCGGTTCACATGATAATGTCCAAGGAACTTATGAGACATTCTGAGTTTAAAAAGGGTGGGGTGTAATACTAATGGGTCAAAAAAAAATCATAAACCTGTATCCTCATTCACCTGTATCATAATAAGAAAGGGCACGCAAGCCGATGAGGCTGCCATACCATGAAAATATTTACAATAAGTCGTATGAGCATAATTGAAATAAACTTTTAAGTAAACCACATATACATGTCTATAGACCTCTAAGGGTAATAACCACATCATATGGTGGGACAGGGCCCCGTCTTACCTCTGAATAAACAAATATGTACATTAAATGACCAGTATCAGAAATTAGGCTCCAGAATAGTGGAGCACTTCCAACATAGTTGAGAGGAACTCCTAAGCTGACGAATCTCCAAAATGAACATCTATACCTATGGGCATGAAACGCAGCCCTCCGAGAAAAGGGAGGTCAGTACGATATATGTATTGAGTATGTAAAGCATAACACATCATAATTGAGATCATAATTGAAATAGTGATGCAGGAGACAAGTATAATAATTTAACGATTTACTGTACCTGTACCTTAGGACACATAATCATATACATCATCATATGATGTGCCCAGCCCTCTAGTGAACTCAGTGTCACAATCATTTCCTCATATTCACATGTCATAGTATTATAATGCATTTTATTTCATCATATCATCATATACGACATCATATCATCATATATGGTATAATCTTATCATATATGTCATCGTATTATATCAGGTTCACTACAGGGCTCGAGGTTATAAATATATCACTCTAATCTTATATGCATGTCTACATAAAGTATCCGGCCCTTTTATGAGAGACTCGGTGAATAGAGTGGTATATGTCTATAGAGTACCATCAGAATATACATACTATATCTAGCCCTCTAAGGAGAGAGTCGGTGTTCCTTCCTTATTTTGCCACATACACCATTATATTACAGCCGACCCAGGACTTGGTGAATAATTATATCATCATCCCATATAACATATATCACACCTCACATACAAAATCATGTCCTCGTGTATAGAACTGTATACATCTAGCCCGGGATGCAGTGAAAAAAGTAGTAAAACTATGCATGATAACGTTCTCAGCCCATCGTGGGACTTGAGGAAGGATGGGTTACAGTATGCACGAGTAGAGTAGTGAGAAATCATATGCAACTAAGTCATTATTTGATACTTGATGAAACAATCAAGTGAACTATCACCTGAAGACCAAGGGAGTAATTATCCTAGGTACCCCTTTAGATGTCATTAGGGCTTACATCAGTTGGAGCTTCAAGGATCACAGACATGCATCAAGATAATGCCACACAATTTATGCAATCAGAAATATAGTCTATGCAATCAGAAACACAATTTATCTAGTCAAAGACTCAACTTATGCAATCAGACGCATTTATCATTTCAGAGCCTTTAAAAAGAGGAGCTGGTACCTCCACTTACTATTCATTATATAGTAGGCTCGAGAATAGTAGTTTGACTACTTTCAAACTCTTAATGTTTAGAAGTGACTACAAGTCACGAGTTACACTCAGAGCTCATAAATAGAATTACCGTTAAACCCATATCATATATCATTTTACTTAAAATTAAGTCATTCTAAAGGAAAAAATAGATAGGCTTTACATGTACTACTTTTCATCACATAGAAGACTTAAAGGCAACAACCCAGCTATTGCAGGAGTTCTAACATCAAAAAGCAAATGAGAGTTTCGACTTATATTCAGGGCTTTATGAATGGATTGAATCCCAAATATCACATACATATCATTCATATCTTACATCTAAGACATTCCAAAAGAATAGAAAGATAGCTCTACATACTTATTCCAAAAACACGCCAAAAGAAAGCTTCACATACCTGGTATGGACTTCTCTTAATCACGTCCACGACGTCGTCCTCCAAACCTATTTAACATTGAATCAAGGCGAGTATCAACAACCTTAAACTTTTCAGCACCTTCGGTTGCATCTTAGTATTCACATAACTCATTTTCTCGCTCGCCTCTTCGACTAGTTCGTTAACTTATTTAAAGAGTTACCGAAAATTGGGCAACATCTCCCCTATAATATGCCCTATCCGAATTTCCAATTACATACCTAATTACTACAGCCAACCAACAACAACAAACTGTAGCTCATATACAAGTAAAACATGGCAACATTACACAATATAAACTCCACCCAACTTGCTGAAAATTGTAATACAAAAATAGGGTTTCTAGTCTTTGTTTTGCAAAACCTTTAATTATATAAAATGAAGGGTCGTGTGGCAGCAACCAGAAGAATCCACACCCCTTTTAAAATATATTTAGGCCCTGCAACATATCACCACACACCTGCAGCATCACCCCACACGCACAACACCCCATTTCGACTACAATTTAACTACGACGACTTCACTTTCGATTATTTCTATTGTAGAGCATTTCCATGACCTTTTTTATACTTAAAAAAGTATACAAGGTATATAATACCCTAAATAACAACCCCATAAAGTCCAAATTTAAAGGAGAAGTCTTACCTTACCCGAAATTAGCCAAAACTCGCCTCGGAACTTCTTTAGTCGCGCTGAAACTGTGTGGACTGTTTGCTGTCTGTTTTGGCTGCACCAAGTCATGAATTTATACTTCTAATACCTCCATACCATCATGGTATATTCTGGATAATTAATTTACAGAACAAAATTGGAACTTACCTATTTTTTTCCTCCTAGCCGCCACACTTTTCTCTCAAAGTTTAGGGTTTGTTTTCTTTGTTTTTCTGCAGATTTAGGTGCAGGAACTGAAGTATATGTTATATATACATACATATATGTGGTCCCAAGAGGTGACATGTGTCATCCCCTAAGGGAGACACATGTCCATCCCCTATTGGGCCACTGTATCCATGCATTGAAGGAGGGGCTGCCACATGGCAGTGGGGACCACCTCCCACAAGCAGGTGGGTCACCTACTTGACCCCAAGAAGGTGGGTCACCTACTTGACCCCAAGAAGGTGGGTCACCTTCTTACTTGGGGTGCTTCCATGTGTCACTCCTCCATTGGCTGCCACATGTTGTCTTTTCCCCTTCCTCGTGGGTTCGTAATTTCGTCTTATTTTAGGAGCCTATATAATCCATGCAATGGAATGTTAGTATGTCCTCAAGTAGCTCAAGTATGTAAGACCTCTATTTTGATAGCTTACGTAGGTAAATCGAGTCCTACGACTCATTATTTGGCCTCCAATTCCTTCCGTATTCTTATGACTCTATTTTCAATCTTCTCTACTATGGGTAACACATTCTCCCTTACTTAGAGTCATTTGATAGTGTCATAGCTTATCTGGCTCACATGATAATGTCTAAGGAACTTAAGAGATATTACGAACTCAAAAGTGTGGGGTCTAACAACTATAAACTCAAAATGAGCATACCTTGTTCGGAAAACCATTTTGGAAATGTCACACTCCCTCACCTTTAGTTGGTGATAGCCGGACTGAAGGTCAATCTTGTAGAAGTGGTTTTCCCCTTGTAATTGGTCACACAAGTCATCTATACTAGGGATTGGGTACTTGTTCTTAGTGGTCGCCTTATTCAATTATCAGTAGTCTATGCACATTCGAAATGATCCATCCTTCTTTCTTACAAACAATACGGGAGTACCGCATGGAGAAATACTTGGCCGTATGAACCCCTTTTCTAACAAGTCCTTTAGTTATTCCTTCAACTCTTTCAATTCTATTGAGGCCATTCAGTAAGGAGGAATAGAGATAGGTTGGGTATCAGGGAGAAGATCAATACCAAAATAAACTTTCCTTTCAGGAGGTACACTAAGAAGGTCATCGGAAAACTCATTTACTATGGGAACCAACTCAAGAGGAGAAATTTCAGAGTCGATATCTCTAACTCTCACAATGTTGTAAATACAACCCTTAGCAATCAACATATGGTCTTAAGATAAGAGATGAACTTACCCTTCACTACCGAATCACAACCTTCCCATTCAAGAGTAGACTCGTTTGGAAATTTGAACTTGACTTGATAAGTCCTACAATATATAGAAGCATAAGATGCATGTTGTTGACACCCAATTTTGACCCTGAAAATGGCAATTAGCTATCGAGTATCTTTAAATTTCGAACATTTTTGAAATAATTAGTCTTTATAAAAACAAAAATATTTTCATGTTATTTTTAACTATTTTTATGTTTTTATAAATTTTAATATATTCTACACATTTCTATATAACTATATCTTTGATTACTATTTATGTGGTTATTTGAAAATCATCTCAAATATTTTTTATTCTTAACTAAATACAATGTAAGTTAGGTTAGTTTAATTATAGTTTTTATTTTTGAAATTTATAGTTTTTCTTTAAAAAAATTGCAATCTCCCACATCGAAAATCCTTGAGGTATTTGGGGTTTTTGGAGCCTATATAAAGGTTCATATTCTCATTAGGAAGAAGGAAGAAGGGGGAGGTTTTTAGCCACCCCAAAGTTAGATATTTTCTTAACTTAGCTAAGATTTTGAACTCTTTATTGGGAATTATCAGTATACATAGTAGCGTACTGTCCTCGGCCTAAAAGTTGTAAAAATTTTTAGCTTTCAATCTATATTTTTCTTTGAGTAAAATAGAAGATAGAAGTCAAAATTTAGGCTAAGAATGAAGTGTTTATAATGTCGAACCCATGAAGGTTCGAGTCTAATTTTTTAGTTTTTCTTTTTGTGGATTGGAGTTAGCTATTGGGTAGTGGTGAAGTCATCGTCCGCTCATCGTCTTCAGTCTCGCTGCTCGAAAAGAGGTAAAAAAAATTCTCAGCTTTATTTTATTTCATTATTTCATATTTTATATTTAGTTGATTCGCAACCATTTTTTAGCATTTATTAAGAATAGTTAGATTAATGATAGAAATTTCTTAATAAGCTAGCATGTGTTAGGATTATTTCATTAAAGCACTTAGTTTAGTTCATTATTTTTCCAAATAATTTTCTTTGACAATATGGATTTTCATGTTTTCAATGTCTCTTTTAACATGATTTAGATGATAAACATATGCTTACGTTATTATTTAGTTAGAACTTTCATGAACTAATTAATTTAATTCTTTATATAAAATTTGAGTTAGTATAGTGGATATATTAATTTCGTGTTCTTTGGTTACTTGAATATATTTCTTCTTTCCTTTTCTATGTCTACATATAATATATGTTGTTAGTCACCATCAGGATGCCCATCAATTTGATACCTTAACATATCATGATATATTCCTTGGTTTAGCTTAAAGTGAGTAGATGTTTATGTAATTTTATTTTCGTGCGCCATCTTTGGACTTCATCCTTGCATATTATTGAGTTTTGAGTCTCCCGTCATCTTTCTCAAATTGCTGGAAAGTTGATACATGGAAAGGAAGCTAATATTCATGATTTGAATATTGATATTGGGTTGTATACATGGAATACAAGTGAAAAACAGTGTCTTATACACTGATATACAGTATTTATACAGTCTGATAGGAAAGAAAATAATATTGTAAATACTAGATATAAGGAACAAACGGGTGGTATACAGTGTGTATACAATTTGATATACAGAAATAATATTATATACATTGTATACAGTATATATACAGTCCAATATACAGTATTGCAGCTGCGTTGGCCCAATAGCTTAGTCTAGGCGTACAGAAACTAAGTGTCGGGGCCATATTTTCATGTGTTATTTATTATTTATTTATATTGATTTGGGTTATAATAATTTATTTACTTATGTTATTTATGTCTCTTAACTTTAATTTATTTTAACTTAATTAGATTCCCCTAAAGTCAAATAAATTCATGTTAATTTACTCTTTAAATGATTTTCTATATTTACTTAGTCATTTGATAAACTTTTACTTTTTTATATACATGTATATTATTTTCAATGTTTAATTTTGATCATTTTTTCTAAAAAATAATTTTAAAGTCTTCGTTTCCTTTTAAATTAATATTTTTAAAAGTTAGTCAAATAATTTTTCAAATATCGGAAAACTGTGCGTTAGCAGCCACTTTGAATGCTTAACACCTTCTCAAAGTGGAATAAGAACCTCGTATATTTTTCTCTGAATTTTTAAGACTTAAATCTGTTAGGGTCTTTTAAATTAAGTTTTCTTAATTTCTTTAAAAAATTAAGTAGCGACTCTTCTTTTCTAAAATTAATTTTTTCTTTATAAAATTGAAATTAATTTTAAATCATCTTTTTTCGACATAACACATTTAACCAATCCATCCCAAGTATAAAATCAAAATCTACCATGTCAAGCTCTATAAAATCACAAGAAACAACTTTATGCAAAATGGACACAGGACAACCCTTATAGACTTTCTAGCCACAACCGACTCACCAATGAGGGTAGACACCAAATAAGGCTCTACTAATATTTTGGTCAATATGTCAAACCTGTTAAATAAGAATGGAGTAACAAATGACAAGTTTACACCCAGATCTAATAATGAATACACATCAAAAGTAAAGACCTTTAACATACCGATAATTATATTTGGTGCTTCATCAATCTCTTGCCCCATGCAAGGCATAGAAGCGGTTGGTGAGTTGACCACCTCCTTGAGCTTGTTGTCCATGAGCAACTTGGCCTTGAGGCCTACCACCACCAGTACCTCTATAATAATGAGCATGATGACCCATCTCGCTAAATTTGAAGCATGCGTTGGAGCCGGCTAAGCACTCCCCTTTGTGGGTTCTCCTATACTACTTAGATATAGGGAAAGCTTTAGCACCAAAATTCTCTATTGGGACCATTGGGTTAGCACCCTTGTCTTTGTGGAACTTGGGAGGAGGAGTATTGATGGAACCTTATCCCACAAACCGTTTTCCACCTTCGCCTTAGCCACTGTTACCATAATCGGACCCTTGAGGGTTGAACCCTCTACAATCCACTCTATCCTTTTGAACCTCCTTGATCTCTCCCTCAACTTCTCTTCTTCAATTTTCTCTATGTAAGTCATTAACCAGGAGATGTCCATCTCCTTGAAAAACATGGTTGTTTTGTACTCCTTGAGCACCAAGCTTGAGATACTAGAAATAAACTCTCATCCTAGCCCTTGGGTCGGAGACCATGAAGGGAGCATACTTCGACAATTTTGTGAATTTGAGGGCATACTCTCTCACACTCATACTCCCTTGACGGAGGTTGATGAACTCTTGGATTTTGGTCTCTCTTAGCTCCAATGGAAAGAAGCGGTCTAGGAAGACACCCTTGAACTCTTCCCATCCTATCGGCCCCATCTCTTTATCCCTCTCAACAACCCATTATTCGTACTAAACTTCTCCCATACATTTACGTTGGTAGGCTATTGGCTCAGTCTTCTCATTTGGTGGTACACACATGGTAGCCACAATATGGTACACCTCATCAATGAACTTTATAGGGTCCTCGTCTATTTTAGAACCATCTAACATGGGCAGATTCATCCTTTGGAAATCTCCAATCCTAGAGGCTGGGTTTTACACTTGAGAAGGAGGAACACCTTGATTCCTTTGGTTGGCTACGACTTAAGCCAACAATGTAATGATATTGCAAAAATCCGTATTGGTTACCCCTTTCTCATTCTGTGGGGCATCCGAAATCAGAGGAGCTCCCTCATCTATAATCTTTTCTCTTGGAGATGCTCTTCTGTGAGGCATTATCTAGAGAATAAAAAATTAGTTGTTAGTTAGAGTAAGGCTTAGGACACTCTAAGGTATGACTTGAATTTAAAAAAAGAGAAAACATTTCTAAAATCCCATAGTCTTCTATTCATAGTTGTGGCATGCTTAACAATCATGAACAAGACCCTATTTGACGCGGTATATTGGACTCGAGGACCTTTTCAAAACCTGGATCTCTGATACCAAGTTTGTCACGACCCAAGCCTAGAGCCTAGATGTGACCCGACGAATGAAGCATTCAGAGATACCTCATCCAAGCCTCTTAGCATTTCATTAAGCTTTTCATCAGTAATGATAAACAAATAAGTGGAAACTTAAAAGAATCGGGACTAAGGGACTTCATATTCAATAAAAGTCAAAGTCATTACAAAAAACATACATTTATCCAACCATACCCTCTAATTTAAAGACTTAGAGGGGCTAAGACTTGTCCCTAGCTCACCTCAAGATTAAAGTCAAAAATACCAAAATGTAACTTATGAGTCTATACATAACATAATATAGAAATATAGGAGTGTTGTTCCTGGATTATGGGAACTCAACAATAATAGTACCCTTCAATGTTCAATCTTAGCAACAGGGAGGAAAGTGTGGAGCAGTGCTAGTTCCTACATGGTGATATCATGTAGGCAAAAATGTGTGTTAGTACTTTGAATGTACTAAGTATGTGAGCATGCTTTATCATGAAGAACATCAAGCCATTTATAAGAAATATGCATAAATGAATGCATGAATAAGAAACATCATATGAAACCTTAAAGGATTCATTTTGTGAAAAAGTGATCATAATCGACTTTTAAGACCATGCGAGCTATAACATGGAATCCAACATAACCTCCTGTGTTGGCATGGGAAGACTACTTGCGGGTAGAACTTCATCAACTTTAAACATTTCTTTAACTTCAACTTTAATGGCTAATCGTGAATCCAATAGCCTAAAATAACCTACAAGGGCTGATATGTTGACGCATAGTTAATGTAACATGAGACTTTACTTAAGGACCCTTTAGGTTGAGTCCCTATCTGCATGCTACATTCGGTGCTAGATCAATCCCATAGAATACATTTTGATATATCATAATAACATAAGCATTGTATAACTTAACATCACATCATCATTCATGGGAATAGCTCATTAAAACATTTCATTTAATTCAATTCGAGAATTATCTTTTCACATTGAAATATTTTCTTGGGCTAAGAATCCCTTTCATCATTCCATCATTTCATAAGACTCCCTTTTCATACATCTTTACATCATAACTTTCATTTGTAGTCAAAAGCTTTCATTTCAAATTTACTTTAACATAAGGAAACTAGGTGGGTTCATTTCATAAATCCTTGAAATGAATTTAAAGAATTCTTGCATGCATGAGAATAATAGAAATGCATCAAAATACACATGTTAAAAAACCCACCATATACACTTCAAAACCACATTCAATCCTTCATATAGGCAATTTAACAAATTATTCATTACATGAAATTGAAGTCAATATACATTAGTATAGGTAAAAACACTAAAAATATATCATAATCTATGCATTTAGAGTCATCATATAAAATCCCATGAGAATTCATCATTTGGAAATGAAAATATAATGTTGGAAATCATTCGGGCTCCATGGGTGGAAGAAACCATGTATGAAAACCCACATACCTTGAGGAGACAACTCTTTAATGCAAAACTTGAAAAGCAATGGGGGCTTCATTGGTCACTAATATTGTGACATACAAGTAGCAAGGAGAAAGAATAGAAAATTTCTTATGGTAGGAAATGAGGAGACCAAGAAATGCTTAAGGAAGAAAAGAAAGGAGTAGGACAAAATAGGGTTAGCTCGAGCAAGTTTTAGTATGAAGATGATATGTAAAGCAAGATGGACCGGGAGATGAAAAGACTGTGTTTACCTCATACCAGTTGTATAAGAGTAGTTCTGCAACCTATGAATATTTATATACAAGATAGGACCAAGCGGAGGAGTACATGATGAAAAGGAGTTATGATATTTTGGAGACATTACAGAGAAATACAAAGAGAAGTTAAATCAAATGACTAAAAGGACATAACCAGGGTTGAACGAAGGATCTACCCCGATACCGGTTGTAAGTTAAAAGAGGAGAGGGCAAGGCGTAACCTGAAGACTAGCGAGATAACACTAAGGTAAACCTTAGGTTAAGTTGAGTACCTTCGCACATTATTGCATGAGTGGCAATGTAACATGCGACAAGAAAAATTAGAGCCAAATCTGAGCAAAAGGACCATGGAGGAATCTGAACTAACGAGAACCAACCTCTCGCCATTCTGGATAGGTAGAGTAGGAAGTTGTGAGCTAAGGACATAGCTTCCGTCAAGGCATTGAGGCGAAACGAAAGTCGTGAAGAAGTGACCTAGGAAGTTGAAGAGGAAATGAAACACAAGTATCCGTACCTATTCCTTATATCTATAGGTAATCCCAACCTTTGGAATTTTGATATTGAGTGCTCAATGGAAGTATATGTTATTGCAGTGGAATAGAAAAACTCTCCATATGGTCTGTATAAGATCTTGAGGAAGGTTGCTATTCACATTCGAGGACAAATGTTCTAAATGGGGGAAGGATGTTACACCCTATATTTTTGTACCTTGGAATATGTTCTTAAGTTTCTTAAAAGGCTTTTAAGTTTCATGGAAGGATCATAAGCCTCTTAAGTTTCTTAAGGTTTCCTAAAGTTTCAAAAAACTTCTTAAGACTTCTTAAGAAATCTTAAGGTTCTTAAGAGTTTCCATGTGAGCCGAATAATCGATAACGCTATCAAACAACTCTAAGGAAAGGAGAATGCGATACCCCATAGTAGAGAAGATTGGAAATAGAGTTATAAGAATCTGGAAGAAGTTGGGGATTGAATAATGAGTCGTAGGACATGACTTATTTACGTAAGCTAACAACTTGGAAATATTACATACTTAAGCTACTTGAGTATGTACCAAGCGTACGTAGCAAGAATTACATAGATTCGTAAAAGAAGAAGAGATTATGAACCCACGAGGGGGAAAAGAAGGTGACACGTGGCAGCATGAGAGAGTGCCATGTGTCAGCATGAGAGAGTTACACGTGGAAGAATCTGGAGAAACGGCTTGGTCCCCCACATGCCACATGGCATCCCCAGATTAGAGGAGGTGATGTGTTGGCCCAATGAGGGCTCGACATGTGTCACCACTTAGGGCTTGACATGTTTCACCACTTAGGGCTTGACACATGTCACCCCCTTGGGTGGCCTCTATATGTATATGTGTCTTAATACTTATCAAAGTTCTTTACATTTCTATAAAACTCAAGAATAAGACTGAAAGGAAAAGAAGAAACTAGAGAGGTAGAGGGAGAAGGCCACAGATTTGGAGAGGAAAAAGGTAAGTTCTCCAATTTTGTTCAGTGAATTAATTATATAGGGTATACAATGATATTATGAAGGGTATTTTTAATGTAAATTTGTATTTTGTAGCATCCCCAAAACATTAACAAACAGCCCCGAAGTTTCAGCTGCGCTAGGCGAGTTCAGGTAAGTTTTGGCGAGTTTCGGGTAAGATAAAGTTTTTTCTTTCAAGCTGGAGTTTATGATGATTTTATGAGGTATATTACATGTCTTAAATGAGTTTGGAAGTGGAAAAATTTCATAAGGATGCTTGACGTTAGAAACAAATTAAATTGAAGTCATTATAGCTAAATCGAAGTTGAGTAGTGTGTTGCGATTGTGGTGCTGCATTTGCAGCTGGTTTGGTTGTGTGTTGCAGGGATGGAAAGTATTCTAAAAATGGTTTGGTTTCTTCTGGTTCCAGCCACATGACCCCCTATTTGGTATGGTTAAAGATTTTATGAAATAAAGGTTAAAAACTCTATTTTGATATCATAGTTTTAAGCTAGTGGTTTTGAGTTGTATTGAGTAATATTGAAGTGATTTAGTTGAATATATGTTGCTGGTTGTTTTTGTTGGTATTTTTTTTGATATGGTGACCGAGTTGAAATCTCAGGAATGTTGAAGTTATAGGGAAGATGCTGCCCGATTTTCGATAACTTAGGAACTAATAATGAACTAGTCGAGGGAAATGGATAAGAAAATGACCTCTATCGAGACTTGGATGTAGAGTTTGAATTGGAAAGTGAAGGTTCATTAAGCGTAGTATTACTTTCATGATAAATAGGTTCAAGAGACGATGAGGTGAATGTATTAGGAGTAATCCGTAAGAGGAATGTAAAGCTAACCGTTCCTTCTTTTGGCATGTCTTTGGCATAAGTATGTAAATCTTATTATTTCTCTTGGAATGCTTTGAAATAAGTATATAAAGTTAATCTTCCTTTTTGGAATGGTTTTATGAAACAAGTATTGACTTTTATATGACTCCAAGAAAGTTCCTATTCATCGAGCCACTAGGATGGCCAACTTTTTGATTTTCCAAAGGATATTTTATCGTGCCTAGATACGTGTATATGATTCCAAAAGTTCTATTTGGATATAACTCATAGTGATATTCAAAAGGTACTTGATACGACTCTTGTCTTGATTTTTGAATAATAGATTATTTTGTTAACTCCATCGAGTCTCAAAAATGATTTAAAGTGCATTTAGTTTCTCACTACTCCACTCATGGATGCCTCAATGCTTCCTTCACTGAGCCTGGTTCAGGTTTTGTTATCGTGCATACTTTTCTACATTATTCTTCGTGCCCCGACGTAAGGGGCCAGGTACGTATTGTACATGGGTTTTATTTGTGAATTTATGATGTGCCATGTACACCTGTGATATGATATGATCTGATATGACCACCTGATATGATATAATCTGTTACAGAGATATTTTCTACTCTAGAGTTATGATGTGCTGTGGCGCTAGTGACGGGGCGGTGACCATGATTTTTTCATCGAGTCCCATAATGGGGCTGGATATGGCATATATTTTTCTGCATACACTATTTATGGTTATGTAAAGCATTTTGATATTTTGGATATTTTGCTCATTTTTGCACCTTATGTTTTGGTAATGGATTTTATTATAGTCCATGTTTTACATACTCGGTATATTGTCCGTATTGACCCACTTTCTTTGGGGGCTGTATTACATGCCCACAGGTATAGACGCTCGGTTTGCTGATCCACTCTCTTAGAATATCCACCCTATTGGTTGGCAGTGCTCCTTTATCTGGAGCTCTATTTTGGTACTAACTTTTCTGTTGTACATTTGTACATGCTGGTTAAGGGTACGACGGGGCCATGTCCCATTATATGACTAGGCTTTTATTTTGTAGAGGTCTGTAGACTTGTGATGTGGGTTATGTATATATGTTTTGGGCTTTGTGTTCCGTGATGGCCTTAATGGCCCTCTTGTGCTATATTAGTTCTCATGCGCTCTCTAGCGACCCCTTTTTGATTTCTACTTTTGTTCATTCTGCTAACACACTAAGTGGGGATTAGGGTACGTGTGGGTGCCCAACTCAGGCACTATTCACAGCCTACGGAGTTGGGTCGTGACTAAAGTGGTATTAAAGTGGTTTGGTCCTCGGAATGTCTATAGACCATATCTAGTAGAGTCTTATTTATCAGTGTGTGGTGCACCACATCTATAAACAGGAGGCTACAGGACATTTAGGATGTTACCTTTCTTTATTGTCTTAGATCGTGCGATAGAGCTCAGCAATAGGAAATGAAATTCCTTTTTTTCTAACCTTTGATTTCAGCTGAAGAACGACATCAACAGAAGAAAGTGACAGATAATATTGGAAGCTACACAATATACAGATAAGTAATGGTGCAAAATAGGCATGTTGGGTAAGGTAAGAAGATTGAAATATGATTGAAATATAAAGTTAAAAATTAAAAGGAAAAGTAGACAAGAAAGTGTAACGGGTGCAGTTCGAGTTGGACATACGAGGTAAGTCTATTATTTTATACTGTTATTGATATTAGGCGCCTTGTGAGGCTGTGATATGAATATATATGTATTGGCCCTGCGAAGCATTGTTGGTATTTCCTGAGTTCAGGTTTGGCATAATAAGGAATATAGAGGAAACTCTGCCAAAATGTTTTTGGAAATAGAAAGAGAATGAGATATAAGGTTGTAATATATCTTGAGAGATTGTATCCATGGTAATGATAAGATCCGACTAAACTAGGAGTACAACTGACTTTGGAAAATAAGTTAATTGCGATATGGGTAGCAAGTAGAAGGTCAATATTGATGTGGTGAGAAGAATGGTGATGGATATGAATGTCTTAAGACAGCCTGCGAGGTATTAAGAAATATTACCCTCTGGGATTGACCATGAGCAGAATATAGTGTGAATATAATGATGATCATCATGGAAGTACGTAGATCCTAGTAAACAAGTAACTAAAGAATGTGATTATGAGTAAGATTAGGAGTTAGCATCGGGTACACGATAAGGATAAAAGCTCATAAAGTAGAAAGGGGTATTGTGTATATGTACCTCCACTTTGGAAATAATGGGATCCCTCGAGGATAGGGAATGCAAAATTGCAAAATAACAGAGGCATTGTGAAATTATTAAAGAAACAAGTGGTATCCTTTAGGGAAAAAAAGAGGTGATAACAAAACGTGAAACACGTGTCATCAGAGTATAAGTGTCCTAGAATGGAGAATCGGACACGATTATAAGCATTAGTGACGTACTGATTGGGATAAATGAAATATGGCTTTGGCTAAAGTACCAATACTTGGACTAGAGTGTGTACTATTTATTAAGAATTCTAAGCACCCCATGATTGTACTAAGGTTTCTTACAAGGGCAACCTAAAGTATAGATGATCTAATAGAAGGTGTAGACATGGTGTAGTATGTTAAAGGGTTGGAACAGAATCATATGCACATGAATAGTTGAAAATAAATAGAGGATGATATGGGTATACCCTAAAGGGGGGAAGTGGACAAAAGAAATACAAGCGTGAGAGAAAATCAACTAACACTATCACATGTTGTTAGGAATGCTTAAATTTCAGGCGAGATCCCATACTGGCATGAGTTAGCAAGGGATCGAGGCCCACCATAAACAGATAGAAGTCCTGGTATCTGAGACCTTGTGAAGAATCATTGGTAGAGACCTTAAGGGATAGTGCCTACCACAAGGGGTGAATACGATAAGAGAGTAAGACTGAGCAAAATAAGGACCGTGTAAAGGGTAGTAGGGTTGTGTTTGAGTAAAGATTAAGATATGACAACAACATCATTGGTCACTAATATTGTGACATACAAGTAGCAAGGAGAAATAATAGAAAATCTCTTAAAGTAGGAAATAAAGAGACTAAGAAGTGCTTAAAGGAAGAAAAGAAAGGAGTAGGACAAAATAGTGTTAGCGCAAGCAAGTTCTAGTGTGAAGACGATATGTAAAGCAAGATGGACCGGGAGACGAAAAGACTACCTTTACCTCATACCAGTTGTATAAGAGTAGTTCTGCAACCTACGAATATTTATATACAGCATAGGACCAAGTAGAGGAATACATGATGAAAAAGAGTTATGATATTTTGGAGACTTTATAGAGGAATACAAAGAGAAGTTAAATCAAATGACTAAAAGGACATGACCAGGGTTGAATGAAGGATCTACCCTGATATCGGTTGTAAGACAAAAGAGGAGAGGGCAAGGCGTAACCTGAAGACTAGCGAGATGATGCTAAGGTAAACCTTAGGCTAAGTTGAGTGCCTTCGTACATTATTACACGACTGGTAATGTAATGTGCGATAGGAAAATTGAAACCAAATATGAAAAAAGGATCACGGAGGAATCTGAACTAATAAGAACCAACCTATCACCATCATGGATCGGCGGAGTAGGAAGTTGTGAGCTAAGGACGTAGCTTTTGTCAAGGCATTGAAGCAAAATTAAAGTCGTGAAGAAGTGACCTAGGGAGATGAAGAGGAAATGAAACACAAGTATCCGTACCTATTCCCTATATCTACAGGTAATCCCAACCTTTGGAATTTTGATATTGAGTGCTTGATGGAAGTATATGTTATTGTAGTGGAATAGAAAAACTCTCCATATGGTCTGTATAAGATTTTTAGAAAGGTTGTGGTTCACATTCGAGGACAAATGTTCTAAAGGGGGGAAAGATGTTACACCCCATACTTTTATACCTTGGAACACGTTCTTAAATCTCTTGAAAGGCTCTTAAGTTTCAATGGAGGATCGTAAGCCTCTTAAGTTTTTAAGGTTTCCTAAAGTTTCTTAAAGCTTATAAAAGCTTCTTAAGATTTGTTAAGAACTCTTAAGCTTCTTAAGAGTTTCCATGTGAGTCATATAATCTATAACGCTATCAAACAACTCTAAGGAAAGGAGAATGCGATATCCCATAGTAAAGAAGATTGGAAATAGAGTTATAGGAATTCGAAAGAAGCTGGGGACTGAATAATGAGTCGTAGGACACGAATTATTTACGTAAGCTACCAACTTGGAAATCTTACATACTTAAGCTACTTCAGTACGTACCAATCTTACGTAGAAAGAATTACATAGACTTATAAAAGAAGATGATATTTCAAACCCACGAGGGGGAAAAGAAGGTGACACATGGCAGCATGAGATAGTTCCATATGGCAGAAGCTGGAGCAAGGGGTTGGTCCCCTACATGCCACATGGCAGCACTGAATTGGAGGAGGTGATGTGTTGGCCCAATGAGGGCTCGACATGTGTCACCACTTAGGGCTTGACATGTGTCACCACTAAGGGCTTGACACATGTCACCCCCTTGAGTGGCCTATATATATGTGGTGAGAAGAATGGTGATGGATATAAATGTCTTAAGATAGCCTGCGAGGTATTAAGAATGAGAATGACGAAGAAGGATAAGGGATTAAGTACGCTTGCTTCACCAGGTGGAATTACCCCAAAGCAAGGATTGTGAATAAAAGTTAAGAAATATTACCCTTCGAGATTGACCATGAGCAGAATATAGTGTGAATATAATGATGATCATCATGGAAGTACGTAAAGCCTAGTAAACAAGTAACTAAAGAATGTGATTGTGAGTAAGATTAGGAGTTAGCATCGGGGTACACGATAAGGATGAAAGCTCATGAAGCAGAAAAGGGTATTGTGTATATATACATCCACTTTGGAAATAGTGGGATCCCTCGAGGATAGGGAATGGAAAATTGCAGAATAACTGAGGCATTATGAAATTATTAAAGGAACAAGTGGTATCGTTTGGGAAAAAAAGAGGTGATAACAAAACATGAAACACGTGTCATCAGAGTATAAGTGCCCCAAAATAGAGAATCGAACACGATTATAAGCATTAGTAAAGTACTGATTGGGATGAATGAAATGTGGCTTCGGCTAAACTACTATATTAGTTATATGACTTGAGTACCAGTACTTGGACTAGAGTGTGTACTATTTATTAAGAATTCTAAGAACCTATGATTGTACTAAGGTTTCTTACAGGGGCAACCTAAAGTATAGATGATCTAATGAAGGTGTAGACATGGCACAGTATGTTAAAGGGTTGGAACAGAATCATATGCGCATGAATAGTTGAAAATAAACAGAGGATGACATGGGTACACCCTAAAGGGGCGAAGTGGACAAGAGAAATACAAGCGTGAGAGGAAATCAACTGACACTATCACATGTTGACAGGAACGCTTAAATTTCAGGCGAGATCCTATACTAGCATGAGATAGAAAAGGATCGAGGCCAACCATAAACAGATAAAAGTCGCGGTATCTAAGACCTTGTGAAGAATCATTGGTAGAGACCTTAAGGGATGGTGCCTACCACAAGGGGTGAATACGATAAGAGAGTAAGACTGAGCAAAATAAGGACCGTGTAAAGGGTAGTAGGGTTGTGTTTGAGTAAAGATTAAGATATGACAACAACATCATTGGTCACTGATATTGTGACATACAAGTAGCAAGGAGAAATAATAGAAAATCTCTTAAAGTAGGAAATAAAGAGACTAAGAAGTGCTTAAAGGAAGAAAAGAAAGGAGTAGGACAAAATAGTGTTAGCGCAAGCAAGTTCTAGTGTGAAGACGATATGTAAAGCAAGATGGACCAGGAGACGAAAAGACTACCTTTACCTCATACCAGTTGTATAAGAGTAGTTCTGCAACCTACAAATATTTATATACAGCATAGGACCAAGTAGAGAAATACATGATGAAAAGGAGTTATGATATTTTGGAGACGTTACAGAGGAATACAAAGAGAAGTTAAATTAAATGAATAAAAGGACATAACCAAGGTTGAACGAAGGATCTACCCCGATATCGATTGTAAGACAAAAGAGGAGAGGTCAAGGCGTATCCTGAAAACTAGCGAGATGACACTAAGGTAAACCTTAGGTTAAGTTGAGTGCCTTCGCACATTATTACACGACTGGTAATGTAACGTGCGATAGGAAAATTGAAGGAAAATATGAAAAAAGGACCACGGAGGAATCTGAACTAACAAGAACCAACCTATCACCAACATGGATTGGCAGAGTAGGAAGTTGTGAGCTAAGGACATAGCTTTCATCAAGGCATTGAGGCAAAATGAAAGCCGTGAAGAAGTGACCTAGGGAGATGAAGAGGAAATGAAACACAAGTATCCGTACCTATTCCCTATATCTACAGGTAATCCCAACCTTTGGAATTTTGATATTGAGTGCACGATGGAAGTATATGTTATTGTAGTTGAACAGAAAAACTCTCCATATGGTCTGTATAAGATTTTGAGGTAGGTTGTGGTTCACATTCGAGGACGAATGTTCTAAAGGGGGGAAGGATGTTACACCCTGTACTTTTGTACCTTGGAACACATTCTTCAGTCTCTTGAAAGGCTCTTAAGTTTCAATGAAGGATTGTAAGCCTCTTAAGTTTATTAAGGTTTCCTAAAGTTTCTTAAAGCTTATAAAAGCTTCTTAAGACTTGTTAAGAACTCTTAAGCATCTTAAGAGTTGCCATGTGAGTCGTATAATCTATAACGCTATCAAACAACTCTAAGCAAAAGAGAATGCAATATACCATAGTAGAGAAGATTGGAAATAGAGTTATAGGAATCCGAAAGAAGTTGGAGACCGAATAATGAGTCGTAGGACACAAATTATTTATGTAAGCTACCAACTTGGAAATCTTACATACTTAAGCTACTTCAGTACGTACCAAGCTTACTTAGAAAGAATTACATAGATTCGTAAAAGAAGACAAGATTACGAACCCACGAAGGGGGAAAGAAGGTGACACATAGTAGCATGAGAGAGTTCCATGTGGCAGAAGCTGGAGCAAGGGGTTTGTCCCCCACATGCCACATGGCAGCCCTGAATTGGAGGAGGTGATGCGTTGGCCCAATGAGGCTTGACATGTGTCACCACTTAGGGATTGACATGTGTCACCACTAAGGGGTTGACATGTGTCACCCCCTTGGGTGGACTATATATATATGTGTGTGTGTCTTAAAACTTATCAAAGTTCCATACATTTCTAGAAAACTCAAGAATAAGAGAGAAAGGAAGAGAAAAAATAGAGAGGTAGAGATAGAAGGCCACGGATTTGGAGAGAAAAAGGTAAGTTTTCCGATCGTTCAGTGAATTAATTAGCTAGGTTATATCATGATGTTACGAAGGTATTTTTAATATACATTTATGGTTTGGAGCATCCCCAAAATGTTAACAAACAGCCCCGAAGTCTCTGCTTCACTAAAGGAAATTTCGAGGCGAGTTCCGACAAGTTTAGGTGAGTTTCGGGTAAGGTAAAGTTTTATATTTCGAACTGGAGTTTATGATGATGTTATGAGTTATATTACATGTCTTTAATGAGGTTTTAAGTAGGAAAATTTTGTCATGACCCAACCCCGTAGGCCGCAACTGAGGTCCGACCTGGACTCTCTTATGCGTATTTATCAACTACACTTAAGTTGAACCGTGTGTGATGTGATACTATATACAAAAACCCCAATAGTTTAAAACTTTTTCATGTATATGTAGCCTCTTTCGTTTGTATCATATCATGAAAGGGCATGCGAGCCGACAAGGCTGCTATAACAAAAACATTCACAACATATTGAATAGGCAACATCAAAACTAACTCACAAACAACCCACATATACATATGTCTACAGACCTCTAAGAATAGTAACAGCAACATATGGCGGGACAAGACCCCCGCCGTACCCCTGAATGTACAAATATATACATTAAGTGACCAGCATCAAAATTTAGGCTCCAGAACAGTGAAGCACTTCCGACACAGCTGAGAGGAATTCCTATGCTGATGGATCTCCAGAATAAACATCTGTACCTGCGGGCATGAAACGCAGCCCCCCGAGAAAAGGGGGGTCAGTACGATATATGTACTGAGTATCTAAAGCATAACACATCGTAACTGAGATCATAACTGAAATAGGGATGCAGGGGACAAGTATAATAACTAAATGAATTACTGTACCTGCACCTTAGGACACGTAAATCATACACATTATCATATGCTGTGCCCGACCCTCTAGTGAACTCGGTGTTATAATCACTTCTTCATAATCACATATCATCATATCATAATGCATTTCATTTCATCATATCATCATATACGGTATCATACCATCGTATACGGTATCATTTTATCATGTATATCATCGTATCACACCCGATTCACTGCAGGGCTCAAGGTCACAATCTATTGCTTTAATCTCATATGCATGCCTACATAAAGTATCCGGCCCTTTTGTGAGGGACTCGGTGAATGGAGTGGTGTACGTCTATAGCGTACCATCATAATATACATATGTACCCGGCCCTCTAAGGAGGGACTCGGTGTTCCTTCCTTATTTCACTGCATATACTATCATATTACAGCCGGCCCGGGACTCGGTGAATAATCGCATCGTCATAACATATAACATATATCACACCTCACGTACGGCATCGTCTCCTCGTGCGTGGAACTATACACATCCGGCCCGGGACGCGGTGAAAGAAGTAGTAACACTGTGCACGATAACATATCCCGGCCCATCGTGGGACTCGAGAAAGGATGGGTTACAGTATACACGAGTAGAATAGTGAGAAACCATATGCAACTAAGTCATTATCTAAGACTCGATGAAACAGTCAAGTGAACCGTCACCTGAAGACTGGGGAGTAATTATCCGAGGTATCCCTTTAGATGTCATTAGGGCTTACATCAGTTAGGGCCTCAAGAATCACAGACATGCATCCAGACAATGCCATATAGCTTATGCAATCAGAAACATGGTTTATGCAATCAAAGACACAGTTATGCAATCAGAGACACAGTTATGCAATCAGAGACACAGTTATGTAATCAGAAACACAATTTATCTAGTCAAAGACTCAACTCATGCAATCAATGGCATTTATCATTTTAGAGCCTCTAAAAAGAGGAGCTATTACCTCTACTTACTATTCATTATATAGCAGGCTCGAGAATATCAGTTTGACTACTTTCAGACTCTTGATGTTCAGGAGTGACTACAAGTCACGAGTTACATTCAGAGCTCACAAATGGAATTACCTCTAAACCTATATCATATACCATTTCACTTAAAGTTAAGCCACTCCAAAGGAAAGAAGAAATAGGCTTTACATGTACTAGTTTTCATCACATAGAAGACAAAAAGGCAATGACTCAGCTATTGCAGAAGTTCTAACATCAAGAAGTAAATAAGAGTTTCGACTCATACTCAGGGCTTTACGAATGAATTGAATCCCAAATATCATATACATATCATTTATAGCCTATATCTAAGACATGCCAAAAGAAAAGAAGAATAGCTCTACATATCTATTCCAAAAACACGCCAAAGGAAAGCTTCACATACCTTGTATGGACTTCTCTTAATCACGTCCTCGTCGTTGTCCTTGAAACCTATTTAACATAGAAGTAATGCAAGTATTAACAACCTTAGACTTTTCAGCAACTTTGACTACCCACGAGTATTCATAACATTCATCCCTTCGCTCGCCTTCTCGGCTAGTTCCTTAACTAGTTAGGATGTTAACGAAAATTGGGCAACACCTCCCCTACAATGTGCCCTATCCGGATTTCTAATTAGGTCCCTAAGACCTACAGCCAACCAACAACAACAACCTGCAGCATATGTTTAAGCAATTCGCAACAACAATATACAACATAAACTTCAAACGACTTATTCAAAAATACGATATCACAATAGGGCGTCTAGCCTTTATTTTGTAACGCCTTTAATTATACACAACGAGGGGTCATGTGGCTTCAACCAGCAGCACCATAAACCACTTTAAAACACATTTAGGCCCTGCAACCACACCTCACACCTGCAGCAACCACTCACACTAACAACACTTCACTTCGACAACAATTCGACTATAACGACTACAATTTGGATTGCTTCGAACGTTAAACATTGCTATGACATTTTTACACTTACAGCAGCCTAAAAGGTGTTTAATACACCTTATAACAACACCATAAACTTCAAATTAGAAGGTAAGACCTTACCTCACCCGAAATTGGTCAAAATTCACCAAAGTTGCCAAAACGTGAATTCTAGGCAGGTTACTGTCTCGTATTGTCCCTTAGTTTCGAAGGGGAAGGGCTAATTGACGGAAACAAGATTTGTGTTCTCAATGAAAGTTATAGACATGTGTCTCAAGGTCACATACCATTTAGAATCATCCCTACAGCAATTTTGTACAAAGAGATATGCCCAAAATACCAACAGCAGTCTGTGTAGGATTTCCAAAACGAAATCTGGGCAGCACCTACCCCATACTTCATCACCCTTTTTCGAGCTGATAAAAGACAAAATAGGTTTCAGAGGCTAAACAAAAGTTATATACCTATGAAATATCTTTCCAAAACATCTTGAATCACTTTAAACGGAACTATACAGAAGGAGTTATGATAGTATTAGTAACAGCAGTCCTCTTTAAAAACGGGTTCTTCAATCCGTGGCTGCCTAGCTTTCTCTCTTTCTCTCACGTTTTCTCTCAACTTCCTTGGCTGATTTTTGGATAATGAACAAGTTAAGAGTCACATAATGCATATATATACACCTTTTTAGAAGGTGCCACATGGCGGCCCCTAGGGTGACACGTGGCAGCCTCCTAGGGTGCCACATCAACTTATTCGGCCAGTTACATGCTGCCATGTGGCAGTGTGGGTCCCACCTAGGTGTGTCACCTACCTGCTTGTCACCTGCTTGCTTTGCTTTCATAAGTTCGGAAACTAGTTTTTGCTCCCTTTCGTAGGTTTGTCATCTCACTTTATTTTAAGAGCCTATGTAATCCGTGCTATGTAGGCTTGGTATGTCCTCCAGTAGCTCAAGTATATAAGACTTTTACATTTATAACTTACGTAGTTAAATCGAGTCCTATGACTCGTTACTTGGGCTCCAATTCCTTCCGGATTCTTATGACTCTATCTCCAACCTCCCTTCTCGCGAGGTATCACAATCTTCTTTCCTTAGAGTTGTTTGATAGTGTCGTAGCTTATCCGTCTCACATGATAGTGTCTAAGGAACTTAAGAAGACGTTCCGAGCTCAAGAGTGCGGGGTGTAACAAATTTCATAAGGACGCTAGACATTAGAAACAAATGAAATTGAAGTCGTTATAGCTAAATCGAAGTTGAGTAGTGTGTTGCGATTGTGGTGCTGCGTTTGCAGCTGGTTTGGTGGTGTGTTTCAGGTCTGGAAAGTGTTATAAAACGGGTGTGGTTTCTTCTGGTTTCAGCCACACGATGCTCCATTTGGTATGGTTAAAGATTTTATGAAATAAAGGTTAAAAACTCTATTTTGATATCATAGTTTTGAGCTTGTGGTTTGGAGTTGTATTGAGTACTTTTGAAGTGATTTACTTTTATATATGCTACTAGTTGTTGTTGTTGGTATGTTTGTTGACATGGTGTCCGAGTTGAAATCTCGGGGATGTTGAAGTTATAGGGAAGATGCTGCCCGATTTTCGGTAACTTAGGAACTAGTAATGAACTAGTCGAGGAAAATGGATAAGGAAATGACCTCTATGGAGACTTGGTTGTAGATTTGGAATTGGAAAGTTAAGGTTCATTAAACATAGTATTACTTTTATGTTAAATAGGTTCAAGAGACGACGAGGGGAACGTATTAGGAGTAATCCATAAGAGGTATGTAAAGCTAACCGTTCCTTCTTTTGGCATGTCTTTGGCATAAGTATGTAAAGCTTATTCTTTCTCTTGGAATGTTTTGACATAAGTATATAAAGCTAATCTTCCTTTTTGGCATGGTTTTATGAAACAAGTATATGAGTTTTATATGATTCCAAGGAAGTTCCTAATCGTAGAGCCGCTAGGATGGCCAACTTCTTGATTTTCCAAAGGATATTTTATCGTGCCTAGATACATGTATATGATTCCAAAAGTTCTATTTGTATATAACTCATAGTGGCATTCAAAAGGTACTTCATATGACTCTTGTCTTGATTTTTGAATAATAGCTCATTTTGTTAACTCCATCGAGTCTCAAAAATAATTTAAAATGCATTTAGTTTCTCACTATTCCACTCGTGAATGCCTTGATGCTTTCTTCACTAAGCCCGGGTCAGGTTTTGTTATCGTGCAAATTCTCTGCATTGTTCACCGTGCCCCGACGTGAGGGGGCAGGTACGCCCTGTACATGGGTTTGATTTGTGGAGTTATGATGTGCCATGTACACATATGATCTTATATGATCTGATATGACCATCTGATATGATATGATCTATTATGGAGATACTCCCTACTCTGGAGTTATGATGTGCTGTGGCACCAGTGATGGGGCAGCGACCACGATTTGTTCATCAACTCCCATAATGGGGCCGGATATGGCGTATGTTTTTTTGCATACATTATTTGTGGTTAAAGCATTTTGATATTTTAGATATTTTGCTTATTTTTGCACCTTCTGTTCTAGTAATGGATTTACTTATTACAGTCTATGCTTTACATACTCAGTACATTGTCCGTACTGACCCGCTTTCTTCGGGGGCTGCATTACATGACCGTAAGTACAGACGCGGTTTATTGATCCACTCGCTTAGGACATCCACCCTGTTGGTTGGCAGTGCTCCTTTGTCTGAAACCCTATTTTGGTACTAACTTTTCTGTTGTACATTTGTACATGCTAGTTAAGGGTACGATGGGGCCCTGTCCCATCATATGACTAGGCTTTCATTTTGTAGAGGTCTCTAGACTTATGATGTGGGTTTTTTTAATGAAATTTTCATCTTATATATATAAAAGTAATCTGACAAGTACAAGGAGGGGGACGTGAAAGGCCTTACCACCGTAAATAAAATGGAAGATATCTAATGAGAGGACTCCTCTCGACTAGGAAGATCAAGTATAGGAAACTAGTTCTATTCAACAAAGGTACAGAACCTAGTTAAATTGAAGAAAATCAAGTATACCCAATTTCCTTTGCATGGGTCGAGATCGGTCATATCTTCTGTGATGCTCGACTAACGTTTCCGAAAATCTATTCGGGCTTTAAATTTTTGGGTCCATATAATAGCTAACATACAAGTTGTTGAAAGTTGTTAAAATTTGGATTTTGCCAAAGAAGAAGAAACAAAGGGGTTCCATAATAATCGGCTATCTTTTTCAAGGTCGCTCGACTAACGTCTCCGATTCTCCGTTTGGGCTGAAATTTCTTGGGCTCTACAATTGTTGGAGTTGCTGTATTCTTACAAAATTTGGAGCATTTTTGATGATGTATACTGTTGCTCCTCTTGAGAGTTACTGTTATGCCTGCAACATCGGCTGTCTTTTTCAATATCGCTCGACTAACGTCTCCAGTTATCCGTTCGAGCTGAAATTTCTTAGGCTCAACCATCTTTGGGGATGCTAATATCCTGCAAAATTTGGAGGATTTTGGATTTTGCATGATGCATGTTGTTGAGGGCTGATGGCTGCTGCTGAGGTGGTGTGTTGTTTCTGGCATCTGCTTCTCCTTAGTTTTGACAAACTTGTTGCAAGGAACAGCTCCTCTTGTTTTTGATCTTGGGATCTTGCTAAATCTGTAGAGCTGCATGTCTGCAAGTTTTTCAAATTATCACAGCTGGAGTATGTTTTGAATCTGTACTGATAAACAAACAAACACAGATGGCTCAAGAGGTGCAATTTCAGGTTGGTAGGAGTTATTGAGAGGTGTTCCTGATGAATGCTTTTGGATTGTTGTAACTGCTGTAATCTTGGAAGAGGCTGGAATGTTGTTCCTGCTGTAGTTTGTAACCTGCACATAAACAAAAACAAAAAGCAAAGTCTGGAAACAATTTTGTAACCCCAAAAAGAAGCACTTCCCTTGTGGCTCCTCTTATTGTTACTGATGTAGAAAAATTCCAGGATGCGTAATGTGGTGTATCTGCACAGACCAGCAAACAAAAACAAAAACAAGAACTTGAATGTTTCCCATATGTGGTGCAAGGAAACCAGCCTGGGCTTCCAATCAAGATTCCTATACCTGTTAAGCCAAGAAAGAAGAGAAGACAAAATATAAACTACTCTACTCTTTACCTCTAAAGTTAGACTGGTTATTCTAAGAAAATAATAAAGATAGTAATAAGGAAGGGAGATTTTCCCTTGTACAGGAGTTCTAACTGTGAGATCTTCAAGGTATTTATAGCTATGCATAGACAAAACCATGTTGAAGTTTGAGTTAGAACCAAAATGGAAGGAGTTAGGGAGGTTTCTTGATTCTCCTGAGTTTCTTTCTTCTGAAAGAAGACATTTCTAGCTTGTCCATCTCAAGGTATGCCTTAGCTTGTTTGGGGAGATCATGCACAGTGAAATAGAGTTCAAGAGATTTGCATTTGTGGCTGTGTTTGGATAAAACATCAGTTGTGTAGTTTAATTCTCTAAGGATGTGTTTACAGCTGAAAGTTTGAAATTGGTTGATGATGTTGTTTAAATTGTCCAGCAGCTTCTTTATTGACCAAGGGGGTTTTGCTTCTTGTTGTAACCACCTGATTAGGAGTTGAGACTCTACCTCTAACTCTACCTGTAAATAACCAAGAAGAATACACTAAGATAGACCAAAGATAGCAGCCCTGATTTCTGCTTGGTTGTTAGTTCCTTCCCCTAATGGAACTGCATAGGCAAAGATAAGGTCACTATGAGTATTTCTAAGTATTCCTTCTCCACCAATGTTGCCTAGGTTGTTAAGGGCACTACCATCTGTATGTAGCTTTACCATGTGATCACCTGGTTTGATCCAGCATACAGGGGTAATTTTGGTGTCATGGTAGCATTGTTCCACTGAAATGACTAGGTCCTTCCAGTTATTTGGCCATTCAATTAAGGAAAAGTTGTGATGAGAAGGTTAAAGATGTCTTTATAGACAAAAAATTTGACTCTTGAAAGGTTAGATTTCTTCCCTTCATATTTGGAAGCGCATCTATTCTTCCATAAGTTCCAACAAATGAAGACAGGGACTGCTTGTAACAGGAGCTTATGGGCTTCATTCTTGTATTTAGATGTCTACCATCTCATAAGCATATTTCTAAGAGGTGTGTAATCCTTTTTATGCCCAAAGAATCAGTAAACACCCTCCAAGTATTCTTGGCAAAGGTTCCTGCAACAAAGGTGTGATCAATGGTGTCTTGGCCAGGTCTATCACAACAATGGCACTGAGAGGAGGCTTTGCCAAAGCTGGTTATTTTCTCATTGGTAGGTAATTTCCTTCTAAGAGCTCTCCAAACAAGAAAGGAGCATTTGAAAGGTATTAGTTGGTGCCAAATACATGCATTCAGCATAGTATTTGTCCTCTTGTCTCTAATGAGCTCCCAGGCAGAAGAACAACTGAACTCCCCATTGGTATTAGGAATCCAGCAAGGATGGTCCTGTTTGAGAGGATGGTAGCTAAATTGAGTTGCTAAAATGTTAGGAACAAACTGAGGAGGGGCTTTTTGGATAATGAGATCAACATTCCATTGGCCATTAGTTAGAAAAGCTGAAACTTGGGTGTGGTTAAACCTACAGCTATTAGCAGAAAAGTGAGCTAAAGGGCCAATACCTAACCAGTTGTCCCACCAAAAAAGGCAAGAGCCAGACTTAATTTGCCACTGAATGTGAGGCTCAATGTTGTATTTGTTGTTCATGAGGTGCTTCCAAATTAAGGACTGACCAGTGTCCCACTTTTTTGTAATAATATTGGCCCTCTGACAGTATTTGGATTTACGGAATTCTCCCCACAAGGTGTTCTTGGTTCTAAGGGTCCACCACTGCTTGTGTTGAAAAGATTTAACCACATCAGTGATTTGTCTAAACCCTATGCCCCCTTCATCATAAGGATAGCTAAGGTTCTTACATGAGGACCAGTGGTACTTCCTCTTGTCATTTTTCCATCCCCAGAAGAAGTTAGTAGTGATGCTCTGAATCTGCTTGATGATGGTTGAGGGAGGGATGCTGGCTGAAAGCAAATGTATTGGCATGGCTTGAATAACATGCTTCACAAGAATAGCTCTACCCCCATAGCTCAGGATTTTAGCATGCCAACCAGTGATCCTACTTACAACTTTTGCAATAAGATCAGAGTAGTAAATAAGTCTTTGCCTACCAATATAAATAGGACATCCCAAGTATGTTATAGGACTACTCTTTTTGTTGAAACTAGTGATGCTCTTGATTCTCAGTACAGTAGACTAGAAAGCATTGGAGGGAACCATGAAATTACTTTTTTTCTTGTTAATCAATTGTCCAGAAACTCTTTCATAGATAGCTAATGTTTCCATAATGAGAGCTAAGGTGTGCCTTCTTCCAAAAGTAAAGATGATGATATCATCTGCAAAACTCAGATGATTGATCTGAGGTTCCTTTTTTGCCATAAAGAAACCATGGAATTGGGGATGCTGATGAAGATTATTTAGTAGTCTGGACAGCACTTCAGCACCTAGGACAAATAAAGCAGGGGAGAGAGGATCACCTTGTTTGAGACCCCTTGTGGAGTGAAAGAAACCATGTCATGAACCATTGACTATAACAGAGTACCAGTTATCAGCCATGATTCTCCAAACCATGTCAATGAAAGTTTCTTTAAACCCCATTCTTCTCATCACAAGACAAGTGTAATTCCAAGAGACCCTATCATAAGCCTTGGTCATGTCAAGTTTTATCACAACATTGCCTCCAACATTTTGTTTTTTATCTAGTGGATTATTTCCTGGGCAAGCATGATATTTTCAGAGATGTTTCTATTCTTGACAAAGCCAGATTGGTTCAAGGAAATGAGGTTGGGGAGAATAGGAGCAAGTCTTAGGTAAAGGAGTTTGGAAATGATTTTGTTAGTGAAGTTTCTAAGGCTTATGGGTCTGAACTCAGAGATTTTTGTAGGATGGTTTACTTTTGGGAGTAGAACCAAACAAGTATTGGTGAAATATTTAGGCATAGTTTGTCTACAAAAAAAAGGATGTGATCACTCTAAGGAGGTCTTCTTTGATGATGTCCCAGCACACCTGAAAGAAAGTTCCATTCATCCCATCAGGGCCAGCAGCAGAGTGAGGATTCATAGTAAAAACAGCAGTTTTCACTTCTTCCATAGTAGGCATGGCTTGTAAATCTTCATTGTCTTTGTCAGTCACCATTGTAGAGATGCAATGGAGTGTCTGTTGTTGGATGTGCTCCTCCTTTCCAGTAAAAATTTGTTGGAAATATTCACAAGCAGCATCAGCTATCTCTTTATCACCTTGCACCCAAGAGCCTTCTTCATTTTGGATCCTGTGGATGTAAAGCTTTCTTCTTCTGCCTCTGATGAGAGCATGAAAGTAGCTAGAGTTCCTGTCACCTTCTTTGAACTAGTAAAGTTGAGACTTTTATCTGAGGATAGAATCCTCCATCTTCATGTATCTAATGTACTCAGCATTAATAGCATGCAGTTGAGACCTATTTTCATTGTAGTTTATACTGATCAGATTCTCTTCAGCTTGTCTAGCCTTCTCCTCATATTCTTTGACTTTAGCATAGATGTCTCCAAATTGATTTCTTGACCAGCAGCTAAGAGTAGCAGTAAGTCTCTTTATTTTCTAATGAAAACTCCACATTGGATTTCCTTCAGAAGGTCTGCTCCAGCAATTCTTGACAGTATCCATGAAAGAAAGTTGCTCAGGCCAGCAGTTCAGGAATTTGAAATACTTGATGGGGTTGTGTTGTTGGTCAATCATTTCCAAGAGCAAGGGGCAGTGATTAGAACCCACAAAAGGAAGATGAGTAATGCTGGTATGGGGCATGGTCTCTAGCCAGTTATCATTAACCATCCCTCTATCAAGTCTCTTCCAAATTCTAAAGTTGATACCCCTCAGGTTGGACCAGGTGTATTTCTGACCTGAGAAACCAAGGTCTTGAAGACCTGAAGCCTCAATAATGCTAATGAACTAAAAACTCTTTCTCATATTATAGGGGATACCCCTAATTTTTCTTCAGGGTCTACAATAACATTAAAGTCTCCTATAGTGCACCATGGATTGGATGTAGTATACTACTATAGAAGGCTATCCCATAGAGGGTCTTCTGAGATGATCTTTATATTTAGTATAGACAAAGGTAGTGATGAATTGATTTGGTATCATGACATGATTAAGCTCACAAGTGATTAGTTGCTCATCATTCTCCAAAATCTTGCAATTCACATCTTTGGTCCAGAAAATCCAAATCTTACCATTGGGATTGTGGATGGCATGGTCCATATTTAGCTGGTTTCTAAAGTATTGTAACTGAGAGTTATTAGAAAAAGGTTCCATTAGAGCTATAAGAGAAATTTGATGGATATTTTTTAGAAGTTTTATTCTATCCATGGCTCCTTGGGTATTAATACCCCTTACATTCTAGCTAAGGGTACTAATCATTGAGAAATTCTTGAAGTATGGGACCTGGTACTTGGTCTGCCTGTGGGGGCAGTTTTTGTAGAAATTTTTGCCTTGTTGCTAAATCTGGTCCTATGTATCCCTCTAGGAGATAGACCCTGTGAACTAGCCACCTGTTGGATGTATTCCTCATATATATTCTCAGAAGAGGGGTTGATGTTTTTGATTAAATGCTCACTTATAATATCATCTTCCTCCTGATCATGCAAGGGCTGATAATTATTATCCTATTCATTTTCTGAATCACATATAGCATACTCATCAATAGGGTCCTGTATATTGGTGTTGAAGGTGAAGTGATCTGTAGCTACCTTTAGAGTTTGAAAAGGGGTGATATCTATACCCACCTGATCATCATCAAGTACAAATTATTTACATCCCTGTTTACTTTGCTGCATTGCAACACTGTCAATTAAAGGAGTTTGGCATTTCTCAGAAAGGTTTGTTTTCTTTTTGATGGCCTCTTTCCTTTTGTTGCTTAACGTGTTCTTTTTAGCATTAGAGTCTTTGCCACTTATACTTGCAATGGATCCCAAATCCTTGGCCATAGAACCTAAGATGTTTTGCATGGTGGAGTCATCAGTAGGGGGATCTCTTCTGATGGATTCAGGATTTGATATGTCATTTTGAGCCTTGTGTGCAGGGGTAGCAGGGGCTGTAAGGTCACTCCTAAGGTTAGTGATATTCTCATGCAGAAAATGAGACAAAATCCCCCTCCTTTGGGTTTCCCATCTTGCAGATTAATGGGGTTCTCCATTACTCCTCCAACTATTCCTCCATCAACTACACAGCCAACAGCAGCAGAGATATGATGTGGGGGTGTAAGGGGTATGGGGAGTAATAAGTCAATACCTGCATTCCTTGTTACATTGCTCCCTTGAGTAATACCTTGTTGTTGAATTATGGTGTTTTCCTATATTTTTGCTGAATTCTTCAAAGTGGAATTCCTTTGGTTACTTGGTTCTCCTGCATCTTGGTTATTGGTTTGATCCTGGGTAACAAGATCAACATAATTATTGGAAGTATAAATAGGAGTAGATGGCTTACCTGGACCTGTGATATTTTGCTGAGGTTTATGAACTCCCCTGTTCTGCTGTGGTTGAATAAAGCTGATCCCATTTGTTTGTTGGGGCTTGTTTTATCCCTTAGACTGTTTCTTCCTCTGAACTTGCCACAATAGTTCTTTTGCATTATCAAGTGTTTGTTGTGGCTGAGCAGGAGCATCTTTTACAGATGTATTGATATGTGTGTCATTATGATCCTTAGTTATCATGCCCTCCTTGTTTTTGTTTATTTTTGTTGTTTCCTCTTCTTTTCTTTTTTATGTTCTTCATCCCTTCTTTGAATATTATAAGCATGTATCAAGTGACCCTGATGTTTGCAATACATACAGTAATCAGGTACATTTTCATATAAAATAGCTTGCCACCTCCCTAGAGTTTTATCAGTTTTGTCATATCCCAGCCAAACATGGGGAGGTCTTTTATTGGTGAGGTTCACTTGAAGTCTCACCTTGGCTATGCTTCCCCTTATTTTTTGTATGGAAGCAGTGTCTAGATAAAGTACCTTCCCTACAGAGGCTAGTAGGGCAGTGGTGAACTCCATGTTATAACAATGCCAAGGTAGTTCTGGTAAGGCTACCCAGATTGGCACTATTAGGGTTTCTTCATCAGGTTTAAAAGTAGGTGTCCATGTCTGAATCCTCATGAGTTGGCCCTCTATTGTCATTCTCTGTTTGGTCCAGACAGTATTGTAACCCAACTCATTGTCCAAGTCAATGTAGATATGTCTAGCATTGAAATGAGCAATTTTTAAACCTCCTGAGTGCTGAGTTTGAATGATAAAGCTCCTTCTTATCAACTCTATCTTTGGCATGGTGTGGGTAAATTTGCCAACCAAGGTGTATTTGCATCTTTGAGATAGTTTGTGCATGAAGTCTTCTTTTTCAAAAAACACAGCAGGCAGGCCCTGTTTGGTTGTGTATTCAGGGATGGCTAATTCAATAGGAGCCTCATTCTTTGCTTGATTATTTCTGAGTTTGGCAGCAAAGATCTGAACTACAGTGTAAGGGGCAGGCTGAAGGGCCTGGTCCTTTAAGTTGGGAAAAATATTTTTCTGGGGGTTTTGGTTAGTGGAATTTGGATGAGGTTGGGTATTGGCTGATTTAGTTCCAACATGTCTAGGACCAACATTAGCATAACTTCTAGGCACCTTAGGTTGGCTAGTTTGAACCTGGATGTCAAAATTACTAGACATCTTAGGGAAGCTTTTGTGGGTGGTGGTAGGCTGTTGAGTGTGTAGCTGGTGGCTAGTTTGAGGAATAGAATTATTAGGCATTTTGGTAGGAATTTCAGGGCTGCTTTTAGAATTGATTTTGGTATGATCAGTGCCCTACAAGGAGTTACCTACAGAATTACTAGGGATTACATTTGCATTAGGTTGCAAAAGAACTCCACTGGATTTCAAATTGGCGGTCTCAGAGTATATCAAGTTGGAAGGATTGGTCTTACCTTGAAGGTCTGCAACATTAGCACTGTTACATTGCTGTGAAGTTCCTGAGGCATGTTTATCATTTTTGGAAAAAGGATGCATCAACTTTGCATTATAAATTGTGTGGATATCATCCTTTAGTTGATTGAATTGATCATATTGTTGATATTGGTCTTGAACCAATATGTGTTCTTCAGCTTGATTATCAGTGAAAATGTGCATATCACCTTGACGAGTGTCTCGACGACTTTTTGAATTTCAATTTGTTGTTGATAATTCGAGATACCTCTTATAGATGGGAAGTTGCGCATTTCCCTTAGGGACATTTTGGATTTGATCTTGTGACAAATGGTTTGCCGGAGCTCCGGCGCTGGCACTCTAACAGTGACCCTGTTGATTTGGCAAATTTGAGCTAATTTGAGAGGATTTGATTCCTTCTCTAGTGTTTGTGAGTTGCTGGTGGGGTGTATTTATATCATTGAAATGCCCCGTTTTGCATTGGTTTCCACCTAAAAATGTCGCCTGAGCTTCGACAACCTCATCGGTACCATTGTCACCAACGATTTCACCATCCATTTGGGTTGAAATTTTGGTGGTAGGAGCGCCATGAGGTGGGGAACAAACCCCAGGGGGTCTGCCATCTCGAATGTTGCCGGAGTCCCTTCAAATATGAAGGCGCAACTCCGGCGACTCTACGACGTTTCTCTCAGGAGTGGCCTGATCAGTGCTCTCAAATGGTGTGGTGGTTTAATCCAATTTTTGGACTGTATATAGTCCAAAAGATAAGGAATCATCTACCACAGCTCTTGATACTCGAATCAAACCATGTTTCTGAAAATTGATGATCTTGTGTGCAATTCTCAGCTCCTCTTCAGAGACAGTGATTGCATCAGTATTTTGTTGATCGATCGATTGTTGTTGATTCAAACCAGCTTCATTTGAAATTGCAGTGTTATTTTACAGATTCAGAGTGTCATTAGCTGGTGATATTTGATGATCTATATTCGATGGTCAAGGGAGCTTCACCGGTGGCGGTGAAGCCATTCAGAACTGACCAGAGATGAACAATATAAGAGAGAGAGGGAGGAGATGACCGTTAGAGAGGACCGTTAGAATGTTTGGATATTTGGATATGGATTTCTCTCATGATGTAGGTTATGTATATCTGTTTTGGGCTTTGTGTTCCATGATGGCCTTAACGACCCTCTTGTGCTATATCTTGTCACGACCCAACCTCGTGGGCTGCGATTGGGGTCCAACCTGGACCCCCGTATACATAACTTTCAATATAACCAAATTGAATTATGGGTAATGTGATAAAATACCCCCCAAAACCCCAATGGGTTAAAACCTTTCCATGTTCATATAGCCTTCATTCATATCGTATCATGAAAGAGAATGCAAGCCGACAAAGCTGCCATAATGTAAAAACATTTACAACATGTCATATAGGCACAGCCGAAATAAACTTATGAACAACCCACACATATATGTCTACAGACCTCTAAGAATAGTACGGTAAAATATGCCAGGACAGGGCCCCCATCGTACCCCTGAATAAACAAATACATATATACACCGGAGGACCGGTATATAAAAACTAGGCTCTGGAATAGTGGAGCATCTCCAATCATAGGTGAGCAGAACTTTTAAGCTGGCGGATCTCTGAAATGAACGTCTGTACCTGCGGGCATGAAATGCAGCCCCCCAAAGAAAGGGGGGTCAGTACAATACATGTACTGAGTATATAAGCATACCTAACTGAGATAACAACTGAAACAGGGATGCAGGAAACCAAGTATAGCATTTAATAGGGTACTGTACCTGCATCTCACAAAATAAAGTCCTGTATACTATTATCATGTACCATATTTGGCCCGCTCGGGGACTCGGTGTTACAAACACATCATCTATCATGATAGGCATATATATGCTATTAGCTCTGTGGAAAGTATAGCCTTATCCATGTATATAGCAAGCACATACCGAGGAACAATGGACCGATCCACATATCGTGTAATAATGTCGAGGAACGATGGCCCAATCCATATATCGCATGATCATACCGAGGTACGATGGCCTGATCTATATATTACATGATGATGCCGAGGTACGATGTCCTGATCCGTATAATGCATAATAATGCCGAGGTATAATGGCCCGATCCGTATAATGCATATTAATGCCGAGGTACGATGGCCTGATCCATATAATGCATAACATGTCGCGGAACACACAACCCGATCCTTACATAGCAAAATGTAATGAGGTACATTTGGCCTGATCCATATATATATCATAATGCATATACGTGCACACAAAACTCTCTAACATATCAAACATCCCTTAGATATCATCATCAAGCATGTTGAAGATCCCCTAGGTATAGGAGCTTACACATCCCAGCACTATTCAACCTATAGGAGGCTCAAGGGTCATAGTTCAACTACTTCAAGGCCCTTATCATTCAAAAGTGGGTACAAGTCATGAGTTACATCCAAAATCTTTAAATGGGGCTATATCCAAATCCATGTCCTATAGCACCTTCATCCAGTCTTTCTAGAAGTAGGAAAAGACAAGCTTTACATGTACCTTTTCCTATCACATGGAAGACTTTGAAAAGTAATGACTCAACTTGTTATAGGAGTTCTAATCAGTAGGAAGTGAACAAGAGTCTTAACTCACCCTCAGAGTTTTAAGAGTGGAATAACTTCAAACTTCATATACACAATACTTACATCTAAGTCATGCCAAAAGAGAGGAAGAATAACTTTACATACACCACTTTTCAGCATATTGAAGACTTGAGGAATGGAAGCTTAACTACTTTAAGAGTCTTAACATTCAACAGTGAACACGAATTATGAATCATGAATCATGTTCAGAGCTTACGAATAGAGTTACCCCAAGCTTCATACATATATCACTTGTCACGTAGATCTAAGACATTCCCAAAAGAAATAAAAGATAGGCTTTACATCTTTATACCAAAACATGCCAAAAGAAGGAATAGCTTTACATACTTATGCCAAAAATATGCCAAAAGAAAGCTTCATATACCTCGTATGGACTTCTCTTAATCATGTTCACGTCGTCGTACTATGATATTTCCACATTTACATCCACCTATAGGTAATGTAACATGCCTCATAACAACACCATAAATCTCAAATTGAAAGAAGAAATCTTACCTTACTCGAAATTGGCCAAAACTGCCAAATTGCAACTTGGAAACTTTTCAAACTTGCTGAAATCGCGCGGACTGCTTATTATCCGTTTGGTGCTGCTCCAAGTCATGATTTTTCATTATTAACACCTTAATAATATTTCAAAACCCTTACCAAAACGTGGTAGAATAAAACCAAGACATACCTTAACAATCGGCTTCCCAAACTTGCTGAAAATTAACTTCGGAAACTCCCTTAACGTGCTGAAAGTTGCGGACTGTTTGTGCCACTTCTCTACAGCCCCCAAATTGGAATTTCTTGATATAACACATAATTATACAACTGTTCTATACCTTAAATAACTAATTCATGGAACGAAAGTCGGGGGCTCACCTTTTGGAGACCAAACCCGTAACCCTCTCTTTTTGGCTTTCTAAGTTTTCCTTCAACTTTTTCTTGTTTGTTCCAAGTGTAAAACTGAAACCATGGTTCCGTAGGTATACTAAGACACATATATACACCTCCACATATTTAAGGAACACTGTATATACTTAATTTATGGAGCAAAAGTGGAAGCTTACCTTTGTTTTCCTTGTTGCCGCCATAATACTCTCTCTTAGTCTTAGGTTTGTTTTTTCCTTTTGTTCACGTTTTTCGCTGAAATTTTTGATAAGTAAATGACCAAGAGTCATTTTAACATGTATATATGGGCTGCCTTGGAGGTGACACGTGTCAGCCCCTTAGGGAGACACATGTCGAGCCATGATTGGCCACCGTATCATGCTGCCAACTAGGGGCTGCCACATGGCAGTGGGGTCCACCCCCCTCCAAGCAGGTGGGTCGCCTACTTGAACCCAAGAAGGTGGGTCACCTGCTTGCTTGAGGTGCTGCCACGTGTCGCTTCTTCATTGGCTACCACGTGTTGTCTTTTCCCCTTCCTCGTGGGTTTGTAATCTCGTCTTATTTTACATACCTATGTAATCCGTGCTACATAAGTTTGATATATCCTTAAGTAGCTCAAGTGTGCATGACTTTTAACTTAGTAGATTACGTAGGTAAATCAAGTCCTACGACTCATTTCTTAGCCTCCAACGCTTTTCGGATTCTCACGACTCTATTTCCAACCTTCCCTCTCACGAGGCATTACATCCTCCCATCCTTAGAGTTATTTGGTAACGTGATAGATAATAGGGATCACATGGAGATTTTCAAGAAGCTTACGAACACGTATCAAGGTATAGAAGTATGGGATATAACATATCTGTTCTCATGCACTCTCTAGAGACCCCTTTTTGATTTCTACTTTTATTTATTCTGCTAACACACTAAGTGGGGATAAGGGTACGTATGGATGCCCAACTCAGGCACCAGCCATGGCCTATGGAGTTGGGTCATGACAGTTTATCTCTCTTATAAGTTTTATTCCTTATTTCTCCCTCAACATCAACCACTATCTTAGGAGGATCAACCCCATATTTTTTATCCACACAAACCTTGCCCTCATTCAGCAATCCTTCATCATCCTCAATTAGGATGGGTGCACTCGGCTTTACCCCATCAGTCCATATCTCACCATATATATTTCTTGGTGTAACCTTTGTATTTTTAAGAACCTTAAAACTCCTTGTGACGATTTCCATACAATGGCCATTATTTTTTAGGTTTGCAAGTGTATCACTTAGGAGTGTGCCCTTGACTCTTGGATTCATTTGAGCTAACAAATGGTTCATTTAGATTTCTTAATGCTTGATTAAAGCAGAGTTGGAGCTAACATTTTGAGTTGAATTTGATACAATGCTTTTGAGATGCTTGGTTCCATTGTCTATAGACTTGACCCTCTAAGGATGCAATTAAGCATCTTTTCAATTTTAGAACCAACTGGGTCACTCACACTTGCCTGTCCATAGGGAGCATCAAATTTTTAGGGAGGTACATACGGATTCAAACTCTGATTGTATCTATCTTCTTTAGATCTATTTACTCGTGCTATTTTCTATCATGGTCTCTCTATTGACCTTCTTGATTCTCTTTGCAAGGATGCCAAGGATCTGTATTTGTCGGTTGGTACCCTGGGTGAGAACCCACTCCTTTATATGCCAAATACCTCACATCTTCATTTAATATTACTATGCTGCTTCTTCCTCACTCAAAGTTGAATTATGAGCCCTAATCATATTTACATTATTTATTCTAGTACCCATCATATGATTTGCAAGGAGGCTAATGTGTGTCATCATCCTTTTTATTTGTTCATTGCATTCCTTCTTTTTCTCCATATTTCATTAGTCAGCGTAGATATAGATATAGATCCACCAATAGAGTTTACCTAATCTCATTTATGTCATGCCATATTAATCTTGTCTATTTGATTCGAAGAAGTGGGCGCTTGAAGATAAGTGAAATTCATGCATGAATCTCCCTCCAAGTTATTGATGTAACACCTCAAAAGGTGGAAAGTTGAGTTGGAAAGAAAAGTACAGGAAGTTACTGGTGTAACTTGTCACGACCCAACCCCGTAGGCCGCGACTGGGGTCCGACCTGGACCCCCCGTACACATATCTATTAGCTGAGGTCACATTGAATCGTGAATAAGACAATATCATGTAACAGAGCCCCACTAGGCGATAACATTTTCATAAACTGTAGCCCTTTTTGTTTGTATCACAACATGACAGGGCACGCAAGCCGACAAGGCTGCCATAACATAATAACATATATCATATATCATGTAGACCCATCTTAATCAAACTGACATACACAACCCACATATACATGTCTGCAGACCTCTAAATATATAAATGACAACATATGGCGGGACAGGGCCCCCGCCGTACCCCTGAATGGATAAAACAATTTCTATACATCCGTAGACAGTATCAAAAACTAGGCTCCGATACAATGGAGCCTCTTCCAGCTGAGCTGCATGGAATCCTAAGCTGACGGACTCTCAAAATCTGTATCTGTACCTGCGGGCATGAACGCAGCCCCCCGAGAAAAAGGGGGTCAGTACGATATGTGTACTGAGTATGTAAAACATAATATAATACAACTGGAAACATATCTGAGATATAGAAATAGGGGGTAAGATATCAATTCAGAAACCTGTACCTGTACTTTGTGAATTACAAAAACATGCATGTTTGAGTCATATCATATAGCCGGCCCTTTCGGGGGTCCGGTGAATCATCTCTATAAAATCATCTCTGTAAAACCATCATGGCCCCAGTGCCATCACCACCTTATTACCACACATCATCATATATTTATACACGTATCCTGGCCCTCTATTGAGGGACTCAGTGAATAATGCAGTGAACTGTGCACGAGAACATATCCTGGCCCGGGACTCAGGGAAAGAAATGTTACAATATACACGAGTAGAGTAGTGAGTAACTATATGCAATTTAAATCATTATCGAGGACTCAACCGTAGAAGAAAATTTAGCTATTGTCTGAGAATCAGGATTGTAATGTAATCACCTTAAATGCCCTTTAAATGCCATTAGGGCCTATACTAGCTAGTGTTTCGGGGTCCTTAGACACGTACTAAAGTAAAGCCAAATCGCTTATGGAACCAGAAACATTTGTTAACATATAGTCTGTAAGACTTGGAGCTTGTATATTTGTTATCTCTATAGCATATAACAGTTTCCAGGGAAATAGTTCGACTACTGTAGGAGTTCAATATTCAGAAGTAAAGAAGAGATGTTTGAGAATAGAGTTACCCTAGAGCTCAGATCATATTTAACTTACAACTAAGACAAAGGCATGCCCAAAAGAAGAAAGAGAATAAGCTTTATGTAGTCTGTACTTTGTTTCAGATGACCTTCATACACATATTTCATACCCGACCCATTATAGGGCTCGGTGAGCCACTATGGCATTCAAATCTCACTTTCGTACCAAATACATATCAAGAGAAGGGAAAGATAGTTTCCCATACACTATTCTTTTAGCACGTAGAAGTCTTAACAGGTAATACTCAATCCTTGTAGGGGAGTTAACACTTAACTGTAGTTAGGGATTATGGGGCATACCTGGAGTTCCGGGAATGGAATTATTCCCACATTCCACATACAATTTACTTAAGGCTAAAACTTGCCAAAAGGAAAGAAAGATAATTGTACGTGCTTATACCAAAACATGCCACAAGAAAGCTTTACATACCTCTTGGGAGTTACCCTTTATCCTGCTCGCCTCGTCGTCTTCTGAACCTATTCAATATAAAGTAATACGAATATCAACTACTCTTAACTTTTCAGCATCTAAGGTTACGCCTTAATGTTAATGGAATCTATTTCCTTAGTTGTTTCCTCGGCTAGTCCTTTAGTTTGTTAAGGCGTTAACGAAAATTGGGCAGCACCTCCCCTATAATGTGCCCTATCCAAATTTCCAATTAGGTCCCTAAGACCTACAGCCAACCAACAACAACAACCTGCAGCAATTCATACTAACAATATACAACATAAACTCCAAACGACTTATTCAAAAAGATGATATCAAATAGGGTGTCTAGTCTTTATTTTACAACGCCTTTAATTATACGCAACGGGGGGTCATGTGGACTCAACCAGAAGCACCCTAACCCATATTAGAACATATGTAGGCCCTGCAACAAGACACCACACCCCTGCAGCAGCAACTCACAAGAACAACGCCTTACCTTGACGACAATTCGACTATAACGACTACACTTTAGTTTATTCCGAACGCCAAGTATTTCTAAGCCATTTTCATATTTCCAGCCACCAATAGGGAGTGTAACATTCTCCATCAGAACACATAAATCTCAAATTTAAAGAAGAAACCTTACCTTACGTTAAACTTGTCAAACTCGCCAAAACTATCCAAAATGTGAAATCTGGACAGTTTACTGTTTCACCTTGTCGCTTCGTTTCGAAGGGGTAATGGAGGGAAACAGGATTTACGTCCTTCATGAAAGTCATAGACATGTGTCTTAGGGTCGAAAACAATTTCGAATCATCCCTACATCAATTTTGTACAAAAAGATATGACCAAAATACTCACAGCTGTCCGTGTAGGATTTCCAAAACCAAATCTGGGCAGTACCTCCTCTACACTTCATCACCCTTTTTCGAGCTTCTACACGTAAAACTGGATTTTAGAGTCTGAACGAAAGTTATCGGCCTCTGAAATACCTTTCCAAAACATATTAAATCATTCGAAACGAAACTGTACACACGAAGTTATACCCATATTACTAACAACAGTCCCTTCCAAAAACGGGTTGGTTAATTATTTCTTAACGTTTTCTCCTTCAACTTTCTCTTATTTCTTTCCAAGTGTAAACTGCAACCATGGTTCCTTAGGCATCCTAAGACACATGTATACACCCCCACGTGGTTGAAAAACATTGTAGATAATTAATTCACGGAGGAAAATTGAAGAACTCACCTTTAATTCTTCAAAAACGTTGCTGCCTTGTTCCTTTTGGTTCTTCACCTTTTTCCTCTCACGTTTCTGTCCAATTTTTCCCAAGTGTACAGCTGAAGAAATGACTTCTTAGTCATCATAATATATATATATATATATATGCATATATACATCTCCACGTGCTTAAGGAACACCGTAGCTAATTAATTCACGGAAGAAAATTAAGGAACTTACCTTAAACTTTCTCCAACCATGGCTGCCTCTTCTCACGTTTTTTTTTCTATGTTAGCTGCTGTTTCTGGATAATGAACAGCTTAAGAAGCATATATACATATATATATGAGGTGACATGTGTCATCCCCCTAAGGGTGACACGTGTCAGCCCCTTATTGGGCCACCTCAACATGCGGCCAATGGGGTGCTTCCACGTGGCAGTGGGGGCCACCTCCCCCAAGCTGGTGGGTCACCTACTTGACCCCAAGCAGGTGGGTCACCTGCCTGCTCAGGTGCTGCCACGTGTCACCCTCCCATTGGCTGCCCTGCAATTTTTTTTCCCTTCCTCGTGGGTTCGTAATCTCGTTCGTAATCTCGTCTCACTTTAAGAGACTATGAAACCCTTGCTACGTAAGCTTGGTATGTAATCAAGTAACTCACGTATGTAACATTTCTAAATTAGCAGCTTACGTAGATAAGTCGAGTCCTATGACTCGTTACTTGGCCTCCTATTCCTTCCAGACTCTTATGATTCCCCTTCCAACCTTCTCTACCACGGGGTATCACATCCTCCCTTCGTTGGAGTCATTTGATAGTGTCGTAGCATATCCGGTTCATATGGTAATGTCCAAGGAACTTATGAGACATTCTGAGTTTAAAAGGTGTGGGGTATAACACAACTGGTTCCATAGCCCTTTTTTGTACGGACTGTAGATAGTTGTACGAGCCATAGAAACCATTCATGGTTTGAGTGTTGGGGAGCTAGAAAACGTCAAGTCACATATGAGTTTGTACTAGCCAACAGCAAGGCCCATAAACTCTTGTACGGGTCATAGATGGTCACCAGTAGATGAGATTCAGAGACCTATGATTTTAGTACTTGAGTTCCACAAAAGGTCAATACAAACAGTAGAATGAAATACAGTCCATACAAGTGGCTCGTGGTTAGTGTCCTGGACCTAGAGAAAATTCCTAGTCTTTTGATCTACGAAGAGGGTTGACAGGTCAGGATATGTTAAATAGGCCATAAACGCAGGATCATGGTTTGACATTATAGAGGTTGATTTCAAAACTTGATTCCACGCCGAATAAGGAAATCCATGGATCAGTGTATGGACCATACATGGCGTCCATAAAAGTGATCCAGTAGTTATTTATCAAGGTTAATTGAATCTTTTCCTATCCTTTTTAATTTTTAAACTATGTCATTTCTAAACTATTCCTAAGCCCTATAACTAATTTTACACCTCAAAATTCTCCAATTCCCTCTAATTCACTCAAAAACCCTAAAAGCTCTCAAGTCTTCTTCTCCAAGGATTCTCTCAAGGTGCTTTAGGGTACTTCAAGCTTCAAGTCTCCTCTTTCAGATTTAAAGGCTACGGATCATCAAGCTATGTGTAAAATTCATCAATGGGGACCTTTTTATCCATTGAGTCCCAGAGAAACCTCAATTCTCCATTTATGATTCTACCCAATTTCTAGGGTTTCATGATTTTTCTTATGGGTTCACGATTATTATTAATTATTAATCTTATTATGCATGATTTCATCATAATTACATATTTTTAATGGTTTGCATATGAAACCCATGCTATATGACCACTTTATTATCATTATGAACTATGTTTTGAGATTATGCATGCATCACGAATTGAGGAATTTTATGAATCAAAGATCTTTTAGATAAAGTATCAATATGTTTTATGAAACTAGGTTGCTTCCAGTTGAAGTATTCTTGTTATTAAAAATTATGATGATTTAGCCACTTCCAATTGAAGTGGGGTTTTACTGCAAAAAAACTATCGTTATTTAGATGATTTAGGGTAAGTGTTTCTTATGCATTGATTATGCTATGAATTATGATATTTTGAAATGAGCTATTCTTATGATTATGAGTCTTTTATGTACAACTTGATATTACTAGATTCTTACCATTTTAAAGACTATGAATATGTTATGTATATTGTCTGTGGAGAGTCTACCTAGCACCGAGTTGGACTAGTAGCGATTACCCAGGTTCTAGAACTACGTACCCATATAGGATGTCCAGATTAGACAATTACCTAGTGGATTCACCTAAGCTTATGATCATGGTCCTTACCTTGGCAAATAGGATACTCTCTTTCCAGTATGGAAGCATTATACTAAACTCTATGTCATAACTTACATGGTTTATGTCTATTAACAGTATCTCTCACTTACGTTATGGCTATTGATTTTCAAAATTATTGCATTAACCTCGTACTATGTTTTATGGACTAAGCTTATCTGATTTTTTCATGCATTACTTGGTCATGCATTATCATGGTTTCAGACATATCATGTTATCTTATTCATATTCATGCATATTTCCTCAAACTCATTACATTCCAAATATTGACCGCATATATTCTTCAACCTATATTGTTTTCTAATATACGATCCAGTGCTCAGCATCACACTTGTGGTTAGCATAGGTTTTGATCAATTTTATCTAGATTTGGTGAGTCCTAATGGTTTGAAGACATAGCCACCTTTATTCTTTGATGTTTTTTAGAATTTACTTTAGTTTTTAGATTGTTTCGTGAGTTATGGTATGACCTAGTCACAGCTATATAGTAGAGGATTGATGTCAGAAATAGTATTTATGCTTTATGGTTTTGTACCTTGTTTAGTATTGTATTGAGATTTTTATTTGAGACATATTATTCTTATCTCTTTATTTTGAGTAGGTCATTATATTAGTTTCATTCTTATGTCAAGTGTCTTATTTAGAGTCTCTTAGGATTCTATTCTCCATGTCACATCCAGAGGTAGTCTTTAGTCATGAAAAACTTGGTATTCAGAGTTCCAAACTTTTTTTAAAGAGTCTTAGGTATCTGAAAAGCCATGTCTAGTATATTCTTGTTCAACGAGTATGAAGTGTGATACATTTATGAATGAGAGGCTATGAGACATTTAAGAAACTTCACTTCTTTCATCACGCTTAAGTTGTATGATAGAGTTGAACTCTATAAAGTATTCTGGTAACTCATGTTCTATGTATGTTTGCACTGCACCTCCAACAAGAGTCCATTGAAAAGGGATGTGAATATAGGTGCGGAGAAACAAGAACCTCAAGCTCCAGTTGATCCTTTGGCCGAGCAAGTCACTCATGTCGAATTTCGAGCTGCTTTCTAAGTGCTTTCCCAAGACATCACCACTCAATCCAACCATGAGGTTGTATCTCCTGTAAACCCAAATGTGAGTACGGCAGTGACTAGGGTTTGAGACTTCATAAGATGAATCCTCCAGAATTTCATGTTCTAAGGTGGACAAAGATCCACATGAGTTCGTTGAGTGGATTCAAAATATTGTGGACATTATGGGTGTGACTCCACTGGAAACTGTGGACTTAGCCTCTAACCATTTGAAAAGGTTTTCTCAAATTTGTTTCAAGCAATAGAAGGAAGAAAAAGTTGCTGATGTGGGCCCTTTGGATTGGAATAAGTTCAAGGGTACTTTTCTAGACCGATTCTTCCCCCTAGAGATGAGAGAGGCTAATATTCAAGAATTCATCAACTTGAGGAAAGGAAATATGAGTGTGAAGGAATATTCTTTGAAATTCACTCAATTGTCTAAGTATGCTCCGGCTGTGGTGGCCAATTCTAGAGCTTGTATGAGAAAGTTTTTTTCAGTGTTTCTGAAATTGTGGTCAAAGAGTGTAGAATCATCAAATTGATCAAAGAGATGGATATCTCGAGGTTAATAACTCTTGATGAAAAGATGAAGAGGAAAGGCTTAAGGATAAAGCTAGGGAGACTAAGAGGGCTCAGACCGATAGCAGTGACTTCTCTCATTAGAGATCCGGTGGTGATGGTCATTCTTAGCATAGACAGAAATTCTTTGGCCTGACTTCATCTAGCGTCAGGTTAAGAAGTTCAACAGAGATAGGGTGTCTAACCCTAATCCTCAAGGAAGTTCTCCTAGAGGTCGGACTTTCTCGTATGTTAGAGGTATGGGAAGAACCATTTGGGATATTGCTTAGTCGATTCTAATGCATGTATTAGTTGTGTCAAGATAGGTCATAGGTTGATGGATTGCCCTTTCATTGCTAGCAAGGGTAAGAATGGTCGTCAATAGACTCAGTGTACTTTTTCAGTTCTCTCTACTCAATAGGGTACTTCATCTGATTCTAGTGGTGGTCAGCATCAGAACAAATGTTATGTTTTTCAAAATTAACAAGATTAGGAGAATTCCCCTAATGTGGTAACTAGTATATTTTGAGTCTTTCATTTTGATATTTATGTGTTGTTAGATACAGGAGGGAATATTTCTTTTGTTACTCCTTATGTCATTATGAAGTTTGATGTCAGTCTTGAAATTCTTTGACTCGTGTCAGTGATTCAGTTTTAACTAAGTGGGTTTATTGAAATTGTTCAGTCTCAAATAATTAGAAAATTGTGATCTTGCTGAATTAGATGTGGTTGATTTCCATGTTATTCTTGGTGTGGGTTGGCTTCATGCTTGTTTGCTTCTATAGACTGTAGAACCCGATTGGTTAAGTTTCAATTTCTGAAAGAACCAGTCATAGAAACATAGTAATTCAGCACCTTTGGGTCTGTTATCTCATGCCTTAAAACTAGGAAGATAATTTCTAAGGGTTGTATCTATAATCTAGTTTGGTTTAGGGATATTAATTCTGAAGCCCCTATTCTTAAGTCAGTTCCTATTATGAATGAGTTTCTAGATGTATTTCCTAATGATCTTCCTAGTAGTTCTTTGAAAATGGAAATCAACTTAAGAATTGATCTTCTTCCAAATACCCAACCTATCTATATTCTACCTTATAGAATGGCTCTGGAAGAACTTAAGGAGTTAAAACATCAGTTAAAGTATATTTTGGATAGGATTTTATCAGATCAAGTATTTCTCCATGGGGTGCTCGAGTTCTCTTTGTTTGGAAAAAATGATTCTTCTCACCGCATGTACATTAATTATTGACAGATGAACAAGGTCATAATAAAGAATAAGTAGAACATCCCAAGAATTGACGACTTGTTTGATTAGCTATGGGGTGTTAGTTTCTTATCCAAGATAGACCTTAGATCGGGTTATCATCAGCTTAGAGTGAAAGAATGTGACATTTTGAAGAAGGCCTTCTGGACTCGTTATGGTCACTATGAATTTTTGGTTATGTCTTTTGGACTAACGAATGCTTCTACGGCTTTGTGAATTTGATTAACAGGGTGTTCAAGAAGTACTTGGATATGTTATTTGTTGTCTTCATCGATGATATCCTGATTTATTCTTGAAATAAGGTTGGTTGCGCTCCTTGGCCATATTATTTCCAGTAAAGGTATTCAAGTTGATCCTAAGTAAACCAAGGCAGTTAAGAACTAGCCTAGACCTCTATCCCCTTCTGATATTCAAAGTTTCTTGAGTTTAACCATTTACTATAGACGATTTGTGGAAGGATTTTCCTCTATTACTTCTCCTTTGACTGCCTTAACTCAGAAAAAAGTGAAATTCTAATGGTCGGAAGCTTGTGAGAAAAGTTTTCAAGAGTTGAAGAATCAACTTACTTTAGCCCCAATTTTAACTTTACTGGAAGGATCCAATGGTTTTGTTGTGTATTGTGATGCCTCCAGTGTTGGTATTGGTTATGTTTTATTGTAAAATGGTAAGATGATAGCTTATCCTTCTAAGCAACTTAATGTTCATGAAAAGAATTACCTGATTCATGATTTAGAGTTAGCGACATTGGTGTTTGGTTTGAAGATATGGAGACATTATCTCTATGGTATTCATGTGGATGTGTTCATCGATCATAAGAGTTTGCAATATGTATTAAAGCAAAAGGATTTAAATCTTAGACAAAGAACGTGGCTCATATTTGTAAGACCTCGTAAGATAAAAATTTAAATGAAAGAAAATTTTTTAAAAGAAATTAAACTGCCTAGACCTACGAGTCAATATACGACTCATTTGAGTTATTATGGGTCATAAACTCGTCTCGTAGAGGTGAACTAAATATTTGAAAATTGGCTAAGGAAAAAGTGGGTTGACAAGTTACTTTGTGACCTGTAAAACAAATGACGACTCATAAAAATGAGTTGTTGAGACAAGGTATGATGACCCACATATGTCATCCTCGGGATCTACTCTATGACTCAACAGGACAAGTCATAGAAGAAAAGATGATCCATCAATAGGAGTCGTAACAAATCTTTAGAGGCTATCTAATTACAGGTTTCTCAGGACCTACAAGATGAGCCATAATGACGACCCATAGACATGAGAACGAGTCATAGAAATAACTCATACAAAATGATCAAAGACTCAATTTTCAGGCTTTTATCAAGACGAGTCATAATTATGACTCGTCACTATGTTTATGACCCGTAGACATCAGTCATAAGGTTACCCGATTGGAATTTTAATGAGGGTTAGTTCGATATTTTCCCTACATCCTAGTAATGTATGTGGACATTTTTAAGCACTAGATTCATCATGAATGATATCTATATACTCCTAAAACTCTTTATTTTCCCTCATTAATTCCCAAACAAATTTTAGACTTCTCTCCAAAGAGGGTTCATCAAGCTTCCATTAGGTTTTCTTCAAGATCAAGTCTCCTTTCTCAAATTCAAGACTAATTTAAATCAAGGTATATGTGGATTGATTCAAGAGTCCCTTTAACTCATGGAGACCAAGGTTTATTTCAAAAATATCATGAAACCTCATTATTCTCAAACTTCAATTCTAATGAATTATATTGGGCTAATTCAATTTCATGTTTAATTATTATCTATGATCATTATGAGTATGTTTTTACGTAAATTACATGATTTTAAGTTTAATTATGAAAGTCCATACATGAAGTTATTTTCTATGATGAATCTATAAATTATGATCATGGAGTCCTATGTTTTCAAGGTATTCTTATGATTTCCAATCAATTGATTATGTATATGAGTTATTACTCTAAATTGAATTATGAATTATGAGCTTGTTTCAAATTATGATTTTCCTGCAAGATATGAAGAAAGGTGACCTAGGGCCCTATGTGGTTACTTAAGGCCAAATGACATGAATTATGTATGTATGATTTGTAATGTGGAAGGACAATACCCGCATTGCACTTATGTTATGAAATGAGCTACTCTAACAATTACAAGCATATGATCATGTTTATCATATATGTTAACTATGATTACTATGCTATGTATGTATTCCGTGGGATTTAACTTAGCACCGAGTGGACATGAGGTGGGGGTACTATCAAAAGTCTTAGTAGCAGCTCATGTCCCTTAAATTATGTGCCACTGTAGGTTTCCTTCATGTCTTGGCTAGTGGATCCACATATAGCGTATGTATATGACCCGCCTAGCGTGGTAGAGTCTACCTTGGCAAGTAGATTCCCCTTTTCTGCATTGTGAGGGAAGACAACAGGATTTCGTATTATAGCTCACATGGTCTTATCATCGGTTATGGTTCCTACCCCCACATATGTATATGAGTATTATTCTATTGTATGATCTTCAACTATGTCTTTTAAATGCTTTGATCTTCATGGTATTTCTCATGACTTTACGTAACCTTTTTCTCATGTATTTCCTTGATCATTGCATCTTATAATTTATATTGCATGTCATTCCCACATACTTAGTATATTCAAATGTACTAACGAATATTTTTGCCTACATTATTTCATAATGTAGGGGTTGAGATTAAGGATCGTATCCATCCTTGTGGCTAGTTGATTTCTTACGATGAAGTCTTGGTGAGTCCTCATCTATTAAGGGAGGTTTTATGATTTGTTCTTTCCAAAGATATTTATTTCATTACTATGAGGTGAGCTAGGAACATGTCTTATACCCCGCCCATGTTCATGACTAGAGGCTTTGTTGGACAATTATGAAAAGTCTTATATTGTTGGATTATATTTCCCTTACTTGTTATGTTAGACTCTATTCTATGATATTTCTGCATTTACTATACCTTATGAATGGTTATGATATAAACAACAGGGTTGGTTGGAGCCCTTCTGGGTTTCTATCACACTCCGAGAGGGTACCCTATGTTACACCCCATACTTTTGTACCTTGAAAGACATTTGTATCTTGAGAGGTTTTTGAGTTTCTTGAAAGATTCTTAACCTCTTAAGCTTCTTAAGTTTTTATTTAAGCTTCTTAAGTTTCTTGAAAGGCTCGTAAGCTTCTTATAAGTTGTCATGTGAGCCGAATAATCTATGACGCTATCAAACAACTTTAAGGAAGGGAGAATGTGGCACCCCATAAAAGGGAAGATTGGAAATGTGGTTATGAGAATTCGGAAGGAATTAGAGGCCAAGTAATGAGTCGTAGGACTCGACTTACCTATGTAAGCTACCAATTTGAAAATCTTACATACTTAAGCTACTTGAGTACATACCAAGGTTATGTAATAAGGATTACATAGGTTCGTAAAGAAAGACGAAATTATGAACCCACGAGGAGGAAAAGAAAGCGACATGTGGAAGCCCATGAGAGAATGCCATGTGGCAGCATGAGGGAATGCCACATGGTAGAAGCTGCAGCAAGGGGGTGGGACCCACATGCCACATGGCATTCCCTAAGTGGAGGGGGTGATGCGCCCTATAAGGGCTTAACACATGTCACCACTTAGGGGTTGACACGTTTCACCCCTTAAGTTGGCCTATATATAGATGTGTTTGAAGACTTTTAAGTCATCCTTATCCTTTAAGTTTCTTTTTATCCAAAAAAATTCAAGAAAAGTCTAGAAGAAAAGAGAAGAGAAACTTGAGCTAGAGAGAAGAGAGAGCTTCGGTTTTAGAGGAGAAAAAAAAGGTAAGTCTCCAATTTCGTTCCACAAATTAATTACCTAGGGTGCACCACGATGTTATGAAGGTGTTAGTAATGAAAATTTATGGTTTGGAGCAGCCCAAAACGTTATCAAACAGCCATGAAGTTTTAGGCGCACTAAAAGAACTTCCGAGGCAAGTTTTGGCGAGTTTCGGATAAGGTAAGGTTTTCCCTTTCAAATTAAAGTTTATGATGTTTTTATGGGGTAAATTACATGTCGTAAATGAGGCTGGAAGTGGAAGAATTGCATAAGGATGCTTGAAGTTAGAAACAAACTAAATTGATGTCGCTAGCATTAAATTGAAGTCGAGTAGTGGATTGTCGTTGTGGTGCTGCGGATGCAGCTGGTTGGGTTGCATGTTGTAGGGCTTCAAAGTTTTTTAACAAGGGTGTGGGTTCTTCTGTTTGTAGCCACACGACCCTCCATTTGGTATGGTTAAAGATTTTACGAAACAAAGATTAAAAATCTATTTTTGTATCATAGTTTTGAGCTTGTATTGTGTAAGGTTGAAGTAATTTACTTGTAAATATGCTTCTGATTGTTGTTTATGGTATGATTTTTGACATTGTGGCCGAGTTGAAATCTCGGGGATACTGATGTTATAGGGGAGATGCTGCCCAATTTTTTGGTAGATTTGGAACTAGTAACAAACTAGTCGAGGGTAATGGATAAGTAAACAACTCCTATGAGTGCTTGGGTGTAGAGTTGGAAATTGGAAAGTGAAAGGTAATTAACCTTAGTATTAATTTCATGTTAAATAGGTTCAAAAGACGACGAGGTGAACGTGGTTAAGAGTAGTCCCTAAGAGGTATGTGAAGCTTACCCTTTCCTTTCTTTTGGCATGTCTTAGCCTTAAGTGATTGATATACGAAATATGGGGATAATTCCAGTCATAGAACCCCAAGTATGACTCATAAGTCTTATTCACTTCTCGATGTTAGAGTTCCTATACTAGTTGAGTGATTGCCTCTCAAGGCTTCTATATGATGGTGAGTAGTAAGTATATGAAGCTACCTCTTTTCTTTTGGCATGTTTTTAGCATAAGTATGTAGATACCCTTCTTTCCTTTTGACATGTCTCGACATAAGTATATGATGATATATGTATATGATGACTCCATGAGGGAGAGTACAGTGTATATAAAGCCTACCTTGTCTCTTTTTTTGGCATGCCCTAGATGTACGTAAAAGATGATACAATCTCGGAGGTGACTTAATTCTTAAGTGTTTCTTACTCCTCCTCTAATGTTGGAACTCTTACAATAATTGAGCTATTGCTTCTCAAGTTGTTCTATACATTGGGAAATAGTAAGTATGTAAACTTAATCTTCCTTTCTTTTTGGCATGATCTTATAAGACAAATAGATGAAGTGTATATGATTCCAAGAAAGTTCCTCTTTTTAAAGCCACTAGGATAGCCAACTTCTTGATTCCCAAAATATATTTGATGATGACCTGATACGGGAATATGACTCCAAAAGTTCTTTTTTGACCTAATCCATAGTGGTAATCAAAAGGTACTTGATATGACTCTTGTCTTGGTTTTTAAATGATAGCACATTTTGAGTATTCCATCGAGTCTCAAATACAATCTAAACTATATATGGTTACGCACTAGAGGGCCAAGTACGTATGTATATCTAATATATGGATTGGGATGAACATTCCCCAGCATTACTATATAATATATGTATCGGGCCGAACATTCCTCAGCATTACTATATAATATATGGATCGGGCCGAACGTTCCTCGGTATTAATATATAATATATAAATCGGGCTGAATGTTCCTCGGCATTACTATATAATATATGGATCGGGCCTTGGCATTACTATATAATATAGGGATTGGGCCGAACGTTCCTCGGTATTACTATATAATATATGGATAGGCCAAACGTTCCTCAGAATTACTATATAATAAATGGATTGGGCCGAACGTTCCTCGGCATTACTATATAATATTTGGATCGGGTCAAACGTTCCTCGACATTACTATATGATATCTGGATCGGGATGAATAATCCTCGGCTTGTATGTTACCATGTCTGTTGATACATTATAACTCAAACAAGAGATGGGTTTACTTATGGTTAGCAGGAGCATACGCGAGTGTCCAGTTCGGGCACCCATCATGGCCTACGGGGATGGGTCATGACACCCTAGGTGTGGCCGGCACTCAAAAACCATCTCTGGCCTCTGAGAGAACTACTTGGTCTCATCTCTCATTCGTTCATCAGTGGAATACTTATGTGGGCTCGCCATCATCAACATCAAATGAAAGAAATAATCCTTAGAAGATGTAGTTTCAAAGGAGAACTACTCCAATTACATCATCAAAATCTGTCTATGAAGTCTCTAACACTATCAGACGGTGTCAATGACATGTCCATTCCTACCTCAAAAGAAACATAATACTCAACAATAATAAAAGGATAAAGAGTTCCTCCGAATACAAGAAGGACTCACCAAATAGCTGGAATGTAATGATCTTCAATGATGTGCCTGTTGAGGATCTCTAACACCTATATCTCCATCATAAAATAATGCAGGTCAAATGACGTTAGTACATGGAATTTACGAGTATATAAAATGGCAAAAAACTAAGGATAGATATTAAGAAACTCCTCTTAGGAAGACTCATCTCAAAACTCAACATCATCTCAACATCAATATGTAATGCAAGTTTAAAAATAATAATAATAAGCAACGTTTACTCAGTTGGGAGTTTCTCTAACCGACAACCATCACTTATGAGCTAGTGATGATACAACGATGCGATGTCGTTTCCACATCCATCCAATACCTTATCAAGGTAAAGGACATCACTATCTTCGATCACATCATTAGTCCTCTTTTTGGGACTTGAGAGGTATAGCCTCCATCCTATGCCGGCTACGTAGTTCTGGGATTTGAGTCAATTAAACTCTTACCCAACTCGATGCTCAATACTACTCTCAAAATATGTGCTCATATTAATATCACCATCTAGTCTTATTGAAAAAAAAATCGAACTCATCTTATTATCTCTTCATCAATCATTACACTTCAAAACATTATTTACATCTCATCAAAACATATTGCTCAAAACATCATTTACTCAAATTCATTTAAACTCAATTTTTTTGCTCTTTCAAAACTCAATAAAATACCTATATAGTATTAATTCAAATCACTCTTTTTGTCAATAAATATTAAAAGCCAACATCTTTACTCAAAATATGTGTAAAAAGTTTCATGAACACTAAATCAATTAGGGTTCATAGAAAAGTAGCCATGAACAATAATTCCAATAATATAAGAGATAAAAATAATAATAATCTCAATGCATAAATATATCTAACTCAATATAAGAAGAATTAATTCATTTAGAATTCAAGATTTGGGTAAAACTCAACTATAACTCAATTACGATAAACTTAAATATTGGGAACATAGACGAACTCAATCCTATTCTATGAATAGACTTACATACTTAGAATTTGAAGCTTTACTCCGAATTGAAGAACTCAATGACCACTCTTGAACCTCTAGCCTTTTCTCCTCGTCGAAGCATTTTGTGTACTACACGGAGTCTGAGAATCACTAGAATAGTATTTCTATACTATCTTAAACACTAAAACTATATTTGGGAATTAGAAAAGAAGTGTATAGAGAGAAGAGTTGCTTGAGAAAGCTAAATGAATAAAATGAAAAAATAAGGTGGGTATTTATAGGTATGGAGGAGGAACCTAACAATAAATAAAAATAATTACAAAGAATGATCTTGAAAATTCAATGGAAGATTGTGATCTTATTGATGATGTAAAATGGAGGACTATTGATTTCATGGGTGATGTCTAATGGATCTAGTTCTTTCCATGGTTATGAACCTTCTTTTAATGGAATACCATTTTCGGAGCTACGTTTGAACAAAATAACTTCCTAATTAGGATTTGGTGTCTTCATATGAATTATAGATATAGAAGTATAATTTTACATCATTCAAAAATCAACCAATGCAGAGCAACCTATCGTGAGATATGATTTTTCTTATACAAATACTCCATTTCATCACAGAACCATGTCTTGTAAATATTAATTTATTTGACCTATGTATCCTCTGAATCTTAAGATATGGTCTTCATGAAAGTTATAGGTAATATCATTAGGGTTATTTAAAAATTTGAATCACATAATGTGGACTATTCTATGAAAGGTTATGACCAAAATACAGAAATAGTATTATTTTCGTTGAAAATTGAAATACCACATATAATATTTTAGGGGGTGTTACAGTTTCGATCATCGTGTTATAACTAAGACCTAGGTCGGATTGTGACAAACTTAGTATCAGAGCACAATCTTTAAGATGTCCTAGGGTATCCAACATATCGTTTCAAGTAGAGTCTTATTCATGGTTGTGATAGAGGCTATAAGGCATTTTAGAAATTCTCACTTCTTTCATGATAGATATCGTGCGATATAGTGTGTTTTAAGACTTCCTTTTCCTAACGATTGTTCTTTATGATTTTCAGAAAACATGGCTCCAAGAAGATCACTATTTTCAAGGGGAAACAGAACTAATGAGGCTCAAGCTCCCCCGGCTCCTCAAGACAATGCCCCCTATCCGACCAAGTGATTAATGCGTAGTTTTGAACCGCCATTACTATGCTAGCTCAACTGGTGACCAACCAAAGGGTTGTAGCTTCTCCTAATGTTTCTACATTAGCCTCAAGAGTGAGGGACTTTGCACGAATGAACCCTCTCGAGTTTTATGGCTTAAAGGTTGATGAGGATCCTCAAGAATTCATCGATGAGTTCTATAAGATAGTGAGCATTTTGGGGGTTTCATCCAAAGAGAAGTCAGAGTTATAGGCCTATCAACTTAAAGGTGTTGCACAAGTATGGTATACCCAATGGAAAATAGAGAGGGTGGATGAAGGTCCTATTGAATGGAATACCTTCAAACTTACTTTCCTAGATCGTTTTTCCCTCTTGAACTAAGGGAAGTTAAGTTGTTGGAGTTCATTAATCTTCGAAAAGGCAATATGGTAATAAGGGACTATGCCCTTAAGTTTACTAAGCTCTCTAAGTATGCTCCTTCATTTATTGTCGATCCATGTGCTCGAATGAGTAAATTCATAGCGGGGGTATCCTACTTGGTTAAGAAATGTCGTACTATTATGCTTATTAAGGAGATGGACATAACTTAGCTCATGACTTTCACCGAGCAAATTAAAAGAGAAAAGCTCAAGAAGATGAGGATGAGGGACGGTATGAAGGTGGGTTCTCAAATACTAGGACCAGAGGTGGTAGTAGTGGCTGCTCTCAACATGGCCAAGGTTCAGTGAAGAAGTTTTCTAAGGATAGGGTGCCATACCCTAAGGCTGAAGGAGAAGCAGGTGTGAATGCTAGTAACCCTTATTTTCATACATGTGCAAAGTGTGGGAATAATCATTGAGGTAGATTCTTGATGGGAATGGGTGGTTGTATGGATGTGGAAAGATAGGCCATAAACAATATGAGTGCCCACATGTTGCCAACAAAGGTGGAGCAAGTCGTCCTCAAGGAGGCCAAGTGCAACAAGGAGCCTAATCTCAACCTAAGGATAGCCAATGCAATAACTGATTCTATGATGTTCATGCTAGGCAAGATGTGGATGAGACTCCCGATGTGGTCACGGGTATGTTATGGATCTTTAACTTTGATTTTTATGCATTGCTTCATTCGGGTGCCAACTTGTCTTTTGTTACTCCTTACCTTGCTATGAGATTTGATGTATGCCCAAAAGTGTTGTTAGAACCTTTTTCGGTTTATACTCTTATTGGTTATTCGGTAGTAGACAAAAGAACCTGTAGAAGTTATCCCATGTCGGTCTTGTACAAAGTTATTCCATGTGATCTTGTTGAACTTGATATGAACGATTTTGATATCATGCGTAGTATGGATTGGTTACATGCTGCTTATACATATATGTGTTGTATGATGTGGTTAAGTTTTACTTTCCTAATGAGCCTATTCTTGAATGGCAGGGTAATGATTTGGTGGTTAAAGGTAGATTCATCTCATGTCTTAAGTCCCAGAAAATGAATTTCCAAATGGTGCTTTTATCATATTGTGCGAGTTAGGGATGTTGATTCCAAAAATCCTACTCTTGAGTCGGTTCCTATTGTTAATGAATTTTCTGATGTGTTTTCCAATGATTTTCCCGGTGTTCCACCTGAAATGGAAATTGACTTTGGTATAGATCTTCCTCCCAATACCAAACCTATTTCTATTCCTTCTTACTATATGGCTCCGCAGGAACTTAGGGAGTTGAAAGAGCAATTGAAAGATTTATTGGATAAGGGTTTTATAAGGCCAAGTTTTTCACCATGGGGTGCTCCCATATTGTTTGTTAGAGAAAAGGATGGGTCTCTCTAAATGTGTATATATTACGGGTAATTGAATAAGGTTACCTGTAATATCCCTCAAAATGCTCACAAGTGCCTTAAGAATGCCTGGGAATAGGTCGCTCATATAACGCATTATCCTTAAACTTTTTGAAAAATCCGAGTTTGGAATATCGATAAGGGGGTCAAAGTTTGCAGGAAAATAGTGTCAGTGGATTTTTAGGATCCGTAGATTAGAAGATAGATTTCTCAAAGGAACTGTGCAAACCAGTAAGGTGAGCAACAAGTCCACGTTGCAGACTTTCTTGCCTCCGCATCGCGGATCTAGCAATGAATTTTTGGCCAAATTTAGTTTTCAGCAAAGCCACTTTAGACTTTTTCCTAATTGTTAGATAATGAACCTAGACATTTTTAGGACCTAATTCAACTCTATAAATTGACCTAAATCTCTAATTCTATTCATTCTTCTATAATTCACCTACTCAAATATTTCTCTCTCTACAAAAGACTCTCAATGACTCCATTGAAGACTTCAAGTAAATTCACTCAAGATCTCTATCAAAACTTTCAAGTTCTTCCAAATTATTTGGCTTTCTCACTTAAGGTATGTGGATATTGATTCATGGATCCTTTTATCCATGAAGCCCAATCAATTTCTCAAGGTTTTCTATCAAATTAAAGTATGGTATTTTATGAGTTTTATGATCTCTATTCCTATTGCATGAATTATGATTCAAAGTATTATCATGAGTCTATTTTTATATAAATTAATGGTTATTGCATTAAATTGAAGAGTTTTTCTATGAATTCTCCTATTTTGATCTCTAGGGTTCATGATGTAAAATATGAGTATTTTCAATTATATTTCCTAATGATATTATCTATATGAATTATGTATGGGATGAAAGAAAGTTTATGATCATTCATGTTTTCAAGTCAATTACATAATTTTTAAGTTAATTGATCATGCATTCATGTCTTACCTTAATTTGAAATATAAGATATGATCATAAATTTCTAAGTATGAATTATAATTATGTATTTCAATTATGATCATGGACTATAAGTATGTTTTGAATGATGATTTTTATGTAAATTATGGAAAGGGTGACTTAGGGCCCAATATGGTGACTTAAGGCCTAATGATATGAACTACGTATGTATGATTTGTAATGTGGAAGGACAATACCTGCATTTCACTTATGTTATGAAAATAATTTACTCTATTATTTTCAAACCTATGATCATGACTGATATATTTCATTATGATTTGTATGCTATAGATGTATTCTGTGGGATTTGACTTAGCACTGAATGTGGACTTGAGGTGGGGACTCAAAATATGGGGTCCTTATACAAAGTCTCTTGTCGCATAACTATATGCCACCTATGACTCGGTTCTATCGCACAATTGTAGATATGAAACAAAGGTAACATCCTAAATGTCCTGTAGCCTCTTGTCTATAGATGTGGTGCACAACACACCGATAAACAAGACTCTACTAGACACGGTCTGTAGACACTCTAAGAACGAACTACTCTGATACTACTTTTGTCATGAACCAACCATATGGGCCATGACTGGGGTCCGACCTGGACCCCCGTGTACCTATCTGTCGACTATAGTCAAATTGTACTATGTATAACGTGATACTGCTCATAAAAACCTTAATGGGTTAGAATTTTTTTTATGTTCATATAGCCTCCTAGATATAGGAACCAAACATATGAACCTAGTGGTGATAAAATATTCATATATGTGTAGCCTCTTTTATTTGCATTTTGTCATGAAAGGGAAAGCCAACCGACAAGGATGCCACAAAATAATAGCTTTTACAACATATCGCATAGTCATAACCGAAATAAACTCCTAAACAACACACATACATATGTCTACAGACCTCTAAGAATAGGAACGACAACATATGGAGGGATAGGGCCCCCGCCGTACCCCTACATAAATAAATATATACATTGCAGGACCAGTACCCAAAAGCTAGAATCCAAAATAGTGGAGCACTTCCAACATAGCTGACGGATATCCTAAGCTGGCGGATCTCCAAAATGAACATCTATACCTGCGGGCATGAAACGCGGCCCCCCAAAGAAAGGGGGGTCAGTACCATACATGTACTGAGTATATAAGCATACATAACTCAGATAACAACTAAAACAGGGATGCAAGAAACCAAGTATAGCATTTAATAGGGTATTGTACCTGCATCTCAAAAAAGGAAGTCATGTATACCATTATCACATATCGTATCCGGCCCACTCGGGGACTCGGTGTTATAAACACATCATCTATCATGATAGGCGTATGCATATTATTAGCACTGGGGGATGTACAACCCGATCCATGTATATAGCAAGCCCATGCCGAGGAACGATGTCCCAATCCACATATCACGTAATAATGCCGAGGAACGATGGACCAATCTATATATCACATGATAATGCCCAGGTACGATGGCCCAATTTGTATCTTATATATTAGTACCGAGGAACAACGGCCCGATCCGTATACATGCATATCATATAATAATACCAAGGAATGATGGCCCGATCCACATATTATATAACAGTGCATATATGTGCCTATAAGACTTGGTAACATGTCAAACATCCCTCAGGTATCACCATAAAATATGTTCCAAACCCCTAGGTATAGGAGCTTACACATTCCATCACTATTCAGCCTATAGACGACTCGAGGGTCATAGTTCAACTACTTTAAGACCCTTATCATTCAAGAGTGAGTACAAGTCATGAGTCACATCCAGAGCCTATAAATGGAACTGTCTCTAACTCATATCATACATCGTTTCACTTACAGTAAGCCATTTCAAAAGAAGGAAGGAATAGGCTTCACGTGTACTACTGTTAGTTATGTAGAAGACTTACAAGTCCATAACTCAACTATCGCAGGAGTTCTAATATCGAGAAGTGAATAAGAGCCTTAACTCACACTCAGAGTTTTAAGAGTGGAATAACTTCAACTTCATATACACAATACTTACACCTAAGTCATGCCAAAAAAAGAGGAAGAATAACTTTACATACACTACTTCTCAGCATATAGAAGACTTGAGGAATGGAAGCTTAACTACTTTAAGAGTCTTAACATTCAACTGTGAACATGAATTATGAATCATGAACCATGTTTAGAGCTCATGAATAGAGTTACCCCAAGATTCATACACATATCACTTGTCACTTACATCTAATACATGCCCAAAAGAAAGAACAGATAGGCTTTACATATTTATACCAAAACATGACAAAAAAAGGAATAGTTTTACATACTTATGCCAAAAACATGCCAAAAGAAAGCTTCACATACCTCGTATGGACTTCTCTTAATCATGTTCACGTCGTCATCCTCCGAACCTATTTAATATGGAAGAAATGTGAGTATCAACAACCTTAACTTTTTAGTGCCCTCAGTTGCACCTTAGCATTCATGGAACCTATTTCCTGATTCGTCTCCTCGACTAGTTTTTTAATTAGTTAAGGCGTTAATAAAAATTGGGCAGCACTTCCCCTATAAAATACCCTATCCGAATTTCCAATTACATCCCTAATCACTACAGCCAACCAAAAACAACACCCTGTAGCATATACATATAAAACATGGCGACATCACGCAACACAAGCTCCAAACAACTTGCTGAAAATTACGACAGCAAAATAGGGTTTCTAGTCTTTATTTCTCAAAGCCTTCATTTATACGAAACAAGGGGTCATGTGGATGTTACAAGCAGCACCCACACCCCTTTTAGAACCCATTTAGTCCCTGCAACAAACCCCCACACACCTGCAGCAGTACACCACAAGCACAACACTTTACTTCGACGACAATTCAACTATAGCGATTCCAATTTAGTTTATTTCGAACGTCAAGCATCTCTATGATGTTTTCACATTTACATCTACTTAAACAACATATAATGCACTTATTAACAATACCATAAACTCCAAATTAAGAGGAGAAACCTTACCTTACCTGAAATTGGCCAAAACTAGCCAAAACCTAGTCTTGGAAGTTCTTTAACATGCTGAAACTTTAGCGGACTGTTTGTATCATTTTGGTGCTGCTACAGACCATAACTTTAAATTAATAACACTTTCATAGAATTTACAAACCCTTACCAAAACCATGGAGAAGAAAATCAAGTCATACCTTAACAACCGGCTTTCCAAACTTGCTGAAAATTAACTTCGGAACACCTCGACATGGCTGAAATTAAGGGGATATTTGTGTTACTTCTTGCTGCCCCAAATCCGAAATTTCCATTATTAAACACCGTTATATCACCGTAGAATACCTTAAATAATTAATTCACAAAACAAAATCGGAAGACTCACCTTCCAAGGCCAAACCCGTAGCCCTCTCCCCTTGACTCTCTAGGTTTTCTCTTTAAGCTTCTCTTAGTTTTCCAAGTGTAGAACTGAAAATACGGTTCCATAGGCATATTAATATACATATATATACCTCCACATAGTTGAGGAACACCGTAGATAATTAATTCACGGAGAAAAAATTAGAAACTTACCTTAGTTTCTCTTAAACCGTGGCTGCTCTCTTTTCTCTCTATGTTTTTCCTCTCTTATGTTTGCTGAAATTTTGGATGAAGAATGAGTTAATAGTAATCATAAGACATATATATGTACCTCTTTAGAAGGTGCCACGTGGAAGCCCCTAGGGGTGACACGTGGCAGCCTCCTAAGGTGCCACCTCAACCCATACGGCCAATCACATGCTGCCATGTGGCAGTGGGGTCCACCCCAAGATACAACATCACCTACTTAAGCCTAAGTAGGTGTATCACCTGCTTTTCCAAGTAGGTGCATCACCTGCTTGTCCAAGTAGGTGCATCACCTACTTGCTTCGAGTAGGCGCGTCGTTTCCTTATTTCCCTTCCGTAGGTCCGTAATCTCATTTTACTTCAAGAGCCTATGCATTCCTTGCTACTTAAGCTCGACGCGTACTCAAGTATCTTAGTATGCAAAATGTCCCAAGTAATAGCTTTCAAAAGTACGTCGAGTCCTATGACTCACTACTTAGCCCCCAATTTCTTTCGGATTCTTGTACCCCTATTTCCAATCCTTTCTCTTATGGAGTATCTCCTTCTTCTTTCCTTAGGATTATTTGATAGTGTTGTAGATTATCTGACTCACATGACAACTTCTAAGAAACTTAAGAGCCTTACCAGAAACTTAAGAAGCTTACGAAGCATTCCAAGGTACCAAAGTACGGGGTGTAACATTATTCATGAGTCTGAAGAACACCACACTTATGAGTAGGAGGCTATGAAACATATTAAAATTCTCACTTCCTTCATTATCCATGTCGTGTGATAGAGTGGTGCTCTAAGACATTCCCTCCTAATGATTGTTCTTTGTGATTTTCAAAAACAAATGGCTCCAAGAAGACCACCGTCGTTAAGGGGAAACAATGCTAATGAAGCCCAAGCTCCCTCAGCTCCTCAAGATAATGGTCCTCTACTAAAGAAAATGACTAATGCGGAGTTTTGAACCTCCATTACTATGCTAGCCTAAGTGGTGACCAACCAAAGGGTTGCAGCTCCTCTTAATATTCCTACTCCGGCCTCAAGAGTAAGGGACTTTGGATGAATGAATCCTTCAGAGTTTCATGGCTCAAAATTTGATGAGGATCCTTAAGAGTTCATTGATGAGGTCTACAAGATAGTGAGCATTAGGGGAGTGACTTCGGAATAAAAAGTGGAGTTGGCGGCCTACCAACTCAAGGGTGTCGCTCAAGTATGGTTCAACGAATGGAAGGCCGAAAGAGTGAATGGGGGTCCTATAGATTAGGAAAATTTTAAGGGTGAATTTCTTGATTGCCTCTTTCTCTTAGAGTTGAGGGAGGCAAAGCTGATGAAATTTATCAACTTGAAGCAAGGGAGTATGAATGTGAAGAAGTATGCCCTCAACTTCATAAAGTTGTCCAAATATGTTCCGACTTTGGTATCCGACCCTCGAGATCAAATGAGTAAGTTTATATCAGGGGTTTCAAATTTGGTTATTAAAGAATATAAGATGGCCTTGTTATTAAAGTAAATAGATATCTCTAGACTCATGACTCATGCCGAGTAAATTGAAGAGGAAAAGCTTAAGGAGGTTCTTAGATAACACTTTATTTCCTAAGTATCACAAGGATAGGGTGCCTAACCTTAGATATCAAGGTGACAATTATAATGGTCAAGCTTTTCTCGCATGCCAAAGGTTGGAAGGTACCATCCGAGATTGTTTAGCCAGTTTGGGTGTATGTTTTGGTTGTGGTGCGAAGGATCATATGTTGAAGCATTGTCCATGGGTTCCTAAGAATGATAAGGATAGTCATCGATGATCTCAGCCCTACCCCTCTGTGGGTCCCCAAACTTAGAGTGGTGCTTCATCCGATAAATGTGAATTCATATTTTTGAAATGGTAATGATTGGTATGGATTGGTTGCATACATCTTATGCTTCTATAGATTGTAGAAGTCATTGAGTCAAGTTTTAATTTCCAAATGAGTCTATTTTATTATGGAAAGGCCATGATTCAGTATTTAAAGGTAGCTTTAGTTCTTGTCCTAAGGCTCTAGTTTGGGGTCATGATAAATAAAGAGAGAGTGGCCATTTTGTTCTTTGATAAATTGTGGCATGCTTACCCCATTTAAGGTTATAGACATGGAGAAAGAGATAGATGGATCTTATTATGAACAATATATAGGTAAGAGTATATTGGTGTATCTGTTAGTAGGAGTTAATGAAAATGTAATTGTAGAGAGGCTAATATAGACATGAGAATTCGTAATTAATGAGGACTCCAAATGAGTGTATTAGAATGGTTATAGAACTAGTCTTGAATGTGGATGGCATGCGTGTGAGTGTGCGGTGCATTAGGTTCTCCTTGATTAGGTCTCAAGGTTTGATAAAATATGGCGGTGAGGAATAGTGCTCTTGGAATAAATTTTCCTTTAGAGGTGTAGGATCCTAAGGCATATTGACAAAATGGAATATGAGTTACATTTGCCATTTGAGTTGCTTTTGGTTCATCCGGTATTTCATGTGTCAATGTTGAGGAAGTTCGTAGGTGATCCAAATTCTATTGTGCCAATGGAGAATGTGAGTATTGAAGAGAATTTGACTTATGAGGATGTCCCGATTGTGATTTTTAGACCGGAAAGTGAAGAGGTTAAGAAATAAAGATGTTGCATCTGTCAAAGTGTTATGGAGGAATCAACAAGTAGAGAGTGCTACGTGGGAAGTAAACTCGGACATGATAAAGCGTTATTCGTATCTCTTTCCTTCCACTCAATCCTAAAGGTTCTAAGTTGTTCATGATCAAATTGATTAAACTCCTACGTTTCAGTTTCATACGTGATTCATATGCATGTATGATTCATGTAAATAATTTTTCTCAAGGACTATGTCTTATGTTAAGTATAACGTTTATATGTTATATGCATTTTTCAAAGTCTCCTATGTACATGTCGGGTTTCTAAGTCCTTTTCCCATGTCCTTTCTATATTAGTTGGATCTCATTCGAGGACGAATGTTCTCAAACGGAAGGTATTGTAATATCCCTCAAAATGCTCACAAGTGCCTTAAAATTGTCTAGGGAATAGGCCGCTTATGTAACGCATTATCTTTAATCTTTTTGAAAAATCCGAGTTCAGAATATCGATTAGGGGGTCAAAGCCTGCAGGAAAATAGTCTCGGTGGATTTTTTGGACTCGTAGATCGGAAGAGAGATTTCTCAAAGAAACTGCGCAAACCAGTAAGGTGCGCGGCAAGTCTGCATCGTGGACGTTCTTGCCTCCGCATCACGGACCTGGCAATTATTTTCTAGTCGAATTTAATTTTTATCAAGGGAACTTTAGACTTTTTCCTAATTGTTAGCTAATGAACCTAGATGTTTTAGGACCTAATTCAACTCTATAAATTGACCTAAACCTCTAATTCTATTTATTTTTCTATAATTCACCTACTCAAATTTTCTCTCTCTAAAAAGACTCTCAAGGATTCCATTGAAGACTTCAAGTAAATTCACTCAAGATCTCCATCAAAACTTTTAAGTTCTTCCAAATTATTTAGTTTTCTAACTTAAGGTATGTGGATATTGATTCATGGATCCTTTCATCCATGAAGCTCAATCAATTTCTCAAGGCTTTTTATCAAATTAAAGTATGATATTTTATGGATTTTATGTTCTCTATTCCTATTGCATGAATTATGATTCATAGTATGATCATGATTCTATTTTGATATAAATTAATGGTTATTAACAGACCTTGCCAGCAGATATAGCAGGATAGGTATCAGCAGGGACAGTAAATCTGGTCTATTCATGTCGCCCTGCCAATAGCTGAGGGTAGTCAGCCTCATTCGATAAGTTTACCGCAAGGCAGAGCTCGAGGGGATTAGATCCACTTTCTTCCTACCGTAGATGAGTTATCACAGTCCGCTCAGCTTCAAGATATCATAGTCCACTCAGCTTTAAGATGCTTTAATTGTGGATTACTACGACATTGGGCTAGAGAGTGTCCCAGTCGAGGTAGACCATTGGAAGCAGAACTATCTTTGCCCAGAGGTGAATATCGGGATTAGGAATGCAGTGAGGTTAGTAGGGTATTCGGGGAGGCCACCGAGGAGGCAGGTCAGGTGGCAGGGTAGATGGTCATAAAGGAGGCAGACAGGGCCATTTCTATGTAGCTCCGATAAGGGTTGAGGCTGAGGCATCAGATGATGTTATCACATGTACTATCCTTATTTGTCATCAGACTGCTGCAACTTTATTTGATCCAGGTTCCACATATTCATATATGTCTATATATTTTTCTCCCTGTCTGGGTATTGTGTATGGTCACTTTAGGTATCGTTGCATGGTTTGACCCCGATAGGGGATTGTTTAGTGGTAAATCAGGTTTGTAGATCCTGTGTGGTGACTATTCAGGGACATGAGACTCAGGCAGATCTTATTTTACTTGATATGCTGGACTTTGATGTTATTTTGAGCATGGATTGTCTTTCCTCTCACCATGCAGTTTTAGACTGTTATGCCAAGACCGTTACATTATCCATGCCTACCATTCCCCAGTCTTGTGAAGGGTGCTTATAGTCGCTCACCAACTGGGATTATATCTTTTATGTGGGCCCGGCGGCTAGTTGCATCTGAGTGTTTGGCGTTCTTAGCATATGTCCATGATGTATCCAGTGAGGCCCCTACTATTGATTCAGTTTCTGTGGTTAGGGTGTTTACTGATGCCTTCCCTATAGACCTACCTAGCCTACCCCAAGAGAGCAATATTGACTTTGCCATAGATTTAGAGACAGGCACTAAGCCCAATTCTATACCACCTTATCGTATAGCCCCGCAGAGCTAGAGTAGCTTAGTATGTAGCTTGAGGATCTTATAGTTAAGGACTTTATTTGGCCGAGTATGCCATTGTGGGTTTCACATGTCCTATTTGTTAAGAAGAATAATAGGACTATATGGATGCATGTAGATTAAAGGCAACTAAATAAGGTTACGATGAAAAATCGTTACCCCATGCTTTATATTGGTGATCTGTTTGACTAGTTCAGGGTACAACCATATTTTCTAAGTTGATTTAATGTCTGGCTACCACTAGTTGCGGATTAGAGCTACCGATTCCTAAGACTGCTTTTCGTACTTGTTATGGACACAATGAGTGCCTGGTGATGTCTTTTAAGCTTACTAATTCCCCTACAGCTTTTATAGACCTTATGACTCGAGTATTTAGGCCTTATCTTTAATCTTTGCAGCCCCATTAACCCATCAGGATATTCCCTTTGTGTGGTCTGAGTAGTGTGAGTCGAGCTTTCAAAATCTCAAGGAGTTCCTTACCACCACTCCTATTCATACTCTTCCAGTTGAGGGTGAGAGCATTTCAGTGTATTGTGATGCTTCTGGTGTAGGTCTTGGGTGTGTTCTAATGCAGCGAGGTGAGTTATTGCCTATGCTTCCATATAATTGAGAGCACACAAGCGCAACTACCCACTAATGACCTAGAGTTGGCAGAAAGATATGGAGACACTACTTGTACAGGGTCCATTGTGAGATATATATAGATCACCACAGCCTATGCCTACAGCACATTATTAGTCATGGGGACATTAATTCTAGACAGCGGTGCTAGATTTATCTATTAGCTAATTATGACAATTCTATCATCTACCATCTGGGTAAGGCAAATGTAGTAGAGGATGCCTTGAGCTGTAAAGTGGAGAGTATGGGTATTTTAGCTTACTTGCCTGCTGTAGAGTGACCCCTAGCCTTAGACATTTGGTCTTTGGCTAATAGAATGGTCAAGTTGGACATCCCAAATTCCGAACAGATTTTGGCTTTTGTGTGAGCTCGGTCATCTCTATTGGATTAGATTCATGGCTGGCAATTTGAGGATGGAGCATTGGTATAGCTTCCAGAGTTGTTATTGCATGGCGAGGGTGGCCAGGATTCTATATATTTAGATGGGATACTACGGTTTGATGGTCGCCTTTATGTTTCTAGAGTTGGAGACTTTATTAAGTTGATCCTTCACGAGGCCCAGGATTTGAGCTATTCTATTCATTCGGGAACCGCAAAGATGTATCAGTATTTGCAATAGCATTATTGATAGTGTGGCATGAGGAGAGATATAGGTGAGTATGTACCTCTTTATTTGAGTTGCCAGTAGGTTAAGGTCGAGCATCCGTGGCTTGATGGAGTGTTTCAGAGATTACCCATTCCCAAGTGAAAATAGGAGCGTATTACCATGGACTTTGTGATGGGATTACCTCAGACACCCAAAGATAATGATGGTATTTGGTTCATCATTGATGGATTGACCAAGTCAGCATATTTCCTGCTGGTACGGTCAATATTTACTGCAAATCGTCTAGCTCAAATCTCTATTCAGGAGGTAGACCATCAGCATGGGGTACCGGTGTCTATTATATCATATAGGGGATCTCAATTTACTTTTAGTTTTTGGAGGGCTTTTCAGAGACAATTGGGCACCCAGGTTGATCTTAGCACAATATTTCATCCACAGACCAATGGCCAGTCAGAACGTACTATTTAGGTTCTGGAGGATATGTTGCGAGCTTATATATTGGAGTTTGAGGGCTATTAGGAGCAGTACTTGCCTTTGGAGGAGTTTGCGTACAACAACAACTACCACTATAGTATTCAATTGGCCCTGTTCGAGGCCTTATATGGTAGCATTGTCATACTCTAGTTGGTTGGTTTGAGTCTTCAGAGCCTGGGCTATACAGTACCGATTTACTTTAGAGTGCCATAGCTGGGGTCCAAGTTATTCAGGATAGGCTGCGGATAGCTCATAGTAGGCACCAGAGTTATGATGATCACAGGCGTCGGCCCTTGCGCTTTCAGGTTGGAAATCAGGTGTTCTTGCCAGTATCGCCCTTGAAGGGCGTGATGAGATTCAGCAAACGGGGAAAGATTAGCCCTAGTTATATTGGACCTTTTGAGATTCAGCTATATACCCTGTTTTCCATGTTTCTATGCTGCTTCGGTACATTCCAAATAAGTCCCACGTGATTCAGTATGATTCTTTTGAGTTAGATAATCGCCTGACTTTTATTGAGGAGCCGGTTGCTATTCTAGCTAGAGATATTCACCAAGTTTGTTCTAAGTCCATCCCTTTGGTTAAGGTCTAGTGGCACAATCGTTCAATCGAGGAGGATACCTAGGAGACCGAGCAGGATATGTCGGAATAGTTTCCCAGCTTATTTGAGCGTCCAAGTATATCCTTGTCTTTACTTCCACGGACGAAAGTTTTTTAGTAATGAATGTTGTAATGACCCTTCAGGTCAGTTTTCTAATACTATATTTATTTCATCGCTTAGAGCATTCTTATAGCAACCCCAAGTCATTTATAACCTGCTAGCACTAGTAGCGCGGTCGCCTGGTCGTTTGTTTGGGTTTTAAACCTTTTTCCTTATTTTAAAGCTTTTATAACTTGAAAAGTTGACTTTGGTCATAACTTCAGAAAAATGACCTCAAAATGGAATATTAACGGTTCTATCACCTCCAAAATGGCCAAAATAGGTAGTAGCATGGTTGGCATGAATACTGAAGCAATCGGCACGAGTTTGAGACTATTTGGCGCTTTTGCCTTTTAAATTTGGCCCATGGTTGATTTTGGTCAATATTCTTGGAAAACATACTCGGATAAAAATTTTGACAGCCCGATTAGCTTTGAAATATCGAGTTTGGTCTAGAATAACCCTTCATTCGCTTCTCGAGCTTCTGGTCTAATCTTGAGGCCTATTGTGGAATTTGGCTCAAAATGGTTGTTATACCCTGCACATTTGTACATTGGAGTATATTATTTTTAAATGATTTCCATGTGATATAGGTTATCTATAAAGTTCTACGTGAGTAGTGATGGTTGGAAATAGGTCTAGAAGGCTTTAGAAGGAGTTGAAGGCCAAACAAGGAGTCGTGGTACTCAACCTACTCGCGTAAGCTACCAACTTAGATAACTTACATACCTAAGATACTTGAGTACACGCCGAACTTATGTAGTAAGGATTACATAGGTTCTTCAATTAAGACAAGATTGCGAACTTACGAAAAAGAGGACGACACATGGTGGCCTAAGGAGATGACATGTGGTAGTGTGAGAGAGTGACACGTGGAAGCAGGTGATGCACCTACTTAGAGTCAAGTAGGTTACCCACCTGTTTGGGGGTGGGCCCCACCCCGCTATGTGGCAACCTTAGAGGCTATGCATAGATTTAGTGGCCCAATCGGAGATGGACATGTGTCACCCTTAGGGGATGACATGTGTCACCTCCTAGGGAGGTGTATATATACATGTTTGATGACTAATTTCTCATATTAGGATCAGTCTTTATACTGAGAATTTAAAGAGAACAAAGCAAAAGAAATCCTAGAACTAGAGAGAGAGTAGCGTCGGCCAAGGAGAGAAAGAGGTAAGTCCTCCAACTTCATTTCGTGAATTCATTATTTAAGGTCTCCCTAGGCTATAGAAAGGTGTTCATGACGTGAATTTTCTATTTGGAGCAGCATCAAAAGGGTAACAAGCAGCCACAAAGTTTCAGCCGCAACTAAAGAGCTACCGAGGTGAGTTTTGGTGAGGTAAGGTCTTCTTTTTCAATTTGGAGTTAATAATGTTGTTATGAAGTGTATTACATGTGGGAAATGAAGCTGGAAATAGGAAAATTTCATAAGTATGCTTGGCGTTAGAAACAAACTAAATTAAAGTTGTTTTAGTTAAATCGAAGTCGAATAGTGTGTTGTGATTGTGGTACTGCGGATTGGAGGTGGTTTAGTTGCATGTTGCAGGGTTGGAAAGTGTTCTAAAAGGGGTGTGGGTGCTTCAGGTTGAGCCACACGACTCTCTGTTTCGTATGATTAAAGGTTTTATGAAATAAAGACTAAAAAACTTATTTTGGTATCATGATTTTGGGCGAGTCATTGGGAACTTGTATTTCGTCATATTGTAGTAATTCAATGTTGTATAGTTTCTGGTTGTTATTGTAAATGTGGATTATAAGGTTTGGAGGTTAAAACGGAAGTTTGGATAGGGTAAGTTATAGGAGAGATGTTGCTCGATGTCCGCTAACTTTGGAACTAGTAATGAACTAGTCGAAGGAAATGGATAAGGGATTGGTTCCTATGGGTAATTGGTGGTAGAATTGCAAGCTGGAAATTCGAAGGTCACTAACCCTAGAATTACTTTCTTGTTAAATAGGTTAAAGGAGTAACGAAGCAAGCCGGGATGCGAGTAATCCATAACAGGTATGTAGAGCTATCCTTCTTTTCTTTTGGCACGTCTTAGGTATAAGTTATGAATGGTTTGTATATGAAATGTAGGGATAATTCCACTCATGAAACTCCACTTATGATTCATAGACTTTATTCACTTTGTGATGTTAAAACTCCTGTAATAGTTGAGTTATTGCCTTTTAAGGCTCCTATATGATGAACAGTAGTATAGGTAAAGCCTGTCTCTTCTTCCTTTCAGAATGTCTTACATATAAATGAAATGGTATATGATATGGGTTAGAGGTAGTTCCAATTATAAGCTACGAGTATAACTCGTGACTCGTGCTCACCTTTGAATGTTAAAGTAATTAAACTACTACCCTCGAGTCTCTTTTATGATGAATAGTATTTGAATGTATAAGCTCCTATTCCTAAGGACTCTACGATGACAAATGTCTCTAATTTTATAAGCTGTTTAGCTTTGTCTCGATACACGTCTATGATTCCTGAGACTTCAGTTGACATGATCCCTAACGATATTTAGAAGGTACTCAAGACGATTACTACTCTAGTCTTCAAGTGACGGTTCACTTGATTTTTTCATTGAGTCTTGGATGATGATTTAAGTTGCATATGGTTTCTCACTACTCTACTCGTGCACGCTGTAACACATATTTCTCTGAGTCCCATAGAGGGGTCGGGAACATTATCGTGCACAGCTTTACTACTTCTTCACCGAGTCCTGTGCCGGATATATATATGTATGAAGTATACGATGATGAAATGTCGTATATGATGAAGTGAAGCATACAATGATGCCATATGTGATGATGTTATTCACCAAGTCCTAGGCCAGATATATATACGATGATATGATAAAAATATAGATCGAGCCGTGTGTTCCTTAGTATATTTTACTATGAGATTATAACACCGAGTCCTATAATGGGCTGAGTACCTATATGATGATATGATAATAGCACTGAGTCCCATAACGGGCCGGGTGTGGTATATTATGTACACTATTCTTTCACCGAGTCCCTCACTAAAGGGTTGGATACATTAGATAGGCATGAATGTGAAACATAATGATATATTTGTAATATATGAGATGATGCCGTATACGATGGTATGATACCGTATATGATGATATGATAATACTGATTCCCATAGCAGGCCGGGTACAGTATGGGAGGATGATATACATACCCTTATTTTATAAGATGTAGGTACGGTGAATTGTTAAATGTTATACTTATTTTATGCATCCCTATTTCAGTTGTTGTCTCAGTTATGATATTTTATGCTTTATGTACTCAATACATGTATCGTACTGACCCCCTTTCTTTGGAGGGCTGTGTTTCATGCCCGCAGGTACAGATGTTCATTTCGAAGATCCGCCAGCTTAGGATTTCCACTCAGTCATGTTGGAGGTGATCCGCTATTCTGGAGCCTAGAATTTTGGGTACTGGTCCTCCTATGTATATATTTGTTTGTTCAGGGGTATGGCGGGGGTCCAGTCCTGCCATATGTTACCATTACTATTCTTAGAGGTCTGTAGATATGTATATGTGGGTTGTTTGTAAGTTTGCTTCAATTATGCCTATATGGCGTGTAGTAAGTGTTGTTATGTTAGGGCAGCCTGGTCGGTTTGCGTGCCCTTTCATGTTATGATACAAATGAAAGAGTCTATGTGTATAAGAAGATGTTATGGCCCATTGGGATTCTTATGTATAGTTTTTATATCTGATAGGTATGTATACGAGAGTTCAGGTCAAAACCTGGTCACGGCCTATAGGGTTGGGTCATGATAATGGTTCTTGGGTGTAGGATCAACTTTCAGTGGTAATGACCTTATATGGAAATATTGACTGCGTCATTGAGTCCGGAACGTCAAATTTCTTGGGGTAGCATATCTCTTTTGCACGCACGGGATTCCGAATGAATTTCGAGCACCTTATCGGAATATTTGATTTTGAGAAATATCAGCACTTTAGCCGATATCTAGTGCAGGAGACTTTTTTCTCTGCGATTGCATCCCCTTGGCCACGTTCGTGGATGCCCAGTTTCATATTTTCTGCATTCGCAGGGCAATGGCCACATTTATGGAGGTATGTACGCTTTGCCTCCACGTTTACAGAGGTGTAAGTCTTTTGACTCTGCGTTCATGGGACTCTGGCTGCATTCGCGAAGCCCAAGCATGCTGACCTCCACGTTCGTAGGCCACTTAGGCCGCATTTGTGAAGGCCAAGGTCCTGGTCTTTTATTAAAAGACCAGGGACGATTTCAGCCATAGCCTTTGACTTCCAACTTCAATTTCTCCTCCATTTCTCAACCAAAATTGGTGATATAAAGGTCTAAATTCAGGATAATTTCATGGGGAATCCGATGGGAGATTGAAAACTTGAGGGGAGGCTTTGTGTGAGATAAATTTATGAAACTAGTTACTGCCTTAGTTATTTTTTAATTGATATTTTGTTGAACTTTGGGAGATTGTATCTTTATTATATGAGCTCTTGTTTTAGTAATTTTTTAGGCTAAATTGTGGATTTGTTTTGCAAGGAACATTGTGGTATGTTTGGTTTGGATCATGAGGGTGTCATTTGTTAGAAATAACTGCGTAAATGTGTTGTTATTTTCATCTTTTTAGGTTAAAATTTGGGAATTTGTTGCATGATCGTCTTGCATTGTTTTTTCACCCCAAATTGTGTTGTAATTTGATCCTTGAGCTTGGGTGCTGTTTAGAACCTATTTTTGGGGTCAATTCTGAAATTCCTAACGCAGGTCCCACATTTCCTGTTTTAGACTCTGAAATTGGTCAGTCTCTAAAAATTATAAAATTAGTGTCTTAACGACTGTAACAATGTTGTGATTCTATTTTTGACAGTGTAGCAGTGTTCTGAAGCTATTCGAAAGGAAAAAACCCAGCATAATGATTTGGAGCGTGCATGCTCAGCCTTCAAGTAGGCTACCACTTTTCTTTCTTTAGATTGAGCTGAAATATGTGAAAGCATGCTAAAATAGATGGAATTTGGGTTGGGTAGCTTACTTGTATATCCTAGGTGTTAGAAATCATGTTTTAGGCTTTTATTGGGTTTTTCCGGTAATTGGAAGCATGTGATCATTTCTGATATTTGTTAGTATCATAAGATGAGATGAATGAATATATTGTTGATATTGTGGATTATGTTGGTCTTAGTTTCCCCGGCATCACTCCAAAGGACTTAGATCCTCGTAGAATGGTGTCGCAGGCTAGTGCCTAGTAGTTTGGCCTTAGCTAGGTAGTATCCTTACTCTTAAGAACACCCTCATCTATTCTCGGCATTACTATGAATTTCGAGATGCATTGGCGATTCTAGACTTTGTGAGCATTCGATTTTGACTTCAGTTCAAGCCTTAGTGGCAAATCAGTTAACTCATTAGAGAGGAGATTTTTGAAACTATTATCGTCTAGTTGGAAACAAATATATTTGGCACCTTCGGATAAATATCTGTGAGCATCACAGGTACCTAGCCCTGGCGTCCGTTCTGTATTTCCATTGGGGAGCATCTGGATACCCAGCTCCGGCCTCGACTGTACCAATATGTTATGGCAAGCATCCGGGTACCCAGCCTTGACCTTGACCGTAATTGATGCATCATGGTAAGCATCCCAGTACTCAGCTCCAATCTCGACCACCTTGAATACTCAAGCGACCATCTGGGTCCCAGTTCCAGCCTCAACCCCTAAAGCATTCCTAGTTCATCGATTCTTGGAGATTCTTGGTCCAGAAATGACATGGTTGTTCAGTTCTTGGCATCAAAGATTCTTGGTTCCTAGCCTCGGTAGTTGTAGCTATTTTGTGTACTCGGTAGGCTTATGGGGGTTCGTTTGGGTTTTTATTTCAACTTCCAGACGAGTGTTCTAGCTAGGTTTATGTGGCCCCAGTTGGGTGTAGTTAGTTGTAGTTCTCTTAGCTAGTAGCTTTTCCACCTTAGATGCTTATTATGACTCCTACTTAGGCTTATTCCTCTTTTTCATATTTTCTTTACCTTTTCTGCTCAGTCGGCCTATGATTCCTACAGGGTACCTATTGTCTTGGTACTCATACTACACTCTACATCTACTTTCGTGATGCAGGACTGAGCACCAACTACTATCGCGGATAGATCGAGCTTGTTGCAGTCAGATCTAGAGACTAGGGTTAGCATTTGTCATTTTGAGATGATTTTTGTCTCCTTCAGCTTGGATGGCCCGTCTTTTGGTTTTTGTAGGACTAGCTGTTGATGTTTGTATTTTTAGTCTACTTTTGGGACTTGTACTCATTGTTTATATTGTAATAGCTCTGTTCTTGTGACCTCCAGGTTCTGAGAGGGATCCTTAGCTATATATATCAGGCTTTGTCTTTGTTTCCATTCATTTTTTTTACTTATGTTAAAAAAATTCCCTATTCATAATTAGTTTCTGCCCTCAAACTCATCACTTGTCGTTTCAGGTTACGGGTTGCCTTACCTACTGGTAGATTATAGTAGGTGTCATCATAACCTGAAAAATGATGTCATGATAGATTATATAGTCAAAATTTGTGGCTACTTAGTCAAAAGTTGTGGGTACTTATTCAAAAGTTGTAGTTGTCTTGTCAAAAATTATGGCTACCTAATCAATTATTGAAACTACGTTTAACTTGATTTCTGCTTCAACGGGATACGTAGGTGTCATAATGGCTCGGTCACATTTCCTATAAGCTTTCCACTATTTTACAACAGAAATTGGGGAAAATATTTTGAGAAGATCTCAAAAATTTCAAAAAAAGACACTTGCTACAAGATTGAATACCAGAATTTGTTGAAGCTTGAATAGGGGCAAAAGGTTTTAGGAAAATCCTCAAAAATTCAACAAAGGTTGCACTCAGACACCTGACTAGCGAGGTATCGATCCGAGTTTGTATATCTCTTCGTATTAACTTTTGTACATGATGTTATGTTTAGTAAATATCTTTGATATTCTTTTTTTTTATTTTTTTAAAAAATGAAAAAAAAATTATTTGATATTTTTTAAAAAAATTGAGTAGTTTACACTTCAATGTAACTCTTTTTTTAAAGTTTGGTTAGTCCTCCCTTGAATGTGACTCATTGGATTTTCATTCTTGTTATTTTTCATTCAAAAAGTATATTTTTTATTCAAAACATATGTATTATACCATGTCTGCACGAACTATGCACACCTGATTCTCATCCAAATTAGATACATAGGCAGCCCTTAAGGGTTTGGTATTCTTTATTCAGAAAAAACATCAGAAAATAAATAAATATATTTACCATTGTTAAAATCATGTTTTGACTTAGTTAGTGCTAACACAGTTAGAGTGTGCATATGAAAGAAAAAACAATACGATGGAGAGGCCTGACTTCGTGATAATCCATAGATTCTGTTGGAACCTCTAATTCATACTTTTATTACACATGAAAATATTCTCTTGCATGCTTTCAAGAAAAAAATAAATCCAACTTCACTGTTTCATGTGCATTGTGCGGTGAGTTTTGAATTAAATTCAATGTGTTGCATTGTTGATCTAGAACTTGACCTGAATGTTATTAAGACGAAATTTTGAGTAATGTTTGATTTGAAAAATTATTGTAGGCCTTCTTTGACCCGTTTGTATCTTTTCAAGCCTACCAAATGACATTAATCTTTAGCATACCCACTTTGAGCCTAAAACTTTTTTTTTGGACAACTACATTTTTAGCCTATACACTTTCTGAGTGCTTATATGTCTATTCCTCTCTTGGCCTGACCTTTTTAAGCGCATTGAATACATATGAGTTACAAAAGAAGATTCAAAGTTCAAAGTTGTTAAAGACAAAAATTAAAAAGTCCTTCAAAGTTTAGAATGCAAGAATGACTTCAAAAGTAAAAAAATTAAAAATTTCCCACAAGTTAAAGCAAGCAAAATGGCAACAAAAGAAGAACACTCCAATTCTCGATGAAAATAATACTGCTTCTGTATTTTGGGCATAAATTTTAATAGAATGGTCCAAATTAGGTGATTTAAATTTTTGAATAACCCAAACATCATTATCTAAAACTTTTGTGAAGACCATATTTTAAGTTTCAGAGGTTAAGTAATTCAAATAAATTAATTATTGCAAGACATGGTGCTGTGATGAAATGGAGTATTTATAGACGAAAAATCATATCTCACTGTAGGATGCTCCAAATTAGTGGATTCTTGAACGACATCAAAGTAGACTTGTAGATAAACAATTCATATGAGACACCAAATCCTAATGAGGAAGTTATCTTTTTCAAACATAGCTCTGAAAAAGGATATTCCGTTAAAAGAAGTTTCATTTCACCAATCATGAAAAGATCTAGATCCATTTGACATAACCCATGACATCAATAGTCCTCCATTTGACATCACCCATGACATCACAATCTTCCATTAAATTTTTAGATTTTTCTTTATAATTATTTTAATTAGTGTTAAGTCGCTCTTTCACACCTATAAATACCCACCTTATTTCATCATTTTGTTCATCAACCTTTCTCAAGCAACTCTTCTCTCTATACACTCATTTACTCATTCTCAAAATATAGTTTTAGTTTTTAGTAGTGTAGAAATACTATTTTGGTGATTCATTTACTATGGGTAGTACATAAAATGTTTTGACAAGGAGAAAATGCTAGGATTCAGGAGTGTTTATGAAGTCCTTCGATTCTGAGTAACGCTTCAAATTCCAGGTATGTAAGGCTTCAATGAGAGTATTCCTTCCACTCTCATGCCTAAATTATTTTGATTATATGATAAATTATGTTTATTTTCTTTAAACTTTACTCTAAGGTATGTGGGTGTCTATCCATGGTGTTCTTCCACCCACGGAGTCTAAATCTCCTTCAACTAAATCTCTTGATTTAAAAAAAAGATTTTCTTATGGGTAATTCTTATTTCTAATTAACAGCATGAATCAATGTTAAACTAATGATTATTGGTCTATTTTGATGCAAAATGATTTCATATGTATGGATTGATGGTTTTCAAGTATTTTTCCCTATTTAGCTCTTTAAAGGTTCTTGAAATTCATGGTGGGTTGTTCAAAGCATGTTTTTGAATTAATGGATTTCAAAGTATTTATATATAATTTCATTTACATTCATGTTTGAAAGTTGAAGTGATTTGAACCCACCTAGTTTTACTATGTTTCAATAAAGTTTGACTTGAAAGCTTTGACTCCAAATAAATATTTATGATCAAAAGGGAGTCTTATAAAATGAAATAATGATGAAATGATAAGAATAATGGATTATTTATGCAATAAGGATAATTCTTGCATATTTGAATTACCAAAGGTTTTAATGAGCTATTCTAATGAATATGATATTTTGACTTCTTAAGCTATATGCCATGACTATTTTGAAGTATTAAACTATTCCGTGAGATTGACTTAGCACCGAATGGGTCATTGAGGTGGGATTCGGTAAGGGAATCCTAGTAGCAACTCTTTGTCTCATTAACTATGTGTCAATATACGAACACTTGTAGACTTAGGCTAATGGATCCATAAATAGCCCTTAAAGTTAAAGTTAAATAAATAAATGAAGTTGATGGAGTTCTACCCGGCAAGTAGTCTCCCTAGCCAACGTAGGAGGTTATGTTGGATTCCATGTAATAGCCCGCATAGTCTTAAATATCGGTTATGGTCATTTTTCCATAAAATAAATATTTTAAAGAATATCTATATGATTGATTATGCATGCATTGCATTATATTTTATATCATATAAATATTTTAATGTTTCCTCATTGTTCATGCATGCTTACATACTTAGTACATTCAAAGTACTAACGCATACTCTTTTGCCTACGTGATATCACCATGTAGGGACCGTTGCTCCTCCTCGTTCTCCTCCATGTGGCTAGTTGAGATTTCATTTGAAGTATACTTTTCGTAAGTTCCCATGTTCCGAGAATAATACTCCTTTATCTTTCTATCTTATGATATATTGAGATCTTTAGACACTTATTATGGCATTTCTTTCTGTTATGATTGAGGGTGAGGTAGGGACTTGTCTTAGCCCCATTAAATCTAAAAGTTATAGGTATTGTTGGACATATGTAAGTTGATAATTTACTATTATAATTTCTGTTTGTTTATTTATTGTCATTACCTATGAAAGGCTAAAAAAATACTAAGAGGCTTGTTTGAGGTACTTTTGGATTCCTCATTCTCTATGTCACATCTAGGCCCTAGGTTTGGATCGTTACAAACTTGGTATCAGAGCCTGAGGTTTTGAATGGTCCTTGGAGTCTAACATACTATGTCAAATAGGATCTTGTTCATGGTTGTGAAGCGCGCCATAACTATGAATAGGAGACTATGGGATGTTTAGGAAATTTTGCACTCCTTTCAAATTCATGTCGTGCCTTAGAGTGTTCTATGCTTTCCTTTAACTAACGACCCATTTCGTGTTCTCTAGATATTAACTCGTGGAAGAGCACCTCCAAGAGCAAGGGTTGATGATGAGAACCAAGCTCCTCTAATTCCCAATGCCCCACATTATGAGGAAGGGGTAACCCATGTTGAGTTTCTCAATATCATTACGTTATTGACTCAAGTCGTAGCCAATCAAAGGCATCAAGGTGTTCCTCCTCTCCAAATGCAAAATCTGACCTCTAGGATTTAGAATTTCCAAAGGATGAATCTGCCCTAGTTTGATCTAAACTAGATGAGGACCTTATGGAGTTTATTGATGAGGTATACCAGATTGTGGATATCATGGGTGTGCCACCGAATGAGAAGGCTGAGCTAGTGGCCTATCAACTCAAAGTTGTGGCTCGAGTGTGGTACAAACAATGGGTTGTTGAGAGGGATGAAGAAATGGGGCCGACAAGATGGGAAGAGTTCAAAGGTGCCTTCCTAGAACACTTCTTCCCATTGGAACTAAGGGAGGACAAAATCTAAGAGTTCATCAAGCTCCGTTAAGGAAGTATGAGCATAAGGGAGTATGCTCTCAAATTCACTAAGTTGTCAAAGTATGCTCCCTTCATCGTCTTCGACCCAAGAGCTAGGATGAGCAAGTCTATTTCTGGTGTCTCAAGCTTGGTATCCAAGGAGTGCAAAATATCCATATTGGTCAAGGAGATAGACATCTCTCGGTTAATGACTTATGCAGAACAAATTGGAGAAGAGAAGATGAGAAAGAGATCAAGAGGATTCAAAAAGGCTAGAGTGGATGGTGGAGGGTTTAACCCTCAAAGTTCCAGTTATGGTAACAATGGAAAAGGCCAAGGTGGGCAACGGTTTGTGGGATAAAGTTCCACCAATACTCCTCCTCCAAGGTTCAATAAGGACAAGGGTGCTAAACCAATAGTTCTAAGAGAGAATATTGCTCCTCAAACTATCCCCGCTTGCAAGAAGTGTGGAAGGACTCATAAAGGAGAATTCTTAGCCGGCTCTAATGCATGCTTTAAGTGTGGCAAGTTGGGCCACCATGCTAGGGATTATAGAGATTGTGGTAGGCCTCAAGGACAAATTGCTCATGGTCAACAATTCCAAGAAGGTGTCCAATGCACCAATCGCTTTTATGCCTTGCATGGGAGAGGTTGAGGATGCACCCAATGTCATTATCGGTATGTTAAAGGTATTTTCTACTGATGTGTATGCACTATTAGATTCGGGTGCAAATTTATCATTTGTTACTCTATTCCTTGCTAATAGGTTTGATGTGTCACCCAAAATGTTATTAGAGCCATATTTAGTGTCTACCCCCATTGGTGAGTCGGTTATTGCTAGAAATATCTATAGGATTTATTCCGTGTCTATCTTACAAAAAGTTATTCCTTATGATCTCATTGAGCTTGATATGGTAGATTTCGATGTCATTCTTAGGATGGATTAGTTACATGCATCTTATGCTTCCATAGATTGTAGGACTCATCGAGTCAAGTTCCAATTTCCAAATAAGTCCATTATTCAATAGAAGGGTCGTAATTCGGTGGTGAAGGGTAAGTTCATTTCTTATCTTAAGGCCGGAAAAATGATTTCTAAGGGTTATATTTACCACATTATGAGGGTTACGTATGTCGACTCTAAAAGTCCTCCTCTTGAATCGGTTCCCATAGTCAATGAGTTCCCCGATGACCTTTCTGGTGTCCCTCCTAAAAGGGAAGTTAATTTTGGTATCGATCTCCTCCTCGATACCCAACCTATCTTTTTTTCTCCTTATCGGCTGGCCCCGGCAGAATTGAAAGAGTTGAAGGAACAATTAAAGGACTTGTTAGAAAAGGGGTTCATAAGACCAAGTATTTCGTCAAGGGGTGCTCCCATGTTATTTGTGAGAAAGAAGGATGGGTCGCTTCGAATGTGCATAGACTACTGGTAATTAAATAAGATGACCATTAAGAACAAGTAACCACTCCCTAGAATAATTGACTTGTTTGATCAATTATAAGGGGTAAGTCACTTCTCCAAGATTGACCTTCGATCTGGCTATCACCAATTACGGGTGAGGGAGTGTGACATTCCCAAAACGGCTTTCCAAACAAGGTATGGTCACTTCGAGTTTGTGGTGATGAGTTTTAGATTGACGAATGCACCAGCTGCATTCATGGACTTGATGAATAGGTTGTTCAAACCTTACTTTGATACTTTTGTGGTGGTCTTCATTGATGATATTTTAATTTATTGTCGGGGTGAGGAAGAATATAAAAAGCACTTGAGAGTTGTGCTATAAATATTAAAAGATAGGCAATTGTTTACAAAATTTAGTAAGTGTGAATTTTGGTTGAAGGAGGTGGTATTTCTTAGTCACGTAGTTTCTGGTGATGGGATTAAGGTTGATCCTATGAAAATGGAGGCAGTCAAGAATTGGCCTAGACCATTGTCTCCTTCAGAAATTAGGAGCTTTTTGGGTCTAGCCGAGTACTATAGAAGGTTCGTCGAAGGGTTTTCTTCCATCTCATCTCCTATGATGAAATTAACCCAAAAGAAAGCCAAATTCATATAGACAGATGAGTGTGAGAAGAGTTTTCAGACCTTGAAAGATCAACTTACCTCCGCTCCTATTTTGACTCTACTAGAAAGATTAGAAGGGTTTGTAGTTTATTGTGATGCTTCAAAGATTGGTTTAGGTTGTGACTTAATGCAAAATGGCAAGGTCATAGCCTATACTTGTAGACAATTAAAGGTGCATGAGCGTAACTACCCTACCAATGACCTTGAATTAGCAGTCATTGTTTTTTCTCTAAAGATTTGGAGGCATTACCTCTATGGGGTGCACGTGGATGTGTATACCGATCATAAAAGTCTTCAATATGTGTTCGCCCAAAAGGATCTTAATCTAAGGCAATGGAGGTGGATAGAACTCCTTAAGGACTATGACATGAGTGTGCACTATCATCCAGGTAAAGCCAATGTGGTTGCCGATGCACTTAGTAGAGTGTCAATGCGAAGTGTGGCCCATGTGGATGAAGGGAAGAGAGATTTGGTGAAAGATGTTCATCGGTTGGCTAGATTAGGGGTGAAGTTGTGTGGTACTGATGATGGTGGTATGGCTGTTCAAAATAGATCTGAATCCTCTTTGGTGGTAGATGTTAAATTAAAGTAAGATCTTGACCCAACGTTTATCGAGTTAAAGAATTTGGTGAAGGAAAGAAAGATAGAGATTTTTTCCCAAGGGGGAGATGGGGTGCTATACTACTAAGGTCGGCTATGTGTTCTGGATGTTGATGGCCTAAGGAGTTATGATCTTGATGAAGGCTCATAATTCTACATACTCCATTCATCCGAGTTTGACAAAAATGTATCGAGACTTAAAAAAGTTCTGTTGGTAGGGAGGCATGAAGAAGGACATAGCAAGGTTCGTGTTCGAATGTCCGAATTTCCAACAAATGAAAGCTGAACATCAAAGGTTGGGTGGCCTAGCCCAAGACATTGAAATCCCTACTTGGAAGTGGGAAGATGTGAATATGGATTTTGTAGTGGGTTTGCCTCATACTCGGAAGTGTCATGATTTGATTTGGGTAATTATTGATAAAATGACTAAGTCGGCTCACTTCCTACCAATTAAGACTTCCTATAGTGCCAAAGACTATGCCAAGTTATATATTCGGGAGTTGGTGAGGTTGTATGGTGTGCCGTTATCTATTATTTTGGATCGTGGTACCCAATTCACTTCTCACTTTTGGAGATCATTTTAACAGGGCCTCAGTACTAAGGTAAAATTGAGCACCGCATTCCATCCTTAAAGGGATGGGCAAGCCGAAAGGACGATTCAAACACTAAGGATATGTTAAGGGCTTGTGTGTTGGAGTTTAAAGGAAATTGGTATGATCATCTACCGCTCATCTAGTTTGCCTATACTAATAGTTACCACTCAAGTATTGAGATGGTGTCATTTGAGGCTTTGTATGGGAGACGATGTTGATCCTCGGTTGGTTGGTTAGAAGTAGGTGATATGACCTTGTTGGGCCCTGATTTGGTACTTGATGCTTTAGAGAAGGTGAAGATCATTAGAGAAAGGTGGAAGATGGCTCAAAGTCGTCAAAATTCATATTTTTACACTAAAAGAAGGGATCTTGAGTTTAATGTGGACGATTGGGTGTATCTGAAGGTTTCACCCATAAAGGGTGTGGTTCAATTTGGTAAGAAAGGGAAATTAAGCCTTAGGTATGTAGGGCCTTATAGAATCGTGAGACGTGTTGGCAAGGCTGCATATGAGTTGGAGTTGCCTTTGGAAATGGTCATGGATCATCCGTGTTCCATGTGTCTATGTTGATAAAATGTGTGGGTGATCTAGTGCCATTTTCCCTTTGAGAGTAGTGAATGTTGAAGAAAATTTGACATATGAAGAAGTTTCGATTGAAATTTTGGACCGGCAAGTTAAGAGATTGAGGAACAAAGAAGTTGCATCTGTTAAAATCCTTTGGAGGAATCAAAAAATTGAAAGTGCTACATGGGAAGCGAAAGAGGATATGATTAAGTGATACCCTCATCTTTTTTCCTCTACCCAAACCCAAGGTATTAAGTTGTCCTTGCTCAATTACTTGAAATCCTTGCATTTCAACTTTTCTTGTCATATGCATACAAAATTATGAAATATATTTCGAATGATGTTTTAAATTACACCATTGCATTAATGATGGATTATTGTTTTATATTCTACTCTACTCAAACTAAGTCTTTCCTCATTAGAGGATGACTGTTCCCAAGGGGAAGATAATCTAACACCCCCTAAAAGCGTTGTATATGATGTTCCAATTCTCGATGAAAATAATATCTCTTATGTATTTTGGGCATAACTTTTAATAGGATGGTCCAAATTAGGTGATTCAAATTTTTGAATAACTCGAACAACATAATCTACAGCTTTTGTAAAGAACATATTTTAAGTTTCAGAGGTTAAAAGATCAAATAAATTAATTGTTGCAATACATTGTGCTGTGATGAAATGGGGTATTTGTAGAAGAAAACTCATATCTCACAGTAGGATACTCCAAATCGGTTGATTTATGAATGACATTAAAGTACATTTCTAGAGCAACAATTCATATGAAGACAATAAATCCTAATGAGGAAGTTATCTTTTTCAAACGCAGCTCCGTAAAAGGGTATTCCGTTAAAAGAAGGTTCATCTCACCAATCATGGAAAGATCTAGATCCATTTGTCATCACCTATGACATCAATAGTCCTTCATTTGACATCACCCGGGGCATCACAATCTTCTATTAAATTTTTAGATTTTTTTTATAATTATTTTAATTATTATTAGGTCCCTCCTTCACACCTATAAATACCCACCTTATTTCATCATTTTGTTCATCAACCTTTCTCAAGCAACTCTTCTCTCTATATACTCTTTTACTCATTCTCAAAATATAGTTTTAGTTCTTAGTAGTGTATAAATACTATTTCGGTGATTCATTTACTATGGGTAGTACACAAAATGCTCCGGCGAGAAGAGAATGCTAGAATTCAAGAGTGTTTATGAAGTCCTTCGATTCTGAGGAACGCTTCAAATTCCAGGTATGTAAGGCTTCAATGAGAGTATTCCTTCCACTCTCATGCCTAAATTATTTTGATTATATAATAAATTATATTTATTTTCTTTAAACTTTACTCTAAGGTATGTGGGTGTTTATCCATGGGTTCTTCCACCCACGGAGTCTAAATCTCCTTCAACTAAATCTCTTGATTTAAAAAAGATTTTCTTATAGGTAATTCTTATTTCTAATTAATAGTATGAATCATTGTTAAACTAATGATTATTGGTCTATTTTGATACAAAATGATTTCATATGTATGGATTGATGGTTTTCAAGTATTTTTCCTTATTTAGCTCTTTAAAGATTCTTGAAATTCATGGTGGGTTGTTCAAAGCATATTTTTGAATTGATGGATTTCAAAGTATTTATATATAATTTCATTTACATTCATATTTGAAAGTTAAAGTGATTTGAACCCACCTAGTGTTACTATATTTTCAATAAAGTTTGACTTGAAAGCTTTGACTCCAAATGAATATTTATGAAAGCAATATTTATGATCAAAAGGGAGTCTTATGAAATGAAAGAATGATGGATTATTTATACAATAAGGATAATTCTTGCATATTTAAATTACCAAAGATTTTAATGAGCTATTCTACCGAATATGATATTTTGAATTCTCAAGATATATGCTATGACTATTTTGAAGTATTAAACTATTTTATGGGATTGAATTAACAACGAATGGGTCATTGAGGTGGGATTCGGTAAGGGAATCTTAGTAGCAACCCTTTGTCTCATTAACTATGTGAAAACATAGGAGCCCTTGTAGGCTTAGGCTAATGGATCCACAAATATCCCTTAAAGTTAAAGTTAAAGAAATGAATGAAGTTGACGGAGTTCTACCCGGCAAGTAGTCTCCCCGGCCAACGTAGGTGGTTATGTTGGATTCCATGTAATAGCTCGCATGGTCTTAAATATCGATTATGGTCATATTTCCACAAAATAAATATTTTAAGGGATATCTATATGATTGATTATGCATGCATTGCATTATGTTTTACATTATATAAATCTTTTAATGTTTCCTCAATGTTCATGCATGCTTACATACTTAGTACATTCAAAGTACTAACGCATACTCTTTTGCCTACATGATATCACCGTGTAGGGACCGGTGCTCCTCCTCAGTCTCCTCCATATGGCTAGTTGAGATTTTGTTTGAAGACTACTTTTGGTGAGTTCCCATATTCCGAGAACAATACTCCTTTATCTTTCTAGCTTATGATATGTTGAGATCTTTAGACACTTACTATGGTATTTTTTTCTATTATGATTGAGGGTGAGTTAGGGACTTGTCTTAGCTCCGTTAAATATAGAAGTTAGGTATTGTTTGACATATGTAAGTTGAATATTTACTATTATGATTTCTATTTGTTTATTTATTGTCATTACCTATGAAAGGCTAAAAGAATGTTAAGAGGCTTGTTTGAGGTACTTTTGGGTTCCTCATTCGCCATGTCACGTCTAGGCCCTAGGCTTGGGTCATGAAAAATTCAATTCCAAACACACTTCAAATAACCCACCTTTCATTTCAAAGATACATAATAGCTTGAGATAGAAAATTACTTGAAATTCAACAATTTATGCAATTGAGTAGTAATCTAAGCTTATTTGAACATAATATCAATAATTTGAACCATTATCTAGTAATTTGAGAAGGATTGAACAATACTCATTTGAAAATTCATAAACCCAAGATAGAAAATTAGGGCATTCATAGGTAGTAATCAATTTCATGCAATTTGAGTCAATAACCATAATTTCAATCATGATTCATGCTAGTAAGAAGAAATTAGAAATACCTATAAAGAATTAATTCCTTGAATTCAAAGAAATTAGTTGGAAAGGGTTTTGCCACTCCATGGGTGGAAGAAACCATAGGGAAAAAAACCACATACCTTAGAGTAGAGCTTGAAAAAAACCTTGATGCTTGATATTCAATGAAGAGCCTTGAATACCTTGAGTTTGAGAGTAATTTTTTAGGGGATAATTTCAAAGAGAGGGGGTTAAAGTTTAGGGTTTTTGGTAGCCAAAAAAGTGGGAAATGACCCCAAAATAAGTCCAATCCGTCTATATATGTTTAGGGAATTGTTCAAGTGGCCTTTACTTGAAACTGGAATTTTTTGCTAAATTTTGAGCTAATGGGAATAGATCCGCGACGCATAGGTGTTCCCCCACAGTTCATTTTTTTCCAAAATTAAAATTTGAGCCAAGATTGACCAAGTCCGCGATGCAGACTTGGTGCATACCCTTCTGGTCAAGAGGACATAACTTTTTACTCCGACTTCCAATTAATTCAATCTTGGTGGAATTGGAAAAAAAGGCTCAAAGTACATTAATTAGATAGGTAATGGGCCACCTAATTCATTATATACTAAGAGATATGATCATTTGAAGTTGACCCTTATACGGACTAATACAAAAATTTAGCCACTAGAAATTCTTTGGACTCGGCTTGGTGTTAGAGATTCCTTCTGACCCTACACCACATCTAACGCTGTTTATATACTTAGTAATCGATCCTAACTCATATATACAATTTGAATTCATTGAGTTCGGGAAAAAAAATACTCTAAAGCCATTTCTCCCCTATTTCACCTTATAATAGCACCTTCCAACCTTCAAAACACACAGAACCTTACAATATCTCCCTCTTGAGAAAATTTGTCCTTGAATGAGATCCTACTAGTATAGAACAGACACGGAAAGAGGACTAGCAACTCAAAATGATTACAATAACACATCAAAATTCATAGAACATGGGATTTTCAAACTTGGCATAAAACATGACTTTTTAAAAAATATATCAACTTTATAAACATGCATGCATGTAATGAGACATAGAGAGGTTGGAACATGATAATTTGGAGGATTTGAGCATGAATAGCTAAATACACTAGATTGGAATGGAAGGGAAGAGATAAGGATATCATTTCATCATGTATGCTTCCTCTTTACATGTAGCACTTTCAACTTTTTGGGTTCTTCAAAATACTTTAACGGATGCAATCTCCTTGTTTCTCAACCTGTTTATTTGACAATCTACAATTTCAATCGGAACATCCTCAAAAGTCATATCCCTTCAACACTCATACTACCCATAAGTACCATGGCGTTTGGGATAACCAACACATTTCCTCAACATTGATACATGGAATACCGGATGAACCGAGGGTAACTCCAATGGCAAATCAAGTTCATAGGCCACCTTACCAATATACCTTAGGATCCTACACCTCTATAGGAAATTTTATCCCAAGAGTACTACTCCTCACCACCACATTTAATCAAACCTCGAGACCTAATCAAGAATCACCCAATGCACCTCACACTCACCCACATGCCTCAACACCACATTCAATCCTAGTTCTATGACCACTCTAATACACTCACTTGAAACCCTTAACAAGAAGTCATCAATAGCCTACTACAATCACTCACATATCTACAAAAATGCATTCAAGCCTACCATTCTAATCATTTTATGGCTCCCTTGAAGTCATGATCACTTAATAATTTTCATGTGTATCTTAGAATCTCTACATCTACATTTGCATTAACTCCTACTAACGGAAACACCAAGATACGCTTACCTATATATTGCACACAACAAGATCCATCTAGCTCTTCCTCCATGTCTATAAACTTAAATATGGTAAGCATGCCATAATTTATCGCAATATGAAAAGGCTACTCTCTTTTTCTCTATCTATCATGACTCGTCTACTATTATTAACATTAGAACACACAACCGACCTTGATAACTACATACTCCATCTTTTCCTTGTGAAAAGACCTCTACCTTCTTTTCCTTTACTAACTTCTTTAACTCAATAAGTGTCAGGTCAAGGTCTTGTTTTGACTTAACATCCACCAGCAAGGAGGATTCAGACCCATTTTGAATAACCATACCACCATCATCGGTACCCTACAACTTCACCCCTAATCTAGCCAACGGTGAACATTTTTACCAACTCCCTCTTCCATTCATCAACATAGGCAATGCTCCCTATTGACACTCTATTAAGTGCATCAAAAAACACGTTGGCTCTACCCGGATAATAATGCACAGTCATGTCATAATTTTTGAGAAATGACTTTCCCTTTGCAATTGGTCAAATAAATTATCTATCCTCAGAATTGGATAGTTGCTCTTAATGGTCACCTTGTTTAATGGACGTGGTCTATGCAAATCCAAGGTGACCCATCCTTCTTTCTCGCAAATAAATTGGAGAACCTCATGGTGTAATATTGGCCTTGTGAATCCCCTCCCTAACAAGTCCTTTAGTTGTTCCTTTAACTCCTTTAATTCCGTCGGGTTATTCAGTAGGAAGAAATAAAGATAAGTTGGGTATTGGGGAGAAAATCGATGCCGACATCAATTTCCCTTTTGGGAGGGAAACTAGGGAGGTCGTCGAGAAAGACATCGGAAAACTCGTTAAATATGGGGACTGACTCAAGAGAAGGACTTTCAAATTTGACATCCCTAACCCTTGCAATACGATAAATGCAACCTTTAGAATCAATTTTCGGGACTTAAGAAAGGAAATGAACTTACCCTTTCCCCAAATCATGACCCTTCCACTTAATAATAACATCAAAATCTACCATGTCAAGCTCAATGACATCACAAGAAATAACTTTGTGTAAGATAAATACGGGACAACCCTTATAGATTATTTTTCTAGTAACAACCGACTCACCAACGGGGGTAGACACTAAATAAGGTTCCAACATATTTTGGATATACATCAAACCTATTATCAAGAAATGAAGTAACCAATGACAAATTGGCACTTGGATCTAATAATGCATATGCATCAAAATCAAATACTTTTAACTTAATAATCACAACATAGGATGAATCCTCTAACACCTAGTGAGTCTGAAGGGTATAAGATCTGTCTTCGCGCTGACCTCCATCAGAAGTAGTAGCACTTTGATCCGGACGACCTATCATCTAGGCTAGATCCTGATGTCTGGTACCACTCCTACACTCCCTTACATGATGACCCAACTTTTCACACCTATAGAAAGCATCCAATCCCTCTAAGAACTCTCCCTTATGGTTTTTTCCACACTTGGAATAGTTGGGAATAGTGGATGCACTAAAACCACCACCGGTTTTGAATTGACAAGTCCTACCTTAGCATCAAACCCTCTTGGAATCCCTCCATTTACTAAAATCCATCAAATAGTCCCTCATTTTATGCCTTATATCACCACACTTATAGCAGCCCTCCTTACCAGCCATGCATTCTCCTTGGTGAGTCCTACCACATCTATCACAATAGGGAAAGGGACGTTCTTCCTAATTAGGCCTAGACACTAGGCATTAGCACAAGATGAACCACTATCGATTTGCTCCCTTTTGAAGTCCCTAGATTTCTCCCTTATAGCATTCTTTTATTCAATCATTTCCTTTTCTTACTACCCGTGCTAATAGGAGTCACCTTTTGTTGATTCAACTGAGCAGTCATAATTCAAGCCAATAATATGATGGCTTTACAAAATTTACATTAGTCACTTATTCATCTAGAGGGTCATTTGCGACTTGTTCCACATTAGCGTTAACCCCTCCTTGAATTGGAGCCTCTAGAACCGGAGTAACTTGGTCCTTGATAGCATCCATTATTCTAGGCAGAGGTAATCTTCTTCGAGGTATTTTCTAGAGAATACAAAATAATTCGTTAGATAAGTGAAGTTGTAAGACAACTCTAAGACACGACATGAATCATGAAAGAAGGGAAACTTTCCTAAACGCCACATAGTCCCTTATTCATAATCATGGTGCACTTCACAACCATGAACAAGACCTTATTCAACGTGGTATGTTGGATTCTAAGGACCATTCAAAACCTCAGGTTTTGATACTAAGTTTGTCATGACCCAAGCCTAGGGCCTAGACGTGACACGGCGAATGAGGAACCCGGAGGTACCTCACCCAAGCCTCTTAGCATTCATTTAGCCTTTCATCAGTAATGACAATAAATATCAAGCGGAAGGAAAAAGGGAAAGAGAGACTATGGGAGAACATCATAGATCAGGAGTCATCAACAACCTTAGATCATCATACATTTATGTCTAAATATACCTCTACTAATAGACTTAGCAGGAGCTAAGACAAGTCCCTAGCTCACCCTTAATCAAAATAAAATAAAATATCATAGTAAGTGTCTAGAGGTCTCAACATATTATAAGTTAGAAAGATAAAGGAGTATTATTCCAAAAACATAGGAACTCACCAAAAGTATCCTTCAAATGAAATCTCAAACAAGCCACATGGAGGAGAATGGGGAGGAGCATCAGTCCCTACATGGTGATATCATGTAGGCAAAAGTATGCATTAGTACTTTAAATATACTAAGTATGTAAGAATGCAACATGCTAAAACCATTAAGACATTCATAAGGTAAAATACATGAGTGAATGCATGAATGAGTAATCAAGTAGATAGAATTTAAATCATACATATGTGGGAAGATGACCATAACCAATATTTAAGACCATTCGAGCTATTACATGGAATCCAACATAACCCCTTACGTTGGTACGGAGAGACTACTTGCTGGGTAGAACTCCATTTATTTTACATTCATTTATTTAACATTTGATGGATATAAAGGCCTAGTCTACAAGGGCTCCTATGGTGGCACATAGTTAATGCAACATGAGACTTTACTTAAGGACCCCTTCGGTTGAGTCCCCATCTACATGCTACATTCAGTGCTAAGTTAAATCCCACGGAATAGTATAATACCTCAAAATACTCATATCATATAGCTTGAGAATTCAAAATATCACATTCGTTAGAAGAGCTCATTAAAACCTTTATTGATTCAAATATGTGAGAATTGTCCTTATCACATAAAGCATTCTTCATTCATATTATTTTATTATTCTTTTATTTTATATACATGACCGCCAAACTTGAAAAATTCAATTTTCTTGGTAATTTCTAGTAAGGAAATGAGAAAATGGAGGAGTGGTTTGTTAACCATAAGGAGGAGATATGAAGCTATCTACTTAGTATGCAGTGTTTTTTTTATATTATCAAACTACCTTTAGTTGTGTTTTGGGGTGTGACTAGAACCTTTTCCTTCTTTTTTTTTCTAACTTTGGATGTATAGCTTCTTTTTCTACAGGTTAAGTCAACCATTTTTGGAGACTTCAGTCCTGAAACTGATGAGAAATTGCCTGGTCTTCTACAGAGTCAAGAAGTCATGTCTTTGGCTAATGTGAAAGTTCCCTTTTTTTCTAAGCCTTGCCTTTCTTTCCTCTATAAGTCCGATTATGTTTGGTTCCACCTATTATTTCTTTTTGACAAATTTTGCCAGTAAGATAGAGACTATTAATTGAGAAAGTGTTTAGAAGTTATGGAACTTGATCTTATAAGATACAAGTTCAATAATATAAATCTTAAATTTCAATAACATAAATCTTAAATTACCGTTATTTAGCTAATCTCTATTAACTTATCCTAGAGGTATTTTCTACCATGGGCGTGTGCCGGTGAAGCAAAACTTTTCTACCATGGGCATGTGTTGCTGAATAAGATTTCAATCGACTGAAAATCTGAATGAGGTACTCTTTTCGGGTCTAAATGTCGCACCATACTCTACTGTAAACATTGGCAAGGTTTAATTCTCAATTTATTTATATGTTTTAGCATTAAATTTTTTTCTCTTTTCCTTTTTTTTCTTCTTTTGCTTTGTTTTCGGAGAAATTGGTAGTAGGACACTCATGCCCACAACCTTTATCCTCTAAGCATTCTTAGAAGTCCATAGTTTTTGTAGGGTGCACCGGAGTCCCATATTATATCCTCTACTGTGAGTGTAGTGTTGAAATCTTCTAGTACTATCCAAGCCCCATCCATTGACGTTTGGATATTTCTTAATACTTTCTGAATCTCCTTTCTCTCAGATATAGTATTGAAGTCGTAGATAAATGTCATGAAATATTTGAATTGTGATTCCTTGTCTTCTACATAGCAATGTACTACATGTGGTCCAGAATGCATGATCTGAACTCTTACCAAAGCTTGCTTCCAGCATATCTGAAGTTTGCCATTAGGCTTTTTTGATTAATATATAAAGCGGCAAAGCCTTATTTCTTTATAACTAAGGTTTTATCTGAAACTACATTATAAACTTCCTGATTTGCAAGTATTTAATATATTTAACACCAAAAGTCACTTACTACTCAAATTACAACATCACTTATTACCATAGATTTTTTTAGGTACATCACACTGTATCTAGACTCTGTGTGAACACGAGATGCTTCGTGTACCAAACTGCCCTTTATATACAGCTATTAATCTCTTGTCTCTTTAACACCACTAGCACCAAATGGGTGCAAAATCTGAAAATAGACTGGGTAATAATTAAGAATAGTGAACAAAATTTGCCCTATTAACTAAAGATGGGGATTTAGTATTATGCCTACATCACATGGTGCTTCATTATCCCTAAAAAGTATTGGTTTTATAGGTTAAGAAGATGTTCCAGGAAAGGTAGGTGTAATTGAAATTGTTATCTATTTGCAATTGGTTGTTACTTATCTGAAGTACGTAAACTAATAACCAAATGATGCTTTAGTGAATTGTATTACAAAAAAAATTCTAGCAGTAAAATATAGTCATTTGACACAGAGAAATTATGCAAAACTTGATGATCATTGCTCAACTTTGTTTTGCCTCCCTGTCTTTATTTCTTCCACAATTGTGTTTCTATTTGGAATTTGTCCTATTAACTAAATTTAATGTGTTTCTTTTTAAAAAAACATGAAATGTGTTTCTTTCCTATTCGAATGTCAATGAAACACTTGAATATCATTTTTTGGACTTCTTTAAATCATATCTTTGACGTAGTGGGCTAAATTGTGGTTCTAATTATTTATAAAACTTGTGTGTATTTGACAAGTTTCCATTCTAACGTAACTTAAAATATAGGTTCTCTTTTGTGTGTTCTTTATTGAGTTGATTAGTAAGAGTTGTTGCTGGTTTGTTTAGTTAAATTCTCAAAAAAAAAAATTATGTAGATGGAATTTGCACATCGTAAATGGATGTATAATAGAACTCATCCTAATCGTGCGGGGTTGTAGGAGCACTTGGATAGGCGTCGCGACTTTGGGTATTGTAGGAGAATAAAGGTTGAGGAGGTTAAGGGAGCTGTTCGTAGGATAAGCAGGGGAAAAGTGACCGGACCTGACGAGATCCCTGGGGAATTTTGGAATAATGCAAGTAAGGTAGGATTGGAGTAGCTAACTGCGCTATTTAATGTCATTTTCAGGACATCAAAGATGCCGGAAGAATAGAGGTGGAGTACAATCATTCCCGTGTACAAGAACAAGGGAGACATTCAAAGCTGCACCAACTATAGAGGTATCAAGCTGCTAAGTCACACTATGAAAGTGTGGGAAAGGGTGATAGAAATGAGAGTGAGGAGTAGTGTGTCTATTTCAAAGAACTAGTTTGGATTCATGCCGGAGCGCTCGAATACAGAAGCCATTCATATTTTAAGGAGATTGATGGAGCAGTATAGGGAGCAAAAAAGGGACTTACACATGATATTCATTGACCTAGAAAAGGCCTATGACAAAGTTCCAAGAGAGGTCCTATGGAGATGCTTGGAGGCAAAATGTATACCTGTGGCATATATTAGAGAGATTAAATACATGTATGATGGAGCTAAGACTAGGGTAAGGACGGTAGGAGGGGACTCAGAGCAATTTTCTGTTATGATGGGGTTGCACCAGGGATCAACTCTTAGCCCATTTCTATTCTCCCTGGTGATAGATCAATTGACAAGACAAATACAAGGTGAGGTGCCTTGGTGTATGTTGTTCGTGGATGACATAGTCTTGATTGACGAGACTCATAACGGAGTTAACGATAAGCTGGAGGGCTGGAGACAGACGTTAGAGTCTAAAGGATTTAAATTGAGTAGGACCAAGACAGAATACTTGGAGTGCAGTTTCAGTGGCCTGCCGCGTGAGGCTGATGGGGAAGTGAGGCTTGGTACCCAGGCCATTCAAAAGAAAAGAAGCTTCAAGTACATTGGGTCTATTATACAGAAAGATGGAGATATCGACGACGATATTTCACACCATATCAGTACAGGGTGGATGAAATGGAGGCTCACCTCCGGAGTGCTGGGTGACAAGAAAGTGCCACCAAAACTCAAAGGCAAGTTCTACAAAGTGGTGGTTAGACCGACTCTATTGTATGGGGTGGAGTGTTGGCCAATTAAGAAACTTCATGTTCAGAAGATGAAAGTCGCGGAAATGCGAATGCTGCGGTGGATGTATGGGCACACTAGGATGGATAGAATTAGGAATGAAGATATCTAAGACAAGGTGGGAGTAGCATCGGTGGAGGACAAGATGCGGAAAGCGAGACTGAGATGGTTTGGGCATGTGAAGAGGAGAGACACAGATGCTCCAGTGCGGAGGTGCGAGAGGTTGGCTATGGACGGTTTCAGGAAGGCCAAAGGGAGGCCGAAGAAGTATTGGGAAGAGGTGATTAGACATGATATGGCACAGTTGCAGCTCACCGAGGATATGATCTTAGATAGGAGGCTATGGAGGACTCACACTAAGATAGTGGGCTAGGTGGCCTATCTTTTCTCTATAGTAGTCGTAGTCGCGCTCATTTGTTTATTAACATATGATTTTTGCATGGAATTACTGCTTATATTAGCTGTCCCAATCTACTTTGGGTATCCTATTTTATCTATAGTAGTTAATGTTCCTTTATCCCCGATCTTTCCTATCCTGACTTTATCGCTCTCATTATTCATATTTTTATATTGTTTGCTATATGCCTGGCTCTACTGACCTATGTCTTGTTTTCCTTGTTTCTCCTCCCTTGTTCTTCTCTCTTAAGCCGAGGGTCTTTCGGAAATAGCTGCCCTACCTTTTAAGGTGGGGGTTAGGTCTGCGTACACTCTACCCTCTCCAGACCCCATATGGTGGGACTATACTGGGTTTGTTATTGTTGTTGTTGTTGTATAAGACTCTCTTTTTTATCATAGACATTACTTTCATGAACATTCATTAGGAGTCAAAACCTTTCAAGTCAATTGAAAACATTACACTAGGTGGGTTTTATTCAATTTATCTTTCAAATATGCTTTTCAAAAGGACCATGCATGAACTTTATCAATTCCAAACATACTTCAAATAACCCTTCATTCATTTCAAAGATCCATAATAGCTTGAAATGGAAAATTACTTAAAATTCTACAATTTATGCAATCGAATAGAAATATAAGCTTATTTGAACATAATATCAATAATTTGAACCATAATCTAGCAATTTGAGAAGAATTAAACAATACCTATTTGAAAATTCATAAACCCAAGATAGAAAATTAGGGCATTCATAGGTAGTAATCAATTTCATGCAATTTGAGTCAATAACCATAATTTTAATCATGCTTTATACTATTAAGAAGAAATTAGAAGTATCCATAAAAAATTAATACTTGAATTCAAAAGAATTAGTTGGAAAGGGTTTTGAGACTCAATGGGTGGAAGAACCAATAGATGAAGAAACTCGCATACCTTAGAGTAAAGCTTGAAGAAAACCTTGATGTTTGATCTTTAATTAGGAGACTTGAATACCTTGAGTTTGAGAGGAATTTTGTAGGGGATGATTTGGAAGAGAGGGGGTTGAAGTTTAGGGTTTTGTATAGGCAAAAGAGTGGGAAATGACCCCAAAATACGTCCAATTCCGTCTATAGATGTTCAGTAAATTGTCCAAGTTACCCTTACTTGAAACTGAAAATTTTCACTAAATTTTGAACAAACTAGAACAGATCCGCGATGTAGAGGTGTTCCTCCATAGTTTATTTTTTCTTGAAATTAAAATTTGAGCCAAGATTGACCAAGTCCTCGACACTTGGCACGCATCCTTCTGGTTAAAAGGACATAACTTTTTATTCTGAACTCCAATTAATGTAATCTTGCTGGAGTTGGAAAAAAGACTCAAAGAACTTTAATTTGATATGTAATGGGCCACCTAATTCATTATATACTAAGAGATATGTTATTTGAAGTTAACCCTTATACAGACTCATAAGAAAACTTAGCCAATAGAAATTCTTTAGACTCGGCTTAGTGTTAGAGATCCCTTTTGACCCTACACCACATCTAACACTCTTTATATACTTAGTAATTGATCCTAACTCATATATACAATTTGAACTCATCGAGTTCAGGAAAACAAATCCTCTAAAGCTATTTCCCCCCTATTTTACCTTATAATAGCACTTTCCAACCTTCAAAACATGCAGAACCTTACAGGTACACACATAGGCTCATGCAAGGTCTCACACAACACATCTAGACGAGTAGCATAATTGGAAGACACATATGAGTAGGTAGATCCTGGATCAGATAAAGCATATGCTGGCTAATGAGAGGTGGAGATCGTAACTGTGATAACGAAATTTGAAGCCTCCGCTTTTGGCCTTCTTATAAAAGCATACATATGACGTCCAAATCAATGACCCTTGCCGCCTTGTGCATCACCCCTAATCAACTGAAATGCAGCCTTGGGGCCTAAACCTGCTGGCCCTGCCTTTTTATCTGAAAGATCGACCCCTACGACACTCTCTAGAAAAGTGGCTAAACTGGCCACACTCATAACAACCCTTACCAGAACTGACCAACTGAGACAACTCAGTTGAACCTAATTTGCCACCAGGCCTGAATAACCTGAAGGTGCACCTTGAGAAGTCTAAACCATACCTAGAATCATCTCACCACTAGCACCCATAGTAGTACCACAATCTGTAAGCTGAAGAGCTGTATAAACCAGCCTATCAAGCTGAAATTGGTGTAGGTGACCTCTGCTCGAAAACCCTCTACCACGAGACTTAGACCCACTAAAACCACCCTGACGATGGGGCCTCCTATCACTACCTCCATCGGCCTCGCAATGAATCCTCTCAATGGTGCATGCATGATCAACTATCTAATGAAAAGAACAACCTAACTCCACCATCTGCTCTGTAGTCATCCAAAGTAGGAAAGAAAGTCCCCTGAAAAATATATGCTCCCTATCATGTTTTGTCGACATAAACATAAACGCATGTCTAGCCAAATCATGGAATTTGCCTCATAAGTTTGTGAAATCATCCCACAACCGCTCCCTCAAGTTGCAAGGTACATACTTCTCCAAGAAAGCTTTTTGCTTTGGAGAACTGAGCCTAAGTCATCGGAGGTCACCTGGATGACCTACATTGAGGATAGGACCTCTATCCCTACTTTGCCGACCCATCTAGCTGAAAAGCAGTGTAATCCACCCTGTGAGACTCCACTAACCCAAGTTTATGTAACCTCTCCTTGCCTGCATCACTTGTGAGCCTGAAGGACCCAATCTGATGAACTGGCCCATCATCTTCTTCTCCTCAGAAGTCATAACCGATCTAAGTGGCATAGGTGGAGCAAAAGTCGAGACTAGCTGAACTAGTAAATGAGGAACCGCAGCAGCTAGTTGTGCCCCTAATATTTGTACACCCAGAACCCCTACCTAGGATAAAATCTGAACCTCATCTCGAACTAGGGTCCCATTGAAGTACTAGGCAAAGCTCCTGCCTAGGACATACCCTCCATGAAGCTAAGGAAAAAAACTTCCAAAATAATAGGGAAAAAAGTTAATAATAACATCCAAAAAATAAGCAAAAAAGCTCCACAAAATAGGCAAAGAAATAGTCCAAACATCAGAAAAAGAAAAGGAAAAAAAAACTTGCCAAAAAATATAACAAAAAATAGACAGCTTTCTACTAACACTTGAATTCCTAAGTTTGTGACACTTCTAAATCAATTAACTTTATCCTTTTATAAAAAATATCTACAATTCTATGTTTAAAAATCCTAATATTTTATACTTCTAAATCACTTTAAACATTACATTATGTAATTATTTATTTGAAGGATGCAATTCATACAAATCTATTTAACTAATAATTTCCACACAATTTGTTTTAGGTTTATCAATAACATGTGTCTTGCTTTTCTAATTTGTCATTGTACTTTTATTTCGTTTGGTTCTTTCGTTCTTCATCCTTTGTAGTTTTATTTAGTTTTTGATTTATCTTATTTTTTTAGATGCAAAAGAGTCAAATTATTTTCAATTATAAAATTTTAATTTAGACAAGGTAACTCTTACGTATTTTATTATGTTTATTATGCAGGTAAGAATTCATTTATGTGTTGTCAGGTGTTATTTGGAGAGTCTCGAAAAGAATTTCACTTCTGTGTATCCATTGTTGTAGCTTGTGGGGTATGGTTCCTTTTAATATTTGCTAATTCATTATATGTAACAGCATTGATGTGAGTGATTGTCATTATTTTCTTGAATTTGTTTTAAGATTAAGACGTATGAATTTGAATGCCTACATATTAAGATGTGCATTAAGATTTAAAGATCTAAATCTGAATACACATTTGTATATTAGGATTGTGCATTAAGATCTACATACAAATTATATTTTAAGATTGTTCATTTACTAAACATCTGAATATATAAAATTTGTCTTTGTTTAAAAATATTAAATATAAAGTTCAAGTAAAATACTAAATTGATCGAATATTATATCAATAAAATAATTAAAATTTATATAACAATTGGTTGTGGTGACGACTAACGATGGTGATTGTGTAAATTGTGATTTAATCTATTTCTATTTTTTGTTTATTTAGTTGAAATTTTTGTTCAATAGTGGTTAAGCCCATAACATGTACTTGTGATCTCAGGATCTTATTTTCGCAAGGAAGAAAATAAAGTTGATTAGTTTTTGATATAATTGTCAAGACCCGAAATTTGGATGTGATGGCACTTATCCATTTTCATCGGACAAGTCAACCTAAACTCAACTAATGCGGAGATAAATGCGAAAAATAGTTTAAAATATGTAATTTAAAAGACAGAAGCGGAACTCTTAGTCAACTACAAAATCTCCCACGGAATGGCTGTCACATGTACAAGCCTCTAATATAAGGTACTGAAATAAATACAAGTCTCAATCTTTGTCTCTCGAATAGAAAAAAAGTAAAAGTAAAGAGGATCAGGAAAGATGGTCGGCATCAACATCTACCTCTCGAATCGCCTTTGAAGCCTCGGATGAAAGAAAAGAGAACTGGGTCACTGTTTGGGCTCGGAACCTAGACAAGTGTAGATAGCAAGGAGTGAGTACCACCAACATGATACCCAGCAAGCGAACAACTAAGACAAAATTAATCTAGTAGAAAGTACTCTTGTCATATCAACCAACCCCTCAGACTACAACCTGCATAGAAATCAGTCCAGTCTAATAATTCTAACGGCACAAGTACATATATCTCAACAACAGTACAACTCAAGTCTCTATTGAATCACAACAGCCAATAATATAGGTCAGGAAAATATCAGGGGTAAAAACAGCCCACAAATGGCAAAAGATGTATGATGCAATGTAATGCAATGCAATGTCACATACAGTGATACATGTCTGTTCTAATGATACACATCCGTTGACTAGTAGGCCGCAACTCATGGGGGCCACACAAAGGCCATGTATCGGCCGGAACTATTTTCCTTCGGCATAAATATCAATTGCCAGAACTATTTTCCTTCGGCATTATCATCTCTCGCCGGAATTATTTCCCTTCGACATCGCTGGAACCTTTTCCCTTCGTCATAATCCTCGAATCAATTTCATCTTAATATATCATAACCAATGTGAATAAGCAATGTTCATGTAATTCCCAATAATGGAATGATATTAACAACAAGTCATAACTTATGTCACAACAATCTATTTACGTATCCACATTTAGTCAAAGGCTTAATCATATCGAACACATCATTATAACTCATCAAATTTATCATTTATTACCCCATTTCTTCGTTATCAAGTTCAATCACATAATCAAATAGTCCAAAACCGCTTCCCATCACTCCCCAATACATAAGACATGCATACATGATCCTACAAGCTCAAACAAAGGTTTAAAAATTCACTATATACAATTCCAATAAGAACATAAGTCTAATGACACCCAAATCATAATTTTTAAAAATCGGACCGAGACCGACCAGGAAATCCTATTTCAAAAATGAATAGAAAATTCAAATTTTTTTACATGAAAATGACCCTTGAAGTATTTGGAAACTAATGTTGAAAACCAATTCGAATTTGGAGTTGAAATCAGTCCTCAAACACCATTTTAAGAAAATTACAAGTTCTTGGTGAAAAACCCCCAAATTGAAGTTCTAAAATCCTGAATTCGAAGTAAAAATCAAATTATAATTACTAAGTATTGAGAGATTGAAGTCAAATTCACGTACCCACACCAATATTCTCGAACAACCCCTTCAAAATTGCCTCTACCTTGCTTCTAGGGTTCCAAAATGGTGGAAATGGGATAAATTTTGACTTTTGGAAAATTTCACGTATGCCCAATCATTACACTTCGTGATTGCGACACCCCTCCTCTCGATCGCGAAGAGGAAAAATGGTCAACTCATTAATTGACCATCGCGATCGCAGCGAAGGGCACACGATTATGATGATTGATGGATCTAATACTTCGCAATCACGATTAGGCCTACGAAATCACGAAGAACAAAGGTTTCAAGCACCAGACAACAGTTAAAACACAACAACTCATTAATATCAAGTCACAGAATAGACCCTCGAAATTTGCTCAGAATCCCAAGTACACAAACCTTTTATGCTACCATACTAATTTTGACATTCCAGACTCAATGGAACCATCGGAATTCAAATTGAGATCTCTTTGTCCCAAAATTTGGAAACTCGCAACTAAACTAACTAAGACTTCCAAAATACCAAAAAGAGCTCAGGACCTCCAAAAATTCAACCAATGTCATTCCTAGACCTAAAATCATCCCCTTAATTCAACGAAGTCATCATAATTCAATTCAAGCATCGAAACTCCAAAATTGACCAAAGTCAAACTTTGACCTAAAATTCCTCAAATTTCCAACTCAAGACATCAAATCTTCGTTACAACTCCAAATCTGATTCTGTAAACTCTCCTAGACCAAATTCCACATTTTGGAGCTACTGGAATAGATGGAATTCCGTTTCAAGACTCATAGCTTTGGTTAGTCCCAAATACCACTTTTGAACAATTTAAGCTTTTGAAAATTCAAAACCTCCCAAGACTCAACATTTTCATAAAAATTCCCAAAATCAACACTCGATATCAATCAGAAACAACTCGGGGCAACTATAGGGAGGGGTAAAACGATTATTTTACAAAAATTTCCAAAAATGACCTTCAGGGTCATTAGAATTATATTGTTCTAGGGATGGAGTAGATAATTTACTTTATCATGAAATAAAATTGTATTTTCTTACAAGATACTAAAATTTCCATTTTGATGATTTTAAGAAAAAGGTGAAAGCATTTTTGAATATTATAAAATCTATTAGAGGGGGATATTTATCAACTAAATACCATATTTGTGAAAGAAGACCACAATTTTAGGTTGAGAAGTTTAAAGGAATGGCGTTTGAAACATCTTCGTAGTTATAGCCGGTAGGAATCTTTTTTTTAAAAGTAAGATTATTTTCATAAATGTTCTACAAACTTATTATTTTACTTGGGCAAATTGTCAAACGCATGTTTCTCCCTCTCCGACAACCTAAAATACGTTTCTCCTCAACTAATACGTTTTAAAAAAAATATCAACGTTATTTTGTTGGATTCACATTAATATTCTAGGATTTATAGCTTTCTTATCAGGAATTTTTAAGATTTTATTGATCCATTGTATATGCAAAGAAACTTCATAAACATGTTTTGTTGAATTAGGTAGTAACAATGTGATGAAGCCGTTAGAAAATTATTTGAAATCCTAACACTTAGACACACTTTTAAAAAGATTGATCAAATACGAATTAATTCTCAAAAGTGTTTGCTTTAAAAAAGTGAGGTATTTGGCTAAGTTTTTGGAAAAAAATAAGTGTTTTGGGGAGTAGTTGAAGTTGGTTTAGAAGTAAAAAAAGTAGATTTCCTCTACAATTTTTTTTTTACACTTTCTAAAATAAATCTATTTTAGAAGTTTGACCAAACAGTCTTTTAGAAACACTTAAAATTATTTTGGTTAAACACTAATTGTTAATACCATTTAAATAGATATGTATAACATTTATTTTAAAGTCAATTGCTATTTTTGTAAATAATTATATTTTTATCATATATAATTTTATTAATTGACGTGAAAAAAACTTACACTAAACTAGTTATATATTTAGATTGGAAACATAATCATGATTTTAATAGAAAATACAAACGTATTAATTATAATTCATATAGAGGTAGGAAGTGGACATGACTTTAAAACTCAATGATAAACCAAGACATTTTTTTCCCGGAACAATAGGAGGACATAGAATTGAAAGTACATTCAATTATTTTTTCTATTGTTACTGTCTAATAGAATTATTTTTAAAGTCACAAATATTAGAAAATAATTAAAACAGATTTTTAAAGACAAAATAGGTTGATTTGTATCTTGTACAAATGGATAGCAATAGAAAAATGACGTATTTATAAACTTGATGATATGGTATAAAAATATGTAGTTACACATCCTGCTTACAAGATTTTATACATATCAGCTAGAAATAGTTACGTCATTATGCTTTTCTGCTTTTTAGCAAAAATAGGGGTTAAGTTGACACTCTAGTTAGCGTTTCTAAATAAAACAAGTTAAACAAAATTGCCTATGATGTTCCTTTTGGGGATAATTTCTTAGACATTTCCTCACGTATAATTTAATTACACCAATATTTGTTGTGGTTTATAGTATTACTGTTATCTCCTTTTTTTTATTATTTTTTTGTAACAATTCCTTTAACTTAAATATTATTAATATAAAAAATATGTTTGTACTAAATTGCCCATCGAGTGACCAACCTAAATCCTCTGTTCTTGATCCCTAATTACTAGGGAGCCTTTATCAGCCGAGACCGATCCAATAAAGCATTACCTATGAGACTCCCGATTTACATGTATTATGTTTTTTCATGACACCAAGTTCCTTCAGAACCTTGTTCGCCATAGACATAGAGTTAAAAACTTCTACTGAATTTCTTGAACTCACCTGTTTGTTAACATTGGAACATTAGAACATGTTATTTTTATCCGTGAAAATTGCATATATGAGATTATTTATGTCATTTATCAGATTGGAGTTGGAAATATGAAAAGGTTGACAATCATATGTATCATATAAAAAATTAATTGCTTCTCAAGATTTTTTAAAAAATTTGGCTTTTGGCTGCAATCGTCCAATACATCATATGATCCTACGGTTTTAGATGGGTTAAAAACAGAGGTTTCTAGGTTAGTAGAAAAGGGCAAACTAGTCCAAATAAAATATTTTATATTAATAATAATTAATTTAAAAGAACCATTACCAAAAAAATTAAATAAGAAATCCATCTATTTTACCCGTGGTACCTCACTCAACCGCTGCAATTACACTTGAGTTTTTTTAAGAAGAAGAAAAGTAGAAAACTTAATAAATTCGTAGTTTAAAAATAAAAGGAACCCCCTCTATTTATAGTCAATAAAGAGTAGTATGAATGTGTGCTTATTGTGTCTTATTAGAAAAGTCACAACCCATCAATGTGAAAAAGGTGTTTGCTTTTAATATAATATAAATAAATAAATATAGAAGATATACTAAAATGAGTATTATTAGTCGGAGATATTATAGTATTTAAGCATTCAAGTTATAGAGTGTTTTTTATGAAGGTTATTATAGCAATTTAAGATTTAAATTACGGAGTTCATACTTTTAAAATAAATAGATATAAATAGGTAGATAGATATAGATGTAAGGAAGGGTAATTCAAAAAAGAAAGAAGAGTCTAATGCACATGAATCCAGATTTTCAACCGGTCTCCCCCACCCCACACCCCTTATAACATAAATCAAATATTGTCCAAATGAGGAGTTAAATAATTATTGTAAACAAAATAAAATATCCGGAAGGGAATATGAGAGGCAAAACAAGACAAGGAAGTAGAGTTTATTTCTTGGAATGATATAGAAGGGAGACAAGAAGATGAGAATAATTAAGAGAGAAAATAAAATAAAATAATGATTTTGGAGAAGAGGAATAAAAAGGGTGTGCCATAGAAAAGACAGGGAGCCTCCGACAAAGATTTTAGCAGTACGGACCAGACATCCCCATTCACTTACCTACACCATAATATACTCTCCAATTCTCACTCTCCCCCATAAATTTAATTCATTTCCAAGTCACACTCTTTCTGGATTTAAGGATTGTTTTGTTTGTTTCCTACATTAAAATTAGTTCCCTAGAGAATGTATTATATTCCATATCAAACAGAATGTTAAAACATGTTATTTTTATTATTCCACTTGCTTTGTACCTAATGACCTAATGTTGTTCCCTAAATTATGCAGATTATTAGTCATAAAAAGACTACAATGCCCATTTCCTAGCTCATCAATGAGCCATAATCAAGGCCAATGCTGACTTTGTTGCTATAAGAATGACAGGTAATTAGGGGAAAGTAACTTTTTCTTTTGTTAAAAATATATATGTACATGCATCTTGGTATTTGTGATCATTCATTCCCTTGTCTTGGCCAAGGTTTGGCATCTCAAAAATCTGGATTTTGACTACTTGAAAATTTGTGTTATTCTGGTTTCTTGGCCTCTTCATTGTTTTTTGACAACGGTTACAGCAAGCTGACAAAACAGCATGGCCAAGGTAATTTGGTGAGATGGAGCACATGCAATTTGAGATTAATTGTTTTATGCAAAGCATGACTCTTTGGCTAAAAACATTCCTTAACTATGAGACAAATTTAAGGTACATCCATGTGTTATAAAAGTGAACAAAAAACATTCCTTATTTATATCAAAAATTACAATATTCATCCTTCTGTTAGGTTCTTGGCAAAAACTAACGGCTATGACCTTTTTTCTTCCTCCCTCCTCCCACTCTATTCCTTGTACCTTTCCTCTTCAAGCTTGCAATCGGCGTGTGATGATTTTTATGCAGCAGTGATCAGTACAATAATCCGACGAGTGAATATGGGCTAAAATCCGTCTGGATTAAATAGCGAAGGTCAACAGACAACGAAAATGGAAACAGATCGGATGAAGAAAAACAATAGAGAATTTAGCGGAAGTAAAGGTTTCAGTGAAAATTCGTAGTATAAGAAACTTCATTTCTGTATAATCTTTCAACCTAACACTTTATGATATGAATGTTTCAACAATTGCATAAAAGAGATGATTTACTTGATCAATATACAATTTTTTTTCTTTTTAAATAAGTTTTCCATTGTATTTATTACTGTCAATTCTTTTATTTCAATGCTTCAATTGTAGCTTTGATTGTTTTGTTCATATCTATTAAGACTTATTCCTTGATATATTTTTTTCTTTTTTGGTTTAAGTGTGCATTTGGCAAATTGGATTTGAATCAATTGATTGGTAGATAACAAAACTAAGCAAGTTGTACGTAATATTTTATGTTATTTATTCAACTTTGAATTTTATCTTTTCTAGAATTCAAGTTGTCAGGCCAAACTGCTGACTTTTAGACCATAGCCGTTAGTTTTTGCCAAGAAACTAACAGAAAGATTAATATTGCAATTTTTGACATAGGTAAAGAATGTTTTTTGTTCACTTTTATAACACAAGAATGTACCTTAAGTTTGTTCCATAGTTAAGATATGTTTTTAGCCAAAAACTCATTTTTACTTATAACACGGAAGGATTTGGTTATAGTAATTACTGCCCCTAACGTCATGATTAGGTGTCTATTAAATGATACTTCCTCATATTACTCATTCTCCCATTCTAAAAAATTGAATTTCTTACAAATTATTGACGTTTAGAAAAACAAAATATCATTTAATATGTACTCACTCATACAAATTTATGTGGTACACACTTTTTTTATATTTAAAATAGTTTAGCTAGCATTTTCATTTTAATTTCTATTCTCTTTATTTTAATTTATTTATCTTATTCTTCTTAATAGTTTGTTTCAAAAAGAATATTTATTTCGATTTTTTGATAACTATTTAATTTCAACTTTTCACGTGCTATATTTAAAACCATATAATAAGAGACATTTTGGTACTGTTCTGATATCTTTAGATTATGATTCAAAAGCATTCTTTCCTTTCTTATAATTCATGTCAACTCAAAACCACACAAACAAATTGAAGCGAAGAAAATATTAATTAACTGATTTATTGTCAAACAAATGTTTAATATTTGTTTTAGACCACAAATTTTAAAAAGTACATTCTAAAAAATTAAATTTTATTTCAAATCAAATTGTGCCACATAAATTGAAATGAAGATCGAGTATTAGTCTTTTCAAAACTATTTTTAATGTTTTAATTATATAAGTATTAATCAAATTATTCAAGTTCATGTAAAAAAATAGTTTACACAAGTACTCCTATAATTAAGGATATCTTTAATGTTTTAATTATATATTTTAACTTGGACTCTAAAGCTAGCTCTTATTCCTCCTTCTTATTCCTTAGAAATATTGGATCTCCTCCTTAATTCTTTTTACATAACATAACTGTTTTTGATTTGATAAATTGATCCCCCTTTGACGAGTGACTAACCCAATTATAGAGCTAAATGTACTCCATCACTTTAATAGACATATAATTAATTTGGACAGAGGAGTAATAATCACATCCCAGAAATTAGTTACACTTTAGGTAGTATTTTTTTTTTTTATATTATACGCTGATGCAGTAATATATGGCGAGAGAGGTCTTTAAGGATTCTTTCGGTGGGGTGGGACCTCCGGAAGTTAGTTGTTACATTCAATTATGATAAATAATTTCTTTTATCCATTTATGTCAAGAAGCGTAAGATTATTTTGGAGAAATTTTCCTTATGACGTTTTCCTAATAATTAAAAGAATGTTATGGTACATGGTGAAAAGAAAATAAATTAGACATACAAAAGGTTTAGATGAATGGAAGATTTTGTGACATTGATATTTTATTTAAAAAAATTCATGAACCTTAATTTCTTTTGAGACCAACTTGACCAAGTATGGAAAAGACAGTACTGATCAGTTTTTTTTTTCCTAAAATAATATTATTACATTAAGAGTGCACGGAAATGGAAAATGGAAAATGGAAAATGGGGGAGTGAATTACAAGACGGGAAATTAAATACCCACCAACAACTGAGTACTAATCTGTTGATTCTTCGCTAATACTTCATGAAAGGTAATTTCCCATGAATATCAATTGGATCCTCTTAGTTATGTACTTATTCAAGACATTTTGATCACAATAAAATGCAAGGAAACTTAAATAAAAGAAATTGGATTATTTTTAGAAGGAAACACCAATTATAATTTATCAAATCAAAATCCAGATGCAGTTAGCATTTTAGGAGAAATAAATATGAATAACATACTGAAACTATGAGATTCTACTAGCTATATATGATAATATTTTGGTAGTATACGTTATGTAGTACTGCTGCTACTATAGAAAATGTGAGACTCAGTGGGTTACTACATCTACATAAAGTTTTCGTTTACTTACAATTTACAAATCACTTAGAAGTCAATATAATAAATAATGACTGAAGAAAGAATAGAATATATGAATAATGTTCTGTAATTTCTTTATCATTTCAGTTACTTAATCACGAGAAAATAGCAAATATATGTATTAGTAGAGCAAACGAGGAGATGCTGAATAGATTAAATAGTTAGAATAATTTTAAAAAGTTACTTATCTAGCTCATATGTAATGCTATGTTCTTTATAGTTTGTTAAAAAAAACAGATACATTTATTAAAAAATTCATGAATTTTATATCTTTATGATTTATTTTAGATTATATGTTTAAGTGTTGTTTTCTTCTTAAATTTCATATTTAACTAGATACTGTAAGATCACGGGACCTCTCGATCTAATTACTATAGTCTATAGCCCCAAAACATCACATACATTGAGATTTAGGAAGCATGTTATTCAACCCGTTTGAATTGTTAATCCAACTGGGTAAAAGAAGATTCCCAGAATTTAACCTCCTCCATATATATAATTGTAAAGACTTCTAGCCTATTTGGCTAAATATAGGGAAACAAAAAATGCTTATTTATTTCTTTCTTAAAAAAGTTTTTTTTTTTTTAAAAGTAAGTTGATGCGTGTGGCCAATTTTTTGGGAAAAAATAATTGTTTGGAAGTAGCAGTAGAAATTGTTTTTCTTGATGATAAAAAAAAAAGTTTTTCCCTCTAGAATCACTTTTGGAACATTATCCAAAAACAAATTAGTTCTCTAATATTGGACAAACTATTTTTTGAATTAATTATTCAAACACAAATTGTTATTCTTCAAAGTTATTTTTTCGAAAAGCACTTATGATAAAAACACATTTCAAAATAAGCAGATGTTGAAAGCCTATTTATATATAATGACATTGAATACTTTTTTACATTATAAATATAATTTAAATATCTTAGTAACAAGTTTTATTTTCATTATTTTTCATGTTATGTTTATTACTTTATTATAACAATTACATATAATCATGCGTATATTATGAAACTCATAATTGTATGTTAAGTGTAGGAGTTGAAGAAGCAAACGTTGTAAAAAGGTTGACATTATGGTGCACTAGCATCCATAATAGTAGAACTCAAAGCTTTTTTCTAACTTGATGAGAATTGCAATCACCTTTTGATAAAGCAAAAGCAAGAGAAAAGTAAAGAAGGAAAGGGAAAAAACATAAAGGAGGAGGAAAAAAATAAATAAAGGTAAGGTAATAGGATTAATAAAGAAAAAGGAGGGATAGAAAGACAAAGGTTCTCAAAACCCCATGATTCAAAATTCTCTTTCTCTTTCTTTTTCTTTTTCTCTCTCTCCTCCTCCAAGTATAGCTAGTGTGTTCCTTTTCTTTCCTCTACTTAATCAAGAGTAGTAAAGAACTCTCAAAGTTTCTCCAAAACAAAAAAAAACCAAGACTTGAGGAAAAGTAGTATTGGAAAGAAGAAGATATATATCGAGTAAATAAGAAAGAGAAATTTAGTTAGTTGTAAGAGTTTTAATTAGGAGAGAAAATGAATAGAGTTCATGTTATGGAGAAATCACCAGTACAACAAATAATTGGTGGAAGCCCTAACTGGTGGAACATGATGAATAATATGAGGCCTCCCATATCATCATCTCAGCAATCTGTTGCTACTTCTCATCATGTTTTGCCTCCTAATAATCTTTTTCCTCATTTCTCTTCATCTACTGCAGCTACTTCATGGAATGACAACCAAGATCAGCTACCTGAATCATGGAGCCAATTACTTCTGTAAATCTCCTTCTCTCAAAGGATTTGATTTTAGTTTCATGCAGCAACATTTTTTGAACCTCATCTTCATTTTCATTCCACTAGAGATTAATTACTATGCAAGCAAATTGAAGACTTCGCTTGTTTGAAACTGATTTTGATTCTTTGTTAAGTAAAAGTACTCTTGCTTTTAATTAGTACGTACGTTGTCTTTGATCTTTTGTCTTATTATGTTTATGAATAGAGGTGGCTTGGTAGGAGAAGAAGACAAGTCAGTACATATGCAGGTGAAGAAATTGGAGAACAATTGGGATGAACAGACGTTCCTTAACCAGCCTCATTCTGTTATAGACGTTAATCAAAAAGATGTTGCAAATAGCTACACATATGAACATGGAAATAATGTGGACTTCCATCAGCAGACTGCTAAACCAACTTGGTCAGTTCAGATGATACCAGTCTCCTCTCCCAAGTCTTGTGTTACAACTTTGAGCTGCAACATGCTCGATTTTTCTAAGAAAAACTCAGATGCAAGGCACCCACCTCCAGATCATTCATCTGAGGTATGAAAGAGACAGCCCCGAAAAAACATACATTAAATAATGGAAAATCCCCTTTCTATACCATAATTAACTGCAATACTTATAGGTTCTTCGTTAATCTTAAGCTATAATTTTGATCTTTTTTTCCAACTCATAAAATGCAATAATTGGTTTTTTTTTCTTACCTTCGGGAGATATAATAGGATTTTAGTTTGGGGTGATTGGAGATTAGGAATGACGAATTGTTTTCTTGTGTACGTTTGCCTTTTTAATTGCAAAGTGCAACAGCAGAGTAGCTACAAGTGGGACACCTAATAAGAAGGCTAGGGTTCAACCATCTTCAACTCAGTCCACTTTCAAGGTAAATAATACTCAAGTATAATCAGACTATTCCTTCAGGCAAATTTCCCCTTTCTTTGTCACCTGTTAGCTAATCCATCTCTTTCTCATTTTTGTCATAACGCACTTGTCTTTCTTGATTGTCTTGACCTTCAAAAATGGTGATCCTTTTTCCCCATACAATTATCTCACAAAAGACACATAAACATGTCATTTATGTAAATTTTTGTGGTTTGTAAACAGGTGAGAAAGGAAAAATTGGGGGACAGAATAACAGCCCTTCACCAACTTGTTTCCCCATTTGGGAAGGTAAGCTTTAGCCAATTAATTAACACGACTAATTACCTTTTAAGTGTGGAATTATCACACAATAATATGTAATTTCAGCTTTAAAAGGAATCCCATAGAAAAAACTTCTTTATACTCCTATAAAGCTGTCTTCATCTTTCTCCATATATACTTTAGGGTTTTCACTTTGCAGTTTCTTTACACATTAAAGACAGTACATCAAAAAAAAATTTAAAACTTAAGGGTGTTTTAATATGGAGGAATTTTCTTATTTTGATTTATTTTTTTAAAGAAAACAAGTTCCCTCTGACGATCCCACCTCTTGTCCCACTTCCCACCACATCCACCTCCATATTATACATAGAATATTTTTGATAATAATACTTTTTATTTATCTATAAAACATTAAAAAAAAGTAGTATAAAACGCACTTATTTTTCAGAAAAACATTTCTAATTTCATGAAAAAGAAAACACTCTATATATCTTCTCATTTAATTAGTATATATTTTTGCAGACTGACACAGCTTCTGTCCTGTTAGAAGCTATTGGGTACGTCAGATTCCTCCAGAGCCAAATTGAGGTGACGTTTCTTCTCTCTTTCATTTTCCCAAACTACCATGAAACACATTAGTGGAATATAAGGTTATTTTTAAGTCTTGAGAGCTTCTTTTAGTTTGTAAAAAATATAATTCCAATTCCCTTTACTTCAACACCCTCGAAAATTGCAGGCCCTTAGCTTGCCGTACCTAGGAAGTGGATCAGGAAATATGAGGCAGCAACAATCTGTAAGATTCTCAACTTCCCCATTTTTTTAACTTACCAAAGCTCAGAATTGAACCTGCCTTTTCCTTAGCTTTCTACTCCGTCGACCGCACTGTATGGGGTCCACGTGTCAGCTTATAATTGTATGTAAATTTGACTAACCGTTGATGTCCTAAGCTTTACTTTTTCTCCTAAACTAACATTTGAACTACATTATTTCTAGCTGGGTGTACTATATATGTACACATTCTTTCAAGAAGGAAAAAAAACGTACACATGTGACATATATAATAAAAATATTTTCTAATAAATTGTTAATTACCGCAAGTTATTGTATTTTTTAAAGTATATAATTTCTAAATATGTAGTAATGTGATTTAGATTGACTTGACACATAATTTAATAATTTTTTGAAATTTGTGTTCATAAGTTATAAATTTAAATCATTTAATTAAAGGCAACATGCACATTTTATAATTAAATTGTCACTAAATAGAAAAAAGTATTATTCCTTTAAATTGTCACTAAATAGAAAAACGTGTCATTCCATTTGAAATGATCAAAAAAAAGTGAGTCATATAAATTAAAATAAAAAAAATAAGTTTTACTTTAAAAAATTGAATACTCTATACACAAATTCAAATCACATAGTTTAATTATTATTGATTTTCAAAACACAGTTTAATTATTTGGATGAAGGCGGTGTCAGATAACATTCCTTGCGTAGTAGAAGATGTCTCCGTCGGTAATCCGATAGGTGGGGCAGGGGTGGGCGGACCACTGTTATGCATATGATATCTGTGGTCTAGAGAGCTGTGACATATATATGAGGCATACGACATGTGAAATTGCATTAATATGTCATAGCATTTATTGATTAATGATTATTATGTACTGTATTATTCGCTTTACAGGTTCATGAGAGGAATAGTTTATTTCCTGAAGACCCTGGTCAGGTATTCTTTAGTGGATTCCTTTAATTGAGCAACGTTTAGGAAATGCCTATTTATTGTCCCTTTAATTTATATCACGAAACCGTGTTTGCAACTTTAACAATCTTAGAACATATTTGGATAGATTTATTTTAAATAACTTATAAGTTGAAAAATTATTTATAAGTTAAAAAAAAATGTAGGTGGAGGCTAACTTATTTTTTTTGACTTATAAGCACTTTTCAACTTATAAACTGCTTAAAATAAGTCTTTTCAAACAAACATAATGATTTATTGAGGCTTATTTTAAGCACAAAATGACTTTAAGTTGACCAATCAAACATTCAAAAAATGTGAAAACAGCTTGTAAGTAACTTATAAGCCAATTCAAACGGCCTTAGTCTCAGTGGCAGTTAAAATCTGCTGTTTCCTTCAAAAATTATGAGAAAATAAATATTGTGTTAACTATTTTCCATTTAATGTGGATTATTGCAGCTATCCAATGACAACTGCCTGAAAAGGAAGGCAAACAGTGAGAAGGTAGTTGTTTTATGTGTTTGAATTGTTTATTCTTACAGACCAATAATAATTGTACTATATTGTTTCAATATAGAGATTATTCGTTTTTTCAATTTTTTGTAAAGGACAGTCTCTAATTCTTCTCTTTGAATGATCTAAAGGAGTATCAAGAAGAACCCAAAAAGGATCTGAGGAGTAGAGGGTTATGTCTAGTTCCACTATCATGTACACTGCAAGTTGGGAGTGACAATGGAGCAGATTACTGGGCTCCGGCATTCGGAGGAGGTTTCCGGTGAATGGAAGAAATAAAAATTTGGCACATTTAAGAAGATACAAAAACCAAGTCGCACCAAATTAAGTGCTAGCTATAACATCATGATCGCTCAATCTGCTAAAAGTCTAAGGTTGATTGCTTATGATGCTATACATTTTCTGCTGAATTAATGCAACGATGTGATGTAATATTATATAGTCAAGCTTTCAATTTGGCCTTAGAACTCATTAACTATGGTCTAGTTTTTCCTCTTTCATCGTCAAGTATTCGTACAATGATCATTTCATGACTTCATGTATATGTCATTCCTCTACGATAAGCATTCATTTTTATGCTGCTATTAAGCTGCATATTTTCTCCTACTCCCTCTCATCATTTGGTGAAATTAATATTTAATTCGCCGTCGTCTACTAATGAGGTATGGAAAGAATTAAATAGGAAGGTGAGTAGTGATGGATATATGATTTTTACTGAGAGAGTTCGGTAATGGCTGAGATCTTAACTTGAAACTTTCTAATAAATTTTGAACCTTTAAACTGCTGATTCAACGTCTATCCTTGTGTTCAAGGGATTCACAATCAATACATGAGGTATCGTGAACTTATCTTTTTTTTTTTTATATATGAGTCATCACTTAGATTGTGAGCCTTGATATAGGAATTAGGCTTCTACTGTTAGACCCTCAGTTTGATGGTTCGAGTAGCTCGGGCATGTCTAGGGATTTACATGATGAACCTAGTCAAGGCCCAATGCATTCAGTCAAGATTAAGTTTAATTGACAAGACTTTGGCAATGCCGTAGCTACGACATGCAAGGCAAGACGTGGCTAAGACATGACAAGGGCTAGGCAAGCTAAGGCAAGGAAAGACTATGATCGTGCAAGATCGTGGCTAAATAAGTCCGTGGGCTATGTGCTGGACGAAGGGGCTAAGGTTGAGGAGACTAGACCATAATGGCAAGTTGTGCGAGGCAGGACCTGGGCACAGTGCAGGCACGTGGGCAGGCGCGAGTTTGGGTTGCCAAAGACTGATTTTGGCGCAGAATTGAAGGTTGCCCCCGCATGTGCCTCACACATGCGTGGGCAGTTGGATAGTTTATAGCTGTTTGGCCTTTGTCAGCATTGTAGATAGACTTGTTTAATTCGAATTTTGAATTGGCCTATCAGTTGGGGATGTCAACTGACTTTGCAGGCACATGACTGGGTGTTGTGGCCTATTTATTTGCTCAAGCAGACCGGTCACAGGCAGAGAGTCATTGGGCCAAATTTTTGTAATGCTGATTTTATGTGCTTCTTTGTGGCACGAGTTTAATACAAAGTTGGGACTTGTTCCTGTACATGCTTATGTGTTTCTAAATTCGTAGGCATTGTGTAAGTGTTATACCCCATACTTTTATACTTCGGAACATTTTCTTAAGCTTCTTAAAAGTTGCCACGTGATCCAAATTATCTATAACGTTATCAAATGACTCTAAAGAAGGAAGGATGTGATGCCCCATAATAGTGAAGGTTGAAAATAAAGTTATAAGGATTTGAAAGGAGTTGGAGGCCAAATAACAAGTCATGGAACTCGACTTACTTGCGTAAGCCACCAACTTGGATGTCCTACGTAATTAAGCTACTTGAGTACACGTCGAGCTTAAGTAGTAAAAAATATATAGGCTCTTAAAGTGAGACGAGATTACGAACCCACAAAAAAGAAGCAAGTAGGTGACAAGTAGATGATGCACCTACTTGGACCAAGTAGGTGACCCGCCTACTTGGACCAAGTAGGTGACCCACCTACTTGGGGTGGACCCCACACTTCCACATGGCAGCCAAGGATTGGGTGCATAGCTTGAGGTGGCGCCCTAGGGGCTGGACACGTGTCACCCCTAGGGGCTGCCATTTTTCACCTCCAAAAGTGGGATATATATGCTGAAATTATGACTGAGGAAGTCATTTTTCAACTCTTACACTTAAGGAAAATTGGAGAAAACCTAAGAAAAAAGAGAGAGTAGCTACGACAGCCCTAGGATTAAGGTAAGCCCTCCGATTTTTCTCCATGAATCAATTATCTAAGGTGTTCTTCGGTTAAATAATGGTGTTTCATAACATAAATTAAGGTTTGGGGCAGCACGGAGAATTAACGGGAAGTTCATCAACTTTCGGCAAGTTTCGGAGGCCCGTTTGTTAAGGTATGGTGTGATTCTCTTTTCCCATATTTTAGTAAGGGTTTGGACATGTTATGAATATATAAATATGGATTGGAAACATGAAAATATGCACTTACAATTGAAGAACGTTGCAGGTATGTAGGGGCTGTTTTGACAATATTCTAATGAGTTAAAGTTTGGCTAGTGTCGTTGTTATTGTGGTGTTGTATTGGGAGTTGTTTTTAGTATAGCAGGTCTGGAAACATGTCTAGATATGGGTATAAGTGCTGCTGGTTGCAGCCACATGACACCCCATTTTATGTGGTTTAGATTTTATGAAATAAAGATTGAAAACTTTATTTTGATATCGTGATTTTGGGCGAGTCGTTGGGAACTTGTATTGTGTAATATTGTAGTGATTTGGTTGTACATAGATGCTGGTTGTTGTTGGTAATATGGCTGCTAAGGTTAGAGGTTAAATCGTAAATTTAGATAGGGAAAGTTATAGAGGAAATGCTATCCGATTTCCGTTAACTTCGGAACTAGTAAATAGACTAGTCAATAAGGACAAGCAAGGAAATGGTTCCTATAAATACGTGAATATTAATGTAGGAACTAAAAAGTTGAAGGTCATTAATATTGGTATTACTTTCATGATTAATAGGTTAAGGAGGTAACGAGGCGAGCTGGATTACAGTTAATCCATAAGAGGTATGTGAAGCTACCCTTTCTTCTCTTTTGGCATGTCTTAGATGTAAGTATTATGTATGTGAAATTGGGAGCTATTCCATTCTTAAAGCTATGAGTATGAGTTAGGACTCTTATTTACTTCCTACTGATTAGAACTCTTGTAATAAGTTGAGTCATTACCTTCCAAGTCTTCCATGTGATGAAAAGTAGTACATGTAAAACTTGTCTTTTCCTACTTCTAGAAAGACTGGACTATAAGTAATATAGGACATGGATCTGAAGGTGACTCTATTTATAAGTTCTGGGTATAACTCGTGACTTGTAGTCACTTCTGAATATTAAAGGTTTGAAAGTAGTTAAGCTACTATTCTTGAGCCTTCTATATAATGAATAGTAAGTGAAGATACCAGCTCCTCTTTCTAAAGGCTCTACTGTGATAAATGTTTCTGATTGCATAAGTTGTGTCTCTGATTGCATGAGTTATGTTTCTGATTGCATAAGTTGTGTCTTTGGTTACATGAGCTATGTGGCATTGTCTTGATATGTTTGTGATTCCTGAGGCCCCAATTGATGTAATCCCTAATGACATCTAAAGGGTACTTCGGATAATTACTTTCTTGGTCTTCAGGTGATGGTTCACTTGAATGTTTCATTGAGTCTCAGAGGGTGACTTAGTTGCATATGGTTTCTCACTACTCTACTCGTGTATGCTGTAACCCTTCTTTCTTCGCATCCTATGATGGGCCAGATATTATATCGGGCGCAGCTTTACTACTTCTTTCACCGAGTCCTGGGTTGTATACGTATGATTCCATATATGAGGAGACGATTCTATACGTGAGGCGCGGTATATGTTATGACAATATAATTATTTCCCGATTTTTGGGCCAACTATACTATGATAGTATGTGTTGTAATATGATGGTATGTGTATGATGGTATGTGTGGTGAAATAAGGAATAAATACCGAGTCCCTCACTAGAGGGTCGGGATACATATGTATATGATGCTGGTGCGCTATAGATGTACACCACTCACTTCACCGAGTCCCTCACTAAAGGGCCGGATACTTTATGTAGGCATGGATATGAAAATATAGTGATACATTTGTGATCCCAAGCGCCATAATGGACCATATATAATATGATGACATATATGATAAGATTATACCGTATACGAGGATATGATGCCATATACAATGATATGATAAAGTAATATACATGATGAAAAGAGATGACAACATAATGATATGATGATATGTTGATATGATAAAACGATTATGACACCGAGTTCACTAAAGGGCCGCTACAGTATATGATAATGTATATGACTACATGTTCTAAGATCCGGGCACAGTGATTGCTAACTGTCATATTTGGTCCCTGCATCCCTAATTCAACTGTAACTTCATTATAAGATTTTATGCTTACATACTTAGTACATATATCGTACTGACCCCCTTTCTATGGGGGACTGTATTTCATTCCAGCAGGTATAGACACATGACTCAAGGATCCGCCAGCATAGGGTTTCACCCAGCGAGTTTGAGAAGAGCTCCATTATATCGGAGCTCAGCTTTTGGTACTGAACCTTGATATATATATTTACTTGTTCAGGGGTACGGTGGGGGCCCTGTCCCTCCATATGTCATCGTTATTATTCTCAAAGGTCTATAGACATACGTGTGGGTTGTATATACGTGTGTGTGAGTTATGTATCTATGTATGTTATTCAGTTGTGCTAATATATGAGTATACGACAGGTCTAGGGTATACGCGAGTATTCGACTTGGGCACCCATCATGGCCTATAGGGTTGGGTCATAACAGTAAGTGTGAAATAAAATTGAGGGAAAAGAAAGAAAGGTTGAGTCTAAGAGTTAGACTACCAAAGTGGGTTAGAACATCTTGACTTAACCCCCTTACAACTGGTATTAGAGCAAAGGGTTTCGATACTAACAATGGCTGGCGGAAATAGTTACAATGACGTATAAAAAATGTTGCATGATTGGAGGCCATTCTTGGCATGACAGCAAGTGATAAAGGCAGGTTGATGTTCTGACTCAAATTTAAGACATCAATGTAGTGATGCAGACTTATCGTGGGAATGTTGATGGTTAGTTAGCCGAGTTGTAGGCTTTTCATGAGTCGGTGTGTACACAAATTGATGGCCTTAAGAAGGAAAACGAAGATCTAAAGGCGGAGGTGACTATCCATCGTCTCTGTTGCAAATATGCCTAGAGGGGGCAAAGAACATGCCAAGATCAAAGTTCCAGAATCTAAGTTGGTTGATGGTGTCCGTGGATCCAAAGAATTAGAAAATTTCTTATGGAATCTGGAGCATTACTTTGCTAGTGTTCATGTCTCTGCAAATGACAAGTTGACTATTATAGTCTGTTATTTTTGTGGTGATGCCATTCTCTGGTAGCGGACAAAGAATGATGATGATGAGAGTGAGGGCACTTGAGATTTTTCCCAAATTGTTAACTAATGAATCTAGACGTTTTAAAGACCTAATTCAGCTCTATAAATTAACCTAAACCTCTAATTTTATTCATTCTTCTACAATTCACCTACTTAAATATTTCTCTCTCTACAAAAGACTCTCAAGGGCTCCAATGAAGACTTCAAGTAAATTAACTCAAGCTCTTCATCAAAACTCTCAAGTTCTTCCAAATTATTTGGTGTTCTCACTTAAGGTATGTGGGTATTGATTTATGGATTTTTTCATCCATGAAGCCCAATCGATTTTTTAAGGTTTTCTATCAAATTAAGGAATGGTATTTTATGATCCCTATTCCTATTGCATGAATTATGATTCAAAGTATGATAATGAGTAAATTAATGGCTATTGCATTACATTGAAGAGTTTTTTCATGAATTCTCCTATTTTGATCTCTAGGGTTCATGATGTAAATTATGAGTATTTTGAATTATACTTCCAAAGGATATTATCTATATGAATTATGTATGGGCTGATATAAAATTTATGATCATGCATGTTTTCAAGTCAATTACATGATTTTCAAAGTCAATTGATTATGCAATTGAGTTCTACTCTAAATTCAAGGTATGAATTTCATGCAAGTTATGAAGTAAGGTGATTTAGGGCCCTATGTGGTGACCTAAGGCCTAAGAGGTGACTTAGGGCCCTATGTAGTGACCTAAGGCCTAATGATACGAATTATGCAAATATAATTATAATGATGAAGGGTCAATTCTCACATTATAAGTATGTTATGAAGATGACTACTCTATGATTTCAAACCTATGATTATGACTATGATATATGTAACTATGATTTCTATGCTATGCATGTATTCTGTGGAATTTGACTTAGCACCGATTGAACTTGAGGCAGAGGCCCTACCAAAAGCCTTAGTAGTAACCTCATGTCCCATAAACTATGTGCCACCGTAGGTTGCCTACATGGCCTAGCTATTGGATCTACATATAGCATATGTATGACCCACCTAGAGGGGTATAGTCTACCTTGGCAAGTAGATTTCCCTTTTTCTTCATTGTATGGAGAGACAACGGAATTCCATGTTGTAGCTCACATAGTCTTATTGTCGGTTATGGTTTCTATCCCAAATATGTATGATCTTTTATGTATCCTATGATTTTAAATTATACTTTTTTTAATGCTTTGGTCAATATGATTTTCTCATGACTTTACTTACCTCATCTTATCATGTGATTTACTTGACTATTGCATTCCATGATTTACGTTGCATGTCACTCCCTCATATTTAGTATATTCTAACATACTAATACATACTTTTTGCCTACATTGTCTCATAATGTAGGGGTTGAGGTTGAAGATCATACTCATCTACGTGGCTAGTTAAGCTTTTCTATCCATCGCTGTTTATGGTGAGTCCTTATTTATCGGGGAATATTTATTGAGTTAGTTATTATTTTCAAAGACTTTTGCTATGTTTCATATTGAGGGTGAGTTAGGGATATGTCTTAGCCCCCGCCCATATTCATGAGTAGAGGTTTGTTTTGACAAGACCAAGCTCTAGATGTTTTTTTTCAAGTTCTTCCTATTCATGGCCTTCATGAGTTTGTTTGCATCAATATATATTCTACCTGAACAAAGGAATATCCAGGTGAGTAATTGAGGACCACGTCCTATATTTCCATAAGTGTGAATCTATTCAATTTGACTAAAAATGAGCACACAAACCCATACTAAATATGATATCCGATCGACTCAAAGTCAGATACGATCAAGGAACCTATCATTTTCCAATAACTCCATTGGATAATGAGGACCAAGTTCACGTGTCGAAGTTCCTCCTAAAGGTGTATTGTAATCTAAGTATCTTGATTGTTCTGATTTTCCTCCTATCTCAAAGACTATGGGTTAATTCTAGTATCTCTTATCACAGGTGTATTATTGGTTTTCAAAGGTCGATCAGGTTCATCTATGGTACTTTCTTAATTTGCATCATCATAGGTGTTTGATATCAAGTCAATTTCTTCAGAATCAACCATTTTATTTTACTTGAATGATGGCTTCACATTTTTCCATTTTGCATACGCACTACGCACAATAGCTTCACTGATTTTGATTTTGGGCATCCCATGAACCAGGTCCTTCATGACCAATTTATTTAAATGAGAGACATTAGCATGACCCATTCTCTTATGCCTAAGTAGAGAAATATCATTAATGATGCTGAGGAAAGTAAGATTCTCTTGTTGAAGAGATATGTTGTCCACATTGTACATATTTTTGTGCCTTTTTCCTTTCAGAACTAGGTTCCCGGAAGTAGAATTTGGCACTCGACATTCAACTGATGTGAATAATACATTATTTTATTTGTCACACATTTGAAAGATGCTCAATAATTTATGCTTCAATTTTTGAACATGATACACATTTTTTATGGCATGGGATTGTGACTTGTCAAATTTGTCAATTTCGACTATTTTACCTTTGTTATCATTTTCAAGTATATCACTACCTCATTGTTAGCAACCTGTTGATTGTAGTTAAATTTTGCTTAAGTGAGCCTTATGTCACAAAAGCGACATCTTCAGTCTACACTATTTTATCTTCTCACTTTTTCCTCAATTCTTGTGTTTTCCATCAAAACTCCTTGTAAGCCACAAAAACCTAAAAAAAGCACAATTTAAAAGATAATTAGCCTTAATCATTAGATTAACAACACAAAGGCATAAGAAAAGAGGTCTAAATGAGTGAAAATCACCCACTCATCAGCAACTCATAGCCTTTCTAGGTATCAAAATAGCCCCGTAGGCAGAACATAGCCTTTTTAGGCATCAATATAGCCCCGTAGGCAGAACATAGACCTTTTAAGCATCAATATAGCCCCATAGGTAGAACATATCCCTTTTGGGCATTTATATAGCCCCGTAGGTAGAACATAGCCCTTTTAGGCATCAATACATTCCCAAGAAAAACAATAATAATTCAATAGGCAAAAAACAAGCAATTTAGCTATAAGCAACCTATACGAATAACCGTTAAGTCATTCCCCACATAGGTCCACTACTAACTAAATTAGTATCCCGACAAGGGAGGATTATATTCACTTGAGTAGCCAACAACCAACAATCATGGATGCAAGTATAACAACGATAACAAAAACCTTCTTGTATTGTTCCTAAGCTTTAAGGAAACATGGTGAAAGAAGAAAATAGTCTTAAACATATATTTCAACTGAAGCCTAAAAGGTGTCTGTATGAAACTCGACCAACCTATCATACCACAACAACTGCTAGAATTAATAAAGTTGCGAGAATGAGCTGTAGAGAATTAATAAGGTGTTAATTTCACACTCTCGACTAGCCAAATTCAAAGAATAAAATGAGGCCAATAAAAATAATAAATAGAAGCTAAATCCAACAAAAATATTGTAACCATATCTCAAAGGAGCGACGAGCTTCCGAGGCACTATTCAAGGTATACTTCACGTCATTTAATCCAACAACTATTTTATGTGACCCAATAAGAATCAAACCAACCCCAATTCTCCCCAACACCTTAACACTATCATTACACAACAATATAATCAAACTTAAATAAGAGAAGGGGTTATCCAGAGCCATAATATCTAAAACACCACTTCATAGCTTGAAAGTCTATAAAAATGATACTGGATCATGAAATTATGAAGGAAGATCATAGGGGTAGATTGCCTCAACAAAAGCATTTGAAATACCAAGAAAAATGAGTTGCTCATTTTTAGTAAAAATGACCAAAGAAAAAATCAACGAGTAAACTATACCACAACGATGGGCTCACGACATAGAGTAACTTTCGTTAAACTTCTAAGTTGAGAATTCTAATACCCATGGATGATTTGTGGGATTATTATATGATTTGTGGTGGGTTTGCATATGATTTTCATGAAAAATAACGAAGTAGCAGGTCCTATATAAAGCAAAAATGACATAGAGGCTTGGGACCCACCTAGACATGCCTGCTTGCGTCATCTCACGAAAATAAAAATATCTCTCTATAATGAAGTCGTATGGATGAACGATTTGATGCATTGGAAAATAGACTCGTAGAACTTTAGTTTTTTAGGTTGTGGGTCCCATAATTCTTTATATATTATGAGAAAACCTGTGAGATATTTGACCCACAGTTTTGAGAAATCTTTATAAAGAAACTTACGATAACTTTCACCAACTTTTATTTTTCAACTAGTTTGACTTTGAAACTTGAGATACGACCCTTGAACAATTTAAATGTGACATCCCATATCCTTCTTAACATATGTAATGACCCTGCATGTCATTTTCTCCATTTTCCGAACTTTTCACTGTTTAGAGCTTTCTTGTAGCGACCTCAAGTAATATATGACTATCTGGCATTGATTGTTTAGTCGCTTGGTCATTTATTTAGGTTTTATGCTTGCTTTCCTGATTTGGAGCTCTTGGAGTTTGAATGGTTGACTTCGATCAAAAATCTAAGAAAACGATCTTAAATTAGAATTTTGAAGGTTCCATCAGCTCCGAAATAACGAAATTAGACTTGTAGCATGGTCGGTGCAAGCATCGAGGCATTTGGTCCAAGTTAGAGGACGTTTGGCACTTTACCCTTGGAAATTTAGCCTAAGGTTGACTTTGGTCAACATTCTTGGAAAACACGCTCGGATCGAAATTCCGTCAGCGCTGTTAGCTCTAGATATTGGGTTTGGTCTAGAACGACCTTTCATGCACTTCTGAGACTTCCAGTCTCATTTCAAGCCTTCTTGTGGATTTTGGCTCAAAATGATGCTTGGGTGTTGGAACCACTTTTTATCGAGATGAACTCGAATGAAAATTCCAAGAGCGCCTTTGAGTCCGAAACGTCAAATTTAGTGGGTTAGCATATCTGGTTAATTTTTATCGGATTCCAAATGAATTTCGAGGGTCTGTGTTATACCCCATACCTTTACGCTTCGGAACATCTTCTTAAGCTTCTTGAAAGATGTCTCGTGACCCAGATTATCTATAACATGATTAAATAACTCTAAGGAAGGGAGGACGTGATGCCCCTTAAGAGTGAAGGTTGAAAATAGGTCTATAAGGATTTGAAATGAATTGGAGGCCAAAATAACAAGTCGTAGGACTCGACTTACTTACGTAACCTACCAACTTGGACGACTTACATAACTAAGCCACGGGAGTACAGTTGAGCTTACGTAGTAAGGATTACATGGGCTCCTAAAGTAAGACGAGATTACGAATCCACGGGAGAGACAGAAGGAGGCATAGCACCTACTCGGAAGCAAGCAAGTGATGCACCTACTTTGACTAAGTAGGTGATGGACCTACTTCGACCAAGTAGGTGACACACCTACTTGAGGTGGGTCCCATACCACCACATGGAAGCCTTGGAGGCTAGGTATGGATTCGTGGCCCAATAAGGGCTTGACACGTGTCACCCTTAAGGGCTGACACATGGCACTTCCTAAGGAACCATATATATGTATGCTAATGACTCTTAAGTCATTATTTATCCAAAATCAGCCCAAAACATAGAGAGAAAAACGTGGAGAAGAAGAAGGGAAAGAGGCAGCCATGGTTTAGAAGAATTAAAGGTGAGTTCTTCACTTTTCCTCCGTCAATTAATTATCTAAGGTGTTCCTCAACTACGTGGAGGTGTATATATGTATATTATGGTGCCTACGGAACCATATTTTCAGTTCTTCACTTGGAAAACTAAGAGAAACTTAAAGAGAAAACGCTAGGGAACAGACCCGTTTATGGAGGGGACAGTTGTTAGTAATACGAGTATAACTCCTTGTGTAAGGCTTTGTTTTAAGTGATTCAAGATGTTTTGGAAATATATTTCATAGGGATATAACTTTCATTTAGCCTCTAAAACCCAGTTTTTCTTTTATCTGCTCGAAAAAGGGTGATGAAGTATGGGGGAGGTGCTGCCCAGATTTTGTTTTGGAAATCCTACACGGACAGCTGTGAGTATTTTGGGCATATAGTTTTGTACAAAATTGCTGTAGGGGTAATTCAAAATTGTTTGCGACCTTGATACACATGTATATAACTTTCATTGAGTCCACAAATCCTGTTTCCCTCAATTACCCCTCCGAAACTAAGAGACAATATAAGACAGTGGGCTGTCCAGATTTTGCGTTTTGATAGTTTTGGCGAGTTTGACAAGTTTAACGTAAGGTAAGATCTTTCCTTTTAAATTGGAGTTTATGGTGTTGTTATAAAGGGTATTGTACATTGTGTAAGTGTCTAGAAATGTGAAAATATGAAAAATATTCTTGACGTCCGAAATAAACGAAATTGGAATCGCTATAGTTATATTGTAGCTGAAATGAGGCGTTGTTCATGTGAGGTGCTGCTGCAGGGGTGTGATGTATTGTTGCAGGGCCTAAATATATTCTAATATGGGTTAGGGTGTTTCTGGTTGAATCCACATGACCCCTCGTTGCGTATATTGAAAGGCGTTACAAAATAAAGGCTAGATGCCCTATTGTGCTACCGTATTTTTGAGTAAGTTGTTTGGAGCCTATGTTGTGTAATGTTGCCATATTTTATGTGTATATGAGTTGCAGGTTATTTTTTTTGGTTGGCTGTAGTGATTAGGAATGGAAGTGGGAATTCGGATAGGGCAAGTTATAGAGGAGATGCTGCCCGAATTCTGTTAACTTCTTAATTAAATAATAAACTAGTCTAGACTAGTCGAGAAAGGAGAATAAGGAGTTGGTTCCTATGGGTGCTTGGTTGTGGATTTAGAAGCTGGAAAGTTGAAGGTTACTAATATTAGTATTACCTTCGTGTTAAATAGGTTCAGAGGACGACGAGACAAGCCGGGCTAAAAGCAGTCGACCAGAGGTATGTGAAGCTTTCTTTTGACATGTTTTTGTCATAAGTATGTAAAGCTATTCTTCTCTTTTTTTTGGCATGTCTTAGACGTTATTAATGAATGAGATGTATTTGAGCTTGGGGTAATTACATTCATAAATTCCAAGCATGAGCCATGAGTTTCATTGACTTTGTGATATTAGAACTCCTGTAGTAATTGAGTTGTTGCCTTTTAGGGCTTCTATATGACGAAAGGTGGTATGTGTAAAGCTTGTCTCTTCTTCCCTTTGGAATGTCTTAAAATATAAGTGAATTGAGGTATGATATGAGTGTAAAGACAGTTCCAGTTGTAAGTCCCGAGTATAACTTGTGACTCGAGTTTACTCCTAAATGCTAAGGGTCTTGAAGTAGTTAAACTACGACCCTCGAGCCTTCTACAGGCTGAATAGTGATTGGGTGTGTAAGTTCCTAAATCTGGGGTCTCTTAGGCATATTTGTAATAATGGTGATATCTAAGGGATATTTGATATGTCACAGAGTTTTACGGGCACGTATATGCATTATAATATATATATGGATCGGGCCGAACGTACCTCGACACATTTTGCTATGTAAGGATCGGGTCGTACGTTCCATGATAGATTATGCATTATACAGATCGGTCCGTCGTACCTCAGCATTATTATACATTATACGAATCGGGCCATCGTACCTCGGCATTATTATGCATTATACAGATCGGGCCATCGTATCTTGGCATTATTATGCATTATATGGATCAGGACGTCATACCTCGGTATTATTATGTATTATATGGATCGGGCCATCATACCTCGGCATTGTTATATGATATACGGATCGAGCCGTCGTTCCTCGGCATTATTATATGATACATTGATTTGGCCGTCGTTCCTCGGCATATACTTTCTATATACAGGGATTGGGCTGTACGTCCCACAGCGTTAATGGCATATATATACCTAGCATGATAGATGATGTGTTTGTAACATCGAGTCCCCGAGCAGGCCAGATACGGTATGTGATAGTGGTATACATGACTTTATTTTGTGAGGTGCAGACACAAAACCCTATTAAATGTTATACTTGGTTTCCTGCATCCCTGGTTCAGTTGTTATCTTAGTTATGTTGTGCTTATATACTCAGTACATATATCGTACTGATCCCTCTTTCTTCGGGGGAGGGGGCTGCGTTTCATACCCGCAGGTATAGATGTTCATTTCGGAGATCTGCCAGCTTAGGATTTCCGCTCAGCTATGTGGGAAGTGCTCCACTATTTCGGAGCCTAGCTTTTGGGTACTGGTCCTGCGATGTATATATTTGTTTATGCAGGGGTACGGCGGGGGCCCTGTCCCGCCATATGATGTTATTCCTATTCTTAGAGGTCTGTAAACATATGTGTGTGGGTTGTTTAGGAGTTTATTTCAGTTATGCCTATGCGATATGTTGTAAAAGCTGTTATGTTGTGGCAACCTTATCAGCTGGCTTTCCCTTTCATGATATGATGCAAATGAAAGAGGCCACACGTGTATGAATATTTTATCACCCACTGGGTTCATGTGTTTGGTTCCTATATCTAGGAGGCTGTATGAACATGAAAACGTTTTAACCCATTGAGGTTTTTGTGAGCAGTATCAGATTATACATAGTCCAATTTGACTATAGTCGACAGTTATGTAAATGGGGGTCTAGGTCGGACCCCAGTTGCGGCCTATGGGGTTAGGTCGTGACAGTCTGTTCGAAGACTTTGAAAAATAGCAAAAGCTGAAATCTGGTACAGAACTTTTAGGGACCAAATTTTGAAATTTTAATGATTAGATTTTCACTTTTAACGACCAGACCCGCTTTTATTTAAATCCAAAAATTAGTATTCAACCTTCATTTGCAAAACACGATTTTGTGAGCATTTCAAGTCCAAATTGAGAGATTCAAAAGGCCACTTCATGTGGAATCATGAGGAGAACACTGTGGTAGTGTTATAATTGATCGTGGGTGCTCTTTTCGAGGCAAATTTTGAGTTTTTTCTGCTGGCTCGGATGAGTTTTGAGATGATCTTATTGGAAACTTGAGAAGTTGATTTCTAGTGCATTTCAGGTCCGAATTAAGTGGTTCTTGGGTCTAAAATATGGGATTCTTCATGAGGAACACATTGGTAGGATCAGAAAGTGACTTAGGAGCTTTGTTGGGGATGAGGTTTTCAATTCTAGTTGCTGCATTGCTCATTTTCAGATTGGAATTTGAGGAATTTTTGAAAAATCATATCTTGGTAAATATAGGTCCGATTTGGGTGATTCAAAGCTGAAAAATATGGGGATTTTTGTGAGGAGCATCGTGGTTGGTTGGTTTCAACTGTAGGACCTTAGTTTGAGGTAATTTTTCACTTTTTAGCTGGTGTCCCTCTTTCTTGATTTTTTTCTCCGATTATTGAAGAACTCTTTCGCATGCACAATTTCTTCTGTTTCGAACTTTAAATCGTGCCCCATTTTGGGGTACAAGTTTCTAGTTATGCTTATAATCTTTTTATAAAGTTGATTTTGAGATTTTTTTTGCGGGTCCCACAATCCCATTTTAGACATAGTTTTGGGTCCTTCTTTGAAAAATATGAATTTGGTTTCAAAACGTTCGTATTGACATCATGATCAATATTTTGTCAGTGTGGCGATATTTAGAGGTGATTAGGAGGTGAAAAGATTAAATTAAAAGAGTTGAACTGCGCGTGATCGGCTTCGAGGTAGGCTACGATCTTCCACCTTGACTGAGCTTTAGTAGATACTACTTAGTATATATTGTCATGACCCAACCCCATGGACCGCGATTGGGTGTCCGAGCTGGACACCCACGTATACTCCAGGTAACTGCAAGTAAACCTGTCGCCTGTTTGGGTCACAATATCTCAATAGGCAACATAACTTATAAGCCAGTGAGGCTATCGTAGCTTGTGGGGTCATCCCATTATAAACACATATGCGAGCTGACAAGGAAGCCTCGCCAAAGGCCGCCCCAAAATATAAGTCATACAGGCAGAATTGAACACGCATATATACACACAACCCACACACGTATCTACAGACCTCTAAGAGTATTAGTGACAACATATGGCGGGATAGAGCCCCGCCGTACCCCTGAATAAACAAATATATACAACAGAGGTTTAGTACCAAAAGCTAGGCTCCGATACAATGGAGATTTTCCCGAACTTGCTAGGTGGAACCCTAGGCTGGCGGATCCTCAAAGCGCACGTCTGTACCTGCGGGCATGAACTGCAGCCCCCCCCCAAAAGAGGGGTCAGTACGATATGTGTACTGAGTATGTAAAGCATAAAATACCACAAGGAAAGTATAGTTGACACAAGGATGCAGAGAACTAGTATAACAATTAATAAATCACATTACCTGCACCTCCTAAAATGAGGTCATGTATCTGAGTATGATATCCCACACCTGGCCCGTTGTGGGACTTAGTGTTATAAATCTATCCTTATATCGCCAGATGCATAAATATACCATACCCGGCTCTTTAATGAGATTCGGTGTAAAATCATGTTATCTTATTAACACATTTACATAGCATACCTGGCTTTTTGTGGGGCTCGGTCATACCCGACCCTTTTTAGGACTCGGTGAATATTTATATCATCGTATATTGTACTCGGCCCCTTTTTGGGACTCGGTCGTACCAGGCCCTCTATAGGACTCGGTAAAAGATATGTAAACCATATGCACAAGCAGAGTGGTAGGTTACCATATGCAAGCTAAATTATTATCCGAGACTCGGCCATATAAGAAAATTAAGCTATCGTCTGAGAACTCGAGTAGTAGGGTTGCCTTATCAAGTGCCCACTAAATGCCATTAGGGGCTATGTTATTTAGAATCTCAGGGCCCCGAGACACGTATTAAAGTAAGGCCAAATCGCTTATGAAATTAGAAGCACTTGTTGTCATATAATCTCTAAGACTAGGAGCCTGTAGCTTCGTTACTTTCTTAACATATAGAGAGTTCTAGGAAAGTAGTTCGACTACTATGAGAGTTCAACATCTAGAAGTGAATAAGAGACACTTAGGAATGGAATTATCTCAGAGATAGTATCATGTTTAACTTACAGCTAAGATATGCCAAAAGAAGAAAGAGAATGAACTCTACACAGTCTATACTTTCCTTTATGTGGTCATCATATGCATATTTCGTACTCGGCCCATTATGGGGCTCGGTGAACAAATATGGCATCATAACCTCATTTCCATGCCAAATACATCTCAAGAGAAAGGAAGGATAGCTTTACCTGCCCATCACTTCCTAACGTATGGAAAGCTTGAGAAGCCTTAGTTCAATTACTGTAAGAGTGCTTTCATCAAGAGATAAATAAAGGCCATGAATTGCGCTTGGCATTTATGAGTAGATTTACCATCAAGCTCACACCATTCATTACTTAACTTGAAGACATGCCATAAGAGGATAAAGAATAGGCTTTACATACCTCTTATCGATTGCTTTTAACCCAACTTGTCTCATCTTCCGTTGAACCTATTTAATTATAAAAATAATACTCATGTTAATAAAATTCAACTCTCCATCTTCTCAAACTACAACCAAGCATCCATAGGAATCATTTGCTTAGGAGTCTTTCTCAAGTAGTTTATTAATCGGTTAAGAAGTTAACGGAAATCGGGTAGCATCTCCCTTATAACATGCCTTATCCGAACTTCCAATTACATACCTAATTACCACAGTCAACCAACAACAACAACCTACAACACATATACAAGTAATTCACTCCAACATTATACGATACAAACTCCAAACAACTCGTTCAAAACTACGATACCAAAATAGGGTATTTAGTCTCTATCTTGTAAAACCTTTAACATTACAAAATGGAGGGTCGTGTGGCTGCAACCAGAAGCTTCCACACCCCTTTTAGAACACTTTTAATCCCTGCAAAATATCACCATGCACCTGCAGCCACACACCACAAGCGCAACACCTTACTTCGACTACAATTTAACTATAGCAACTCCAATTTGGTTTGTTTCGAATGTCAAGTATATTTATGGGATTTTCATATTTCCAGCCACTTAAAAAATATATAATACACTTCATAACCACACCATAAAATCCAAATTTAAAGAAAAACCCTTACCTTAACCTAAACTCGTCAAACCCGCCAAAACTATCGAAATATGAATTCTGGACAACCCACTGTCTTGTATTGTCGCTTAGTTTCGAAGGGGTAATAGAGGAAAACAGGATTAGTGGCCTCAAGAAAAGTTATATATATGTGTATTAAGGTCGCATAAAATTTTGAATCACCCCTACAAAAATTTTGTACAAAAATATATGCCCAAAATACCAACATCAGTCCGTGTCGAATTTCCAAAACAAAATCTGGGCAACACCTCCCCCATATTTCATCACCCTTTTTCGAGCAGATAAAAGAAAAATTGGATTTTTGAGACAAATGAAAGTTTTATCCCTATGAAATAGATTTCCAAAATATCTTGAATCACTCAAAACTAAGCTTTACACAAGGAGTTATACTAGCATTACTAACAACAATTCTATTCAAAAATGGGTTTCTTAACAAGAATAAAAACCTCCTCATTGCCCCAACGATGAATTTTTATATGGTCAAACACCATTATTTAATCGTAGTATACCTGAATAATTAATTTTTGAATTGAAAACGGAGGGCTTACCTTATTTGGTTGCTGCCGTAGCTCTCTCTATTTCTTTTAAGTTTGCTCCTAACTTTTCCAAGTCTCAAATGAAGCAAAGATGAGAGATTAGTTATCTTTACATATATATATACCCTTTTTAAGAGGGTGACACATGGCAGACCCTAGGGGTGATATATGGAAGCCCCCTAGGGTGCCACCTCACAACCTGCGGCCACTCAGGTGTGCCACGTGGCATATGGGGTCTACCTCAACTAGGTGAGTTACCTACTTACTTGTCACCTGCTTGCTTTGCTTTCGAAAGTTCGTAAACTAGTTTTTACTCCCTTTCATAGGTTCATCATCTCATCTCAATTTGAGAATCTGTGTAGTTCTTGCTACTGAAGCTCGACGCATACTTAAGTAGCTTAATTACATAGGACATCTAAGTTGGTAACTTACGCGAGTCAATCGAGTCCTACAAATCATTTCTCGGCCTCCAACTTCTTTCAAATTCTTATAACCCTATTTATAATCTTCCCTATTATGAAGCCTCTCATTCTTCTTTCTTTTGGATTATTTGATAACGTTATAGATTATCCAACTCACATGACGACTTCTAAGAAATTTAAGAGCCTTCTCAGAAACTTAAGAAGCTTAAGAAGCGTTCTGAGGTACCAGAGTACGAGGTGTAACATCCTTCCCCCTTTAGAACATTCGTCCTCGAATGTGAACCAAAACCTTCCTCCCAATATTATACCGACTATATGGAGAGTTCTCCTATCCCGTTGTCATAATATATACTTTCATCGAGCTATCAATATCAGAGTTCTAAAGGTTAGGATTACTTGTAGACATTGGGAATAGGTACGGATACTTGTGTTTTATTTCCTCTTTCACTTCCCTGGGGTCACCCATCCTAGTACTACTTTTTCCCAAGCACGCTTAACTTCAGAGTTCTGATGGAATCCGGTGTGTTAGTACTGGTATGATTGCATCCATCTCTTATGGGGTCTCATTTGAAGTTTAAACGTTCCCATTTACATATGACAGCGTTAGTTGATTTTCTTTTATGCTTGTACTTCTCTTGTCCACTTCCCCCCTTTTAGGGTGTACCCATGTCATCCTCTATTTATTTTTAACTATTCACATGCAAATGATTCTATTCCAACATATTTAACATGTTGTACCATATCTATACCTTCTGTTAGATCATCCACACTTTATGTTGCCCCTATAAAAAACCCTAGCACAACCATAGGGTGCTTAGTATTCTCGATAGATAGTACATAATTTAATCCAAGTACTGGTACTCGATCATACAACTTAATGTAGGAGTTTAGTCGAAGCCATATTTCATTCATCCCAGTTCTTAACATATCAGTTATCTATGGCATTCATCCTATCCTGTTGCTCGTCTTTACTTTTGTGACCACTTGACCTTTTATTCTGAATCTTCCCTATAAATCTGTGTAAGCCTTCTTATTCATTCTCTGTTTGCTTTTCTGTTTTTCCACAAACCATGTCATATCTTTTAGTTATTTCCTTACTAGGCTTTACTTATTCCCATAACGATCTTCGTTACATTCACCTGATATCCTGTTCATATTCAATCTCATAGTATAACACTTCTTAACCTTATTCACGATTCTTACTATAGGTTACTTACCCTTCTTAGTTAATCTCATCCTTAATGTCTCACAATCTGTCTTATTAATACTTCATATCTGTTACAATTCTTTTTTGCTCGTTCTCTTGTCTTAATTATACTGTTACTTTATTTAACTACAACTCGTCATAGTTTACTCTTGTGTATAAATTTAGTCGGCGCCTTAGTATATTGTTCTATCCAGATCTATCAGTCTTCTCTAAATCATCTTCTTTGGATCATAAGTCTTTTCCAACTTTGTTTTACCATACCAGTATTGACTTCCTAGTTTCTATTGCTATTGATTCAATAATTAACTCATTTCTCGAGGTCCACCATACTTATAGTTTAGTCACATCTCATTCTTATAGTTTCCTTTGTATTTCTTACTATCTCTACACCTGCACGCATAAAATGCCAATAGTGCCTTACAGGGCACGCATGTATATATTAAGATCATATCATATAGCAGCCACATAGGGCGCACATATCATCTCACATCGCAGCCATACAGGGCGCCCAATATCAATGACAGTATAAACTAATGGACTTACCTCATATGTCCACTCAAACTGCACCTGTTAACTTTCTTGGCTACTTTTCCTTTCAACTTTGTATGTCAATCGTATTTCGATATCTTACCTGACCTATATTTTTTGTGCCTTTGCTTACCTGCGTGCTTTGTAACTTCCAATATCATTATTCACCTTCTTCTATCGATGTTGTCCTTCTGCTGAAACCATAGGTTAGTATGAGGAATTTCATTCCCTATGACTCGTCTCTATCGCACGATCTTAGATATGAAAGAAATGTAACATCCTCAATGTACTATAGCCTCTTGTTTATAGATGTGGTGCACAACATACCGATAAATAAGACTCTTCTAGACACGATCTGTAGACACTCCAAGGACGAACTGCTCTGATACCACTTCTGTCATGACCCAACCCCGTGGGCTGCAACTAGGTGTCCGAGCTGGACATCCACGTATACTCTTAGTACCCACAAGTAAACCTGTCACCTGTTTGGGTCACAACATCTCAATAGGCAACATAACTTATAAGCCGGCGAGGCTATCGAAGCTTCTGGGGTTGTCCTATTATAAACACATATGCGAGCCGACAAGACCGCCTCACTAAAGGTCGCCCTAAAATATAAGTCATACAGGCACAATTGAACACACATATATACACACAACCCACACACATATCTACAGACCTCTAAGAATATTAGTGACAACATATGGCGGGACAGGGCCTTCATCGTACCTCTGAATAAACTAATATATACAGCAGAGGTTTAGTACCAAAAGTTAGGCTCCGATACAATGGAGCTTTTCCCGAACTGGCTAGGTGGAACCCTAGGCTAGCGGATCCTCAAAGTGTGCGTCTGTACCTGCGGGCATGAAACGCAGCTTTCCTGATAAGAGGGGTTAGTACGATATGTGTACTGAGTATGTAAAGCATAAAATACCACAAGAAAAGTATATTTGACATAGGGATACAGAGAACTAGTATAACAATTAATAAATCACATTAGCTGCACCTCCTAAAATGAGGTCATGTATCTGAGTATGATATCCCACACCTGGCCCCGGCTCTTTAATGAGACTCGGTCTACAATCATGTCATCTTATTATTGCATTTACATAGCATACCCGACCCTTTATGGGGTTCGGTCATACCCGGCCCTTTTTAGGACTCGGTGAATATTTATATCATCTTATGTCATACCCGACCCCTTTTTGGGACTCGGTCTTACCTGGCCCTCTATGGTACTCGGTAAAAGATATGTAAACTATATGCACAATTAGAGTGGTAAGTAACCATATGCAAGCTAAATCATTATCCGAGACTCGGCCATATAAGAAAATTAAGCTATCATTTGAGAACCCGAGTAGTAGAGTGGCCCTCTCAAGTGCCCACTAAATGCCATTAGGGGCTGTGTCATTTAGAATCTTGGGGCCCCTAGACACGTATTAAAGTAAGGCCAAATCGCTTATGAAATTAGAAGCACTTGTTGTCATATAATCTCTAAGACTAGGAGCCTGTACCTTCGTTACTTTCTTAACATATAGAAAGTTCTAGGAAAGTAGTTCGACTACTATGAGAGTTCAACATCCAGAAGTGAATAAGAGACACTTAGGAATGGAATTATCTCAAAGATAGTATCATGGTTAACTTACAGCTAAGATATGCCAAAAGAAGAAAGAGAATGAACTCTACACAGTTTGTACTTTCTTTTATGTGGTCATCACATGCATATTTTGTACTCGAACTATCATGGGGCTCGGTGAGCAACCATAGCATTATAACCTCATTTCCATGCCAAATACATCTCAAGAGAAAGGAAGGATAACTTTACCTGCCCATCACTTCCTAACGTATGGAAAGCTTGAGAATCCTTAGTTCAATTACTGTGAGAGAGCTTTCATCAAGAGGTAAATAAAGGCCGTGAATTGCACTTTGCATTTATGAGTAGATTTACCCTCAAGCTCACACCATTCATTACTTAACTTGAAGACATGCCAAAAGAAGAGAAAGAATAGGCTTTACATACCTCTTATTGATTGCTTTTAACCCAGCTTGTCTCATCGTCCTCTGAACCGATTTAATCATAAAAATAATACTCATATTAATAACCTTCGACTATCTAGCTTCTCAAACTACAATCAAGCATCCATAGGAATCATTTCCTTAGGATTCTTTCTCAAGTAGTTTATTAATCGGTTAAGAAGTTAACAGAAATCGGGCAGCATCTCCCTTATAACATGCCCTATCCGAACTTCCAACTACATACCTAATTACCAAAGCCAACCAAAAACAACAACCTGCAGCACTTATACAAGTAAGTCACTTCAACATTAAAAGATACAAACTCCAAACAACTCGTTCAAAACTACGATACCAAAGTAGGGTGTTTAGTCTCTATCTCGTAAAACCTTTAACATTACAAAATGGAAGGTCATGTGGCTGCAACAAACATCTACCACACCCATATTTGAACACTTTTAATCCCTGCAACACATCACCACGTACTTGCATCCACACAGCACAAGCGCAACACCTTGCTTCGACTACAATTTAACTATAGCTACTCCAATTTGGTTTGTTTCGAATGTCAGGCATATTTATGGGATATTTATATTTCCAGCCACTTAAACAATGTATAATAAACTTCATAACCACACCATAAAATCCAAATTTTAAGAAAAACCCTTACCTTAACCTAAACTCGTCAAACTCGCCAAAACTATTGAAATGTGAATTCTGGACATCCCACTATCTTGTATTGTCGCTTAGTTTCGAAGGGATAATTGAGGGAAACAGGATTGGTGGCCTCAAGAAAAGTTGTATACATGTGTCTTAAGGTCGCATAAAATTTTGAATCACCCCTACAATAATATTTTACAAAAATATATGCCCAAAATACCAACTGCAGTCTGTGTAGGATTTCCAAAATAAAATCTGGGCAGCACCTCCCCCATATTTCATCACCCTTTTTCGAGCAGATAAAAGCAAAAATGGATTTTTGAGGCTAAATGAAAGTTATATCCCTATGAAATATCTTTCCAAAACATCTTGAATCACTCAAAACTAAGATTTACACAAGAAATTATACTAGTATTACTAACAACAGTCCTATTCAAAAACGGGTTTCTTAACAAGAACAAAAACCTCCTCGTTGCCCCAATGATGAATTTTTGTATGGTCAAACACCGTTAATTAATCGTATTATACCTTGAATAATTAATTCTCGAATCAAAAACGGAGGGCTTACCTTATTTAGTTGCTGCTGTAGCTCTCTCTATTTCTTTCAAGTTTGCTCCTAACTTTTCCAAGTCTCAAATGAAGCAAAGATGAGAGACTAGTCATCTTTACATGTATATATACCCTTTTTAAGAGGGTGACACATGGCATCCCCTAGAGGTGACACGTGGCAGCCCCCTAGGTCACCACTTTACACCATGCGACCACTCACATGCTACCACGTGGCTAATGGGGGGTCCACCTCAACTAGGTGAGTCACCTGCTTGCTTTTCACCTGCTTGCTTGTCACCTTCTTTCTTCGCTTTCGTAAGTTCGAAAACTAGTTTTTTCTCCCTCTCGTAGGTTCGTCATCTCATCTCACTTCGGAAATCTACGTAGTTCTTGCTACTGAAGCTTGATGTGTACTCAAGTAGCTTAATTACGTAGGACATCCAAGATGATAGCTTATGCGAGTCAATCTAGTCCTACGACTCATTTCTCGGCCTCCAACTCCTTTCAAATTATTATAACCCTATTTCCAATCTTTCTTATTATGAAGCCTCTCATTCTTCTTTCTTTAGGATTATTTGATAGCGTTATAGATTATATGACTCACATGACAACTTCTAAGAAACTTAAGAGCCTTCCCAGAAACTTAAGATGCTTAAGAAGCATTCCGATGTACCAGAGTACGGGGTGTAACATATATTTCATATGATTTAGATTAGTATTTGCCAAGATTAGAATTCTCCTCATACTATTTCATTTTCTTGTTTTCCGGATGAGCTTTAGGCTAGAATAGTCCCATGAAATCATTAGATTAGGCTATGAGCCTTGGTTGTGGTGTTGACTTAGCACTTTTATCCTGTTTAGGATTATTACTGATGGTCTTAGGCTAGGTTTGAGCCTTAGGTGCTTTAGCAGGTGTTTTATTGCCCTTATAGCTAGGCATAACTTTCAGTAGGGCTTGTTATGGATATCATACCTTAGTTCTAGTACTGAAGACCTCTATGAATACCACTCTATCAATAACAAGAAAAAAGTAGCAATTTCATTTCAAATGGCTTGAGCTTGGAAGCAACTTGCTTTCTATCGGTAGGCGAGAATGGTCGCCTTAACTAAACCAACTTGAATGGTTGGTCGTAGCCATAGGTTTGGCTTACCTATGCTCATTGGGAGCTGAAATGGCATATTTTAGGTTAAGAAGTCGATCCTAGAGATATTTCTCCCCCTTTCTGATTTTGACCCATGTTTCGATTATTTTTCTTTTGTTTTGTGATAAAGTCACGACCTGACCTAGGACCTAGTCGTAACACGGCGATTGAAACCTAGGAGGGCTCCAACTAGCCTCTTGTACATATCATAAGCGTACATAAGATAAAGCAAAAGAGGAAATATCATAAGAGAGTCTTATTTATGAATAGAAATTTTAGAACGTCACATGATAACATAACCTCTAAACACTTGTCTAACTAGATGCCTCTATTCATAAATATGGGCGGGGGGCTAAGATATGTACCTAGCTCACCCTCAATATGAAATATAGCAAAAGTATTTTACAATAATAGCTAACTCGATAACTAGTCTCCGATAAATAAGGACTCACCATAAACACCGCTGAATAGGAAAGCTTAACTAGCCATGTAGATGAGTATGATCTTTAACCTCAACCCTACATTATAAGACAATGTAGGTAAAAAGTATGCATTAGTACGTTAGAATGTACTAAGTATGAGGGCATGACATGCAACGTAAATCATGAGATGCAATGGTCAAGTAAATTACATGATAAGATGAGGTAAGTAAACACATTAGAAAATCATATTGACCAACACATTTTAAAAAAAATATAATTTAAAATCATAGCATACATAAGAGATCATGCATATGTGGGATAGGAACCATAACCGATAATAAGACCATGTGAGCTACAATATAGAATTTCGTTGTCTCCCCATATAATGAAGAAAAAGGGAAATCTACTTGCCAAGGTAGACTCTACCTCGCTAGGTGGGTCATACATACACTATATGTGGATCCAATAGCTAGGCCATGTAGGCAAACCATGGTGGAACGTAGTTTATGGGACATGAGAATACTACTAAGGCTTTTGGTAGGCCCCTGCCTCAAGTTCAGTCGGTGCTAAGTCAAATCCCACGAAATACATGCATAGCCTAGAAATCATAGTTACATATATCATAGTCATGATCATAGGTTTGAAATCATAGAGTAGTCATCTTCATAACATACTTGTAATGTGAGAATTTTCCCTTCATCATTACAATCATATTTGCATAATTCGTATCGTTAGGCCTTAGGTCACCACATAGGGCCCTAAGTCACCTCTTAGGCCTTAGGTCACCACATAAGTCCCTAAATCACCTTACTTCATAACTTGCATTAAATTCATACCTTGAATTTAGAGTAGAACTCAATTGCATAATCAATTGACTTTGAAAATCATGTAATTGACTTAAAACATGCATAATTATAAACTTTATATCAGCCCATATATAATTCATATAGATAATATCCTTTGGAAGTATAATTCAAAATACTCATAATTTACATCATCAATCTTAAAGATCAAAATAGGAGAATTCAAGGAAAAACTCTTCAATTCAATGCAATAGCTATCAATTTACTCATTATCATACTTCAGAACTAGCAATAAACTAGTTGAGGGAAATGGACAAGGAAATGATTCCTATGGATACTTAAATATGAATTTAGGATCTAGAAATTTGAAGGTCATTAATCTAAGTATACTCTCGTGTTAAATAGGTTGAAGGAGTACCAGGCAGGCTAGGTTACAAGTGTGAGATACTACAGGTATGTAAGGCTATCCCTTCTTTTTTTTTGGCATGTCTTAGGTATAAGTTATGAATGATATGTATATAATCTTGGGGTGATTCCATTCATAAATTCCAAGCATGAACGATGAGTCTTATTTACTTTGTGATGTCAAAACTCCTATAATAGTTGATTTATTACCTTTTTAAGGATTCGATATGATAAAAGGTAGTATATGTAAAGCCTGTCTCTTCTTTCTTTTGGAATGTCTTAAATGGAAGTGAAATGAAATATGGTATGAGTATGGAGGTAGTTCCCATTGTAAGTTCCGAGTATAACTCGTGACTCGTGTTTACTTCTAAATGCTAAAGATCTTAAGGTAGTTGAGTTATCACCCTCGAGCCTTCTATATGTAAAGACATGATCCATGACTCTTAGTCACGTCTGAATGTAAAGTTCTTGAAGTAGTTGAACTACTACCCTCGAGTCTCTATATGATGAATACTAATTGAATATACAAGCTCTTATTCCTAAAAATGCTATGATTACAAGCATCTCTAATTCTATAAGCTGTTTAGCTTTGTCTCGATACATGTCTACGATTCCTAAGATGATTACTATTCTAGTTTCAAGTGATGGTTCACTTGACTATTTCATTGAGTCTCAGATGATGACTTTACTTGCATATGGTTTCTCACTACTCTACTCCTGCATGCCATAACCCTTCTTTCTCTCCATCCCACAATGGGCTGGATATTATATCGGGCACAACTTTACTACTTCTTTCACCAAGTCCCGGGCCGGCTACATATGATTCCATGTACGAGGCGATGATTCCGTACGTAAGGCACAATATATTTTATGATGATATGATTATTCACCGAGTCCCGGGCTGGCTGTACTATGATGGTATGTGTTGTAATATGATGGTATGTGTGTGATGGTATATATGGTGAAATAAGGAAAGAACACCGAGTCTCTTACTAGAGGGATGAGTATGGTATGTATATATATGATGATGGTACACTATAGACGTACACTACTCCCTTCACCGAGTCCCTTACTAAAGGGTAGGATACTTTATGTAGGTATGCATATAAAAGTATGGTGATATATTTATGACCCCGAGCCTCGTAGTGGACCGGATATAGTATGATGACATATAAGATTATACCGTATACGATGATATGATGTCGTGTACGATGACATAATGAAATAATATACATGATGGAAAAGGATGATGACATGATAATGTGACTATCACACCAAGTCCCATAATGGGTTAAGTATGGTATATAATGATATGGTAATATGATGAAATAATTATGACACTGAGTTCCTTAGCGGGCCGGGCATGGTGTATGATGATGTATATGATTATGTTTCCTAAGGTGCAGGTACATTAATTTGTTAATTGTTATATTTGTCCCTTGCATCCCTGTTTCAGCTATGGTCTCAGTTATGGTGTTGTTATGCTTTACATACTCAATTCATATATTGTACTGACCCCTCTTTCTTTAAGGGGAGGGGGCTGCATTTCATGCCCGCAGGTGCAGGTACTTACTTTAGAGATTCGCCAGCTTAGGGTTTCCACTCAGCGATTTAGAAGCATTCTGTTGTGCTGGAGTCTAGATTTTGGTACTGACCCTTGATATATATGTTTGCTTATTCATGGGTATGGCGGGGGCCCTATCCCGCCATATGTTACTGTTGATATTCTTAGAGGTCTATAGAAATATGTACGTGGGTTGTTTATAAGTTTGTTATAGTTGTGCCTATACGACATATTGCAAATGTTATTATGTTAAGGCAGCCTTGTTGGCTTGCATGCCCTTTCATGATATGATGTAAATGAAAGAGGTTATATGTATACACATATGTTATCACCTATGGGGGTTCTGGTGTATAGTCCTTATATTTTATAGTTAGGTAGACAGGGGTCCAGGTCGGACCCCAATCACTGCCTGGGGGGTTGGGTCATGACAGAAGTGGTATCAAAGCAGTTTATCCTTAGAGATTCTATAGATCGTGTCAAGTAGAGTCTTGTTTATCGGTGTGTTGTATGCCATATCTATAATGTCACGACCCAACCCCGTGGCCGTGACCGGTGCCCGAGTTGGGCACCCAAACATACCCTTATCCCTAAATTAGCATATTAATCGGATAAATGTAGATAATGATCAGAAGGAATCTATAAATAGATCACAAAAAAATAGATATAACGCACGAAGGCCGATAGGCCGTCACGAAACACACAAAGCCCAAACCATATATACAAAACCCACAACATAATTCTGTCTACAGACCTCTACAAATGATAGCATAGTCATAAAACGGGACAGGGCCCCGTTGTACCCCTGACCAACATATCCAAACATATAGAGATAAAGTAAATACCGAAATACAAGCCCTGAACAACGAAGCACTATCAATAACGCAGTAGATGTCCTAAATAGGCGGCTCAGCAAAATGAACATCGGTACCTGCGGGCATGTAACGCAGCCCCCGAAGAAAGGGGGTCAGTACGGAAAATGTACCGAATATGTAAAGCATGCACTGTAATATATAAAATCATAATCTGAATAGTATGTGCAAAACATGAAATCAACGTTTAGAATTTCAAAATGCTTTTCCAAAATCTCAAACCATATATGCACAGACATATGCCATATCCGGCCCCATTATGGACTCGGTCAACAAAGTGTGGTCGCCCTCCCATCATCGGCACCACGGCACAGCATAACACCAGAGTAGGGAATATCTCCGTAACAAATCAGATCATATCAGATGGCCATATCAAATCATATTATATCATATCATATCACAAACATATATGTACATGGCACAGCATAACTCCGTGGCATAACATTTACCACCCTATGTACATGTCATACCTGCCCCCTCACGTCGGGACACGACGAACAATGCAGAGAAATACGCACAAAAACATATTCTGTCCCAGGCTCAGTGAAAGAGTGGTTACCGTATACACGAATAGAGTAGTGAGAAACCAAATGCAATTTAAATTACAAAACATTTATACAGACTCGATGGCATAATTTCGATAACAAATCATAAAAGGAAACTTGAATAATAATAATAATACAAGTACTTCCAATATCACAATAGTCTATGTAAAAATAGTATTTTCCGAATCATCTCCGTACTTCCAAATATATTATGGGAACTAACGGAATAATTATTGATATAATATTAGGAAGCATAGCAAAGAGTTTCAAGGTATTCGGAATTCATTTGTGCAAAATATAGAAGTTTAGACAATTTTTCCAAAACTATTCATAATTACCTAATTCAATTCTATTGAATAGAAAAGGTATTTAGATCCCCGAGGTTCGTATTCACTCCTATTACATCTAGGACATGCCAAGAGAAGAAAAGGTAAAGCTTTACATACCTTTTTGGCCTTTTACAGTTGTCCAAATTCAATTCCCGTTTCCTCCAAAATCTACAATTGGTCACATTTACCAATTACTATTCATAAGACTTTAAGAATTCAATTTTTTTCCAATACTTGTGTACAAAAATTTCGGCAGCATCTCCCCTATATATATGACAACTCCGAGATTACAACTCGGCCACAATATCAACAACCAAGCCAACAACAACACCAATTCCATCGATAATCAATTTAAACACACCATAACATAAATTGGTGTAATTTTCCAATTAGTGCAACAACTTTCAACCAAACTTTGCATTTCTAAATAAATATGAATATCTCATATCCATAATTAATTTCAACTCATTCCAACATAAGTGAAAAATATTCCAAGTAAGTTATCCAATTTTTATCAATTCCATATTTCACTCAAAAATTCCATAAATACAACAAAAATATTATAATTCATTTTCTTCCTTGAACTTCATAATCAAATTCATTTCCTTCTTTCAACTTCACAACCAACAACAACACTCCATACTTTTAATAATTTACCTCCATATTCTTATAATATCATACTCAAATTACATAATTCCTACAACTAGTTTAATACCAACTTACACCATTTAAGTTTCCTTATATTCCAAGAATTACAACAACAACTAACAAGCTATGCAACCTTAATTTTTTTCCATCTCATCACCTAACTCATATTTCCAACTTCAATTAATTTCATCCAACTTTCATTTTCAACATCAAATAATTAACATAACTACCATTCAAATACTACACAAAGATACTACAAAAAAAAAACTACACAAAAATTGAATCATCTTACTCATAGAAGAACATGTATATATGGCACCATATTACCATATAAACTTTTATATTTCCATAAATTCCACACACCTCCACATACTACAACATCAACAAACTTCATAACACAAAGAAATTAGATTAATTCTTACCTTTTCTTTCACTTCTCCAAATCTCCAAATCAACTAAACAAGTCTCCAAACTTCCAAAACAACTACACCATGTTGTAGAGCACCCTTGATTTAGTAGGAATACTAGGAAATTATAATTTTTGGGGATGAGATTTGAAGGGCTAATTTACTCCCTCTCTTGGCCGAACTTGTCTCTTATTTTTCCTTAAGTTTTTCTTGCTTCCAACTCTCTCAAAATGTCTAGAAATCTCTAGGAGTTAGATGACTTAAAGGCTCCCATGTGAAATTACCATTTTGCCCCTCACCTTTTCTAATATTTCCAAGTTGAAATTCCACTTTTGCCCTTAACCTTTTATAGTATTTCCACATGTGAAATTCCAATTTTACCCTTAGCCTTTTCTAATAATTCCACCTCCAAAATTCCAATTTTACCCCTAACCTTTTCTAATAATTCCACCTTCAAAATTACAATTTTACCCTTGACTTATTACAAGTATCCCCAACATGTCCTTAGGTGCAAAGTGCGGGTTATAACATATAAACAGGAGGCTACAGGATATTTAGGATGTTACCTTTCTTTCCTGTCTAAGATTATGCTATAGATCTGAGTCATAGGAAAACTCCTTATACTAACCTTGGACTTTAGTAGAAGGACGACATCAACAGAAGGAAATAATTGACGACATTGAAAGTTATAAAGCACGCAAGTAAGCAAAGGTATGAAGGATATATGTTAGGTAAGGTATTGAAGTATGATTGCAATGTAAAGTTGTAGAGGAAAAGGAAAAGTAGTCGGGAAAGTGTAACAGATGCAGTTTGAGTTGGACATACGAGGTAAGTCCATCATGTTCATACTATTGTTGATATTAGAAGCCCTATATGGCTGTGATATGATATGAATATATATACATTAGCCCTATGAGGCATTGTTGGTGCTTCCTGCATGCAGGTTTTGGGATAGTTAAGAAATATAGAGGAAACTCTGTCGAAATTTTCCCAGAATAAGAAAAAAAGGGAAAAGAGAATGAAATATAGAGTCATAATATGTCTTGGAAGTTGGTACCGAGTACTCTTATTATGTTTAACTAAAGCTGTAAAAGATACTCTCCATGTCATTAGTAAGGGGCACCCTTTTTATTTGGGGGAATTTTTATCTCAGAAAAATCCTATCTGAGTAGTAAAGTTCAGACCAAGGTATCTCCAGCCATATTTTGCCTTAGAAAAAGCTCATGTTAAGGGGCAAGACGCCTGATGATGGAGTTTCATTCTTGTTGGAAAGAACAAAACCCTCAAATATTATTGGAGGACTAGATAAGTTGTTCACGTCTCAAGAATAAGCCTGGAGGGAGACCATGTGAGTCAAGCACTAAGGAGCACTGTGATGCTTATTGAATTCTAGTTCCTTTCTGGTGGTGATTGGAATATGCTTTAGGATAACACTTTATTAGCCCTTTACCAACTAATTGAAGATGAAATTTATGGAAGGAAATTCTAATAGAAGCACCCCAGATAGATGTCATGAACTGAATATGAGTATGAAAAAAATAGAATATGTAAGTATGAATTTAAAGGTGTGGTAAAATAATACGGGGATAAGGTAAGACCGCTAGTAGGGCACACTTGGTATGTGTTGACTATGTTAAAATCCTATGTTGGGTACACAGTAAGGGAAAGGGGCATAAGGTATAAAGGAATGATGCGTGCACACAACGTCACCCTGAAAATAGTGGAACCCTTAAAAGACAAAGACGACCAACTTAAGGAATAAATAGTGCAACCTGCATTCACCCCAAGGAACAAAGGATATAGGTTGGGATAAAGCTACTACTCCTATAGAACCTTGGAAAATCATCGTCAGAATACAAGTGTTGCCTAACTGAAATTGGAATGACTACAAGTGTGAATTAACCTTTGATAAAGATAAGTAGAATGTGGCCTTGGATGAGTTGTTTTATGGGTCACATTATTCAAGTACAGAGTAGTAGATGAGATATCACATTATGTATGGAAAGATTCTCGTTGGTTCGTGATTTAGCCAAGGTTCTGTACGTGGATGATCAGGTTATAAAATATATAGAAAAATGGGGACATGATACAGTACCAAGTAGATTGGGGAAAGAGATTGGATGAATTTAAGACTAGACATAGAGACATAGAGCAAGGTATAAGTGGATAAAAGTATGAGTACCCTCTAAAAGGGGAAAGTAAGTGAGAAAATTGCAAGGGTAAGATGGAGGAAATTCATATGGAAACATATTTGAGATGGATGCTTAAACTTTAGTAAGATTCCTGGCTGAAACTAGTTAGTGAGATCTGAAAGCCAGCAATAATTGGATAAGAAGTCAGAATAGTATTTGAGGTAGTGTCCTTTTGTAGAAGCCTGTAATGAAAAGAGAATGGTATCGAATAACTCAAGAGATACTAGGAAGGATAATGATACTATGCTAAAGAAAAAGCCAAGATGTTGGCTATATAGTTGGTCGCAAATAATGTTGTGATAGATAAATAACCACGGCAAAGGAATAGAAAACCCCCTATGATAGGAGATGAGAGATGCAAAGATGGGTTCAGCCAAACTATCAAAATAGAATTAGTGTTAGGGGCAAAGTAAGACATGGCCACAGTTGGACTAAAGATCTACCCCGACATCGATTGTAGGATAAGGCAGAAAAAGGCAAGGTAAGACATGAGATCTAGAGAGACGATGCTACGATATTTCTCAATTCAAATTGATGATTGGGTGTTCTTAAAAGGGTCACCCAGGAAGGGAGTAGTAAGATTCAGTAAGAAAAGGAAACTTAGCCCAAAATACATTAGACCTTATCAAGTTGCTCGTAAGATGGACAAAGTTGCATGTAAGTTGGACTTACCACCTGATTGGGAAACTATACGCCCAGTCCGTCAGATATGGATGCTTCGCAAATGTACTGATGATCCCCCAGAGTATTTCTCATAAATGATGTCCACGAAATGAAAGAGTTATCCTGCGAGGAACAACCTATCGCCATCTTGGATTAGCAAATTAGGAGGTTGCGAACTAAGGACGTGACTTCTGTTAAGATATTATGGCAACTATCATAGAGAACGCCCAAAATCCTTGTAAAACCCTTTGAGACAAGTTAACATTTGAGGACAAATGTTCTAAAGGGGGAAGGATGTTATACCCGTACTTTTGTACCTTGAAATGTGTTCCTAACCTTCTTAAAAGTGGCCATGTGACCCCAACTCTATACACTTATCAAATACCTCTAAGGAAGGGAGGATGTGATGCTCCATAATAGGGAAGGTTGGAAATAGGGTTATAAGAATTTGAAAGGAGTTGGAGGCCAAGAAATGAGTCATAGGACTCGACTTACTTAAGGAAGCTACCAACTTGGAAGTATTGTATAGTTAAGCTACTTACGTAAATGTCGAGCTTGCATATCAAGGGTTACACGGATTCTTAAAGTAAGACGAGATTATGAACCTATGGAAAAAGAGGATGACACGTGGCGGCCTAAGGAGATGACATATGGCAGCATGAGGGAGTGACACATTTCAGCAGGTTATGCACCTACTTAGGGTCAAGTAGGTGACCCACCTACTTGGGGGTGGGCCCCACCCTGCCATGTGGCATCCCATGAGGCTATGCATAGATTTGGTGGCCCAATAAGGGCTGGACACGTGTCATCCTTAGGGGATGACATATGTCACCTCCTAAGGAGGTGTATATATGTATGCTATGCTGAAGTATGTCTTATTTTCAGCTTTACCTAGCCAAAAAAAGAGAAAAAACATGAGAGAAAGAGAGACTAGCCACGGATTTGGCCAAGGAGAGGTAAGCCTCCAATTTCGTTCCGTGAATTAATTATCTAGAATATACCATGAGGAAATGAATTTTTTAATAATATAAATTTATGGTCTGGAGCAGAAACAAAAGGATAACAAACAATGACAAAGTTTCAGCCGCATTAACAGGACTTCCGAGGCGAGTTTTGGCAAATTTTGGCAAGTTTTGAAGAGGTAAGGCTTTCCCTTTCAAATTAGAGTTTATGGTGTTTTTATGTAGTATATTAAATACGTCAAATGAATCTGGAAGAAGGAAAATTGCATAAGTGTGCTTGACGATAGAAAAAACTAAATTGGAATCATTCTATTTAAATCGGAATCGAGTAGTGCTGTTACGATTGTGGTGCTGCAGTTGGATATGGTTTTATTGTGTGTTGCAGGGATGTAAAAAGTTCTAAAATGTATGTGGGATATGCTGGTTGCATCCACATAGCCCTCTAATTTGTGTGGTTAAAGGTTTTACGAAATAGAGATAGAAAACCTTATTTTGGTACCATAGTTTTGGGTGAGTTGTGTAGAACTTGTATTGCGTCATATTGTAGTGATGTGATTATATGTAGTTGCTAGTTGTTGTTGTGAGTATGTATGCTAAGGTTAGAGGCTAAAACTGGAAGTTTGGATAGGGCCAGTTATAGGAGAGATGCTGCCCGATTTCTGCTAACTTCAGAACTAGTAATAAACTAGTCGAGGGAAATGGACAAGGAAATGATTCCTATGGATACTTGAATATGAATTTAGGATCTGGAAAGTCGAAGGTCATTAATCTTAGTATACTCTCGTGTTAAATAGGTTGAAGGATTACCAGGCATGCTAGGTTACAAGTGAGCTATTACAGGTATGTAAGGCTCTCTTCATTTCTTTTGGCATGTCTTAGGTATAAGTTATGAATGATAAGTATGTAAGCTTGGGGTGATTCCATTAATAAATTCCAAGTATGAAACATGAGTCTCATTCACTTCGTGATGTCAAAACTTCTATAATAGTTGAGCTATTGCCTTTTTAAGGCTTCGATATGATAAAAGGTAGTATATGTAAAGCATGTCTCTTCTTTCTTTCGGAATATCTTAAATGGAAGTAAAATGATGTTACACCCCGTACTTTTGTACCTTAGAACGCGTTCTTAAGTTTCTTAAAAGGATCTTAAGCTTATTAAGTTTCTTAAGGTTGTCTAAAGTTTCTTAAAGATTCTAAAAGCTTTTAAAGACTTCTTAAGAACTCTTAAGCTTCTTAAGAGTTACCATGTGATCCGGGTAATCTATAACATGATAGAACAACTGTAATAAAAGGAGAATGTGATACCCAATAGTAGAGAAGATTGGAAATAGAGTAATAAGAATCCGGAAGAAGTTGGAGACCGAATAATGAGTTGTAGGAGTCAACTTATTTACGTGAGCTATCAACTTGGAAATCTTACATACTTAAGCTACTTGAGTACATACCAAGCTTATGTAGCAAGGATTACATAGGTTTGTAAAGTAAGATGAGATTACTAACCCACGAGGGGGAAAAAGAGTGCCACATAATAGCATGAGAGAGTGCCACATGGTGGAATGAGAGAGTTCCATATGGTAGCAGCTGGATCAAGGCTGGTGGACCCCATATGCCACATGGTAGCTCGTGATTGGAGGGAGGGATGTGTTGGCCCAATGAGGGCATGACATGTGTCACCACTTAGGGCTTGACATGTGTCACCACTTAGGGGATGACATGTGTCCCCTTCTAAAGTGGCTTATATATACATATATATAAAATTTATAACTTTAAGTTCATCTTTATCCTATAAGTCATCTTATCTCCAAGAAATTTCTAGACAAAAAGAAGAAAAGAAAAACTTAAGCTAGAGAAAAGAAAGAGCTACAGTTTTGGGAGGAGAAAAAGGTAAGTTCTCCGATTCCGTTCTGTGAATTAATTATATGGGGTATATCAAGAAGGTATTAAGGTGTTATTAATATAAATTTATGGTTTGGAGCAGCCCCAAACAGACAACAAATAGCCATGAAGTTTCAGTCGCACTAGAAGAACTTCTAAGGCGAGTTTTGGTGAGTTTCGGGACAGGTAAGGATTTATCTTTCAAATTGAAGTTTATGATATTGTTATGGGGTATATTAAATGTCTTAAGTGAGGCTGGAAGTGGTAAAAGTGTATAAGGATGTTGACATTAGAAACAAACTAAATTGAAGTTGTAGTAGGTAAACCGAAGTCGAGTATTGTGTTGTTGTTGTGGTGCTGCAGGTTGGAGGTGGTTTAATTGCGTGTTGAAGGGATGTAAAGTAATCAAAAAAGGGGTGTGGGTTCTTCTTATTTCAGCCATACGACCCTCCATTTCATATGGTAAAAGATTTTACGAAATAAAGGCTAAGAACTCCATTTTGGTATCGTAGTTCGGAGCTAGTTGTTTGGAGTTGTATTGGGTAATGTTGAAGTTATTTATTTATATATATGTTGATGATTTTTGTTGTTGGTATGGTTGTTAATATTTTGGTTGGGTTGAAATCTCAGGAATGTTGAAGTTATAGGGGAGATGCTTCCCAATTTTCGGTAACTTTGGAGCTAGTAATAAGTTAGGTAAGGGAAATTGATAAGGAAATGATTCCTATGGATATGTGGATGTAGAGTTGGAAATTGGAAAGTGAAAGGTTATTAATCTTAGTATTACCCTCATTTAAGTAGGTTCAAAACATGATGAGATGAATATGGGTGAGAGTAATCCATAAGAGGTATGTAAAGCTAACCGTTCCTTCTTTTGGCATGTATTTAGCATAAGTATGTAAAGCTAACCGTTCTTTCTCTTGGAATGTTTTGACATAAGTATATAAAGCTAATCTTCCTTTTTGGCATGGTTTTTATGAAATAAGTATATGACTTTTATATGATTCCAAGGAAGTTCCTATTCGTAGAGTCGCTAAGATGACCAACTTCTTGATTTTCCAAAGGATATTTTAGCGTGACTAGATACGTGTATATGATTCCAAAAGTTCTATTGGATATAACTCATAGTGATATTCAAAAGGTACTTGGTACGAATCTTGTCTTGATTTTTAAATAATAGCTCATTTTGTTAACTCCATCGAGTCTCAAAAATGATTTAAAGTGCATTTAGTTTCTTACTATTCCACTCATGGATGCCTCAATGATTCCTTTACTGAGCCTGGGTCAGGTTTTATTATCGTGCGTACTTCTCTGCATTGTTCGCTATGCCCCAACATGAGGGGGCAGGTATGCCCTGTACATGGGTTTGATTTGTGAAGTTATGATGTGCCATGTACACATGTGATATGCTATGATCTGATATGACCATTTGATATGATATGATCTGTTATGGAGATATTCCCTACTATGGAGTTATGATGTGCTGTGGCGCTAGTGATGGGGCGGCGACCACGATTTGTTCACCGTGTCCCATAATGGGGCCAGACATGGCATATATTTTTTTGCATACATTATCTGTGGTTATGAAAAGCATTTTGAGATTCTGGATATTTCGCTCATTTTTGCACCTTCTATTCTGGTAATAGCTTTACTTATTACAGTCTATGCTTTACATACTTGGTATATTATCCGTACTGACCCCCTTTCTTCAAGGGCTGTATTACATGCCCATAGGTATAGATGCTCGGTTTGCTGATCTGCTCGCTTAGGACATCCACCCTGTTGGTTGCCAGTGCTCCTTTGTCCGAAGCTCTATTTTGGTACTAACTTTTCTGTTTTATATTTGTACATGTTGGTTAAGGGTACGACGGGCCTCTATCCCATCATATGACTAGGCTATCATTCTGTAGAGGTCTGTAGATGTGTGATGTGGGTTATGTATATATATTTTGGGCTTTGTATTCCGTGATGGCCTTAATGGCCCTCTTGTGCTATGTCTGTTCTCATGCGCTCTCTAGCGACCCCTTTTTGATTTCTACTTTTTTTTATTCTGCAAATTCGCTAAGTGGGGCTAAGGATACATATGGGTGCCCAACTCGGGCAACATTCATGGCCTACAGAGTTGGGTCGTGACAAATGAAATATGGTATGAGTATGGAGATAGTTCTCATTATAAGTTCCGAGTATAACTCATGACTCGTGTTTACTTCTAAATGCTAAGGCTCTTAAGGTAGTTTAGTTTATCACCCTCAAGCCTTCTATATGTAAAGACATGATCCATGACTCTTAGTCACGTTTGAATGTAAAGTCCTTGAAGTAGTTGAACTACTAACCTCGAGTCTCTATATGATGAATACTAATTGAATGTATAAGCTCTTATTCCTAAGGATGCTATGACGACAAGCATCTCTAATTCTATAAGCTATTTAGGTTTTTCTCGATACATGTCTACAATTCCTAAGATGATTACTATTCTAGTTTTGAAGTGATAGTTCACTTGACTATTTCATTGAGTCTCAGATGATGACTTTACTTGCATATAGTTTCTCACTATTCTACTCATGCATGTCATAACCCTTCATTCTCCGCATCCCACGATGGGCTGGATATTATATCAGGCGCAACTTTACTACTTCTTTCATTGAGTCCCAGGCCGACTACGTATGATTCCACGTATGAGGCGATGATTCCATACATGAGGCATGGTATATGTTATGATGATATAATTATTCACCGAGTCCTGGGCCTGCTGTACTATGATGGTATGTATTGTAATATGATGGTATGTATGGTGAAAGAAGAAAGGAACACCGAGTCCCTCACTTGAGGGCCGAGTACGGTATGTATATATATGATGTGGTATGCTATAGATGTACACTACTCCCTTCACTGAGTCCCTCACTAAAGGGACATATACTTTATGTAGGCATGCATATGAAAGTATGATGATACATTTATGACCCCGAGCCCTGTGTGGACCGGATATAGTATGATGACATATAAGATTATGTCGTATATGATGATATGATGCCATGTACGATGACATAATGAAATAATATACATGATGGAAATGGATGATGACATAATGATGTGCCTATAACACCGAGTCCCATAATGGGACAGGTACGGTATATGATGATATGGTAATATGATGAAATAATTATGACACTGAGTTCCTTAGCGGGCCGTGCATAGTGTATGATGATGTATATGATTATGTGTCCTAAGGTGCAGGTACAGTAATTTGTTAATTGTTATGTTTGTACCCTGCATCCCTGTTTCAGCTATGGTGTCAGTTATGGTTTGTTATACTTTACATACTCAGTAAATATATCATACTGACCCCCCTTTCTTCGGGGGAGGGGGGCTGCATTTCATGCCCATAGGTACAGGTACTTACTTTGGAGATCCGCCAGCTTAGGTCACTCAGCGATTTGGGAGTGATCTATTGTACTGGAGCCCAGATTTTGGTACTGACCCTTGATATATATATTTGCTTATTCATGGGTACGGCGGGGGCCCTGTTCCGCCATATATTACCGTTGATATTCTTAGAGGTCTGTAGACATATGTACGTGGGTTATTTACAAGTTTGTTTCAGTTGTGCCTATACGACATATTTTAAATTTTATTATGTTAAGGCATCCTTGTTGGCTTGCATGCCCTTTCATGACATGATGTAAATGAAAGAGGCTATATGTATGCACATATGTTATCAACCATAGGGGTTCTGGTGTATAGTCCTTATATTTGATAGTTAGGTAAACGGGGGTCCAGGTCGGAGCCCAGTCACGACCTACAGAGTTGGGTCATGACATTAGGTCACCAAATAGAGCCCTAAGTTATCTTACTTCATAACTTTATGAAATTCATACGTTGAACTTAGAGTAGAACTCAATTGCATAATCAATTGACTTTAAAAATTATGTAATTGATTTGAAAACATGCATGATCATAAACTTTATACCAGCCCATACATAATTCATATAGATAATATCCCTTGGAAATATAATTCAAAATATACCTCATTTACATCATGAATCCTAGAGATCAAAATAGGAGAATTCATGGAAAAACACTTCAATTTAATGAACAACCATCAATTTATATCAAAATAGACTCATGATCATACTTTGAATGATAATTCATGCAATAGGAATAGAGATCATAAAATCCATAAAATATCATACTTTAATTTGATAGAAAACTTGAGAAATTGATTGAGCTTCATGGATTAAAGGATCTATGAATAAACACCCATATAGCTTAAGTGAGAACACAAAATAATTTGGAAGAACTTGAGAGTTTTTCCCATGACCCAACCCCGTAGGCCATGACGGGTGCCTGAACTGGATACTAACTTGTACCCTTGCTACCTATAAGGAAACCTGTCTCCTATTTGAGTTATAGTATACCAACATGCAAGATAATTTATATAAGTCGACGAGGCTATCGTAACATATAGGCACAACTGTTCACACACATATATATATAACCCACATACATGTCTACAGACCTCTAAGATTAAAAAGAAACAGAAACATAAGGCGGGACAGGGCTTCCGCTGTACCCTTGAACACACAAATATATATATCAATATCGATACCAAAAGCTGGGCTCTGACACAATGGAGCTCTTCTTAAACCCGCTTGGTGGAATCCTAAGCTGGTGGATCCTCAAGTCGTGTGTCTGTACTTGTGGGCATAAAATGCAACCCCCGAAGAGAAGGAGGGTAGTACAAAATATGTATTGAGTATGTAAGCATAAAACACCATAACAATATTACAGTTAGAACAGGGATATAGGGGACAAGTATAACAATTAACCCATTACCATGCCTGTATCTTATGTAATAAAATCATTTTCATCATAATATTATATCATCATCTCTTTTCATCATATATATCACTTCATCGTGTCATCGTATACGACATCATACCATCGTACACTGTATAACCTCATTATATATATATATATATATATATATGTATTACTATATTTGCACATGCATGCTACCTACGGTATCCGACCCTTTAGTGAGGGACTAGGTAAAGAGAGTAGGGTACATCTATAGCATACCCGCATTGTATATATACATACCATACCCGGCCCTCTAGTGAGGGACTCGGTGTTCCTTCCTTATATCACCATATACCATACCTGGCCCATTATGGGACTCGGTATCATAATAGTCATATTTTATCTGGCCCAAGATGCGGTGAATACTTGTATCGTTGTCACATCGTTATATTGTCACATCATCATATCACCATAAATAGCATCCCCTCTTCATACGTGGTATCACATATCACGTCATGGTATCATATCGCATCCGGCTTGGGACTTAGTGAAAAAACTAGTAAATATGCGCATGATTTTAGGCCCGGCCCTACGTGGGACAGGATGAAAGAAGGGTTACCGTATGTACGAGTAGAGTAGTGAGAAACCATATGCAACTAAATTATCTCCTGAGACTCAATGAAATAGTCAAGTGAACCATCATTTGAAGACCAGGAAAGTAATTCTCTGAGGTACCCTTTAGATGTTATTAGGGATTACATCAATTAGGGCCTCAGGAATCATAGACGTGTACCAAGATAATGTCACACAATTTATGCAATCAAAGACACAACTTATGCAATCAGACACATAGCTTCACAGATTATGCAATCAGAGAGTAATACTAAGGTTAATAACTAGCTCGCCTCGTTATCTTCTTGACCTATTAACATGAGAGTAATACTAAGGTTAAGAACCTTTTACTTTCCAATTTCCTATTCTACAACCATGTACCCATAGGAATCATTTCCTTATCCAATACCCTCGACTAGTTTGTTACTAGTTTCGAAGTTACCAAAAATTGGACAACATTTCCCCTATAACTTTAACATCCTCGAGATTTCAACTCGACCACCGTGTCAAAACTATAGCAACAAAAACAACCAGCAGCATCTACACAATTAAATTACTTCAACATTACACAATACAAACTCCAAACAACTCGCCCGAATCTACGATATCAAAATAAAGTTTTTAATCTTTATTTCGCAAAACCTTTAACAATACGAAATGGAGGGTCATCTGGCTGAAACAAGAAGTACCCACACCCCTTTTAGAAAAATTTCCATCCCTGCAACACGCCATCCAACCAGATGCAACTGCAGCACCACAATCGCAACACACTACTCGACTTCAATTTAACTACGACGACTTTAATTTAGTTTGTTTCTAACATCAACCATCCTTATGCAATTTTTCCACTTTCAACCTTGTTTAAGACATGTAATATACCACATAACAACATCATAAAATCCAATTTGAAAGGGAAAACCTTACCTTACCCGAAACGCGCCAAAACTTGCCAAAACTCGCCTCGAAAGCTCTCCTAGCACGGTTAGAAATTTGGGGATGTCTTCTAACGTTTTGGTGCTGATATAAACCATAAGTTTTCATAAATAACACCTTCATAATATCATGGTATACCCTCAATAATTAATTTATAAAAAAAAATCGGAGAACTTACCTTTTTTGCTCCAAATCCATGGCTCTCTTTCTCAGGTTTAAGGTTCCTCTTCTCTCTTTTTCTTTCTAGACTTTTCTTCTCTTTTCCTTTGTGTAGATATTTTTGTGGAAGATTGAATTTTTGTTTGGAGATAAGAATGACATAATATATATGTATATATGCCACCTCATGGGGTAGTGATACGTATCAACCCCTAAGTGGTGATACGTGTCAAGCCCTTATTGGCCCAATACACCATGCCTTCCAACCACAGGATGCCATGTGGTAGGTAGGGGGTCCACCACCCTTGATCCAGTTGCTTCCACATATCACTCTCTCATGCTGCCACATGGCACTCTCTTTTTCCCTCTTGTGGGTTCGTAATCTTGCCTTAATTTATGAACCTATGTAATCCTTACTACGTAAGCCTAGTATGCACTCAAGTAGATTAAGTAAGTAAGATTTCCAAGTTGGAAGCTTACATAAATAAGTCGAGTCCTATGACTCATTATTCGGTCTCCAACTGCTTCCGGATTCTTATAACTCTACTTCCAATCTTCTCTACTATGGGGTATCACATTCTCCTTTTCTTAGAGTTGTTTGATAGTGTTATAGATTACCCGGCTCACATGGTAACTCTTAAGAAGCTTAAAATTTCTTAAGAAGGCTTAAGAAGCTTTAAGAAGCTTTAAGAAGATTTAAGAAACTTTAGAAAACCTTAAGAAACTTAGGAGGCTTACGATCCTTCCAAGAACTTAAGAGTTTTTCAAGAGACTTAAGAACGTGTTCCAAAGTACAAAAGTATGGGGTGTAACATCCTTCCCCTCTTTAGGACATTCATCCTCGAATGTGAACCAAAACCTTCCTTAAGATCTTATACAGATTATATGGAAATTCCTGTCTATTGCAATAAAACATACTTTCATCAAGCTATCACTATCAGAGAACCAAAGGTTGGGGGATTACTTGTAGCATAAGGAGTAGGTACGAATACTTGTGTTTTGTTTCCTCCTTTGCTTCCTGGGTCATCTCTTTACAATTTTTATTTCACCGCAATACCTTGATGGAAGCTACGTCCTTAGCTCACAATCTTCTACTTCGCTAACCCAGGATGGCGATAGGTTGCTTCTTATAGGATAACTCCTCTGTGACCTGGATACCCTCTATGGGATATACCCAGGTTGGATTACCAACATACTTGCAAAGCATTGATACATGGAAGACTGGATGTACCACTTCCAGATTTGCTGGTAAGTCCAGCTCGTAGGCAACCTTGCATATTCGGTGGAGGATCTAATAAGGTCAATGTATTTGGGACTAAGGTCCCCTTTCCTGCTGGATCTCATTACTTTCTCTATAGGGGTACCTTCGAAAATGCCCAATCATTAACTAGAAACTCTAGAAGTCAACGTCGATTACCTACGTATGACTTCTATCGACTCTGAGCTACTAACACTCTCTCATGAACAAGCTTCACCTTCTCGATGGCTTATTGAACCACACCTGGGCCCATTAGTCACGTTTTACAAACATCAACCCACCAATTGATGACCTACTCTTTATTCCATACCAAGTCTCTTCTGGGGCCATCTAGAGACTAGAATGATAGTTGATGTAGTAAATACTCTTGACAGGTAGTAGGCAATTATCAAAGCTACCTTTGGAGTCAACCGTATAGGGTCGCAAAACCTCTTCTAGTGTTTAGCTAGTAAGCTTAGTCTGTCCTTCGGTCTGAGGGTACAATGGTGTACGAAGACCTATCTATCTTCCCAATCTCTTCTTGGATTGATATTCAGTAGTTAACTGTAACTCAGGCTCTTTCATCTGAGATAATAGCTATGGGAATTCAATAAAGTCTCACCACCCTCTTGACCTATAATTTTACACAATCTCAACTAGACAGGTAGTCCTTGATTGAAGGAACATGGGCTGATATTATTAATCTGTGAATAATATTCCATATAGAATTATCTTTCTAGGGAGTGCAAAGTGAGTCTTGTAGCCAAGGTCTTATTGTGGAATCTTTGACCTCATATATTTTCTTTCCTTCTTTAGATAACATCAACTAGTACCCTCACCTTTTGGGTTTTGGTTTTTGCCTATCTGAGTTGGATACCAAGTTGTGCTGAATTTTCCTCACACAATGACCTGTATAGCCGTTCTGTGGTTTGGCTTATCATTAATTGGTATTATGTTGAAGAACTATGGCATACAAGTGCGCCATCTGTTAGTAATTGGCTAATCCTGCTTTATTTGCTTAAGCTCTTTTACAATTCCTTTATCGTAACTTATAACACTCTAGGTACATAATATCGTGTCGTTGCTTCGCCACTAGTTCAGATTCTCCCATGTCATGCAATCATAACATCACTAATGCACCAGATCCCATTAGAATTCTGAAGTTAAACATGCTTGGGCGAGAGTAGTACTAGGATGGGTGACCTCCCCGGGAAGTCCTCATGTCACATTCCATTGCCATCCTTGTAATAATGTGTGAAGGCACTCATCTTAGCCCAAGATTTACCTTAGCATCTTCTCGCTAGTCTTCATGTTTTGCCTTGCCCTCTCTTCTCCTCTCTTACAACTGGTGTCGGGGTAGATCTTTAATTCAACCATGACTGTGTCCTTTTTGACCATTTGATTTAACTTTTCTTCGTATTCCTCTATAATGTCTCCAAAATATCATAACTCTTTTTCATCATGTACTCCTTCGCTTGTTCTTATGCTGTATATAACTATTCGTAGGTTGCACAACTACTCTTATACCACTAGTATGAGGTAAACACAGTCTTTTCATCTCCCGACCCGTCTTGCTTTACATATCGACTTCACACTAGGACTTTCTCGTGCTAATGCTATTTTGTCCTACTTCTTTCTTTTCTTCCTTTACGTACTTCTTGGTCTCCTCATTTCCTATGGTAGGAGATTTTCTGTTCTCCTTGGTACTTGTACGTCTCGATATCAGCTACCAATAACGTTGTTGCCATATATTAATCTTTACTCAAACATGACCCTACTACCCTTTTCTTAGACCTTAGTTTGCTCAGTCCTACTCTCTTATTGTATTCACCCCTTTTTGTAGGAACCCATGATTCTTCGCACAGTCTCAGATACTGCAACTTCTATCTATTTATTGTTGGCCTTTAGCTCTTTCTAACTCGTGCCAATATGGGATCTCATTTGAAATTTAATTGGTCCTGTCAACATATGACAATATTAGTTGATTTCCTCTCACGCTTGTATTTCTCTTGTTCACTTTCCCCATTTAGGGTGTACCCATGTCATCCTCTCTTTATTTTCAACTGTTCATACACATATGATTCTGTTCCAACTCATTTGATATACTGCACCATGTCTACACCTTCTGTCAACTTATCTATACTTTAGGTTGTCCCTATAAGAAACCTTAATATAACCATGGGGTGCTCAATATTCTCAATAACTAGTACCCAATATAGTCCAAGTACTGGTACTCGAGTCATATAACTAATGTAGTAGATTAGCCAAAGCCACATTTTATTTATCCCAATTTGTACATCACTAGTGCTTATAATCGTGTCCGATTCTCCATTCGGGGCACTTATACTTTGATGACATATTTCTCACGTTTTGTTTATCACATTTTTTCCCAATGGATACTGCTTGTTCCTTTGATAATTTCACAATGCCTCAGTTGTTTTGCAATTTCTATTCCCTATATTTGAGGGATCCCACTATTTTCCAAAGTGGAGGTACGTATACACAATACCCTTCTCTACTTCATGAGATTTCATCCTTATCGTTACCGTGGATACGATCTCTCAAGATATGTTACAACCGTATGTCTTATTCTCTTTCTATCTCCAAAAAAAAAATTCAGCAGAGTTTCCTCTATATTCCTTACTATCCCAAACCTGCACTGAGGAAATACCAACAATGCCTCACAGGGCGAACAAATATATGCATATCATAGTCTATCACAGCCACACAGGGCGCTAAATATCGGCAACAAAAAGAGATATATACATAATAGAGTGGGGCCTGAATCTATCAATGCATACACATCCTAGGAGAAGATTAATAGTATACCTGTAACCATGTTTGATGACGCCTCTTGATCCAGAGAAAGTCCGCCATGGTCTCCACTATGGCCTGCTGAGGTATGCATACCCTACTTCATAGGGCGTGTAGCCAACGAAGAAGAAACTCCAACAACTGATCCAGTAGGTTGAGCTGCACCCTTCCATCTACTCTTAAATGGACACTCTCTCATAAAATGGCCTTAACGGTCATAGGTGAAATAAGCACCTGTAGCAAGACGATATTTCCCAAAATACGCCTTACCACAGCCAGAACATTGAGGTAAAGGTGGCTTCGACTGACGCGACCTTTTGCTCATTGGTGCACCTGAAACCTTGGAGGTCGGACCGACTCCTGGACATCCCGTGTTATCGAATATTTCACTTGGGAACTGAGGGGTTATCCTCCAGGTTGGTTGGGAAGGGTATATACTATACTGGTAAGGTTGCCTGCCTTGAAACTCCCCCGAATCACCAGCCATTCTAGCCTTCTTATGCTAGCCTCTGCCATAATCTTTATCATGCTATCTCTCACTATACCGCCTAATAATCCCCAGCCCATGCCTTTGAACCTGTTCTGCTATTAACCTGGTCAATAGTTGAACTACATCCCTCATTGCCCTAGCTATAGGACTGGAGGCTTACGCACTAGGGTCTCAAGGCCGCAGCTACTGTTGCTCTAAGCTCATCCAGAGGTGGCAGCGTAGTGGAGCTCACCAACTGGAGCACAATTCTCGGTATTGACTAAGTACGAGCCCTAATAACTCCCGGGGTCTAACTTGTTCCATTTGCTACTGACTTGCACTTCTGGGCTGCTGTTGCTTTCTTTGGAGGCATTGCTGTAAATATAATAGTATGCCAATGAGGGATCATCCTAATAACATAGCTCTATCGCACGATGTAAGACAAGAGAGAAAGGTAACACCCTAAATGTCCTGTAACATCCTGTTTATAGATATGGTGCACCACACACCAATAAATAAAACTCTACTAAACATGGTCTGTAGATATTCAAGGAAGGACCTCTCTGATACCACTTTTGTCACGACCCAATCCCGTAGGCCATGACGGGTGCCCAAACTGGACACTCGCGTGTACCCTTGCTAACTATAAGGAAACCTGTCTCCTATTTGAGTCATAACATGCCAGTAGACAAGACAATATATATAAGCTGATGAGGCTATCGTAACATATAAACACAACTATTTACACATACATATACAACCCACATATATGTTTGCAGACCTCTAAGAGTAAAAAAAAACAAAAACATAAGGCAGGACAGGGCCCTCATCATACCCTTGAATACATAAATGTATACATCAATGGTCGGTACCAAAAGTTGGACTCCGACACTATGGAGATCTTCTTAAACCTGCTGGGTAGAATCCTAAGCTGGTGGATCATCAATCGCATGTCTGTACCTGCAGGCATAAAATATAACCCCCCGAAGAAAGGGGGGTCAGTACGAAATATGTATTGAGTATGTAAGCATAAAACACCATAACGATATTACAGTTGGAACAGGGATGTAGGGGATAAGTATAACAATTAACCCATTGTCGTGCCTGCATCTTATGCAGTAAAATCATTTTTATCATAATATCATATCATCATCTCTTTTTATCATATATATCACTTCATGGTGTCATCGTATACGTCATCATACCATCGTACAAGGAATAAACTCATCGTATATATATCATAACATATCCGGCCTATTATGGGGTTCGGTGTCATAAATATATCACTATATTTGCACATGCATGCCTACCTATGGTATTCGGCCCTTTAGTGAGGGATTCAGTGAAGAGAGTAGGGTACATATATAGCGTACCCACGTTATATATATACATACCAAACCCATCCTTCTAGTGAGGGACTCAGTGGTTTTTCTTTATATTACCATATACCTACTGGCCCATTATGGAACTCGGTGTCATAATCATCATATTTTATTTGGCCCGAGATGTGGTGAATATTCGTATTATTGTCGCATTATTATATCATCACATTATCATATCACCATATATAGCATCCCCTCTTTGTACGGGCATCACCCATCACGTTATGGTATCATATTGTGTTTGGCCCAAGACTCGGTGAAAGGAGTAGTAAAGCTGTGCACGATATTAGGCCGAGCCCCGTGTAGGACTCGGTGAAACAAGGGTTACTGTATGCACGAGTAGAGTAGTGAGAAACCATATGCAACTAAATCATCTCCTGAACTTAATGAAACAGTCAAGTGAACTGTCATTTGAAGACCAGGAAAGTAATTCTCTGAGGTACCCTTTAGATGTTATTAGGGATTACATCAATTAGGGCCTCAAGATCCATAGGCGTGTACCAAGATAATACCACACAGTTTATGCAATCAAAGACACAAGTTATGAAATCAGACACATAGCTTATGCAATCAGAGATACAACTTATGCAATCAAAGACATTTATCTTCTCAGAGCCTTTCAGAATATGAGCTTATATCTCCACTTACTATTCAATATATAGATGGCTCGAGAGTAGTAATTTAACTACTTTAGGACCCTTAGTATTCAGAATTGACTACAAGTCATGAATTATATCCGGAACCTATAAATGAAATTACCTCTAAATTCATATCAGACATCATTTTACATACCTTAAGCGATTTCAATGAAAGAAGGAGATAGGCCTTATATGTACTACTCTTTATCCTACAGAAGACTTGAAAGGCGATGAGTCCACTTAGTGCATGAGTTTTAACATCCAGAAGTGAACAAGGGTCTTGACTCATACCTAGAGCTTTATGAATGGAATGACTCCCAAGTTTCGTATATATATAACTTAACGCTAAGACATGCCAAAAGAAATAAAGAGTAAGCTTCACATACCTTTTGTGGATTAACCGTAACCCAGCTCGCCTCATTATCTCCTTGACCTATTAACATGAGAGAAATACTAACGTTAATAGCCTTTCAATTTCCAATTTCCAACTCTACAACATAGTACCCATAGGAATTGTTTCCTTATCCAATACCCTCGACTAGTTTGTTACTAGTTTCAAAGATACCAAAAATCGGGTAACATTTTCCCTATAACTTTAACATCTCCGAGATTTCAACTAGGCCACCGTGTCAAAAACCATACCAAAAACAACAAACAGCAGCATATACACAAGTAAATTACTTCAACATTACACAATACAAACTCCAAACAACTTGCCCAAAGCTATGATATCAAAATAGAGTTTTTAATCTTTATTTCGCAAAACCTTTAACTATACGAAATAGAGGGTCGTGTGACTGAAACCAAAAGTAACCACACCCTTTTTAGAAAATATTCCATCCCTGCAACACGCCATCCAACTAGATGCAACCACAGCACCACAATCGCAACACACTACTCGACTTCGATTTAACTACGACGACTTCAATTTAGTGTGTTCCTAACGCCAATATGCAATTTTTCCACTTAAAACCTTCTTTAATACATGTAATATACCACATAACAACATCATAAACTCCAATGTGAAGGTAAAACCTTACCTTATCCGAAACTCGCCAAAACATGCCAAAACTCGCCTCAGAAGCTCTCCTAGCGCGGCTAGAACTTTGGGGCTGTTTTCTAACATTTTGGTTGTGTTCCAAACCATAAACCTTTATTACTAACACCTTCATAACATTTTGGTATACCTTAGATAATTAATTCACGGAATGAAATTGGAAAGCTTACCTTTTTGGCTCCAAATCCGTGGCTCTCTTTCTCAAGTTTAAGGTTCCTCTTCTCTCTTTTTCTTTCTAGACTTTTCTTCTCTTTTCCTTTGCCTAGATATTTTTGCGGAAGAATGAATTTTGTTTGGATATAAGGATGAATTATAATATATATGTATATATGCCACCTTATGGGGGTAGTGACACATGTCAACCCCTAAGTGGTGACACGTGTTAAGCCCTTATTGGCCCAACGCACTATGCCTTCCAACCATGGGCTGCCACATGGCCGGTGGGGGTCCACCACCCTTGATCCAGCTTCTACCATGTGTCACTCTCTCATGCTGCCATGTGGCACTCTATTTTCCCCCTTGTGGGTTTATAATCTTGTCTTACTTTATGAATATATGTAATCCTTGCTACATAAGCTTGGTATGCACTCAAGTAGCTTAAGTATGTAAGATTTCCAAGTTGGTAGCTTACATAAATAAGTCGAGTCTTATGACTCATTATTTGGTCTCTAACTTCTATTAGATTCTTATAACTCTATTTTCAATCTTCTCTACTATGGGGTATGGAATTCTCCTTTCCTTAGAGTTGTTTGATAGTTTTATAGATTACCTGGCTCACATGATAACTCTTAAGAAGCTTAAGAGTTCTTAAGAAGGATTAAGAAGCTTTAAGAAACTTAGGAGGCTTATGATCCTTCCAAGAACTTAAGAGCCTTTGAAGAGACTTAAGAACGCATTCCAAAGTACAAAAGTACGGGGTGTAATGGTTTTGATAGAGAGTTTGACTGAATTTACTTGAAGTGTTCAATGGATACCTTGAGAGTCTTTTATAGAGAGAGAAATATTTGAGTAGGTAAATTATAGAAGATTGAGGGACATTACAAGAGTATGATGCCTTCTTATCTATTACTCATTTTTGGGCCTGAGGCCGTATTCGAGGAGCGATTGGACCCTAGGTTAGTTATCTTTACTTGTTAGTTATTAATTAATATACTATTCAGACTGCATGTACCTTTTTTGGATATTGGTAATGACATGCTTGCTTTGATTGAGCATATTCACTCATTTTGTGGTACGATCCCAAATTCTTTATGGGTTTTCACTACCATTTTGAGAGGACATTCTCATAGGTTTACTATTTTTAAATAGGTTTTTAATGGGAGTCGTACAACCTGAACCACTATAATAATTTTTTTTGAGATTTATGAAGAGTTAAGGACGTGCTCCATTTTATAATGACAGTTCAAAGGCATCAAGGATACACTCAGTTTTTATTGATATCTGGTGCAGTATTGCTGTTTTTATACTATGGCTACATCTAGGATATGTTTAGCTTGTACCTAATTATTCGGAGTGGCATTGCCATTTTCTACATTGGCCTGGCCACTCATTCTGCGATACCATTATGAGGATACTGTATGTCTATGTAGGACTTGGTTTGGGCCTAAACAGTGTATATTGACTTCCTACGTCCCTTATGGCCCCTCTAGACAGTGAACCATGGAACTGGATGAGGGAGCTGCATGGGTTCCACTTGTTAGGATGAAGGCCAAGGTGGGTCTATACACTTGTTGGTGATTGCTGAGAGCCACCAAAAATGTTATTGGTTTTTACTACAATCTTGCATTCATTATGATCGCCTATCACCAGTATATTTGTATGGTATGGTCCCCTAGTTTTATGGGGGACGGGGGTTATATTTTTCATTATTTGTACCTTTTGGGGGTGTGGGCATTCGATCGGTTATTATCTGATTATACCTGTATTTATCTCTTATCGCATTTGTAGTTTGGTTATAGGATGTATTAGCCTTCGTTGTTGTTGGTAATTTCTTTCTAGATTCAGTTGGTTTAGTCCTTAGGTGGCTTTGTGATTAGCAGTAGTAGTCAGTGCTTCCATCCTTGACTTGTTGACTCCTTTAATGCCTCCTTACTATAAATAGGTTATGGCTTGTATGTGCAGGTACGTTCTTTCGCCTGGTTTCCTTTATATGTATTTATGTATGCATATATGTGTATATGTATGTATATATATCAGCTCTTTATTATCATTTCCTGCCTTATCTTGCATTAGATTTTATTTGCTTACTTATGCTATATTTGTTATGTCCTACACTTTTGGTACATGGGAACACCTATCTAGCTTCTCTAAAGCTATCATATGATCCACATTATCTATAACCTTACTAAATAACTCTAAGGAAGGGAGGATGTGATGCCCCATAATAGGGAAGATTGGAAATAGGGTTATAGGAATTTAAAAGGAGTTGGACCAAGTAAAGAGTCGTAGGACTTAAGTAACTTGCATAAACCACCGACTTGGATGTCTTACATAATTAAGCTACTTGTGTACACATCAAGCTTAAGTAGAAGGTAATACATAGGCTCTTGAAGTAAGATGAGATTACGAATCCATAAGGAAAAGAAGAGAGTAACACATGGCAGCAAGAGGGAGTGACACATGGAAGCAGGGGGGAAGCTTACACGTGGTAGAAGGTGATGCACTTGCTTGGGGTGGACCCCTACCTGCCATATGGCAGTCCCGGATTGGCTGCATAGATGCTTGGCCCAATATGGGCAGAACACGTGTCACCCTAAGGAGCTGACACAAATCACCTTCTAAGGCAGCCTATATATGTATGTAATATGACTAATACTTCAGTTCTTAGCAGAAATTACACTTTGAAAAAGGAAAAGAAACCCTAGAGAGCTAGAGAGAGTAGTGGCGGCCAAGAGAGGAAAAAAGGTAAGTAGTTCAATTTCGTTCCATGAATTAATTATATACGGTGTACCATGATGAAATGAAGGTGTTAATAATGTAAATTTATGGTTTGGAGCATCACCAAAAGGATAACAAACAACCACAAAGTTTCAGCCGCGTTAAGAGGACTTCTGAGGCAAATTTTGGCAAGTCTTGGACAAGGTAAGACCTTCCCTTTCAAAGTGGAGTTAGTAATGTTATTATGGAGTGTATTACATGTCTTAAACTAAGCTAGAGGTAATGAAATTGCATAAGGGTGCTTGACGTTAGAAATAAACTAAATTGAAGTCGTTCTAAGTTAAATCGAAGTCACGTAGTGTATTGTGATTGTGATGCTAAGGATTGGAGGTTGTTTGGTTATGCATTGCATAGATGGAAAGTGTTATAAAAGGGGTGTGGTTACTGCTGGTTGCAGCCACATAGCCCTCCGATTCGTGTGGTTAATGGTTTTACAAAACAGAGATAGAAAACCTTATTTTGGTATCGTGGTTTTGGACGAGCTGTGTAGAACTTGTATTGTGTCGTATTGGAGTGAATTGATTGTATATAGCTGCTGGTTTTTTGGTTATATGGCTTATAAGATTAGAATTTGTATAGGGCAAGTTATAGGAGAGATGCTGCCCGATTTCTGCTAACTTCAGAACTAGTAATGAACTAGTCGAAGGAAATAGATAATGAAATGATTCCTATGGGTACTTGATTGTAGATTTGGAAATTGGAAAGTGAAAGATTATTAATATTAATATTAATTTCATGTTAAATAGGTTAAAGAACTAACAAAGCGAGCTTGGATTCGAGTAATCCACAACAGGTATGTAGAACTATCCTTCTCTTCTTTTGGCATGTCTTAGATGTAAGTGATGAATAATATGAGCGTTGGGGTAATTCTATTAACTAGTCGTGAACATGATGCATATCCTTACTCACTTTAAATGTTATGAAATGTGAAATATGCTTTGAGGTTAATTCCATTTATGAGCTCCGAGTATAACTCGTTGGGAGTGCTCCATTGTTCTGGAGCCTAGCTTGTTGGTATCGTTCCTCCTATATATATATTTATTTATTCAGGGGTACGGCGGAGGCCCTATCCCGCCATATATTACTATTGATACTCTTAGAAGTCTGTCAAATTATGTATGTAGGTTATTTGTAAGTTTGTTTCAATTATGCCTATATGACATATAGTAAGTGTTGTTATGTTATGGCAGCCTTGTCGGCTTGCGTGCCCTTTCATGTTATGATACAAATGAAATAGGCTATGTGTATAAGAATATGTTATAAATCTTTGGGGTTCTTATGTATAGTTCCTATATCTGATAGGTATGTATACGGGGGTCTAGGTTAGAAGCTGGTCGCGGCCTATGGGGTTCGGTCATGACAAAAGTGATATCAGAGCAGTTCGTCCTCAGAATGTCTACAGACCGTATCTAGTAGAGTCTTGTTTATCGGTGTGTTGTGCACCACATCTATAAACAAGAGGCTATAGGACATTTAGGATGTTACTTTCTTTTATATCTAAGATCGTGCGATAGAGCCAAGTCATAGGGAATGAAATTTCTCATACTAACTTGTAATTTCAGTAGAAGGACAACATCGATAGAAGAAAGTAACTGACGATATTAGAAGTTACAGAGCACACAATTAAGAAAAAGCATGTAGGACATATGTCAAGTAAGGTGTGGAAATATGATTGACATGGAAAGTTAAAAGATGAAAGGAAAAGTAGACAGGAAAGTGTAACAAGTGCAGTTCAAGTGAACATACGAGGTAAGTCCACCATTTTATACTATTATTGATATTGGAAGTCTTGTATGGCTGCGATATGATGTGATATGAATATATATATTGGCATTGTTGACATTTTCTGCGTGCAGATTTGAGATAACAAGAAATACAGAGGAAATTTTGCAAAAAGTTTCCTAGAAATAAAAGGAGAATGAGATACAAGGTTGTAATATGCCTTGCCCATCACAAGAGGGGGATTTGACTAGACTATGAGTATGGCTGACCTCGAGGATAAGTTAATTACTAAAGTTATAGTAATGGTAAGGAGGAGGTTAATATTGGTATGAAAAAATTTTTGGAAATAATTAGTGAGACTAAGAGATGATTTAGAGAAGACTGGTAGATCGGTATAGAGTGATATATATTAACGCACCGATTGAATACACATGAATAAACTGTGATGAGTTGTAGTTAAAAGAAGTAACAATGTGATTAAGACAAGAGTACAGAGAAAAAAGGATTGTAATGGATATGAAGTGTTAATAAGACAACTTGTAAGATATTAAGGATAAAACTGACTAAGGAAGGGTAAGTTTGCTTACTTCACCGAGTGTAATTAACCCATAGTAGAACCGCAAAAAAAGTTAAGCAGTGTTATACTATGAGACTGAATATGAACAAGATATCATGTGAATGTAACGAAGATTGTTATGAGAACAAGTAAAGCTTAGTAAGGAAGTAACTAAAGGATATGATGTGGTTTGTGGAAAAGAGAAAAGCAAATAGATAATGAATAAAAAAGACTTACACAGATTTAAAGGGAAGGTTCAAAATAAAAGGTCAAGTAGTAACGAAAGTAAAGGTGAGCAACAAGACGGGATGAATGCCAGAATTGATTGGTATGATAAGAATAAATAGAGGTAAACAGAAGATGTCCGGAAAATGAGAGATGAAAGGACTACTGAAGAAAGCACTCAAGATAGACGTAATTACTTAAGTGTGAGTATTGGACACAAAGGGAAATAGACAGTTACGAACTGAAGGTATAGTATGATGAAAAGGTAATAAGATAAGACCGCTACTAAAACCAAGGTTCTATGATACTATGTGAGATTAGAAGATAGCATTGGGTACACGACAAGGATGAAAGCTCATGAGGGATAAAGAAGTATGGTGTAAATGTGACTCCACCGTGGAAAATAGTAAGATCCTTAGCGGATAGGGGATGTAGATTTACATAACAACTGATGTGTTGTAAATTTATTAGGGGGACAAGTGGTATCCACTAGAATAAGGCTAGTATTATGACAAAGCATGAGACACATATCATCAAAGTATAAGTGCTCCGAGTGGAGAATTTGAAACGGTTATGAGGACGAGCTAATTACTGTTTGGGAGGAATGGAATGTGGCTTTGAATGCACTGCTATGTTAAGGATATTACTCAAGTACCAGTGTTTAGACTGGATTTGGTACTGTATATCGAGGATTCTAAGCACCTCATGATTGTATTAAGGTTTCATATAGGGGTACACCCTAAAGGGGGGAAGTGGATAAGAGAAATACAAGCGTGAGATAAAACCAACTGACACTACAACGTGTTAATGCAAACTCTCAAACTTGAAGTAAGATACCATACTAGAACGAGCTAGCAAGATCTAAAAGCCAGCAATAGACGGATAAAAGCCAAGATGATATTTGAGACAGTGCGGAGGATTATTGGGAAGGACCTTGAATAGTATGACATCAAAGGATGGGCACATACAAAGAGGGGATGGATACAATAAAGGAATGATAACGAGTAACTTAAAGATATTAGAAAGGATAACAAGGCTATACTTGACTAAAGGTCAAGACAATGGCAACTGAATTACTGGCTACTAATATTGTGATGTACAAGTAGCAAAAGAGGAAGGATAAGAAATCTCTCCTATGATAGAATATGAGAGAACTTTAAGAGTACGCAAAGGCAGCAAAATAAGTGTGACACAAAAGAGACTGCAAATACGTGTTAGTACAATAACACAGTAGAGCAGAGTAAGCTAAGAACAGGAAAGACTATGTCTAGAACTGCACACACTTTCTACAAATAGTATAAGAATAGTATGCAACCTACAAATATTGGTATGCTAAGGATGAGACCGAGTGGTTACTCGATAAAAATAAGTCGGTAATAGTAATATGATTGCAATATGATGGGTGGTAAGAGAACCAGAAGGAAGATTTGAGTAAAAGCGCAGTAGGTCATGCCTAGAGTGTTACAAGTTGAATTAAGAGAAATTATGCAATAGCTTAAACAAAATGGAGCATCAGAAGCTTGATAGCCTATTACAGGGGATGGAAATCCTGACTCGAAAATGAAAAGCAGTTAATATGGATTATAGTACAGGCTGACCTCGCATTCTGCGGAAGTATAGGTTCATAGGGGTTATGGTAGATAGGCTGACATAATCAAATGATTTTCTTCCAGTTAGGAAGACATATTTATCTAAAGATTATGAAAGGTTATATGACAAGGAAATAGTAAGCCTTCATGGAGTTCCCAAATCTGTTATCTTAGATAGGGAAATTTAATTTATGACTAACTTTTGGAGATCATTCCAGGAGGGATTAGGAACATAGGTGAATCTTTGTACAATATTTCACCCCAGACTAATGGATAGGCCAAACGTACTATCCAGATGCTAGAAAGTATATTGCGGGCCTGCATTACAGCTTATATGAGTAGCTAGGATGACTATTTGCTACCTAATGAATTTACGTATAATGATAGCCATCATTCTAGTATCCAGATGGCACCGTATAAGGATGTGTAGGGAAGGAAATGTAGGACACCTATTGGTTGGGTTGATATTGGTGAAACACGATTGACAGGCCTAGACATGCCTCAGTAGACTTTGGAGTCGACAGAAGTCATATGCAGATAATCAACGTTGAAAGTTAAGGTTTGAGGTTGAGGATTGGGTATTCTTCAAAGCGTCACCAATGAAAGGTGTGACAAAATTTGACAAGTAAAGAAAACTTCGCCCGAGATATGTTGGTTCTTACCAGATCATTTGTAGGATAGGCAAAGCTACCTATAAGTTGGACCTAACATTCGATTTGGATGCAATACATCCCATATTTCATGGGCCAATATCACGCAAAGATATAGACGACCCTTCCAGAGTATTTCCCATGGATGAGGTCCATGTAACATAGGAGTTATCATACACAGAGAAATCTATCGCCATCTTGGGTCGGCAAATTACAAGGTTGCGAACTAAGGACATGGCTTCTGTCAATGTCTTATGACAAAATAATAATAAAGAAGAAATAACCTGGAAAGCCGAAGAAGAGATGGAAAAGGACAATTTGTTCCTGCTCCCTATGTCTACAGGTGACCTAAACTCCTAAATTGATTAGGCTGATAAATAAGAGGCCTATGGAGGACAACTGTTATGGAGAATTTCTAAAGTCCTTGTAAGACCTTATAAGATTAATTAACATTCGAGGACGAATGTTCTAAAGGGGGGAAGGATATTATGCCCCACACTTTTGGTACATGGGAACACCTATTTAGCTTCTCTAAATCTATCATGTCATCCACATTATCTATAACGTTACTAAATAACTCTAAGGAAGGGAGGATATGATGCCCTATAATAGGAATGATTGGAAATAAAGTTATAGGAATTTAAAAGGAGTTAGAGGACAAGTAATGAATCGTAGAACTCGACTTACTTACGTAAGCCACCGACTTGGATGTCTCACATAACTAAGCTACTTATTACATGTCAAGCTTAAGTAGCAAGGAATACATAGGCTCTTAAAGTAAGATGAGATTACAAACCCACGAGGAGGAGAAAAGAGTGACATATGGCAGCAAGAGAGAGTGACACATGGAAGAAGGGAGGAAGCTGGCACGTGGCAGCAAGTGATGCAACTGCTTGGGGTGGATCCCCACTTGCCACGTGGCAGCCTCAAATTCGCTGCATAGATACGTTGGCCCAATAATAGTTGTACACGTGTCACCCTAAAGGGATGACATATGTCACCTTCTAAGGCAGACTATATATGTATGTAATATGACTAATACTTTATTTCTTAGCAGCAATTACACTTTGAAAAAGGAAAAGAAACCCTAGAGAGCTAGAGAGAGTAGTGGCGGCCAAGAGAGGAAAAGAGGTAAGTCTTTTGATTTCATTCCATTAATTAATTATCTACGGTGTACCAAGATGAAATGAAGGTGTTAATAATTTAAATTTATGGTTTGGAGCAGCACCAAAAGGATAACAAACAACCACAAAGTTTCAGCCACATTAAGAGGACTTCCGAGGCGAATTTTGGCAAGTCTTGGACAAGGTAAGGCCTTCCCTTTCAACGTAGAGTTAATAATATTGTTATGGAGTGTATTATATGTCTTAAAAAAAGATGTAGGTAAGAAAATTGCATAAGGGTGATTGACATTAGAAATAAACTAAATTAAAGTCGTTCTAAGTTAAATCGAAGTCGCATAGTGTGTTGTGATTGTGGTGCTGCAGATTGGAGGTGGTTTGGTTGTGCATTGTAGGGATTGAATGTGTTATAAAAGGAGTGTGGGTGATCTTTGTTTCAGACACATATCCCTCCAGTTCATGTGGTTAAAGGTTTTACGAAACAGAGATAGAAAACCTTATTTTGGTATTGTGGTTTTGGACGAGTTGTGTAGAACTTGTATTGCGTCGTATTGGTGTGATTTGATTGTATATATCTGATGGTTGTTGTTGGTAATATGGATTATAAGATTAGAATTTGTATAGGGCAAGTTATAGGGGAGATGCTACCCGATTTCCGCTAACTTTGGAACTAGTAATGAATTAATCGAAGGAAATGGATAAGGAAATAATTCCTATGGGTTAAAGAAGTAACGAAGTGAGCTTGGATGCGAGTAATACATAATAGGTATATAGAGCTATCCTTCTCTTCTTTTGGCATGTCTTAGATGTAAGTGATGAATAATATGAGCGTTGGGGTAATTCCATTCACTAGTCGTGAGCATGATGCATGATCCTTACTCACTTTTAAATGTTATGAAATGTGAAATATGCTTGGAGGATAATTCCATTTATGAGCTCCGAGTATAACTCGTGACCATTATTCACTTTTAAATGTTGAAGTTCTCAAAGTAGTTGAAACCCTCGAGTCTCCTATTTGATGAAGAGTAATTGAATGTATAAGCTCCTATTCCTAAGGTCTCTACGATGACAAACGTATCTAATTCCATAAGCTGTTTATCTTTGTCTCGATAAACGTCTACAATTCCTGATACTCCAATTGATATAATCCCTAACGATGTTTAGAAGGTACTCAAGACGATTATTACTCTGGTCTTCAAGTGACAGTTTACTTGACTGTTTCATTGAGTCTTGGATGATGATTTAAGTTGCATATGGTTTCTCACTACTCTACTTGTGCACGCTGTAACCTATCTTCCTTCGAGTCCCATAGAGGGGCCAGGAATGTTATCGTGCATAGATTTACTACTTCTTTACCGAGTCCCGAGCTGAATATATATATATATATATGTATGAAGTATATGATGATGAAATGCCATATATCATAAACATGAAACATACGATGACGTCATATGTGATGATGTTATTCATCCAGTCCCAGGCCGGATATATATATATATATACGATGATATGATGAAAATATGGATTGAGCCGTACATTTCTCGACATTGTTTTAAATTATGGATCGGGCCGAACATTCCTCGATATATTTTTCTATGTGATAATGGCACCGAGTCCCATAATGGGCCGGTTGTGGTATATTATGTACACTACTCTTTCACCGAGTCCCTCACTAAAAGGCCGGATACGATAGATAGGCATGCATGTGAAAATATAATGATGTATTTGCAACACATGAGATGGTGTCGTATATGATGGTATGATGCCGTATATGATGATATGATAACACCAAGCCCCATAGTGGGCCGAGTATGGTGTATGAGGATGTTATACATGCCCTCATTTCATAAGGAGCAGGCATAGTAATTGTTAACTATTATACCTGTTTTCTTGTGTCTCTATTTCAACTTTTATTTCAGTTATGATATTTTATGCTTTATATACTCAGTACATGTATCATACTGACCCCTTTTCTTTGGGGGGCTGTGTTTCATGCCCGCAGATACAGGTACGCATTTTGGAGATCCATCAGCTTAGGATTTTCACTCAGCTATGTTAGGAGTGATCCACTATTCTGGAGCCTAGCTTGTTGGTACCACTCTTCCTATGTATAAATTTATTTGTTCAGGGGTAAGTCAGAGGCCCTGTACCTCCATTTATTACCGTTGATATTCTTAGAGGTCTGTAGACTTATGTATGTGGGTTGTTTGTAAGTTTGCTTCAATTATGCCTATATGGCATGTAGTAAGTGTTGTTATGTTATGGCATCCTTGTCGCCTTGCGTGCCCTTTCATATTATGATATAAATGAAAGAGGCTACATCTATAAGAAGATGTTATGATCTATTGGGGTTCTTATGTAAAGTTCTTATATCTGATAGCTATATATACGGGGGTCGAGGTTAAAACCCAGTCGTGACCTACGGGGTTGGGTCGTGAAAATATTTACCTGATTACGTGTGATTTATATTTGCTTTATTTATAGAGCTCAGTCAGCCTATGCTGAGTACCATTTATTTTATATGCATACTACACTTATGCCCCCTGCAGATCATAGTATGGATTATCGCCGTTGATTTGAATTGGTGCAAAGAAACTTGATTTAGAGATTTGGTGAGCTCCTGGCATTCAGAGTTGCCGATTACCATCTATGTTAGATTACGACCAGTCTTTACTTGCTTTCGATGACTGTCTATACTTATATTTTTATCTATAAAAGCCTTGTACTCATATTTTGATTAAGATGCTCTATTATCGACTGATTCTAGGTCTTGAGGTGGTTCCTTGCATTTTATTTTAGTTGTTATTTTACTTTTCATTGATATTACCTTCTATTTTATTTGTTTGTCTTCCGCTTGGTAGCCCGTTGCCTCTGGTTTTGGGCTAAGGGTTAAGAGTTAGGTTTACCCGCGGGTGGGCATTAGCAGGTGCCATCACGGCCTAAGAAATTAGGTCGTGATAACATGTTAATCACTTTTAGTCTTTCCATGAAGGTATCAGTTAATTTAGACATTTTCAAAAGTTGAGGTTTTATATCCTCCCTCCCCCATTAGAAACATTCATCCTCAGATGAAAAATCTAAGTCACGCAGTTAAGTCCTTACGAATTGCCAAAATATTTCCTCTATAAATATGACTATCCGGTAACCTAAAATACAGAAATTCCACCTACTCATCTCATAGGACGACAAAAATAGGTAAACACCATAGTTCAGCAATCATAGTGCAAGCAAAAATCCAATAATAAAGACCATAATACTAGGAAACAATATAAATACCAAATAGTTATCTTAACTTAGTGCACTAATATAAACATATATGCCATCACCCTAGGCTATGAAACAAGTGAGGATATTTGGACCTCATGCTATCCTCAGCTTCCCAAGTCACCTCTTCTCTTTTTTTGTTTCTCCATACTACTCTAACTGAAGCCACATCTTTGGTCCTCAATCTTCAAACATATCGATCTAATATGGTAATCAGAGTTCCCTTATAGGACAAATCATCTACTAGGACAACCTGAGAAGGGTCTTCTATGACCTTTCGTAGCATTGACACATGGAAAATTGGATGAATAGATTCTAGCCTCAAAGGAAACTCTAACTTGTTAACCACTCATCCTACTCTCTGAAGGATCCGGTATGGACCAATAAATCTTGGACTAAGCTTTCCTTTCTTACCAAATCTCACAAAACCCTTTATAGGTGAGACGTTTAAGAATGTTCAGTCATCGACACAAAACTCAAAGTACCTTCATTGCACATTTGAGTATGACTTCTGTCATCTTTGAGATGTCAACAACTACTCCCAAATGATCTTAACCTACTCTATTGTCTTCTATATTAAGCCTAGTACAGTCAACCCTGACTCCACCTCAAACCATCCAATGAGGGATATATATTTTTTCCTATACAAGGTGTCATAAGGTGACATCCAAATGGTGCAAAGATAACTATTATTGTATGTGAACTCAATTAGAAGAAAGTAGTCATCCCAACTTCTCTTGAAGTCTAGCACGCACGCCCCGTAAATATCCTCGAGTGTCTAAATTGTGTACTCACCTTGATCATCTATCAAAGGGTGAAAGGCTTTACTGAGATTAACCTGCATCCCTAGTCCTTTCTAGAATGACTTCCAAAAATTACCAAAAAATTATGCTCCTCCATAAAGATAATAGATTCAAGGACATCGTGCAGCCAAATAATTTCTCTAATGTAAATCCATGCATAGTTTTCAACTATAAAAGTAGTCCTGACTGGTAAGAAGTGGGCTGATTTCTTTAGCCTTTCAACAATTACCCAAATAGATTCAAGTTTATGTAGTGATCGAGGTAACCTAGTAATAAAATCCATACTAATTACATCCCACTTCCAAAGAGGAATGGCTTTCTCCTAGACTAGCCCAACTGACTTTTGATGCTCAATCTTTACCTACTAAAAATAAGGACATTATGCCACAAACCAAATAATGTCCTTGTTCATCCCGTGTCACCACTAGATCTCTTTAATATCATGGTACGTTTTGGTAGATCCTGGTTGAATAAAGTAATGAGAACAGTGTGCCTCTTAAAAATCCTATGGTAGAAGCCTGGAACATCCGAACCACATCATTGATCTTTTAATCTTAGGAATCTGTCTCTTGGTGAATCCAAGGCTAAAGACTTCTGTTACTGAGCCATGCCTCCGAGCTTCTCTAAGCTGGGATCATTGTATTGTTGTCCCTTCACCTCAATAACTAAAGGTTATACTATAATTCAATAACTATGAACCTAGCATCATCAAAGTCTAATAGTCTAAGCCCCAAACTAGTTAGTTTATGGAGCTCTCGAAGTATCTCTTATTTCTCCACACCTAAATAAAATAGATTGTCAATATAATTATGACTAAGGGCATCCTCTATTGTATTGTTTTTCCCTAGAATATATAAGATATCCACGTTATAGTCTTTAAATAATTCAAGCTATTAGTGTTGTCGCAGTAGTAAAATCCATACTAATTGCCTCCCACTTCTATAAAAGAATGGTATCTCCTGGACTAGCCCAATTGGCTTTTGATGCTCAACCTTTACCTGTTAAAAATTAGGAAACTGTGCCATAAACTCAACAATATCCTTCTTCATTCCATGCCACCACTAGATTGAGGTAACCCAGTAATAAAATCCATACTAATTTCCTCCCACTTCCACAGAGGAATGGCTATCCCCTGGACTAGCCCAACTGTCTTCTGATGCTCAACCTTTACCTGTTAAAAATTAGGACACTGTGTCACAAACTCAAGAGTCTCCTTCTTCAACCTGTGCCACCAGTAGATCTCTTTAATATCATGGTATGTTTTGGTGCATCATGGGTGAATAAAGTAATGAGAATAGTGTGCCCCTTCAAAAGTGTAACACCCCTTAAAAACGTTGTATATGATGTTTTAATTCTTGATGAAATGATATCGCTTCTGTATTTTGGGCACAACATTTAATAGGATGGTCCAAATTAGGTGATTTAAATTTCTGAATAACCCAAACATCATGACCTACAACTTTTGTACAGACCATATTTTATGTTTCGGAGGTTAAGTAGGTCAAATAAATTAATTGTTGCAAGACATGGTACTGTGATGAAATGAAGTATTTGTAGAAGAAAAATCATATCTCACTGTATTATGCTCCAAATCAGTTGATTCTTAAACGACATGAACGTAGACTTCTAGAAAAACAATCATATGAAGACACCAAATCCTAATGAGGAAGCTATCTTATTCAAACGCAACTCCGAAAAATGGTATTCTATGAAAAGAAGGTTTATCTCACCAACCATGGAAATATCTAGATCCATTTGACATCACCCATGACATCAATAGTCCTCCATTTGATATCACCCATGAGATCACAAAATTCCATTAAATTTTCAGATTTTTCTTTATAATTATTTTAATTATTGTTAGGTCCCTCCTTCATACCTATAAATACCAACCTTATTTCATTATTTTGTTCATCAAGCTTTCTCAAGCAACTCTTCTCTCTATACACTACTTTACTCATTCTTAAAATATATTTTTACTTCTTAGTTTTATAGAAATACTATTTCGGTGATTCATACACTCCGGGTAGTACACAAAACACTCCGGCGAGGAGAAAATACTAGGATTCAAGAGTGTTTATTAAGTCCTTCGATTCTGAATAATGCTTCAGATTCCAGGTATATAAGACTTCAATGAGAGTATTTCTTCCACTTTTATGGCTATATTATTTTGATTATATGATAGATTATGTTTATTTTCTTTAAACTTTACTCTAAGTTATGTGGGTGTTTATCAATGGGTTCTTCCACCCATGTAGTCCAAAACTCTTTCAACTAAATCTCTTGATTCAAGTAATATTTTCTTATGAGTAATTCTTATTTTTACTTAATAGCATGAATCATGGTCAAACTAATGACTATTGGTCTATTTTGATGCAACATGATTTCATATGTATGAATTGATGGTTTGCAAGTAATTTCTCTATTTATCTCTTTAAAAGTTCTTGAAATTAATGGTGGATTGTTTTAAACATGATTTTTAATTAATGGATTTCAAAGTATTTATGTATATACATTTACATACATGTTTGCAAGTTAAAGTGATTTGAACCCACCTAGTTTTACTATATTTTTAGTGAAGTTTGACTTAAAAGTTTTGATTACAAATGAATGTTTATGAAAGCAATATCTATGATAAAAAGAGAGTCTTATAAAATAAAAGAATGATGAAATGGTATGAATGATGGATTCTTTATGTTATAAAGATAATTATCGCAAATTTGAACCACCAAATGTTTTAACGAGCTATTCTACTGAATATGATGTTTTGAATTCTCAAGCTATATGTTATGACTATTTTGAAGTATTACACTATTCTGTGGGATTCACTTAGCACCGAATGGGTCATTGAGGTAGAATTCGGTAAGGAAATCCTAGTAGCAACCCCTTGTCTTATTAACTATGTTCCAACATAGGAGCCCTTGTAGGTTTAGGCTAATGGATCCACAAATAGCCCTTAAAGTTAAAGTTAAATAAATGAATGAAGTTGATAGAGTTCTATCGGCAAGTAGTCTCACCGGCCAATGTAGGGGGTTATGTTGGATTTTATGTAATAGATTACATGATCTTAATTGTCGATTATGATCATTTTCCCACAAGATGAATGTTTTAAAGGATATCTATATGATTGATTATGCATGCATTGCATTATGTTTCATATTACATAAATATTTTAATGTTTCCTCAATGTTCATGCATCCTTACATACTTAGTACATTTAAAGTATTAATGCATACTCTTTTGCCTATATGCTATCACCATGTAGGGACCGGTACTCCTCCTCTCTCTCCTCCACATGGCTAGTTGAGATTTCATTTGAAGACTACTTTTGGTGAGTTCCCATATTTCGAGAATAATACTCCTTTATCTTTCTAGCTTATGATATGCTTAGATCTTTAGACACTTACTATGACATTTCTTTCTATTATGATTGAGGGTGAGCTAGGAATTTGTCTTAGCCCCATTAAATCTAAAAGTTAGAGGTATTGTTGGACATAAGTAAGTTGAACATTTACTATTATGATTTCTGCTTGTTTATTTATTGTCATTACCTATGAAAGTCTAAAAGAATGCTATGAGGCTTGTTTGAGGTACTTTCGGGTTCCTTATTCACCATGTCACGTCTAGGCTCTAGGCTTGGATTTTGAAAAAAAGCCTATTGGTGAAGCTTGCAACATCCGAACCACATCATTGATCTTTTAATCTAAGGAATCTGTCTCCTACTGAATTCAAGGCTAAAGACTCCGGTTGCTGAGCCTTGCCTCCATGCTACTCTAAGTTGGGATCTTTGTATTATTCTATCTTCACTCAACGACTACATGTGATACTGTTATTCACTAACTATGAATATAACATTATTAGAGTCTAATAGTCTAAGCCCCAAACTAGTTTGCTGATGGAGATCTCAAAGCATCTCTTGCTTCTCCACTCCCAAATAAAATAGATTGTCAATAGAATTATAACTAAGGGCATCCGATACTATATTGTCTTTCCCCATACGATATAACATATCCATATCATGGTCTTTAAATAATTCAAGCTATTAGTGTTGTAGCAAATTCAACTCTTTCAGTCAAAAAAAATATAATGGATCTGTATAAATATCAACATAAAATCCATGCAAGTAAGGCCTCCAAATCTTTAGGGCATTAATAAATGCAGCCAACTCTAAATCATTGGTCGGGTCATTCTTCTCATCCTTTATTTACTATCTAGAAGCAAATGCAATTACCCTTCCTTATAGAATTAAAATACAAACCATCCTAACGTTTGAAGCGTCACAATACCTTGCGTAGCCCTTTGGATGCTCTGGTAAGGTCAGAATTGGTGCTGAAGTCAATACATCTTTTAGCTCCTAAAAACTCCCTCACAGGTTATGGTCTATTGGTACTTAGTTTCTTTCTAATTCAACTTTATCATGAACGCTTCAACTAAAAAATACTTCAAAAAACCTTTTGTAATACCCTACTAAAAACTATGAACTTTTATCGGGGTCATGGGTCTACGCCAAGTCTTTACTGCCTCAATTTTTTGTAAATCAATCTGAATATCATCATTTGATACAATATTACCCAAAAGAACATGTAATGTAACTAGAACTCACACTTTAGAAGCTTAGAATACAACCTTTGATCTCAGAGTACCTGAAGAACTTCTTAGACATGGTGTCTATGTTCGGTCTCTGAACTAGATATACCAGAATATCAACAATTCTAAGAACGAGCTTAAGATATTATTCATTAGGTCCATAAATACTGCAGGAGTATTTTCCAACACAAAAGATATCACAACAAACTCAAAATTCCCATATCTAGTAACGAAGCCTATTGTCATGACCCAACCCCATAGGCCATGACTGGGGTCCGACTTGGACCTCTGTATACATAACTATCTGATATAAGAACTATACATAAGAACTCCTAGTGGGTGATAATATTTTTATATACATATAGCCTCTTTCATTTACATCATATCATGAAAGGGCACGCAAGTCGATAAGGCTGTCATGACATAATAACATTTACATCACATCGTATAGGCATACTGAAACAACTTAGAAACAACCCACAAACATATGTATATAGACCTCTAAGAATAGTAATGGTAACATATGGCGGGATAGGGCCCCCGCCGTACCCCTGAACAAAAAAATATATATGTAGAAGGACCAGTACCCAAAAAGCTAGGCTTCGGCACAATGGAGCATTTCCAATATAGCTGAGAAGAAGTCCTAGGCAGGCGGACCTTTGAAATGAATATCTGTACCTACGGACATGAAATGTAGCCCCCCAAACAAAAGGGGTCAGTACGATACATCTACTGAGTATATAAAGCATAACACATCATAACTGCGAGAACAACTGAAATAGGGATGCAGGAAACAAGTACAATAGTAAGAAAATCACTATACCTGCATCTTATAAAATGAGGGTATGTTTACCCTCATCACAAACCGTACCTAGCCTGCTAGGGGACTCGGTGTTACAAACACATCATTCTATCATCATAGGAATATATGTACTATTAGTGTTGTGGAACGTATAACCCAATTCATGTATATAGAAAGTACATGTTGAGGAATAATGGCCCAATCCACATATCGTATAATAATGCCGAGGAATGATGGCCCAATCCATAGCTCATATAACAATGCCATAGTACGACGGCCCAATCCGCATACATACATATCATATATTAATGCCGAGAAATGACGTTCCAATCCACACATCATATAATAATGCTGAGGAATGATGGCTTGATCTATATATCATATAATAATGCCGAGGTACGATGGCCCGATCTGTATCTCATATATAATACCAAGGTAGACGGCCTGATCTATATATCGTATAATAATCCCGAGGTACGACAGCCCAATCCATATATCATATAATCATATGCATATATTATAGCTGGCTCGGGACTCAGTGAAAGATGTATTACGATATGCATGAGCAAAGCAGCGTATAACTATATGCAACTAAATTATCATCCGAGGCTCAACAGAGTAACCAAGTGAACTATCACTTAAAGATTAGGATAGTAATTGTCTTAAGTACCGTATAACGGTCAGTAGGAATCATATCAAGTGAAGTCTCCGGCATCAGAGGCATGTATCAAGGTGATGCTATATAGTTTATGCAATTAGAGACTTTTACCCTTGTAGAGCCTTTAGAAAGAGGAGCTTATATCTCCACCTACTAGTCAATGTATAGAAGACTCGAGAGTAGAAGTTTAACTACTTTAAGACCCTTGTTATTCAAAAGTGAATAAGAGTCAAGAGTTATACTCGGAGCTTATGAAGGGAATTACCTCCAAATTCATGTCATATGTCATTCTACTTATACTTAAGACATTCCAACAAGAAGAAGAGACGGGCTTTACATATACTACTGTTCATCAAATAGGAGCCTTAAAAAGAAATAACTCAATTATTACAAGAGTTTTAACCTCAAAAAGTGAATGTGACTCATGGTTCATGCTTGAAATTCATGAATGGAATTACCCAGGCTCATATACATATCATTCAGCACTTACATCTAAGACATGCCAAAACAAAAGAAGATATAACCTTACATACCTGTTATGGGTTAATCACATTCCGGCTCGCTTCGTTATTCCTTTAATCTATTTAACACAAAATTTATTCTAAGGTTAGTGACCTTTGACTTTCTAGGTTATAATTCTACCACCAATTACCCATAGGAACCAATCCCTTATCTATTTCCTTCGACTAGTTAATTACTAATTCAGAAGTTAGCGGAAATAGGGCAGCATCTTCCCTATAGCTTGCCCTATCCAAATTATAATCTTAGCATCCATATTACCAACAACAACCAGAAGACATATACAATCAAATCACTCCAATATGATGCAATACAAGTTCTATGCAATTTGCCCAAAACCACGATACTAAAATAGGGTGTTTAATCTTTATTTCGTAAAACCTTTAATCATACAAAACGGAGGGTCATATGGATGAAACCAGAAGCACACACACTCCTTTTAGAACACTTTCCATCCCTACAACATACAACTTAACCACCTCCAATCCACAGCACCACAATCACATTATATTACTCGACTTCAATTTAACTAAAACGACTTCAATTTAGTTTGTTTCTAACGCCAAGCATACTTATGAAATTTTCCTATTTCCATATTCATTTTCCAAATGTAATACACTTCATAACAATATTATTAATTCCAACTCAAAATAGAAGACCTTACCTTGCCAAACCTCGCCTCGGAAGCTCTTTAGTTATAGTTGAAACTTTGTGGCTTCTTGTTACCCTTTTGATGCTGCTCCAAACAGACAATTCATGTCATGAAAACCTTACCTTAACCTAAGGAGATCTTAAATAATTAATTTACAGAGAAAAAGTCAGAGGGTTACCTTAGCTTTCCAAATCTGTATCTCTCTCCCTTGGTTCTCTAGGTTTTCCTCTCAACTTTTCCTTAGCTCCTAAAGTTAAAAGATAGAATTATGATGAATTAGTCATCATATTACACATATATATCTTCTCTTAAGAGGTGACATGTGTTAGCCTTAAGGGTGACACATGTCCAGCCCTCATTGGGCCACCTCAATCATGCAACCCTTCCTAGGCTGCCATGTGGCAGTGTGGGGTCTACCCTAAGCAGGTGGGTCACCTACTTTACCCTAAGTAGGTGCATCGCCTGCTGCCACATGTCTTCTTCACCTGCTGCCATGTGTCACACTCCCTTGCTGCCATGTGTCACACTCCTTTGCTGCCACGTGTCTTCTTCTCTCCCTTTCGTAGACTCATATTCTCTTCTTACTTTAAGAACCTATATAATCCTTTCTATGTGATATTGGTGTGTACTCAAGTAGCTTAAGTATGTAATACATCCAAGTTGGTAGCTTACGCGAGTAGGTTGAGTACCACGACTCCTTATTTAGCTTCCAACTCTTTCCAAAGCCTTCTAGACCTATTTCCAACCGTCACTACTCAAGTAAAACTTCATAGCTAACCTACATCACATGGAAATCATTTTTAAAAAAAATGATCCAATGAAAAAAGGTGCGGGGTATAACATCCTTTCCCCCTTTAAAATATTTGTCCTCGAATGTTAATTCTCATAAGGTCCAAAAAGGATTTCATGAATTCTCTATAATGGTTTCCATGTACAAGCCTTTCTCCACATCTTGTTGAACAATGTCTGGGACTATTAGTTGTGTTTTACCAATATACAACCAACCAATGGGCGACCTACATTTTCTGTCATTCAAGGCCTCGTACAGGGCTATATAGAGATTAGGGTGATATCTATTAATATAGGCAGAGTCAATATATGGCAATGATCATGCCAGCTACTTCTGAAGCCAATAACATAGGCTCGCAATATATCCTTTAGTGTCTTAACAGTGTACTCAGCCTGTTCATTCCTAGTTTAGTCTAGAATAACCTCCAGCAGTTAGCTGTAAATTAAACTTCCTTGTCTAAGATACTAGATGTGGGAACCTCATGAAATCTTACTATTTTCTTAATATATCATTTTGCATAATCCTCTGCTGGGCATGTAGTCCAAACTGGAAGAAAGTGGGCTAATTTTTTTAGCCTATTTACAACAGTCCACATGGAATCATATGTCCATAGAATGCGAGATAAGCCTGTAATAATATCCATAGTAATTGTTTCCCATTTCTAAGTTAGGATTTCCACCTCCTATAAAAGTCCACCAGACTTCTAATACTCAATCTTGTTTAAGTTATTTCACGATTTCTTGTAATCTAATGGCAACACTCTAGGTATATTCTACTGCATCTTTACTCAGATTTTCTTTTTTGTCATTCTTTTACCACCCATCACATTGAAATTATATTTCTATTATCGACTTCTTTTTATCGAGTAACCACTCAGTGTCATTATTAGCATACCAATATTCATAGGTTGCATACTGTTCTTGTACCATTTGTAGAAAGTACGTGCAATTCGAGTCATAATATTTCCTTCTCTTGGCTTACTCTACTCTACATGTATTATTGTACTAACACATACTTACAGTCTCTTTTGGGTCACACTTCTTTTGCTGCCTTTGCGTACCCCTAAAGTTCTCTCATATTCTATCATAGTAGAGATTTCTTATCCTTTCTCTTTTTGCTACTTGTACATCACAATATTTGTAGCCAGTAACTTGATTGCCAACATCTTGACCTTTTGTCAAGTATAGCCTGGTTGTCCTTTACAATATCTTTAAGTTACTCGTTATAATTCCTTTGTCGTATCCATCCCTTTTTGTATGTGCCCATCCTTTGACGTCATACTATTCAAGGCCTTTGTTAATAATCCTCCGCACTTTCTCAGATATCATCTTAGCTTTTATCCGTCTATTGCTGGCTTTTAGATCTTTCTAGCTCATTCCAGCATGGGATCTCACTTTAAGTTTGAGTGTTTGCATTAACACGTTGTAGTGTCGGTTGGTTTCATCTCACGCTTGTATTTCTTTTATCCACTTCCCCCCTTTAGGGTGTACCCATGTATGCAACCTTAATACAATCATGAAGTACTTAGAATCCTCGATATACAATACCAAACCTAGTCGGACCACTATTACTCAAGTAATATCCTTAATGTAGCAATGCATTCAAAGCCACATTCCATTTATCCCAATCAGTAATTAGCTCATGCCCCTAATCATTTCAAATTCTCCACTCGGGAGCACTTATACTTTGATGATCCATGTTTCACGCTTTGTCACAATACCAACCTTATTCTAGTGGATACCACTTGTCCCTCTAATAAATTTGCAATGCATCAGTTGTTTTGCAAACCTATATCCCATATCCTAGAAGGATCTTACTATTCTCCATGGTGGAGTTATATATGCATAATACTTTTTTATGACTCACGAGCTTTCATCCCTGTTGTGTACCCAATGCTATCTTCTAATCTTACTCAAAGTCATATCAACGTTTTTTTAATAACGGTCTTGTTTTCTCACCTTTTCGTTGTACTACACCTTCAATTCCTAGCTATCTATCTCCCTCTTTGTCTGATACTCATACTTAATTAATCACGTCTATCTTGAGTGCTTCCTTTAGTAGTCCTTTCATTTCTTCAGCTCATGTCCATTTTTTGTTGTGCGCTAGGAATTTTATGTTACTCTTTATTTCCTTATACTAGCTATCCTTTCCGTTGTCATATAACCTTTATTCGAAACTTTCCTTAGAGAACTTGATAAATCTTCTTTATTTGTTCCATAGCTCGCTTTTCCATTTCACACCTACCTTTATATTCTAGTCACGTGGATCATGTCATATCTTTGGCCACTTTTTCACTAGGCCTTATTTATTTCCATATCGATCCTCATTATATTCATATTATACCCTTTAGTATTTAGTCCCATAGTATAACACTTCTTAACCTTCTTCATGATTCTTACTATGTTTTATTTACCCTCTGTGGAGTAGGAGTGCTCAACCCTTCACCCCTTCTGAACAATCTTATCCTTAGTAGCTCACAAAATTATGTTTTCCTTCAACATGATCTTTTTCTAAGGCAATATATGGTTGGGACGTATTCTAATCTATTCAAACGAATTCTAAACTTTACTGCTCACATAGGCTTCTCTTTTTTTTAGTCCTGGGAAAATTTGGGTAGAGTTTCCTCTGTATTTCTTATTGTCTCAAACCTGCATGCAGAAAATACCAATAGTGCCTCACAAGGCCAACATATATAACGATATATATATGTACCATATCATATCATATCGTAGCCACACAAGGTGCCCAATATTAATAACAGTATATGATGATGGACTTACCTCGTATGTCCACTGAACTACACTCGTTACACTGCCCTATTTAGTTTTCCTTTCACCTTTCAACTTTACATGTCAATCGTATTTCCACACCTTACCTGACATATCTCCCAAGTGCCTTTGCTTACCTGCGTGCTCAACTTCTAATATCTCCAGTTACTTTCTTCTATCGATGTTGTCCTTCTACTAAAATCACAGGTTAGTATGAGGAATTTTAATCCCTATGACTCAGCTCTATCACACGATATTACATATGAAAGAAAGTAACATCCTAAATGTCCTGTAGCCTTCTGGTTATAAATGTGGTGCACAACACACCGATAAACAAGACTCTACTAGACACGGTCTGTAGACACTCTAAGGACGAACTGCTCTGATACCACTTCTGTCATGATCCAACCCCGTAGGCTATGACTGGGGTCCAACCTGGACCTCTGTATACATAACTATCTAATATAAGAACTATACATAAGAACCCCTAGTGGGTGATAACATTTTCATATACATGTAGTCTCTTTTATTTGCATCATATCATGAAAGGGCACGTAAGCCGATAAGACTACCATAATATAATAACATTTAGATTGTCGTATAGGCATACTGAAACAACTTATAAATAACCCACAAACATATGTCTACAGATCTCTAAGAATAGTAATGGTAACATATGGTGGGATAAGGCCCCCGCCGTATTCCTGAACAAACAAATATATATGTAGGAGGACCAGTACCCAAAAAGCTAGTCTCCAGCATAATGGAGTATTTCCAACATAGCTGAGCGGAAATTCTAGGCTGGCGGACCTTTGAAATGAACATATGTACCTGCGGGCATGAAATGCATCCCCTAAAGAAAGGGTCAGTATGATACATGTACTAAGTATATAAAGCATAACATATCATAACTGCAACAATAGCTGAAATAGGGATACAGGAAACAAGTATAACAGTTAGCAAATTATTATACCTGCATCTTATAAAATGAGGGTATGTATACCCTCATCACACACTATATCTGGCCCGCTAGGGGACTCGGTGTTACAAATACATCATTCTATCATCATACGCATATATATACTATTAGTGCTGTGAAACGTACATCCCAATTCATGTATATAGCAAGTACAAGCCGAGGAACGATGACCCAATCCACATATTGTATAATAATGCTGAGAAATAACGGCCCAATCTGTAGCTCATATAATAATGCCGAGGTATGAGGGCCTGATCCACATACATACATATCATATATTAATGTCAAGAAATGATAGCCCGATCCACACATCACATAATAATGCTGAGGAACGACGGCCTAATCCGTATATTATATAATAATGCCGAGGTATGACAGCCTGATCCGTATCTCATATAATAATGTTGAGGTATGATGGCCCAATCCGTATATCATATAATAATGCAGAGGTACGATGGCCTGATCCATATATCGTATAATTGTATACATATATTATATTCAGCCTGGGACTCGGTGAAAGATGTATTACCGTATGCGTGAGCAAAGCAGTGCATAACTATATAAAACTAAATTATCATCCAAGGCTCAACAAAGCAACCAAGCGAACTATCACTTGAAGATCAGGGTAGTAATCATCTTAAGTAAACTCTAATGGTCAGTAGGAATCATATCAAGTGAAGTCTAAGGAATCAGAGGCATGTATCAAGGTAATGCTATATAGTTTATGCAATCAGAGACTTTTACCCTTGTAGAGCCTTTAGGAAGAGGAGCTTATATCTCCACCTACTAGTCAATGTATAGAAGACTCAAGAGTAGTAGTTTAACTACTTTAAGACCCTTGTTATTCAAAAGTGAATAAGAGTAAAGAGTTATACTCGGAGCTTATGAAGGGAATTACCTCCAAATTCATGTCATATGTCATTCTACTTATACTTAAGACATTACAATAAGAAGAAGAGACAGGCTTTACATATACTACTGTTCATCAAATAGGAGCCTTAAAAAGAAATAACTCAACTATTACAAGAGTTTTAACCTTAAAAAGTGAATGAGACTCATGGTTCATGCTTGGAATTCATGAATGGAATTACCCCAAGATTATATACATATCACTCAGCACTTAGGTCTAAGACATGCCAAAAGAAAAGAAGGGATAACCTTACATACCTTTATGGGTTAATTGCATCCCGACTCGCTTCGTTACTCCTTTAACCTATTTAACATGAAATTAATTCTAAGGTTAGTGACCTTCGACTTTCCATCTTATAATTCTACCACCAATTACCCATAGGAACCAATCCCTTATCCATTTCCTTCGACTAGTTCATTACTAGTTCAGAAGTTAGCGGAAATCGGGTAGCATTTCCCCTATAACATGCCCTATCCAAATTATAATCTTAGCAGACATATTATCAAAAACAACCAGCAAACATATACAATCAAATCACTCCAATACGATGTAATACAATTTCTATGCGATTTGCCCAAAACCATGATACCAAAGTAGGGTGTTTAATATTTATTTCGTAAAACCTTTAATCATATGAAACAGAGGGTCATGTGGCTGCAACCAGCAGCATATACACTCCTTTTAGAACACTTTCCAGCTAAACATGCAACCAAACCACTTCCAATCCACAACACCACAATCACAACACACTACTCGACTTTGATTTAACTAAAATGACTTCAATTTAGTTTGTTTCTAACGCCAAATATACTTATGAATTTTTACTATTTCCAGATTTATTTCCCACATTTTGATACACTTCATAACATCATTATTAATTCCAACTTGAAAGAGAAGACCTTACCTCTCCAAAACTCACCTCGAAAGCTCTCTAGTTGCGGCTGAAACTTCGTGGCTGCTTGTTACCATTTTGAAGCTACTCCAAACAGAAAATTCACGTCATGAACACCTTTCCTTAATGGAGGGAGACCTTAAATAATTAATTCACAGAGAAAAAGTCAGAGGCTTACCTTAGCTTTGCCATATCCGTTGCTCTCTCCCTTGGCTCTCTAGGTTTTTCTCTCAACTTTTCCTTAGCTCCTTAAGTTAAAAGATAGACTTATGATGAATTAGTCATCATATTACACATATATATCTTCTCTTAAGAGGTGACATGTGTCATCGCCTAAGGATGATACGTGTCTATCCCTCATTGGGCCATCTTAATCATGCAACCCCTCTTAGGCTGCCACATGGCAGTGTGGGGTCCACCCCAAGCAGGTGGGTCACCTACTTGACCCCAAGCAGGTGCATCACCTGCTTCCATGTGGCTTCTTCACCTGATTCCACGTGTCACACTCCTTTGTTGCCACGTGTCTCCTTCTCTCCCTTTCGTAGGCTCATAATCTCGTCTTACTTTAAGAACCTATGTAATACTTTTTACGTGAGCTTGGCATGTACTCAAGTAAATAAGTATGTAATACATCCAAGTTGATAGCTTACACGAGTAGGTTGAGTACCATGACTCTTTATTTGGCCTCCAACTCCTTCCAAATCCTTCTAGACCTATTTCCAACTGTCGCTACTCACATAGATTTTCATAGATAACCTACATCACATGGCAATCATTTTTTAAAAAAAAAATATGCTCCAATATACAATGGTGCGGGGTATAACACCTATCTTGAAAATATCTCTCTAAAACTTATACCTAGTGGTACGCTAAACGTGAATCAATCTTCAAGAAACATCATACATCACAGAGCTGGAAAAAAACCCAAAATCGTTGTGAGTGGATTGTTTTTCTTAGTCACCTTATTCATTTTTTGGTAGTCTATACACTTTTGCAACAACCCGTCATTATTTTCCTCAAATAATAAGGGTGCACCCTATGGTGATGCACTAGGCTTGATGAAGCCTTTATATAATAAATCTTTCAGTTGCTCTTTTAATTTATTTGTTTTGACGGTGCAATTCTATATAGAGGAGTTGATATAAGCTGATCTTCTAATAATGTAGCGATACTCATTCTAGGGGAATACCAAGAAGCTTCTTTAGAAACTCATTAGGCATTGAAATAAATTGAAGATTTGGTAGCTCAAAATTAATATTTTAAAACCGGATGGTATGGGAGCTATCTTTAGCGATCGTTTTATTATGTAAAGATAGGAAATAAACCTACCTTTCAGTGTTATTATATTACCCTTCTACTCTCAAACTACTTCCCAGCATGTAATGGGATAACATAAAATACTATGGAGCCTGGATCTATCAAACCATAAACACAGTGAGAGCAACCATTTAATATATCTATCACAATATCTGGCGATGCTTATGAATCTTGATGACCTATAGTGCATATGTAAATTTCTGGCCACTGCCAAAACTAGATGATCCCTCTTAGCATTGACCCCTACTTGTCAAAATCTAGAACCCCACTCTACAAGATATACTGAGGAAGAAGATCATGTAATATGTCTATCTTTGTTGAACCTTGCTTGTCCCCAAATGGACAATATCTTTATATCTGACCCTGTTGGCCATAAAAATAGCATATTGTGGAGCCTTGATGGCATCTCTGTCATCTCTTTACTGCATGTGTTATAATGTGGTGCAACTGATCTAAATTGCTCTAGGTCCATGAGTTACTGCAAGCTTGATGCTCATGAACTCTTACACGGGCCTAACCGCCCTCAAAGATCAACCTACTATCCCAGGACATCTATTGTGGGGGTATAGGTAGTCCCCATAAATTTGTAGGTTTGGAGCAACCCTAGGCCTTTATCTAAAATGCATGGGCCTAGCCCTCATTTGATGCCTTTTCTCGATATTCTCAATTGTATACCGCTGATGTTAAAGCACCTCTATGTTCTATACAATGGCATGAATTCTCATGATGTCCATATTGTCATTATGTGGGGTTTGAGTACAAGTGCGATAACAACTACAAGCTAAAGAAATCAACCCTTATGACTCATCTCTATAGCAAGATTTGAGTAAGAAAAAAGATAACCATTCTATCATTCCTTATAGCTTTTTTCTTATAGAATGTGGTGCACAACACATTTATAAACAAGACTATAATAGACACGACTTAAAGACAACATAGGATACGATATTGCTCTGATAACAAGTTTGTCATGCGCCAAACTCAAAGGGTGAAACTTGCATCTAATGCCAAAACTCAAGCTTAAGACGACCCTACTAAACCATTTACTACTAGGGCATGGAAGCCACACGCAATCAAGAAAACAAACAATTATATCTCAGCTTAAAATTAAGCCCTCTGTCACCAACTCCCCTTTCAACGGATCTATAAAAGAAAGCGCTACTCCCAATAGTTCATATAAAGAAATATCCAACTAGGACAGTAGTCCTAATTGGGCTGTCGAGCCTACCATGATCTCTATACCAAAACTAAAAGAAACTATACATGAATAAAATACATCAAACAACTAACAAGCCTCAGCAAACTAAAAAAATAGGCCAACATGGCCAAAATATAGCGATACAACCCCCTCACTAGTCTACAAGCTTCTAAGAGGAGTAAAGCTTAGAGGGATAGGGCTTGGCTCTAAATCTAGTAGCTTCGGAAGAAAGGGTCTAGCCGACTTGATAGAAGTCAACCCTGCTGCTGAAGAGGTCTACCAGATCATCTATCGAGACTTACAAGCATGAATGTAGTTCCCCCATAAAATAGGGTATCAGTACAAAAAAATGTACCAACTATTAAAGGCGATAGCCTATGAGCAGGTAACATGATATACTGAGTATTCAGATAAATAAATTAAGAAAAAATTAAGCATACTAACATGCTCTGAATTCTAAGCCTATAAAAAATAATCAAACAACAACCTAACCAAGCCCCCATAAGCTCAACAGGTACAAACAACAAATAAGACTACCTGCCTAGGCCCCCTAAGCCCAGAGGGTGCCAAATAAGTCGATATACCCCCATAGAAAATCACATAGCCCTCTTAGACAACAATATAGCCCCAAAGGTTGCACATAGCCCGGTTATACATCAGTATAGCACTGTAGTCAACTCATAGCCCTCTTAGGCAATAACATAGCCTCGTAGGCAACATTTAGACTTCTTAGGCATCAATATAGGCCCACAGTCAACTTATAGCCCTCTTAGGCAATAACATAGCCTCGTAGGCAACACATAGCCTTTTTAGGGATCAATATAGCCCCGTAGGTAAAACATGGTCTTCCTAGGCATCAATATAGACATGTAGGTAGCACATAGCCTTTTAAGGTATCATTATTGCCCCATAGGAAGAACATAGCCCTTTTAGGCATTTATATATCCTTGTAGGCAGAACATAGCCATTTTAGGGATGAATACAGCCCCAAGGGAAATAATAACAATTCAATAGGCAAAAAATAAGCAATTTATCTATAAGTAACCTATACGAATAACCTTTAAGTCGGTCCACACATAGGTCTACTACTAACAAAATTAGTATCCCGACAAGGGAGAATTATATCCACTTGAGTAGCCAAACACCAACAATCATAGATAAAAGTATAAAAAAGATAACAACAACCTTCTTGTATTGTTCTTAAGCTTTAAGGAAACATGCTGAAAGAAGGGAATATCCTTAACATTCCTTTCAACTGAAGCCTCAAAGGTATCTCTATGAAACTCGGCCAACCTATCATACCACAAAATTGCTAGAATCAACAAAACTGTGAGAACGAGCCATAGATAATTAATAAGGTGTTAATGCCACTCAACCAGCCAATTTCAAAGAATAAAATGAAGCCAATAACAATAATAAATGGAAGCTAAATCGAATAATAATATTGTAACCATATCTCAAAGGAGCGACGAGCCCCTGAGGCACTATTCAAGGTGTACTTCATGTTATTTAATCCAACCACCATTTTACGTGACTCCAATAAGAATCACACCAACCCTAATTTCCTCCAACACCTTAACACCAACATTAAACAACAATAAAAACCAAACTTAACAAGCAAAGGGGTTGTCTAGAGCCACAATATCTAAAATACCACTTTATTGCTTGAAAGTCTATAAAAATAATATTAGATCCTGAAATTACGAATGAGGATCGTGGGGGTAGATTACCTAGACGTACCTACTTGTGTCATAGAAATTTGATTTGATTGGTTGTGGGTCCCATAACTCTTTATATATTGGACGAAAAAGTGCAAGATATTTCACCCAAGTTTTAGAGAAATCTTTATATAGGAACCTACAATAACTTTCACCAACTTTTATTTTTCAACTTGTTTGACTTCGAAACTTGAGATACGACCCTTGAACAATTTGAATGTGTCATACCACATCCTTTTTAATATATTAATCACTTTTAGTCTTTCCATGAAGGTATTGGTTGATTTAGAGCTTTCGAAAAGTTGAGGTGTTACACTGTTGAGCTTTCCATCTTCTAGAAAGCAGACTTTTCTTTTATTAGTCTTTCATTTGGTTTTCAAGGTGTGTTGGGGGCCATGTACCGACATAAATGTTGTTATTCTATTAGTAGATGTTTTGTATACCTATATATAGTTGGATATGGTTTTCTTATTAAGAGTCGAATGAGTTTTCCTCTTTTGAATTCACTTGACTATTAATTGAAATGGGACTTAATTTTTGCATTTACATTTAAATTGGTAATTGTGATTGATTATCCGAGTTAATAAAGTTGGTTGGTGCTCTCGGGCCTAATGGAGTTTCGAATTCCATATCAAATCAGGGATGGGATTTCAAGACATGACAAACTCGGTATCAGAGCCGAATGTTGAAGTGTCCTAGGGTGTCAACAAAAACTAGTTGAGTAGAGTCCCTTTTATGAGTGTTTAGTGCGCCACATGTATAATGAGGAGGATATGAGACATTTAGGAAATTTTAACACACAAAGATATTCTAACTTAGATTAGTCAAAAGAACCTAAGAGAAAGTGAGAAAAATTCTTAGATTATGTGATCTACCAGTAACACCTATGGAGCGTAGATGGAACTACGGATCGTAGGCGGGGCTCGTAAGTTCACTTCTTGACTTAGAGGAATTTTATGTTTCTTTCAACTCTTCTACAGACGCCTCATATGGCCTATATGAGTTCCTACAGATCATTGGAGGTCCCCATAAGAGATATTCAAAGAATTAGAAACTCAGAAACCTCTAAGTGTATAGGATGAAGGGACCCTATGATTTGTAGAAGGTTCTACGTACCATAGAAGGTCTCATAGACCATTCTAAAAACCCAATCTCAAAATATATCCATGCACAGTTTCCTATGACCCATAAAAGGGTCTATGACCCATAGAAGGGACCTATAGACCTAAACCCAACAATTCCTGGAACTCTAGTAGCTCTGTCTGTCTTAATGAGGGATAGTTACGTATTTTGCCCACCCTTTTCAAGTTAAAACCTTGATGTTTTAGGACTAAATTGATTTCCTTATCAGTTTCATACGACCTTATCTCTGATAATCACGTCTAAGACTTAGATCAAGGTTTCAAGAGAAAACAAAAACTAGGATTCAAGCATCCTTAATAAATTCTTCAAGTTTCGTCAAGAACACTATACTTCCAGGTATGTAAATCTACTCATAGTGTTGGACTAAGTTCATCCTCACTCCCTACGTCGAAATTCAGTCAGTATAAGATTAACCTAAGGATGTAATCCAAGTTTCTATAATTGCAATTTCATTCATTCTAATTGAATTAGAATATTATTATTTTTGAGTATATGTCCTTCAGGTGTAATTATAGTTTCCTTCGATTATTGTTGTGCCTCCGGTCTACACCTTAGGCGTGGACAATACTTAGACATTAACTTGACATAGATAGCTTAAAAATAGTGACCAACTTAAATACTTTAAATAAATCTCATAATATGTATGAGAATACTCAAAATACAATTAGATGCTTAAAACATAATCTCTGAAAAACTGAAGATAAACCTCTACTTAGTCTAAGAAGCCTCTAATGAATCTAGATAGGTACCAGGACAAAGCCCACGGCTACCTCAAGAAACTAATGATAATGAAATAAAGATACTAAAAGAGGTCCTCCGAAAGAAATGAGGTCTCACCAATAAGCTCGATGGATGTGATTTTCAATGATACACATATTGAGGATATCTAACATTTGTATCTGCCTCATGAAATAATGCAACGTCGAAAGATGTTAGTACATGAAATTTATGATATGTAAATTGCTGAATAGAAATACTCACTAAATACTCAACTAAAAAAATAAATGACTTAAAATAAAGCATGTAAGGGTAATCAAAACTTCAAACCTTTATAATAAAATAAGATGAATGATACAATTCAAAGTAATATAGTATTTTCTCTTAATGAAGATTTTATCTAATCAACAACCATCATTATGAGCCTCGTGATAATATAATGAACTGATCTCATTTCGAAAGCCTTCCAATACCTTGATAGGGTAAGGGACGCAAATATTATACCCCGTACTTCTGTACCTTGGGACATTGTATTAAGTCTTGTAGAAAGTGCCATGTGATCTAGATTATCTACCATGCTATCAAATAATTCTAAGGAAGGGAGGACGTGATGCCTCATAAGAGTGAAGATTGGAAATAGGATTAAAAAAATCCGAAAAGAGTTGGAGGCTATGTAATGAGTCGTAGGGCTCAATGTACTTACGTAAGCTACCGACTTAGATGTCTTACATAACTAAGCTACTGGACTACATGTAGAGCTTATGTAGCAAGGATTACATAAGCTCTTAAAGTGAGATGAGATTACGAACCCACGGAAGAGGCGAAAGGAGGCGTAGCACCTACTCGGAAGAAAGTACGTGATGCACCTACTTGGAAGCAAGAAGGTGATGTACCTACTTGGACCAAGTAGGTGAAACACCTACTTGAGGTGGGTCCCACATGGACACGTGGCAGTCCCTAATAGGTTGCATGGATGAAGTGGCCCAATAAGAGTTTGATACGTGTCACCCTTAGGGGATGACATGTGTCACTTCTAAGAAAGGATATATATGTTCCTTTTGATGACTAAGTCATCTTATATTGATTTTACACTTAGAAAAAAATAGAGAGAGTTGAGAGAAAAACTAGAGAAGCCAAGGGAGGGAGCTACGGGTTGGCCAAGAAAAAAAGGTAAGGCCCGATTTCGTTCTTTGAATTAATTATTCCAGGTATCCTACGGTGATATAGCAGTGTTTAATAATGAATTTTTTTGATTTGGGGCAACGAGGAGGTTTGTGTTCTTGTTAACAAACCCATTTTAGAATAGAACTGTTGTTAGTAATACTAGTATAACTCTGTATGTAAAGCTTCATTTTGAGTGATTCAAGATGTTTTGGGAAGATATTTCATAGATCTATAACTTTTATTTAGCCTATAAAACCCATTTTTTCTTTTCTCTGCTCAAAAAAGGGTGATGAACTATGGGGGAGGTGCTGCCCCGATTTTGTTTTGGAAATCCTACACGGACTGTTGTTGGTATTTTGGGCATATTATTTTGTAAAATATTGTTGTAAGGGTGATTCGAAATTGTATGCGACCTTCAGAAACATTTATATAACTTTCCTTGAGGCCACAAATCATGTTTCCCACAATTACCCCTTCGAAACTAAGCTATAAAATAAGATAGTAGGATGTCCAGAATTCACGTTTTAATAGTTTTGGCAAGTTTGATGAGTTTAACATGAGGTAAGGTCTTTCCTTTCAATTTGGACTTTATGATGTTGTTATGAAGTGTATTACACGTCGTTTAGGTGGCTGGAAATATGAAAATATTAAAGAGATGCTTGACGTTAGAAATAATCTAATTTGGAGTCGCTATAGCTAAATTGTAGTCGAAATAAGGTATTGTGCGTGTGGGGTGATGATGAAGGTATGTCGTGTTGTGTTGAAGGGCCTAAAAGTATTCTAAAAGAGTTTTAGGGAGCTGCTGGTTGCAGCCACATAACCCTCCGCTTCGCACAGTTAAAGGTTTTATGAAATAAAGATTAAAGACCCTATTTTGGTATTGTGATGTTAAGCAAGTTGTTTGGAGCCAATGTTGTGTAATTTTGCCATGTTTAATGTGTATATGAACTGCAGGTTATTGTTTTTGGTTGGATGTAGTAACTAGGGATGTAATTGGAAATTCGGATAGGGCATGTTATAGAGGAGGTGCTGCCCGATTTCCGGTAACGCTTTAACTAACTAAAGAGCTAGTCGAGAAGACAAGCGAGGAAATGAGTTATATAAATACTCATGTGCAACTTAAGATGCTGAAAGGTCAAGGGTTGTTGATACTCGTATTTCTTTCATGTTAAATAGGGGCAAGGACGACGAGGCGAACGGAATAAGGAGTAAGCCGTAAGAGGTATGTGAAGCTTTCTCTTGGCATGTTTTTGGCATAAGTATGTAAAGCCATTCTTCTTTATTTCTGGTATGTCTTAGATATAAGTTACGGATGGTTTGTATATGAGACATGGGGATAATTCCATTCGTAAAGCTCCGAGTACATTTCATAATTCTTATCCATTTCGTGATGGTAGAACTCTTGTAATAGTTGAGCTATTGCCTTTTTAAGGTTGTTATATAATAAAATGTAATGCAAGTAGAATGTGTCTTTCGTTTTTTTTTGGCATGTCTTATTTTTAGGTGTGATGTGTATATGAAATGTGGGGACACACCTACTCAGAAAGCTTATGAATATGACTCACGACTCCTACCTACCAATTGAGGTGAGAGCTGCTATGCTAATTAAGTTAGTACCTCCCACTATCTCCTCAATGATGAAACATAAAGGGTATTTAAAGCTATCTCCTTTCTCTTGGCATATCCTTGATAGAAGTGAAAAATGTATATACGTGCGTGCAAGTTACGGATGATCCCACGCATAAATCCCCGAGCATATATCCTGATTCCTATCCATTTCTGCATACTAAATATGTCAAGCCTATCCCTTCCTTCTTTCGACCTAGCTCAAGGATAGATGATATATGACACGAGCTTTAGAGTAATTCTATTCTTTAGCTTTGAATGTGATTCATGTCTCTTATTCGCTTTCGGGTGTTAAACTCTTAAAGTAGTTGAGCTACCTTCCATGAACCGTCTATATGTCAATTAGTAGTGGGATATAAAGCTCCCTTCTAAAAGACTCAGGGATGACATATGTCCCTGATTTTCTTAAGCCGGTTGGCATTACCCTAAAATGTGTCTACAACTCCTGAGACTTCACTTAATGTAGCCGTAGGGGCACTCAAAGGGCACCTGAGATGATTATTGTCCTAATCCACGAATGATAGTCTGTATGACTACCTTATTAAGTTTCAGATAATGATCCACCTGTGCGTGGTTGATAATGACACTGAGTCCCATAAAGGGCCGGGTAGGGTATATGATAATTACACCAAGTCCTATAAAAGGCCGGGTACGGTATATGATAATAACACCGAGTCCCATAAATGGCCGGGTATGGTATATGATGATTATGACACCTAGTTCCTAGTGGGACGGGTATGGTATATGATGATATGATTATTACACCGAGACCCATAATGGGCTGGGTACGGTATGATAAGATATGATGGTATGAGAGGGTAATGGTATGATATAGATGCACATTACTCTCTTGATTGAGTCCCTCACTAAAGGGCCGGATACGATAGATAGGCATACATATGAAAACCTAATGCTGTATTTGTAATATAAGAGATGATGCCATAAATGATTGTATGATGCCGCATACAAAGATATGGTGACACCGAGTCCCATTGCGGGCCAGATAAACTGTTACACTTGTGTCCTGCCTCCTTATTTCAGTTGTTGTCTTAATTATGATGTTTTATGATTTATATACTTAGTACATGTATCGTACTGACCCTTTTTCTTTGGGGGGCTGCGTTTCATGCCCGCAGGTATAGGTACATGTGTTGGGGATCTGCCAGCTTAGGATTTCCACTCAGCTATGTTGGAAGTGCTCCACCATTCTGGAGCCTAGCTTTTGGTGCTAATATTTTAAAGTACATATTGGTTTATTTAGGGGTACGGCGGGGGCCCTGTCCCGCCATATGATACCGTTACTATTCTTAGAGGTCTGTAGACATATTTAAGTGGGTTGTTTATGAGTTTATTTCGATTGTGCCTATACAGCATGTTGTAAATGTTTTTACGTTATAGTAGCCTGGTCGGTTTGCATGCCCTTTCATGGTACGATACGAATGAAGAGAGGCTACATGTACATGAAAAAGTTTTAAATCAGTGGGGGTTTTGGTGTGTAGTATCTCTTGTTCATAGTTCGATTTGACTACAACTGATAGGTATGTATACAGGGGTCTAGGTCGGACTTTAGTCGCGGCCTACAGGGTTGGGTCATGACAGAAGTGGTATCAGAGCAGTTTGTCCTCGGCGTGTCTATAGACCGTGTCTGATAGAGTCTTGATTATCGATGTGTTGCGCGCCACATTTATAAATAGGCGACTATAGGACATTTATGATGTTTTCTTTCTTTTATATCTAAGGTCGTGCAATAAAGCCAAGTTATAAGAAGTAGAATTCCTTATACTGACCTCTGATTTCAGATGAAAGACAACATCGATAGAAGAAAATGACTGATGATATGGGAAGTTACAAAGCACGTAGGTAAGCCAAGGAGTGAGAAAGGTGTGCCAGGTAAGGTATGGAAATACGATTGACATGTAATGTTGAAAATTGAAAAGGAAAAGTGGAGAAAAAGACTAACAAGCGTAGTTCGAGTTAGACATGTGAGGTAAGTCCATTATTTTATACTATTGCTGATATTAGGTACCTTGTGAGGCTGCAATATGATGTGATATGATACGTATATATGTATCTTTATACATGCTGGCCCTGTGAGGCACTGTTGGTATTTTCTGCTTATAGATTTGAGATAGTAAAGAAATATAGAGGAAACTCTGCCTAAATTTTCCAAGAAATAGGAAGAGAATACGATATAGGGTTGTAGTATGTATTGAAAGGTCGTTCCCACAATAATAATGAAATTTGGATAAACCACAAGTATGGCTGACCTCGAAAAATAAGTTAATTGTTGAATTAATGGCAATAGAAACTAGGAGGTCAGTATTGATATGGTAAACCGAAGTTGGAAAAGACTTGTGACCCTAGGAAAATGATTTAGAGAAGACTGATAGTTCTGGATAGAATGATATATTGAGGCACCGATGGAATTGATACATAAGGATAAGAGTAACTAAGAAGGGTATGTAACCCATGGTAAGGATCATGAAAAAGGTTAAGAAGTTTTATACTATGGGGTGAAATACGAATAGGATAAGATATGAATATAACAAGGATCGTTAGGAAAATAAGTAAAGTATAGTGAGAAAGTGGCTAAAGTCTGGCCTACCGAACCAACTGCTGGGTCATCATCTTCGTGGGTAGCTATGCACCCCACGGGACAGGATGCAATCATACCAGCACTAACACACCAGATCCCCTCAGAACTCCGAAGTTAAGTGTCCTTGGGTGAAAGTAGTACTAGGATGGGTGACCCTCTAGAAAGCCCTGTGCGGCTGTGATTTGAGATGATATGGATGTATGTATACGTTGGTTGTGCATAGAATTATTGGTATAAAGAAGTATTGTGGATATGTGACTCCACCGTGAAAGATGATAAGACCCTTTGAGATAGGGGATGTAGCTTTGCAAAACAACTAATGCACTGTGAATCTATTAAAGGGACAAGTGGTACCCATTGGATAAGGCTAGGGCTATCAAAAAGCTTGGGACACTAAATGTCGGAATGTAAGTACTGCCTAATTGAGAATTAAAAATGACTATACGCACTAGCTAGTTATTGATCAAAATGAATGGAAAGTGGCTTCGAATAAATTGCTATGTGACTTGAGTAGCAACAATTAGACTGGATTAGCACCTCATGATTGTGTTAAGCTGTCGTACATGGAAAACCGAAGGTATAGATGATATAAAGGAAGAAGTAGATATGGTGCAGTATATCAAAGGTGTTGGAAAAGAATCATATGTATTGGAAAATTAGAAATAAAGGCGTACGGTAGAACACAAACAGATAGTGACATGGGCACACCCTAATGGGGGGAAGTAGTTTCAAGTGAGATCCCATACTGGCACGAGTTAATAAGATCTAAAAGCCAACAATGAATGGATAAAAGACATGATATCAGAGATAGTGCAGAGAATTATTAGTAAGGACTTTGAATAGTATGACATCAAAGAATAGGTGCATACAAACAAAATGAATACAACAAGAGAATCACAATGGGCACTTAAAGATAGAGAAGAGATATCCGTATGTGTTCCCCCTGTCTAAAGGCAATATAAACTTCTAGATTAGTTGACTCGATGAATAAAAGGTCAATGGGTGACAACTGGCACAGAGAATTTCTAAAGTCCTCGTAAGATCCTATAAGATGAGTTAACATTCGAGGACGAATGTTCTAAATGAGGGAAGGATGTTATACCCCATACTTCCATACCTTGGGACATTGTATTAAGTCTCATAGAAAGTGCCATGTGATATACATTATCTACCATTATATCAAATAATTCTAAGGAAGGGAGAACGTGATGCCCCAAAAGAGTGAAGATTGGAAATAGGGTTAAAAGAATCCAGAAGGAGTTGGAGGCTAAGTGATGAGTCGTAGGACTCAATGTACTTACGTAAGTTACCGACTTAGACATCTTACATAACTAAGCTACTGGAGTACATGTCGAGCTTATGTAGCAAGGATTACATAGGCTCTTAAAGTGAGACGAGATTATGAACCCACGAAAGAGGAAAAAAGAGGCATAGCACCTATTCGGAAGCAAGTAGGTGATGTACCTACTTGGAAGCAAGTAGGTGATGCACCTTCTTGGACCAAGTAGGTGATACACCTACTTGAAGTGGGTCCCACATGGCCACGTGGCAGCCCCTAATAGGTTTAATAAATAAAGTGGCCCACTGAGAGATTGACATGTGTCACCCTTAGAGGCTGACATGTGTCACTTCTAATATAGGATATATATGTTCCTTTTGATGACTAAGTCATCTTATATTCATTTTACACTTAGAAAAAAATAGAGAGAGTTGAGAGAAAAACTAGAGAAGCCAAGGGAGGGAGCTACGGGTTGGCCAAGAAAAAAAGGTAAGGCCCAATTTTGTTCTGTGAATTAAGTATTTCAGGTATCCTACGGTGATATAGCGGTGTGTAATAATACAAATTTTTGATTTGGGGCAATGAGGAGGTTTGTGTTCTTGTTAACAAACTCGTTTTTGAATGGTACTGCTGTTAGTAATACTAGTATAACTCCTTGTGTAAAATTTTGTTTCAAGTGATTCAAGATATTTTCGAAAGCTATTTCATAGAGATATAACTTTCATTTAGCCTCTAAAACCCAGTTTTGCTTTTCTCTGCTCAAAATAGGGTGATGAAGTATGGGGGAGGTACTGCCCAGATTTTGTTTTGGAAATCCTACACGGACTGTTGTTGGTATTTTGGGCATATCCGTTTGTACAAAATTGTTGTAGGGGTGATTCGAAATTGTATGCAACCTTAAGACACATTTATATAACTTTTCTTGAGGCCACAAATACTGTTTCCCTCAATTACCCTTCGAAACTAAGCAACAAAATAAGATAGTAGGCTGTCTAGAATTCACGTTTTGATAGTTTTGGCAAGTTTGATGAGTTTAACATAAGGTAAGGTATTTCCTTTCAATTTGAAGTTTATGATGTTGTTATGAAGTGTATTACACGTCGTTTAGGTGGCTGGAAATATGAAAATATCATAGAGATGCTTGACGTTAGAAATAACCTAATTTGGAGTCGCTATAGCTAAATTGTAGTCGAAATAAGGTATTGTGCGTGTGGGGTGATGATGAAGGTATGTCGTGTTGTGTTGAAGGGCCTAAAAGTATTCTAAAAGAGTTTTAGGGAGCTGCTGGTTGCAGCCACACAACCCTCCGCTTCGCACAGTTAAAGGTTTTATGAAATAAAGATTAAAGACCCTATTTTGGTATTGTGATGTTAAGCAAGTTGTTTGGAGCCAATGTTGTGTAATTTTGCCATGTTTAATGTGTATATGAACTGCAGGTTATTGTTTTTGGTTGGATGTAGTAACTAGGGATGTAATTGGAAATTCGGATAGGGCACGTTATCGTGGAGGTGTTGTCCGATTTCTGGTAACGCCTTAACTAACTAAAGAGCTAGTCGAGAAGACAAGCGAGGAAATGAGTTCTATAAATACTCGTGTGTAACATAAGATGCTGAAAGGTCAAGGGTTGTTGATAATCGTATTTCTTTCATGTTAAATAAAGTCAAGGACGATGAAGCGAACGGAATAAGGAGTAAGCCGTAAGAGGTATGTGAAGCTTTTTCTTGACATGTTTTTGGCATAAGTATGTAAAGCCATTCTTCTTTCTTTATGGAATGTCTTAGATATAAGTTACGAATGGCTTTTATATGAGACATGGGGATAATTCCATTCGTAAAGCTCCGAGTACATTTCATAATACTTATCCATTTCGTGATGGTAGAACTCCTATAATAGTTGAGCTATTGCCTTTTTAAGGTTGTTATATGATAAAATATAATGCAGGTAGAGCGTGTCTTTCCATTATTTTGGCATTTCATAGTTTTAGGTGTGATGTGTATATGAAATGTGGGGACACACCTACTCAGAAAGCTTATGAATATGACTCACGACTCCTATCTACCAATTGAAGTGAGAGCTCCTATGATAATTAAGTTAGTTCCTCCCACTATCTCCTCAATGATGAAACATAAAGGGTATTTAAAGCTATCTCCTTTCTCTTGGCATATCCTTGATAGAAGTGCAACATATATATATGTGTGTGCAAGTTGGGGATGATCCTATACATAAATCCCCGAGCATACTTCCTAATTCCTATCCACTTCTGCATACTAGAAGTCCCACAATAGTTGAGTTATTACCTCTCAAACTCCTATAGGATGGGAAGTGATAAATACGTCAAGCCTATCCCTTCCTTCTTTCTACCTGGATCAAGGATAGATGATATATGACACGAGCTCTAGAGTAATTCTATTCTTTATCTCTGAATGTGATTCATGTCTCTTACTCGCTTCTGGGTGTTGAACTCTTAAAGTAGTTGAGATACCTTCCCTGAACCATCTATATGTCGATTAGTAGTGGGATATAAAGCTCCCTTCTAAAAGACTCTGGGATGACAGATGTCCTTGATTTTCTTAAGCCAGTTGGCATTACCCTAAAATGTGTCTACAACTCTTGAGACTTCAATTAATGTAGTCCTAGGGGCACTCAAAGGGCACCTGAGATGATTATTGTCCTGATCCATGAATGATAGTATGTATGACTACCTTATTAAGTTTTTGACATTGATGAACCTGTGCGTGCTTGATAATGACACTAAGTCCCATAAAGGGTAGGGTACAGTATATGATAAGGACATCGAGTCCTATAAAGGGTCGAGTATGGTAGATGATAATGACATCGAGTCCCTTAAAGGGCCAGGTACGGTATATGATAATGACATCGAGTCCCATAAAGGGCTGGGTATGGTATATGATGATTATGACACCGAGTCCCTAGTGGGACGAGTACGGTATATGATGATATACTTATAACACCGAGGCTTATAATGGGCCAGGTACGGTATGATAAGATATGATGGTATGAGAGGGTAACGGTACGATATAGATGCACATTACTCTCTTGACTGAGTCCCTCACTAAAGGGCCGGATACGATAGATAGGCATGCATATGATAACTTAATGATGTATTTGTAATGTATGACATAATTCCATATACGATTGTATGATGCCGCATACGAAAATATGGTGACACCGAGTCCCACTGTGGGTCAGGTAAACTATTACACTTGTGTCCAGCCTCCTTATTTCAGTTGTTGTCTTAATTATGATATTTTATGCTTTATATACTTAGTACATGTATCATACAGACCCTCTTTCTTTGGGGGGCTACATTTCATGTCCGCCGGTACAGGTACACGTGTTGTGGATCTATCAGCTTAGGATTTCCACTTAGCTATGTTGAAAGTGCTTCACCATTCTAGAGCCTAGCTTTTGGTGCTGATCTTTTAAAGTACAAATTAGTTTATTTAGGGGTACAGCGGGGGCCCTATTCCGCCATATGATACCATTACTATTCTTAGAGGTCTGTAGACATATGTAAGTGGGTTGTTTATGAGTTTATTTCGATTGTGCCTATATGGCATATTGTAAATATTTTTATGCTATGGCAGCCTGGTCGGCTTGTATGCCCTTTCATGGTATAATACAAATGAAAAAGGCTACATGTACATAAAAAAGTTTTAACTCAGTGGGGTTTTTATGAGTAGTATCTTTTATTCATAGTTCGATTTGACTACAGCTGATAGGTATATGTACGGGGGTCCAAGTTGGACCCTAGTTGCAACCCATGGGGTTGGGTTATGACAGCAAACTCATTTCATAGATCCATATAAAAGTCTTATCAGGGATTGAAGTGATGAGTTACTCGAACCAATGGCACGATCCTATACTATGCTGGCTACGTAGTTTATAGGTTTGAGTTAGCTAAACTCTTACTAAAATCAATGTTCAATACCACTTCCAAAAATCATATATAATGCGCATATACTAAGGTGAGTGAAAATACTCAAAATATGACTCATTTAGTCTCATTGAAGTTTACATTGATAAGCTCAAACTTCTCTCAACTCTTTATGCTTTCTATTTAAATCAAAATACTTTTAATACTACTCGTATCTCATCAAACTATTTCTCAAAAATATCATTTATGTTGAATACTCAAGCTTATTTACACTTGGTAAAAATACGCATAAAATCAGTAATATATAGCTTCATGAACTAAAGTAGTATACTGTACTCAAACTCTTTCTAAATCAACATATAAAAATATATCATACATTAACTCAAAATAGAGCATGATAAGACACAATTATAAATACTCAACTAGGGTTCATGGGAATATAAACATGAATAGTAAACTCAAGAATTGGAATTTTGAGAATAACTGTAATAAAAATAAATTTATAGAGAACTCAAGGAAAGAATGTAACTCATTAGAAAAATTATAGAATAGAATTAAAACTTAAATTTGAACTCATACTAACTGAATGAATATGTAGAACACGAGGACAAACTCATTCCAACCTATGATTAGCATTACATACCCGGAAGAACAATATTCGTAGCAAAAATCGAAGAATGCTTTAAATACGCTTAAATCCTACCCTTTTCTCCTCTACAATCCTTTCCCTAATTGTTCTAAGTGTTAATAAGGGAATAAGTCATGTAGGGTACTAATAAGGGACCTAAATTAGTCTTGAAATGTCAGGGCTTTGGTTTGGAAAGGGTGGAAAAAGACCAAACTAATATTCATTAAAACTATCTCAGGGCCGTCTACGGGTTATCCTACGGATTGTAGGAACTCATACGACTTATAGAAGACCCCTCATGGAAAGTGGGGTCCAAAATTAGACCTAATGGAATTTGTAAGGTGGGGTCTATAGACCCCTTCTATGGGTCATAGACCCTAGTCGTGGGAATTGGGTACAATTTATAGTAGCTACTGAAATTGTGATGTTTAGGTAGAGTCCTTTCTACAAATTGTACAGCCCTCCACGAGTCGTGGGAATAGTTCATGGATTAGATCATGAGATTGGGTCTTAACATCTTTTCTAAGGATACTTCCTAAGGCCCATAGAAGGTTCTACAGGCCGTATAGGCCACCCTAGAAGGATCTCAATGATCATAAAATTTCTCTAAGGTTGGGAGTAACCTACGAGCCCTACCAGCAACCCATAGATCTACCTACGGTCCATAGGTATTGCTTGTGGGTCACAGATCTGAGGAAGTTTTCTAACTTTCTGCTGAGCTTTCTTAAAGGGTCTAAGTGAGAATATATGGGGTGTTACAATATCTCTCCCTTGGTATCATTCGTCCTCAAATGATGACCAAGTTAAGAATTTACACAAGGAACATATTCAATGCAAGAATTAAATACTCAAACATTCAAAAAGGTACTAAATCTGAGATAGAAAAAGGAATATTACCTTCAACATCAACACTAGGAGGAACAAATAGATACGAGTATCTAGCTTTCATATCCTATTTATCTTTTTATGTAGCCACTTATTCCTCTATAGACTTCGATAGAAGTGACCTTTTTGTTTCTCAATTTTCTAACTTGACGATCAAGAATTTGAACCAAAATCTCCTCATAAGACAAACTATATTTCACACCAATGAATTATGTAAGGACAATGAGCAAAGAATCTCTCAAACACTTCTTAAGCATAGAAATATGGAACACTGGATGAACAGTTGCTAACTCTGATGGTAGCTCTAACTCATAAGCTACATTACAAATTATCTTAATAATCTAATATATATCAATGTAATAGGGACTAAGCTTCCCTTTCTTCTCGAACTCATACCACCCTTTATGGGTGAAACCTTCAAGTACACCCAATCATTTACCTCAAACTCTAAGTCTCTTCACCTAACATCAGTCTAGAACTTTTGGCAACTTTTAGTGGTTTTTAACCTCTCTTAGATAATCTTCATCTTCTCCATAGCTTGATGAACCAAATTTGGTCCTATCAATTCAGCTTCACCAACTTCAAACCAATCAATTGGTGATCTATATCTCCTCACATATAGAACCTCATAAGGAGCTATCTGAATACTTGAATGATAACTATTATTGTACGCAAACTCTATAATAGGTAAGTGATCACCCCAATTATATTTAAGGTCCATGATGCAAACTCTTAACATGTACTCAAGAGTCTGAATTGTACGCTCTACTTGACCATCTATGGGAGGATAAAAAGCGATATTAAGATTTTACTTCGAGCCTAAACCTTTATGAAACCACTTCCAAGACTGAGTGGTCATCTCTATCTAAAATGATAGACAATAGAACTCCATTGAGTTGGACTATCTAATAAATGTACAATCTGGCATGATCCTCTGCTGAATGTATAGTCTTAACAAGCAAGAAATAGGCTGATTAAGTTATACGGTCTATAATAACCCAAATCAAATCATGTTGTCAATGAGATTGCAGTAAGCCTATAATGAAGTCCATGTTTATCATCTTCCATTTCCACTCTGACAACTTTATAATCAGATCCACTCCACAGAGCCTTTGATGCTCAACTTTAAGTTTTTGACAGTTCGGGCACTTAGTAACAAAGTATGCAATGTCTCTCTTCATGCCCCTCAACTATTAGACTTGACAAAGATAGCTTAAAAATATCCAACTAAGAGTTGGGGTCGAATCCAACAAGGAATGGTATTCGAATAGAATTAAAATATGTAGTACGTAAGTATTCTAAATTATTGTATAATCATTTAACCATGCCTACTCGTTGATAGTTAATGATATTAATCTATACTTTTACCCTCGTTCGTACTATAATTCGAACTACACACCTATCCTAGAAGTCCCCCTTATACTTGTTTAAACTCCATGGCTATTGATCTTGTTAGTGATAGACTAGTAAACTCTTTTAATTGATAATTCAAACTTACGAATTTATATGATGTCACTCTTTCCCTATTTCAACTGTACAACAATTTCAAACAGTTACATACTTCATATTTGAATTCTCTTTGAATGTCGTTCCTCGTGGGATTCGACCCCGACTCTTAGCTAGCACAAATTAACCTAATCCTTAGCATAATTTCCTCTCTTGAGAGAATATGACAATTAACAAGCATGCATCAATGGCTATTTGTTAATTCATCCACTTCACATAACCTTCTCAAGCCAATATGAAGATATGAAATAGAATTAGGTTTGCAACCTTAATTCATAAATGAAAAAATGTTGAGTTAACAAAATCCATATCAAATTAACAAAGTATTGAGATAGTACAAGGGCCTAAATTCAAAAACTACAAATCAACTACATTAGCGCCCCCTAGAAGGATGGGGGTTTAGCTACACATTATAAAATTGAAAGAAATTATACCAAAGTAATTGTCTCCCATTAGATTCAGCTGAATTACACTTTAAATTAAAAATTTCCAAAGCTAGAATTCCCAAATTTCACTCAAAAGAAATGTTCAATCTCCTTATCAGTAGGAAAATTTTTATTCTCTGAGTTCATAGCAATTCCAAGACACCAAATTCTCTTTCTTCCAGACTATTTGTACCTTTCCCATAAATTGTGAGAAAAGCCATGCCTGAACCACTTTGGCCACGTTAGTCACACCTGCTGAAGTGTTCAGCGAGTCGCCAAATAGGAGGTCTGCTCGCCTTTCCTTCGCTCTAGTTCTTTAGTAATCAGGCTAATATATAGCGAGCTTGACTGATATCGCGTATCAGCTTGATAGGTCACTAATTGGAGTTCTTCCTTGCCTTTTTATTTGTAAGAATGATCAGACATTGCAAAATAATTTGGCGAGTTCAGTCTAGTTTGCCTTTTGAGTTGACCGGTCGCAATATTCTCATTCTATTTGCCTTTTTGTCTTTTCTCCTGAGTAATATTTTTAGATCATTTTTGCGAGCTTGATCAGACTCGCCTTTCACTTTTAGCGAGTTGCATTTTAGGAGTTGGGTTTTCCAAGCTTAGTTGACTGTGGTCTTTATCTTTCAACGCTTTTAGGTAATAAAATGACAACTAGGCGTCGCCAAGGCCTCCTTTGTGTGATCCAACCTTATTTTTCATTTTTTGCCAACTTTTTGGTTTTTTTCTTCAATGTAGTGCCAATGACTAGTCCTTAATCCTTTATATTTGTAAATCAACACTTTAATATCAATTATGGACACAATATAGGCAAAGAGGATACTATTCTATTAGATTTTAAATCCTAAATGAGCCATAGTACCGACTCATCTTGGCGCTGTCGTGAATAAAGAAAGTATAATATTCCTACAGATTTGTGTATTGAACATTGCTTTTAGGTGAAATTTGAAAACTCTAGCTTTGGGTATTTTAAAGTATAAGTGTAATTTAGATTAATCTAGTGGGATACAATTACTTTGGTATAATTTCTTTTGAATTTTGTAACCTGTAGCTAATTCCATCCTTCTCGGGGGGGGGGGGGTTGGTGCTAATGTAGTTGATTTATACTTTTTGAATTTGGGTTCTTGTACTAGCTCCATACATTGTTAATCTGATATGATTTTATTCAACATATTTTCATATATGCATTAGGTTGCAAACTTAATTCTATTTTATATCCTCATATTGGCTTGAGGAAGTTATGTGAAGTGAATGAATTAACAAATAGTCATTTATGCATGCTTGTCAATTGCAAATTTCTCTCTTGAGAGGAAATTATGCTAATGATTGGGTTAATTTGTGTTATCAACCACATTTAGGTTTGAGAGGGATTGCATGGAGAGTCAACTAGTGATCAAAAGATTCTTTTCGTATGATCGTTTAACCTAGCCTTATCATTGATAATTAATGATATTGAGTCGTTCTTTTAACCTAGTTCATATTGTAATTGTAACTACACTCCTACCTTAGAAGTCTCCCTTATACTTGTTTAAACTCTGTGACTATTGATCTTGTTAGTGATAGACTAGTAACTCTTTTAATTGATAATTAAAACTTACGAATTTATATTATGTCACACTTTCCTTGTTTCAACTCTACAACAATTTAGAACACTTGCGTACTTAATGTTTGAATTCTATTCGGATACCATTCCTTGTGGGATCCTATTACACCCCATACTTTGGTACCTTAGAATACTTCTTAAGCTTCTCAAGTTTCTGAGAAGGCTCTTAAGTTTTTCAAAAGTCATTATGTGAGTCGGATAGTTTATAATGCTATCAAATAACTCCAAGGAAAGGAGAATGAAATGCGTCATAATAAGGAAGATTGGAAATAAGGTTATAAAAATTCGAAAGGAGTTGGAGGCCGAGAAATGAGTCGTAGCACTCGATTGACTCGCGTAAACTACCAACTTGGAGGTCTTACGTACTTAAGCTACTCAAGTACGTGTTGAGACTAAGTAACAAGGAATACATAGGCTCTTAAAGTGCGACGAAATTACGAACCCACGGAAGAGAAATAAGGAAACGACGCACTTACTTGAAGCAAGTAGGTGACTCACCTACTTGACACATGGAAGCACGTGATAGGTACACATGGAATAACATGAAAGTGACACATGGAAGTAGGTGACACACCATGGGGTGGACCCCACCTGCCATGTGGCAACCATGGATTGGTTGCATAATTAAGGTGGCTGCCTAAGGGTGTGACATGTGTCACCCTTAGGGGATGACATGGGTCACTCTCCAAAAAGATATATATCTATGTATGGATGACTATTAAGTCATTTTTATCCAAAAACTTGAACAAAAATAGAGAGAAAAACGTGGAGAAGAAAGCAAAGGCAGTCATGGTTTGGAGAAACACCAAGTTAGTAATTCGAGTATAACTCCTTGTGTAGGGCTTATTTTTCAGTGATTCAAGATTTTATGGAAAGATATTTCATAGGGATACAACTTTCATGTAGACTCTACAACCCAGTTTTGCTTTTCTCTACTCAAAAGAAGGTGCTGAAGTATGGGGGAGGTGCTGCCCAGATTTTGCTTTGGAAATCCTACACTGGCGGCTGTGAGTATTTTGGTCATATATTTTCGTACAAAATTTCTGTAGGGGTAATTCAAAATTTTTTACGACCTTGATACACATGTATATAACTTTCATTGAGGACACAAATCCTATTTCCCTCAATTACCCCTCCGAAACTAAGCGACAATATAAGACAGTGGGCTGTCCAGATTTCATGTTTTGGATAGTTTTGGCAAGTTTGACAAGTTTAACGTAAGGTAAGGCCTTTTCTTTCAATTTGGAGTTTATGGTGTTGTTATATGGTGTATTACACCCCTTGTATGCTGCTGGAAGTTTAAGAATGTCATAGAAATGCTCGACGTTCGAAATAAACTAAATTGGAATCGCTATAGTTAAATTGTCGTCGAAGAATAGTGTTGTTCGTGTGAGGTGCTGCTGCAGGGGTGTGATGTGTTGTTGAAGGGCCTAAATATGTTCTAATTTGGGTTAGGGTGCTGCTGGTTGAATCCAGACGACCCCTCGTTGCGTATAATGAAAGGCATTACAAAATAAAGGCTAGACGCCCTATTGTGCTACAGTATTTTTGAATAAGTTGTTTGGAGTTTATGTTGTATATTGTTGGTGTGAATTTTTGCAGGTTATTATTGTTGGTTGGCTGTAGTTCTTAGGGACCTAATTGAAAATTTGGATAGGGCACATTATAGGAGAGGTGCTACCCAATTTTCGTCGACGCCTTAGCGAATAACAGAACTAGTCGGGGAAACGACTAAGAAAATAGATTCCATTAATACTAAGATGTAACCTAGGGTGATGGAAAGTAAAAGGGGTTGATATTCATACTACTTTCGTGTTAAATAGGTTCAGAGGATGACGAGACTAGTCAGGCTAAAAGCAGTCAACCAGAGGTATGTAAAGCTATTCTTCTCTTTTTTGGGCATGTCTTAGATGTTAGTAATGAATGATATGTATTTGATCTTGGGGTAATTCCATTCATAAATTCCAAGCATGAGCCATGATTTTCATTGACTTCGTGATATTAGAACTCCTGTAGTAATTGAGTTGTTGCCTTTTAGGGCTTCTATATGACAAAAGGTGGTATGTGTAAAGCCTGTCTCTTCTTCCCTTTGGAATGTCTTAAAATATAAGTGAATTGAGGTATGATATGAGTGTAAAGACATTTCCAGTTGTAAGTCCCGAGTATAACTTGTGACTTGAGTTTACTCCTAAATGCTAAGGGTCTTGAAGTAGTTAAACTACGACCCTTGAGCCTTCTACAGGCTGAATAGTGAATGGGTGTATAAGTTCCTAAATCTGGGGTCTCTTAGGCATATTTATAATAATGGTGATATCTAAGGGATATTTTATATGTCACAGAGTTTTACGGGAACGTATATGCATTATAATATATATATGGATTGGGCCAAATGTACCTCAGCACATTTTGCTATGTAAGGATCGGGTCGTACGTTCCACGACAGATTATGCATTATACGAATCAGGCCATCGTACCTCGGCATTATTATGCATTATATGGATCGGGCCGTCGTACCTTGGCATCATCATGTAATATATGGATCGGGCCGTCGTACCTCGGCATTATCATGTAATATATAGATCAGGTCATCGTACCTCGGCATTATCATATGACATATGGATGCCGTCGTTCCTCGGCATGTGCTTGCTGTGTTTGTGAATTGGGTTGTACGTCTAATAGTGATAATAATATGCATATGCCTATCATGATAGATGTTGTGTTTGTAACATCGAGTCCCCAAGCAGGCCGGATACGGTACGTGATAATGGAATACATGACTTTATTGTATGAGATGTAGGTAGAGTACCCTATTAAATGCTACACTTGGTTTCCTGCATCCCTATTTCAGTTGTTATCTCAGTTATGTTATGCTTATATACTCAGTACATGTATCGTACTAACCACCATTTCTTTAGGGGGTTGCATTTCATGCCTGTAGGTACAATACAGATTTTGGGAGTCCACCAGCTCAGAATTCCACTCAGCAAGTTTAGAAGAAGCTCCATTGATTCGGAGCCAAGTTTTGGTACCAAACCACCGATGTATATATTTAGTTACACAGGGGTACAGTGGGGACCCTGTCCTACCATATGTTGCCGTTCCTATTCTTAGAGGTCTGTAGACATGTATGTGTGGGTTGTTCATGAGTTTATTTTGGCTGTGCCTATATAGCACGTTGTAAATGATTTTACGTTATGGAAGCCTTGTCGGCTTGCATTCTCTTTCATGATATGATATGAATGAAAGAGGCCACACGTACACAAACAAGTTTTAACTCATTGGGGTTTTTGTGAGTCGTATCGCTTTGCTCATAGTTTAATTTGACTATAGTTGACAAATATGTATACGGAGGTCTAGGTCGGACCCCAATCGCGGCCTACGTGGTTGGGTCATGACAGATCCGACCCCGACTCTTAGTTTAATATTCTTATTGGCAATGATCACCTACACTTTAGCATCAATGACTATTTGTTAATTCTTCCTCTTCACATAATCTTCTGAATCCAATATGAAGATATAAAATAGAATTAAGTTTGCAACCTTAATTCATAAATGAAAACATGCTGAATTTACAAAACCCATATCAAATCAACAAAGTATTGAGCTAGTACAAGAAGACAAATTCAAAAACTACAAATCAACTATATTAGAAGGATGGGGTTAAGATACACTTTACAAAATTAAAAGAAATTATACCAAAGTAATTGTCTCCTATTAGATTAAGTTGAATTACAATTCAATTTTCAAATGCCCAAAGCTAGAATTCTCAAATTTTACCCAAAAGCAATGTTCAAAACCCCAATCAATAGGAATGTTTAATTTTTTGTGTAGCTAAGCCCCAACCTACTTGGCGGGGGGGGGGGCGGTTACTAATGTACTTGATTTGTAGTATTTGAATTTGAGTTCTTGTACTACTCAATACTTTGTTAATTTGCTATGGATTTAGTTAATTCAGCATGTGTTCATTTACGAATTAAGGTTGCAAACTTATTGGCTTGAGAAGGTTATGTGAAGTGGATGAATTACCAAATACCATTGATACATGCTTGTTAATTGAAATTTCTCTCTCTCGAGGAAATTAAGATAAGGATTAGGTTAATTTGTGTTAGCATCCATATTTAGGTTTGAGAGAGCTTACACGGAGATTCAACTGATGATCAAAAGATGCTTGTCATATGATCATTTAATCTAGCCTACTTATTAATAATTAATTATAGCGAGCTATACTTTTTCCTTCATTTGTACTACAATTCTAACTATGTACCTACCATTAAAGCCCCTCTTATACTTGTTTAAGCTCCGTGACTATTGATCTTGTTAGTGATAGATTAGTAAACTCTTTTAATTGATAATTGAAACTTACGAATTTATGTTATGTCACCTTTTTCTTATTTCAACTCTACACAACAATTACGCACTTCATATTTGAATTCTATTAGAATACCGTTCCTTGTAGGATTCGACCCCAACTCTTAGTTGGGTAGTTTTACTGACAATCATCACCTATATTTTGAATCATAAAAAGTGTACTTGAGAATTATCAAAAATGGTGCCATTGCTGGAGGACGGTTATTAGAGTTCTTTTATTGAAGCTTGTTTCTGATCTAGTTTGGTTATAGTAGAACTCCCTTACTATTGTTTTCTTGTTTTTGTCTTTGTTAGGTAAAGATATAAGCATTCACAGGAGTAATGCTGCTAATCTACATGGTTAGAATAACAACACCGGGAACCTAAATGATGTAAATATTGACCAAATAGGTAGTGTCGGTGTAATAGGGTTACCCCCAATTGTGGGTAATACAATCTTCCATGTGGCCAGTATAATGCTATAGGTTTTACAAATGAAAGGCTTCTTCGGGGGAGTTTCTCATGAGGACCCTCATGATAACATTCGAACTTTCATGGATTAATGTAGTCCATTCGCCTTCAAAATCATCTCTCAAGAGTCCATCCAATTGATGTTGTTTCCCTTTTTTCTAATAGGGAAAGCAACAAAGGGGTAAGCCGAGGTACAAAGGAACTCAATAACTTCTAGGGAGGAGCTTGTGGCTTCTTTATATGAAAGGATTTTCCCTCCCTCAGAGATGCTGAAATTGAGGGATAGTATGTAAAAAAAGCTAGTTGATGGCGAACCAATGCATGAGACATGATAAAGTTTCCAAAAGTTGCTCTTATAATGTCCTACTCACGGTATACCCAACAATGTGCTCCTGCAATATTTCTATCATATCCTTGATACTGTGAAGAAAGGAGTGGCTGATCAACTTATTAGAGGTAGTATTAAGTGCCAACCATTTGCTGTGGCATCGGTGTTGCTTGATGAAATGAGTAAAATCAACTTTTCATGGCACACAAGAGAGGACCATGTGTCTCCTCTAATGTTGGGCTGACCAAGGAACAATAAGAAAAAAACCATGAACATGATGAGAATATCGCAAAAATGATTACTCAAATCGATTTGCTAACTAAACATATCATGGGTGGGGATAATAACGCAGTGAATATGGTAGATGCTAATAGTGGGTTGAGCCCGTAGGATACTATGTTTAATGCAATGTACAATGAAGAGGTCTAATTTCTAGTAAATCAATTAAGGGGTAGGGAGGTTCTCGTCTGAGCTATCCAAAGTCGGGTGGGAACCAAGGTTGAACAAAGACCGTGAAGGTGGTTGGAGAGAATGATAAAGGTATTAGCACAATAGAGAAAAAAATGGAGAGAAATCCATGGTGAGCGAGATCATTATGTGCCTCCTCATGACCGTCCAAAGCCCAAGGAATCAAATGTCGACATCGAGAGCTTTCAGACTAAGGATATACTTTCTCTTTCTAAATAAGGTAGAAGGTTCAGATAAAGTGCTCAAGGAGATGAAGGCCGATTTATCCTCATTCAACCAAACGATAACCTGTTATTTAGTGTCTATAAAGAAACTTGAGGCACAAATGGGCCAAATTTTTGCCCACTTGAAACTGAGACCTAAGGGGGGTCTCCCTAGAGATACGATGGCTAATCCAAATAATGAAAACACATAATATATGGAAATATTAACCCAAAGTGGTAAGGTTGTTGGAAATGAAGTGTCCAATGATGAAGTGACCAGCTGAAGAAAAGGGAAAGCTATTATTTTTAAAAGTGATGAACTAGCCAAATAATTGAACAATGAAGCGTCCAATAAGATGGATAACACTCCAAAGGTTGTCGATTTTAGAGATGTTAAAAAGGACAATATGGCTGTTGTTCCACTTGTGGTTCCTTTAAAGCCGCTTGCCAAGGTAAATCCTCTTTTCCCTCAGTGATTGAAAAATAAGGCTGAAGATGAAATTTTTTAAAAGTTTTTTTCTGTCTTCAAAACCCTTTCTATCAATCTTCCATTGGTTGAGGCGTTATTACAGATGTCCAGTTATGCTAAATTTATGAAGGAATTGTTTACAAAAAAGAAGATCATGGATGTTGAGTCTATTGAAGTGGCGCATAGTTGTAGTGACATTATGTCAAGCAATATTGTCACGACCTAACCCCGTAGGCCATGATTAGGGTCCGACCCAGACACCCATATGCATACCTATGGATAATATGATAACTTACATAAGAACTCTAGTAGGTCATAACATTTTCGTATAAATATATCCCTATCATTTGTCTCCTGAGGAGTCACCACTAATCATATTATGAAAGGACACGCAAGCCGATATGGCTGCCATTTCATATTAATATTCACAACACATCGCATAGACGAAGCTAAAAAAACTTACACGCAATCCACACACATATGTCTATAGACCTCTAAAGTGAATGGTATCATATGGTAAGATAGGGCCCCCGCCGTACCCCTAAATAAACAAATATATACATCAAAAAGATCACTACCACAAATTTAGGCTCCGGTACAATGGAGCACTCCAAAATAGCCGAGTGGAAGTCCTAAGCTGGCGGATCCCCAAAATGCGTGTTTGTACCTGAAGGCATGAAATGCATCCCCCCGAAGAGAGGGGTCAGCACGGAATACATACTGCGTATATAGAGCATAAAATACCACAAAGAAGTTCACATCTGAAAGAAGAGGGTTAGGAGACAAGCATAATAATTAATAAATCACTATACCTGCATCTTATAAAATGAAGTCATGCATATCATCATCGTATACCATACCCTATTTTAGGACTCGGTGTTATAATTATATCATTATACCATCATATGTATAAATATACCATACCCAGCCCTCTAGCAAGGGACTCAGTGAATAGAGTAGTGTAAACTTATCCCGTACCCGACCCATTATGGGACTCGATTCCATAACCATATTATTGCATCATCATATCATCATATAAATATATCAACCGTACCTAGTCTTTTAGTAAGGGACTCGGTGAAGATGTAGTGAAGTTGTGCACGATAACATACCCGGCCCGAGACTTAGTGAAAAAAGTAATAAAAACATGCATGAACAGAGTAGTGAGTAACCATATGCAAATTAAATCATCATATGAGACTCAATAGAACAATTATAATGAACTATCATTTGAAGATTAGGTAATCGTCTCAGGTACCCTCTGAATGCCATTAGGGACCATATCAAATGGAGCCTCTGGAATCATAGACATGTATCAAGATAATGCTAAACAACTTATGGAATCAGAGACATTTGTCATCGTAGAGTCCTTAGAAATAAGAGCTTATACATGTATTTACTATTCAACATATAGAAGGCTCGAGGGCAATAGCTTAACTACTTTAACAGTTTTACCATCAAGAAGTGAATAAGAGTCATGAATCATTTTCGGAGCTTATGAATGGAATTACCCCCAAAGCTCAAATCATATATCACTTATGTCTAATATATTCCAAAAGAAAAGAGGGATAGCTTTATATACCGACTATAGATCCACCGTATCCAAGCTTGCTTCATTACCCCTTTAGCATATTTAATATGAAAGTAACACTATTATGAATAAACTTTGACTTTCCAACTTATAAATCTAAAACCAATCACTTATAGGAATTATTTCTTCGTTCACACTTTTCGATTAGTTAAGAATTTAATGGTAATCGGGCAACATGTCTCCTATATAACTTGCCTAACCCGAACTTCCAATTAATCTACAATTAGCACAACAACACCAACAACAATGACCAGCATCCACACACAATAGAACTACTTCAAGATAATTCAATACAAGTGCTAAACAACCTAGCCAAAACCATGACATCAAAATACGATTTTCGATCTTTATTTCGTAAAATCACAACCAAACGGAAAAGAGCATAATGCGGTTGCGAACAGTAGCACTTATACTCATCTATAACTATCATAACCCAACTCCATACGCCGTGACTGGTGCCCGAGTTGGGAACCCATACATACCCTTAGCCTCACTTAGCGTGTTAGAAGAATAGATAAAAGTAGGAGTCAAAAAAGGGGTCACTAGGGAGTGCATCAAAATAGATATAACACAAGAGGGCTGTTAAGGCCATCACGAAACACAAAGCTCAAACATACATACATAACCCACCTCACAAGTCTACAGAACTCTACAGAATGATAGCCTAGTCATATGATGGGATAGGGCTTTATGATACCCTTAACCAATATGTACAAATGTACAATAGAAAAGTTAGTACCAAAATAGGGCTCCAGACAAAGAAGCACTGCCAACCAATAAGGTGGATGTCCAAGGAGAGTGGATCAGCAAACTGAGTATCTGTACCTGCGGGCATGTAACGTAGCCTCCGAAGAAAGAGGGTCAGTACGAACAATGTACCGAGTATGTAAAGATAGACTGTAATAAGTAAAGCCATTACAAGAACAGAAGGTGCAAAAATGAGCAAAATATCCAGAATACCAAAATACTTTTCATAACCACAGATAATGTATGCAGAAAATATATGACATATCCGGCCCCATTATGGGACTCGGTGAACAAATCATGGTCGCCGACCCGTTACTGGCACCACAACACATCATAACTCTAGAGTAGGGAATATCTCCATAACAGATCATATCATATCAGATCATATCATATTGTATATGTACATGTGTTATCATAACTCCACAAATCCCATATACAGGTCATATCTGCCCCCTCACATCGAGGCACGGTGAATAATGCAAAGAAGTAGGTATGATAACAAATCCTGGCCCAGGCTCAGTGAAAGAAGCATTGAGGTATCCACGAGTGGAGTAGTGAGAAACTAAATATAATATAAAATACAAAATATTTCTAGAGACTCCATAGTGTAACTCCGATGCCAAGTCATATTAGAGAAATTGAGCGATAATCATAGCGCATGTCTTGTAGATGTCACAATGGTCTATGTCAAAATAGTCTGTCTGAAATCGTTTCCATATTTCAAAATATATTATGGGGCTCAATGGAATAATTAAAATAAGCTATCGTTCAAAATTAATACAAGAGTCATATCAAGTACCTTTTGAAAGTCACTATGGATTACAGCAAAATGAAACTTCTGGAATTATATACTCATATCAAAGCATAATAAAATATCCTTTGGAAATTAAGAAATTGGCCATCCTAGTGGCTCTAGGAATAGGAACTTCCTTGGAACCATAAAGAAATTCATATATTTGTTTCATAAAAAACACGCCAAAAGAAAGATTAGCTTTTCATACTTCTGTCAAAAAATGCCAAGAATCTCTGATCCACTTCATAAAGAGTGAATAAAATTCACTCTATACCCATATCCCTGGAACAACTGTAAAATAAACTCCATCTTAGTCTACCCGACTTTGACTTTGACTTGAAAGAGTAAGTTTTCGCCTCTTTTGTTGAAAAGTGAGGACCCGTTGGGGAATCTATTCTAGACCCGCCTACCGGCAAAGAAATAAGCTTTACATACTTATGCCAAAAACATGCCAAAAGGAGGAAACGTTTGCTTTACATACCTCTTACGGATTACTCTTAACATGTTCGCCTCGTCATCTCTTGAACCTATTTAACATCCCTTAGACTAGTTCATTACTAATTCTGAAGTTAGTAGAAATCGGGCAGCATCTCCCTTATAGCTTGCCCTATACAAACTTACATTTTAACCTCCAAAACTTACAAGCCAACCAAAAACAACAATCATCAGCATATATACAAGTAAACCAATTCAACATTATACAACACAAACTCCAAACAACTCGCTTAAAACAATGATACCAAAATAGGGTTTTTAATCTCTATTTCGTAAAACCTTTAACAACATGAACCGGGGTGTCACGTGGATACAACCAGAATAATATAAAGTAATGTTTATTCATGTTGCATCCCTTCAATACTACAAAACAATACCCAACACAACACCATAATAACAACGACTCTAGCAAAACTTTAACCCATTAAAATTGCGTCAAACCAGCCCCTACATGACCTTCAACGTTCTTTAGTAATAACATGTATATTTTCATGTTTACAATCAGTATTTATACCTTAATAACATGTACAAATCCTTACCAAAATGTGGGAGGAGAGAGCCAAGCCATACCTTGCTAGAACTTGCTAAAACTTGTCTCGAAAGTTCTCCTAACATGCTAAAAATTGACAAGCTATTCGCGTCCCTTCTTCGCTTCCCCAAATAGTAATTTTATGCTATTAAATAACTTTATGTAGACATGGGATACCTTAAATAATTAATTCACAGAACGAAAGTCGGAGGCTTACCTCAAATTGGCCAAATCCGTGGCTGCCTTCTCTCCTTTCTCACATTTTTTTCTCTTCTTTGTTGCTGATTTTTGGATGAAAATAACTTAATAGTCATCAAAACATGTATATATATGTGTCCTTAAGAGGGTACACATGGCATACCCTTGGGTTCCACCTCATCCATGTGCCCACTCACATGCTGCTACATGGAAGCATAGGGTCCACCCCAAGCAGGTGAGTCACCTACTTGGTCCAAGCAGGTGCATCACCTACTTGTTTCACGTAGGCACGTTGTCTTCTTATTTCCCTTCCATGGTTTCGTAATCTCATCTCACTTCAAGAGCCTATGTATTCCTTGCTACCTAAGCTCGACGTGTACTCAAGTAGCTTAAGTGCATAAGAAATCCAAGTTGGTAAATTACGCAAGTAAGTCGAGTCCCAGGACTTATTATTTTGGCCCCCCAACTCATTTCAAATCCTTATAACCCTATTTCCAATCTTCTCTCTTATAGAGTATCTCCTTCTCCTTTCTTTAGGATTATTTGATAGCATTATAGATTATCCGACTCACATGATGACTTCTAAGAAACTTAAGAGCCTTTCCAGAAACTTAAGAAGCTTAAGAATCATTCCAACGTATAAAAGTATGGGATGTAACAATAACCATATTTCCATCCCTTCAACATACGCAAAGTACCTTCAAATACAATATATCTACTTATTCATATCTTTTAAGGCATTCTATTACAAATATTGCATTGTTTATTGAGTTAAGCTATTTTCGTAGTTGATTCCTATGAGTTGAGTTGAGTATTTTTGAGTAAGTTTCCTTTCAGCTATATTATATACTCATACTTTCCATGTACAAACGTTATTTATCCTATATCATTTTATGATGCAGACACAGGTAGTAGAGATCATCAACATGCACTTCATTTAGTATCTACTTCTCCAATTTTTGTAAGACCTCTGTGCATTCGGGGGAGTTACTTTCTTTCTAGTCATTCCTGTATTATTTAGTAGTTCTTTGAGGTAGATCAATGGAGTTGTCTCAGCACCTTTTTATGAGTCAGTTAGAGGCTTTATACACAGAGTAGAGTTGAGAAGAAAGATTCTTTCTCAGTTTGTTTTTCAAATATAATTTTATTATTGAGTTTATGACTTTAAGTTATATTATACTTTGAGTATATTTAATCTATTATTTATTTATTGATGATGATGTTTCTAAATGCCGAGTTAAGTTAATTATCTATTGAGTCAAGTCTTCTACTTAGTGTTTGAATGAGTGATTAGACCAAGTGGTTCTCTTGGGGCCATTGTGGTCTTTGCTTGCCGGCCACGCCTAGGATACCCTCTTAGGAAGTGATAGAAACTCACCTCCTGAAACTGAACACTCCAAACTAAAGGAAGATTATCCCTTGAATGACCAGCTTAAGTTGAGTCCAACTCCGTCGACTTACTCCTAACATAGGAACTTTCGAAACACCAGCACTATATGCCTACAAACCTCTTTACAAGCTCAAATTTGAACCAAATATCCTAGTCCAAGAGAAACCATACTGGTAGGCGACATACGAACATGGACATATGATCGACAATGGTCCAAGATCACCAACTCTGACTCGCAAGCACCGCAATCTACCAAATATGCCAAAAGAGAACCTCACATCCCAGCATGAACCCTTGTTGAGTTTTGCATTGAATTCTTATGCATTATATTGAGTTAAAAATGATTACTTACATCATATAACTAGTAAAGAGTTTGAGCATGAGTTAAGATAAGTTGAAGAAGTCTCTTAAAATTTATTTTGTGCATGACTATTTTATGTATAAATGAGTTGAGGTTATTACATTTAACATCTATTTTTGTGATTAAATTAAGAATTAAAATATTTTTTTAAATGCATTATTGATGACTAAATTTTTACCTATCTTAAAGAGAAGAGATCAGTAAGCAACATTATGTTTGAGCTAAGTGCAAAAAGAAACTAAAAGAGCTACTTTGAGTAAGAACACTCACTTCAAACATAAGTAGAGTCAAGTTATTTTGGGAGTAGTAACGAGCACCAATTTGGGTATTCTTATCATGACCCAACCTCGCGGGCCATGATGGGTGCCTAAACTGAACACTCGCGTGTTCCTCTACTAATTGTAAGTAACCCTGTCTCCTATTTGTATCATAAGGAATCAACAAGCACGATAACATATAAACCAATGAAGCTGCCACGACAAAGGGAATGACCCAAAACATAAGTATTATAGACACCACTGTACACACACATCGTAACACCCCAATTTTCTTTTTATGGTTTTTTCTAAAGGATTGCCAAGTGATCCACGTTATCTATGCAGTTCTACATAAGATATTGATTGGTATGTCTTACATAACAAAGCTACTTGAGTACACATCGAGCTTAGATAGCAAGAATTATATAGGTTCTTAAAGTGAGACTAGATTTCGAACCCACGGAAGAGGGAAAAAGAGGTATATCACCTACTTGGAACAAGTAAGTGACACACCTACTTGGGGTGGACCCCACACTACTATGTGGTAGCTTTGGATTGGGTGCATGGATGAGGTGGCGCCCTAGGGGATGGACATGTATCACCCCTAAGGGATGCCACATGTCACATGTTAAGGGAGCATATATATACATGTTAAGATAACTAAGAAGTCATTTTTCAGCCTTACACTAAGAAATTTGAGAGGAAAAACTTATAAAATAAGAGAGAGTACCTACAACAGCAACAAGGAAGAAAGGTAAGCCCTCTGATTTCGTTCCATCAATTAATTATCTAAGGTACTCTTCCATCAAATTGAGGTGTTTAATAACGTAAATAAACTGGTTGGGGCAGCGAGGAGGTTCTTCTTCTTGGTAGCAAACCTGGTTTTAGATATGACTGCCGTTAGTAAAATTAGTATAACTCCTTGTGTAAAGCTTCATTTCGAGTGATTCAAGATGTTTTGGAAAGATATTTTATAGGGATATAACTTTTATTTAGGCTCAGAAACCCAGTTTATGTTTTAGTTACTCGAAAAAGGGTGATTAAGTATAGGGGAGGTGCTGCCCAGATTTTGTTTTGGAAATCCTACATGGACAACTGTTGGTATTTTGGGCATATCGTTTTGTACGGAATTTCTTTAGGGGTGATTCAAAATTGTATGCGACCCTGAGATACATGTATATAACTTTCATTAAGGCCATAAAGCCTATTTCCCCCATTTACCTCTTCGAAACGAAGCAACACTACAGGATAGTAGCCTATCCAAAATTTCGGTTTGAATAGTTTGGGATGATTTTTACTAATTTCATTTTTAGTTTCGATATGATGAGATTTTTAACCTTAAGTAGATATTTGATTTTGTATTTAATGTGCATATGTGCTTATACAATCTAAGAAGAACTGTTGACGAAGTGGATTTTGGTTGATCTATGGCGGAGAGGAATTAAGCTCCTCGAGTTGTGATAGAACCTGTTGTATGCTAAAACGTCAAGGTTTGTGTATAAACTTGAACTTAAAATATTTTATTCTCTAAAATGTAAAGTATTTTGATGAGTTGTTTCTTTGCTCCTTATTTTGTATTTTGATATGACTATTATCTCAATTATTGCAAAACTTTTTGTTAAACTGCCCACTTGTACGAATTGCTTGATCATTTTGCATTCTTGATGAAACTTTGTCCTTCTTGTTATGGTGATTTGTCATTGATATTGGCATGCCTTTCGATTCGGATCTTGCCCATCTTGACTTTGGATTTATATTTTGTCTTGACGATAGGGTTTCGTCTATTCTCGAGTACGAGTGGAAGCCACTTTCAACATGGTTCTTGAATCTCTTAATATTGGGTGACGACCCTTCTTGATATGGGCTTTGGTCCTTCTTGATTTTGGGGCTTTGGTCCTTCTTGATATGGATTATGCTTAGTGTGAAGGCATGACGTACCTATTGGGAAAAATTAATTATTTGACAACTCTTTCAAATTGAATTATAAGTTTCTTGATACTTGAGCCTTCAAATATTGATATTGATTTTGAAACTCTTCAAAGTTTGTATTCGATACTTTGATATACTTGTTTACTTGGGCTTACTTATACTTAGTGATAGTTGTTTACTATCATAGGTAATGTGTGGGATGAGGTATGAATATGGTCATTTGGAGTAGACTCTTTGGAGATCTTGTGAAGATCACATTTGCATATGCATCTAGTTTTTGTAAATATTTTGGGGACTTGTACATAATACATGTGGCTTGTCAAAATAAAACTATATGCTTGTAACTTGAGTAGGGTAACTAGCTTTGCTATTTTGGAGTGTGCTTTTAACTCAAGTCATGCTTGTACTGTGTTTATATTTTGGCTTGTCATTTTGCACAAAGGAAAAAAATAGTTTTCTAATAACTGTTGGTTCGAGTTTTGGGTATTTTAAGAACCCGCAATGGTGTTGACTATTTGTGATTTAAAAAAAAAACTATCTTTTGTTTCGTAAGTGGCATCCTCCCAATGGGGGTACTATAAGTGTTGGTATTAGAGCCTAGGTTTATCCTTCTAGGACTTTTGTTGTGACTAGTTGGTATACTGTTTATTTTTATTATATGTTGTTTTTGTATATAGTGCATATACATCATGTACATGTTCCTAATGCAATGTGATCTTCCTTGATGAAGGAATCAAGTCGTAGCATCTTCTACTTCTAATAGACTTATGGAAGCCGCTCGTGAGAGTTTAAATACCTCTAATGCCCAACTTCACCTACAAGAAGGGGTTGGAGAATATTTTTTTGATTCTAATCCTCCTAGTACAAGGGGATCTGAAGCAGGAAGTAACCAGGGTACGAGAGTTGGGCCACACCATCCAATGAGTGATAGTGCCCCCATTGTTGATCCCCCTTTTCAACAAATGGCCAATTTCTTTTGTCACATGGCTAGAAAATTGCCCGACCCTGATGAAATAAACTTTGAGAAAATGAGAAAAATGGGTGGAGTTGAGTTTGAAGGTACTGTTGACCGTACAGATGCCGAGCAGTGGTTGGAACAGATTGAAAGAGTGTTCGAGCAGTTACATTGTTCAGACGCTGCCAAATTTAAGTATGTTGTTGCACTGTTAGAAAAAGATACCTATGATTGGTGGCTAAGTGTACCGAATGGCAGGGAAAAACCTTTTGTTCTTACTTGGAATGATTTTGTGAAAGAATTTCATAAGAAGTATGTCCACCTGCTTATCATGATGCAAACAAAAAGGAGTTCTTAAATTTAGAACAAGGGAGATTATCTATCGCTGAATATCAGCAGAAGTTTCTCAGGCTGTCCCGCTATGCTGAGGGTATTATTAATAACGAAAAAGATAAGTGCAAGCGATTCAAAGACGGTTTGAATGATTCTATCAGAAAATATGTAATGGTCCTACAACATGAAAACTTTTGTAAATTAGTTTCAGTTGCTCTTACTTGGGAAAAGATCAACAAGGAACAAGCTGGTAGAAATGAAAATAAGTTTAGGAAAGCTTATGCAGATTCAGGAGGTCCATCAAAAAGGGGGAGGTTTGATAGTTCCCAAGATAATACTTTTCTCAAATTAGCCCAACATAAGCAGAACAGAGTAAGTTTCTTTATTGCCAGCACTCCAAGCTCTGGCCAAGGCAAGACTCGTATACCCCCTTGTGCATAATGTGGAAGGAATCAATTTGGTACAAGTAGAAGAGCTTCTGGCGCTTGTTTTAATTATGGGAGCTTCGATCATAAGGTGAGGGATTGTTCTAATCCTAACCCCACTTTTTCTCCGCGTACGGAAGGCTCAGTTCAAAACTTGTTACCACTCCCTCTCAATGGAATAGAGGTGCAAGATCTAGAAACATACAAGCAACAGGTGCATATGCAGCCAATCTAGTTGGTGGGTCAAGAGCTATAACACGAGCTTATGCGATGAGATAGAGGGATGACCAAGATGGAGTAGATATTGTTGTTGGTAAATTTCACTTTTTCGATTTATGTGTTGTTATATTATTTGATCCTGGTTCTACATATTCGTATGTTTGCTCATCATTGGCTTTTCCTGAAAATGTAAAATCTGTGAGACTCAATTGTGGGGTGCTTGTCCAAAGTCCTTTGGGGCAAAAAGTTGTTTGCAATCAAATCTATCGAGATTGTCCCTTGGTGATTCAAAATCTAGTCTTCCCTGCTGATTTAATTGAAATGCCTTTCCCAGACGATGATGTCATTATCAGTATGGATTGGCTTTATAGATACCATGCGGTAGTTGATTCTAGGTTAAAACATGTGAGCTTTAAATCTCCTCCACTTTCACACATCACTATTCAAGGTGAAAGATCATTGACGTCTAATATCATATCCACGATAGTGGCAAGAAAGATGGTTAGATGAGGTGGTGAAGCATATCTTGCTCATATATTTAATTTACGCCTAGAAGGTCCAAGCCTTGGGGATATACCTTTGGTGTATGAATTTCCTAATGCCTTCCCTGAAAATCTTGCCGGACTGCCCCCGGAAAAGGAGGTTGAATTTCCTATAGAGGTTCTTCCTGGAACCACTCCTATCTCTATGAAGCCTTATCAAATGGATCCAACAGAACTGAAAGAGTTGAAAAATGAATTATAAGAACTCCTTGATAAAGGTTTTATTCTCCTGAGTGTTTCTCCCTAGGGAGCTCCTGTGCTATTTGTGAAAAAGAAAGATGGGACTTTTAGGCTTTGTGTTGATTACCGGCAATTGAACAAGATAACTATTAAGAATAAATACCCACTACCTAGGATTGACGATTTATTTGACCAATTAAAGGGTGCTAGTGTATTCTCAAAAATTGACTTAAGGTCTGGGTGTCACCAACTAAGGGTAAGGGAATATGATGTTCCTAAAACTGTCTTTAGGACTCGATATGGCCATTATGAATTTTCGGTGATGCTATTTGGGTTGACGAATGCTCCTGTGGCATTTATGGATCTGATGAATCATGTGTTTAAACCTTATCTCGATTAATTTGTAGTGGTTTTTATAAATGATATTTTCGAGGATAGTAAAGATCATAGAAAGCATCTTCGAATTGTTTTGCAAATTTTGCAAGAGAAGAGGCTTTATGCCAAGCTTTCTAAGTGTAAATTTTGGCTTGGTGAAGTAGCCTTTCTGGGACATATTGTGTTGGTGGCAGGTGTGAAAGTGGATCCTTGTAAAATTCATGCTATTTTTGAATGGAAACCACCTAAAAGCCCAACTAAAGTAAGGAGTTTCTTGGGTTTAGCGAGATACTATAGAAGGTTTGTCAAAGGCTTCTCCATTATAGCCTCCCCTTTGAATAAACTCTTGAGGAAGGATGTCAAGTTTGTATGGGATGACAAATGCCAGGAGAGTTTTGAAAAGCTCAAATCCTTATTAACATAAGCTTCTATACTTACTCCACCAACTGAAGAAAAGGAATATGTGATATATAATGATGCCTCTTATTGTGGTCTGGGGTGTGTCTTGATGCAAGAAGGGAAAATGGTTGCATACACTTCTCAAAAATTGAAACCACATGAACTGAACTATCCTACTCACGACCTCGAGCTCGCTGCCATAGTGTTTGCCTTGAAAATTTGGAGGCATTACTTATATGGCGAAAAATGTCACATATTTACTGATCACTAGAGTTTGAAGTACTTGGGTACACAGAAAGAGTTGAATTTGAGGCAACGTAGATGGCTTGAACTCATTAAAGATTATGACTGCATGATCGATTATCATCCGAGTAAAGCCAACGTGGTAGCAAATGTGCTACGTCGTAAAGTCCTCACTGGTTTATTGCTAAGCCACTTGCCTTTGTTCCTTAAATTAAGAGCCATGAATGCTTGTCTTGCATTTAACTCTGATGGCTCTATTGCTGCCGGTTTGCAAGTAAAACCAGTTCTACTGGAATAGGTGAAAGAAGACAGAAGTTAGACGAGAAGCTGGTGAAATAGATCAAAGAAGCTCAAATTGGAGAAAAGCTTTATTTTAAATTAAGGGAGGATGGTGTTCTACTTTATCAAAACAGGTTATGTGTCCCTAAAGATGATAATTTGAGAAAAGAAATTTTAAATGAAGTACATACTTCACCATATGCAATGCATCCTGGAGGTACCAAAATGTACCAAACCATTAAACAACACTAATGGTGGAATGGAATGAAGAAGGACATTGTGGAGTTTACTTCCAGATGCTTAGTTTGTCAACACATAAAGGTTGAGCATCAAGTCCCGACTGGTTTTTTACAACCCTTGTCGATACCTAAGTAGAAATGGGAAAGAATAACTATGGACTTTATGTTTGGTCTTCCACGCACTCAAAGAAATCATGATGCAATTTGGGTTATAGTTTATTGGCTAACCAAAAGTGCTCATTTCTTGGCCATCAAGGTGGACTACCCCCTTGAATGTCTAGGAGAATTGTATGTTCAGGATATTGTGAGGTTACATGGAGTTCCTGTTTCTATTGTATGTGATCGATACACATGGTTTACATCTAGATTCTGAACTAGATTGCAAGAATCTTTGGGCACTAGGTTGAACTTTAGTACATCTTTACATCCTCAGACAGACGGTCAATCCGAGAGAGTGATTCAAATCTTGGAAGATATGTTTCGTGCTTGCATTATGGAATTTAAATAGCTACCAATCAAGTATAGGAATTTTCTTATAATAATAGCTACCAATAAAGTATAGGAATGCCTCCCTACAAAGCCTTACATGGAATAAAGTGTAGAAGTCCTCTTTGCTGAAGTGAAGGTGGTGAACGAAAACAGGTTGGTCCTGAGATCGTGCAACAAAATGAAGATAAGGTAAAAGTCATCAAAGACCGTCTAAAAATTGCTTCAGATAGACAAAAGTCTTATGCTGATATTAAGAGGCATGAAATTGAATATCAAGTAGGAGATAAGGTATTTTTAAAGGTTTCTCCATGGTAGAAGATTATGAGATTTGTCCAAAAAGAAAAACTTAGTCCTCGATTTATTGGACCAATTAAAGCACTTGAGAGAGTTGGTCCAGCTGCATATAAACTGGCTCTTCCACCGGAGTTAGATAAAATCCACAATGTCTTCCATGTTTCTATGCTTAGAAGATATAGCTCTGATCCATCTCATGTCTCCCTATCGAATCCATTGAGATAAGTCATGACTTGACATATAATGAGGAACCTATCCAAATCTTGGCCGGTGAGACAAAAGAGCTTAGAAATAAGAAAGTTCCTTTAGTAAAAGTCATTTGGAGAAATGATTCTAGCAATGAAGCAACCTGAGAACGAGAAGAGGAATGTGAATTCAATATCCACATTTGTTTTGAGGATAGTATAAGGTAAATTTTGAGACAAAATTTATTAAGGGGAGAGAGTTGTAACACCCCAATTTTCTTTTTATGGTTTTTTCTAAAGGATTGCCAAGTGATCTATGTTATCTATGCAGTTCTACGTAAGCTATTGATTGGGATATCTTACATAACAAAGCTACTTAAGTAGATGTCGAGCTTAGGTAGAAATAATTACATAGGTTCTTAAACTGAGACTAGATTTCGAACCCACAGAAGAGGGGAAAAGAGGCATAACACCTACTTGGAGTGGACCCCACACTGCCATATGGCAGCTTTGGATTGGGCGCATGGATGAGGTAGCACCCTAGGGGCTAGACATGTGTCACCCCTAGGAGATTCCATATGTCACACTTTAAGGGAGCAGATATATACATGTTAAGATGACTAAGTAGTCATTTTTCAGCCTTACACTAAGAAATTTGAGAGGAAAAACTTAGAGAATAAGAGAGAGTACCTACGACAGCAACAAGGAAGAAAGGTAAGCCCTCCGATTTCGTTCTATCAATTAATTATCTAAGGTATTATTCCATCAAATTGAGGTGTTTAATAACGTAAATAAACTGGTTGGGGCAGCGAGGAGGTTCTTGTTCTTTATAGCAAACCAGTTTTTAGATATGACTGTCGTTAGTAAAATTAGTATAACTCCTTGTGTAAAGCTTAGTTTTGAGTGATTTAAGATGTTTTGGAAGGATATTTCATAGGGATATAACTTTTATTTAGGCTCAGAAACCCAGCTTTTCTTTTAGATACTCAAAAAAGGGTGATTAAGTATAAGGGAGGTTCTGTCCAAATTTTGTTTTGGAAATCCTACATGGATAGCTGTTGGTATTTTGGGCATATCGTTTTGTACAGAATTTCTTTAGGGGTGATTAGAAATTATATGCTACCCTAAGATACATGTATATAACTTAATTAAGGCCATAAAGCCTATTTCCCCTATTTATCCCTTCAAAACCGAGCAACACTACAGGACAGTAGGCTGTCCATAATTTTGGTTTGAATAGTTTCGGCTAATTATTATTAATTTCATGTTTAATTTCGATATGATGAGACTTTTAATCTTAAGTAGATATTTTATTGTATATTTAAGGTGTACAAGTGCTTATACAAGCTAAGAGGAATTATTTGACAAAGTAGATTTTGGTTGGTCTATGGCGGAGAGGAATTGAGCTCCTCGAGTTGTGGTAGAACCTGTTGTATGCTAAAACCCCAAGGTTTGTGTATAAACTTGAACTTAAAATATTTTATTCTCTAAAATATGAAGTATTTTGATGAGTTGTTTCTTTGCTCCTTATTTTGTATTTGGTATGACTATTATCTCAATTATTGCAAAACTTTTTGTTAAACTGCCCACTTATACGAATTGCTTGATCATTTTGCATTCTTGATAAGACTTTGTCCTTCTTGTTATGGTGATTTGTCATTGATATTGGCATGCCTCTCGATTCGGATCTTGCCCATCTTGACTTTGGATTTATATTTCGTTTTGACGATGGGGCTTTGTCCATTCTTGAGTATGAGTGGAAAGCCACTTTCAACATGGTTCTTGATTCTCTTGATATTGGGTGAGGACCCTACTTGATATGGGCTTCGGTCCTTCTTGATTTTGGGGCTTTGGTATGTCTTGATATTGATTGTACTTAGTGTGAATGCATGACGTACCTATTGGGCAAAATTGATTATTTGACAACTCTTTCGAGTTAAATTATAAATTTCTTGATACTTGAGCCTTTGAATATTGATATTGATTTTGAAACTCTTCAAGGTTTGTATTTGATAATTTGATATACTTGTTCACTTGGGCTTACTTTTACCTTATTAAGCCACCTGCGATGAACCAGGGAGTTGAAGAATTTAATGGCTCCAAGCCTAAAATTTTTACACCACTAAGCTTTATGCTTAACGATATTTGTTTTCTATCGTAGGTAATATGCGGGACGAGGTATGAAGATGGTCATTTGGAGTAGACTCTTTGGAGCCCTTGTGAAGATCATATTTGCATATGCATCTAGTTTTTGTAAATATTTTGGGGACTTGTACATGATACATATGGCTTGTGAAAATAAAACTATATGCTTGTAACTTGAGTAGGGTGACTAGTTTTGCTATTTTGGAGTGTGCTTTTAACTCAAGGCATGCCTGTACTGTATTTATATGTTGGCTTGTCATTTTACACAAAGGAAGATAATAGTTTTGTAATAACTGTGTTTTGGGTATTTTAGGGACCCACAATGGTGTTGACTATTTGTGATTTTAAAAAAAAACTACTTTTTGTTTCATAAGTGGCATCCTCCCAAAAGGGGTGCTATAAATATATACAACCCACATACATGTCCACCGACCTCTAAGAGTAAGAACAGTAACATAAGGTTCACAGGCCCCCTGTCATACCTATAAACAAATAAATATATATATTGAGAGTTAGTACCAAAATCTAGGCTTCTACATAATGGAGGGCTTCTGAACTGCTGAGTGGGACTCCTACACTGGCAGATCTCCAAAGTATGTACCTGTACCTGTGGGCATAAAATGCAGCCCCCCCAAAAAGAGGGGGGTCCGTACGATATTGTACTGAGTGTGTAAAGCATAAAATACCACTAGGAATGCACAGTTGACATAGGGATGCAGGGAACAAGTATAACAATTAATATATCGCTGTAGTTGCATCTTGTAAAATGATTTTATGTATCTCAGGGTCATATTCCATACCCGGCCCGTTGTGGGACTCGGTGTTACAAATGTATCATTATGTCATCATATGCGTATATATGTCATGACCCAACTCCGTAAGCCGCGATTGGGGTCTGACTTGGACCCCCGTATACATATCTGTCAACTATAGTCAAATTGAACTATGAGCAAAGCGATACTACTCACAAAAACCCCAATGAGTTAAAACGTTTTTCTTTACGTGTGACCTCTTTCATTCATATCGTATCATGAAAGAGAATGCAAGCTGATAAGGCTGCCATAACATAAATATAGTTACAACGTGTCGTATAGGCATAGCCGAAATAAACTCATGAACAACCCACACATATATGTATATAGACCTCTAAGAATAGTACGGTAAGACATGGCGGGACAGGGCCCCGACCATACCCCTGAATGAACAAATACATATATACATCGGTGGACCAATACAAAAAAACTAGGCTTCTGAATAGCAGAGCACCTCCAATCATAGGTGAGCGGAAATCCTGAGCTGGAGGATCTATGAAATGAACATCTATTCCTGCAGGCATTAAACACAACCCCCTGAAGAAAGGGGGGTCAGTACGATATATGTACTGAGTATATAAGCATACATTACTGGGATAACAACTGAAACAGAAATGCAGGAAATCAAGTATAGCATTTAATAGGGTACTGTACCTACACCTCATAAAATAAATTCCTGTATACCAGTATCACGTACCGTATCCGGCCCGCTCGGGGACTCATTATTACAAATACATCATCTATCACTATAGGCATATGCATATTGTTAGCACTGTGGAACGTACAACCCGATCCATATATATATCAAGCACATGTCGAGGAATGACGGCCCGATCCACATATCATGTAATAATGCCGAGGAACGATGGCCTAATCCACATATCATGTTATAATGCCGAGGAACAACAGCCCGATCCACATATTGTGTAATAATACCGAGAAATGACGGCCTGATCTATATATCGTATGATAATGCTGAGGTATGATGACCCGATCCGTATAATGTATAACAATGCTGAGGTACAATGGCTCGATCCACATATCATAGAACAATGCATATACGTGCATGTAAAACTTGGTAACATGTCAAACATCCCTCAGGTATCACTATAAAGCATGTTCCAGAGCCCTTAGGTATAGGAGCTTACACATTTCATCACTATTCAGCCTATAGAAGGCTTGAGGGTCGTAGTTCAACTACTTTAAGACCCTTATCATTCAAAAGTGAGTAAAAGTCATGAGTCACATCCAGAGCCTATAAATGGAACTATCTCTAACTCATATCATACCTCGTTTCACTTACATTAATCCATTCCAAGGAAATGAAGAGATAGGCTTCACGTGTATTACTTTTTATCACGTAAAAGGCTTACAAGACCATAACTCAATCATCGCAGGAGTTCTAACATCAAGAAGTGAATAAGATTAATGAATCATGCTCGGGATTCTAAGAATGGGACTATCTCCATATTACATATACCAACCACTTATGCCTAAGACATGCCAAAATAAGAGAAGATAAGTTTTACATACTTATGCCAAAAACATGCCAAAAGAAAGCTTCACATACCTCGTATGGACTTCTCTTCATCACGTTCACGTCGTTGTCCTCCGAACCTATTTAACATGGAAGAAATGCGAGTATCAACAATCTTAACTTTTCAGTGCCCTCGATTGCATCTTAGCATTCATGGAACCTATTCCCTTATTCGTCTCCTCGACTATTTCTTTAATTAGTTAAGGTATTAACGAAAATTTGCAGCACCTCCCCTATAAAGTGCCTTATCTGAATTTCCAATTACATCCCTAATCACTACAGCCGACCAACAACAACACCCTGCATCATATAAATATAAAACATGGCGACATCACGCAATACATGCTCCAAACAACTTGCTGAAAATTATGACACCAAAATAGGGTTTCTAGTCTTTATTTCGCAAAGCCTTTATTTATACGAAACGAGGGGTCGTGTGTCTGATAGAAACAGCACCCACACCCCTTTTAGAACCCATTTAGGCCCTGCAACAAATCCCACACACCAGCAGCAGTACACCACAAGCACAACACTTTACTTCGACGACAATTCAACTATAGCAATTATGATTTAGTTTATTTTAAACGTCAAGCATCGCCATGATGTTTTCACATTTCCATCTACTTAAAAAACATATAATACACTTAATACCAACACCATAACCTCCAAATTGAAATTAAAGACCTTACCTTACCCGAATATGGCCAAAACTTGCCAACACTATCAAAACGTGAATTCTGGACAGCCTACTCTCTTGTATTGTCGCTTAGTTTCGAAGGAATAATTGAGGGAAAAAGGATTTGTGGCCTCAATGAAAGTTATAGAAATGTGTCTCAGGGTCGCATAAAAGTTTGAATCACCCCTACAGAAACTTTTTACAATAAGATATACCCAAAATACCAACAGCAGTCCGTGTAGGATTTCCCAAACTAAAATCTGGGCAGAACCTCCCCCATACTTCCTCACCCTTTTTTGAGCAGATAAAAGCCAAAGTGGATTTTATAGGATAAATGAAAGTTATATACCTATAAAATATCTTTCCAAAATATCTTTAATCACATGAAATGAAGCCTTACACAAGGAGTTATACTTGTATTACTAACAACAGTTTAATTCAAAAACGGGTCTGTTCCCTAGCATTTTCTCTCTTTCTTTCTCTCACGTTTTCTCTCTTGTTCTTGGCTGAAATTTGGATGAGAATCATATTATGAGCCATATAAAACACATATATACACCTCCAAGATGTTGAGGAATGCCGTAAATAATTAATTCACGGAGAGAAAATTGGAAACTTACCTTAGTTTGTCTTAAACCGTGGCTGCTCTCTTTTCTCTCTATGTTTGCTGAAATTTTGGATGAAGAATGAGTTAATAGTCATCATAAGACATATATATGTACCTCTTTAGAAGGTGCCACGTGGCAGCCCCCTAGGGGTGCCACATGGCAGCCTTCTAGGGTGCCACCTCAACCCATACGGCCAATCACATGCTGGCATGTGGCAGTGGGATCAAACCCAAGATGCTGAATCACCTACTTCAGCCTAAGTAGGTGCATCACCTACTTGCTTTGAGTAGGGGCGTCGTTTCCTTATTTCCCTTCCCTAGGTCCATAATCTCGTCTTACTTCAAGATTCTTTGCATTCCTTGCTACTTAAGCTCGACGTATACTCAAGTAGCTTAATTACATAGGAAATCCAAGTAGATAGAGTCCTACGACTCATTACTTGGCCTCCAACTCCTTCTAAATTCTTATAACCCTATTTCCAATCTTCCCTATTATGGGGTATCTCATTCTCCTTCCCTTAGAGTTATTTGATAGCGTGGTAGACAATCTAAGTCACGTGGCAACTTTTAAGAAGCTTAAGAAATCATTCCGAAGTACCAAAGTATGGGGCATAACAATATATATCATACCCTGACCTTTATGGGACACGGTCAATAATTATGTTATCTTACCATCATATACATATATCATACCCGTCCCTTTATGGGACTCGGTCATACCTAGCCCTTTATGGGACTCGGTCAAACCTCGCCCTTTATGGGACTCGGTGAATACTTATATCATCTTATATCATACCTGACCCTTTATGGTACTCGGTTGTACCTGAGCCTCTTGTGAGGGACTCAGTGGAAGATATATTAACCATATGCACGAGCAGAGCAGTGAGTAACCATATGCAAGCTAAATGATTATCTGAGACTCTATAAAATAGCCAAGTGAACCGTCACTTGAAGATACAGGTAGTAATTGCTTTATGCACCCTCTGAGGGTCATTGGGGATCATATTAAGTGGAGCCTTAGGCATCATAGACGTGCATCAAGATAATGCTACACAGATTACGCAATTAGAGACATTCATCACCCTAGATCCCTTAGGAATACGAGCTTGCGTATCCAGTTACTACCCAACATATGGAAGGCTCCAGGGTAGTAGTTCAACTACTTTAGGACCTTTAACATTCAAAAGTGAGTACAAGCCAGGAGTTACCCCGAGAACCTATAAATGGAATTACCTCTAACTCATATCGTATACTGCTTCACTTACATTAAGCCATTCCAAGCGAAGGAAGGGATAGGTTTCACATGAACTACCTTTCGTCATGTAGAAGACTTACAAGACAATAGCTCAACTATTGCAGGAGTTCTAATATCAAGAAGTAAATAAGATTTATGAACAATACTCGGGGTTATATGAATGGAATTATCCCCACAGTACATATACCAACCACTTATGTTTAAGATATGCCAAGATAAAAGAAAAGATAAGCCTTACATACTCTCTACTCCCCCTTATATAGCCGTCATACACATATGTGTCGTGGAATGTACAGCCCAATCCTTAGATAGCAATATATATCCTACTTGGCCCATAAAGGGACTCGGTACCATAAAAATTTCATCATAACATCATAACTAATGTCAAAGACATATCAAGAGAAAGAAGGTAGCTTCACATACTTATGCCCAAAAATATGCCAAGAGAAAGAAGGTAGCTTCACATACTTATGCCTAAAAACATGCCAAGAGAAAGAAGGTAACTTCACATACTTATGCCCAAAAACATTCCAAGCGAAATGAGGTAGCTTCACATACTTATGCCCGAAAACATGCCAAGAGAAAGAAGGTAGCTTCATATACCTCCTATGGGTTGTCCTTCACCACGTTCGCCTCATCGTCTTTTGAACCTATTTAATATTGAAGAAATACTAAGATTAATAACCTTCCACTTTCCAACTTCCAAATCCACAACCAAGTATCCATAGGAATCATTTCCTTATCAATTTCCCTCGACTAGTTTACTACTAGTTCCGAAGTTACTGGAAATCGGGCAACATCTCCCCTGTAACTTGCCCTATCCAACTACTAATCTTAGCATCCATATTACCAACAACAACCAGCATCTATATATACAATCAAATCACTTCAATATTACTCAATAAAACTCCAAATAACTAGCTCTAAACTACGATGCCAAAATAGAGTTTTTAACCTTTATTTCATAAGACCTTTAATAATACGAAATGGAAGGTCATCTGGATGAAACAAGAAGTATCCACACCCCTTTTAGAACACTTTCCATCCCTGCAACACAAAATCTAAGCAGCTACAATCATAGCACCACAATCACAACACACTACACGACTTCAATTTGACTATAACAACTTCAATTTAGTTTGTTTCTAACGTCAAGCATCCTTATACAATTTTTCCACTTCCAGCCTTATTTAATACATTTAATATACCTCATAACCATATCATAAACTCCAATTTTATAGGGCAAGCCTTACCTTTCCCCAAATTCGCCAAAACTCACCTCGGAAGTTCTCCTAGCGCGGCTGAAACTTCGTGGCTATTTGTAATCCTTTTGGTGCTGCTCCGAATCATAAATTTAAATTACTAACACCTTCATACCCTTGTGTTATATCCTAGATAATTAATTCACAGAATAAAATCGGAAAACTTACCATTTTTTTCTCCAAATCCATGGCGCTCTCAATCTAGCTCGAGGATTCTCTTCTCTTCTCTTTTCTTTCTAGAAATTTCCTTGGATAAGAATGACTTCTTTTGGATAAAGATTACCATAAACCATATATATATATATATAGAATACGTTAGGGGGTGACATGTGTCATCCCCTAAAAGGTGACACATGTCAAGCCCTCCTAGGGCCAACACACCACACCTCTAACCTTAGGCTGCCACATGGAAGGTGGGGCCCACCCCCATGATTTAGCTGCTGAAACATGGCACTTCCACCTGCTGACACACGACACTTTCTCTTGCGTCCATATGTCACCCTCTTTTCCTCCTCATGGGTTCGTAATCTCGTCTTACTTTACGAACCTATGTAATCCTTGTTATGTAAGCTTGGTATGAACTCGAGTAGCTTAAGAATGTAAGATTTTCATGTTTGTAGCTTACTAAATAGGCCGAGTCCTATGAATCAATACTTGGCCTCCAACTTCTTCTGGATTCTTGTACCCTTATTTCCAATCTTCTCTATTATGGGGCATCACATTCTCCTTTCCTTAGAGTTCTTTTTTCACGACTCAAGCCCACACGCCGCGACTGGGGTCTAATCTGGACCCTCCGTATATATATCTATCAGTTGTGGTCATATTGAACTGTAAATAAAATAATATCATGTAACAGAGCCCCACTAGGCGATAACATTTTCATAAACCTGTAGCCCTTTTCGTTTGTATCACAACATGATAGGGCACGCAAGCCGACAAGGATGCCATGACACATTAACATATATCATATATCATGTAGGCCCAGCTTATGCAAACTGACACAGACAACCCACATATACATATATCTACATACCTCTAAGAATAGTAACAGCAACATATGGTGGGACAGGGCCCCGCCGTACTCCTGAATGCACAAATATATACATTAAGTGACCAGTATCAAATATTAGGCTCCAGAACAGTGAAGCACTTCTGATATAGTTGAGAGGAACTCCTAAGCTGATGGATCTCCAGAATGAACATCTGTACCTGCGAGCATGAAATGCAGCCCCCTGAGAAAAGAGGGGTCAGTACGATATATGTACTGAGTATGTAAAGCATAACACATCGTAACTGACACCATAACTGAAATAGGGATGCAGGGGAAACGTATACCAATTAACAAATTAATGTACCTGCACCTTAGGACACGTAATCTTATACACCATCATATATTGTTCCCAGCCCTTTAGTAAAATCAGTGTTATAGTCATATTCTCATATTCACATATTATCGTATCATCATGCATTTCATTTCATCATATCATTGTTTACGGTATACCATCATCGTATACGGTATCATATCCTCATACACGGTATAATCTTATCACGCATGTCATCATATTACACCAGTTTACTACGGGGCTTGGGGTCACAATGTATCACTCTAATCTCATAAGCATGCCTACATAAAGTTTCTGGCCCTTTAGTGAGGGACTCAGTGAATGGAGTGGTGTATGTCTATAGCGTACCATCATAATACTCATACGTATCGGGCCCTTTAAGGAAGGACTCAGTGTTTCTTCCTTAATTCGCCACATACACCATCACAGTACAGATGGCCTGGGACTCGGTGATTAATCATATCGCCATAATATATAACATATATCACACCTCAAGTACGACATAGTCTCCTCGTGTATGGAACTATACATATCCGGCCCAGGACGCAGTGAAAGAAGTAGTAAAACTATGCATGATAACGTTCCAGGCCCATTGTGGGACTCGAAGAAGGATGGGTTACAGTATGCATGAGTAGAGTAGTGAGAAACCATATGCAACAAAGTCATCATTCGAGACTCAATGAAATAGTCAAGTGAACGATCACCTGAAGACTAAGGGAGTAATTATCCGAAGTACCCCTTTAGATGTCATTAGGGCTTATTATGGGCTAGGCAGTAGACTTCATTCCCTTTCCCTATCCTTATTACCGATCTTTTTGAGCGGACGGGGTCCTATTTTTTAATGCTACTGATGTTAGAGTGTCCCCTGCTTCATCTAGTGATATATGTTAGATTGAGATAGATTATTGTCAAGGCTTAGAGGAGACCGACACTAGTTGATATGACACCCATAGTATAAACGAAGTCTCCGAAGGTAGGCACTACACCTCCCGCTCTTATTGCACTAGGTACATTGATTACAACATCTACTTCTACTATCCGTCCACCTTCTTCCACATCTCGTCCTCTACTTACACAAGCCATGCTTTACTAGATGGGAAACCTTGCCCATTCTGTGGATGTGAGGGCCTCGAGAGTCAAGTTTACAGTCCTGACCATGATTGCTATAGATATTAAGACTACTCTTTCTCCTACATGGGAAGAGATGATGGGACATTTTTCATTGTTTATTAAGTATGAATTACTTTTAGATACTCTCACCACTCGAGTTGAGGAGAGGGAGCGAGCCAAGGGCTGCTCAACAGACTTGGTAGCCCCATGGGATGATATTAGTGAGTTAAGGAGGGTCATGGATAAGATTAATTCCACATATATTTCTATTTTGTAGGGTGGTGTTGACACCCCCCGAGGTTCCTAGTTTAGAGTTGCCTCTGATGAACAGACATGTGTCTAGTTCTGAGGTCCCTCAAGCTTGAATGACTGGAGTTGATGATACTATTACTGATGATGATGAGTCCGAGCTTCTCAAAACTGATGTGGCTAATAAAGGTAGGACGGAGCATTAGACCAAGGATACATATGAGATCCTTGTAGATTTTGAGGATGTCCAGCTTCAATTGGTTGTAGAATGCTCCCTTGAGGACCCATCTATTATTGAACCAACTTCTATCCCTCCTAGAGAGACACTGGGCATTGATTGCATAGTTAAGGATGCATCTGCGGTTCAACGAGCTCCTCATGCTTAGCTTATCTCTCTCTCTCTCTTGTTCTCTCTCTCTCTCTCTCTCTCTCTCTCTTTCTTATCTTTATATTTTTATTTTTCATTAAGGACACTAGTTTTTCATTTTGATAAGGTGAGGTTACCTTAGATACCTAGCCATTTAATTGAAGTTTCTTTATTTTTGGGTTGTAGTGACTCTAGTTTTGGTTATTTTTATGATGTTTTGATATTTTGGGTTGTAATTATAACTTCTTTATTTTGATTGGTTGTATCAATTTAGTTTTGGAATTTGTTCACCCTCTTAATTTCTATTGATGTTGTCTAGTATTCACTTGTACATTCGAGAGTCAATTTTGATCAATATTAATAACTTGAATAGTGCTCTTGATGAACTACATGTTTGTGTGAGTCCAACAAGGTAATATGAGTTGCATAAATATTGTGTGAATTCTTAGCATCTAATTGTAACTAGTTAAATATCTATTTTGAGTCTTTCAATGATCTTTCACACAAGCTTAATTTGTAGATTTGTGTTTGATGATCATGTTGGAATGCCATGCATGTTGATGTTTACATGAAAAATGTGCATGAGGATACGTAAAACATTCCCTGTTGGTCTAAGTTATTGGCATTAGTGAATGAAAGAAATGATTTTAGGCACAAATTTTTTAAAGTGAACCTAAATGCTATACCTTTTTGTGACCTCCTTGTGAGTATGTGAATCTAGTTTGGCACCATTTTAGCCTATCTGATGAAACATGAACACATATGTTGAACCGGTTGTTGAAATCATCATTGTTTTTCCAACCTATAACTTTCTTAAAGCTTTGGTTTTTTTGAATATCCAACTTAAATCAAAAGCCTATGTTGGGGATATGGTAAGAACGCAGAAATAAATCAGGTAAAAATTTTGTGAAAGTCATTCTTGGAAATATGTAGTGAAAAAGATGGAACCCCTCCATATTAAAAAGAAAGAGAAAAGATACAAAAAGAGAATAAAAAGAGAAATGAATGAAATGAACTTGTTGTGTTTCATTTAGAAAATAAAAATGGTGTCCAATGATCTATATTAATGATTTGTGTGATATGAGTAGGCCCAGGATAATTCGTGAATATGAGAAGAATGATAGAAAAGGTATAAAAATGAATTTGAGATATGTTTCAAGAAGGTAGAGTCACAATGATCATATACATGCCCTCAGCCCTATTACAATCCTTGGAAGACCTTTTTGATATTGCATGAGCCAATTGATGTATTTGTTTTAAAATGTGGGTAAGACTATAGAAGCAATTATACGTATTTTTCTCGTTGGTAGTGTGGAAGTTGTATTCAATTCCTTAATTATAGTCTTTGATTGGCTTTGAGAGAGTATGGATTCATTATTGATGTGATGGCATTCTAGTAAGTTCGTTGAGCATGAATTTGCATTTGAAGTGAGAATATGGGAGCATGAACTCTAATTAAGCTAGTCATAGTTTAAAAGTTTAAGTGCATAATTGAATATTGCATGTTTATATGGAACCTTGCTTGCAATTTCATATTGATTCTCAAGGAGCACCGCTTGTAGACATCAGTTTTGAACTAATTGAGTTCTTGATTCACTTATGGACAGGCAAAAATTTTAAGTTGGGGTGTTAATGAGTTGGGAATTTCAACTTATTTAGGGCTTAAAATCTAATGGAATAGTGTCCTATTTGCCTATATTATTCCTATAATTGACATTAAAGTGTTGATTTGTATATATAAAGGATTAGGGACAAGGCATTGACTCTATATTGAAGAAAAGAACCAAATTGTTGGCAAAACAGTGAAAAAGAAGACTGAATTTTGCAAAGGAGTCCTTGGCAACTCTCCAAGTTGCCTCTTTTATCACCTAAAAGCCTTGAAAGATGAAGCCAAAAGTCAACTATGCTTGGCAATCCCAACTCCTGAAATGCAACTCGCAAAAGTGAAAGGTGAGTCCGATTGGGCTTGCAGAGATGAACTGAAAATGTTGCTCAGGTAAAAAGACAAAAAGATGAATGGAATGAAAAGATGGCGACCCGCCAAATAGGAAGGCAATCTTGACTGAGCTCTTCAAATTATTCTGCAATATCTAAGCAGTCTAAGAAACAAAAATGCGAGTAAGAACTCTAATTATCAACCCGCCAAGTTGATCTGCAATATCAATCGAGCTTGCCAAATGCTATCTTGAGCACTGAAGAACTCAAGAGAAGGAAAGGCAAGTAGACCTTCCATTTGGTGACTCACTGAGCCCATTGACGGGCACGACTAACGTCATTAAAGTGGTTAAGGAGTGTTTTTCAGCCAATTTATGTGGGAGGTATAAATATTCTAAAAGAAAGAGAATTTGGTATCCTAGAACTGTTGTGAACTCAGAGAATAGAAAATTCCTACTGATTGGAGTTCTGAACATTATATTTGGTGAAATTTGGGAATTCTAGCCTTGAGCATTTGAAAATTGAAGTGTAAATCAGCTAAATCTAATAGAGATAATTACTTCACTATAAGTTCTTTCAATTTTGTAATGTGTAGCTAAACTCCATCCTTCTAATGAGGTGATAATGTAGTTGATTTGTAGTTTTTGAATATGGCTTCTTGTACTAGCTCAATACTTTGTAAATTTGATATGGGTTTTGTTAATTCAACATGTTTTTATTTATGAATTAAGGTTGCAAACTTAATTCTATTTTATATCTTCATATTAGCTTAAGAAGGTTATGTGAAGTGGATGAATTAACAAATAGCCACTGATGCATGCTTGTCCATTGCAAATTTCTCTTCTGAGAGGAAATTATGCTTAGAATTGGGTTAATTTGTTCTAGCACCCATGTTTAGGTTTTTGACGGCTTGCATGTAGAGTCGACTAGTGATCGAAAGTTGCTTGCCGTATGACAGTTTAACCTAGCCTTGTCATTGATAAATAACGATATTAAGTTGTACTTTTACCCTATTCATACTATAATTCTAACTACACACCTACCCTAGAAGTCCCTCTTATACTTGTTTAAACTCCATGACTATTGATTTGTTAGTGATAGACTAGTAAAATCTTTTAATTGATAATTGAAACTTACGAATTTCAACTCTATAACAATTTATATTATGTCACACTTTCCTTATTTCAACTGTATAATAATTTATAACACTTACGTACTTCATATTTGAATTCTATTCTAATACCATTCCTTATGGGATTCAACCCCAACTCATAGTTGGGTATTTTTATTGACAACAATCACCTACATTTTGAGTCATAAAAAGTGTACTTGAGCATTGTCAATGCACCATTGAGAAACTACTTTCTGGCCTTAAGGTATGAGATAAAATGACCCTTAGGCACCATTGAACTACCCTTCAACTTAGAAACTAACTCATTTGGCAATTGAAATTTGATAACTCGAGTTCTACAATTGACTAAGGCATGACAAGCAAAAAGCCAGTCCATACCAAGATTGACATCAAAATCCACCATTTCCAACTCAACTAAGTTGGTTGTGGTATCTTTATGATATATGGAAACTTTAAAATCTCTATACACTTTCTTAGATAGAATAAACTCACCAATAGAAGTAGAAATACTGAAGGGCTCTAAAATACGCTTGAGACAGATCCCAAATTTTATAGTTGTATATGGATTCACAAAGGACAAAATATCAATCAGAGCAAGTAAGGCATAAACATCATAAGAAAGGACTTTATACATACCAATAACGATGTCTGGTGAGTTCTTCTGATCTTAGCGACTTGCCATATGTAATAGATGGCTTGAACCTCTGCCTACCCCCCAAAGTAGTAACTCTCTGGCCAACTATACCGGATGGTGCTGCTGAAGAAAACTGGGCCTTATTGCCTCCATTACCTGGTCTATTCAATGGAAAGTCTCTCATGTAATGACCTATCTAACCAGAGTTGTAGCAACCACTAGTGCCATCATGGCAGTCTGCCAAATAAAATCTACCACACTTACCACACGGTGGCTTACATAAAGAACCTTGGACCATACTTCCTTGAGACTGAGTACCTTGAGCTTTAAAGTTATGATTACTCTATCATCTCTTGTTATTACTGTTATTCAATGTTGGTGCACTAGCTGATGATGGTGCCTGACTAGAAGACCTCCTTTAAAAGAATAACATGTTTTCATTACCACTTTTTGGTAGTTAGTCTCATTACTTGAAAACCTTGCTTTCTTATATTGGTGCTCTTTTCTATCTTTCTTCTTGTCCTTCTCAACATGTACTGCATATATCATAAGTCTAGAGGTGTCCATGTTAGAAACAAATAAGGAAGTTTTGCACTCTTTCTTCACATGTTTGCCTAGGCTAGAGATAAACTTCATCATCTTTGACCTCACATCGGGAACCATCTCTGGAGCATACCTGGATAGCTGGATAAACTAAAAGTTGTACTCTTTTACTGTCAACCCATCTTATTTCAGATTCATAAACTCTTCAACCTTTGCTTCCCTCAGCTTTTGGGGAAAATGTGGTCTAGGAATACACTCTCGAACTCATCCCAAATAAAAGACTAAAGCTCCTAACCATCATTATCCTCTCACTAGTGTATACCAAACATTAGCCGCATGTTTGAGCTAATAGGAAACAAGCTCAACTCCTCCAATTTCAATCTCATGCATAGCATTGAGGATCTTCCACATTTTATCTATGAAGTTGTAGGGATCCTCCACAACCTTGGACCCAGTGAATACTGGTGGGTTGATTCTCAAAGCCTCTAATCCTTGTAGCAGCAAATGGCCCTTGAGAAGTAGAGTTATAGCTTCCCTAAACTCTGCCTCAGATGTAGCGGTCGGCAGAGAAATAGGTTTCTGTGGAATCTCTTGAGTTCCAGTATCATTCTCCTACTCAGTTACTCGGGCTTAGTTCTTTGTTTGTATTTCAGATGGTGGAGGCATAGTAGTCGGTGGGATTCTAACATCAATAATATTCCTCTAATTGATAGTGCATTTTGGAGGCATGATCTGAAAATGTGTAAATACATGAATTAGAATAGATTTTATAGAGTTAAACTCTATCGTACGAACTTGGAGTATGAAAGAAGTGAGAATAACTAAAGTCCTATATCCTCGCCATTATAAATGTGGCATGGTTCACACCAATAATGGTGACTCTAGTAGACTCAGCTTCATATACATCCTATAACTATTGAAATCTTTGCTATGGTGCTAAGTTTTTCATGCCTTAGATCCACACCCTAGGCATGGTCGGCACTCAGAAATCATTGTTATTTCCAAAGTGAACTCTTGGTCTGACTGACTATTACACAGAAGACTTTAACTTGATAAAAATAACTTAAAAACAATGAAAAACTTAAATACTTAAAAGAAATCTCATAAAATGTGTGTGAATAGTCTAAATATATAAAAAGTAAATGCTTAAAACAAAATCTCTAAAAACTGAAGATAAACCTCTACTTATGTTATATCTCATACTTTTTGTACATTGGAATATTTTTAAGCTTTTCTAAATATGCCATGTGATCCATCTAATCCATGAAGTTATAAAATGATCCTAAGGAAGTTAGAATGTAATGGCTCATATCTTGCATAGACTAGTTCTATGTGAAGTAGTGATGGTTTGAAATAGGTTTGGAAGGACTTGAAAGGTGTTCGAGGCCAAATAATTTGTCACAGTAATCGACCTTCTTACTTAAGCTACTGGTTTGGATGTATTACATAATTAATCTACTTGAGTATATGTCTACCTTTAGTAGCAAGGATCACATAGGTTCTTAAGGTAAGACTAATTGCTAACCTACTAAAGAGAACAAGTAGGTGATGCACCTACTTAGAATGTGTGGACTGTATTTAAATAAAAAAAAAAAAGGCAAGTAGGTGATGCAACTAGTTACGAACTTGTGGCAGGAATTATGGAGGTGATGCACCTACTTTCTTAAAGTAATGGACAAGGTTATTCTGGGATGCGAGATAGAGATTTTTATTCCTGATTTTAATTAATACACGAATTGGTTATAGATTTTATTTGGTCTAGATTATTAAGTGGGGATTAGGGATTAATTAAGATTAATTAATTTAATTAGACCACTAAGTGGGACCCACCAAGACACGTGGCATAATATGATTGGAGAGTGGATGATAGTAGGATACATGTCCACAATGGATACATGTCAAAGCTGGACATGTGTCACTCTTAGGGGCTGTCATGGATGACCATGGGACACATCTCAAGGATGGACATGTGTCACTCTTAGGGGTTGTATATATAATGAAAAATTAATGGCTAAGAGCTCATTTTATCTCATTCTTCTTTGAGTAAAATATAGAGAAAAAGAAAGACATTTCAAGCCATGGCAACTCACGGCCATGACTGAGCAAGCAAGCTCCCAAATTCTATTCCCCGCACTATTTTTATAAGGTATTTTCAAACAATTGGAGGTGATTAACAACGTGAGTTAATCATTGAGGTAGCAAGAAGACCTAATGTGTAATCCACATATTTCAGCCAACTTGAGAAGCCAAGTTGTTAAGGTAAAAATTAATCATTTTCTATACATTTTAGGGTGAATTTGGACGTGTTGTGAATGTGTAAATGTGAATTGGAGGTATGAAATTATGTATGTTGGCATTGAAATATTGTTAAAACCGTGTAGGGTCTGTTTCATTTGGAAATAGTGAATCAATTTAAATTAATGTTTCGGTTGTTGTTGTCATGAGTTATTTAATGAAAATGGAAGAAATTGATATTTCAAGTTGGAGTATAATTGTAACATGTGGCCATTTGTGTTGAATTGAAAAAATAAGTGTGATTATGATTATATATTGTATCGTTATAATTGTTGGGGCTGTTCTAATTTAAATATGATGGATTAATTTTGATTAATGTTGTTGTTGTTTCCATTGGTTATATGATGAAAGTGAAGGAATTTAAAATTTAAAGTTATAATTGTATTGTATTGAGAATGATCTGGGATGGTTGTGTTGTTGTTCTTGTTGAATTGAAGGACTAAGAATAGTTAAAGCTATAGTGTTGTTGTAATTGTTGGACTATTGTAAGTTTATCCGATTAAGTTTTGTGGCTGTAGATTATTAAGAGTTACTTGATTACGTCGTAGTCATTATGTTAAAGATTATGGAACATCATAATGTGTGGGCTGATTCGGAATAGTGTGCGGGCTATTTTGGAACATTCTTGAATCTTTCCTTGGCTAACTTTAATATAGAACTTGAACGTGTGGTTGTTGGTGTTGACTTGGTTGTAATGTAGCTGGTTTGAATATAAGGTAAATGTTGCCTAATTTTCTAGAAATGAGCTGCTAATGTTGGAGTGCGTTTTGAAACCTTCCCGTAGCTTAACCATAGTTCTTGACATTTTAATATAGGTTGAGACACTATTCGGCAGCGTATGCATGTTGTGTTGTGAATAAGCATTAAAGGTGTGTAAAGCTATCCCTTCTTTCTTTTGGCATGTCTTAGATATAATTGATATATGATATGAGCTTTGGGGTAATTCCATTCATCAATTCTGAGTATGATTCATGATTCTTATTTACTTCTTGATGTTAAAACTCTTAAAGTAGTTAAGCTACTTCCCTTGAGTCTTCTATACGTTGGATAGTTTTTGGTATATAAAAGTCCCTAATCTTAAGGATCCTATAATGATTAATGTCCTGAACTTTCATAAGTTGTCTCGTGTTATCTTGATACATGTCTATGATCCTTTAGGCTTTACCTAATATGGTTTATAATCTCATTCAAAGAGTACTGAACATGACTAGATCCCTGATACTCAAGTATTGATTAGTCTACTTGTCTATTGAGTCTCAAATTATGATCTAAATGCATATGATTACTCACTAATCTACTCATGCATACTGTTATTACATCTTTTACCGAGTCCCGAGCCAGGTATATTATCATGTACAACTTTATTACATTATCCACTAAGTCCCTCACTAGAGGATCGGATATGCTATATGATGATATGATGATCCAATGATATGGTTATGACATTGAGTCCTACGATAGGCCAGGTGCGGTATATGTGTATACAACTTTATTCACCAACTCCCTTATTAGAGGGTCGGGTATGGTATAGTATATGTATATGATGATATGATCATATGATTATGTGATTAGGGTACCGAGTCCCATAATGGACTGGGTATGGTATATAATAATGATATGCATGATTTTCTTCGTAAGGCACAGGTAAAGTAAGTTCTTGATTATCAAACTTGTCTACTGGGCTCTCTACTTATGTTATGATCTTTCCTATCTTATTTCATGCTTTACATACTCAGTACATATCTTGTACTGACCCCCTTCTTTGGGGGGGGGGCTGCATTTCATATCCGCAAGTACAGGTACTAGCTTCAATGATCCGCCAGCCTAAGATTCCTATTCAGCTATCTTAGAGTGCTCCTTTATCTCGGAGCCTAGACTTTTTTGTATATACCCCTTTATGATGTATATATATATATATATATATTAAATTCAGGGGTACGGCAGGGTCCTATCCCACCATATGATACTATTGATACTCTTAGAGGTCAGTAGACATATGTGTGGGTTGTGTGTATATGTGTTCGGTTATACATATATGACCTATATTTTGGGATGTTGTATGTAGTGACAACCTTGTCTGCTCGTGTATTATGAGGTTTTAATTGATTATGATTCCTTAGGAGACAAGTTACCCTGATGCATATATGTAATACTTTAGATAACGTCCTATTTTCTCAAAGACTCCATATTGTGTTTGGTTTCAGTTTGATGATGTCTAATAGATATGTACACGAGTGCCCAACTCGGGCACTAGTCATGGCCTATAGAGTTGGTTCGTGACAACTTAGTGTAAGAAGCCTCTAATGACTCTGGATAGGTACAAGGACAGACCCACTACTACCCCAAGAAACTAATTATAATGAAATAAAGAAAAGAAAGGAGCTCCTCCAAAAGCAAGGAGGTCTCACCAACAAGATGGATGGATGTGATCTTCAATGATGTGCCTATTGATGATCTCTAACACTTTTATATGCATCATGAAATGATGCAACATTGAAATACATGAGTACATGGAATCTACAATTTGTAAAATAGTTGAATTGAACAACTCACTAAATACTCAACTGAAATAAATACTGAGCTATAAATGACTTAAAGTAAAGCATGTAAGTGTAATGAAAACTTCAGGCCTTTATAATAAAATAAGATGAATGATGCAACTCAAAGTAATGTAGTATTTTCTCTTAGTGAGGAGTTTCTCTAACCGACAACAATCACTATAAGCCTCGTGATAATACAACGAACTTCTCTCATTTCCTGAGACTTCCAATACCTTGCAAACTCATCTCATTGATCCATACAAAAGTCCGCATCAGGGACTAAAGTGAGGAGTTTCTTGAAACAACATCATGATCCTATCCTATCTTACTACGTAGCTTATGGGATTTGACTTATCTAAACTCTTATCAAATCAGTGCTCAATACTATCCCCAAAAATCATATATAATGCCCATATACTCTTGTGAGTGATAATACTCAAAATATGACTCATTTAGTCTCATTGGATTTACATTGATAAGCTCAAAATCTTCTCAACTCTTTATGCTTTCTCTTTAAATCAAAATTATTTAAAGACTACTCGCATCTCATCAAACTATTTTTCAAAAATATCATTTATGCTCAATACTAAAGCTCATTTCGACCTAGTAAAAGCATGCATAAAATAAGTAATACATAGCTTCATGAACTCAAGTAGTATACTCTTTTCAAACTCTTTCTAAATCAACAACAACAACAACAACAACCCAGTGAAATCCCACATCGTGGGGTCTGGGGAGGGTAAAGTGTACGTAGACCTGACTCCTACAAATGTAGGACGGCTATTTCCAAAAGACCCTCGGCTCAATAGAAGCATAGGAAAAGAGGTCAGACAAGAATATTAAAAGTAGGAAAGTAGATAACGAAAGAGTTCCAAATAATAGTATAATCAAAGCACCAAAAAACAGTAGATATCGTCAAATAATAACATAAATACCATAAATAACATAAGATAACATAACATACATAACATTAATAACATAAATCAGAGTACAAGAAATCATAGTGCGTTAATACGCCTACGGATAAGGGGGAATAATGCCACTATGTACTAGCCTTTTACCCTGATATGTGTCCTCCACACCCTCCTATCTAAGGTCATGTCCTCGGTAAGTCATAAATGCTCCATATCCTGTCTGATCACCTCTCCCCAATATTTCTTCGGCCTACCCCTACCTCTTCTGAAACCATCCATGGACAACCTCTCACATCTCCGCACAGGTGCCTCTGGGACTCTCCTCTTCACATGCCCAAACCATCTCAGTCGCATTTCACGCATCTTGTCTTCCACCGGGGCCACTCCTACCTTGTCTCGAATAGCCTTATTTCTAATTCTGTCGCTCCTGGTATTCCCACACATCCATCTCAACATTCTCATCTCGGCAACTTTCATCTTTAGCACGTGTGAGACCTTAACTGGCCAACACTCCACCCCATATAACATAGCTGGTCTAACCACCACTTTGTAGAACTTGCCCTTAAGTCGTGGTGGCACCTTCTTGTCACATAACACACCGGAGGCGAGCCTCTATTTTATCCATCTTGCCCCAATACGATATGTGACATCCTCGTCGATCTCCCCGCTGCCTTGCATGATAGAACCAAGGTACTTAAAACTACTTCTCTTTTGGATGGCTTGGTCCCCGAGCCTAACTTTTGCGCCAACCTCTTGAGGAGTCTCACTGAACTGGAACTTTAGGTACTCTGTCTTGGTCCTACTCAACTTAAACCCTTTAGACTCCAAGGTGAGTCTCCAATATATGAAAATATATTATTATTAACTCAAAACAATGCATGAAAAGACACAATTGTAAATACTCAACTGGGGTTCATGGAAGGATAAACATGAACAGTAAACTTAAGAATTTGATTTTTTGGAATAACCGCTGTAGGAAAACATTTATAGAGAACTCAATGAGAGAGTGTAGCTCATTAAAAAACTCTACAAAAGAGATTTAAAACTCAAATTTGAAGTCATACTGACTGAATGACGATGAAGGGCTCAAGGATGAACTCATTCCAATGCTATAATTACCCTTACATTCCTTATAGAACGATATGCTTGGCAAAAATCAAAGAACGCTTTGAATACGCTTGAAGTGTGAATGAGGAAAAAGGCATGTAAGTTACTGATAGGGGACCTAAATTAGTCCAAAAATATTTGGTTTTTGGTTTGGAAAGGGTGGGAAATGACTATACTACTCTTCATTAAACCTATCTTAGGGCCATCTATGAGTCTTCCTGGAGATAGTGAGAACTTCTATGGACCATAGAAGACCCCTCATGGAAACTAGGGTTCAAAATTTGACCTACTAGAATTTGTAAGGTTGGGTCTGCGGACCCCTTCTATGGGTCGTAGACCCTCATCGTGGGACTTGGTTACAATTTCCTGTATCTAATGAAATTATGATGTTGGGTCTACAAGTCATTTTTATGGATCGTAGACCCCTTTACGGGTTATGGGAATAGTTTATGGATTGGATCACGAGACTAGGTCATAACCTCTCTTCTACAGACACTTCTCATGGTCCGTAGAAGGCTCTACAGTTTGTAGAATCTACCCTAGAAGGATCTCAGTGGTCTTAAAATTTATCTAAGGCTGGGAGTAACCTACAAGCCCTACCTACGATTGGTAGATCTTCCTACGGTCGATAGGTATTGCTCGTGGGTCACATATATGAGGAAGTTTTCTAACTTTCTACTAAGCTTTCTGGATGGGTATAAGACAGAATATATGGGGTGTTATAATTATATTTCATGATCATTCAACACATTAGCCCTATATTAGATGAGAAGTTAAAATAGTTGCATTTCTATAAAATATGCTTTCTTTCAGAGTTTGAGTAAACTAAAGTAATTATGCATTACTTTATCTTGACAACGAGTTTAGAAAATGAGTGATTTTAAATGCATTTAATGAGGTTGAGAAAGTATGATGTTTTAAAAAAAAGTATAATAAGATTGAGAAAGAGTTGAGTCAGACTCAATTAGGTTCAATGAGACTTAAAGAGATGTATTTGAAGTGTTTTACTCACTACATTTGCCACGACCCAATCCCGTAGGCCACGACTGGGATCCAACCTAGACCCCGTAGATATATTTATCAGTTGTGGCCAAGTCGAACTATAAATAACACAATACTATGCAACATAACCTTATTGGGTAATAGAATTTCCATAAATCTGTAGCATCTTTCATTTGTATCACATCATAAAAGGGCACGCAAGCCGAAAAGGCTGCTATAACATAATAACATATACCATACATCATGTAGACCCAGTTGAACCAAATTGACATATACAACCCACATATACATGTCTACTGACCTCTAAAATAATAATGACAACTTATGGCAGGACAGGGCCCGCATCGTACCCCTGAATAATCAAAAATAATTATATACATCAGTGGCCAGTATCAAAAACTAGGCTCTGATATAATAGAGCCTCTTCCAGCTGAGCTGAACAAAATTCTACCTGACAAACTCCCAAAACTTGTATCTGTACCTGCAGACATAAAACGCAGCCCTCTAAAGAAAGGGGGTCAGTATGATATATGTACTGAGTATGTAAAACATAACATAATACAATTGGAAGCATATCTGAAATAGAGAAGCAGGGGATAAAATATCAAATCAGGAACTTATACCTGGGAAAGTAAAATCATTAATGCTCAAGTTTTCAATATAGTCGGCCCTATCAGGGATCCGGTGAGTAATATATGTAGAACCATCACCTCCTTATTACAACATATCATCACATATATATATACGTACTTGGCCCTCTAGTGAGGGCGTGATGAATAATGCAGTGGAATTGAGCTTGAATCCAATAATCGGCCCGGGACTTAGAGAAGAAGTGTTACAGTATACACGAGTAGAGTAGTGAGAAACAAAATACAATTTAAATCATTATCTAAGACTCAATGAAGTCATCAAGTGAACCATCACTTGGAGATTAGGGTAGGAAGTATCTGACGTATACCCTCTAAATGTCACTAAGGACTATGTAAAAAGGAGTTTTGGAACTCTTAGACATATACCAATGTGAAATATCTTATAGTCGTCTGAGCATTGGTTATCTTAGAGCCTTTCTCTTTTAAAAGAAGAGTTTTGTCTAATCAATCACTATACAGTCACATAGAAGACTCGAGGAAGCAATGCGAGTATGAACAACCTTAAACTTTTCAGTGCCTTCAGTTGCACCTTGGTATTTATAGAACCTATGTCCTTTTTCGTCTCCTCGACTAGGTCTTTAATAAATTAAGGCATTAACGAAAATTGGGCAGCACCTCTCCTATAATATGCCCTATCCAAATTTCCAATTACATACCTAATCACTAAAGCTAACAAAAAACAACATTATGCAGCATATATACACCTAAAACATGGCAACATTACACAACACAAGCTCCAAACCACTTGCTGAAAATTACGATATCAAAATAGGGTTTCTCGTCTTTATTTTGCAAAGCCTTTAATTATACAAAATGAGGGGTCATGTGACTGCAACCAGAAGCAACCACACCCTTATTATAACACATTTAGTCCCTGAAACAAACCCCCACACACCTACAACACCACACCATAAGCACAACACTTCACTTCGATGATAATTTAACTATAGCGACTACAATTTGGATTGTCTCCAATGTCAAGCATTACTATACCATTTTTACGTTTCCATCCACACACAAGGAATATAATACACTCCATAACAACACCATAAAGTAAAAATTGAAAGGACAAACCTTACCTTATCCAAAACTGGCCAAAACTGCCAAATTACAACTCGGAACTTCTCCAAACGTGCTGAAATTGAGCGGGCTGTTTGTGTCACTTCTCCGCTGTCCCAAATTGAAATTTTATGTTATAAAACACAATTATATAGACTTAGGACACCTCAAATAATTAATTCATGGAACGAAACTCGGAGGCTTACCTAGGCAGGCCCAACCCATAGCCCTCTCTCTTGGCTCTCTAGGTTTGTTTTCAGCTTTCTCTCATTCCTTCCAAGTGTAAAACTGAAAACACTGCTCCGTAGGCACCATAATATACATATATACACCTTCCCATGGTTGATTAATACCCTAGACAATTAATTCATGGAGGAAATTGAAGAACTTAACTAAAATTCTTCCAAACTGTGGCTTCCTTTCTTTTTCCTCCAACGTTTTCTCTCTTTTGTTTGCGGAAGATTCAGCAAATAGAATAAGAAATGACTTAGTATTCATCCAAACACACATTACACACCTCATTAGGAGGTGACACGTGTCACCCTATAGGGTGACACATGTCCAGCCCCTATTGGGCCACATCAACCATGCCGCCAATGAGGGGCTGCCACGTGTCCTTGATGGGGCCCACCCCTAAGTAGGTGAATTCAAGAAGGTGGGTCACCTACTTGCTTAAGGTGCTTCCACGTGTCTCCTTCCTAGATTGCCACGTGTCCTTCTCTTCTCTTTCTTGTGGGTTCAAAATCTCGTTTTATTTTAAGAGCCTATGTAATCCATGCTACGTAAGCTTGGTATGTCCTTAAGTAGCTCAAGTGTATAAGACTTCTAAATTAGTAACTTATGTAGGTAACTCGATTCCTACGACTCGTTACTTGGCCTCCAACTCCTTTCGACTTCCCATGACCCTATTTCCAACCTTCCTTCTCACAGGTTATCACATTTTTCTTTCCTTAGAGTTATGTAATAGAGTAGTAAATTATCTGACTCACTTCATAACTTTTAAGAAGCTTAAGAAACACTCCGAGCTCAAGAGTGTGGGGTGTAACATTCTTCCCCCCTTTTAGAACATTCGTCCTCGAATTTTAACTTGTCTCATAAGGTTTCACAAAGATTTTGGGAGTTCCATATAACTGTCATCTCTCAATCCATTTAGGGGTTTAGGTTGCCTTTGTATGTAGAGAATAAGTATATCTTTTCTTTATCTTTTTTTTGACTTCTCAGGTCATCCTCTTTCTGGTTTTTATTTTGCCACAATACTTTGATGGAAGTCACGTCCTAGTTCGCAACCTTCTAACTTGTCGACCCAAGATGGTCATAGGTTGTTCCTCATAGTATTCCACCCCGTGGGTATCATCTATGGGACATACTCTAGGTAGATCACCAGCACATTGTGAAGTATCCACATAAAACGTATTGGGCGTATAGTTTTCCAACCAAGTAGTAAGCTCAACTTACCGGCAATATTTGCCCACCTTACAAGAAACTTGACAAGATCCACTATATTTTGGGCTAAGTTTCCTTTTCTCACCGAATCTTATTACTCCCTTCCTGGGTGACTCTATTACGAATGCCTAATCATCAGTTTGAATTCTGATTGTCGATGTCGATTAATTGCATATCACTTCTGCCGATTCTAGGCTGCTAGTTAACAGCTTGCTCAATCATGTTAGGGCCTTTTAGTCTTTGCCTCCAATAGGGGGACTTACATACTCTACTATGCAATGTCTTGTATGGGGCCATCTGGATACTAGAATGGTAGTCATTCTTGTAGGCAAACTCAATAAGTGGTAGACGATCATCCCAGTTACTCTTAAAGCCAACCACGTGGGCTCGCAAAATACCTTCTAGCATTTTGATAGTATATTCAGTCTATCCAGCAGCTCAAGCGAAAAATGTGGTACTAAGACCCACATGTGTTACCAATCTCTCCTTGGATTGATCTCCAGATGTTAATTATAATTGAATTCCCTTTATCTGCGATAATAGCTGGGTGAACCTCATGGAGTCTTGCTACCTCCTTGACCTATAACTTCACCTAGTTTTAGCTGCATAGGTTGTCTTGATTGAAAGCAAATGGGTTGATTTATTAGCCTACTCACAATAACCCATATAGCACCCTACTCTCGCCGAGTATAGAATAGGTGCGTACTGACGTTGATAATTTGAGAATCCTTAGCCTCGTATAGTCCTTCTTGACTCCTTTCAAAACTCTAACTGGCACTCTACCTTTTGGGTTTTATTTTTCCATTCTCAGAGTTGGCTTTCATAGTTGTTTTGTGCTCCGTCTATCATTACCTAATATAATTCCGAAGAAACTTGGCATATAAGTCTACCATCTTTTGGTAACCCATTAGTTCTGCTCCCCTTGGTTAAACCATTTCACGATTTACTTATCCCAGCTTGTAACCCTTTAGATACGTTATCTCGCATCATTCTTTACCTCTACAAGAATATGAGAAGGTGTTCACCTTAATCTGAGAAATACCTTAGTGTTGTCTCGCTAGGTCTTATGTGTTACCTTGCTATCTTCCCTCTCATCTAACAGTCAGTATTGGGATAGATCTTTGGTCCAATCATGACCACGCCTTACCTTGCCCATAGTACTAATTTCATCCCGACAGTTTGGCTTACTTATCTTCATAGCTTTTGGTGGGGTATCCAAAATATCATAATTGCCTTGTCATTATTAAGCACCTATTCCTTTTATCCTGTACTTACTTACTTAGCATGATGCTTATATATACATACCTGTAGGTTGCACAATCATTCTGATGCAACTTATAGGAGGTAAACGTAGTCTTTCCGTCTCCTGGTTCATTCTACTGTACACATCTTATTCACATTGAAACTTTCTTGTCCTATCTTGTTATTCTCCTTTTTTTTCCTTTATTCACTCTTTTCTCTTCTCATCCCCTATCATAGGAGGTTTTGTGTTTCTTTTTCCTCGATTATTTACCTATTGCAACATCATTTGCGACCGATTCTATAGACAACATCTTGGCTCTTGACCCAGCATGATGTCATTATCCTTCGTAGTATCTCTTGAGTTATTTGATATCCTTTTATTGCTATACCTTTTTCTTTTCATACTCATTCACCTTCTAGAATTATGTCATTCAAGGTCTTGTTAAAACTTCTTAACACTACCTTACATAGCATTCTGACTTCTATCCAACTATTGACGACTTTTAGATCTTTCTAACTTGGTTCAGCAAGGGATCTTATTGGAGTTTAAGCATCCATCTCAAATATGTTGCCATATCAATTGCTTCCATCGTACCTTTGCAATTTTCTCACTTGCTTCCCCCCTTTAGAGGGTACTTACACCTTTATCCTCTTATACCTTATTCTATGTCTCTATGTCCAGTCTCAATTTCGTCCAATCTCCTTCCCCAATTTACTTGGTACTATATCATGTCCCCGTCTTTCTGCATATTTTTCCAACCTGGTTATCCGCATACAGAGCCTCGGCTAAATTATAAAGTGACGAGAACCTTTCCATATCTAATATGATATCTCATCTACTAATCGGTACTTGAATAATGTGACCTAGGAAACAACTCATCCAAGGCCACCTTTTACTTTTCCTTATGAAAGGTTAACACCCACTGGTAGTTGTTGCAACTTTTAGCTAGGTAACAATTGTATTCCGACCAAGATTGTCCAAGTTCTCTTAGAGTAGTAGCTTTATCCCAACCTATGCCCTTTGTTTCTCAGGTGAATGTAGGTCACATCATTTATTCCCTAAGTTGGCCATCTTTATCTTTGAAAAGTACCACTATTTTTGGGGCGATGTTGTGTACACGTATCTTTCCTTTATAACTTAAGCTCCATGCTCTTACTACGTACCTAATGCAGGCTTTTAACTTAGTTAACATCTACCAAGTGCGCCTTATTAGCGGTTCTACTTTATCCCCACATTGTTGTACAACCTTTAAACTCATACTTACGTATTTCCCTTTTAGTTCATGCTCATATTCAATTCATAACATCTCTCTGGGGTGCTTCTGTTAGCATTTCATTTTCCAATTAGTTGGTAGAGAACTAATAAGCTGTTATCATAAATATTTTCCAACCATCGTTGGAAGAAACTAGAATCTCTTAAACATCACAAGACCCATATGGTCTCCCCCTAGGTTTATCCTCGAGTCATGAACAACTTATCTAATTCTCAACTAAGAGTTGGGGGCTTGGTACTTTGCAAGAAAAGTGGAACTCAATCGCGGGACATATTATCCTTTAACCTAGCTTTTTTTTCTCTTCTTTTTGGTCCTACGGCACAAATACGGCTGGAGGTATCGTGGTCTGAACTTTACTACTTAAATTGGCTTTCGATTCTCCAAGATAAAATTCTCTAAGTAAAAAGGGTTCCCCTTATCGACGTCCTAAAGGGTACCTCTTACAGCTTTAGTTAAACATAATAGGGGTACTTGGTATCAATTTCTAAGACATCTCAAGAATCCATGTTGCATTCCCTTTTCTTATTCTAGAAAAATTTCGACAGAGTTTTCTCTATATTCCTCACTATTCCACTACCTGCACGCAGAAAATACCAACAATGCCTCACAGGGCCAACACAAATATATATTTATATCATATCAACACCACACAGGGCTTCCAATATCATCTCATATCGCAGCCACACAGGGCTTCCAATATCAACAATAGTATAAAAATAATAGACTTACCTCGTATGTCCAACTTCGAACTGCATTTGTTGCCCTTTCCTGTCTACTTTCCTTTTAGGTTTTTGCCTTTACATTTCAATCATATGTCAATACCTTACCCAACAGATATCTCCCGTGCCTTTAATTACCTGCGTGCTTCATAACTTCCCATGTCGTCAATTACTTCCTTTTATTGATGTCATCCTTCTACTAAAGGCCAAGGTTAGTATAAGAAGGTTTCTTATTACTCGGATCTATATCACGATCTCAGCTATGAAAGAAAGGTAACATCCTAAATGTCCTGTAGCCTTCTATTTATAGATATGGCGTGCAGCACATCAATAATCAAGACTCTACTAGACATGGTCTGCAGACAACCAAAGGACAAACTGCTCTGATACCACTTCCGTCATGACCCAACCCTGTAGGCCGCGACTGGGGTCCGAACTGGACCCCCGTATACATGTTTATAAGTTGTGGCCAAGTCAAACTATAAATAACACAATAATACGCAACATAACCCTATTGGGTGATAGCATTTTCATAAATCTGTAGCCTCTTTCATTTGTATCACATCATGAAAGGGCATGCAAGCCAACAAGGCTGCTATAATATAATAATATATACCATACATCATGTAGACCCAGCTGAACCAAACTGACATATACAACCCACATATACATATCTACAGACCTCTAAAATAATAATGATAACATATGGCGGGACAAGGCCCCCGTCGTACCTCTGAATAACCAAAAACAATTATATACATCAGTGGCCAGTATCAAAAACTAGGCTCCAATAAAATAGAGCCTCTTCCAGCTGAGCTGAATGAAATCCTAACTAATGAACTCCCAAAACCTATATTTGTACCTGCGGGCATAAAACGTAGCCCCCTGAAGAAAGAGGGTCAGTACGACATATGTACTGAGTATGTAAAACATAACATGATACAACTAGAAGTATATCTGAAATAGAGAAGTAGGGGATAAAATATCAAATTAGGAACCTATACCTGGGAAAGTAAAATCATGCATGATCAAGTTTTCAATATAGCAGGCCCTATTAGGGATCCGGTGAGTCATATCTGTAGAACCATCACCTCTTTATTACAACACATCATATATATATATATATATACTCGGCCCTCTAGTGAGGGCGCGATGAATAATATAGTGGAATTGAGCTTGAATCTTATAACTGGCCCGGGACTAAGAGAAGAAGTGTTACAGTATAAACGAGAAGAGTAGTGAGAAACAAAACACAGTTTAAATGATTATTAGAGACTCAATGAAGTCATTAAGCGAACCATCACTTGGAGATCAGGTAGGAAGTATCTGACATATACCCTCTAAATGTCTCTAAAGACTAAGTAAAAAGGAGTTTTGGAACTCTTAGAAATATACCAGTGTGAAATATCTTATAGCCGTCTGAGCATTGGTTATCTCAGAGCCTTTCTCTTTTAAAAGAAGAGTTTTTTCTAATCAATCACTATACCGTCACATAGAAGACTCGAGGAATAGGAGTTTATTTACTTTAAGAGTCTTAACATCCAGAACTGATCAAGAGTCTTGAAGTCATATTCAGAACCTACGAATGAAGTTGCACCAAAGCTTAAATCATCCATAGTCTACATGTAAGACATGCCAAAAGAAAGAAGATATAGTTTCACATACTTATTCAAAAAACATGCCAAAAGAAAGCTTCACATACCTCGTATGAACTTCTCTTAATCACGTCCACATCATCGCCCTCCAAACCTATTTAATATGGAAGAAATGTGAGTATCAACAACCTTAAACTTTTCAGTTCCTTTAGTTGCACTTTGGTATTTATGGAACCTATGTCCTTGTTCGTCTCCTCGACTAGGTCTTTAATTAGTTAAGGCGTTAACGAAATTGGACAGCACCTCCCCTATAATATGCCCTATCCAAATTTCTAATTACATCCCTAATCACTACAGCCAACAAACAACAACATCCTGCATCATATATACACCCAAAACATGGCAACATTACACAACACAAGCTCCAAACCACTTGCTAAAAATTATGATATCAAAATAGGGTTTCTAGTCTTTATTTCGCAAAGCCTTTAATTATAAAAAACAAGGGGTCATGTGTCTGCAACCAGAAGAACCCACAACCCTATTAGAACACATTTAGGCCCTGCAAAAAAACCCCACACACCTTCAACAGCATACCACAAGCACAATACTTTACTTCGACGATAATTTAACTATAGCGACTACAATTTGGATTGTCTCCAACGTCAAGCATTCCTATACCATTTTTACGTTTACAGACACACACAAGGCATATAATACACTCCATAATAATACCATAAATCCAAATTGAAAGGACAAACCTTACCTTATCCAAAATTGGCCAAAACTGCCAAATTGCAACTCGGAACTTCTCCAAACGTGCCAAAATTGAGCGGGTTGTTTGTTTCACTTCTCCGCTATCCCAAATTGAAATTTTATGTTATAAAACATAATTATATATCCTTGGTACAACTAAAATATTTAATTCACAGAATAAAACTCGGAGGCTTATCCTGGCAGCCCCAACCCGTAGCCCTCTCTCTTGGCCCTCTAGGTTTCTTTTCAGCTTTCTCTCATTCCTTCCAAGTATAAAACTAAAAACACGGTTCCGTAGGCACCATGTATATATACACCTTATCATGGTTGAGGAATACCCTAGACAATTAATTCATGGAGAAAAAATTGAAGAACTTACCTTTAATTCTTCCAAACCGTGGCTGCCTTTCTTTTTCCTCCAGCATTTTCTCTCTTTTGTTTTCTGAAGTTTCAGGTCTAAATAGAATAATAAATGACTTAGTAGTCATCCAAACACACATATATACACCTTATTAGGAGGTGACACATGTCATCGCCATAGGGTGATACGTGTCTAGCCCATATTGGGCCACATCAACCATGCAGCCAATGAGGGGCTGTCACGTGTCCTTGGTAGGCCCCACCCCTAAGTAGGTGACCCCAAGCAGGTGGGTCACCTGCTTTCTTGAGGTGCTGCCACGTGTCTCCTTCTTAGCCTGCCACGTGTCCTTCTCTTCTCTTCCTCATGGGTTCATAATCTCGTCTTATTTTAAGAGCCTATGTAATCCGTGCTACGTAAGCTTGGTATGTTCTTAAGTAGTCAGGTGTATAAGACTTCTAAATTAGTAGCTTACATAGGTAAATCGAGTCCTACGACTCGTTACTTGGCCTCCAACTCTTTCTGACTTCCCATGACCATATTTCCAACCTTCCCTCTCATGGGTTATCACATTTTTCTTTCCTTAGAGTTGTGTAATAGAGTAGTAAATTATCCGACTCACTTCATAACTTCTAAGAAGCTTAAGAGACACTCCGAGCTCAAGAGTGAGGGGTGTAACAATATTATATGAGCATTAATACATATTTTTGGCAGTAGTATTGAGCACCAATTTGGAAAAGAGTTTAGAAAACTCAAACCCCATGAACTATGTAGCCAGCGTAGGATAGAATCGTGTCGTTGGTTCAGGCTATTCCTCACTTCAGTCCCTAATACAAAATTTTATATGGATCCATGCATTGAGTTTATATCCCTTATCCTAGAAAGGTAATGGAAAGCTCTGGCAATATGAGCAATACGCTATATCATCACTAGGCTCATAGTGATGGTTTTCTAGTAGAGAAATTCTCCAAAAAGAAAAAAATTATATTTTTACGAGTTGTATCTATTATTATATTTTGTTCTAAAGGTTTGAAATTTTCATTATACTTGCATACTTTACTTTCAATCTGTTACATTAGCTTTCATTTCAATCGAGTATTCTATGACTATGTTGCCCTTAGCTACTTTACATACTGTACATTCAAGGTAATACCGCCTTTCAATGCTGCATCATTTAAGATGCAAATATAGATTTTAGAGATCATCAATAGATGCATCATTAAGGATCATATTTCTCTAGTTTTTGGTGAGACCTCCATGCTTTTAGAGTAACTCTTTTCTAGTTTATCTATTTAATTAATAGTTGTTCTTTTGAGGTCGCAGTGGGCCTATCCTTGTACCTATCTACAGTTATTTAGAGGCTTAATAAACAGAGTAGAGAGTTAGTTCAATATTTCAAACTTACGTTTTAAACATTGATCTTTGTTTTATATACATCTAGAGCATTATAGATAGTTTTTATGAGTTTATACTTAAGTATTTAAACTGCTAACTACATTTACACTTTTATTAGTAAGTTAAGTTTTTCGCTTAGAAATCATCCAGGACAATAATTCACTTAAGGTATAGACTCAGGGCATGACAAACTTGGTATCAGATCACAGAGTTCAAGAGTCATAGGATGTCAATAAAGTTGTATGTAGTAGATTCCTTCTTATCAGTGTGAAGCATGCCATATTTATAATAGAGAGGCTACAAGATATTTAGAAATATCACCTATGTTTCATACTCTAAATTCTTGCAATAGAGTTTAACTCTATAAAAGGTCCTTCTAACTGGTGCATTTTAATGTTATCAAATCATGCCTCCAAAACACATCATCTTCCAAAGGAACGTCGCCAACACTAAGTTTCCACTGACTACCATTCTTCCATCTTTGAGGATGTAAATAAGAAATATAGCACATTTTTCTGACCAAGCTAATAATGTTGAAACTCAAGAGGTTCCATAGACACTTGATCCATACCCTCCTCTCATTTCAGAGGGGAAATTTGGAGGAGCTATTACTATACTGACTTAATTGATATCTCCTAACCAGGTCATCAAGGCACTCCAATTACTAGATCTAGTTCAAAAGAGTCTTCAATGTTAACAAGGACCAGATATTTCTTGAGTATGAACCTACCAATTGTCATATAGTCCAAGGTAGAGAAGGATCACCAAAATTCTCAAGTCCATGCATGCTACTGAGGTCGAAGGAATTGAGCTTGTTTCTTATCAGCTCAAGGATACAGCTAACATCTACTATAATAAGTAGGAAGAGATTCGTGGTGGAGATTCTGGTCCAACTACATGGGATGAGTTGGAGAGTGCATTCTTAACCATTTCTTCCTAGAGAGTTGAGAAAGGCGAAGGTAGAAGAGTTTTTGAATCTAAAGAAGAAGGGATATCTAGTACATGAGCTTAGTTTTAAATTCATTTAGTTGTCCAGGTATGCTCAGATATGGTCCCTGATGTGAATTCCAAGATGTGGAAGTTTGTTTTTAGATTAGGCAAATATGTGAAAAAGAAGTGCAAGGCCACCCTGCTGGTTTCTCATATGGACAACTCCAGACATATGGTTTATGCACAACAGGTTATGGAGGACAAGAAGAAAGATAGGGAGGATCATCAAAACAAGAAAGCAAGGTCGGTAGGAAATGAGTCTAACCACCAGAATAATAGTAATTACGACCGGTCATTCTTATAGAAGAGGTCTTTATACTATGCACCATTATTGGCAAATGCACTGGCATCAAATAACATGAATGATTAGAGGTCAGAGAGTAACCAAAATGTTAGAGCTGAGGGTACTCATTCCTAATGATATGTGACCTAAGGTTCTTTGTAAAGCCACCTTGTGGTAAGTGTGGTAGAATCCATTTGGCAGAGTGTCGTGATAGCACTAGTGGTTGGTAGAAGTATGGTTAGATAGGCCATTATATGAGGGGTTTTCTGATTGAAAAGTAAGGTAATAGTGGAAATAAGGCCTATTCTTCTTCAGCAGCACAATCCGGTAGTGTTGCCCAAAGGGGCACTACTTCAAGAACACATGGAGGTTCAAACTGTTTCTATGCTATTGCTAGTCGCTAAGATCAAGAGAACTTTCCATATGTGGTCAATGGTATACTCAAAGTCTTTTATCTTAATGTTTATGCATTTCTTGATCTAGGTGCAATTATTTTCTTTGTGACTCCATATATAGCTGTAAAGTTTTGGATCCGTCCTAAACGCCTTCTAGAGCCCTTCAATGTTTCTACTCTAGTTGGTCAGTCCATTCTAGCTAATATAGATTGTACAGTATTTTTCTATCATAAAGACATAACAAATGACATAGTTAAGTTGGATATGGTGGATTTTGATGTCATTCTAGATATGGACTGACTTTAGTCTTGTTTTGCCTCGGTCAATTATAGAACTTAAGTTGTCAAATTTCAGTTTCCTAATGAGTTAGTCATTGAGTGGAATGGTAGTCAAACAGTGCTTAAGGGTTGTTTCATTTCATACCTTAAGGCAAGAAAGTTAGTTTCCAAAGGGTTTATCTACCATATTGTTCGAGTTAAAGAAACTAGTGTTGAGACACCATTTCTCTAGTCAATTCCAGTCATCAATGAGTTTCCAAAAGTCTTTCTCAATGATCTACCTAAAGTTCCTTCCGACATTGAGATAGACTTTTCGATAGTTGTCCTTCTGATACTCAGGCTATCTCTATTCCACCATATAGAATATCTCCAGTAGAGTTGAACGAGTTAAAAGATCTATTGAAAAACCTCTTATATAAGGGTTTAATCAGGCCGAGTATCTCACCTTGGAGCGCCCTTGTCCTTTTTTCATGCTAAAGAAAAATGGTTCCCTTAGAATATGTATTGACTATCAGTAGTTGAATAAGGTCACCATAAAGAATAGGTATCCTCTTTCCAGAATCTATGACCTGTTCGACCAACTTTAGTGTGCCACTTGTTTCTCCAAGATATACCTCAGATAAATCTGTCATTAGTTGAAATTGAGAGAAAGTCACATCCCTAAGACATCTTTCAGAACCCGTTATGGTCACTAGGAGTTCCTTATTGTGTCTTTTGGTTTGACTAACCCTCTTATAGCCTTTTGAACCTCATGAATAGAGTGTTAAGTAGTACCGATACATATTTGTTGTCATGTTCATTGATGACATCTTAATCAAACCTAGAAATGAGGAGGAGCATGCCAACCATTTCAAAATAATTCTCCAGAAACTCAAGGACTGAGAGTTATATGGTAAATTTTCTAAGTGTGAGTTTTGTATTGCATCTGTGGAATTCCTAGGACATATGATATCTGGTGAAGTTATTGGAGTTTATTTGCAAAAGATTGAGGCAATATGAATTGGCCCAGATTCATAACCCCGACTCACATAAGGAGTTTTTTGGGTTTCATTGGTTATTAAAGAAGGTTTGTAGAGGGATTCTCATCCATACCATCTCTATTGACTAAGATTAACCAGAACAAGACTAAGTTTCAATGGTCGAAAGCTTGTTTCGATGGTCCAAAGCTTGTGAGAAGAGCTTTCACGAATTGAAAACCAAATTGACTACTGTGCCTATTTTGTCCCTACCAGAGGGAAAAAATAGTTTTGTTATTTAATGTGATCTACACAGAGTTGGACGTGGTTTTATGTTAATACAGAAAGGTAAAGTTATATCTTATACCTCCAAACAACTTAAAATTCATGAGAGGAATTACCAACTCATGATCTCAAGTGTACGATAATGGTATTTGCTTTGAAGATATGACACCACTATCTTTATGATGCGCATGTGGATGTGTTTACTGACCTCAAGAGTCTTCAGTATGTCTTCAGTCTAAAAGAGCTAAAACTGAGGTAAATGAGATGGCTTGAGTTTCTCAAGGATTATGACATAGGCATTCTCTACTACCCAGGTAAAGTTAATGTGTTGCTTAGCAGGTTGTCCATGAAGAGTATTTCTCATATCCAGAAATAAAAGAAGGAGTTGTCGAAGGATATGCATAGACTTGTAGGTTTCCGAGTTCACCTTGTGAACTCAAATGAAGGTTGTGTCATTATTCAGAATGGGGTTGAATCATGACTAGTGGTAGAGGTAAAGGAGAAGAAAGACAAAGACCCTATCCTAACTCAGTTAAAGAAAGATATTCATAAGCAGAAGGTGATGACTTTTGCACAAGGGGAGATGGTGCCAAACATTCTTCTTTATGGTTCCTTCTACACTTCTTGCATATGGGGATGGATTGGCCACTTGGATCGCCTCCATGAACCTTAGGGTTAAACACCTTATCCTTGTCGAACTTTGGATTCAGAGTGTTGGAAGCATTTTGGCCTAGGTACTTTGGGAAAAATTGAGAATAACAACCATTACCGGACCCACCATTGGAAAACTCTCCACCATCGGTACGAGCCCTGTTGGACTCCTTTTTAGACATCTCCTTCAACTCTTCCTCCTTGAATTTCGTGGCATGATTCATGAGCCTTGAGATATCCATCACCCTGATTAGCATGGCAATTTTGCACTACTTGAATACCAACTCCGAAACACTCGATAGAAACTTTCTCATATAATCTCTAGAGTTAGATACCATGAACACAATGTGCTTTGACAATTGTGTGAACATAAGGGTGTACTCCCTGACATTCATATTCTTCTGCTTAAAATTGTTGAATTTTTGAATTTTAGCATCCTTTAGCTCAAAGAGAAAAAAAAGGGTCAAGACACACCTCTTTGAACTTTTTCTAAGTATTGGGACCTGCTTCTCTTGTTTTCTCACCAATCCATTGATCAGACCAAATTTTAGAAACTTCTTTCAATTGGTAAGAAGACAACTCTGTTATTTCCACCTGTCTTACTCCCGTAATCCGCACGATCTTATGAATGTTCTATAAATATTCTTGTGGATCCTCATCCAATTTTCACCCATGAAAATATGATGGATCATCCTCATGAAATCATGAACCCCAGTTGTTGTCGTACCCATATTTGTGTTTATGAGAGCAACTACCTCTTTATTGGCTTGAGCGGCCACGGCTAGAGAAAGCACATGGAAAGCGGGTTGGAACTCCGCATATAAGACTTGTTCATTCAAAGGGTAATTAGGAGCTTGTTGCTTCTTCTCAATATTTCTTCTCTCGGAAATTCCTCGTGGAGGCATGCTTTCGTAATTGCAAAGAGAAAGAGTTAGAGGGGAAAGATTTATAGTTTAACTCTATTGTATGACATAAGAATGATGAAAGATGTGAGATGTTTCCTAAGACCCCTCATAACCTCCTATTCATAGATGTGGTGCTCTTCACACTAATGACCAAGACTCTACTCAACACGACTTGTTAGACTCTCTAGGAGACCTTAAACCTTGTGCTCTGATACCATATTTGTCATGACCCACAATAGGCCTTAGGCGTGATACGATGATTAGAATTCTGAGGGACTCCAACCAAGCCTCTTAGCATTCATCACATACATAAGGTAAGTAAAGACATCAATCAAATCATAGTTCTGAAGGTAAGTCTCAATTTAGAATCTCTAATAAGGAGAAAACTCAAAGATATATTTCTGATAAATGGAGCTACATACTTATGATAGTCTAAACATGCCTCTGCTAGTCTAGATGGGAGCATAAAACAAGCCCTAGCTCACCCAAGATAAAAGATAAATTCATAAAAAGAAATATAAACTCATGTTGGTTACGTCCTCGAATCATGAGAACTCACTAATCAAGTGACAAATCTAAGCAATCTAATCTAACTATGAATGAGAGGATGAGCATGATGATCATTGGACCCTACATTATGATGCAATATAGTCAAAAAGTATATGTTAATACATGGAATGTACTAAGTATGTAAGAAATATGCATGATGTAGACATGATAGCATAATGAGCATAAAACATGTGATGCAAGACCAATAATCATTTAAAAGTATGAGCTTTGAAATCATAAGTCAAAACATGTTGTCAATGCATCAATTAAAGTCATCATAAGGCTCATAAGAAGAGAACATAGTTCATTTATGGGATATAAACTTTAACCAACATTTAAGATAATGCGAGCTATAACATGGAATCCAGTATTACTCTCACACCGAAAAGAGAGAGGCTACTTCAAATGGTAGACTACATGAGAACATCATTAACATTGAGCTATTTGTGGAGCAACTTATTAGTCTAATGTAGGAAACCTACGGGGACACGCAATTTGGGACTAGAGATTGCTACTAGGGCTCCCTTGGGTTGCTTCTTGCCACCTCAAAGTCCTCTCGATACTTAGTCAATATTTTAATGGAATTCAAAATATAGTCATTAATAGAATTAGGAAAGGTAATAATAAGTACTAATCCACATTATAAAAGAGTCATAAGAGTAGCTCATTAACATAGTGATTCATGTATGAAAAGCCATTCATCTTTATGAATCCGTGACTAGGCGAGAAAACCTTTAACCTTTACATGAGTGTGTAGAAATTCTTTCACAACCATAGGTACTTACTTGAAATATCCTTGAAAATATCATTTATTACTTTCATGAATTATTCATAAGTCCTTGATAATCATTCATAAAATCCATGATCAAATTCCATAATTTCATACTTCAAAATAGCATAATGCATAAGTCCATGAAAATTCAATTGAAAACATACAATTTAACTTGAATCATGCATAATTAATTCATTGACTATGAAATAAATCATAATTGAATTGACCATATGCAATGGATAAAAAACCCTAGAATCATTGAATTGAAATTAAGGAGAAACGAGAAAACCTTTGGGACTCCATAGATGGAAAGTATCCATGGATGAATTCTTGACATAAGTTAATAAAAGTTTGAAACCTTGAATAGAAGACTTGAACCTTGGAGCCCTAGCCTTGACATAAAGATTGACCCTTGGAAGAGAATTTTAGAGAGAGAATTATTTCGTAGAGTGATTAGAGAGTGAATGGGAGAAATTTGAAGGGTTTGGGTAGTTATAGTCTTCACGAATATGTCCAAAAGAACATAGCTTAGGGATTAATTGACTTGGAATTGACCAAAATGCCTAGTTAAATATCTGATGGAGAAAGGTTGGCAAGATTGGTCGTGCTCACCAACCCAATCGGTGAGTCACCAATCTCCCCTATCCCCGTTAACTCCTATCAAACTCTGAGGGAAAAATCTATGAAATACTTTGCGAGCTCGACTTATCTCGCTATACCATCGATGAGTGGCCGACATAGCCTTTCCCCTCTCCCAAACTCTCTCTTTCCTACAAACTTTTCTAATCATTTAGGTGATGTAACTTAGTTCTTCAATCCCTTTTGATGAGTCGCCAATCTTCCCTCATACTCGCCCAACGTACTTGTTCCCTGAGTCAAAATTTTAGGATATTTAGGCGAGAAAACTTCCCCACCGAATTTGTTCTGTGAGTCACCTAATACGACACATCCTTACTGATCTCTTCTCTCTTCTAAACAATTTTTTTCAGAACATATTGATGATCTTTTGTGCCCCATGGTGACACACTGAACCCATTAGGCGAGCCGCTGATCCAATTTGGCGAGCCTCAGCTTATATTTCTATGTTATCCCCTTTTCAATTCCAACATTTTGACTTTTCAACTTTTGGGTCCTCATAAACATGACTGCAACTTGTTTTTATTTCATTGTTTAAAATTGATTTTGAGAGATAAGGAGCTCAATTTTGGGAAATTTCAAAGGAGTTCTACTCAGTTATACGTTGGAATAAGATTGTGACCCTCTTTTCCAAATTCTCTATTATTCTATCATTCAATTAGATATTTAATTGGTGTTTAAGATTGGGAATTTGGGGGTATTTTTCCTAAGTTTCATATAGTGAAATTCATTAATTTGGAAGTCGATTTTGTTCCCAACAGAATCCATACTTTGTTTATTCCATATCTTCAACAAAGTATAAAGGAGGGGATGAAAACCTTACCTCTCAAAGAAAACCAGATATAAATAATCTTCTTAAGTAGTATCCTAGAAAGATGTCAAAAGAAACACATCTAATTTACCACTTCTTGACAAAAATATGACTTAAAAGTTTGGAAAACTTTTTACTATAAAAATAACATTTATCTTCTTGATACTTCCTATATATCTAAGAAGAACCTTCACCTAAAATAGTACCCTTTAGTCTAAGATGGATGAAAGATCAAAGAGGATTGTTTGACCACTAATTCTAAAGGAAGGGAGATTCAATTTGTCTATTTCCAGATCACCGCTAGCATCTTTAGTGAGGAGATTTTATTGAAGAAAAAGTATATTCTAGAGGAGAATGATGGCATACTTTGCAAGCTTATCTACAACAGTATTTCCTTCTCTATATCAGTAAGATATCTCAATGTGCCTATCTCTAACTCTGTCTGTAGTTTGTTCTATAATAGAAGTTAGCTTCCAGTGAGTACTACAAATACCTTTGATCATATGGAAAATTATCATGGAGTCCAATTCTACTTTGACTTTTGTACATCCCTTTTTCGAAGAACCATTGAATCCTATTCTGTACAACTCTGGCTTCAGTGAAGTGGTTAGTTGAGAATTGGAGAGGGTTGGTAAAGGTTCTAATCATATCTCCATTTCTTTTTCTAACAATTCCTCCTACCTCAGTCTTGCCTATGCTTTACTTATAGCTTCCATCAATGTTAATAATGATGATATGGTTACCACAACTATTCCATTACAATGCCTAACTAATAATTCTAGGTCTATAATACATAGCAGTATTGCAAACAATAAACCAGTTCTAATGATCTTTCATTCTGCTGAATATCTTGGCTATTTAGCAATATTGACTTATAATAAAATAACATGAATAATTTTAGCCTTGGATATTGTTTTATTCTAATGATTTTTTAAACATCTTGTTTTCAACAATTCCCAATACACTATACTATGGTTAATTCTAGTAAGCATACTATAAGACCCCGTAAGTAAGAAAGTATGAACCAAGGAGAAAAGTATCAAAATTTTGAACACATCTATATGAACGAACCCCTCTACGGCTAGTAAGGTTGGGTTGTAGAGCAACCCTTTGAGAAAAAATTAGAGTTCCCCTCAGGAGAGGTTCTACAACCTTTCAGGATGAGTCATTCTAGAGAAGACGGGTTGTAGAAACCCCTCGTAAGCTAAGTTCAAAGGTCAAGTTTCAAGGACCTCTTAGGGCCAATTCTACGAACTTGTAGAATGTGTCATTTCCTTGATGATGGGTCGTATACATGAGTTGTTCACAAACTTCAAAGACTTGAATTTTGCAGGTTTTAGAGACCTGCAGGACGAGCCCAAGGAATGGGCCATTTTCTTGAGGACGGGTCGTATACATGAGTTGTTCCTAATATTCAGAGGCTATGTTTTAGGCTCTTTTCTCACGCTTGCGAGACAATGGTCTAGGCCAATTCTTGACCGCTTTTATTTTCTTAGAATCTACCTTGATCCCCTTGCCGGACACTATGTGACCGATAAAGCCCACCTTCTCCAACCAAAACTTACACTATCTAAATTTTGCAAACAACTTCTTATCCCTCAACGTTTGGAGCACAACCCTCAAATGAGCCTTATGTTCTTCCTCACTCCGAGAGTAGATCAAAACATCATCAATGAACACCACAACAAAAGTATCAAGGTAGGCTTTGAACACCCTATTTATTAGGTCCATGAACACTGTCGGCGCATTCGTCAATCCAAAACGCATTGCCACAAACTCAAAGTGACCATACCTTGTCCGAAATGCCATCTTGGGAATGTCACACTCCCTCACCCTTAGTTGGTGATAGCCGGACCGAAGGACAATCTTGGAGAAGTGACTTGCCCCTTGCAGTTGCTCGAACAAGTCATCTATCCTAGGAAGTGGATACTTGTTCTTAATAGTCACCTTATTCAATTACCAGTAGTCGATGCACATTCAAAGCAACCCATCCTTCTTTCTTACAAATAAAACAGGAGCAACCCTCGGTGAAATACTTGGCCTAATGAACACCTTTTCTAACAAATCCTTTAATTATTCATTCAATTCTTTCAATTCCGATGGGGCCATTCGATAAGGAGGAATAGAAATAGGTTGGGTATCAGGGAGGAGATCGATAGAAAAATCAACTTCTCTTTTGGGAGGGACACTAAGAAGGTTATTGGGAAAGGCATCGAGAAACTCTTTGACTACAAGGACCGACTCAAAAGGAGGACTTTCTGAGTTGACATCCCAAACTCTCACTATGTGGTAAATACAACCCTTAGCGATCAATTTTGAGCTTCGAGATAAGAAATGAATTTACCCTTCACCACCAAATCAAGATCCTTCCATTCAAAAACACTCATTCGGGAATGAAAACTTGACTCGATGAGTCCTACAATCTATAGAAGCATAAGATGCATGCAACCTATCCATCCCAAGGATGATATTGAAATTTACCATGTCAAGCTCTATGAGATCACAGGGAATGACATTATGTAAGAGGGACATGGGACAACCCCTATAGACCTTCCTAGCCACAATCGATTCACACACGGGGGTAGACACCAAATAAGGCTCTACTAATATTTTTGGCAATAGATCAAACCCGATTAGCTAAGAATGGAGTAACAAATGACAAGTTTGCACCCGGGTCCAACAATGCATATACATCAAAAGTAAAGATCCTTAACATACCGATAGTAATATTTGGTACTTCCTCTGCCTCTTTTCTCCCATGCAATGCATAGAAACGGTTGGTGCGTTGGTCACCTCCTCGAGTATGTTGGCCATAAGAAACTTGGCCTTGAGGCCTACCACCACCACCATGTGTACAATCCCAGGCCTGATGACCCAGCTTTCCACATTTGAAGAACGCATTTGAGACCGTCAAGCACTCCCCCTTTGTGGGTATACCCACACTTCCTACATAGGGGAAAAGCTTGGGTATTAATGTTCTCTCTTAGGACCACTAAGTTGGGAGCTTTGTCCTTGTTTAATTTGGGAGGAGGAGTATTGGTGAAACCTTGTCCCGCGAACCATTGACCACTTTGGCCTTTGCTATTTCTACCAAAATCAGACCTTTGAAGGTTGAACCCTCCACCATCCACTCTAGTCTTCTTGAACCCTCTAGACCTTTCCCTTAAATTCTCTTTTTTGATTTGTTCGGCATAATTCATTAACCGAGAGATGTCTATCTCTTTGACAATCATTTGCATGACTTGTTCTTAAGACGACCCATAGAAGGGTCTCGTAGGGCCAATTTTCTAGATTTAATGAAGGAAAATTGTATCTTTTCCAAAGTTTGGTTCAATAAACCTAGAGACTTTTATGTCCAAGTTCAAAGTACGTAGACACTTCTCTTCAAGACCCCCTCTTATTCAATTCATTCTCTCAAAACTACCAAGAAAAGAGCTCACAAGGTCCCTCAAGGTTTCTCTCCAAATTAAAGCTAGAGTTTCCTATTTCTTCAAGGTTCTTCTTCAATTCCTAGTGAATTTAAGCAAGGTATGTGGGTTTCCATACATGGGTCCTTCCACCCATAGAGCCCAAAGTTTTCTCAACCCGTATCTCTATTCCAAATGATGAAATCTTATGGTCTTTTACATGATGGTCTTAAATGTTGGTTTCCCAATCGACCAACGATCCTTCCCGTGCTCAAATACATTTAATACATGAGAGGAATGGAAATGCATCATATAAAATATCTTAAAACAACCCACCATATGCACTTTAAAGCTACCTTTTAAGCCTTTATATAATAACCCTAACAAAATCATTCATTTCATGAAATTCAGAATAAATATATATCAATTTAAGAAATAAACTTCAAATGTGCCATAATATATGCATTTGGGATGGACGTTTTGCACTCCTTGGACACCAAGCTCGAAACACCAGAAATAAACATACTCATCCTTGCCCGGGGGTCAGAGACCATGAAGGGAGCGTACTTGGACAATTTTGTGAACTTTAGGGCATATTCCCTCACACTCATACTTCCTTGAAAGAGGTTGATGAATTCTTCAATTTTGGCCTCCCTTAACTCCAATGGAAAGAAATGGTCTAAGAAAACACCTTTAAACTCTTCCCATCCTATCAGCCCTATTTTCTCATCCCTCTCAATAACCCATTGTTCATACCATACTTGAGCCACACTTTTGAGTTGATAGGACACTAGCTCAGCCTTTTCATTTGGTGGCACATCCATAATTTCCATGATCTGGTACACCACATCAATGAACTCCATAGGGTCCTTATTTAGTCTAGAACTATCAAACTCGGGATGATTTATCCTTTGAAAATCTTGAAGCTGAGAGGCTAGATTTTGAACTTGAGGAGGAGGACACCTTAATACCCTTAGTGGGCTACAACTTGAGCCAATAAGGTGATAATATTACGGAACTCGGCATAAGTTACCCCTTCCTTATGATGTGGGATATCCAGAATTGGAGGAGCTTGGTCCTCATCGTCAACCCTTGCTCTTGGAGGTACTCTTCCACGAGGCATTATCTAAAGAACATAAAATCAATTGTTAGTTAGAGGAAAACTTAGGACACACTAGGGCAAGACATGAATTGAAAGAAGTGAAGACCTTTCTAAATATCCCATATACTCATATTCATAGTAGTGGTGCACTTTACAACCATGAACAAGACCCTATTTGACGTGGTATGTTGGACTCCAAGTACTATTTCAAAACCTCATTCTCTGATACCAAGTTTGTCACGACCCAAGCCTAGGGCCTAGACGTGATACGATGAAAGAGACACCCAGGGGTACCTCATCTAATCCTCTTAGCATTCATTAAGCATTTCATGGGTAAGGGTAAACAACTCAAACAGAAAACATAAGGGATATAGGGGCTAAGGGACTTCACATTAATAAGAGTCAAAGACAACATAACATCCATTACTATGTCCAATAATACCTTCTACATCAAGACTTGGCAGGGGCTAAGACATGTCCCTAGCTCACCCTCAAGATTTAGTTAAAACACCGAACTTAATATAAACGTCTAATCATAACATAAGCTAGGTAAGATAGGAGTGTTGTTCCCAGAGCATGGGAACTCACGTAGCCTTCAATGCTCAACTTAGCCATGGGTAGGAGAGTATGGAGCGACGTCGTTCCCTACATGATAATATCATGTATGAAAAAGTATGCGGTAGTACTCCTTCCACTCTCATGCCTAAAGTATTTTGATTATATAATAAATAATGTTAATTTACCCATTTTTTTCAAACTTTATTCTAAGGTATGTGGATGTTTATCCATGATCAAAAAGGAGTCCTATGAAATGCAAGAATGATGAAATGATATAAATGATGGATTCTTTATGAAATAGGGACAATTCTTGCATATTTAAATTACCAAAGGTTTTAATGAGTTATTCCACCGAATATGATATTTTGAATTCTCAAACTATATGCTATGAATATTTTAAAGTATTAAACTATTCTGTGGGATTGACTTAGCACCGAATGAGTCATTGAGGTGAGATTCGGTAAGGGAATCCTAGTAGAAACCCTTTGTCTCATTAACTATGTGCCAACATAGGAGCCCTTGTAGGCTTAGGCTAATAGATCCATAAATATCCCTTAAAGTTAAAGTTAAAGAAATAAATGAAGTTGACGGAGTTCTACCCGACAAGTAGTCTCTCCGACCAACGTAGGGGGTTATGTTGGATTCCATGTAATAGCTCGCATGGTCTTAAATGTCGGTTATGGTCATATTACCACAAAATGGATGTTTTAAAGGATATCTATACGATTGATTATGCATTAATTGCATTATGTTTCATATTACATAAATATTTTAATATTTTCTCAATGTTCATGCATGCTTACATACTTAGTACATTCAAAGTACAAACGCATACTCTTTTGCCTACATGATATCACCATGTAGAGACCGGTGCTCCTTCTCATTCTCCTCCGCGTGGCTAGTTGAGATTTCATTTGAAGACTACTTTTGGTGAGTTTCCATGTTCCGAGAACAATACTCCTTTATCTTTCTAGGTTATGATATGTTGAGATCTTTAGACACTAACTATGACATTTCTTTCTATTATGATTGAGGGTGAGCTAGAGACTTGTCTTAGCCCCATTAAATCTCAAAGTTAGAGGTATTGTTGGACATATGTAAGTTGAACATTTACTATTATGATTTTTGCTTATTTATTTATTTATTGGCATTACCTAGAAAGGCTAAAAGAATGGTAAGAGGCTTGTTTTAGGTATTTTTGGGTTTTTCATTCTCCATGTTACGTCTAGGCGCAAGGCTTGGGTTGTAACACTAGGGATAGAAGATTTAGTAATTTCTGGGTTTTACATTACAAACCATGTGTGCGTTGATGGTCGTAAATATAAAAAGTTAAACCACATATTTTTATAATCGTGCCAATTAAACATTTGGAGTTGATGCTCCCTGGAAAAATTAATAGGAGTATGTAAATGGTCCACCTGCCATTCAAAAGGAGTAAAAATATTTTTAATAGTAAATTTTGAATAGGCTATGCTATTCGGATCATTTTTATCAACAAGTTCATGTTCTATTTCGATAGAACCAGTGTCAACAAGGATAAATTCATAAAACTTTCTTGTCTTGAGTAGATTTTAAGTTTCCATATAATTTATGTTAGTATATAGGGGCTTGAGTACGTGTTTAACCTCGTATCCTTCATAATCCTTTTCTAAAACAAGGATTGGGAAGACCTGCAAAGAAATAAGATCAAATTTTTTTTTCTTTAGCTTTTGGATTGGAGGTTGCTGTAGTGCTAATGCTTCAGCGAAACTCTCAGGAGTTTACATAATATAACTGTCTTTGGTCTGGGTTTGGAAAAATCTTTATTTTCCTGAGAGTGAGTAAGAGATAGGGTCTGGGTTTTGTTGAAAAGGATTTTTCAAAACCAGGAGGTTTGATGAAGCGCTCGGTGGAAAGGGGGATATGCGATTGGATTTATTAGAGGAAATTGAGCCAAAGCTGAATATCTTTTTTGCCCATGCAGAGCTGGTCTAATGTTGAATGATTTGGCCTTGAAAGGAATGCTTGATGATGGCCTTGTTGCAGGCCTCATGTTTTGCCCTGCAAAAATTCTCTAGTTAGAAAATCTGAGAGAGAATTTTCTTCTCTCTTGAGATATTCAATTTGAAAATCAAAACTAGATAATAACGCTTGCCATCTAGTAAATATTTGTTTAGAGACAATATTTTTAACGTCCTCTGTAGGATATCTTTAGCAGACTTATAATCTACTCAAAGTAGGAATTCTTTATTAATAAGATCATCCTAAAACTTAGTAATACAAAGAACTATAACAAGAACGTCTTTCTTGACTGTACAATAATTCTTTTGGGCAGAATTCCATATTCCATAAACAACATTGGAAGCATCTGTTTTGACAATCATAAAATAGTTAGGGTTAGGGATACCCAAACAAGAAAGATTTTTAACCATTTCTTTGATCTTTATGATAGCGGCGGTTTGATCTTTACCCCCAGGGGATCGGGGTTTTCTTTAACTTGTCATAAAGAGATTTGTAGATCTGTCTGAATTTAGGAATAAAGTCTGCCATATAATTAAGGCTTCCAAGGAACCTTTTTAACTGAGTTTTATCAGAAATAACATCAGAAAATTTATTAGAGAACTCGATGGCCCTGCAAATCGGTTTATATGTGCCTTGTTATTTCATGGCCAAGAAAATGAATTTTTGTTTGAAAAAGCTTGATTTTTTTTGTACTAACCACGAGACCATTTTGCTTGACAACTTTTTAGAAAATATTTAAATATTTGAAGTGATAATCTATGTCCTCAGAAAATATCACTACATCATCAATGTAAACAATGGGTATATGGCTGATATGATTAAAAAGTTTGACTTAGCTACCATTTAAAAAGTTTGTTGGAGATTGGCAATCTTAGTTACTATTCATGAATTTTTTCAGGGTATCCACAATTTTTTTGATTTTGATATCATCTTTGAGAAACAAATCTGCTGAGAAATAAGATTGATTTCTAAAGTAGTTTGTTTATGTAAAAGTTTATTTTCTTCATGACAAAGCGTTTTGATAAAAGAAAGTGAAATTTCTTTTCCCAAAATTTTTGTGCGTTAGCATCAAAATACAAAATATAGGGTTTTATTTGAGTAATAAAAGGTATACTCAAAATAATTTCTTCATTAATATTTTTTGTAATGACAAAATCATTAGAAAGACAAATACCATTATTGCAAATATGCGCATTGGATAATTTATAATCAATTAAAGTACGTTCTCCAGTAGCGCTGTATAACTTAGTAGTACCCTTAGTAAGTTATTTAGTAGGAATCAAACCTTAAATAATGCAATTCCTATCTGCACCACTGTCTAACAAAGAATTTTATTAAGACCAAAATTATCATTTATAATTAATTTAATTAAAATATGAGAACTCTGAGGTCGGATTTTAGTAATTGATTTTACTCCTGCCTCAAATTCATACCTGGGAGATTCAATATCTCTATCTTCATCAGAATCACCCTTGATAATGGATTTTGAAGTCATTCCTTCTTCTGAATCACCCATGATAATGGCTTTTGAAGTCATTCCTTTTTCTTGATGGCTTGTTCTCTTTATAACTTGTTCTGTGAGAGCGTCAATCTCAACTTTGTGAAGTCTAGCTTTCACTTCTTTGATTTCTTTTTAAAGAAGATGGACCTCTCTGTGGAGCTCCTCAATAGAAGGTTCTTCCTTCTTAGAATTGAATCGTTTCATGATTTTTTTCATGCTAAAAGGGATTACTTTAGGCTTTTTTTTACTTGGTAACCAATTTCTGTAATTCAATGAGGTATTATCTCCTGGTGTCTTCGTCCTAGATATGCTCAATAGTTGAAAATAAAGTTTCAACAGAACTTTCTGAGATAACCCTGCTAGATTTAGTACCACAAAGGAAAAATGCACCATTGCAGTTACATTCTGAAGTTTTTTCTTTAGATTCTGAATCATGAGCGATGTTAAGAAATTAATCATCGCTATCATATTGCTCTTCTTTAGAAGAATACTCAGACTCGGATTCTTCTTCTTCAATGATGGAGAAGAACTTTTGCTTAATTTTGTTCATCAACTTTGAGAAGATTAACCTCCTCCTCCTTATTTTTCTTCTTCTTGTTCTTCTTCTTCTTGTTCTGAGGACATTGGTTAGATCTGTGGCCATTTTTTCACATGTCCAATAGGTTTCTTCAGTTTGGAGGCCCTTTTCTTAAACCTTCTCTTAGATTTTTCTTTTGTTTCTCTTCCTTTCCTAGAAGATCGCTTCTTATAGTGTCTGGTGGATCTTTCCCTTTTGCCTGGTTTCCTTGCAGAAGGAGATTTTAATAAGGGGAAACCAAAATCTTGACAGAAACTGCCAAGTTCTGTAAAGGATAACTTTTGCTCTTTCTTAAGTTGTTCCTTTAGCTTAAGGTCAGTGTAGAGTTCCATTACAACAACATTAATAATGCTGATAAGGTCTTCATAAGAGAGCTGAGAATAGAGAATTTTCCTATCGCACCTGTCTCCTATCTTGGCTCTTACCTTTTCGGCAAAATGGGGAGGTAAGCCGCTAAGAAAGCGTTTCTTCTAATAGTCATTATTGTAGTCAGATCATATCATGACTTTGTTTATGAACATGTATTTATACCATCTGAAATCTGTTAACTTCTTGTAGTATAAATTGTTTAGAATTTCAAGACTTCTATCTTAGAAAAGATGAGGCTCACCCATGAAATGTTTTGTTATGCAATATATTAGCATAGCAGTTGCATCTTCAATAATTACCTCTGAAGAGGTTTCCATTCCATTTTTTATTTTGATAACAGTTTTAGTAGTGACAGCATTTTGAATATCAGCTTTATTTTGATCAGTGAATAATTGTCCTACCAATTTCTTAATGTTTCAGTGAAGCCTGCTATAATCATCGTCGCCGCTTGTTTGTCACTGTCATTACAAAGCTTGTAAGTTGTGATGAACATTCCTATTTCCTAGAGTTTTTCGTAGATATGGCCTTCTACCATTTTGTCAATATTCCATTCTGACAATCCAGACCCATCAATATTAGACATAGGGTGAAGGGTGTCTTCCTTAAACTGGATATCTGCGATGAAAGGCCTAGGGTAATAATTTCTTTTGTTAGGATGATGTTCTTTCAACATGCTAAGCTTATTTCCCCTTGTTATGTTAAGCTTAGAAAGTTGATCATTGATTCTTTCTAACAGGTCGGAAGAATGACTGAAATTATTGGAAAGTTTAGGAAAATCTTCTTTTGAGAATTTTGGGATTTTAAAAATAGGGTTTGTCTTGATTTAGGGGATAACCTTTGAAGTACTTGGCTTATCTCCAATCTGACTTGTACCTTTATAAATATTTCCTTTGGATTCCTCAATTTGTTGGGAAACTACATGAAGAATTTGATTGGTGTAGTTATTCTGCTCAAAGATTTTATTAACATCGACAGCAGTTACTAAAGTTAAATCCTTCTCAATTGGCTTCTTGAAGGGTGAAGCTTTGAGAATCTCTTTTGTATAAGGAATGCTTAATCCTTCTGAAGGGAGTGTAACACTTTTAAACACCTGTTCTCTAGTGTACCATTTATTAATAAGGACTTGAAGAGACGATTTAGTATCGTCTATCTGTCTGAAGCATTCAAATAATTTTAAAAATTCAATTTTTGTTTTGAACCTTTCCATATCCTTGAACCATTTATCTCTAAAAGAGAGTCTCTGGGTTAGCGAATAGGTATCTTTATACCATTCTACCTTTCGCTGATGCTGAGGTGAAGTCCACCAATCATGCAGTTTCTTCTTGTCAGGAACAAACGCATCATCTGAAGTAAGAACTCCGATGGAATCTTTTCTCCTATGATCAGGTTTCATGTCACTAGGTGTGGGGCTTCTGGGGGTAGTGGCCTCATAGTAGAATTTAGGGATGGCTTTAGAAAAATCCATTGGCTGAGTCATCATCTTCCTATTGAGTCAAAAGAAGAAAGTCTGGCCGAAGACATTCGTCTACTTGAAGAAGCATGGCTATAGGAGTTTGGATCTTAAAATTTTAAGATTAATAGATCCATGTGGAAATTGAATAACCCTGTCGATTTGATATCGTTCGTGTTGAATAGGTAAAGGGTTAGTGATAGAGTCGAATTTCCACTCTTCATCCATTAGGATATCATCCCATTTAAGGAGTCTGGGACGAAGATAGTACTGTGCTCTTGGTTTGCTTCCATGAGCATAGTTACTCCTTTGACGCTAGCAATTATATATTTTGGGGCTATAGTGGTCTTTCTTATCTTGTAATATACCCGATATATTATAGTTATTTCTCCAGTATCTATTTTACTGTTCATATTCTTGGTTTTTACATTAAGTGTCAAGGTATCCATAATGTTGGGATCATGAATATCTACCAAGAAATTGGGCTAACAGTTAAAGTAAACTGGGCCATTGACGAGCTTACTTTCAAGAACTCCTAAAAGAGAGTCATTAAAGTTTAAGGGTCTATCATCTCTAAGTAGTAGACAAATAGGAATAGTTAATCCTTTACGAAAAAGAGGTTTAACAGCTACTTGAACAAGACCAATATGAAGAAACTCCTTCTTAAATCTATCAATATCAGCAACAATTAATAACTTGATAGTTTCAAGAGACTTCTTAATAGCAATAGTTGATTCAGAAGTTTTGATATTATTTTTTTAAACATAGAAAAATTACCTAGATGGTAAATATTTTCAAAAAGTTCTTTTGGAATAGATCAATTTTGCAAATTATTTTCTACCGTAGAGATAGAAAAATTTATACTATTAATAGTATACTGATGATTATTCCTTGAGAAAAGTGCCCTGGACTATGCTTTAAGCTTATGATGTTTTAACAACAAACTTTCGTACTGAATAAAGATATCTTGAAATTATTGTTAATACATTTCTAATTCTGTAAAAGTAAACTCAGAGTTATAACAAGGATTTTATACTAAGGTATCTTGGATACTACTTGAACTGTCAAGTTGTCTTGGAGGTAGAAACATCTTGCAGTCTTAACGCCAGTTCCTTCGGCTAATGACCGCCTTTCTGGCTAACCTACCTAAAGATGAGACTTAGTCGGCATCCTCACACTTGACAGGATTCGAAACCCCAACCTTAATAACCAGATATATAACATCTATTTTTACAGATAAAGAGCAAGAAACTTATTCACAATAAATTGAAGATAACCCTATTCAGCAATTACTTTGTCATTAAATAATCATAAACCTACGCACAACCTAGGCAAAGAAATTTAGCCACTCATAGATAATAATAACAACAACATGGCTCTGATACCATTTAACGGATCGTAAGTACTGTAAGTAAAAGTACAATAGTTACTCACAAATAAGTGATGGATTATATTGATAAGAGCAGAAGCTTGAACATTGTTATAGAGAGTGAAAGACTAAAAGAAAATATGTAAGTATTTTTTTTGAAAACAGTTTTGGTAAAACCTGTCGGTTACCTCCGAAATAGTTCCACCTTTCATAGAACCATCTAGGGATAACAGATTTAGTAATTTCTGGGTTGTACTTAACAAACCATTTGTGCGATGATGGTCATAAATACAAAAATTTAAACAACACATTTTTATAATTGTGCCAATTAAAAGTTTAGGGTTGATGCTCTCTGGAAAAATTAATAGGAGTATATAAATGGTCCACCTACCATTCGAAAGGAGTTAAAATCTTTTTAATAGTAAATTTTGAATAGACTATTCTATTCAGATCATTTTTATCAACAAGTTCATGTTCTATTTCGATAGAACCAGTGTCAACAAGGATAAATTCATAAAACTTCCTTATCTTGAGTAGATTTTAAGTTTCCACATAATTCATGTTAGTATATAGGGGCTTGATAGGGTGTTTAAACTCGTATCCTTCATAATCCTTTTCTAAAACAAGGATTGGGGAGACCTGCAAAGAAACAAGATCAAATTTTTCTTTTTCTTTAGCTTTTGGACTGGAGGTTGTTGTAGTTCAAATGCTTCAACGAAACTCTCAAGATTTTTCATAGTATAACTGTCATTGGTCTGGATTTGGGGAAATCTTTGTTTTCCTGAGGGTGAGTAAGAATTAGGCTCTTGGTTTCGTTGAAAAGGATTTTTCAAAACCAGGAGGTTTGATGAAGCGCTCGGGGGAAAGGAGGATATGCAATTGGATTTATTGGAGGCAATTGAGCCAAAGCTGAATATCTCTTTTGCCCATGCAGAGCTGGTCTAATATTGAATGATTTGGCCTTGAAGGGACTGCTTGATGATGGCCTTGTTATGGGCCTCATGTTTTGCCCTGCAAAAATTCTCTAGTTAGAAAATCTGAGAGAGAATTGTCTTCTCCCTTGAGATATTCAATTTGAAAATCAAAACTAGATAATAACGCTTGCTATCTAGAAAATATCTGTTTAGAGATAAGATTTTTAACGTCCTTTTGTAGGATATCTTTAGCAGACTTATAACCTACTCGAATAAGGAATTCTTTATTAATAAGATCATCCTGAAACTTACTAATACAAAGAACTATAACAAGAACTTCTTTTTTGACTGTACAATAATTCTTTTGGGCAGAATTCCAGATTCTAAAAGTGAAATGAACTAATGGCTCAGTTGACTTAGGAAATTTTCTTTGTTTAAAAATTCCTCCATAACCAACATCGGAAGCATCAGTTTCGATAATTATAAAATAGTTAGGGTTAGGGATACCCAAACATGGAAGATTTTTAACCATTTCTTTGATTTTTATGACAGCGGCGGTTTGATCTTTACCGTAGGGGATCGGGGTTTTCTTTAACCTGTCATAAAGAGGTTTGTAGATGTGTCTGACTTTAGGGATAATGTCTGTCACATAATTAAGTCTTCCAAGGAACCTTTGCAACTGAGTTTTATCAGAAATAACATCAGAAAATTTATTAGAGAACTCGATGGCCCAATAAATCGGTTTATAAGTGCCTTGGTATTTCATGGCCTAGAAAATAGATTTTTGTTTGAAAAAGCTTGATCCTTTTTGCACTAACCACAAGACCATTTTTCTTGACAATTTTTTAGAAAATATTTAAATGTTTGAAGTAATAATCTATGTCCTCAAAAATTATTAGTAAATCATCAATGTAAACAATGGAGATATGGCTCATATGATTAAAAATAGTATTCATAATATTTTTAAATTCAGAAGGGGCGTTCTTCCACCCAAAAGGCATAACATTCCATTCATATTGTTCAAACGGGACATTGAAAGCTATTTTATATTTATCCTTTTCAAAAAATTTAAATTTGCTAAAATCCAGATTTCATACCAAATTTGCTATAAATATTTATAGTGAAAGTTCTTCTCAAAAGATCCCTCTTGTTGGGAATCAGATATCTTATCCACTTTAAAGTAGAGTTCAAAGTCTTATAGTCGATAACAAGGCGAGGAGAACCTCTTCCTTTCTCTGCAGCATTGTTCACATAAAAAGCTGAACAACTCCAAGGGAATTTAGAAGGTCTAATAATTTTATCAGCCCAAAGAGTATTGATTTTCTTTTTGCAAATTTTCATTAATTCATAGTTCATTTGAATAGGCCTAGCATTCATTGAAATGGCATTTTCATTGAATCTCTCAATATAAGGTAAATCAACAGTATGGGCTTTGCGTTCCCAAAAAGCATTAGGAAAATCTGAGCAAATTTTCTTTTTAAAAGTTTGTTGGAGTTTGGAAATCTTAGTTACCATTACCGAAGCTTTTAAAATTTGCTCAATTTTTTTGATTTTGATATCGTCTTTGAGAAAATAAATCTACTAAGAAATAAGATTGATTTTAAAAGTTGTTTGTTTATGTAAAAGTTTACTTTCTTCATAAGAAAGAGTTTTAATAAAAGGAAATGAAATTTTTTTTCTCAAAATTTTTGTGCATATAGCATCAATATCCAAAATATAGGATTTTATTTGAGTTATAAAAGGTATACCCAAAATTAATTTCTTCATTAATATTTTTTATAATAATAAAATCATTAAAAAGACAAATACCATTATTATAAATATGGGCATTGGATAATTTATAATCAATTAAAATACGTTCTCCAGTAGCGCTGTATAACTTAGGAGTATTTAGTAGGAATCAAACCTTCAATAAAGCAATTTCTATCTGCACCACTGTCTAACACAACAATTTTTTTAAGAACAAAATTATCATTTATAACTAATTTAATTAAAATATGAGAACTCTAAGGTCAGATTTTAGTAATTATTTTTACTCCTGCCTCAGATTCATATCTGGGAGATTCAATATCTCTATCTTCATCAAAATCACCCATGATAACGGCTTTTGAAGTCTCTCCTTCTTCTTGATGGCTTGTTCTCTTTATAACTTGTTTTGTGAGAGCCTGAATCTCAACTGTGTGAAGTCTATCTTTCACTTCCTTGATTTCTTGTTTAAGAAAAGGGACCTCTCCACGGAGATCCTCAATAGAAGATTCTTCCTTCTTGGAATCGAATCGGTTTATGATTTGTTTCATGCTAAAGGGGATTACTTTAGGCTTTTCTTCTTTTTTCTTGGTAACCAATTTCTATAATTCAATGAGGTATTTTCTCCTGGCATCTTCATCCTAGATATGCTCAATAGTTGAAAATAAAGTTTTAGCCAAACTTTTTGAGATAACCCTGATAGATTTACTATCATAATGGCAAAATGCTTCATTGTAGTTACATTCGACCGTTGAGATTTACTGCTGGTGATAGAGTATTCCTTCGTGTGAGATTGGGGAGGTGGGGAAAGCTTAGCCCCAGGCATATTGGCCCTTTAGAGATATTGAGGACAGTTGGCGAGGTTGTATATGAGTTAGCTATACCCCCGACCTTTTCAGCTATTCATCTAGTTTTCCATATTTCGATGTTGTGCCGGTATGTTCTAGACGAGTCTCATGTGCTTTAGTATGACGCAGTTGACTTAGATGATCGTTTGAGCTACATTGAGGAGACAATTGCTATTTTGGCCAGAGATGTCATACAATTGCGTTTCAGAGCCATTCCTGTGGTTAAGGTTCTTTATAGGCATCGCCCAATCGAGGAGGCTACCTGAGAGACCAAATATGAGATGCGAGCACAGTTCCCCAGCTTATTTGAGCCTTCAGGTACTTCTTGACTCTTATTTTCACGGACGAAAGTTCTTTTAGTAGTGATGTTGTAATGACCCTCTAGGTCATTTTTAAATTAAAGCATTTATTCCTTCGTTTAGATAGTTCCTGTAGCGACCTCAAGTCATTTATGACTTGTTGGCACTAACTATTTGATCGACTGGTCGTTTGTTTGGGTTTTAGGTCCGTTTCCCTATTTTGGAGCTTTTATAACTTCAAAAGTAGACTTCGATCATCACTTCAAGGAAATAACCTTAGAACGGAAATCTGATAGTTTCATCAGCTCTAGAATAGCTAACTTAAGTTAGTAGTGTGGTCGACATGAGTATCAAGGCAATCAGTATGAGTTTAGGACCATTTGGCATTTTTGCCTTTAAAATCTCGCCTATAGTTGACGTTGGTCAATATTTTTGGAAAACGCGCTAGGCTGAAAATTCTGACAGCATAGTTAGCTCTAAAATATCGAGTTTAGTCTAGCACAATCCTTCATTCGCTTCTCAAAGATTTTGGTCTAAATCCCGAGGCCTATTATGGATTTTGGCTCAAAATAACACTTGGATATGGATCCATTTTTCATTAAAATGAACTCGTATGAAAATTTTAAATGCGTCATTGAGTCCAAAACATCAAATTTGATGAGGTAGCATATCTTGTTTGCTTGCATGGGATTCCAAACGAATCCCGAGCACCTCATCAAAATATTTGAGCTTGAGTAAACAACTTTTTAGCTGATATTTTTTGCAAGGAGATTTGTTCTCTGCAATCGCAGGCCCTTGGCCGCGTTCACGGAGGCTTAAGTCTTTTACCTCCGCATTCTAGGGCCTTAGCCGCATTTGCAAAGGCCAAGCTTCTTGGCCTCTGCATTCACGAAGCACTATGGTCGCGTTCGTGAAGGCCAAATCTTGGTCTTTTATTTCTTTTAATAAAAGACCAAGGACGAATTTTTTGCTACACTTCCAAATTTCCAACCTCGATATCTCCTTCATTAAAGCTTAAATTAGGTGATTCAGAGGTTCAAATTTAAGAGAATTTCATGGGAAATCCGATGAGGAGCTCAGAATCTCGAGGGGAGGCGTTATGTAAGGTAAAATTTCAAAATTAGCTACTGTTCTAGTCATTTTTCGAATTGATATTTTGATGAATTTTTGGAGATTGTATATTGATCATATGAACTCCATTTTTAGTATTTTTTTAGGCTAGATTGTGGAGTTTTTTGCAACGAATGTCATGGTATAATTTTTTTATATTAGGAGAGTTTCGTTTTTTGAGAAATCGCTGATCAAGTTGCTGCCATTTTCATCTTCTTGGCTTAAATTATGTGAATTTCATTGCATGCTCGTTCTGCGTCATTTTCCAACCCATGACTATTTATCAAATTGATTTGTGAGCTTGGGGTGCTGTTTAGAACCTATTTTAGGGGTCAATTCCAAAATTCCAAATGCGGGTCCGATATTTCATGTTTTAGATCTCAAAATTGGCCCATCTCTAAATTCGATAATTTTAGTGTCATAACGACCGTATTAATATTGTGATTCTATTATTGATAGCGTGGGAGCATTCAGAGGTCGTTCAGAAGGAAAACACTCTAGTTTTGTGAGTTGGAGCATGCATGGTCGGCTTACAGGTAGGCTAGGTTTTGCCCTTATTAGATTAAGCATGTTTAGACAATTGTATATTGAATTGTATGAGTTTGGAGGGGTTTGGGTGTTGACCATGTTAAATTCCTATATTCCATGTCGTAGGTGTTATTTTGGGGAAATTTTTGGACTGTGTAAGCATGACTAATATTAATGTTGATCATCCATGCCTTGTGGTGAATGCCGTGCCTGTGGTTATATATTTGGAAGCATGTTTGGCCTTAGTCTAGGCTTAGACTAGTGATTGCCTTAGGCTTGCGCAAGTTTGGTGCCGTTGGGCCTTAGAACTTCTTCGATGTCATTTCGAACAGTTAGCTCCCTGTAGACTGATATAGAAGACTTGAGTCTGATAGTCTGAGCTTTAGCTAGGTCGTAACTCAACTTAAGGCCTTACCTTCATAATGCCCTATTCTTCTATCAGTCCTATATCGCTTGGTTTTTTATTTTGGAAGTCTTTTCGACTGTTCGGATTATATTTGGTTCATACTGGAGTGGTGCATTGATGATACTCAATATGGGGGTACCCCCCCTGACGTATGGTTGATTGCTAATTCTAATTCGGTTCACTCCCCTAGCTACAATTACTAGGTTAAAATCTGTGGTCCAGCTTACTTGTGTTCAGCTTCTTGGCTATAGTTACCCAGTTAAAGTTCGTGGTCTAGCTTACTTGTGATCAGGCTCCTTAGCTACAGATACCCAGTTAAAGTCTGTGGTCTAGCTCACCCATGTTTGACCCTTGGCTAAAGTAAAGAGGTTGAAGTCCGTGTTCTAGCCTACTTATTTCAACTCGTTAGTTACAGTTACCCGATTGTGGTCCATGGTCCATCTTACTCGTGGTTGAATTCCTGATTCCCTGATAAACCTTCAGTTCAAGTATTCATATATTCTCAGCCCTGGGTTAAGGCATTAGAGTTTGGTAATGGTTTGGTTCAAGTATGGGAAATAGTGATATTATTGGAATCCTTTTGGTTTCGTTCATTTTTCCTTCAACTTATCTTGCATATGGCTTATGAGAGTCCGTGTAGGTGGCTACTCTTTTTTTATGCACGAGCATACCCATCGGGTTTATGGGAGCACGGTGGAGTTAGTTAGATTCTTTCTCTTTGTTTGCTAGTACGCTCGTGTACATACCCACATTAACTTCTTGTCTTGTCTTTGATTTTGATCTTTTACTCGTATTTCAGTTTACTTTTACTTATCTTTCTCAGTCGGCCTATGATGCCAACTGGGAACCTGTTGTTTTGGTACTCATACTACACTCTGCATCTATTTTTATGATATAGGTTCGAGTGCTAGCTACCGGCGTTGATTCAAGACAGTTGTGGTCATGATAGAGGCGAGGGTGAGCACACTGCATTTTGGATTTACTCGTCTTCTTCTGTACATATATTTTGCTTATCTTTTTCTTTTTGAGACAACTTTATTTCCGTGGTCTACTTTTGGAACTTATACTCTTTTATTAGCAGCGTTGTACATGTGTCTTCCAGGTTTTGAGAGGGATACTTTTGTTTGTATATATATGTGGTTGCTTTCGCCCGTTCATTATATGCTCCTATTATTACTTTACTATTTTAGGTTAGATTGTTATTCTTATACCTTGACATCCCATTATTTGCAGTTTCAGGATATGTGTCGGTTTGCCTACTGGTGGGTTATAGTAGACGCCATCATGACCTGAGAAATCGGGTCATGTCATTGAAGCATGCCAGTGATAACATCTAGTGAGTTTTCTTGGTCTTGAGATACTAGACATAGCATACAAATGGTTTGAACCTTCGTCTGCCCGTAATGTAGTACCTCTCTAGCTAACTCTTCCTAATGGGGCTGTTGAAGAAGATTGGGCCTTGTTGCCTCCATTACCTTACCTATCTGATGGACAATCTCTCATAAGGTGACCCATCTAACTACACTTGTAGCAATCACTAGTGTCATCACGACACTCTCCCAAATGCAATCTACCATACTTACCATAAGGCGGTTTACTCAAAGAACCTTGAGCCACACTACATTGAGACCGAGAGCCTTGAGCTCTTACATTTTGGTTACTCTGGGATCTCTAGTCATTCCTGTTGTTCATTGTTAGTGCATTTGCTGATGATGGTGCATAATAAGAAGACCTCCTCTGAAAGAAAGACCGGTTGCCAGTACCACTTTTTTGATGGTTAGTCTTATTACCTGTAGACCTCTTTTTCTTATGTTGATGCTCCTTCCTATCTTTCTTATTTTTCTCTCAACATGTTGGGAATACACCATGAGTCTGGAGGTGTCCAAGTCTAAAATCAATAATGCAGCCAGACACTTCTTCTTCACATGTTTGCTCAGGCCAGAGACAAACTTCCTCATCTTTGCTCTCATATTAGGAATCATCTCTAGAGCATACCTGGACAGCTGGATGAACTTAAGGTTGTATTCTTTCATAGTCAACCCCTCATATTTTAGGTTCACAAACTCTCTTAGTTCTCGGGAAAAGAAGTGGTCTAGGAATGCGCTCTACAGCAGACTCATCATCCTCACCATGAATCTCCTCCCACCAATTGTACCAAACGTTTGCAATATCATTGAGTTGATAGAAAAGAAGCTCAACTCCTTTGATCTTAGTCGCATGCATAACTTTGAGGGTTTTCCACACCTCATCGATGAAGTTCTGGGGCTCCTCCTCAACTTTTGATCAGGTGAAAACTGATGGATTTATCTCCCTAATCCTTGTAGCAGCAGATGACTCTTGATAACTAGAGCTAGGGGTATAGTGCTTTGATGTCCTGACTAGGCAGCCATAAACTATGTGAGCATTTTGATTGCTCCTCTAAACTCTGCCTCATAAGTGATGGTAGGCTGGGAAGTCTGTGGAACCTCCTGAGTCACATTCTCATTCTCCTTCTCAACTACTCAGGCTCTATTTCTTATTTGCATTCCAAATGGTGGAGGCATAGTAGTTGGTGGGATCTCATTGTTGGCGACATTCCTCTAACTGAGAGTGCATTTTGAAGGCATGATCTAAAAACGTGAAACACACAAAATAGAAGGAAATTTTATAGAGTTAAACTCTATAGCACGAACTTGGAGTATGAAAGAAGTGAGACAATTCCTAGAGTCATGTAGTCTCCTTTTTATAGATGTGGAACACTTCACACTAATAAGGAAGACTCTGTTAGACTAGGCTCCATAGAAATCCTAGGACTCTTCAATTCTGTGCTCTGATGCTAAGTTTGTCATGCCCCAAATCTACACCCTAGGCATGACAAACGCTCAAAAACCATTGCTTGTTCTTAAGAGAACCTTTATCCTGGCTAACTACTAGGAAGAAGTCTTAACTCACATAAAAAGATAACTCAGATGGGCATACAAAAGAATGTAATTCTAAATAGATAATGGATTTTTAAAACTTTTACTCTAAAAACTGAAATAAAATCCATACTCTATTTATATCTATGAAGCCTCTAATGACTCTAGATATGTATCTGGACATGCCCACGGCTATCTCAAAGAACTAATAAGTAAAGATTGAATAAACTAAATAGTTCCTCCGAATGCAAAGAGGTCTCACTAAAGCTTGAAGGAAACCAATCTTCAATGATACACCTATTGAGGATCTCTATCACCTTTAGCCGCATCATAAAATGATGAAGCGTCGAATGGCGTTAGTACATAGAATGTACGGTATGTAAAATGGAAGACTAACATACTCAAAAATACTCAAATGGGTACATACTAAAATATCTCAACTCAAAATAAAGCATGCAAATATGTAATAAGTCAATGATTTATAAAACATAAGTAAATGAATGCAACTTATTATGAAAATAATATTTACTCTTTGGGGAGTTTTCCTAACAGACAACTATCACTATGAGCATTATAATGATACAATGAACTGTTGTTTTTGCCACAACCATCCAATATCTTGTCAGGGTAAGGAATGCAAACTCATCTCATGGATACAATAAAATTCCATATTAGGAATTGAAGTGAGGAGTCGCTCGAACCAACGGTACGATCCTATCATACGCTAGCTATGTAGTTTATGGGGTTTGAGTTATGTAGGCTCTTACCCAAATCAGTACTCAATACTACTTCAAAATATATTGTTATGCTCATGAAATCAAGTGAGTGAAAATACTCAAAGTGTAACTCATTTAGTTTCATTGGACTTTACTTAGTTTAGCTCACTCATCTTAAACTCACTACATTCTCTTTAAAGTAATTATACTTCTCAACTGAATTAAAATATAACTTTTGATTTCTCAACTCAGTCTCAAAATAAATGCGTAATACTCTAACTCGTTAGACTTGACTGTTCTCAAAATCAATGAATGAGGATATCTTATGCTCAAAACTCCTTCCTTAATTAAGATATGAAATTTAATCATTCTTTAAACTCAAAACCATGCATAGAATTAAATAATGCAAATATTCAATTACGGTTCATGTGAATATAAACATGAATGATAATTCAAGAACTCAAATCATGGAAATCATCACAATAGAATTAAATATACGGGGAACTCAATAAGGAATTACACAACTAACTCAAGAACTCAATTTAATGGAATTGAACTCAAACTTGAACTCTTTAATTACGGAATAGAGATGTAGGGCACATGGAAAAACTCAGTCCAACTCTATGAATAGTCTTACATATCTGAAAATTAATGATCTAAGTGAAACTTGATGAACTTGGTTGAAACGCTCGAACCATAGCTTTTCTCCTCTCCAATCCTTGCTCTCAAAATATTCTAAGTGTTAATGAGAGAAAACCATCGTTAAGTACTAATATGGGGCTTATGTTAGTCTCAAAATGTCAGAATTTTAGTTTGGGAAATGTGGAAAAAAATAATTTTATCCCTCACTTGAAACTAAGTAGTGTCATCTACAGGTCTTTTTACGAACCGTAGAATTTTCTATGGGCTGTAGAAGACCCCTCATAGGAACCGAGGTCAAAAAGTTGGACCTACTGGACTTGACATCTTGGGTCTACGGATCCGTCATAGGGTCTATCTGCTCATAGAATCTCATTGAGGGTCCTTCGGGGTTTGGGTCTACGGACCCTTCTACGGGTCGTAGACCAGGCTCGTGGAACCTTGGTGCACATTACAGTAACTACTAGAATGTAACATAGGATTTACGAGCTAGCTCTACGGGTCGTAGGATATGGCTCGTAGGAATGGTAATGGGGAAGGGCGGGTACGGGGCGGGTTAAGAGCTATGCGGGTACGAGGCGGGGCGTGTGCAGAGCGGGTTGAAGCAATTATTTTTAAAATTAATGTGGGGCGGGGCGGGTTGTGGGTTGCGTATTTAAGGTACCAAATAATAACCTAAAGAAAATTAAAATTTTGTAATTACTAAAAATCATAGATATAAATTTTTTATATTAAACTTTGACTTTCTTTTAACCTTTTTTTTTAAATAATAATAATTAAACTAGACATGTCTAGTGAATTGTTAGTTGTTGAAATATTAATTAGAAACAGTTAATTAGCGATTAAGAAATAATTATTGAAATATTAACAAGAAATAATTAATTAGTTGTTGATGTTGATTAGTGAAAAATAATAAAAAAATATGAATTATTTTTCATATTAAAGTCAATTAAAAAAGAAATAAACTTAAACATTTATGCGGGGCGGTTTGAAAATGAAATAAATTGTCATGTGGGGTGGGGCGGGGAGGTTTTAAAAATTTGCGGATTGATCTCAACCCACCCCGCACTCGCCCTGTCCCGCCCTATTACCATCCCTAATGGCTCGTGGGAAAGGTCTTCTACTATTCTCCAAGGTCTCTTCTACAGATGCTTCCTACGGTCCGTAGAAAATTCTACGGGCCGTAAAATCCATTCGTAGGAAGGACCTCAACAACTAAAATTTTGCTAAGTGTTGGGGGTTAATATAATTCTAATACAATTATGAAACAAATCTAGTACAATTTTAATACAATTCAGAAAACTTCATCTTCTTCAAGCCTTAATTAAATATTTCTCCTAAAATCAATTGTAAACTTAACCAATCCCCCTTAAATTTGAGATATAGACTCCAAATAATAATTTTAATTATTTGCAAGAACAACCAATCAAAACTATTCACAAATTCGTTAAACTACAATAATGAATTCAAAGCGTGAAGCTTTTTGATGGCCATCAATGTTGAACCCTTTCTCCTGTATTAGAAATTTGGAATCCCTGCTTGAGCACATGATTTTGTGCAAATTTCTGGTCTTTCTATTCTTCTTCTCATCGTGTTTTGGGCGAAAATCGTGAAACATGGGCGAAAATTGATTTGAAGGTAGTTCTTTGGATGAGGATTACAAAGAAGAAGAAGAGGAGGAGGAGGAGGAAAACTACCAAGTTTGAGAGAAAATGACAGAGATAGAGAGAAAGAGGCGACAAATAGAGATGAAGATAGGGCTTTTTGAAATTAGTGTACAATTTTTAATCCCGAAGAATTGCTATATTTTGTTTTAAAAAATTTATTTTCATATATGATAAATATTTTTCTAATAGAGCATACCTAGGTGATTTACCACCAAACAATTAACTGGCAACATTTTTGTTTATTTTGGATAGTTTTTGAGTATTTTGACCTTTTTTTCGTAAATAAAATAAAAGATTGATATGAAAAAAAATAAGAAAGAATTACACAAATCTCATAGTGTTAAGAGTTAATTACATCTTATCTCCATTCTTTTCCAAATAATAAAATTTCTTTAAATTTGGTGGAATCCGAATACATTCCAAAACGTTCTGATATATCATGTAAAGTGATGTATTCGAGAGTAAGAATTTTTGTAATTATTTCAAATGATAGAAAATTTTAAAGAATATGATAAAATAAATTGTGTATTTAAGTAATTTTTTTAAAAAATAAAAAGATAAAAACAAAAATTGCACGATGCCCGATAAGCAAAAGGGCAGGCATTGGCAATTCTTTGAAGCCAAGGCTAACACAGAGAAAGACAAGAAGACCTAAATATCGTTGAGTCAACTCATCGAATATCTATTCCGCACTAAGTTGCAACTTAGAGTTTCTTTTCACATTGTCTTTGCCATTCTTCCAATCAAACAGCGGATGTCCCAAGCTTAGTTCTCAATTTTCTTCAGGTTTGTTTTTTTTTTCCTTTTTTTTTTTTTTACAATTTAAGCTTGCCAGGTGATACTGATGGGGAATTCTAGATCTTTGTTCTTTTTTTTTCTTTCTTGAAATCAGGTTTCGATCGATTGTATTTAGTGGAGAAGAATGTGAATTGTTTGACATCGATCTTTATTGATTTATGGCTATTGATATAATTTGTGCTTGTTTATTGTTTTGGCTCGAATTTGTTCTATTTTTTTTGGGGTGGAGGTGGTCAAGTTTTCCACAGTATGTTGTATAGAAAAGCTTCTTAAATAATTGATTCGAGTAAGGTAAATGATCAAGACAATTAAGAGTTCTGTACAAGGATCATGTTTGCTCCTTAATTTTCAGGTGTTTGGATCTGAAGTTTGTGCTATATCCTATGTGTTGACTTTGTCTTAATGAATTCAAAAAGAAGGGATGCTCGTCCGTGTCTACTAAATTAGCCTTCATCTAACTTTGCTGGATGTTACAGAATTATTTTTCTAGTAATAAGCTCAAGTAATCATCGCCACAATTGAGAAATCGTCATGCCGCCCGTTCTTTCATGTGAGGAAATAGGTTTCAATTAATCACACAACAACTTATTGATCTCTAATTAGTTGGGATCCGTTCTTCAGTAAAAGAATACTTTTTAAGTACTCCATTCAAGAAGATGAAGGGGAGCCTTGGAGTAACTGGTAAAGTTGCCTCCATGTGACAGGAGATCACGGGTTCAAGTCTTGGAAACAGCCTCTGGCAGAAATGCAAGGTAAGGCTGCGTACAATAATAACCCTTGTGGTCAGGCCCTTTTCCGGACCCTGCGCATAGCGGGAGCTTTAGTGCACCGGACTGCCTTTTTTTTTTACTCCATTCAAGAAGGTGAAATCTGAGAAGGTTATTCAATTTCTATGTGAAACCCGTCCAATGGATGCATGTTACTTTCAAATGCTCTGAGGTGGATTCTTTAGAGTGATTTGATTTTGTACTTCTTTTTTCTTTTTGATTTTAAACAAATTTCGGTAATTAAACAATGAACCATCTTTGTCTTGGATGTTATATTCAACTCTTTATGTTGAAGCTGGTAGTATTACTCATTGTAAATATTCTATAAACATGATTTCATTATGGTTCATGTTGATATCCATGCTAATAGAGTTCCATGTTCGAAAAGTAGAAAAAGCTATAATATTCACAAGTAACAAGGCGTAGCTATCAAGTGTTTAGCTGACCATGGATTCAACTGGCTTGGAAGTTCTTATCTCTATGAATGGATGTTTAAACATAGCAATGGTTCGACTTGCTAATAAGATATATTTTTCTACTTGCAGATATTCTTGTTACTAATTTGGAACGATTCTGGTTACCTATTTGGAACGAAGAACTTATTCAGCTGCATAATTCTGTTCTGCTACTCTGCTAGGTAAAAGAAGGAAAGAACATGGCACGGCAACTATCAGAGAACCCATCTAGTATGCACATTCAAGAAAAATCTGAGTCTTCTATCCAGAGATGGTACTTTACTATAGAAGAAATAGAAGATCACTCCCCATCAAGAAAGGATGGGATTGATTATGAAAAAGAATCTCATCTAAGGAAGTTGTACTGCTCTTTCCTGCAAGAGCTTGGGATAGAGCTGAAAGTGTAAGATCTCTCTGTTCTATAGAAAATTTTGATATTTACATGTAGCAGACACCATATCCTTTTGATTCACCTCTTTCTCTTATACCCTTACATTTTCTGAGAGAATTCATGCAACTTGGTGTATGCCCAATTTCTCATAGGAGGTTGTTGGACATTTAATTTTTTCAGGCCTCAAGTGACAATAGCTACTGCAATGATGTTGTGCCATCGATTTTACATGCGCCAATCTCATGCAAAGAACCACTGGCAGGTAGAAGTCATTTCTGACTCTTGTATTCCCCATTTACTGAAAAACACAGATCTGTTACCGATCATAAAATAAAACAGATTTGTTTTTGAATTTCTTTTAAGTATGGTTAATGCCTTGCAGACTATTAAAATATTTGTGTTGTCAAACTAGGAATTGAGCTGCTTGACAGGATATGACATTGTGTAGTTATGCTTAGCTCTAATGAGAAGTAAAATATATAGCTAATGTACAATTGTTCCCATAGTAATTTCTGGAGTTAACCTTTGTGACTAACTGGAATTTTGTTTTGATCAAGAAACTAGTAGATAAACAAACTAACTGGAATTGGTTCAGATATAATTTTAAGCCAGATGAGGCTTAAAGCATTGCATTAAGTATGTCCCTGTCTTTTGATTCATCATGCACTCTTTGGTGTGGCACTGCACTCTGTGCAGATTGTCGCAACGGTGAGCATGTTCCTTGCCGGCAAAGCTGAAGAAACACCACGCTGGCTGAGTGATCTTGTTGTTGTTGCCTACAAGCTTGTGTATAAATGTGATCCATCAGCTCCACTGAGGATCAGGCAGAAGGTGTGTTATCAAACATTCAGTTTTGTTATTTCCCGCGAGCTTCTATACTTTTTCCCCCTAATGTCTTGCTTCATATCATAGGATATTTATGATAAGGAAAAGGAATCAGTTGTAGCTGGTGAGAGAATGCTGCTTGTGACAGTTGCTTTTGATCTTAACATCGAACATCCTTACAAGGCGCTTATTGCTGCTATGAAGAGGTTGGAAATTTCTAACAAGGAGATGGTCAAAGTAGCCTGGAATTTTGTGAATGATTGGTTAGTATCTTTTCATGCAATGCTGATGGTTCTTTATTGGTAGAATGTGATTCACTTATTTTTTACTTCCAATTTTGAAACGCCAGAAATTAATAATGATGTGGTTGGTAGGCTTCGCACAACACTGTGCTTGCAGTATAAGCCCCATTATGTCGCTGCTGGTTCCATGTTCCTTGCTGCAAAACTTCTGAAGGTGAAATTGCCTGCCGAAAAAGGGAATCCCTGGTGGATGCAATTTGACGTTGCTCCAAAGCAGTTAGAAGGTATGTTATATAATTACCTAGTGAGTTTTCACAATTCCATTTTATTTAAAAGTGATGAAGAAATATTCATCATAAAGTTAAAATCATAATAATGCTAGTGAGTTCTCAAGAAGAGACAACTGAATCTGCAAAAAGAAGAGTCAACTGAATCTGCTGATGGTAGAGCTTCAAATTGAATATCGGAGCTGTTTCTCAGTAACAATCCAGAAATTACCTTGCAAAATGTGCACCTTTGGCATCTTTGGTGCACTTAGATCAATTTTAGAATGTCTTCATCAATTAGGAGAAAAGCATGTAGGAAATGCAGTATTGTTTTTGTAATCATGAAATGGTTGGACAAATGCTTGTAAGTTAAGTTTCAATCATGTCAAACTAATGTTATTAACAGATGTACCTGATAAAAAAATGTTATTAACAGGTGTAACTGATAGACATTCTGTGATTATGCAATAATATACTGAAAGCACCTCTCAGGGAAAGAGGACAAAAAAAAAGTAATCTTGTAAAGTACTTCTTTCCATCTATCTCCTTAAATTTAGTATCATCTGTTCCCTTCCTTATTCTTGCTCTTTGGGTAATTGAAACCAATCATAAATTTTCATGTGGCAAGACTGTTGTGATATATGGGATACCAGAGGATCAATCCCTTACCTTTTTTGAGCACTAAAATAGGAGAGACCTTACTTTGTACCGAACACTCGTTAGCAGTCATCCTTTTCTCTAAATGAACAAGTCCTGAAACTATGATGTTCACTACACTGGGTAACAACTAATAATCCATTAATTGTGGGATATCATTACTTCTGCCTTGTTTGAGTTTCCTTGTGTATAATATTTTTAATAAACTAACCCTTCTTCCTGGGTAAATGTGTCCCTTCCATCCTGTTACGCTCTTCCCCGACCTTGATGACTTGGCACCTCACTTTTTCTTCCTTTTGCTCTTTTTCAGAGGTTATTCAACAGATGCTTCAGTTACTGGAGCAGAATCAGAAACCAGTAATACCATCCACTTCCGGCAAGTTGACTGAATTAAAACCTGTTGCTCAGAAGGCAACATCAAGCAGCACAGAGTCTAGTATCTCAAGTGTGTCAGTTGTTGCACAAGATTCCAGGAATATGGAATTGGTCGAGACTAGAGGGCCATCCACATCTGTGACATCCAAATTCAGTGAGAAAGCATCCTGCAACAGCATCAACACTGTCAAGGAGACAGATCATTTGGAGACTAGTGAGTGTGGTAGTGCAGATAGTGCAGTTGAAGATTGTGTTTGTCAGTCACTAAAGAATGAGCCCGGAAATGAAATTTGCCAGACTCTCTCTGTTAGTGATCACAATGGAAAATTTGATATTGATCGAATCAAGGAGAGATTGAAGAGGCGAAAATTGGAACCGAGTTCAATGAAGAAATCTGCCATGTATGATGAGATCGATAGTGAGGCTTGGATTGAGAGAGAGCTGGAAAATTTGGGATAGTGTCATTTCTACTTGTTCATTGGATGAAATAGTTTTTATGGAAGTGTAAGCAGAAAAGAAAAAAAGGGGCACACTGATATGATGCACTGGAATTAGGAAGGTGCAGATGTGAAAAATTTCAGCTAAGAAGTTTGAAATTCAGAAACTGCTGTCCAGCTATGGTAACAATCTCTCTCTTGGTTCAACTTTTGTTTAGCAGCTATGGTAATATTGATTTTTCTAAAGGGTGTGATTTTATGCAAGTCCATTTTATATGCTAAGCTAAAAAACATCTGTTTTTAACGTCTTTTTGAGCTCAGTAGAAAATTAAACTGTTTAAAGATGGGATGCCCCAGAAAGAGAGGGTAAAATAGATATTTGCTGAGCTAGGCATTGAATAGAATAAGATAATACAGTGGAGGGTCGCACGATATTAATCCTGTGGCACAAAAAAGAAAGAGAACCGACAGAAAGGAGGCTCGCAGATCAAATTCGTGGTTTTTGAAAAGAGACCATTTCATAAGTAAGCTGGGAAGGCATTGTCGGAGGAAAGTAAGCGAAAAGTAGTAAACAAGACTATTTGGGTTTCTCATAAGCGCATTTTTGCAGCTTGGTATGCTTAATTGTTTATAGCCGAAGAAAGAAATACTTACTTCAACCTGTTTCTTGTTTGTTTTCTTGCTACCCTGTAATTGTGAAGCACTTCAGTATTCTTGTACTCAGAGAAGACACAAAATGTAAACTTAACAATTCTTTTTGTTGTGAACATATTTGCTCGGTTAATAAGTAAACAAGTGATGACTGACTATGGAAGTTATCATGGCATATTCTATCTTGAGCTGAACGCTCCCTTTAAGAAATGGTAATGCAACTAACAACCGACATTTTTGTTGTCAAAATCATTACTCTTATGATTATTCGAGTAAAAATCAGAATTGAAAAAATCCGGAGGACTATCATGCATGTGGTCTATTTGGCTCGAAAGGAATTAAAAAATTTGAGGATAAGAAAGAGCGCACACATTTTGTAAAATATATATACTTTTGGAGTAGGGAACACACGGTTGATATGGCATAGTTTCTCGACTTTTGGGCTTTGTCATGGCAAAACAGTCAAAGGTGTAGTAACATATATTTGGAAAGAGGTGGTGTTGGTACATTTCTTCATGAACTAGTAAAATCACCGAATTTATAAAATAATACTTTTATAAATATAGTCAAAGTTAAGCAAATGGATATAAAGAGAAGCTATCAGCCATTAAAACTTAAACAATATATATCTTTATTACAAGACTACGTAGTAGTGAACATTATAGTGAAAAAGAAAATGATAATAACATCTTACCATTTATCCTTGGATCAATCATCTTCGATTTGATTTTATAAGTTATCCTTTTGCTTCTGGAAACTTTTACTGTTTGGTATTTTTGGGGAACCAAATAAACATCAACATATATTAATTTTTTAATAAATAATTGTTGTTCGAAGGGAAAAATAAATGAAAAAAGGCAGAAAAAACTTCAACAGGTATTCTAAAACTTGTAGAAAGTTCACCCTAACATTTTGCTTTGCATGTATCATTTTAAAGTTCCTCATTTAAATGTATTACAAGGAATTACTAAAATGGAAAATAAAAGGGGGAATGGTTCATGATTGGATAACAATTCAACTTATTATATATACTTGAAAGGGAAAAATATTCCACAAAACTATTCAGTTTGTTTGGGTGCATTGTAAAAAATCACCATACCAGAGTGATGGGGTTCAATTTGAAACTACACTTCTATTCCAATTTTAGTGTCGAGAAACACATCTATTACTTTAAGAAAAGTATTTATAATTTGCAGTTAAACTTGAGAATCTATCCATACTCCATGTTGAATGTGAGCAAATAATTTATTGTGTAATTATCTCTGTCTTGAGATAAAAAGAAGCTTTAGTCTAATCATATTCCTCTATAGGTCGTCCGACACAACATCCTTGAAGTCATGTCCAAATTTTGTTACTTCTTGTCTTCTTGCCATGGTTCACTTGGCACATCAAAGTAAGATAAGGTTTTTTGCATATCAAATTTGAACTCTTTTTTCAAGAGAAGCTAGTATAGATCTTTAAGGAGATTTTTTATTGTACCTTCAACAATTCCAGCAGCAAAAACTTGCGTGAATACTCAATTAACATGTACTTCAGATATCAATTCAAAGGTCTAATAAATAGAACTGACCTTCAATCTATGTTGTACCACTTCTGGACAAAAAAAATCAACTCAAATCGTCATAGGAAAAAGTTAGATAATAGAGAAACAGTAAACTAACGCATGCAACAATGCTTGATACATAGGATTAAAGGAGGAACATTCACAATTCCAAAAGTAAAAAGAAAAATTCTTGAGGTAACTGTTATACATCTAAACCAACTAACTTACATAGTTTGGCCCAATACTTCAATCTGGTACCAGTTGGTTAACTTAAGTTTGGCCTAGTATTCCAATCTAGCGACCAGTTGCTTAAGTTAGCTCACATGGAGCTGATATCTATATATCTATGATGCCATACAAGAAATCCACAAGCTACCAAATAGCTTTCATATTTTGAGGGAGCGAATGATTATCCATTACATCATATTCTATTATTTTAATAACTTAGACTATTTGTGGTATCATTCATGATGCTAAATAGAAGCTATTTTCTTTCTATTGAATTGTCACTTTCTTCAGGCTACTTCATCAATCATTTTCTGGTTATGACAATATAAACAACTATTACCAGCTAAGGACTAAAGTTACTTATCACGATCCAACCCCGTAGGCCGCGATTGGGTTCCGACCTGGACCTCCGTATAGGTATCTATCAGCTATAGTAAAGTGAATGTGATAGTTATCACAAAAACCCCAATGGGTCAACACTTTTTCATGTACATGTAGCCTCTTTCATTCGCACCGTATCATGAAAGGACACGCAAGCCGACAAGGCTTCCATAACATAAAAACATTTACAATGCGACGTATAGGCACAATTGAAACGACTTCTAAACAACCCACACACACATGTCTACAGACCTCTAAGAATAGTAATGGTAACATATGGCGGGACAGGGCCCCCTCCGTACCCCTGAATAAATAAATATATACATAGGAGGACTAGTACCTAAAAAGCTAGGCTCCTGAACAGTGGAGCACTTCCAATATGACTGAGCAGAAATCCAAAGCTGGCGAATCTCCAAAATGAACATCTATACCTGCGGGCATGAAACGCAGCCCCCCATAGAACGGGGGGTCAATACGATATATGTACTGATATATAAAGCATAACGTAACATAACTGAGATAACAACTGAAATAGGGATGCAGGAAACAAGTATAACATTTAACGATTTACTGCACTTGCATCTTATAAAATGAGGGCATGTATATCATCCTCACATACCACTCCCGGCCTGCTGTGGGACTCGGTGTTACCATATCATCGTATACGGCATCATACCATCGTATGCATCATTATCTCATACATGAAAAATACATCATTATGTTTTCATATGCATGCCTGTCTATCGTATCCGGCCCTTTAGTGAGGGATTCGGTGAAAGATTAGTGTACATATCATACCGTACTCGACCTTCTAGTGAGGGACCCGGTATCATTATTTCATCATATCATCGTATATCATGCCTGCCCGGCCCTTCATGGGACGCGGTCGTGCCTGGCCCTTCATGGGACACGGTCGTTCCTGGCCCTTTATGGGATGCGGTGAATATTTATTTCATCATATATCATGCCTGCCCGGCCCTTTATGGGGACACGTTCGTGCCCGACCCTTTATGGGATGCGGTGAATAATCATTTCATCATATATCATGCCTGTCCGGCCCTTCATGGAATGCGGTCGTGGCCGACCCTTTATGGAATGCGGTGAATAATCATTTCATCATATATTATGCCTGCCCAGCCCTTCATGGGACGCGGTGAAAGATATACTAGCAGCATGCACAAGCAGAGTAGTGAGAAACCATATAAAATTTAAATTATTATCTGAGACTTAATGAAGTCATCAAGTGAATTGTCACTTGAAAACCAGGGTAGGAATCACCTATAATTGGATCATCCTCTGAGACTTAGTAACACAATCGTAACGAACTATCATTTGAGGATTAGAATAGTAGTCATCTCAAGTATCCTCTAAATTCCCTTGGGGCCATATCGAACGGAGTCTGCGGAATCATAGACATGTATTAAAACCAAGCTAAAGAACTTATGGAATCAGAGGCATTCGTCATTGTCGAGTCCTTAAGAATAGGAGCCTATGCATCCAATTATTATTTCACATATAGAAGGCTCAAAGGTGATAGCTCAACTACCTCAAGAGTCTTAACATTCAGAAGTGAATAAGGGTCACGAGTTATACTCAGAGTTTATAGTAGAATTACCCTCAAGCTCATATCATTCATTACTTAACTTGAAGACATGCCAAAAGAAAGGAGAGATAGGCTTTACATACACTACTTTTCAGCATATAGAAGACTTGAAAGCAATACTTAACTATTGCAGGAGTTCTAACATCAAGCAGTGGATAAGATTTATGAATCATATTTGGGGTTCTATGAATGGAATTACCCCCATATTTCATATATCCATCACTTATGGCTAAGACATGCCAAGAGAAAAGAAAGATAGCTTTACATACCTGTTATGGGTTAATAGCATTCAAGCTCGCTTCGCTACTCCTTTAACCTATTTAACACGAAAGTAATACTAAGGTTAGTGACCTTCGACTTTTCAGCTTGTAATTCTACCACCAATTACCCATAGTAACCAATTCCTTATTCGCCTTTCTCGACTAGTCTATTAGTTAGTTAGAAGTTAATGGGATTCGGGCAGCATCTTTCCTATAACTTGCCCTATTCGAACTTCCAATTATACCTCCAATTAGTACATCCATATCAAAAAAACAACCAGCAGCCAATACACAATTATACCACTTCAACATTACACAAAAAAATCCCAAACAGCCCGCTCAAAACTACGACTCCAAAATACGGTTTTCAATCTTTATTTCATAAAATCTTAATCACATGAAATGGGATGTCATGTGGCTGCAACTAGAAGCACTTATACTCATATTTAGACGTGTTTCCATCCCTGCAACACTACAAAATAACTCCCAATACAATACCACAATAACAACGACACTAGCCAAACTTTCACCCGTTAGAATATCGTCAAAATAGCCCCTATACGGCCTATAACCTTTTTTAGCAGTAACGTACACATTTTTACGTCTCCAACTCATATTTACACATCCATAACATGCTTAAACCTTTACCAAAATGTGGGAGAAGAGAATCAAGCCATACCTTAATAAACGAACTTCTGAAGCTTGCCGAAAGTCGGAGGTTCACGTCGCACCTCCTTGCTGCCCCAACTACTAATTCTTTTCATTGTTAAACACCTTCATATACCCGAAAAATACCTTAGATAATTAATTCACGTAGCAAAAGTCAAAGGCTTACCTCAATTTGAGCCAATCCGTGGCTACCTCTCTCTAGCTCTCACATTTTTTCTTTCCATTTTTGGCTAAGTTTAATGCTGAAAGTGACTCCTTAGTCATCAATAATGTATATATATACTTCTTTGGAGAGTGACATATGGCAGACCCTAGGGATGACACGTGTCCAGCCCTTAGGGCGCCACCTCATCCATGCACCCAATCCAAAGCTGCCACATGGCAGCGTGGGGTCCACCCCAAGTAGAGGGGTCACCTACTTGGTCCAAGTAGGTGCATCACCTACTTGTCACCTACTTTTCACCTAGTTGCTTCCTTTTTGTGGGTTTGTAATCTCATCTCACTTTAAGAGCCTATGTATTCCTTGCTACCTAAGCTCAACATGTACTTAAGTAGCTTAGTTATGTAGGACATCCAAGTTGGTAGCTTACGTAAGTAAGTCGAGTTCCACGACTTGTTATTTGGCCTCCAACTCCTTTCAAATCCTTATAACTCTATTTTCAACCTTCACTATTATGGGGCATCACATCTTCCCTTCCTTAGAGTTATTTGATAACGTTGTAGATAATATGGATCGCACGGTAGCTTTTGAGAAGCTAGATAGATGTTCCCATGTATCAAAAGTGAGGGGCATAACATTAATAAAGCCTTGGACATAGCTTGAAGTGGAAGATTGTTTGGCTCCAGTCTAGAGGCCAAGGTGTATCTCCATTGGTCTAAATAAAGTCTGTTGAGAGACTAAACTAAATGTGTGAACCTACAAATGAGGTAGATGCTTTACATCACATATTTATAACATCTCAGATATACTAAAGTACTCATTTTAACTTTATATATTTAGGACTGACGCTCGAAGTTCTATGGTATACATGCGCTCTTTACATGTCTGTTATGAGCACCAACCTTTCCCTCTTTTAAGTGTTCTCACTATGTTGTTGCCGAGCTCACTTGAGCTTGAAACAAACTAAGTTGGAGCCTCTTGAAAACCTACTTTTGAGCATACATGTTTTTTGGGTTGGTTACACTTGCAACAAATATTTAATAATTCATGTCTAGGCTAAAAGAAGTTTGATAATAATCATAAACTCTTATTATACCTTTAACAAGCTTCATATCATTCAAAAGTTGATGTAAATGTTGCTAGCTATAGTAATATAAATGTGACTCCTGTAGACTTAAGTAGTGAAGTCATAAAAATGATTAAAAGAATCTAGCCTATAGTAATAGAAATGTGACTCCTGTAAACTGAAGTAGCAAAGTCATATACATGACTAAAAATATCTGACCAATTAGAGAATTAAATCAATATCAACCAGAAATAAAACTAAAAATGCAAGTTAGTATAGAGATTAAGGGAAAAGTTTAGAAAATAGGAAACACACTAACTCAGCAACTAAAGGTTAAAAAAATTAGCTCAACGAACAAGTTGCAGAAGCCAGATGACTGGAACAGTCGAATCCTTAAGAAAACACGACCACTTGCTTAGTTCCAGAGTAGCTTGCATGGCGAGCTTCAGAAAATGAAACCTAGATATGCTCAATAGTAGCGTACAAACTAATACCAAACAATATTACCAACAAACTGAACATGTCCAACTTCTACTATCTTAAGAGCAATCTCTACCATAAGTAAAAAAAAAATGCTTGCCTGACAAACAAAGGAATTAGTTGACATCAATGGCTATGAGAGTGCAAAATGGGATTGCATACCTGTGGCAGTATGCAAATGCTATACATAGAAACACTGGAACCAAGTAACGCTTCAATTCACAAAGGAACCTGCAATAGTATTAAACTGTAATATAGGTAAGTAGTGTGAAACATATGAAACATATATCAATAGAAAGTCCAAGGATCAATACAAGTACCATGTTAAACATCAAATAGAAGGAAAATTCAAAACTATAGAAAAAAACAGAAAAAAACTATTTAAACTGTAAAATTTTCTTTTTAGGCTATTTGTTTCTTCTTGAAAAAAAAGGAGGCTCAAAGTTGTAACCTAAACTATATCTTTATTATATATAAATTGCTAGTGTGCTTGAAATTCAAAATAGAATGCTGATTTTCATGTGACAGAAAGTAAAGAAAAGTGCGTGCAAACAGGAATGCATCATACTGGATGATTCTTACCAAGTGTGGCTTGCATTGTGTAGGAAGTAAAAGGCTGCATTGGTAAATTTTATTTTTTAGAAGAAGGCGTTAAAGGGAAGTTGTTGGGAAGAAACAAGGAAAAATAGGGAGAATAGGGAGGAGTTTGGTAAAACATCATACCTGGATGGTTTGTCGAAATTTGGACAATATTTTGCACAACTTCTAAGGCAGCACATGACAACTTTTTAAAGTATTTTTTTCTATTTTTTTTAAGAAAAGAAGGTCTTAAGGGGAAGTTGTTTGGTAGAAACACAATGAAAAGGGGAGAATAGAAAGTATATTGATAAAACATTATACCTGGATAGTTCGTCGGGATTTGCAGCGATTTTTTGCACAACTTCAAAGACGGGACACATAAACTTTCAAAAGCAATCGATAAAGTGGCTGCTGATAAAGCATAATACAAGGGTAGTTTGCAGCGGGGTTTTAAACGACTTCAAAGACAGGGTACGTAAACTTTCAAAAGCAGTCATAAAACGACTGTTGATAAAGGTTCTTCACTTCTTCCTTAATACGATATCCATATCTATCACATTGATTCTTATCTATGTATATACTAAAGAGAAGGCAAAGTTCATGCTCTGACATTGTTAGAGATCCCGTATAATATTTATTTTTTCTATAATTTTTTGCATTTTCTTGTGGTTGTAATGGTGAAATAAAATGTGATATACCGCTTATGAAGAGACACCAATTAGCAGGGTTTCGACATGATAATGGAGAAGCCATTAAATTCTCCAAAATAAAATAAATAATGCTAAAAAGGGTTGTCTTTGTGATTCATCCTTCTATGGCTTACATGTAAAAAAGAAGTCATAAAACGGTTGTTGATAAAGCATAATAATACATTGATAGTTTGGAGGAATTTGCAAGGTTTTTTTACAATTTAAAAGAAGGAGAACTTTCAAAAGCAATGATAAAGTGGTTGATGGTTTTAAAAGATAGTTCCTACGAATTTACAGAGGTGTTTTATGTAGTTTTAAAGGCAGGGTGCAAGAAATTTCAAAAGCAATCTATAAAGTGAGGCGTATATTGAGGTTGTAGCTGTGAAGACATCGTTTGAGTTTGGAGTTGGATGGGTAGGTTACATGGTAAGAATAATTGAATTGAGTTAAAAAGAAATTCCTTGCTTGTTGTGGTGCCACGTCACTGACCTGATATTCTCTTTATATATAAAATTGGTTCACTACACTTCCGACTAATTGACTGAAACAGTGATTGCAACATTGAGTTGTGGATGTTACAATAGAAAAATGAGGGAATGGTACTACTCAAGTCTCAAAATTAAAAAGAGTTGACGATTTTGATCAGCCAAAAGTCAAAGCCTTACTTAATTAGGGATTAAGTTAAATGGAGTCTAAAATGTATTATTTATTTTATTATTTTTTAAATTTTATAAAGTACAAATAAACTCATTCACTCCTTTTTAACCCAAACTATTCTATTTCAAAATCAAAATTCTATTTTATCTTTGCAAATTGTCAATCAACTTCTCATATATCTTTTCTCTCTTCTCTAATCAGACAAACACTTCATCTTTTTCTTCTTCATTTTTCTTTATCTTCTTTGTTTGACGCTGCCGTTGATGATGGGTGCTATTGTTCACCATCGCTTTTGTTTACGGATTTGCCCAGAGAGAAGAAGAACACGAGTTTCACATATTTTGTTGTTGTTTGTCCTAAAAAAATAGAGTATTTATTGTACGAAAAAGTGTCAAAAATGCCCTTAAACTATGTGAAATGAACAAAAAAAATCATCTATAATTTGGTTCAAAAATGTCCTTACTGTCAATATTTTGATCCAAAAATACCCTTATTGTTATTTAATGGGTCAAAAATGCCCCTTTTCAAATAAATATATTATTTATTTTACTTTTGAACACATATTTTACTTATTAATATTTCTTTTATTAGCAAATGTTTATTCTACTTCAATTAAAAAAATATTTCTTATTTTATTTTAATTATTTTTTATCGTATTTGAATAAAAATTAATGATGAATTTATTGTGATCTTATATATATGACATATTTTATCCGTTAAAACTTAGAGTACTTGAAAGTATTCTATTTTAATTGATAAAATGAGATTAAGAAGAAAAAAATAATTTTCTTTCATTTTTATTACTTAAAGTTGTTTAAAAAGAAAGAAAACAAGAATAGAGTTCCTTAAAAGTAATATTTTTTATAAGGATCAAGATTAATTTTTTTTTAAAAATATTTATTCAGAAAAGGGCATCTTTGACCCATTTTGTAACAATAGGGGCATTTTTTAACCAAAGTATTGACGACAAGAGAATTTTTGGGCCAAACTATAAATGAAGGACATTTTTATTCATTTTAAATAGTTTAATTGCATTTTGACCTTTTTTCATTTATTGTATTTGTTGTTCTTGTTGTTATGTGTTCTTAAATATGCATCACTGGTAAGAAAAGTTTAACTTTGTTATTGTTGTTGTAGTAGTTATTTGTCACGACCTGATTTCTCAAGTCATGATGGCGCTTACTACGACCCAGCGGTAGGCAAATCAACCCATATCCCAAAACTAGTAATGGGATGTTAGGGTAGAATACTAGCAATATGATCCAAAACAATAAATAAACAACAGGAGCATACATAAATGGGTAGAAACAACTAAATATATACAAACCAAAGGATTCCTCCCAAAATCTGGAAGTCACATGTACAGAGCTACTAACAAAAGAGTACAAGTCCCAAAAGTGGACCACGAAAATAGAGTTGTCTCAAAAACAAAAGACATACAAAATATATATATAGAGGGATATGGATAAATCCAGGATGCAATGTGCTCACCCTCGTCTCTTATCATGACCGCAGCTAGCTCGAATCAACGCTGGTAGCTAATACTCGGACCTGCATCATGAAAATAGATGTAGAGTGTAGTATGAGTACCAAAACAATAGGTACCCAATAGACATCATAGGCCGACTGAGCAAGTGTTATACCCTGCACTTTTGTACATGAGAACATTTGTTTAGTTTCTCTAAAAGTTGCCATGTGATCCATGTTATCCATGACATTCCCAAATAATCCAAAGGAGGGGAGGATGTGATGCCCCATATTTTGCATAGACTAGTTCTATGTGAGTAGTGATGGTTGGAAATAGGTTTGGAAGGATTTGAAAGGAGTTGAAGGCCAAATAATGAGTCTTGGTAATCTACCTACTTGCTTAATCTACCGGTTTGGATGTTTTACATAATTAAGCTACTTGAGTACATGTCGATTTTAAGTAGCAAGGATCACACAAATTATTAAGATGAGACTAGATTATGAACCTACAAAAAAGAGTAAGTAGGTGATGTACCTACTTGGGAGGAGTAGGAGATGCACCTACTAAAGTGGACCCCACCATGACACGTGGCAACAACTGGTTGGAGCATGGAGAGGGTGGACGTATAGGAGCTGGACACATGTCACCCTTGGGGCTGGACACATGTAGGGGCTGAAAATGTGTCACCCTTAGGGGCTGACATGTGTCACTCTCAAGGGTGGTGTATATAGGCCTAAACTAATAACTAAGAGCTCATTTTTAGCTCATTAGTCTTCTTTCTAACTTAGAGAAAAATAGAGAGATAGAGAGACTTAGAACATCAGCCATGGTTAGCTAAACTTGCAGCCCAAATTAGTGATCCGAACCTAATCTTTACAAAGTAATTCCACCTTTAGAAAGTCTACACCAACGTGGGGTAATCCTAGGAGCAGTAACGTCGAGATAATCGAACCCATCAACTTTCAGCCACGTTGAAGCCAAGTTGCTAAGGTAGGGTTTTTTCTTTTCAAATTGGAGTTAATGATGTTGTAATGAAGAAATTAGTTTGTATTAAGTAGGGTTGAAGGTAAGAAAATTACATAGGTATTGTTGACGTTGTAAATGGACAGAATTGAAGTTGTTCTAGTTGGATTAAAGTTTGATTAGCGTTGTCATTATTATGGTATTGTATTTGAAGGTACTTTGTATAGTTGAAGGTATGGAAATATGGTTATAATGAGTATAAGTGCTGCTGTTCGCAGCCACGTTATGCTCCTTTCTGTGTGATTTTGATTTTATGAAATAAAGATCGAAAATTATATTTTGATGTCGCGGTTTTAGGTGGGGCTGTTTAGCACTTGTATTGAATAATATTGAAGTAGTTTTATTGTATGTGGATGGTGTTCATTGTTGTTGGTGTTACTGTGCTAATCGGAGCTTAATTGGAAGTTCAGATTAGGCGAGTTATGTAGGAGAAATGCTGCCCGATTTCCGTTAAGTTCTTAACTAATCTATATGCTAATTGAAAAGTGTGAATGAAGAAATGATTCCTATACCTGATTGGTTTTAGATTTATAAGCTGAAAAGTTGAAGTTTACTCATAATAGTGTTACTTTCATATTAAATAGGCTAAAGGGGTAACAAAGCAAACTTGAATACGGTGGATCTGTAACAGGTATGCAAAGCTATCCCTCTTTTCTTTTGACATGTCTTAGACATAAGTGATATATGAATAAGCTTTGGGGGTAATTCCATTAATAAAGCTCCAAGTATGATTCATGACTCTTATTCACTTCTTGACGGTAAAACTCTTAAAGTAGTTGAGCTATTGCCCTCAAGCCTTCTATATGTTGAATATTAATTGGATGTATAAGCTCCTATTCCTAAAGACTCTATGATGACAAATATTTTTGATTTCATAAGCTGTTTAGCATTATCTTGATACATGTCTATGATTCCTGAAGCTCTATTTGATATGGTCCCTAATGGCATTTAGAGGGTACCTGAGACGATTACTATCCTGATCTTCAAATGATATTCATTATGATTGTTCTATTGAGTCTCAGATGGTGATTTAATTTGCATATGGTTACTCACTACTCTGCTCATACATGTTGTTATTACTTCTTTCACCGAGTCCTGAAATGGGTATTTTATCGTGCACAACTTCACTACATCTTCACCGAGTCCTTTATTAGAGGGACATGTACGGTATAATATATGTATATGATAATATGATGATGCAATAATATGGTTATGGCATCAAGTCCCATAATGGGCCGGGTACAGTATAAGTGTACACTACTCTATTCACCGAGTCCCTTGCTAGAGGACTGAGTATGGTATAATATATACATATGATGATATAATGATATAATTGTAACACCGAGTCCCAAAACGGGTTAGGTATGATATACAATGATGATATGCATGACTTCATTTCATAAGATGCAGGTATAGTGATTTATTAATTATTATACTTGTCTCCTGACCCCTTCTTTCAGATGTGATCTTCTTTATGGTATTTTATGCTTTATATACTCAGTACGTATTCTGTGCTGACCCTCTCTCTTTAGGGGGCTGTATTTTATGCCTGCAGGTACAGACACACAATTTGGGTATCCGTTAGTTTAGGATTTTCCACTCAGCTATTTTGGAGTGCTTTATTATACCGGAGCCTAGATTTTTGGTATTGATCTTTTTGATGTATATCTTCATTTATTCAGGGGTACGGCGAGGTCCCTGTCCTGCCATATGATACCATTGACACTCTTAGAGGTCTATAGACATATGTGTATGGATTGTGTGTAAGTTTTGTTTAGCTGCGTCTATACGATGTGTTGTAAATATTAATATGAAATGGCAATCTTGTCGTCTTGCGTGTCCTTTAATGATATGATTAGTGGAGACTCCTTAGGAGACAAATTATAGGGATATATTTATATGAAAATATTATGACCCATTGGAGTTCTTATGTAAGTTATCATATTATTTGTAGATATGCATACGGGTGTCTGGGTCGTACCCCATTCATGGCCTATGGGGTTGGGTCATGACATTAAGATAAGTAAAAGTAAACTGAAATGCGAGTAAAAGATCACAATCAAAGACAAGGAAAGAAGTAAATATAGGTATGTACACGAGTGTACTAGCAAACAAAGAGAAAGAATATAACTAAATCCGTCGGGCTCCCATAAACCCAACGGGTATGCTCGTGCATAACTAAAGAGTAACCACTTGTACAGACTCCCATAAGCCTGACAGATGCAAGAATAGCTGAAGGAAAAATGAATGGAGCCAAAGGATTTCAAAGATATCACCATTTCTCGGACTTGAACCGAACCTTTTCCAAACTCTAATGCCTTAACCCAAGGCTGAGAGAAGATAAAGACTTAAAACGAAGACTTATCGGGGAGTCAGGAATTGAACCACATGTAAGCTGGACCATGAACTACAATTGGGTAACTGTAGCTAACGAATCGATATGAGTGAGCTAGACCACAAACTTTAATCTAGTAACTTTAGCCAAGTGTCTAACATGTGTAAGCTAAACCACGAACTTTAACTTGGTAACTTTAGACAAGGGTCAAACAAGGGTAATCTAGACGGCGGACTTCAATCGGGTATCGGTAGCTAAGGAGCCTAATCTCAAGTAAGCTCGACCACGGACTTCAATCGGGTAACTGTAGCTAGGGGAGTGCACCAAATTAGAATCAGTGATCATCCGTATGACACGGGGAGTACCTCCTAATCGAGTATCATAAATTCACCCCTCCAGCCCGAACCAAATATAACCCGAACCATCGAGAAGACTCCCAAAATTAAGAATCAAGCAATATAGGACCGATAGAAGAATAGGGCATTATAGAGGTAAGGACACAAGCTGAGTTACTACCTAGCTAAATATCAGACAATCAGACTTAATTCTGCTATATCATTCTACAGGGAGCTAACCGTCTAAAATGACGTCGGAGAAGTTCTAAGGCCAACCGACCCCAACTCGCTCAAGTCTGAGGCAATCACTAGTATAAGCCTAGGATAAGGCCCAACATGCTTCCTGTTATACCCCGTACTTTTGTACCTTGGAAGGTTATCAAGCTTCTTAAACCTCTTAAGCTTCTTAAGTTTTATTTAAGCTTCTTAAGTTTCTTGAAAGGATCGTAAGCTTCTTATAAGTTGTCATGTGATCTGGATAATCTATGACGCTATCAAACAACTCTAAGGAAGAGAGAATGTGACACCCCATAGAAAGGAAGATTGGAAATATGGTTATGAGAATCCGGAAGGAATTGGAGGCCAAGTAATAAGTCGTAGGAATCGACTTACTTACGTAAGCTACAAATTTGGAAATCTTACGTACTTAAACTACTTGAGTACATACCAAGCTTACGTGGTAAGGATTATATAGGTTCATAAAGTAAAACAAGATTATGAACCCACGAGGAGGAAAAAAAAGTGACACGTGGCAGACCATGAGAGAGTGCCATGTGGCAGCATGAGGGAGTGCCACATGGAAGTAGGTGTGACAAGGGTGGTGGACCCATATGCCACGTGGAAGCCTGTGATTGCAGGAAAGGGGTTTGTTGGCCCAATGAGGGCTTGACACGTGTCACCACTTAGGGCTTGACATGTGTCACCACTTAGGAGATGATATATGTCCCCCTTAAAGTAGCTTATATATATATATATATGTTGATGAATTTTAGTCATCCTTATTCCTTAGGTTATTACTTCATCCAAATATTCTAGAAAAGAGAAGAAGAGGAGAGAAACCCTCAAGCTAAAGAGAGTTTTGGATTTGAGGAAAAAAAAAGGTAAGCTTTCGATTTCATTTTGTGAATTAATTATCTAAGGTGAACCATAATGGCATGAAGGTATTAGTAATTAAAATTTATGGTTTGGAGCAACCCAAAATGTTACCAAATAGCCAATAAGTTTTAGGCGCGCTAAAGGAACTTCAGAGGCAAGTTTCGATGAGGTTGACGAGTTCCAGGCAAGGTAAGAGTTTCTCTTTCGAACTGGAGTTTATGTTGATGTTATGAGGTATATTACATGTATTAAATAATGCTGGAAGTGGAAAAATTTCACAAGGATGCTTGACGTTAAAAACAAGCTAAATTAAGGTCATAGTAGCTAAATTGAAAATTAATAAACATTAATAATTCAAAAAAGAAAGAGTTGGTCGCGTAGTGTGTTGTCGTTGTGGTGATGCAGGTGTAGCTGGTGGGGTTGCGTGTTTCAGGGATTTAAAGTGTTTTAAAAAGGGTGTGGGTGATTCTGGTTGCAGCCACATGACCCTCCGTTTGGTATGGTTAAAGATTTTATAAAATAAAGATTAAAAACTCTATTTTGGTATCGTATTCTGGAGCTAGTTGTTTGGAGCTTGTATTGTGCAATGTTGAAGTGATTTACTTGTAAATATACTGCTGTTTGTTGTTGTTGGTATGGTTATTGATATTTTGGCTGAGTCAAAATCTCAGGAACATTGAAGTTACAGGGAAAATGCTGCCCGATTTTCAGTAGCTTCAGAACTAATAACAAACTAGTCGAGGGTAATGGATAGGAAATGACTCCTGTTAGTACTTGGTTGTAGAGTGGGATATTGGAAAGTGAAAAGCAATTAACCTTAGTATTAGTTTCATTTCAAATAGGTTAAGGAGGTATCAAGACAAGACGGATTTCAATTAATCCCTAAACAGGTATGTGAAGCCCTTCTTTCTTTTGGCATGTTTTTGGTATAAGTTGGTAAAGCTACCCTTCTTCCCTCTTGACATGTCTTTGACATAAGTACAATGTTATAATGCTATGATTACTCACCGAGTCCTATCATGGTCCGGGTACGTTATATGATGGTATGGTAAAGTAATGAGAAGGTTATGATACCAAGCTCATGACGGGCCAGGTACGATATATATATATATATATATATATATATATATATATATATATATAATGACTCTATGAGGAAAAGTAGAGGGTATGTAAAGCTTATTCTATTCCTTCTTTTGGCATGACCCATAGAAAGTCAACGGACGAAGAATGTGCAAAGTCTACAAGAAGCTCCTATTCTTAAGTACACTAGGATGACCAACGTTTTTAATTTCCTAGAACGCATGTCCTTTTACCTCGATTCATGTGAAAGTGACCGACCATCCTAAGTTGGTATAATTTATATGGTGGTATAAGGTATGACTCTCATTCACTCTTTTAAGCTAGAACTCTTCCAATAATTGAACTATGGCTTCTCAAGTTTTTCTATCCTTGGGAAAGAGTAAGTAGGTAAAGTAAATCTTCTTTTTTTTTGCATGAACTTTATGAAACGAATAGACGAAGTATATGTGATACCAAGGAGGTCCCCATTCTCAAAGCCACTAAGATGGCCATTTTCTTGACTTCCAAAAGATATTTTATCATGCCTTGATACGAGTAGATGATTTCAAAAGTTCTACCTTGATGCAAACCATAATGACACTCCAAAGGTACTTGTTATGGCTACTGTCCTAATTTTCAAATGATAGTTCATTTTGATTATTCCAACAAGTCTCCAATGATGGTTTAAATTGCATATGGTTACTCACTACTCTACTCGTGTATCCTGTAACCCTTCTTTCACCGAGTCCCAAGCTGGGAACGTAATCATGTGTAGTTCACTGCATTATCCACTGAGTCCCTCACTAAAGGGCTGGGTACAATATATGAGGAAATGATAATGCAATGACATACACAACTCATAGAGTCCCTCACTAGAGGGCCGGGAACGTATGTATATATATGATGATGTGATGTGATGTGATAAGGTGATGATGGCACCGAGCCCTATGATGGTCCTATAGATATATATTTCACCGAGTCCCTGAAGGGGCTGACTATATTGTATAATATGAGCATGCATGTTTTATGATTCACAAGGTACAGTTACAGTGTTTTCTTAAGTAACGAATTTATCCCCCTAGCTCTTTACTTCAGATATATTTCCAGTTATGCTTTGTATACTCAGTACATATGTCATACTGACCCCCTCTCTTCGGGGGGTTGCATTCATGCCCGTAGGTACAGATGCACATTTTGGAGACCCACCAGCTTAGGACTCCTACCAGTAAGTTCGGGAGAAGATCTATTATATTAGAGCCTAGTTGTGGTACTGGTCTCTTGATTTGTACACTCATTTTGTTACGGGTACGGCTGGGGGCCTTTCCCACCTTATGTTACTGTTCTTACTCTTAGAGGTCGGTGGAAATATATGTGGGTGGTATATGTATGTGTGTAAAGTTGTTCCTATATGTTACGATAACCTCGTCGGCTTATATGTTATTGTGCCTATTGTTGCATTATAACTTAAATAGGGGGCAAGTTTACTTATAGTTAGCAGAGGTATATGTGAGTGTTTAGTTCGGGCACTCATCACGGCCTACAGGTTGGGTCGTGACACTTCCAAACATGTAACCATAGGCACAACATTCACCACAAGGCATGGATGATCAACATTAATAGAAGTCATGCTTACAGCATCCAATAGTTACTTGAAAAAAACAATTTCTCTTGATTACACCTATAATATCCCAATTTCTTTTATGGTTTTTCTAAAAGATTGCCAGGTGATCCACGTTATCTATGAAGTTCTACGTGAGTAGTGACAGTTGGAAATAGGTCAAGAGGGATTTGGAAGGAGTTGGAGGACAAGTAATGAGTCTTGGTAATCAACCTACTTGCGTAAGCTATTGAATGGGATATCTTACATAATTAAGCTACTTGAGTACACATCGAGCTTAAGTAGCAAGGATTACATAGGTTCTTAAAGTGAGATGAGATTACGAACCCACGGAAGTAGGAAAAATAGGTGATGCACCTACTTGAAACAAGTAGGTGATGCACCTACTTGGACTAAGTAGGTGACACACCTAATTGGACCAAGTAGGTGACACACCTACTTGGGGTGGACCCCATGCTGCCATGTGAAAGCTTTAGATTAGGCGCATTGATGAGGTAGAGCTGTAGGGGCTGGACACATGTCACCCTTAGGGGCTTCCACGTGTCACACTTTAAGGGAGCATATATATGTATGTTAAGATAACTAAGAAGTCATTTCTTCAGCAAATTACACATAGAGTTTGAGAGAAAACTTAGAGAATAAGATAGAGTACCTACGGCAGCAACAAGGAAAAAAGGTACGCCATCCGATTTCATTCCATAAATTAATTATCTAAGGTATTCTTTGATCAAATAGATGTATTTAATAACGTAAATATACTGATTGGGGCAGCAAGCAAGGGTAACGAGCAACCATTAATTTTCAGCCACGATTAAGGAGCTTTAGAGGTCGAGTTTTGGCAAGGTAAGGTTTTTCCTTTCGAGTTGAAGTTAATGATATTGTTGTTGATGTTGTTGATACATTGTTGTTGTCGAAAGTGGGGGAATAAACCATGTTTTGCAAACCCATTTTTGGATGGAACTGCTGTTAGTAATATTAGTATAACTCTTTGTGTAAAGCTTCATTTAGAGTGATTCAAGATGTTTTGGAACGATATTTTATAGGGATATAACTTTCATTTAGTCTCTAAAAGAAACTTTTACTTTTATCTGCTTGAAAAAGGGTGATGAAGTATAGGGGAGGTGCTGTCCAAATTTTGTTTTGGAAATCCTACATGGACTGCTGTTGGTATTGTGGACATATCTTTTGTACAGAATTTTTGTAGGGGTGATTTGAAATTTTATGTGACCCTAAGACACATGTATATAACTTTCATTTAGTCCACAAAGCCTGTTTCCCCCATTTACCCCTTTCAAACTGAACAACAATACAAGACAGTAGGCTGTCTAGAATTTCTATTTTGATAGTTTGAGCTGATTTTTATTGATTTCATGTTTATTTTTGATATAATGAGACTCTTAAACTTAAGTAGATATTTGATTGTGTATTTAAGGTGTATATGCGCTTATACCAGCTAAGAGAAACTGGTTGACAAAGTGGATTTTGGTTTGTCTATGGCGTAGAGGAATTGAGCTCCTCGAGTTTTGGTAGAACTTGTTATGTGCTAAAATGCCAAGGTTTGTTTATAAACTTGAACTTGGAATATTTTATTTTTCTGAAATTTGAAGTATTTTGATGCGTTGTTTCCTTACTCCTTGTCTTTTATTATGGTATGACTATTATCTCAAGTATTACAAAACTTTTGCTAAATCGCCCATTTGTACGAATTGCTTGATCATTTTTCATTCTTGTTGGGACTTTGTCCTTCTCGTTATGGTGATTTGTCATCGATATTGAAATGCCTCTCAATTTGGATCTTGCCCATCTTGACTTTGGATTTACATTTCGTCTTGACGATGGGGTTTCGTCCATTCTCAAGTACGAGTGAAAAGTCACTGTCAACATGGTTCTTGATTGTCTTGATATTGGGTGATGACCCTTCTTGATTTTGGGACTTCGGTCCATCTTGATATTGATTGTGCTTTGTGTGAAGGCATGACGTACCTATTGGGCGAAATTGATTATTTAACAACTCTTTCAAATTGAATTATAAGTTTCTTGATACTTGAGCCTTCAAATATTGATATTGATTTTGAAATTCTTTAAGGTTTGTATTCGATACTTTGATATACTTATTCACTTGGGCTTACTTTTACATTATTGAGCCACGTGCAATAAACAAGGGAATAGAAGAGTTTAATGACTCCAAGCCCAAAGTTTATACAACACTAAGCTTTATGCTTAGCGATAGTTATTTTCTATCATAGGTAATGTGCGGGACAAGATGTGAAGATGACCATTTGGAGTAGACTTTTGGAGCCCTTGTGAAGATCACATCTGCATATGCATCTAGTTTTGTAAATATTTTAGGGACTTGTACAAGATACATGTGGCACTTATGTATGAAATTTTGAAGGCTTGTGAAAACAAAACCAGATGCTTGTAACTTGAACAAGGTAACTAATTTTGCTATTTTTGGAGTGTGCTTTTAACTCAAGTCATGCCATGTACTGGGTTTATACTTTGACTTGTCATTATGCACAAAGGAAGATAATAGTTTTGTGATAATTACTAGTTTGAGTTTTGTGTACTTTATAGACCCGCAATGGTGTTGAATTGGAAATAGAATTTCAAAACAAGTTGTCTAAATATGTTGACTATTTGAGATTAAGAAAAACAACTATCTTTTGCTTCATAAGTGGCATCCTCCAAAAGGGGATGCTACAAGTGTTGATATCAGAGTCTAGGTTTATGACTCTAGGACTTTTGTTGGGATTTGGTGGTATACTGTTTCTTTTTGTTACATGTTATTTTTGTATATAGTGCATATGCACATGTACATGTCCCTAATGCAATGTGATTTTCCCTGATAAAGGAATCAACTCGTGGCATCTTCTACTTCTAATAGACTTATGGAAGTCACTCGTGAGGGTTTAAATACCTATAATGCCCAACTTCACCTACAAGAAGGGGTTGGGGAGCATTTTTCTGATTTTATTCCTCCTAGTACAAGTGGATCTGAAGTGGGAAGTAATCAGGGTATAAGAGTTGGGACACACCCTCAAATGAGTCATAGTGCCCCTACTATTGATCCCCCTTTTTAACAAATGACCGATTTCTTTTGTCACATGGCTAGAAGAGTGCCTAACCCTGACGAAATAAACTTTGACAAAATGAGAAAAATGGGTGGAGTTGAGTTTGAAGGCACTATTGACCCTATAGATGCCGAGCAGTGGTTGGAATGGTTTGAAAGGGTGTTTGAGTAGTTAGAGTGTTCTGACGCTACCAAATTTAAGTATGTTGTCTCCTATTACAAAAATATGTCTATGATTGGTGGGTAAGTGTACCGAATGCCAGAGAAAAACCTCCTGTTCTTACTTGGAATGATTTTATGAAAGAATTTCATAAGAAGTATGTCTCACCTGCTTATCATGATGCAAAGAAAAAGGAATTCTTAAATTTAAAGCAAGGGAGTATGTCTATCGCTGAATATCAGCAGAAGTTTCTTAGGCTATCCTGCTATGCTGGGGGTATTATTAATAACGAAAAAGATAAGTGCAGGCGATTCAAAGATGGTTTGAATGATTCTATCAGAAAATCTGTAGCAGTCCTACAACATGAAAACTTTTGTAAATTAGTTTCAGCTGCTCTTACTTGGGAAAGGATCGACAAGGAACAAGCTGGTAAAAATGAACACAAGTTCAGGAAAGCTTATGCAGATTCAGGAGGTTCATATAAAAATAGGAGGTTTGACAGTTCCAAAGCTAATACTTTTCATAAGTTAGCCCAACATAAGAAGAATAGATAAAGTTTCTCTATTGCTAGCACTCCAAGCTATGTCCAAGGTAAGACTCGTATACCCACTTGTGCACAATGTAGAAAGAATCACTTTGGTACTTGTAGAAGAGCTTCTAGCACTTGTTTTAATTGTGGGAGCTTCAATCATAAAGTGAGGGATTTTCCTAATCCTAACCCCACTTCTTCTCCGCGTATGGAAGGCTCGGTTCAAAAATGTGTTACCACTCCCTTGCAAGGGAATAGAGGTTCAAGATCTAGAAACACACAAGCAACAGGTGCAGGTCCAAGTGCAGTCAATCCAGCTCATGGGTCAAGAGTTACAGCATGAGCATATGCGATGAGACAGAGGGATGACCAAGATGGAGCAGATGTGGTTGTTGGTAAATTTCACTTATTCGACTTATGTGTTGTTATATTATTTGATCCTGGTTCTACACATTCGTATGTTTGCTCATCATTGGATTTTCTTGAAAATGTGAAATCTGTGAGACTCGATTATGGGGTGCTTGTCCAAAGTCCTTTGGGTCAACAAGTTGTTTGCAATCAAATCTATCGAGGTTGTCCCTTGGTGATTCAAAATCTAGTCTTCCCTGCTGATTTAATTGAAATGGCTTTCCAAGACTATGATGTCATTATTGATATGGATTGGCTTTATAGATACCATGCAGTAGTTGATTGTAGGCCAAAGCATGGGACGTTTATATCTCCTTCACCTTCACACATAATTATTCAAGGTGAAAGATCATTGACATCTAATATCATCTCCGCAGTTGTGGCAAGGAAGATGGTTGGAAAAGGTTGTAAATCTTATGTTGCTCATATATTTGATACATGCTCAGAAAGTTCAAGCCTTGAGGATATACCCGTGGTGTGTGAATTTCCTGACGTCTTCCCTGAAAATCTTTTTGGACTGCCCCCAGAAAGGGAGGTTGAATTTTCTATAGAGGTTGTTCCAGGAACTACTCCTATCTTGATGACGCCTTATCGAATGGCTCCAGCAGAATTGAAAGAGTTGAAAAATCAATTGTAAGAAGTGCTTGAGAAAGGTTTTATTCGCCCGAGTGTTTCTCCCTAGGGAGCTCTTGTGCTATTTGTGAAAAAGAAAGATGGGACTTTTAGGCTATGTGTTGATTACCGACAACTGAACAAGGTAACCATTAAGAATAAATACCCACTACCTAGGATTGATGATTTATTTGACCAGTTAAAAGGTGCTAGTTTGTTCTCAAAAAATTACTTAAGGTCTGGGTATCACCAACTGAGGGTAAGGGAGCATGATGTCCTTAAAACTGCCTTTAGGACTCGATATGGCCATTATGAATTTTTGGTGATGCCATTTGGGTTGACAAATGCTCCCACGATATTTATGGATTTGATGAATCGCATGTTTAAGCCTTATCTTGATCAATTTGTAGTGGTTTTTATAGATGATATTTTAATATACTCAAAGAATAGTGAAGATCATGTAAAGCATCTTCGAATTGTTTTGTAAATTCTGCAAGAGAAGAAGCTTTATGCCAAGCTTTCTAAATGTGAATTTTAGCTCGGTGAAGTTGCCTTTCTGGGACATATTGTGTTGGCGGTAGGTGTGAAAGTGGATCCTAGTAAAATTTTAAGCTATTGTTGAATGGAAACCACCTAAAAGCCTAACTAAAATAAGGAGTTTCTTGGGTCTAGCGGGATACTATAGAAGGTTTGTCAAAGTCTTCTCCATTATAGCCTCCCCTTTGACTAAACTCTTGAGGAAGGATGTCAAGTTTGTATAGGATGACAAATTCCAGGAGAGTTTTGAAAAGCTTAAATCCTTATTAATACAAGCTCCTATACTTACTCCACCAACTGAAGGGAAGGAATATGTGATATATAGTGATGCCTCTCTCTTGATGCAAGAAGGGAAAGTGGTTGCATATGCTTCCCGAAATGAACTATCCTACTTATGACCTTGCGCTCACTGCCATAGTGTTTGCCTTGAAAATTTGGAGGCATTACTTATATGGCGAAAAATGTCACATATTTATTGATCACAAGAGTTTGAAGTACTTGGGTACACAGAAATAGTTGAATTTAGCAACATAGATTGCTTGAACTCATAAAAGATTATGACTGCATGATCGATTATCATCGGGTAAAGCCAATGTGGTAGCAGATGCTCTAAATCATAAATCCCTTGCTAGTTTATCGCTAAACCACTTGCCTTTATTTCTTAAATTAAGAGCCATGAATGCTTGTCTTGCATTTAACTCTGATGGCTCTATTTCTTACGGTTTGCAAGTTAAATCAGTTCTACTTGAACAAGTGAAAGAAGCACAAAAGTTGGACGAAAAGCTGGGGAAGTTGATCAAAGAAGCTCAAATTAGAGAAAAACTTGATTTTAAATTAAGGGAGGATGGTGTTCTACTTTATCAAAATAGGTTATGTGTCCCTAAAGATGAAAATTTGAGGAAAGAAATTTTGGATGAAGCACATACTTCACCATATGCAATGCATCCTGGAGGTACTAAAATATTCCAAACCATTAAAGAACACTACTGGTGGAATGATATGAAGAAGGACATTGCAGAGTTTACTTCTAGTTGCTTAGTTTGTAAACATATAAAGGTCGAGCATCAAGTCCCGACTGATTTGTTACAACCCTTATCGATACCTAAGTGAAAATAAAAAAGAATAACTATGGACTTTGTTTCTAGGCTTTCACGCACTCAAAGAAATCATGATGCAATTTGGGTTATAGTTAATATGCTAACCAAAAGTGCTCATTTCTTGTCCATCAAGGTGGACTACCCACTTGAACGGGTAGTAGAATTATATGTTGAGAAGATTGTGAGGTTATATATAGTTCCTATTTCTAACGTATCTGACCAAGACCCAAGGTTTACATGTAGATTCTGGACTAGATTGTAAGAAGCTTTGGGCACTAGGTTGAACTTTAGTACATTTTTCCATCCTCAGACAGACGGTCAATCCGAGAGGGTGATTCAAATCTTAGAAGATATACTTCGAGCTTGCATTAAGGAATTTGAAGGTAGTTGGGACAGAAACCTAGGCTTGATAGAATTTGCTTATAAGAATAGCTACCAATCAAGTATAGGCATGCCTCCCTATGAAGCCTTATATGGGAGAAAGTGTAGAACTCCTCTTTGCTGGAGTGAAGTTGGTGAATGAAAATTGGTTGGTCCTAAGATTGTGCAACAAATTGAAGATAAGGTACAAGTCATCAAGGATCATCTAAAAATTGCTTTAGATAGACAAAAGTCTTATGCTGATCTTAAGAGGAGTGAAATTGAATATCAAGTAGGAGATAAGGTGTTTTTAAAGATTTCTCCATGGAAGAAGATTATGAGATTTGGCCAAAAAGGAAAACTTAGTCCTCGATTTATTGGATCATATGAAGTACTTGAGAGAGTTGGTCTAGTTTCATATAAATTAGCTCTTCCACCGAAATTAGATAAGATCCACAATGTCTTCCGTGTTTCTATGCTTAGAAGATAACGCTCAGATCCATCTCATGTTCTTCCTGTCGAATCTATTGAGATAATTCCTAACCTGACATATAATGAGGAACCTATCTAAATCTTGTCCCTTGAGAAAAAAGAGCTTAGAACAAGAAAGTTCCTTTAGTAAAAATCCTTTGGAGGAATCATTCTGGCAATGAAGCAACCTGGGAGCGAGAAAGGGATATGCAAATTCAATATCCACATTTGTTTTGAGGATAGTATAAGGTAAATTTCGCGATGAAATTTCTTAGGAGGGAGAGTTGTAACACCCCAATTTTCTTTTATAGTTTTTCTAAAAGATTGCCAGGTGATACAGGTTATCTATGAAGTTCTATGTGAGTAGTGACAGTTGGAAATAGGTCTAGAGGGATTTGGAAAGAGTTGGAGGCAAAGTAATGAGTCGTGGTAATCAACCTACTTGCGTAAGTTATTGACTGGGATGTCTTACATAATTAAGCTACTTGAGTACACATCAAGCTTAAGCAGCAAGGATTACATAGGTTCTTGAAGTGAGATGAAATTATAAACTCACGGAAGAGGAAAAAAGAGGCGTAGCACCTATTTGAAACAAGTAGGTGATGCACCTACTTGAAACAAGTAGGTGATGCACCTACTTGGACTAAGTAGGTGACACACCTAATTGGACCAAGTAGGTGACACACCTACTTGGGGTGGACCCCATGCTGCCATGTGAAAGCTTTAGATTAGGCGCATTGATGAGGTAGAGCCGTAGGGGCTGGACACATGTCACCCTTAGGGGCTTCCACGTGTCACACTTTAAGGGAGCATATATATGTATGTTAAGATAACTAAGAAGTCATTTCTTCAGCAAATTACACTTAGAGTTTGAGAGAAAACTTAGAGAATAAGATAGAGTACCTACGGCAGCAACAAGGAAAAAAGGTACGCCATCCGATTTCGTTCCGTAAATTAATTATCTAAGGTGTTCTTTGATCAAATAGATGTATTTAATAACGTAAATATACTGATTGGGGAAGCAAACAAGGGTAATTAGCAACCACTAATTTTCAGTTGCGATTAAGGAGGTTTAGAGGTGTTTTGGCAAGGTAAGGTTTTTCCTTTCGAGTTGAAGTTAATGATATTGTTGTTGATGTTGTTGATACATTGTTGTTGTCGAAAGTGGGGGAATAAACCGTATTTTGCAAACCCATTTTTGGATGGGACTGCTGTTAGTAATATTAGTATAACTCTTTGTGTAAAGCTTCATTTAGAGTGATTCAAGATGTTTTGGAAAGATATTTTATAGGGATATAACTTTCATTTAGTCTCTAAAAGACACTTTTAATTTTATCTGCTTGAAAAAGGGTGATGAAGTATAGGGGAGGTGCTGCCCAGATTTTGTTTTGGAAATCCTACATGGACTGGTGTTGGTATTGTGGGCATATCTTTTTGTACAGAATTGTTATAGGGGTGATTTAAAATTTTATGAGACCCTAAGACACATGTATATAACTTTCATTTAGACCACAAAGCTTGTTTCCCCTATTTATCCCTTTCAAACTAAACAACAATACAAGACTGTAGGCTGTCTAGAATTCCTATTTTGATAGTTTGAGCTGATTTTTATTGATTTCATGTTTAGTTTCGATATGATGAGATTCTTAAACTTAAGTAGATATTTGATTGTGTATTTAAGGTGTATATGCGCTTATACCAACTAAGAGAAACTGGTTGACAAAGTAAATTTTGGTTGGTCTATGGCGTAGAGGAATTGAGCTCCTCGAGTTTTGGTAGAACTTGTTATGTGCTAAAATGCCAAGGTTTGTTTATAAACTTGAACTTGGAATATTTTATTTTTCTGAAATTTGAAGTATTTTGTTGCGTTGTTTCCTTACTCCTTGTCTTTTATTATGGTATGACTATTATCTCAAATATTGTAAAACTTTCGCTAAACTGCCCACTTGTACGAATTCCTTGATTATTTTTATTCTTGTTGGGACTTTGTCCTTCTCTTTACGGTGATTTGTCATCGATATTGAAATGCCTCTCAATTTGGATCTTGCCCATCTTGACTTTGGATTTACATTTCGTCTTGACGATGGGGTTTCGTCCATTCTCAAGTACGAGTGAAAAGTCACTGTCAACATGGTTCTTGATTGTCTTGATATTGGGTGATGACCCTTATTGATTTTGGGACTTCGGTCCATCTTGATATTGATTGTGCTTTGTGTGAAGGCATGACGTACCTATTGGGCGAAATTGATTATTTGACAACTCTTTCAAATTAAATTATAAGTTTCTTGATACTTGAGCCTTCAAATATTGATATTGATTTTGAAACTCTTCAAGGTTTGTATTCGATACTTTGATATACTTATTCACTTGGGCTTACTTTTACATTATTGAGCCACGTGCAACGAACAAGGAATAGAAGAGTTTAATGACTCCAAGTCCAAAGTTTATACACCACTAAGCTTTATGCTTAGCGATAGTTGTTTTCTATCGTAGGTAATGTGCGGGAGAAGATGTGAAGATGACCATTTGGAGTAGACTTTTGGAGCCCTTGTGAAGATCACATCTGCATATGCATCTAGTTTTGTAAATATTTTGGGGACTTGTACAAGATACATGTGGCACTTATGTATGAAATTTTGAAGGCTTGTGAAAACAAAACCAGATGCTTGTAACTTGAATAGGGTAACTAATTTTGCTATTTTTGGAGTGTGCTTTTAACTCAAGTCATGCCATATGCTGGGTTTATACTTTGACTCGTCATTATGCACAAAAGAAGATAATAGTTTTGTGATAATTACTAGTTTGAGTTTTGTGTACTTTATGGACTAGCAATGGTGTTGAATTGGAAATAGAATTTCAAAACAAGTTGTCGAAATGTGTTGACTATTTAGATTAAGTAAAATAACTATCTTTTGCTTCGTAAGTGGCATCCTCCCAAAGGGGATGCTACAACACCCTCCCTCTCATCTTCTACTCTCCCATATTTCTACATTTATCTACCCTCTATTTAACAAATTAAATTTTTGACTTTTTTTTATTCTAATTAAACTAGACTAACATACCCCTTACTATTATTGGAATAACTTTTATTTTTAAAATTATTTCCCCCCAATTATTAGTGATTAGATATGACTGTGAACATGCTTGAAGTCACGTGTTGAGTAGTGATTACAATCTTTTATTATTCTTAATTACCACGTATTTGGTGCACAATCTCCTGACTTGGAAATCCAGTATGTCTATAAGGCGTTCCTCATATGAGAGTTCCTCAGTCACTTGGATATCATCCACAGGGAATATTCTGGAAGGATCATCGGCATATTTGTGAAGCATTGATAAGTGAAAGACCGGTTGTACCACTTCCAGATCTGACGGTAGGTCCAACTCATAGGCAACCTTGCCTATTCTTTGGATGATTTGATAAGGACCAATGTATCTTGGGATAAGATTCCCCTTCTTGCCGAACGTCAACACTCCCTTCATGGGTGACACCTTCAAAAACACCCAATCATCCACCTGAAACTCTAAAGGTCGACGTTAATTATCTGCATATTCCTTCTATTGACTTTGAGCTGCTAACAATCTTTCCCGAATAAGCTTTACTTTATCCACCGCTTGCTGAACCATATCCGGGCCTATTAGTCATGTCTCGCCAATATCAAACCAGCCAATTGGTGACCTACACTTCCTACCATACAAAGCTTCGTACGATGCCATTTGAATGGTAGAGTAATAGCATTTATTATAGGCAAACTCGATAAGCGGTAGATGATCTTCCCAGCTGCCTCTAAAGTCAATAATACAAGCCCGTAACATGTCTTCTAACATTTGAATGGTACGTTCAGCTTGACCATCCGTCTGAGGGTGGAATGTTGTACTAAGTTTCACCTGCATCCCTAATCCCTCTTGAAATGATCTCCAGAAGTTAGCGGTGAATTGAGCTCCCCTGTCTGATATAATCTATGTGGGGACCCCATAAAGGCTTACCACCTCTTTGATATACAATATCGCATAATCTTCAACTGAGTATGTAGTCCTAACTGGGAGGAAGTGGGCTGATTTCGTTAGTCTATCCACAACAACCTACATAGAATCATATTTCCGCAGAGTGTGAGGTAAGCCTGTAATGAAACCCATATTGATTGCTTCCCACTTCCAAGTCAGGATTTCCATCTCCTGTAATAGCCCGCCAAGCTTTTGATGTTCAATCTTAACCTATTGACAATTGGGCACTAGGCCACGAATTCAGCGATATCCTTTTTTATGCTCTCCCACTAATACAGACATTTGAGGTCATGATACATTTTGGTCGACCCTAGATGAATAGAGTAGTGGGCATGGTGTGCCTCCCCCATCACCTGCTGCCATAGCCCCACAATTTTAGGTACATAGATTCGACCTCTATATTTTAGTACCCCATTGGGCGTGATCTTGAATGGAGTCTTTTCTTTGTGAAGAGCTGCATCTCTATACCATACCAGGACAGGGTCCTTGTATTGGCATTACTTTATCTCCTCCATGATGGAGGATTTAGCAATTCCTCAAAGCGAAACTCCACCATTCCCTGAATCGGCCAATTGAACTCCAAGGTTAGCTAATTGGCAAATCTCGCAGACTATCTCTTTCCTCTCTGGTTGTACATCTGCCAAGCTACCCATTGATTTATGGCTAAGTGCATCAACTATCACGTTCGCTTTCCCTGGTGGTATAAATATCAACATCATAATCTTTCAATAATTCTAGCCACCTTCTTTGTCGTAAATTCAGCTCCTTCTGCTTGAAAATATATTAGAGGCTTTTATGGTCTTTATAAATATAAATATGTACGCCGTATAAGTATTGCCTCCATATTTTCAACACATGAATTACTGCTGCTAGCTCCAAGTCATGGGTTGGATAGTTGTTCTTATATTTCCTGAGCTGTCGGGAGGCATAGGCTATGACCCTACCATGCTGTATTAGCACACAACCTAGCCCAATACCGGAGGCATCACAATAAATAATGTAGCCATCCGGTCCCTAAGGAAGAGTTAGGACTGGGGTCATAGTCAACTTGTCCTTTATCAACTGGAAGCTCCGTTCGCACGCATCAGTCCACTGAAACTTAGCCACTTTCTGAGTTAGCCTAGTTAAAGGTGCGGAAATTGAAGTGAAGTTCTCTATGAACCTTCTATAATATCCTGCTAACCCCAAAAAACTATGTACTTCCGTAGGTGTTGTCGGTGTAGGCCAAGCCCTTACAACCTCAATTTTCTACGTATCAAATCGAACGCCATCCGGCCCAATAACATGCCCCAAGAATGATACCGAGGTCAACCAGAATTCATACTTAGAGAATTTAGCGTACAATTTCTTGTGTTAAAGCACCCTAAGTACCATCCGCAAATGGTCCATGTGTTCCTTTTTTGATTGTGAATAGACCAGAATATCATCAATAAAGACAATCACGAATAAATAGAGGAATGACTTGAACACCCGATTCATTAGGTCCATAAATATTGCTGGCGCATTTGTCAGTCCAAATGACATCACCCTAAATTTGTAATGCCCGTATTGGGTTCTGAATGCAGTCTTTGGAATATCCGCCTCTCTTACCCGTACTTGATGGTAGCCTGACCCAGGTCTATCTTTGAGAAACACTTCGCACCTTGCAACTTGTCGAACAAATCATCAATCCTGGGGAGAGGGTATCTGCTCTTTATTGTTGCCTTATTCAGCTGCCTATAGTCAACACTCATTCACAGCGACCCATCTTTCTTTTTCACAAATAGTATTGGTGCTCCCTAAGGTAAGGTACTGGGCCTAATGAAGCCCTTCTCTAACAAGTCCCTCAACTGCTCCTTTAATTCCTTCAATTCTGCAGGTGCCATTCTATAAGGAAGGATAGATATAGGCTGAGTATTTGGTACCACATCTATAGTGAACTTGATCTCCCATTCGGGAGGAAGACCTAGGAGTTCATCTAGGAATACATCTGGATACTCATTGACCACTGGTACTGACTGAAGAGTTGGTACCTCTGCTTCCAGGTCATGCACCCGCACCAAATGATAAATATACCCCTTTCGAACCATTTTTCTTGCCTTGAGGTATGAAATAAACTTACCCCTCAGCGATGAAGTATTCCCCGACCATTTTCTAGTTGGCTCGTCTGGGAGCTAGAATCGAACTACTTTGTTTCTACAATCAATGTTGGAATAACAAGAAGCTAACCAATCGATACCCATAATAACATCAAACTTCACCATATCTAACTCCAGTAAATCAGCCAAGGTATGACAACTACCTATATCCACTGAGCAATTTTTATATACTTGCTTTACTATAATTAAGTCTCCTATCGGGGTAGCCACCTCGAATGGATCTATTGAATCATGTTTTATTCTGACTCGACTCACAACAAAAGGAGATATGTATGATAAAGTGGAACCTGGATCTATTAATGCATATACATCTCGAGAACAGATTGATAATATACCTGTAACCACATCTGGCGACGCCTCCTAGTCCTGTCTACTAGCCAAGGCATAAAAGCGATTTGCAGGGCCGCTAGAACTAGAATCTACACCATAGCCTCTACCACAGCCTGCTTATACCTGAATACCCTGCCCCATAGGGCGTAGAGCCCCCAAAGATAAAGAACCAGCAACCGACCCAGCAGGCTGGGCTGCACCACCTCAATTACCCTTAAGTGGGCAATCTCTTATAAAATGGCCTTGATGACCATAAGTGAAACAAGCACCTAGAACAACACGGAATTCCTCAAAATAAGATCTACAACAATGAGAGCACCGAGGCAAAGGTGGCCTTGGCTGACAAAAATCCCTATTCATCTGTGAGCTTGACACCCTGGAGCTCTGACCAGCTCCTGAATACCCTGTGCTATCAAACCTCCTACTTGTGAATTATGAGGGTGTACTATGGGCTGGCTGGGAAGGGTATCTACCATACTGTTGAGGTTTACCACCTTGAAAATTGCCATAATAACTAGCTGATTTAGTCCTCTTACGCTGGCCTCTGTCAAAATCTCTCTTGGGATGACGTCCTCTGTACTGATCCTCCACTTCTTGTGCATACGCTTGTACCCGAGCAATATCCATGCTTGGCTGAAAAGCTATGGCTATACAACTATCAACCAAGTAATGATCTAGCCCCATCACATAATGATGCACCCTATCAGCCATATCGGCCATAATAGTGGGCGCATGTCTCACCAACGAGTCAAACTCAAGGCTATAGTCTTTAACGCTCCTATCATTATGCCTCAACTATAAGAATTTATCAACTCAGGCTCATTTTATTTCTGAAGTTTGAAAATGGCCAAAAAAGGCTTCCACGAACTCATCCCAGACTGTAGGAGGAGCACTATCTCCCCTCGATAATTCCTAGGACTCATATAGTTAGAGGCTATGTCGCACAACCGATATGAAGCCAACTCAATAGACTTAGCCGCAGAAGTCCTAATTACTCTCAATGTGTGCTGCATCTATCGAATAAACTCCTGTGGGTCATATATAGGCCTCGATCCATAGAACTCTAGAGGGTTACAAGTGAAGAAGTCATGAACCCTCAAACTATTGTGTCTATCAACATTATTCTCTCCTAACCCATACCTTTGAGCCAACCCTACTATTATCTTAGTAAGTAGTTGCACTGCATCCCTCATGGCCCTATCTTCCGGCCCTAGCTGTAGAGCTGGAAGCTCAGGCATTGGAGCTTCAGGATTTGCAGCTACTGCTGTTCTAGGCTCCTCTGAAGGTGGCGGCATAATAGAGCTCGTCGATTACAGCGCAATCCCTGGCATAGACTGGGCATGAGCCCTAGTAATTCTCAGGGTTTGACTAGTTTCTCCCGCTGTTGACTTTGCCTTTCTGGGTAATGGTCGCTTTCCTTAAGGGCATTGCTGTAAACATGATGAACCATTAGGGAGAAATTATCTTAATAATGCAGCTCTATCGCACGATGTAAGATAAAAAAAGAAGACAATATCCTAAATGCCCTGTAGCCTTCTATTTATGGATGTGGTGCATAACACACCGATAAAAAGGACTCTACTAGACACGGTCTGTAGATACTCTGAAGACGAACTGCTCTGATACCACTTTTTTCACGACCCAACCTGATGGGCCGTGACCGGGTGCCCAAGCTAGATACTCACGTGTATACCTATAAACTATAAGTAAGCCTGTCGTATGATCACGTATTAGCCCAACCCATCTCCTAAGAGGCTACAACCTATTATTCAAGCAGCATAACACATAAGCCGATGAGGCTATCATAGTATGTTGGGTTGTGCCATTTTATACATACATGCGAGCCGATAAGGCTTTCACGATAGAGGAAACTCCCCAAACATACCTCATACAAACACGATTAAGCACCCATATAAACACACCCCACTCCCATGTCTACAAACCTTAAGATTAGTGACGATAACATATGGCGGGACAAGGCCCTCACCGTACCTTTGAATAAACAAAAGTAAATATATACACCAAGGGTCAGTACCAAAAACTAGGCTCTAATACAATGGAGCTTCTTCCAAATTGGCTGAGCGAAATCCTAAGCTGGTGGACTCCCAAAACCTGTGTCTTCACCTATGGGAATAAAACGCAGCCCCTAGAAAGAGGGGGTCAGTATGATATATATACTGAGTATGTAAGCATATAACATTATAAAGAAGTTGTAGTTAAAACAGGGATGCAAGGGGCAAGTATAACGTTTAGCTATTCACTGTACCCGCATCTATAAAACAAAGTCATACATACTATCATCACTGTCATCATGAGCACCTGTGTATTATTAGCACTGTGGAATATGTAGCCCGATCCATGTATATAGCAAATACACACCAAGGAACAATGGCCCGATCCATATATTATATGATAATGCTGAGGAATGGCGGCCCGACCCGTATCTCATATCTTAGTGCCAAGGAACAACGGCCCGATCCATATACATACATATCAAATAATAGTGCTGAGGAATGATGGCCCGATCCACATATCATATGATCATATACATATATATTATAGCTGGCCAAAGACTCGGTGAAAGATATATTACTATGTGCGCGAGCAAAGCAGCGCGTAATCATATGTAACTAAATTATCATTCGAGGCTCAACCGAGTAATCAAGTGAACCATTACTTGAAGACTAGGGTAGTAGTCATTTTAAGTACCCTCTAACGGTCAGTAAGAGTCATATCGAGTGAAGTCTCAGGCATCAGAAGCATGTCTCAAGGCTATGCCATATAGTTTATGTAATTAGAGACTTTTACTCTTATAGGGCCTTTAACATTCATGAGTAGTACGAGTCATGAGTTATATACAAAACTTAGAGATGGGATGACCTCCAAGAACATATCATTCATAACTTAACTTGAAGACATGCCAAAAGAAAAGAAGAATAGATTTACATACCTTTTATCGAGTAATCGTAACCACTCTTGCTTCGTAGCCTCCTGAACCTATTTAACATGAAGGTAATACTAACATTAATAACTTTCAACTTTCCATCTTCTCAAACTATAATCAAGCATTCCTAGGACTTATTTCCTTATGCCTTTCTCAAGTAGTTTATTACTTGGTTAAGAAGTTAACGGAAATCGAACAACATTTTCCCTATAACTTGCCCTATCCAAAATTCCAATTGCATCCTCAATCATTACAGCCAACCAACAACAACAATCAGCAGTTCATATAAAAGTAAACAACTTCAACATTATGTAACACAAACCCCAAATAACTCGCTTAAAACTATGATACCAAAATAGGGTTTTTAATCTCTATTTCGTAAAACCTTTAACCACACAGAACGGAGAGTCATGTAGCTGAAACCAGCAGCATCCACACCCTATTTAGACCATGTTCCATCCCTGCAACACATCACCCAACCCTTCAATCCACAGCACCACAACCACAACACATTACTCGACTTCGACTTAACTAAAACGACTTCAATTTAGTTTGTTTCTAACGCCAAACATACTTATGCATTTTTCCTATTTACAACTTCATTTAACACATTTAATACACTCCATAATAATATTATTATCTTAAATTTGAAAGGAAAGACCTTACCTTGTTCAAAACTTGCAAGAACTAGCCTCGGAAGTTCCTTAATCGCGCTGAAAAGTAGTGGACTGCCCGTTACCCTTCCTTGCTGCCCCAAAACTGAAAATTTTCATTATTAAACACTACTATATCATCATAGGATACCTTAAATAATTAATTCACAGAACGGAAGTTGGGACCTTACCTTGATAGGGCCAAACCCGTAGCTCTCCCTTTGGCTTTCTAGGTTTTTCTCTCAATTTTTCCTTATTTTTTCTAAGTGTAAAAGATGATTTATGATGCATTAGTCATCAAATGGTCCGTATATACTACATCTTAAGAGGTGACATGTGTCAACCTCTAAGGGTGACACGTGTCCAACCCTCATTGGACCAACCAATCTATGCCACCACTCCAAGGCTGCCACATGGCAGCGTGGGACCCACCTCAAGTAGGTGTGTCACCTACTTGGTCCAAGTAGGTGCATCAACTACTTGCTTCCAAGTAGGTACTACACATCCTTTCGCCTCTTCCGTGTGTTTATAATCTCGTCTTTCTTTAAGAACCTATGTAATCCTTGCTACGGAAGCTCAACATGTACTTAGATAGCTTAAGTATGTAAGACATCCATGTTGGTAGCTTAGTCGAGTCCCACGACTTGTCATTTGGCCCCCAACTCCTTCCAAATCCTTATAACCCTTACTTCCAACCTTCATTCTTATGGAGCCTCACATCCTTCCTTTCTTAGAGTTATTTGATAATATTAGAGATAATCTGGGTCACGTGGTAACTTTTAAGAAGTTTTGGAAAGCATTCCGAAGTACAAAAATATGGGGCATAACAAATTATAAGTGACTATATATTTTACAATATGTTCAAAATATCAACTAACTTGTGAATTAGACTGATTGTACTATTTCATCATTAAAAAAGGATGGTATCTAAGTTCAACCTATCGATTTTTCACATATTCACTAATGTTTTCTATGATCACTTGAAGCGCGGATAAATTTACTAGTTATTTGATAAAACTGAGGTTGCTTTAAAATATCAAGCAACTGTTGAGGTTGTCTCGACAAAACTATTGAATTGTTGCAACAACTCCCTCAGTTGTTAAAAAATAGTAAAGCAACTGTTAAGTTTGTCGCGAGAAGTCATTTGAATTACTACAACGGCATAAAAATATCTAAGCAACTATTGCAATAGGTTTACAATTTATTGCAACGATCTTGACAACTGTTTGATTTAGTCAAAGATTTATTAAGGTTGCTACAAAAACTCACTCAGTTGTTTGAAAAAAATTAATATTTGGTGTACTTGTTTGATCAACTAAAGTTCTTTTTCTTTCTATTTATTTTGAATAATTGTTTAAATTAATTGATGATTTTTTATTTGATATGTGTAGATAAATTGAGTCTAAAAAGAAGAAATATCACTGTTTGCAATAAATTTTTGTATTGGTGGAATTTACTGTAATCAAAATAAAAGAAAAAGTGATTTTATTGATGAATCTTTATGAATATAATTTTGTTGTTCTGTTGATTCTTCTCTCCTAATATTTCTCCATGGTATGAGGGTTGTCAATAGTGTATTTTTTGATTATAGGATGATCCAGACTTCCTTGAGATTTGTTTAATCTCCCTAAACATCGAAACAACTTCTTCCTCTTTTTAGCGTTAGACGTTACACTTCGTCCTTTCAAATTGATCTGCGGTAAGAACGTATTTGGACACTCCTTCAAAGAACTTTGTAGTTGATGTTGTATCTTTCTTTAATGCTTGTAGAATGTCCTCAGAAAATTATGTGACCTCCTATTTATAGTTGTAGGAGGTAGGTATTCCAAGTGTAAATGAACTCTCTTACCTTCTTCAATTGATTCAAGTAAGTCATCAAACTTATCACAAATATTATGTGATAATATTTCTTGTGATTGACCAAAATATGTCATTTTGAATTCTTGGAGGCTTGTGATTGGTTCTTGACTTTGACTGGAAATGCCACATTGTTTGAACATGTGGCATCATCTCATTGATCTTGAACTTAACTGGGATGTCAAGTCATCTTGACACGTTGCATGAGATTAGTCCTCAAGATGATTTGGACCTAGAACTGGAATTAATAAAATAAACGTATTTACTTATAAAGCCCAAATAAATTATTCAACCCAAATGAGCATGAATTTAACCCAAATTTTATATGAATTTAACTCAATAAAATTTACGAGCACAGCTAAGCCTAACCTATGGCTATGACAAGCCTCAGAAGTCCTCGACACTAGCACCAATTACACCAACCATCACATGCCCTACTGAAAGTTATGCCTAGTTATAAGGGCACTGAAATACAAACTAAAGCATCTAAGGCCCAAACCTAAACTAAGGTCATCAATACCGATCCTAAGAAGGATAATTTCACCCAAACAATAATGCAATCAAAAATCACAAACCTAGACTAAGAGTCTCAAGAGACTATGTTAGTCGAAGGTTCAACCGGAGTCAACGAATGAGATAAAAGAGAAAAGCACTAAACCCATCCAATTCTAACCTAAATCACATTAAATACATACTAAATGATATCCAATAGTACTTATTCAAAAGGAGAGACCGTAGTATACCTCGAAACTAAATGCGCATGCTCTGAATCCACCAAAATGAAGCTCTCAACCTTCGAATCACCTCAATCACCGCCATTCGAACAAAATAGTAATCATCTCATCAATACATATTTTTTGACACTAAATTTAAATTTCTCGGAAAAGGACCCAAAATCGGGTCCAAAACAAAGTTGTGGGATCTGCATTTTGAATCCCTAGTTCATCTCCGTGAAAAGGTACATTTGAGCTTAAGAAACTTGTGGTCAAACTTATAACACAATTGAAATCTTAGAAACAATGAAATCAATTCATACAATAATTTCACTATTAATGGAGGATTCAAGAAGGAGGGTAGTCCCTTTTAGATGGAATTTACCTCAAATAACGCTTCGATGGATGAAAAAAATCACACCACTATGATCCTCATAGAAAACCCCACAATAGTAGGGTAGAGTCTACCATGGCAAGTAGATTGCCCTTTTTCCATTGTGTGGGGAGGCACCGAGATTCCATGTTATCGCTCGCATGATATTATTATTGGTTATGGTTAAATCCCATATATGTATGGTTATTTATGATGATTTACTTAACTAATTCTAGCCCTTACTTTTATCGTGCATTGACTACTCTCATCTATACTTATGATTTTAGTATCTCTTTTATCATGCTATTTGAAATATTCAATTGCACAATATGGTTTTATTTTCTATTACATTGCCTACATACTTAGTTAATCTAAATGTACTTATGCATATTTCATTGCCTATCGAACCGGACTCTTCTTCTTTGTGGAAGAAAAAGAGGAGGAGATACAGGAAAATTATATCACAATGTAGGGTCGGATGCTCCATCCTCTTCTCATGGCTAGTTGGTGATTGTTGAAGATTGTGAGGTGAGTCCTCATCCTTCAAGGGCAAGTCGAGTCTATCTTTCCTTTTCTTGTCATTTTAAGACTATGTTGGTACATTAAGGCTATTCCACATTATGTCATTACTTTTCATTGAGAGTGAGCTAGGAACATGTCCTAGTATGTTGGATATGTGTATGGAGTTTATGTTGTCTTACTTCATTCTCACTAAGCTATGTTCTTGAATTTCCTATGAGTTTTGCTTTATTGTTTCCTTATGTATGCTTATGGTATGATAAGAGGCTTGGTTTGGGTTTCTTCAAGAATCCTAATTATCGTTTCACAACTAGATCATATCTTGGGTCATGACATTACATCAATGGTTAGAAAAAGACACATGGCGCGAAACCTCACACACACAAACTCAACTTCCAACAATCAAAAAGTCCATAACATACGTAGGAGGAGACCATAATCAAGTTCAGTGTAGTAGGATCTAATGAATATAATGACTTGTTCGCGAGCCCAACATTCACCCTAGAGAAAGCTATGGCTTTTGATAGATTAGGGAATGTTATTCCTAATAAGTCACAATATCTCACGGATCATAGGTTTTATTAAATTGATTGAGGAACCAAGTAATTACTACCTACAGAGGGTTTTGGAGTTTTATGCCGCTTATTAGGACACATAGTTTCCTATGTTTGTCCCCATTCATAGTGTTTGAGGTGGAAGTTGATATCACTCTAGAGGCTATTAATTCATTATATTAGACGGAAGCAGTAATACTTGCTGAGATGTACGCCCAAAAGATTTCGACCAAGAGTGATGAGTTCCTATGGTTGGTGCAAATAATCTGTGCAACTTCCCAGTTATTGGATGCAAAAGGACAGGAGATATCTAGTCAAGGCGTGTCGTTAAAAGAAAAAGTTTGGTTCGGTTTTATTATGGTCTGTGTCATGACATCCAAAAATGACCAGTGTGTCACCAAAGAGGTTAGTATTCTTATTGGTTGTCTAATGATAGGTATCATATCAACATTGGGGAGATTGTCATTGTACAGATTCGCCGAAAGGCCCGTCATCATAACTGCTCCATAACATACCCTACGTTGATTAGCCAATTATATGATCAAGCTGACATATAATATTTCCTCTTAGATGAGTCATAACCACTAGGGGAGTCATAAGTGTAGACAAGAAAAAGGATGTTGATGTCCTACTTCTGAAGAGGAGAAGAATAAAAACTAACCCAACAATTGAAGAGTTGGGATATACTTTAGTTGGAGAGAAGAATCAAAGTCCAAACTCAAGTGCCAATCAAATTCTAATGGATGCCACCAGTTGAAATATCAATCAACTAAACCTTTTGGATGAAACCTAAGAACATTGTGAGGGAAGAAAAGGACTCCATTCAAGGGTTTGTTCATTCAGTGGACAAATTGAGTTTTACAGTGGGTGTACTTGAAGAAGCAGTTTAATAAATGTGGGCAGTCGGCAAACCACAAATGCAAAGCAAGCCCGCTGAAGTGGATGAACTCCTAAAAAGGATGGGTGGAAAAGTAAATCAAGCAAAAAGCGACAAGGATGAGTCATGTGAAGTGACATTCTGATGAAGTGAACCAATTTCTCACACACCTAGAGAGGTGTGATTATTTTTTGTGACTACCCCCCATGAACATTGATGCATTGGGGACAATGCTAGTTTTATATTTGGAGAGTTTTTTAATTAAATTATTAACCTTATTTTGAGCCCTTTTCTACGACCTCGGTAATTTGGAGGTCCTTGGTGGACGTTTTAATGATGTGTTTTGATCCCTTAAGGGCATATTATATTTTTGGCGTCTTTTTCAGGCCAAATGATTTCAAGTCTTTTGTGGGATTTATATTAATTGCTTTTATTCGATCGTATGCATATTTGTTTTTGGTAGATTTTGGACGCTTTGTTGTACCAATGACTTGCACTTAGTGTCTTTTTATAGGTCCCATTATCTCAATAAATTTATGGCGCATGATTCAAAATAGTCTATCAGTAAATAATAGTGAGTCAAATAAACTCCAAGATTTTTCGTTATGTCGTGGTTCTTCCCATAGAATAAAATATTTTATCTCTATTTTATATTATTTCTTTTGTCTTTTTGAGCATTTTTTTGTCGAACCGGCTTGGCGTTTCAAAATGATAGATTGAGAGGTAACTTTTTAAAGGAATTTACCAAGTTTTTATGCTTAATCGAGTTTTTTCTCACACCTCTTACAAGATAGACCACCAAAAATTTTTATTGGCTGAGGTAAATTCTTCAAATGATTTTAAAATGGGAAAGGTGAATTGAAAAACAATCTATTGTCATGTCTCGTACATTCTTGATTTGTCTTTATGATTTACAAGTGGAGACATTCTCGTTGTAGTTTGTAAAAATTCATTTGATTGGATTGATTTTGAGAATAGATTGTGTATTTGTTGGGTTGAAATGCCTTGTCTGAAAAGATTTTAGTCATTCTTGTGTAAGCGTGTGTTCTAGAAATTGCCCCAAAATGTATTTCAAGGTGAAATTCTTGATTTTACATGGCTTGGAAGATGAACCTAGCCCCTTTTTGAATAAGCACTCTATCCTATATTTTCCTTTGAAATGACATAATCCTAGTTAGCCCCTTTAAGCTTAAACCATATTATTTTGCAACCTTGTCACGTGGAACCATTGTAACTCATTGTCTTGATACCCTAGTGACTTCTCATGTTCTAAGGAATGTGAAATAGTCTAAAACCCTAAGTTTAGGGTCAAAAGGAGAGAAGTTAAATGATGAAAAATGTAGGCAATGCCTAAGCTTGGGAGTTGTGCAAAAAGGAAAACAAAGTTGTTTGAGCTAAAAAAAACAAAAGGCATCACAAGCTTCAAGAAGATAAAGTGCTGAAATGAATTCATGGATGAATGGATGAAAGAATGCTGGATAGAGGTAAAAATAAAATGATGTCAGCTCAATATATGCATGGCCCTCAAGTGAAAAGAAAAAGGGAAACTGAAATTAGTGATCATCATAGGAAGGGAGAAACAAGGTGGATGGTGAAGCCACAAATGGTGGATAAAAAAGCCAAAAAAGTGAGCAAATGCCCATAATGAAAATTCAAATCATTAGGGAGGAATCTTAGTTACTTTACCAAATGATACCATATGTTTTTTCTCAATACAAAGTTAGTCAAGCAAGTCTTTGAGCATTTTGAGCTTTGTCAATCTACACTAGTGGCGATCTACATACAGGAAAAATATATAGGTCAATGTGTAAATACTTGAATTCATTTGTGAGAGTGAGCATTTTTGTATAAATTATAATCCCTTGAAATCATATTCATATTTATGCATGTGATTCTCTCCTTTGTGAGTGGCATTGAATCTTACATTTGATTAGTGAAGTTATAATATCAATTGAGTTGCATGAATGCAATAAGTTCGCATGAGTATCTAGAAAAACAAATAAGGTTGATGCCATTGACTTAGATGCTTTAAAATTTTGCTTGTAGAAAAGATTGTCCCAAAATGGTTATTTACAAGAGTTTTGGTTAACCTTTGCCTAATGTGTTGTAGTGAAACTAATAATGAGTGGTGCATTTTTTGGAGTAATTTTGTTTTGAGTCTTTTATTCTTGTTTGTTTTGAGTCAAGTATATGATTGTGCAAATCCTATCTTGGGTTCAGGTTAGCTTGAATCCTATGCTTAGTGAGTGTTTTGTTTGAGGAAAAGCAATAATTGAAGTGTGATCGTTTGCTAAGTTGGTATTTTACCAACTCATTAGACTTAAATTCTTGAATTATTTCCATCTTTTAAGGCTAATTGAAGGAGTTTTAGGCCGTACTTCTATTATGTGTAGACATTCCTTAGAAAATCAAGTTTAAAGGATTTGGAACTAGAAACCACTAAAGTGCACCAGCGAAGAAACTGGCGCCTCATAGAGCAGATAGGCATCTTCTCAGTTAAACACTGGCTAGACTGGAGTAATCTATATTAGTACCTGCACTACGATCAGCACACTACAATGGATGATTGAGGTTAGTCGTTCCAAGTGTAGAAGCTCTTACAAGAACTAAAGGTTAAAGTGAGGCAACAACTGGGGTCTCACAATCAGTCTCAATGCGGAAAATGATGTACAAAAAACCCAATTATGAAAATTAATGCTTCCTTTAGAAAGTTCCAAGGACCAAAATATGGATTTGTGGAATTATGTACCATCATTATCATTATCCATTTAATAATTGTAGAGATTGGAGAGAAGTTTCCAGTGAGATAGAACCTTCATCTCCATAGTAAAGAACTCTTAGCTTAGTGACAAAGAAACCTTCAATATTGTATTCTCCAAAGCTTGGATTTAGTTTTTGTTCATCATTTGTTTTGACTCAAGATTTCCTTTATGGTTATTGTCTTTATTCCTTGTTTTATAAGTAGCTAAATCCATAGCTAGGGGTGTGTATTTTTTAGGGTGTAAAATGTCAAATGGTTTTGATTAAGCTTTTTAATATTTATTGTATGACTTGGATCTATTGTTATCTTTAAGTTTTAGTCCAAAACATTAATGGCTGCAAACATTGATTGAGATCTCTAACCCATTGTGGCTTGAAAAAGTAAAATGAAGTTGGGTAAGATTCTATAGTGAGGACTTGTTGAAATTACTATATAGATTTGAGATAGGAATGGGATAATCTGAGTAATTTCTCATTTTATTATGTGAGCTAGGGATAGTCCTTCTACTCAAATAATGTTTGATGTTTTATTTGAAAGGGTCATGGTGTTCGTAAAAAACCAACGGACATACGTTTGATAGGTCCAGGGAATATCAAATCATAGACTAGAACAAAAACTAATCATGTACCAATCTCGTTTGTTGAGGTTAATCTTAGCCTATTCGAGTTGAAACCTGAATCTCTATGAACACACCCCTAGTCCCATTCTAATCTTAGTATTTAAAGTTGTAATAGATCCTTATTTTCAATACTTAATAGTGAAAATTGTACTTATTAGATAAACCCCCCAACTTTATATATATATATTTGTTCAAGAACTATAATTTCTAATTTCTTTGAATTGTTGAATCAGTCGAGAAAAGTCTTATCTGCCAATCCCTGAGGTTCGACCTCGACCTAATTTTTTGGGTATTATTTTACAAACGGCCGTCTATGCTCTGAAATATGAGACATAGTTAAAGTTCATTAAAGGGTAACCTTTAGAGAGTTCTAAGGATTGTTTATATTCTATTGGAAAAAAAAATCAAGTTAAAATGAAGCTGAAAAATTATATATATCATCAAAAAATCTTCACCACCTTTGGGGCCAACCTAATAGGCTTCCTAAGATGTGTCCCAAAAATGTCACTATCTCTCTACACAAAAAATATATCAATAAATTCTTTAATACGTGTCATGACCCAAAATTGGGCCATGATGGCACAAACTATAGCCCCCGAGTAGGCAAGAATATACCCCAAAGACAAAACTTTCAGAAGAAAACAATTAAAATATAATAATAATGATAAGAAAAAAAAAGTAATTCATATAAGAAATGGGCCATATTATAAATCTGCAATGCGATAGAATGGTGTCTTGTCGTGTGTCGATTTAGAGTGATCGTAAGTCTAGGCGTGCCTTTATAGTAGTCTTGCTATTGCCTTTGATTATAGTAGTACTTTGCTATAGTATATCTATAGTTATTATTCTTTTCCTATAGATTTTGCATTGCATTTTATTTTTATTTATTTTTATTATTTATTTTACTTTTTTTCATTATGCTATATATATTGTTTTTATCTCATACTCAAAACAATGACTTTTGAGCCGAGGAGCTTTCGAAAATAGACTCTCTACTTCCATAAGGTAGTGGTATGGTCTACGTATATCCTACCCTCCCCAGACCTCACTTGTGGTATTTTACTAGGTATGTTGTTATTGTAATGCAGTACAAACTTTGTAATAGTGGCATGAAAATGACCAAGAAAATAAGACTAAATCAAGACAAAATCCCCGGATATGGTATCACCTATACAGAAGCTACTAAGTGCAGAAAAGCTATATATACACGAGAAATGACTAACCAGAATACAAAATACAAGTCAGTACAAAAGAGGGAAAGCAGCAAGTCCCTCAATGCTTAAAGCTTACCACGATCAAAGTATATTATGGCCAAGGAGGATCCAACTCTTACGGAGGGTGGCTGATACTGGAAGCCGCATTAGAAAAGATGTAGAAGTGTAATCTGAGTACTAACTCATGGGGTAACCAGTAGGCATCATAGGCTGAACAACCTCAAAACAATTATATATTTAAATAAGCAGCAAGATAGTTCTAACATGAGTCTGATAAAAGGGATAAAAGTAATCCAAAACTACCAACAAGTAAAGATCAACTAATTTACCACACAAAGCAACACAACTATTAGTCGGTCACACAATAAGGTTCAATGCATATGTGGCCAAAGCAGAATGAATGCAAAAAATTCCAGAGTTGTGTCGCTGACTGTCCCATAGACACCAAGGAAATTACAGAAGTCCACCTCAGCTAATCAATAAAGTAAAAACAAGAAACTTAGTATGCGGGCCACCGAAGCTCATGAACATATGCCTTATAAGGAGAAAATGATACATTTCTCTAAAATCAAGTTTCCATCAGTGAAACTAGTCGAAAATCAGTAATCTATCTCCTTTGGAGCTAAAAATCCAATGTAAAGTGTAGTGTAACCAAAAATAGTTCAAAAACCTATGTACTTTCAAAAATCAGATACAAATATGCCATGAACATGCTTTCACACCAATGCAATCCAGTCATCATCAAAGAACAATCCGAATCATACACACAACTAGATAAAACACTTGTCACAACCCAAATGTACTAACCTAAAACTCCGCAAGTCCAAGCTCACAGCCTTAGGCCTAACCGTTCAATTAGAAAGGGAAATACACTTAAGCATATCCCAAAAGAACCACCCAATTCACCACACAACAAATGCGCTTACAAACTATGTTGCACACCAAGTAAGACCAATCTCTAAGGATTTAAGCGACAACCAAGACAGGATATCATCCTAAACTAAGTTTCATCGACTAAAATACTAAGCTAGACCTAAAATTATTCTAACTTAAAATTACTAAATTATATAGATAATCAAACTAAACAAAGTCTAAAAGGAAAAACCTAAACATACCTCAAGGCTGAAAGCCACACACGAACACAACTCAGACTAGAGCCACGCTATCAGGAACATAAGAAAGTCAAAACAGATCCAATGGTACCTATATTTCTATAATAAAATCCAAACAGGAATTGGGTCAAAAATTGACCCTCGAATAAACGTTACAGAATTTTTAAATAAAAATCATCATTATGTTCTCCTTGGATTTTAATCCCAACAATTTTTTCTAAAGTCAAAAAATGGTCGCTAAAGAGTCTATTGCTTTAGCCATCTTTTGGTTGCAAAAATAGCCCCCGCCTAGGAGGCATCTATCACTAAGAAAAGAAATTTTAATCCCAGTGTTTATCGCTAAAGAGATGACAAGGTTGCTAAACCCTCGCCCCTAGATACCCATTGCAAGACCCCACCATGGATTGCTAAAATGGCAAAGGGTAGCTAAAGGCATGGCACCAGAAGGTAGAAACCAAAAAAATGAGCTAAGTGTCCCAAAACTTCAAACAAGCCCTTAGAATCAATTTGGAGTCCAAACGATATAAACAAAAAGAGAAAAACCACTTTGAAATGACATTCTAGACTAAACAAAATGATTGAAACAACAAGCGGAGGTCGACTTGTTAAAATGTTGACCAAAATCAACAGTTAGAAAGAATTCTTAAACAATACACCTAAAGACCCAACCTCCCCTGAAAGCCTTGACAATATAACTGAAGGTCATTCTAGACCTAACTCGGCATCCTAAAGCTTACCATCTGACAAAATTTTAATCTGAGCATGTCTATGAATAATATTGACAGAAGTCAAACTTTGGCAAAAACTTCAAAGATAAAACACCTAATCACATAAACTCAAAACATAAAACACCTAATCGCATAAACTCAAAATGAAAGCCCAAAATCTAAATCAATCATTACAATCGACCAAAATTACCTTCCGGAGTTAATGGATCTGACAAAATCTTCATATGACATCACAATTTCAACATGTTGACTGAAGTCAACTCTTTTAAATCTTAAGCCTCAAAATGGCCAAACAATGTCGAAAATCACTAGACCACCTCGATAAGCATGCCACCAATCCCTACCCTTCCATATAAAATTGTTATAGGAAAGCTATGGATAGGGGCAAAATAGTAAAAGCACATAAAAATACAGCAATGACCTCGAGGGCAATTACAACATCCACTACTACAAGGACTTTCATCCTTGAAAGTAAAAGAAAGGGAAGTACCCGAATTCTCAAAAAGGTAAGGATATCGGGTCCACATATCAAGCACACTATATCATGTCGCTTCCTCAATAAAAAGAACACTATCCATTGAATCATACAAGTCAGTGTCTCATCACTTTACCTTAAAGGAATTAAACAACCGCACTAGAGATCAATACCTCAGACCATACAAAACCTCGAATTGATGTATCTAAATACTGGAATGTTAGTTGTTATTATATGAAAACTCTTCCAAAGAAAAGAACTGATACCACTGATCCCCGAAATAAATAACATCGGCTAGAAACATGTACTATAAGGCCTGACTAGTCTTCTCAGACTGACTGTTAGTTTGTGGAAGAAGGCAGTGATAAACTCATCCCTAATACCCAAATCCCTATGAGTATATCTCCAGAAATATTAAGTGAACTATGAACCATGATTTCAAATAATAGACATCGGCACACCATGCAAACAGACAATTGCTTTGATGTAGATTTGAGTTAACCCCTCCAAATTGTAGGTAGTTTGAACTGGTAGAAGTGAGAAGAATTGGTCAATCGATCTACAATGACCCAAAAAATATCAAAACTCCAAAAAGTACATGGAAAGCGTACCACAAATTTCATAGCTATCTACTCCTGCTTCCACCCTGGAATAGGTAATCGTTGGGTCAAACCACCTAGCCTTTGGTGCTCGTACTTCACCTATTGATAGCTCAAGTACCAAGACACAAAAGTTGAAATGTCCCATTTCATCCCATATAAGAAATAGTATTGCCTTACATCATGGTATATCTTCAAAATTAGCCTAACCATGTCTCCAACTCTAGGAACGCACATACGACCCTCACTATTTAAAATATCCTTTGGATCTAAGGTCACTTTCTTGGCTCGCCGCGAAGCACCTCATCTTGAATCACCCTTAACTGCACATCATCAAACTAGTGTCATTAAATTTTCTCCATCAAAGAAGATACAATCTCCCCATACTCACTTCCTTCTGGCTCATGTCTTCTGCGACCATATTATCCTTTCTTGGGTAATAAAGAACTGAGATATCATAATCCTTTAGTAATTCCAACCACCCGCGCCTTTTCAAACTAAGGTCCCTTTGGGTGATGATATAGTGCGATGGTCAGTGAACAACATGAAGACTACCGATGTCAAATCTAATTCTTGAGTGGGGTAGTTCTTCTCCTGATGCTTCAGTTTCCTATAAGCATAAGCAATAAATCTACCCTTCTACATAAACACACAACCCTAGATAACATAAGAAGTATCACAGTAGACTATAAAATCATGACCCCTAACTAGAAGAGTCAAAATTTGAACTTATGTGAAAAGGCCCTTGAGCTTTAGAAATTTGAACTTATAGTTGTCAAACATTTGGAAAGGGACATTCTTCTTAGTTAATATAGTCAAATATGCTACTGTCGAAGAAAATCCCTCCTTGAAATGCCTGTAGTATCCTACCAAACTTAAGATACTGCAAAACTCAGTGGGAGAAGTAGGCATGACCTAGTTATTAAATACAATAATCTTCACCGCGTCCACCCTAATCCAATCCTTGGATACCATGTGCCCTATGAATTCTACAGAGTCAAGCTAGAACTCACATTTAGTTAATTTGGCATATAATTACTTATCTCGCAACATCTGGAGACAATGCTCCGATGCTTCTCATGATGCTCCCTTCTCCTAGAGTAGACTAGAAATTTGTTAATGAACACTATCACAAAATAGGGCAAATACATCAACTTCATGAAAGATATCGGGGAATTAGTCAACTCAAAAGACATGACTAAGAACTCATAATGGTCGTATTAAGTCCAAAAGGTAGTCTGAGAGATGTCCGCTAACTCATTACTCAACTGGTGGAATCGATCTCAAGTCTATCTTAGAGAACATTGTTGCACCTTGAAGCTGGTCAAATAGGTCATCAATTAGCAGCATAGGATACATGTTCCTAATTGTCATCTTATTGAACTACCTTTAGTCAATCCTATATCCAAAACATCATCCTTCATCTTCAAGAACAAGATAGGAGCACCCCAAGGAGACACACTACATTTGATGAACCCTTTACTTAAGAGGTCCAGAAGCTGCTCTTTAAGCTCCCTTAAATCAGTTGGAGCCATCCGATAGGGTGGAATAGAAAATGGTTAAACACTCAGCATAATATATAATGCTGAAATCTATATCACGATCAGGAGGAAGATTATGTAGATTAGTGAGAAATACATCAGTATACTTTATAACCACAGGTACAAACTCTAGAAAATGAGTGTCGGCACCATTACCCAACCTATAAGAAAGATATGCTAGACATTGCTTTCTTATCAACCATCGCACTCATAGAAAAGAGATCACACCCTGAAGAATATGAATAATAGTATCCATCAACCTAACCGAAGGAATGACAGGCATGTATAAAGTAACAGTCTTGAAAAAATAATCCAAGAATACATTATGAGGAGATAACCACTCCATTCCTAGAATTAAGTTGAAGTCTACCATATCAGAGAAAATAAATTATGCCCAGTATCATACCCCAAGGTAGTCACTACACATGGTCGATATACTCGATCCATTAGTAAAAAATCACCTAGGGGGTAGCTATACATATACGCTAAACCAAAGGAGCCCACAATACATCCAGATGAGTAGCATAATAGGAAGACACATATGAGTAGGTAGACCCCAACCAAATAAAGCACATATAGGCTGATAAGAGACATAGATCGTACTTGTGATAATGGTATCTAAAGCCTCTGCCTCTGGCCTCCCTAGAAAAGCATACATATGGAATCCTCCTTGACCGCCTGACCTCATTGATAGAGGAGCACCTCGAGCATCCTAGGGACCAACCCTACCACCCTGAACACTACCCCTTATAAACTGAACAAGAGCCTTGGGGGAAAGAACATGCTGGCCCTACGATCTGAAAGGTCGACCTCTATGACACTCTCTAAAAACGTGGCCAAACATACCACACTCATAAAAAACCTTACCCAAATTAATTCATTTGACCTTTAGCAACTGCTATAGTATAACTATTTGTAAGCTGATGACCTACCTGAATTGGCCTAGCGGGCTGAAACTATTATGGGTAACCTCTATAATAAAACCCCCTTCCACAGGATAGATACCCATTGAAACCACCCAAATGATGGGGCCTCTTGTCGCTGCCTCTATAAGCCTTACGAAGGATCCCCTTAATGGTGCATGCATGATCAGCTATCTATAGAAAAAAATAGCGCGATGCCACCATTTTCTCTATAGCCATCCCTAGAGGGAATGAGAGTCCTTGAAAAAATATGCGCACCCTCTTATGCTATTTCAGCATTAGCATAGTCTCATGTCTCGTCAAAACATTAAATCATGTCTCATACTTTGCAATTGACAATAATCCATGAGTCAAGTCCATGAACTCATCTCGAAACTTCTCCCTCAAGCTTCAAGGTCGTAACTTCTCCAAAAAAGCCTCGGAGAACTAAACCCAAGTCATCAAAGGTAGCTCAGCTGGCCTGTACTAAAGATAAGACCTCTACCACTACTTTACCAACCCATCTAGCTCGAAAGTAGTATAATCAACCTCATGATACTCCACTAAGATGAGGTTATGCAACCTTTCCGGAAAACTAACAGTGGTCATCCTCGCCCGCAACACTTGTGAACCTGGGAGGACCCAATCTGAGGAATCGAACAAAATACTTCTTGCTCCTTAGATGTCACAAACAGCATAGGTGCCACAGTTAAGGAAAAAGTTGGGATTGGTTGAACAACTAAATGAGGAGATACAGCATCTGGTTGCGCCCCTAATATATGAACACCCAGATCCCTTGCCTGGGATGAAATATGATCCTCGTCTTTAACCTGGGGTCTTTATGAAGTACTTGGCAAATTCCTCCCTTGCACATACCCTCAATGAAACTGAGGATCCTAGCCACTGTATCTTGAAGTACTAGAATGGCAAAAAAACCCAACATAGGTTGTCCTAACCGCACACCATCCGATAGATGTTTAATGTGCTCAACCGCTACCTCAGACTATTGTGATTGTTCCTTCTCCTAATATTGAGAAGGTGTTGTACCCCATGCCTAACCTCAACCTTTACCCCTATCTAGAACTCGATCTATATGTGAAAGAGGATCTCACCCACCCACAAACTACCTCATTATTTCCATCTGAGAAAGAATGAAGCAAAAGGAACTCAGAAGTTACAACAGTAAAACACACACGACATAAGACAAGACAAGTTGAATATTCCTATGAAGGCCCTATATCCTCTTAATGATAGGATATGGATGACAACATACTAATCCATGAGACTCTAGTAGGCACTTACTCCTATAATGGTGCGACTGGTGAATCTAAAGCTCCAACACTACTCTATCACGACCCAAAATTGGGCTATGATAGCACTTACTACACCTCCCTAATTAGGCAAGCCTATACCCCATAGATAAAACCTGTGGAAGACAATGATTTAAATATAATAATAATAATAAGAAAAAAACATGAATATCATATAAGAAATAGGCCATATCATAAATCTGCAATGTGATACAAATATACAAAAAAGGCTCAAAAGTGATAAAGAAGACAAAACTGACACAAGACAAAATCCCCAAACCTGGTGTCGACTATACAGGAGCTATGAAGTACATAAAATATATATATATATAATAAAACTAACTAATCAAAATACAAAATACAAGTAAGTACAAATGAGGGAAAGCAACAAGTCACTAGACGCCAAGAGCTCACCATGATTGAAGTCTGTGATGTTCAAAATGATACAACGCGCACTGAAAAGGGATTGTAATGGGAGCTACATCAAAAAATATGCAAAAATATAGTATGAGTATCAAAACATGGGATAATCAAAGGCCGATCGAGCTCAGAAAGATCATATATATAAATGAGTAGCAAGATAGTTCTAATAGGAGTCTGATAAAACAACTAAAATTAATTTGAATCTACCAACAAGTAAAGGAACAACTAATCTACCATACCAAGCAACAACATAATGAGTCAATCGCACAATAAGGTGCAACGCATATGTGACCAATGCAAAATAAATATAAAAAGTTTTGATTGTCTCACTATCTATCTTGTGGACCCCATAGGCAACTGCAAAACCCCACCTTAAGTTATCAGAAAAGTAAACACCCAGAATTTAGTCTTTGGGCCGCTGGAGCTCATCTACATATTTCTTATAAGGCAAAAATGGTACATTTCTCTCAAAATTAATTTTCCATTAGTAAAACCAGTCAAAAATTAGTTTAAATATAGTTTAACCATAAATTGTTCAACAACCTCTTTATATCTAGAAATCAGATGCAAATATACCATAAATATTCTTTTACACTAACAAAATCATGTCATCATCACAGAATAATCTAAATCATACAAACAAAAGATAAAAAACCCATCATAGCTCAAATGTACTAACATGGAATTCCACCATTCCAAGCTCACGATCTTAGACTCAACAATTCAATTAAATCTAGAAATGCACTTAATCATAACCCAAAAATAAGAACATAATTCACCAAACAATCGATGCACTTACAAACTAAGTTTCACACCAACAAAGAGCAATCTAAGGATCTAAGCAACAGCCAAGCGAAAGAATTATAATAAAACTAAGGCTCATTGACTATAATAATAAGCTAGTGTAAGACCATGTTAGATGAAAAGTTGAGCAAAAATGATTTCAAGGAAATTTTGGGTAGTCCTCAGGTTTACGAGTGTGCCTATAACTCATAGGGATCTTTACTAGTCATATAAATTACTCATAAAAGTGAGTATGGGGTTGGGAACTTCGACCAGTGAAGAAGGAAGGTCTATGAGTTATTTGACGACTCATAAGAAAGTCTATGATTCGTAGACACCATTTGTAGTGTAGCGTTTGAACACCTGTGACTACTGAGCCTCAAGACTTCATCTACTACTCAAGAGGCTGAGTCATAGAGAAGATTACAACTCATAGAAATTAGTGGTATAGAAACTTTAGAGACCCTCTAAACTTGCAGGTTTTCATACCTACAAGATGAGTGAATTTGACGATTAGTAACTCCAATAATAATCATAATCACGACTCGTAGAAGTAACTTCATAGGCTTTATTTTTAAGATTTTCTAAAACATGCAGGACGAGTTGTAGTGACGACTTATCATAACTCTTACAACTCATACGAGTCAATTCGTAATTCCAAATCTCAGAATTTAATGAGGGGTAGTTTGGTATTTTCTCTACATTCTAATAATACATGTGGAAATTTTTAAGGACTATATTCATTAAGTATTATGTCCTAAATACTCCTAAAGTCTTTTATTCTCTCATTATTTCCCCAAACAAATTCTAGACTTTTCTCCCAAGGTTCCTCAAGAGTTCATCAAGCTTTGGTTAGGGTTTCTTCAAGAGCAAGCCTTCTTTCTCAAATTCATGTCCAATTTAAATCAAGGTATGTGTGGAATGATTCATGAGTCCCTTCCATCCATGGTATATTAACCCTAGTTTGATGAATTGCATGAGACTATTTTTATTTCATTTTTAATTATTATCAATGATTATTCTAAGTATGTATCTACATGAATTGCATAATTTTAAGTTGAATTTTTAATTCCCATGCATGAAGCTATTTTCTATGATGAATTATTTGAAGTATGGTTATGAAGTTCAATGATTTCAAGGTATTTTATGGTTTTCAAACAAATTGACTATGTATATGAGTTTTACTCTAAATTCAAGTATGAATTGTGATCATGAATTACAAGTATGTTCAAATTATGATTTTCATGCAAGTATGAAGATAGGTGACTTAGGGCCCTATGTGGTGACCTAGGAACCACATGATATGAGTTATGCAAGTATGAATGTAATGTGGAAGGCCAATACTCACATTGTAATTATGTTATAAAATGATCTACTCTATGATTTTCAACCTATGATCATGTCTATGATATATGTTTATTATAATTTTTATGCTATGTATGTATTCCATGGGATTTTACTTAGCATTGAGCGGCCTTGAGATGAGGGCCCTACCAAAACCCTTAGTAGCATCCTCAAGTCCCTTAAAATACATGCCACCATAGGTTGCCTTCCTGGCCTAGCTAGTTGATCCACATATAGAGTATGTACATGATTCGCCAAGTGGGGTAGAGTCTACCTTGGCAAGTAGATTCCTCTTTTCATCATTATATGGAGAGACAATGGGATTCCATGTTATAGCTCGCACAGTTTTAATTTGGGTTATGGTTCCTATCCCACATATGTATACGCTCATTATGATACTTTATGATTGTCAACTAATTCCTTTAAATGCTTTGATCATCATTTTATTTTCATGGCTTTACTGATCCTGTTATTTATGTACATCCTTTGGTCATTGCATCTTGTGATTTATATTGTATGTCATTCCCACATACATAGTTCATTCAAATGTACTAATGCATATTTGTTGCCTACGTTGTCTTATAATGTAGGAGTTAAGATTGAGGATCATTTATATACACATGGCTAATTGAGTTTTCTCATTGATGGAGTGTGGTGAGTCCTAATCTATCGAGGACTAGTTATGAGTTGTTGTTTTTTACTTCAAAAGACGTGTTATGTTTCATTTTGAGGGTGAGCTAGGGATATGTCTTAGTCCCCACCCATTCTTCGTTAGTAGAGGCATGTGTTGGGCAAAACATCGAGAGTCTTATGTAGTCGGATTATATCTCCATTATGTTTGATGTGCAACTAAAATACAAAATTTACGGTTCCTAAAACAAGGAGTTATTGTAAGTTCTCAAGGGCATTTTGTTAGTTTGTGTCACGACCCAACTCCGTAGGCCATGACTAGTGCCCGACTTAAGAACCCATACGTACCCTTAGCCCCACTGAGTATGTTAGAAGAATAAACAAATACAGAAATCAAAAGAGATCACAAGAGAGCGTATGAAAATAGATATAGCACACGAAGGCCATTAAGGCCATCACAGAACACAAAGCCCAAAACATATATACAGAACCCACAACACAAGTCTACAGACCTCTATAGAATGATAGCATAATCATATGATGGTACAGGGCCCCATCGTACCCTTAACCATCACGTATAAATATACAATAGAAAAGTTAGTACCAAAATAGGGCTCCGAAAAAAAAGCACAGCCAACCAACATGATGGATGTCCTAAGCAAACGGATTAGCAAACCGAGCATCTGCACCTGTGGGCATATAATTCATCCCCTAAAGAAAGGGAATTAGTATGGAAAATGTACCAAATATATAAAGCAACGACTATAATAAATAAAGTTATCACCAAAATAGAACGTTCAAAACAAAGGCAAAATATCGAAAAATATCAAAATACTTTTTACAACCCCTGATAATGCAAGCAGAAAAATATATGCCATATTTGGCCCCATTATAGGACTCGGTAAATAAAATGTGGTCGCTACCCCATCACTGGTGCCACAGCACAGCATACATCCAGAGTAGGGAATATCTCCATACCAAATCATATCATATCACATCATATCATATCATCAGGATACATGGTCGCCACCCCATCACTAGTGCCACAACACAGCATAACTCTACAAACCCATGTACAGGGCATACCTGCCCCCATCATGCTGGGGCATGGTGAACAATGTAGAGAGGTAAGCATGATAATAAACCTGTCCTGGGCTCAGGAAAGAAGCATTGAGGCTTCCACGAGTAGAGTAGTGAGAAACTAGATGCAATTTAAATCATATTTGAGACTCAATGGGTTACTTAAAATGAGCTATTATTCAAAAATCAAGACAAGAGTCATATAAAATACCTTTTAAAAGTTACTATGGGTTATATCAAAATAGAACTTTTGGAATCATATACACATATCAAGGCATAACAAAATATCTTTTGGACAATCAAGAAGTTGGCCATCCTAACAGCTCTACGAATAGGAACTTCCTTAGAATCATATAAAAGTCATATACTTGTTTCATAAAAACCATGCCAAAAAGGAAGATTAGCTTTATATACTTATGTCAAAATATGCCAAGATAAAGAATAAGCTTATGTACTTCATATATTTGTTTCATAAAGATCATGCCCCAAAAGAAAGAAACATTAGCTTTACCTACTTGTGCCCAAAACAAGCCAAAAGAAAGTATTAGCTTTACATACCTCTTACAGATTACTCTTAACACGTTCTCCTCTTCATTTCTTGAACCTATTTAACATGAAAGTAATACTATGGTTAATGACCTTTCTCTTTCCAATTCCAACTCTACAACCAAGTTTTCATACAGGTCATTTCCTTATCCATTTCCCTCGACTAGTTCATTACTAGTTCCTATGTTATCCAAAATCGGACAACACCTTCCCTATAAATTCAACATCTCCGAGATTTCAACTAGGACACCATGTCAAAAACCATACCAACAACAAAAACCAGCAGCATATATACAAGTAAATCACTTCAACATTACTCAATACAACTCCAAACCACTAGCTCAAAACTACGATATAAAAACAAAGTTTTTAACCCTTATTTCATAAAATATTTAACCATACCAAATGGAGAGTCATGTGGCTGAAACAAGAAGAACCCACACCCTTTTTAAAATACTTTAAATCCCTGCAAAACGCAACCAAACCAGCTGCACCCGCAGTACCACAATGAGAACCCACTACTCGACTTCGATTTAGCTATAACCACTTCAATTTAGTTTGTTTCTAACATCAAGCATCCTTATGAAATTTTTCCACTTAAAACCATATTTAAGACATGTAATATAACTCATAGAAACATCATAAATTCCAATTTGAAAGGTAATCCCTTACCTTGCCCGAAAATCGTCAAACTCATCGAAACTTGCCTCCGAAGTTCCTTTAGCGCACCTACAACTTTGTGGCTGCTTGCTAAAATTTTGGTGCTACTACAAACTATAAATTTTCATTACTAAAACCTTCATAACATCATGGTACACCCTATATAATTAATTCACGGAACAAAATCAGAAGACTTATCTTTTTTTCTCTCTCTTGGCCGCCACTAGTTTCTCTAGTTTTCTATGGTTTCTTTTTTTTTCTTTCTCTTGAACTCTCTAGATGGATGTGGAACTAATGAGTCATAAAACTCATATATATATAATACTTTAGGGGTGACACATGTCATCCCCTAAGTAGTGACATGTATCAAGTCCTAAGTGGTGACACATGTCAAGTCCCTATTGGGCTAACACATCACTTCCTCTAATCATGAGCTGCCATGTGGCATGTGGGGTCCACTACCTTTGCTATAGATAATGCCAAGTGGCAGTCCCAGCTGATGCCATGTGGCACTCTCTCATGGGCTGCCATGTGTTGCTTTATTTTCCTCCTCGTGGGTTCATAATCTCATCTTTCTTTATGAACCTATGTAATCCTTACTATGTAAGCTTGGTAGGTACTCAAGTAGCTTATTTATGTAAGATTTCCATGTTTGTAGCTCACGTAAGTAAGTCGAGTCCTACGACTCATTACTTGGCCTCCAACTCTTCTATTTGTTTTAAAATTCCAATTTTTCCCTTAGCCTTTTCCAATATTTCCACATCCAAATTTCATAACCAACTTATGTATCAAACAAGATCAAAACATTGCATTATCCTCAACTTGTTACAATTATCCCAAAATGTCCAAATGTGCAAAATACGGGTTATAACAATTTGATATTTGTTTTTAGTTAGTTTTCAGGAAAGTTGAAGCACGCTTGGATTGATGGTATTTGGCACGGTTCATGTGGAAATTTGATTGATATTGAAGGATGTTGGTGTTGAGGTGAGGTCACAAGGAAAATAAAATATACAAGAAGTTATAAAGTGACTTGAGTTTGGCAAGGTTTCGCGACAACTTAAAATGAGAACTCAAAGAATGAACTTCACCAGAACTTGAAGGACCATGGAATGGCTTTTGGGAATTAAATAAACATGTTTTGACCAAGTATTCCCACCGAGACAGCCACCAAAGTCCTTGGTAGGTAGTACTGGCCGTGAAAAACACCTCCCATCCGTGAAGAAGGCTTCCAAGTAAGCTGCCAAGAAATTGGCTAAGGCTCACACTAAGGAAGCCTCACCGAGCTGTGGTCCTCTCCACTGGCCGTGGTGGGACCTTGGTGGTGTGGCCAGCCATAAAACTGCCAAGTCAAGATGCTACATGGTCAAGGCAATCACTAGGATCCAAGGCAAGAGCAACATGGCCAACGCAACAGCAACATGGCCAAGGCAACCACCAAGGGCCTCACCATGAGCCATGGTCCTCACCACTGGCCGTGGTGGTTTGGCCCACGAAAAAAGGCCAAGGAAATGATCAAGGAAGGCCAACACGATCCATGATGCCCACCACTGGCCTTGGTGGCTTTCGTCCAGCACCACCCAAGTCCAAAACTAAGTTGGTTTACTAGTCCGTTTATGATTAGTTTTAGGTTTCTATAAATACCCTATTATGTTATATTTTTAGGGTACACTTTTCCATAATTTTCACACATTTTACTTAATGTTTTGAGGGTGAAAATACACGACTCAAATATTATTTTAGGAGAATTTCCTTCATCAAAGGGACACGGTACAAATTTGAGAGAAAGTGACAATACTTGGTTTCTTTTGAGTCTTGGTTTGGTGTTTCAACTCAGGTTAATGATCAATTGTAAGTTCGATTCATTGGTGTTTGTATGCTTTCTAGTACATGTTTCTTTCATTTTTTATTGAGTTATTCCTCATAATAATGCAAGGTTAAACCCACAACTAGGGTTGTGGGAACCATGATGACTTAACTAGAATAGGAAAATGTAGGATTGATATTTGTGAATTATTTTTGCATGTATTATGATTTCTTTATTCAAACGTCTTTCTTAGTGAGTGCACGATTAAGAACTTGCCCGTATTAATTTCTTACGCGAGAGGGAGGTAGTGATTAAGAAAAGACTATCACAATAGTAGTTCAAAGAATCTGACTTCGAAAGAAGGGATAAACTTCATCTAAATTACTTGAGACTGGGAGGAGATAGTACTTTGAGATCTAGGGTGAGGGTTAGTAAAATAAACATTCTGAGTCTGGGAGGAGATGAATGAGAGACTTCTATGAAGGACCGGGAGGTGAATTATATGTTACCTAACTCGCCATATTTTGCATGCAATACAATGAACGATATCACGAATACGATTAGCCTATTAACTTACAAGTCATAGGGAACACAATCGTAGTCTAGTCTTCATATAGTTTACATATTCAATCTTGTTTATTTGTCACCGCATTACTATTTTGTTTTTGAAACACAACCAAACCCCCATCTTTACTTTATGCATGTTTATTTTTGAGAAGTAGCAACTATGACTGAATAATGTAGCTAATAAAACTTGTTTCAACTTATTTCCTGTGGGTTCGACCCCGACTCTTAGTTGGATAAATTATACTTCTAACAATCTTCTATATCTCTTTCGAGAGGTGTAATTGAGCATTATCAATGTTCTATCTTAGACTCTTTCTTATGCTATGTTCTGTTTTATTTTACCTTATATATGCTTTATGATATGTCAAGAGGCTTGGTTTAAGCCCTTTGGGGTTTTGATTGTCATGTTATGACTAGGCCCTAGGTCAGGTCATGACAAACTTGATATTAGAGTACAAGGTTTAAGATGTCCTAGGGTGTCCAATATGCCATGCTGAATAGATTCTTATTCATGGATGTGAAGCATGCCATATCTATGAATAGGAGGCTATAAGGCATTTTAGGAATCCTCACGTCTTTCATGAACTATGTTGTGCGATAGAGTGTGTTCTAAGATTTCCTTTCCCTAATGTTTGTCCTTTGCAATTTTCAGAAAATGCCTTCAAGAAGACCACTTTTGCCGAGGGACCAATGTTAAATGAAAGCCAAGCTCCTTCAGCCCCTCAAGACAATAGTCCTTTGCTTGATCAAGTGACACATTGCAGTTTCAGACTGCTTTTATCAGGCTAGCACAAGTAGTGGCCAAATAAGGGATTGAGTCTCCTCCTAATGTTCTTACTTCAGCTTCTAGAGTAAGGGACTTTGCACAAATGAACTCTCCCGTGTTTCATGGTTTGAAATTCAATAAGGACCCCCAAGAGTTCAGTGATGAGGTCAATAAAATATTTAGTATCATGGGGGTGACTTCGGAGGAGAAAGCGTACTTGGAGGCTTACCAACTCAAAAGTGTGGCTCAAGTTTGGTACACTCAATAGAAGTTGGAGAGAGTAGACGAAGGTCCTATTGAATGGAAAGCTTTCAAACTTGGTTTTCTTGATCATTTTTTTTCCTCTTGAGCTAAAGGAAGCTAAAGTGTTGGAGTTCATTAACCTTTGATAAGGAAACATGGGAATGAGGAACTATGCCCTCAAGTTTACCAAGCTATTAAAGTATGATCCTTTATTGGTTGCCGATCCATGTGCCCAAATGAGACAATTCATATAGGGGGTGTCCAACTTGGTTTCTAAGGAATATCGTACCTATATGCTAGTTAAGGATATGGACATATCAAGGGTTAATGACTTTTGCCAAACAAATTAAAGGAGAAAAGATCAAGGAGATGAGAATGAGGGATTCTAAGAGGGCTCGGTATGAAGGTGGGTTCTCCAATGCTAGAATTGATGGAGGTAGTAGTGGCTTGTCTCAATAAGGCCAAGGTTTGGGAAAGAAGTTTTTTAAGGATAGGGTTCCATAACCTAAGATTCAAGGATGAGGAGGTGTGAATGCTAGTCGCCCTTATTTTCCTAAGTATGCAAAGGGTGAAAAAAATCATAGAGAGAAATGCTTGATAGGAATGGGTACTTATTATGGATGTGGAAAGCAGATCCATATACAATCCGAGTGCCCCCATGTTGCTAACAAAGGTGGATAAGGTCGTTTGCAAGAAGGCCAAGTGCAACAAGATGCCAAAGTTCAACCTAATGGTGGCCAACACAACAACTGATTCTATGCTCTTCATGCTAGGCAAGATGTGGAACAGGCTCCCGATGTGGTCACCTGTAGGTTACAAGTCTTTAACTTTGATGTTTATGCATTGCTTGCTCTGGGTACCAACTTGTCTTTTATTACTCCTTGCCTTGTTATGAGATTTAATGTGTACCCCAAACTGTTATTAGAACTTTTTAAAGTTCACACTCCCATTGGTGAATCAGTGTTAGCCAAGAGAGTTTATAAAAATTGTCCGGAGTTTGTCTTGCACAAGTTATTCCATGTGATCTTGTTGAACTTGACATGACTAATTTTGACATCATTCTTGGTATAGATTAGTTACATTCTGTGTATGCATCTATTGATTATAGAGCCCGTAGGGTCAAGTTTTAATTTCCTAATGAGCCTACCCTTGAATGAAAGGGTAATGGTTCGGTGGTTAAGGGTCAATCCATCTCATGTCTTAAGGCCCAGAGAATGATTTCTAAATGGTGCATTTATCATAGTTTGAAAGTTAGGGATATTGATCCCAAAACTTCTACTCTTGAGTCTGTTCCCATAGTTAACAAGTTTTCCGATGAATTGCTGATGTTCCTCCCGTAAAGGAAATTTACTTTGGATCCATTCTGATACTCAACCTATTTCTATTCTTCTTTACCATATGGCTCTGGTGGAACACAAGGAGTTGAAATTGTAATTGAAGGATTTGTTGGATAAGGGATTTATAAGGCCAAGTATATCACCATGGGGTTCTCCCATATTGTTTTTAGAAAGAAAGATGGGTCACTCTGAATGTGTATAGATTATTGGTAATTAAATAAGGTAATTGTAAAGAATAAGTAACCAATTCTGAGTACAGATGATTTGTTTGATCAATTGCAAGGAGCATTACTTCTCAATGATTGATATCCGTTCCTGTTTTTATCAACTAATGTAAGGGAATGTGTTATTCCTAAGATGGTGTTTCAAACAAGGTATGGTCATTCTGAGTTTGTGGTAATGTCATTAGTTTTGACTAATGCTCTTGGTATTTTCATGGATTTGATAAATCGTATTTTCAAGCCATACTTGTATATATTTGTAGTGGTGTCTATTGATGACATTTTGATCTACTCTCAGAATGAAGAGGACCATATGGGTCACTTGAGAATTGTGTTGCAAACATTGAGAGACAAGCAACTATTTTACAAGTTTAGTAAGTGTGAATTTTTTCTAAGGGAAGTTACTTTTCCTGTCCATGTGGTGTCTAGTGATGGGATTAAGATTAATCCAAAGAAAACAAAGGTGGTAAAGAATTTGCCTAGATCATTATCTCCTTTGGATATTAGAAGTTTTTTGGGATTAGCCGGATATTATATGAGGTTTTTTGAAGGGATTTCTTCTATTGATTAACTTTTCCTAAGTTGACTCAAAAGAAGGTAAAATTTCAATAGTCGAAAGAATGTGAGAAGAGTTTCCAAATATTGAAGGATCATCTTACGTTGGATCCTATCTTGACATTGCCCTAAAGTTCAAATGGGTTTATTTTTTATTATAATGCCTCAGTGTTAGTTTAGATTGTGTTTTGATGCAACATGATAAGGTTAGAGTATGTCTCAAGGCAACTTAAGGTACATGAAAGAAACTACACAACCCATGATCTTGAACTTGCGGCGGTTGTGTTTGGTTTGAAAATTTGGCGTCATTATATTTATGGGGTGCATGTTGATGTGTTCACTGGCCATAAAAGCTTGCAATATGTGTTTAGCCAAAGGGACATGAACCGTAGACAAAAGAGGTGGCTTGAACTCCTAAAAGACTATGACATGACTATGGTGTACCATCCAAGTAAGGCAAATATTATAGCCAATGATCTTAGTCGATTGTCCATGGATAGTGTTGAATATATTGAGGAAGGTAAGGGAAATGTCCATAGATTAGCATGTTTAGGGGTACGTATCATTGATTCAAATGATGGAAGTGTTTTTGTACATAATGGCTCTAAATTATCTATTGTGATAAATGTTAAGGCCAGACAAGACCAGGATCCGATTTTGGTTGAATTGAGGAAGTTAATTGCCAAAAAATCCATTGAGGCTCTCTCCCAAGGGGGAGATGGAGTTTTACATTACCAAGGTCTTTGTGTGTACCTAATGTGGATGGACTAAGAGAATTGATATAGGGTGAGTCCCATAAATCTTGGTATTCAATTCATCTAGGATCCACCAAGATATATTGTGACTTGAGGGAAGTGTATTGGTGGAATGGTATGAAGAAGGACATAGAGGAGTTTGTGGCTAAGTGTCCTAATTGTTTACAAGTGAAAGTTGAGCATCAAAAATTGGGAGGTTTAGCTCAAGACATTGAGATTCCTACTTGGAAGTGGGAAGATGTGAATATGGACTTTGTAATAGGTTTTCCTTATACAAGAAGGCAATATGATTCTATTTGGGTTTTTGCGGACTAAATGACTAAATCAACATATTTTTTATCGTTTAAGACTTCCTATTGTGCAATAGACTATTGTAAGCTGTACATCCGTAAACTTGTGAAACATCATGGTGTTCCTTTGTTGATTATATAATATAGAGGTACTCAATTCACTTTACATTTTTGGAAGTCATTTCAAAATGGTCTTGGTACAAAGGTTAAGTTAAGTACCATTTTTCATCCTCAAGCCGATGGAAAAGATGAAAGAAAGATCCAAACTTTGGAGGATATGTTAAGGGAATATGTTACTGATTTGAAAAGAAGTTGGGATGAGAATTTGCCACTGATTGAGTTTGCCTACATAATAGTTATCACTCTAGCATCCAAATGGCTCATTTTGAAGCCTTGTAAGGAAGAAGATGTAGGTCCTCGGTGGGATGGTTTGAAGTGGGTAAGATAGCAATTATTGGTCTAGGTTTGGTAGTTGATGCAATGTAAAAAGTAAGGCTTATAAGAGAAAGATTAAAGATGGCTCAAAGTTATCAAAAGTCATATTCATACTTTAGAAGAAGAGAGCTTGAATTCCATGTGGATGATTGGGTATATTTGAGGGTTTTACCTATGAAGGGTGTAATGCAGTTTGGTAAGAAAGGGAAGTTGAGTCCTAGATATGTAGGATACTATAGAATATTGAAACTTGTTTGTAAGGTAGCATATGAGTTAGATTTTTCATTTGAGTTGGCTATGGTTCATTCGGTATTTTATGTGTCAATTTTGAGAAAATTCGTGGGTGATCTAAACTCTATTGTGCCATTGGAAATTATGAATGTTGAAGAGAATTTGACTTATGAGGATGTTCTGATAGAAAGTGTTGTGGAGAAATCAACTAGTAGAGAGTGTCGCATGGAAAGCAGAGGCAAACATGAAAAAGTGTTGTCCATATCTCTTTCCTTCCACTCAAGCCTAAGGTACTAAGTTGTTCATGATTGAATCGATTAAACTCCTATGTTTCAGTTTCAAATGTCATTCATATGCATGCGTGTTCATGAAATGTGATATAAAAGTCATGATTTATGTTATGATTTAAAATCTCATTACTTACGTTTTTCTATGTGTCATCGTATTCATGTTGGGTTGCTAGTCCTCATTCCATATATTTTATATGCTGAGTTAATCTCATTCTAGGACAAATGTCCCTAAGGGGGAGATATGGTAAGACCCCTTAAGATGAACAGTCGAGCAAAAATGATTTCAAGGAATTTTGGGTAGTTCTCAGGTTTACGAGTGTGCCTACAACTCGTGAAAGTGAGTATGGGGATGGGAACTTTAATCAGTGAAGAAGGAAGGTCAACGAGTCATATGATGACTCATAAGGAAGTCTATGATTTGTAGACACCATTCGTAGTACAGGATTCAAACACATGCAACTACTGACCCTAAGGACTTCATCAATGACTCAACATGATGAGTCGTAGAGAATATTACAACTTGTAGAAATGAGTCGTATAGAAAATTCAGAAACCCTCCAAACTTGCTAATTTACAGACTTGCAAGACGAGACAATTTGACGACTAGCAACCCAATGATAAGTCATAATCACGACTCGTAGAAGTACTTCAGAGGCTTGATTTTTAGGATTTTCTAAAACATGCAGGACGAGTCGTAATGACGACTCTTCATAACTCTTACAACTCATATGAGTCCATTCGTAAGTCCAAATCTCAGAATTTAATGAGGGGTAGTTTGGTATTTTCCCTATATTCTATTAATGTATGTGGACATTTTTAAGGACTAGATTCATTAAGTACTATGTCCTAAATATTCCTAAACCCTTTTATTCTCTCATTATTTCCCCAAACAAATTCTAGATTTCTCTCCCAAGGTTCCTCAAGAGTTCATCAAGCTTTGGTTAGGGTTTCTTCAAGATCAAACCTTCTTTCTCAAATTCAAGTCCTATTTTAGTCAAGGTATGTGTGGATTGATACATGAGTCCCTTCCACCCATGGAGTCCTAAAGTTTTCTCAAAGTTTCCTTCAATTTTCTTTGGTATATTAACCCTAGTTTTGATGAATTATATTGGATTGTTCCAATTTCATTTTGAATTGTTATCAATGATTATTCTAAGGATCTATCTTACCAAAATCCTTATTAGCAGCCTCAAGTTCCTCAAACTATGAGCCACTGTAGGTTGCCTATGTGGCCTAAGTAATGGATCTAAATATAGAGTATGTACATGACCCGTCTAGTAGATAGAGTCTACCTAGGTGTAAGACCCCGTGAGTCGAAAAGTTGGAACCAAGGACAAAAGTCTCAAAATTTCAAACCCATCTATATGAATGAGTCCCTCTATGGCTTGTATAGCTTTCTACGGCTCGTAAGGTTGGGTCAAAGAGTGACCCTTTGAGCAAGAGTTGAAGTTTCCCTCAGGAGAGGTTCTACGCCCTTCCAAGATGAGTCATCCTCGAGAAGATGGGTTGTAGAAATCCCTCATCAACCAGAATTCATATGCTTTATTTAAAGTTTCCCTAAGGCCAAGATGATGACTTGAATGGACGTCTCATAGAAGAAATGATAGGTCGTGAGAACTGCCCATTCTTGAACTTCAGAGACTAGTATATTTGCAGGTTTTCAGACCTACAGGAAGAGCCTTGAGAACAGACCGTTCCTGAGACGACATGTTGTAAACAATGCTCGTTCATAAACTTTAGAGAGAATGTTTTTAGTCCCTTTACTCAGACCTGCAGGATGAGTCATTTAGAGGACTCATCGTTGCCAAGACGGCCCATGTACTAGGGACCGTAGGGCTAATTTTCCAGATTTAATGAAGGGCAATTGTGTCTTTTCTAAAGTTTTATTCAATTGACCTAGGCACTTTTATGGCCAAGTTCCTAGTTCTGTTCTAAGTTAAATACTCTTTTCTTCAAAATCCCCTCCTTTCCAATTCATTCTCTTGAAATTCCTAAGGCAAGAACTCACAAGGTCTTTCAAGGATTCTCTCAAAATTCAATCTAGGATTTCCATACTTCTTCAAGGTTCTTCTTCAATTCCAAGCTAATTCAAGCAAAGTATGAGGGGATTGATTCATGGGTTCCTTTCATCCATGAAGTCCTAAGGTTTTTCTCTAAGTTTCTTTCAATTTAAATTGATTATGAACCCTAGTTTTGATGAGTTGCATTGGGCTTATTTAATTCCATTTTTAGATGTTATCAATAATCATTATATCCATGTTTTCATATGAATTGCATGATTTTGAGTTGAATTATGAATGCCTATGCATGAGGCTATTTCCAAGTTAACATTATAAAGTTAAAGATGATTTTCATGAATAGATTATGAGTTCAATGGCCTTCAAGTAAAGTTTTCACGGTTTAAAGTTGAAATTATGATCTTATGATAAAAGTTATAAAGATGATCAAAGTTAAAGATGGTTTTATGAGTTAATCATGAGTTAAATGATTTATAAAGATAGTTTTCAATGAGTTACAACTGAGATCATGATTTTTGAAGTTAAAGTTGAGATAATGATCAGAGTCAAGATCATTAAATGTTTAAAGATGGTGATAAGGACAATTCTCACATAAGTTATAGATTCATATGAATCACCAAGTTAGATGAGCTATTGCTAAATGTTTTAAAGATGGATTGATAGTCAGTTACTATCTTTTCCTACTATGTTATGAGTATGTTTTATAAATTTCCATTGGGATATTAAGCACTGATAAGACTTCAAGATGGGGTTCGGTCGGAAAACAGAGTTGGTTATCCAAGGGAATCCTAGTAGCAACCTAAAGTCTCAAACTACATTGCCCGTGTAGGTTGCCTTCATAGCTTAGCTAGTGGATCCACATAGCCAGTTCAGTTGAGTTTTCTTTGGAGTATGCCCTAGCAAGGTAGCCTTCCCTATTTCGATGCAGGAGTCATCGACCTATCTCAAACAAGAGTCATTGGATTCCATGTAGTAGCTCATATGGTCTTAGTTGTCGGTTAAAGATCCTATCCCACACAAGCTCAAGTTAAGCTTTAAGATGTTAAGTTATTAGTTGAAAGTTGAAGTAGTATACCCCCTATATTTACACGTCAAATTATTTGCAAGCAAGTCGACTTAAATTAAAAGCGGTTTTATATTCCATATTTTTTTCGCATTGGACTATTCGTGAGCTAATGGACATAAATGCAAGGACTTTTAATTTTGAATTTTAATTGGCTCGACTTGGTTGTAAATTTTAATCAGTGTGGAAATATTAATTGATATTAGGGATTAATTAACCATGTATGGATTATTACGTGGGGATTTGAAATTAATTAGGATGAATTAAGTTAATAGTGGGATGAAAAGTGTCCCCCACTGCCACATGGACAAATCTGATTGGCCCATTCTTTAGTAGGGGACATGTTGTCACCTTGGGCAGCACATATGTCTTGTTGTTGACCAATTTTTTAGCCCAATTTTTTTTCCAACTTTAGAACATTCAAGAGAAGAGAGAAGCTCTCATCTTCTCTAAATAGAGAAAGAGAGAGGCTCGGCCATGGATGACAATGGAGAAGCTCCAAACTTGGTGATTATTCAAGGTCATGACAGCAATGATGAAGTCTTTAGGTCATCAAAAATGTTGTGAATCAAGTCCTCAAGCTTCCAAGTAAATTGGGTCCTTATAGCTTAACGTAAGATTCTATCTTTTTCCTTACCTTGGAGGTAATTTAAACTTGTATAAGTTGGTAAATATGTGTTGAATGTATGAAATTATGGGTGTTGATGTTGAGTCATAGTGAAGGGCCTTGGGGGGCTATTTGGTGCAGAAAATGGTTAATTAATTTTGCTTAGTATTTTAATTGTTATGGATATGGATTTTGTGATGAGAATGAAGGTAGTTAATGGTTAAAGTTGAAGCCAAATTTGTTGTGGGATGTTGTAAGGATTTTAGTGAAAATAATGTAGTTTACTTGCATATGAATAAGTGATATAATGGTATTGTGGCTGCTTTTATGTCTCACAAAAATTTGATGAAAAGATAGTATAAAATAAGGTGTAAAAATTGTATGTGAGTTCCTTGGTGTGACCACAAGTATTCGCAAGGTTTCAAGCATCCTTATATTGTTAATTAGGGGTTGTGTTGATATGTTGTTTTTGTTCTTGTTGAGATTGGAAGATTAATGATAATTAAGATTATACGTTATGTTGTATGTTGGTTGGGTTGTTGTAGGAATGTTCCGATGAAAATGTTAAGACTATGGATCATTAAAGATAACTTGAAGAGGTAGTAGTTGTATGTGGATTTGAATTATTGTCGAATGTTATGAACATGGGATGCCTTAATCTAGAAATGATGTTATAATGAAGAGATTAATTTGTATTAAATGAAATTTAAAGTAACAAAAATCCATGATTAGTGTTGATATTAAAATGGACAGAATTGGAGTTTCTTGAATTAGATTGGGTTAATTGTTGTTGTTGCTATTAATATTATGGGTAATGTGTTAAAAGTGAAGGAGTTGTATATGTTAATGTTAAATCTCCATTCGGGCCATATTGGGATGTTCTAATCTAAAAATGGTGGATTAATATCGATTAATATTATGGATGTTATTGTGGATGATTACATAACGAAAATGAAAGCATTTGACATGTCAAGTTGGAGTTGTAATTGATTTAAGGGCTACTTATAATGTGTGGCTGCTTGTGTTGAATTGAAGGATCAAGTGTAGTTATGATTATGCATTGTATGGTTAATTGTTGGGCTTTTATAAATCAGTTTGATAAGGTGTGGAGGCTGCAACCTATTAGGAATAATATGATAGCATTGTAGTCGTCATGTTGATAATTAATAAAAGTCAAATGTTATGTGGGCTGTTCGGAGTATTCTTGAATCTCTTTTTGGCTAGTTTTAACATGGTATTTTAATGTGTGATTGTTGATGTTGCTTGGTAGTTGTATGGATTATTTGGAGATGAGGAGAGTGAGAATTATAGGTGAGGTATTGTCCAATTTGTTTTCCTAGAAATAACCTACTAACGATGAAGTACGTTTTATGCTTTTCCATCGCCTAAACATTGTGTTTAACATATAAATATAGGTTGAGACCCTATGGGGAAGCATATTGTTACACCCCGTACTTTTGTACCTTGGAAGGTTCTTAAGCTTCTTAAGATTCTTAAGTATCTTGAAAGGTTCTTAAGTTTTTGGAAGGATTCTTAAGTTTCTTAAAGCTTCTTAAAGCTTCTCAAGCTTCTTAGAATTACCATGGGAGCGGATAGTCGATAATGCTATCAAACAACTCTAAGGAAGGGAGAATGTGACACCTCATGATAAGGAAGATTGGAAATAGCGTTGTAAAAATCCAGAAGAAGTTGGAAACCAAATAATGAGTAGTAGGACTTGACTTACTTACGTAAGCTACCAACTTGGAAATCTTACATACTTAATCTACTTGAGTACATACCAAGCTTATGTAGCAAGGATTACATAGGTTCCTAAAGTAAGATGAGATTATGAACCCATGAGGAGGAAAAGAGAGTGTCACATGGAAGCATGAGAGAGTGCCACATGGCAGCAGCTGGAGAAAGGGTGATGGACCCCACCTTCCATATGGCAGCCCGTGGTTGGAAGGCATGGTGCGTTGGCAATAAGGGCTTGACACATGTCACCACTTAGGGGTTGACATGTGTCACTCCCCCATAAGGTGGCATATATGTATATATATTATAAGTCATCCTTATCTCCAAACAAAATTTCATTCTTCCACAAAAATATCTAGGCAAAGGAAAAGAGAAGAAAAGTCTAGAAAGAAAAACAGAGAAGAGGAACCTTAAACTTGAGAAAGAGAGCCACGGATTTGGAGGCAAAAAGGTAAGTTCTATGATTTTGTTCTATGAATTAATTATCTAGTGTATACCAAGATGTTATGAAGGTGTTAGTAATGAAAATTTATGATTTAGAGCAGCACCAAAACATTAGCAAACAGCCCCAAAGTTCTCGCCACGCTAGGAGAGCTTTCGAGGTGAGTTTTGGCAAGTTTCAGGTAAGGTAAGGTTTTCCCTTTCAAATTGGAATTTATGATGTTGTTATGTGGTATATTACATGTCTTAAAAAAGTTTAGAAGTGGATAAATTGCATAAGGATGGTTGAAGTTAGGAACAAACTAAATTAAAGTCGTAGTTGCGATTGTGGTGCTGCAGTTGCAGCTGGTTGGTTGTCATGTTGAAGGTATGGAAAGTGTTATAAAAGGGGTGAGGGTACTTCTGGTTTAATCCACATGACCCTCCTTTTAGTATGGTTAAAGGTTTTACAAAATAAAGGTTAAAAACCCAATTTTGGTATCGTAGTTTTGAGCTAGTTGTTTGAAGTTGTATTGGGTAATGTTGAAGTGAATTATTTATATATATGTTGCTGGTTGTCGTTGTTGGTATGGTTGTTGACATTTTGGCCGAGTGAAATCTCGGGGATGTTGAAGTTATAGGGGAGATGCTGTCCGATTTTAGGTAACTTTGAAACTAGTAACAAACTAGTCGAGGGTATTAGATAAAGAAATAATTCCTATGGGTACTTGATTGTAGAATTGGAAATCGGAAAGAGAAAGGTCATTAAACTCAGTATTACTATCATGTTATTAGGTCAAGGAGGTAACGAGGCGTGCTGGATTACAGTTAATCCACAAAAGGTATGTGTAGCTTACCCTTTCTTTTATTTTGGCATGTCTTAGCCTTAAGTTATATATATGCAAAATTTGGGAGTTATTCCATTCATAAACGTTGAGTAGGATTTTCAAGACTCTTGTTCACTTCTGGATGTTAGTACTACTGCAATAAGTGGAGTCCTCGCCTTTCAAGTCTTCTGTAGGATGATAAGTAGTACATATAAGTCTTGCCTATTTCTCTCTTTGAAAGGGGATTAAGGTAAGTGAAATTATGTCTGATATGAGTTTAGAGGAATTTCCATTTATAGGTTTCAGATATAATTCATGACTCATAGTCACTTTTGAATATTAAGGGTCCTAAAGTAGTTAGATTACTTCTCCCGAGCCACCTATATGTTGAATAGTAAGTGGAAATATAAGCTCCTATTCTGAAAGGCTCTGAGAGGATAAATGTCTCTAATTCCATAGCTATAACTCTGATTATATAAGCTGTGTCTGATCATATAAATTGTGTCTTTGATTGCATAAACTGTGTGGCATTATCTTGGTACACGCCTGTAGTTCCTGCGACCCTAATTGATGAAATCCCTAATAACATCTAAAGGGTACCTCAGAGAATTACTTCCCTGGTCTTCAAGTGACGGTTCACTTGACTGTTTCATTGAGTCTCAGGAGATGACCTAGTTGCATATGGTTTCTCACTACTCTACTCATGCATATGGTAACCCTTCTTTCACCGAGTCCCACGATGGGCCGGGAATATTATCATGCACAACTTTATGACTTTTTCACCGAGACCTAGGCCGGCTATGTGTATGTATGTATGAAGTATATGATGATGAAATGCCATTTATAATGAAGTTGAAGCATACGACGACGCCATATGTGATGAAGTTATTCACTGAGTCTCAGACTATATATATATATATATATATATATATATATATATATATATATATGATAAAAATATGGATTGAGCCGTACGTTCCTCGGTATTGTTTTAAATTATAGATCGAGCAGAACATTCCTTGGTATATTTTACTATGTGATAATGGCACCGAGTCCCATAAAGGATCCGGGTGCGGTACATTATATACACTACTCTTTCATCGAGTCCCTCACTAAATGGCCGGATACTTACGTAGGCATTCATATGAAAATATAGGAATACATTTGTGACCCCGAGCCCCATAGTGGACAAGATGTACTATGATGAAATATACGATAAAGATTATGCCGTATAGGATGATATGATGCCATATACAATGACTTAATGAAATAATATACATGATGAGAGGGGATGATGATATGATGATATGGTAATATGATGAAATATTTATGATACCGAGTTCCTTAGCGAGCCGGGCACAGCGTATGATGATGTATATGAATATGTGTCCTATGGTGCAGGTACATTAATTTGTTAATTATTACACTTATCCCCTGCCTCCTTATTTCAGTTGTGGTCTAAACTATGATATATTATGTTTTACATACTCAGTACATATATCGTACTGACCTCCCTTTCTTCGGGGGAGGGGGGGGCTATGTTTCATGCTCGTAGGTACAGGTGCATAATTTGGAAATCCGCCAGCTTAGGACTCCCACTCAGCTATGTTGGAAGTGCTACACTATTTTGGAGCCTAGCTTTTGGTGCTTATTGTATAATGTATATAGTTGTTTATTCATGGGTAAGACGGGGGCCCTGTCCTGCCATATGTCACTGTTAATATTTTTAGAGGTCTGTAGACATATGTAGGTGGGTTTTTTTACGAGTTTGATTCAGTTGTGACTATATGGCATTTTATAAATGTTATTATGTTAAGGCAGCCTTGTTGGTCCTTACATGACATAGTACAAATGAAAGAGGCTATATGAAGATAAATTTGCTATCACCCTCTGGATTTTTGTGTGTAGTTCTTATAGTTGAGATTTATGTATACGGGTTCCAGGTCAGCCCCAGTTACGACCTACGAAGTTGGGTTATGGCAGAAGTGGTATCAGAGTAGTCCTTCCTCAGAATGTCTATAGACCGTGTCTAGTAGAGTCTTATTTATTAGTGTGTTGCGTGACACATCTATAAACAAGAGAGTACATGTCATTTAGGATGTCACCTTTCCTTCATATCTAAGATCGTGTGATAAAGCCTAGCCATCCGACATGAAATTCCTTTTTCTAACCTTTGGTTTCAGTTGAAGAAGGACATCGACAAAAGAAAATGACGGATGACAGTAGAAGCTACCCAGTATACAGGTAAGTAATGATGTGAAGGAGGCATGCTGGATAAGGTAAGAAGATTGAAATATGATTGAAATGTAAAGTCAAAGATTGAAGGGAAAAGTAGACAGAAAAGTATAACGAATGCAGTTCGAGTTGGACATACGAGGTAAGTCCATTATTTTATACTGTTATTGATATTGGGCGGCCTGTGTGGCAGTGATATGAATATATATATGTTAGACCTGTGAGGCATTGTTGGTATTTCCTGAGTGCAGGTTTGGGATAGTAAGGAATATAGAGGAAACTCTGCTGAATTTTTTTTGAAATAAAAAGATAATGAGATATAAGGTTGTAGTATATCTTGAGAGATTGTATCCATGGTAACGATAAGATCCCACTAAACTAGGAGTACAACTGACTTAAGGAAATAAGTAAATTGCAGTATGGGTGGTAATTAGATGGTCGATACTGATATAATGAGAAGAATGGTGATGGATATGAATGTCTTAAGACTGCCTGCGCGGTATTAAGGATGAGAATAATGAGGAAGTATAAAGGGGTTAAGTATGCTTGCTCCACCAGGCGGAATTAGTCCAGAGTAAGGATCATAAATAAAGGTTAAGAAATACTACCCTCTGGATTGACCATGAGTAGAATATAGTATGAATATAATGAGGATCATCATGGAAGTACGTACGACCTAGTAACGAAGTAACTAAAGAATCTGATTGTGAGTAAGATCAGAAGTCAACATCGAGTACACGATAATGATGAAAGCGCATGAAGTAGAAAGGGGTATTGTGTATATGTACCTCCACCATTGAAAATAGTAAGACCCCTCAAGAATGAGGGAGGTAGTTTTGCAAGACCATTGATGCATTGCGAGTCTATTAAGAGGAACAAGTGCTATTCACTAGGATAAAGATATTAGCCACTGATATGGAGACATACAAGTAGCAAGGAGAAATAATAGAAAATCTCTTATGGTAGGAAATAAGGAGACGAAGAGTACATAAAGGAAGAAAAGAAAGGAGTAGGACAAAATAGTGTTGGCACAAGTAAGTTCTAGTATGAAGTCGATATGTAAAGCAAGATGGGCCGGGAAATAAAAAGATTATGTCTATCTTATACAGGTTGTATCAGAATGGTTATGCAACCTATCGATATATATATGTTGAGTATAGGGTCAAGTGAGAAGCACATGAGAAAAGAAGCTAGGATTTTTTGGATACATTACAGAGAGATGTCAAGATGGGTTAGACCAAACTACCGAGATGGGGTGAGTACTAAGGGAAAAATAGGACCTAGCTGTGGTTGAACCAACGATCTATCCCGATGTCGAGTGTAAGACAGGGCGGAGAGGGCAAGGCGAAGCATGAAGACTAGCGAGAAGATGCTAAGGTAAATCTTGGGCTAGGTTGAGTGCCATAGCACATTATTCCAAGGATTGCAATAGAACATGACACGAGGATTTCTCGAGGGGGTCACCCATCCTAGTACTACTCTCGCCCAAGCACGTTTAACTTCCAAATTTAAGTGGGATCTGGTGCATTAGTGTTGTATGATCACATGAGATGAAAGAATCCGAACTAGCAGCGAAGCAATGACAGGAGATTATGTACCTAGAGTGTTATAAGTTACGTTTTTTTTTGAGTTGAAATTTTCATCTTATATATATAAAAGTAAGCTTACAAGTACAAGGAGGGGGACGTGAAAGGCCTTACCTCCGAAAATAAAATAGAAGATATCTAATAAGAGGACTCCTCTCGACTAGGAAGATCAAGTATAAGAAACTAGTTCTATTCAACTAAGGTACAGAACCTAGCTAAATTGAAGAAAATCAAGTATACCCAATTTCCTTTGCATGGGTCGAGATCGGTCATATCTTCTGTGGTGCTCGACTAACGTTTCCGAGAATCCATTTAGGCTTTAAATTCTTGGGTCCATATAATAGCTAACATACAAGTGATGATGTATACTGTTGCTCCTCTTGAGAGTTACTGTTCTACCTACAACATCGGCTGTCTTTTTCAATGTCGCTCGACTAACGTCTCCGGTTATCCATTCGAGCTGAAATTTCTTAGGCTCAACCATCTTTGGGGATGCTATTATCCTGCAAAATTTGGAGGATTTTGGATATTGTATGATGCATGTTGTTGAGGGATGATGGCTATTGCTGAGGTGGTGTGCTGTTTCTGGCATCTGCTTCTCCTTAGTTTGGATAGCTTGTTGCAAGGAACAGCTCCTCTTGTTTTTGATCTTGGGATCTTGCTGAATATGGAGATCTGTAGAGCTGCATGTCTGAAAGTTATTCAAATTATCACAGCTGGAGTGTGTTGTGAATCTGTACTGATAAACAAACAAACACAGATGGCTCAAGAGGTGCAATTTTAGGTTCGTAGGAGTTGTTGAGAGGTGTTCCTGATGAATGCTTTTGGATTATTGTAACTGTTGTAATATTGGAAGAGGCTGGATTGTTGTTCCTACTGTAGTTTGTAACCTGCACAGAAGCAAAAACAAAAAACAAAGTCTGAAAACAATTCTATAACCCCAAAACAAAGAAGCACTTCCCAAGTGGCTCCTCTTGTTGTTACTGATGTAGAAAAATTCCAGGATGTGTAATGTAGTGTATCTGCACAGACCAGCAAACAAAAACAAAAACAAGAACTTGAATATGTCCCATGTGTGATACAAGGAAACCAGCCTTGGCTTCCAATCAAGATTCCTATACCTGTTAAGCCAAGAAAGAAGAGAAGACAAAATAGAAACTACTCTACTCCTTACCTCTAAAGTTAGACTGGTTATTCTAAGAAAATAATAAAGATAGTAATAAGGAAGGGAGATTTTCCCTTGTACAGGAGTTCTAACTGTGAGATCTTCAAGGTATTTATAGCTATGCATAGACAAAACCATGTTGAAGTTTGAGTTAGAACCAAAATGGAAGGAGTTAGGGAGGTTTCTTGATTCTCCTGAGTTTCTTTCTTCTGAAAGAAGACATTTCTAGCTTATCCATCTCAAGGTATGCCTTAGCTTGTTTGGGGAGATCATGCACAGTGAAATAGAGTTCAGGAGATTTGCATTTATGGCTATGTTTGGATAAGACATCAGCTGTGTAGTTTGCTTCTCTAAGGATGTGTTTACAACTGAAAGGTTGGAATTGGTTGATGATGTTGTTTAAACTGTCCAGCAGCTCCTTGATTGACCAAGGGGGTTTTGCTTCTTGTTGTAACCACCTGATTAGGAGTTGAGAATCTACCTCTAACTCTACCAGTAAATAACCAAGTTGAATACACTAAGATAGACCAAAGATAGCAGCCCTGATTTCTGCTTGGTTGTTAGTTCCTTCCCCCAATGGAACCGCATAGGCAAAGATAAGGTCACTATGAGTATTTCTAAGTATTCCTCCTCCACCAATGTTGCCTGGGTTGTTAAGGGCACTACCATCTGTATTTAACTTTACCATGTGATCACCTGGTTTGATCCAATATACAGGGGTAATTTTGGTGTCATGGTGGCATTGTTCCACTGAAATGACTAGGTCCTTCCAGTTATTTGGCCACTCAATATAAGGAAAAGTTGTGATGAGCAGGTTAGAGATGTCTTTGTAGACAGAAAATTTGACTCTTGAAAGGTTAGATTTCTTCCCTCCATATTTAGAAGCACATCTATTCTTCTATAAGTTCCAACAAATAAAGACAGGAACTGCTTGTAACAGGAGCTTATGGGCTTCATTCTTGTATTTAGATGTCCACCATCTCATAAGCATATTTCTAAGAGGTGTGTAATTCTTGATTATGTCCAAAGAATCAACAAACACCCTCCAAGTATTCTTGGCAAAGGCTCCTGCAACAAAGGTGTGATCAATGGTGTCTTGGCCAGGTCTATCACAACAATGGCACTGAGAGGGGGCTTTGCCAAAGCTGGTTATTTTCTCATTGGTAGGTAATTTCCTTCTAAGAGCTCTCTAAACAAGAAAGGAACATTTGAAAGGTATTAGTTAGTGCCAAGTACATGCATTCAGCATAGTATTTGTCCTCTTGTCTCTAATGAGCTCCTAGGAAGAAGAACAACTGAACTCCCCATTGGTATTAGGAATCCAGCAAGGATGGTCCTGTTTGAGAGGATGGTAGCTGAATTGAGTTTCTAAAATGTTAGGAACAAACTGAGGAGGGGCTTTTTGGATAATGAGATCAACATTCCATTGTCTATTAATTAGAAAAGCTGAAACTTGGGTGTGGTTAAACCTACAGTTGTTAGCAGAAAAGTGAGCTAAAGGGCTAACACCTAGCCCATTGTCCCACCAAAAAAGGCAAGAGCCAGACTTAATTTGCCACTGAATGTGAGGCTCAATGTTGTGTTTGTTGTTCATGAGGTGCTTCCAAATTAAGGACTGACCAGTGTCCCATTTTTTTGTAATAATATTGGCCCTCTGACAGTATTTGGATTTAAGGAATTCTCCCCACAAGGTGTTCTTGGTTCTAAGGGTCCACCACTGCTTGTATTGAAAAGATTTAGCCACATCAGTGATTTGTCTAAACCCTATGCCCCCTTCATCATAAGAATAGCTAAGGTTCTTCCATGAGGACCAGTGGTACTTCCTCTTGTCATTTTTCCATCCCCAGAAGAAGTTAGCAGTGATGCTCTGAATCTACTTGATGATGGTTGAGGGAGGGATGCTGGCTGAAAGCAAATGTATTGGCATGGCTTGAATAACATGCTTGACAAGAATAGATCTACCCCCATAGCTCAGGATTTTAGCATGCCAACCAGTGATCCTGCTTACAACTTTTGCAATAAGATCAGAGTAGTAAATAACTCTTTGCTTGCCAATATAAATAGGACATCCCAAGTATGTTATAGGACTACTCTTTTGGTTGAAACCAGTGATTCTCTTGATTTTCAGTACAGTAGACTTGAAAGCATTGGAGGGAACCATGAAATGACTTTTTTGCTTGTTGATCAATTGTCCAGAAACTCTTTCATAGGTAGCTAATGTTTCCATAATGAGAGCTAAGGTATGCCTTCTTCCAGAAGTAAACATGATGATATCATTTGCAAAACTCAGATGATTGATCTGAGGTCCTTTTTTTGCCATAAAGAAACCATGGAATTGGGGATGCTGATAAAGATTATTCAGTAGTCTGGACAACACTTCAGCACCTAGGAAAAATAAAGCAGGGGAGAGAGAATCACCTTGTTTGAGATCCCTTGTGGAGTGAAAGAAACCATGTCTTGAACCATTGACTATAACAGAGTACCAGTTATCAGCCATGATTCTCCAAACCATATCAATGAAAGTTTCTTTAAACCCCATTCTTCTCATCACAAGATAAATGTAAGTCCAAGACACCCTATCATAAGCCTTGGTCATGTCAAGTTTGATCACAACATTACCTCCAACATTTGGTTTTTTGATCTGGTGGATTAGTTCCTGGGCAAGCATGATATTTTTAGAGATGTTTCTATTCTTGACAAAGCCAGATTGGTTCAAGGAAATGAGGTTGGGGAGAATAGGAGCAAGTCTTAGGTAAAGGAGTTTGGAAATGATTTTGTTAGTGAAGTTGCTAAGGCTTATGGGTCTGAACTCAGAGATTTTTGTAGGATGGTTTACTTTTGGGAGTAAAACCAAACAAGTATGGGTGAAATATTTAGGCATAGTTTGTCCACAAAAGAAGGATGTGATCACTCTAAGGAGGTCTTCTTTAATGATGTCCTAGCACACCTGAAAGAAGATTCCATTCATCCCATTAGGGCCAGCAACAAAGTGAGGATTCATAGTAAAAACAACAGTTTTCACTTCTTCCATAGTAGGCATGGCTTGTAAATCTTCACTGGCTTTGTCAGTAACCATTGTAGGGATGCAATGGAGTGTCTGCTGTTGGATGTGCTCCTCCTTTCCAGTAAAAATTTGTTGGAAATATTTACAAGCAGCATCAGCTATCTCTTCATCACCTTGCACCCAAGATCCTTCTTCATTTTGGATCCTGTGGATGTAAAGCTTTCTTCTTCTGCCTCTGATGAGAGCATGAAAATAGCTAGAGTTCCTGTCACCTTCTTTGAACCAGTGAAGTTGAGACTTTTGTCTGAGAATAGAATCCTCCATCTTCATGTATCTAATGTACTCAGCATTGATAGCATGCAGTTGAGACCTATTTTCAATTGAGTTTAGACTGATCAGATTCTCTTTAGCTTGTTTAGCCTTCTCCTCATATTCTTTGACTTTAGCATAGATGTCTCCAAACTGATTTCTGGACCAACAGCTAAGAGTAGTAGTAAGTATCTTTATTTTATGATGAAAACTCCACATTGGATTTCCTTTAGAAGGTCTACTCCAGCAATTCTTGATAGTATCCATGAAAGAAGGTTGCTCAAGCCAGCAGTTCAGGAATTTGAAATACTTGATGGGGTTGCGTTGTTGGTCAATCATTTCCAAGAGCAAGGGGCAGTGATCAGAACCCACAGAAGGAAGATGAGTGATGCTGCTATGGGGCATGGTCTCTAGCCAGTTATCATTAACCATCCCTCTATCAAGTCTCTTCCAAATTCTAAAGTTGATACCCATCAGGTTAGACCAGGTGTATTTCTGACCTGAGAAAACAAGGTCTTGAAGACCTGAGGCCTCAATAATGCTAATGAACTCAAAACTCTTTCTCATATTATAGGGGACACCCCCTAGTTTTTCTTCAGGGTCTACAATAACATTAAAGTCTCCTATAGTGCACCATGGATTGGATGTAGTAGACTGCTGTAGAAGGCTATCCCATAAAGGTCTTCTGAGATGATCTTTACATTTAGCATAGACAAAGGTAGTGATGAATTGATTTGGGATCATGACATGATTGAGCTCACAAGTGATTAGTTGCTCATCATTCTCCAAAATCTTGAAATTCACATCTTTGGTCCAGAAAATCCAAATCTTACCATTGGGATTGTGGATGGTATGGTCCATATTGAGCTGGTTTCTGAAGTATTGTAAATGAGAGTTATCAGAAAAAGGTTCCATTAGATCTATAAGAGAAATTTGATGGATATTTTTGAGAAGTTTTATTCTATCCATGGCTCCTTGGGTATTAATACCCCTTACATTCCAGCTAAGGGTACTAATCATTGAGAAATTCTTGAAGTATGGGACCTGGTACTTGGTCTACCTGTGGGGGCAGTTTTTGTAGAAATTTTTGCCTTGTTACTAAATCTGGTCCTATGTATCCATCTAGGAGATAGACCCTGTGAACTAGCCACCTGTTGGATGTCTTCCTCATATATATTCTCAGAAGAGGGGTTGATGGTTTTGATTAAATTCTCACTTATAATATCATCTTCCTCCTGATCATGCAAGGGCTGATAATTATTATCTTCTTCATTTTCTGACTCACACACAACATACTCATTAGTAGTGTCCTGTATATTGGTGTTGAGGGTGAAGTGATCTGTAGCTACCTCTGAAGTTTGAAAAGGAGTGATATCTATACCTACCTGATCATCATCAAGTACAAATTGTTGACATCCCTGTTCACTTTGCTGTATTGCAACACTGTCAGTTAAAGGAGTTTGACATTTCTCTGAAAGGTTTGTTTTCTTTTTGATCGCCTCTCTCCTTTTCTTGCTTAACTTGTTCTTTTTAGCATTAGAGACTTTGCCACTAGTGGTTGCAATGGATCCCAAATCCTTTGCCATAGAGCCTAAGATGTTTTACATGGTAAAGTCATCAGTAGGGGGATCTCTTTTGATGGATTCAGGATTTGGTATGTCATTTTGAGCCTTATGTGCAGGGGTAGCAGGGGCTGTAAGGTCACTCCTAAGGTCAGTGATGTTCTCATACAAAACATGAGACAAAATCCCCCCCCTTTGGGTTCCCCATCTTGTAAATTAGTGGGGTTCTCCATTACTCGTCCAACCATTCCTCCATCAACTACACAGCCAACAGCAGCAGAAATATGATGTGGGGGTGTAAGGGGTATGGGGAGTAGTAAGTCAATACCTGCATTCCTTGTTACATTGCTCCCTTGAGTAATACCTTGTTGTTGAATTATGGTGTTTTCTTGTATTTTTGCTGAATTATTCAAAGTGGAATTCCTTTGGTTACTTGGTTCTCCTGCTTCTTGGTTATTGGTTTGATCCTGGGTAACAAGATCAACATAATTATTGGAAGTATAAATAGGAGTAGAGGGCTTACCTGGACCTGTGATGTTTTGCTAAGGTTTATCAACTCCCCTATTCTGTTGTGGTTGAATAGAGCTGATCACATTTGTTTGTTGGGACTTGTTTTGTCCCTTAGACTATTTCTTCCTCTGAACTTGCCACAATAGTTCTTTTGCATTATCAAGTGTTTGTTGTGGCTGAGCAGGAGCATCCTTTACAGATTTATTGATGTGTGTGTCATCATGATCCTTGGTTATCATGCCCTCCTTGTTTTTGTTCATTTTTGTTGTTTCCTCTTCTTTTCTTTTTTTTGTTCTTCATCCCTTCTTTGAATATTACAAGCATGTATCAAATGACCCTGATGTTTGCAATACATGCAGTAATCAGGTACATTTTCATATAAAATAGCTTGCCACCTCCCTAGAGTTTTATCAGTTTTGTCATATCCCAGCCAAACATGGGGAGGTCTTTTATTGGTGAGGTTCACTTGAAGTCTCACCTTGGCTATGCTTCCCCTTATTTTTTGTATGGAAGCAGTGTCTAGATAAAGTACCTTCCCTACAGAGGCTAGCAGGGCAGTGGTGAACTCCATGTTATAACAATGCCAAGGTAGTTCTGGTAAGGCTACCCAGATTGGCACTATTAGGGTTTCTTCATCAGGTTTAAAAGTAGGTGTCCATGTCTGCATCCTCATGAGTTAGCCCTCTATGGTCATTCTTTGTTTGGTCCAAAAAGTATTGTAATCTAACTCATTGTCCAAGTCAATGTAGACATGTCAAGCATTGAAATGAGCAATTTTGACACCTCTTGAGAGCTGAGTTTGAATGATAAAGATCCTTCTTATCAACTCTATCTTTAGCATAGTGTGGGTAAATTTGCCAACCAAGGTGTATTTGCATCTTTGAGCTAGTTTGTGCATGAAGTCTTCTTTTTCAAAAAACACAGCAGGCAGGCCTTGTTTGGTTGTGTATTCAGGGGTGGCTAATTCAATAGGAGCCTCATTCTTTGCTTGATTATTTCTGAGTTTGGCAGCAAAGGTCTGAACTACAGTGTAAAGGGCAGGCTGAGGGACCTGGTCCTTTAAGTTGGGAAAAATATTTTTCTGGGGGTTTTGGTTATTGGTATTTGGTTGAGGTTGGGTATTGACTGATTTAGTTCCAACATGTTTAGGACCAACATTAGCAGAGCTGCTGGGCACCTTAGGTTGACTAGTCTGAACCTGGATGTCAAAATTACTAGACACCTTAGGGAAGCTATTGTGGGTGGTGGTAGGCTGTTGAGTGTGTAGCTGGTTACTAGGTTGAGGAATAGAATTGTTAGGCATTTTGGTAGGAATTTTAGGGCTGCTTTTAGAATTGATTTTGGTATGATCAGTGCCCTGCAAGAAGTTACCTACAGCATTACCAAGGATTACATTTGCATGAGGTTGCAAATGAACTCCACTGGATTTCAAATTGGCAATCTCAGAGTATATCAAGTTGGAAGGATTGGTCTTACCTTGGAGGTCTACAACATTAGCACTGTTACATTATTGTAAAGTTCCTGATGCATGTTTATCATTTTTGGAAAAAGGATGCATCGACTTTGCATTATCAATTGTGTGCATATCATCCTTTAGCTGATTGAATTGATTATATTGTTGATATTGGTCTTGAACCAATATGTGTTCTTCAGCTTGATTATTAGTGAAAATGTGCATATCACCTTGACGAGTGTCTCGACGACTTTTTGAATTTGAATTTGTTGTTGATGATTCGAGACACCTCTTGTGGCTGGGAAGTTGCGCATTGCCCTTAGGGACATTTTAGATTTGATCTTGTGACAAATGGTTCGCCGGAGCTCCAGTACCGGTACTCTGACAGTGACCCTGTTGATTTGGCAAATTCGAGAGGATTTGATTCCTTCTCTAGTGTTTGTGAGTTGCTGAAACTTATTTTCATTAGGATGTAGTCCAATAACTTGAACATTATCCAAATACGAAACTTGAACATTTTTTGCAAAAAACTCGACTATGGCACCTCCAGTAGCACCAAATTTGAAATTTGAATTGCTGGGCATATATTCAAGAGAGTTCACCTAGTGGGGTGTATTTGTATCATTAAAACGCCCCATTTTACATTGGTTTCCACCTGAAAATGTCGCCTAAGCTCCGTCAACCTCGCCAGTACCATTGTCCCCAAGTCCATTTGGGTTGAAATTTTGGTGGTAGGAGCGCCATGAGGTGGGGAACAAACCCCAGGGGGTCCACCATCTCGAATGTCGCCGGAGCCCCTTCGAATATAAAGGCGCAACTCCGGCGACTCTACGATGTTTCTCTCAGGAGTCGCCTGATCTGTGCTCTCAAATGGTACGGTGGTTTGATCCATTTTTGGACGGTATATAGTCCAAACGATAAGGAATCATCTACCACAACTCTTGATACTCGAATCAAACCATGTTTCAAGATTAGCTGATTACTAACAAATATCATACTTGTATGCCATAGTTCTTCAACATAATACCATTTAATGATAGGAAAACCATGGAACTGCTATATAGGTCATTGTAAGGGGACTTTAGCACAACTTGGTAGCTGACTCTGATGGGCAAAAAGCAAAACCCAAAAAGGCGAGGGTACCAATTGATGTCATCTAAAGAAGGCAAGAAGTAATATATGAGGTGGAAGATGTCACAACATGACCTTGGCTACAAGACTCACTTTGCACTTCCTGGACAGATAATTCTATATGGAATGTTATACGTAGATTAACAAGATCAGCCCATGTTCCTCCAATAAAAGACTACCTACTCAGCCGGGATGGTGTGAAATTATAGGTCTAGAGGGGGTAGGACCTTACAGAGTTCCCATAGCTATGGTACTAGACGAAGGAGCCCAAGTTACAATTAACTACCGAAGATCAGTTTACAAAGAGATTGGGAAGACAAATAGGTCTTCGTACACCATTTTACCCTCAGACTAATGGGCAGACTAAGTTTACTAGCTAAACATTAGATGATATGTTGCGGGCCTATACAATTGACTTCAAAGGTAGCTCGGACAATTGCCTACCACCTATCAAAAGTACTTATGATATTAACTATCATTCTAGTATCCAGATGGCCCCGTACAAGACTTGGTATGGTGGATAGTGTAGGTCGCCAATTGATTGGTTTGATGGTAGTAAAACATGACTAGTACGCTCAGATGTGGTTTAATAAGTGGTATAGAAGGTGAAGCTTATTCGGGAGAGATTATTAGCAGCTCTGAGTCGACATAAGTCATATATGGATAATCCACATCAATCTTTGGAGTTTTAAGTTATAATTAAACACTCTCAAAAGTGTCATCAACAGAGAAAGTGCTGAGAGCTAGCAATAAAGAGGACCTTAGTCCGAGATGCATTGGCTCTTATCAGATCCTCTGTCAAATAGGCAAGGTTGCCTGCGAGTTGGACTTACCGGCGGATCCAAAAGAAGTACATCTGCTCTTCTAAGTATCGATGCTTCGCAAGTGTGTTGGTGATCCATCTCGAGTATATTCCAAAGAGGATATCCAGGTCACAGAGGAGTTATCCTACGAGAAGCAATCCGTCGCCATCCTGGATCGGTGGAGTAGGGGGTGGTAAATTGATGACGTAGCTTCCGTCAAGGTTTTATGGAGAAATGAGAGTTGCGAAGAAATGACCTGGGAAGCTGAAAGGGAAATGAAGCATAAGTATCCGTACCTATTCTTTATGTCTACAGGTAATCCCAACCTTTGGAACTTTGTTATTGATTGTTCGGTGAAAGTATGTGGTATTACGATGGAATAGAGAAACTCTCTTCATAGTTGGTATAAGATCTTGAGGAGGGTTTTGGTTCACATTCGAGGACGAATGTTCTAAAGGGGGAAGGATGTTACACCCTATACTTTTATACTGTCACAACCCAACCCCATAGGCCGTGATGGGTGCCCGAACTGGGCTCACATATATCCCTACTCTCTGTAAGTAAATCTGTCTCTTGTTTAAGTTATAGCACATCAACAGGCAGGATAACATACAAGCCGACGAGGCTTATCATAGGCACCACTATACATACATGCATATACAACCCATACACAACCCATATACATGTCCACAAACCTCTAAGAGTAAGAACAGTAACATAAGGTGGGACAGGGCCCCTGCCATACACGTGAACAGATAAATATATACATCACAGGTTAATACCAAAACTAGGCTCCGGCACAATATAGCGCTTCTAAACTGCTGAGTGGAACTCCTACGCTGATAGATCCCCAAAGTCTATATCTGCACCTGCAGGCATGAATGCAACCCCCTCAAGAAAGGAGGGGTCAGTGAGTTTTTCATGTTATTGCATTATCATTTCCTCATAAAGCATACCCGACCCTTTAGTGAGGGACTCGGTGTATAATGTAGTGAATTGCGCACGATTATGTAACTAGCCTGGGACTCGGTGATAAAAGGGTTACCGTATACACAAGTGGAGTAGTGACTAACCATATGTATTTTAGATCGTATTTGAGACTCGATGGAATACTCAAAATGTTCTATCACTTAAAAACTAAGACAAGAGTCATGTCAAGTACCTTTTGATTTCCACTATGGATTAGGTCAAAATGGAACTTTTGGAATCATATTCCCGTATCAAGTCATCATCAAATATCTTTTAGGAATCAAGAAGGTTGCTATCCTAGTGGATTTAACAAGAGGAACGTTTTTGGAATCGTACACGCTTCATTTATTTTTTTTCATAAAGATCAAGTCAAAAAGAAAGGAAGATTAGCTTTACATACTTACTACTTCCCAATGAATAGAAAAAATTGAGAAGCAATAGCTCAATTATTGAAAGAGTTCCAACATTAGAGGATGAGTAAGAAACACTTAGGAATGGAGTAACCTCTGAGATTGTATCATCTTTTACGTACATCTAGGACATGCCAAAAGAAGAGAAAGAATAAGCTTTACATACTCTCTACTTTTCCTCATAGAGTCATCATATGCATATATCGTACCCGTCCTGTCATGGCTCGGTGAATAATTATAGCATAATAGTATCATAATTATATCAAAAGCATAACAAGAGGAAATAAGGATAGCTCTATTTACTCATGCCAAAGGCATACCAAGAGAAAGGAGATAACGACACATACTTACTACTCTCCATCATATAGAAGCCTTGAGAGGCAATAACTCAACTAGTATAGGAATTCTACCATCGAGAAGTGAATAAGACTTATGAGTCATACTTGGGGTTATATGAATGGAATTATCCCCACATTTTGTATATCAATCACTTAAGGCTAAGACATGCCAGGAGAAAGCTGCACATACTTTTTTTGGGATTAATTGAAATCTGGATTGCCTTAATACCTACTTAACCTATTTGATATGAAAGTAATACTATGATTAATAGCTTTTCACTTTCCAATATCCCACTCTACACCCAAGTACCCTCGACTAGTTTGTTACTAGTTCTGATGCTACCAAAAATAGGGCATCATTTCTCCTGTATCTTCAACATCCCTAAGGTTTGATCTTGGCCACAGTGCCAACAACCATACAAAAAAAAAAACCAGAAGCATATATACAAGTAAACCACCTCAACATTACATAATACAACTCCAAACAACTAGCTCAAAACTACAATAGGAAAATAGAGTTATTAATCTTTATTTCACAAAATATTTAACCATACCAAACATAGGTTCGTGTGGCTGAACACAGAAGAACCCACACACTTTTTGAAACACTTTAAATCCCTGCAACATGCAACACAACCAGCTGCACCCGCAACACCACAACAACAACCCACTACTTGACTTCGATTTAGCTATAACAACTTCAATTTAGTTTATTTCTAACGTCAAGCATCCTTATACAATTTTTTCCACTTCCAACCTTATTTAATATATGTAACATACCTTATAACAACATCATAATCCCCAATTTGAAAGGGAATCCCTTACCTTGCCCGAAACTCGTCAAACTCGTCTAAACTAGCCTTGAAAGTTCCTTTAGTGCAACTAAAACTTTGTGGCTATTTGATATCCTTTTGGGGCTACTTGAAACCATTAATTTATATTAATAACATCTTCATACCCTTGTTGTATACTCTATATAATTATTTTATAGAACAAATTCGGAGAACTCACCTTTTTCTCCCCAAAACTGTAGCCCTCTTTCTCTAGATTCAAGTTTTCTCTTGTCTTCTTCTTTCTAGAATTTTCTTTTGATAAATATGAACTAAAAGATAAGGATGCGCTAAAAGTCATCAAACATACATATATAGTCTACTTTAGGGGGTGACTCATGTCAACTCCTAAGTGGTGACGCATGTTAAGCCCTCATTGGGCCAACACACCCATTTCCTCCAATCACAGGATGCCATATGGCATGTGGGGAAGGGGTCCACCACCCTTGATCCATCTGCTTCCACGTGGCCCTCTCTCATGCTTCCATGTGACACTCTCTTATACTTCCACATGGCACTCTCTTTTCCCCTGGTAGGTTTATAATCTAATAAAACTTCACGAACCTATATAATCCTTGCTAATTAAGTTTGGTATGTACTCCAGTAGCTTAAGTATGTAAGATTTTCAAGTTGGTAGTTTACTTAAATAAGTTATGTCCTATGACTCATTATTCGGTCTCCAACTTCTTCCGAATTCTTATACCTCTATTTCCAATCTTCTCTACTATGGGGTATCACGTTCTCCTTTCCTTAGAGTTGTTTGATAGCGTTATAGATTATCCGGCTCACATGCTAACTCTTAAGAAGCTTAAGAGTTCTTAAGAAGGCTTAAGAATCTTTTAGAAGCTTTAAGAAACTTTAGAAAACCTTAAGAAACTTAAGAGGCTTACGATCCTTCCTAGAACTTAAGAGCCTTTCAAGAGACTTAAAAATGCATTCCAAAGTAAAAAATGTCACAACCCAACCCCGTAGGCCGCGGCTGGGGTCCGACCTGGACCCTCTCATGCGTATTTATCAACTACACTTAAGTTGAACCGTGTGTGATGTGATACTATATACAAAAACCCCAATAGTTTAAAACTTTTTCATGTACATGTAGCCTCTTTCACTTGTATCATATCATGAAAGGGCACGCGAGCCGACAAGGCTGCTATAACAAAAACATTCCCAATATATAGAATAGGCAACATCGAAACTAACTCACAAACAACCCATATATACATATGTCTACAGACCTCTAAGAATAGTAACAACAACATATGGCGGGACAAGACCCCAGCCGTACCCCTGAATGTACAAATATACACATTAAGTGACCAGCATCAAAATTTAGGCTCCAGAACAGTAAAGCACTCCGACACAGCTGAGAGGAACTCCTACGCTGATGGATCTCCAGAATAAACATCTGTACCTGCGGGCATGAAACGTAGTCCCCTCAAGAAAAGAGGGGTTAGTACGATATATGTACTGAGTATGTAAAGAATAACACATCGTAACTGAGATCATAACTGAAATAGGGATGTAGGGGATAAGTATAACAATTAACAATTTACTGTACCTGCACCTTAGGACACGTGATCCTATACACCATCATATACTGTGCCCGGCCCTCTAGTGAACTCAGTGTCATTATCATTACTTCATAATCACAAATTATCATGTCATAATGCATTTCATTTCATCATATTATCGTATACGGTATCATACCATCGTATACGATATCATTTTATCATGTATATCATCGTATTATACCCGGTTCACTACGGGGCTTAGGGTCACAATGTATTAATTTAATCTCATATGCATGCCTACATAAAGTATCCGGCCCTTTAGTGAGGGACTCGGTGAATGGAGTGGTGTACGTCTATAGCGTACCATCATAATATACATATGTACCCGGCCCTCTAAGGAGGGACTCGGTATTCCTTCCTTATTTCACCACATATACTATCATATTACTGCCGGCTCGGGACTCGGTGAATAATCGTATCTTCATAACATATAACATATATCATACCTCACGTACGGCATCGTCTCCTCGTGCGTGGAACTATACACATCCGGCCCGGGACGCGGTGAAAGAAGCAGTAACACTGTGCACGATAACATATCCCGGCCCATCATGGGACTCGAGGAAGGATGGGTTATAGTATGCACGAGTAGAGTAGTGAGAAATCATATGCAACTAAGTCATTATCTAAGACTCGATGAAACAGTCAAGTGAACCGTCACCTGAAGACTGGGGGAGTAATTATCCGAGGTATCCCTTTAGATATCATTAGGAGTTACATCAATTGGGGCCTCAGGAATCACAGACATACATCAAGACAATGCCACCTAGCTTATGCAAACAGAAACATGGTTTATGCAATCAAAGACACGATTATGAAATCAGAGATAATTATGCAATCAGAGACACAGTTATCTAGTCAAAGACTCAACTTATGCAATCAAACACATTTACCATTTCAGAGCCTTTAAAAAGAGAGGAGTTGGTACCTTCACTTACTATTCATTATATAGCAGGCTCAGGAATAATGGTTTGACCACTTTCAGACTCTTAATGTTCAGGAGTGATTACAAGTCACGAGTTACACTTAGAGCTCGTAAATAGAATTACCTCTAAGCCTATATCATATACCATTTCACTTAAAGTTAAGACATTCCAAAGGAAAGAAGAAATAGGCTTTACATGTACTAGTTTTCATCACATAGAAAACAAAAAGGCAATGACTCAGCTATTGCAGAAGTTCTAATACCAAGAAGTAAACAAGAGTCTCGACTCATACTCAAGGCTTTACGAATGGATTGAATCCCAAATATCATATACATATCATTTATAGCTTATATCTAAGACATGCCAAAAGAAAAGAAGAATAGCTCTACATATCTACTCCAAAAGCACGCCAAAGGAAAGCTTCACATACCTTGTATGGACTTCTCTTAATCACGTCCACATCGTTGTCCTCGAAACCTATTTAACATGGAAGTAATGTAAGTATTAACAACCTTGGACTTTTCAGCAACTTAGACTACCCACGAGTATTCATAACATTCATCCCTTCGCTCGCCTTCTCGGCTAGTTCCTTAACTAGTTAGGATGTTAACGAAAATCGGGCAGCACCTCCCCTATAATGTGCCCTATCCGAATTGCCAACCATGTCCTTAGCACCTGCATCCAACCAAAAATGCAACCACCAACCCATACATATACATATTATGACCAAAATTACACAATATAAACCCCCAACAATTCACTCAAAACTAAAATACCAAAATTAGAGTTTTTAATCTTTCTTTCGCGAATTCTTTAATTGCAAAGCGGAGGGTCATGTGGCTGTAACCAGAAGCTCCCACACCTAATTTAGAGAACTTTTAGACCATGCAACATGCCTCAACACAACCAGCAGCAGCCCCCCACGCGCATAACACCTTATTTCGACAACAACTTAACTATAGCGATTCTAAATTCGTTTATTTCGAACGCCGAACTTTTCAAACCTTTTACCCAACTTCCAGCAGCCCATAAGGTGTGTAATACACCCTAATTTAACATCATAAACTTCAAATTAGAGGGGAAGAACTTACCATTCCCGAAATTGACTAAAACTTGCCGAAATCGTGCCTCGGAATTTTATTTACGTGCTGAATCGTTGTGGCAGCTTGCTGTCTGATTTTTGCTGCACAAAATCCTAATTTTATACTACTAATACTTCCATATCATTGTATTATACGCTAATTAATTAATTTACGGAACGAAAACGGGACTTACCTATTTTGCTCCCAAAGCCGTCGCAATTTTCTCTCCTTAGCTTTAGGTTTTTTTTGTTCACGTTGCTGCTGGAAATTTTGATGAACAAGCTGAATTTTGAGATACATATCACTTATATGGGTGGTCCCAAGGGGTGACACGTGTCAGCCACTAAGGATGACACGTGTCAAGCCATGATTGGCCACCGTGTCATGCTGCCAATTAGGGGCTGCCACGTGGCAGCGGGGGTCCACCTCCCCCAAGCAGCTGCATCACCTACTTGACCCTTAGTAGGTGCATCACCTGCTTGCTTGAGGTGCTTCCATGTGTCGCTCCTCCATTGGCTTCCACGCGTCGTCTTTTTCCCTTCCTCGCGGGTTCATAATCTCGTCTTACTTTAAGAGCTCATGTAATCCGAACTACGTAAGCTTGGTATATCCTTAAGCAACTTAAGTATATAAGACTCTTAACTTAGTGTCTTACGTAGGTAAATTGAGTCCTACGACTCATTTCTTAGCCTCCAACTCTTTCCGGATTCTTATGACTCTATCTCTAACCTCCCTTCTCGCGAGGTATCACAATCTTCTTTCCTTAGAGTTGTTTGATAGTGTCGTAGCTTATCCGGCTCACATGATAGTGTCTAAGGAACTCAAGAAGGCGTTCCGAGCTCAAGAGTGCGGGGTGTAACAAAAAAGTATGGGTTGTAACATCCTTCCCCCATTTAGTACATTCGTCCTCGAATGTGAACCAATACCTTCCTTAAGATCTTATACAGATTATATGGAAATTCCTATCTTTGGAATAACACATACTTTCATCAAGCTATCATTATCAGAGTACCAAAGGTTGGGATTACCTATAGCGTAAGGAGTAAGTATGAATACTTGTGTTTTATTTCCTCCTCCGCTTCCCAGGTCATCTCTTCAGAATTTTTATTTCGCCATAATACTTTGATGGAAGCTATGTACTTATTTCACAATCTTCTACTTCTCCAACTCAGGATGGCGATAGGTTGCTTCTCATAGGATAACTCCTCTATGACCTGGATACCCTCTATGGGATATACTCGGGTTATATTACTAATATACTTGTAAATAATTAATACATAGAAGACTGGATGTACCACTTCCAAATTTGCTAGTAAGTCTAGCTCATAGGTAACCTTGCCTATTCAGCAGTGGATCTGATAAGGTCAATGTATCTGGGACTAAGGTCTCCTTTATTGCTAGATCTCATTACATTATCTGTGAATGACACTTTTGAGAGTGTTTAATTATAACTTGAAACTCTAAAGATCAACGTCGATTATCCGCGTATGTCTTATGCCGACTCGGAGCTGCTAATAATCTCTCCTGAATAAGCTTCACCTTCTATACCACTTATTGAACCACATCTAGGTGTATTACTCGTGTATTACTACCATCAAACTAATCAATTGGGGACCTATACTATCCGCCATACCAAGTCTCATACGGGGCCATCTGGATATTAGAATGATAGTTAATATCATAAGTACTTTTGACAGGTGGTAAGCAATTGTCCGAGGTACCTTTAGAGTCAACCATATAGGCCCGCAACATATCATCTAACATTTATCTAGTAAGCTTAGTCTGTCCATCAGTCTGAGGGTAAAATGGTGTATTAAGACCTATCTATCTTCCCAATATCTTTGTAAATTGATCTTTGGAAGTTAACTATAACTTGGGCTCCTTCATCTAAGACAATATTTATGGGAACTCCATAAGGTCCTACCACCCTCTTGACCTATAATTTCACACCATCTCGGCTGAGAAGGTAGTCTTTGATTGGAGGAACACGGGCTGATCTTATTAATCTGTGAATAATATTCCATATAGAATTATCTGTCCAGGGAGTGCAAAGTAAGTCTTGTAGCCAAAGTCATGTTGTGGAATCTTCGACCTCGTATATTAATTCTTGCCTTCTTTAGATGACATCAACTAGTACCCTCGCCTTTTTGGGTTTTGCTTTTTGCCCATCAGAGTCGGCTATCAAGTTGTGCTGAATTCTCACACAATGAACTGTATAGCCATTTCATGGTTTGCCTATCATTAACTGGTATTATGTTGAAGAACTATGGCATACAAGTACGCCATCTATTAGTAATCAACTAATCCTAATTGCTTTGCTTAAGCCCTTTTTTAATTCCCTTCACGTAACTTATAACATTCTAGATACATAATCTCATATCGTTGCTTTGCTGCTAGTTCCGATTCCTCCATCTTATGCGATCATAGCAGCACTAACGCACCGGATCCCACCGGAATTTCAAAGTTAAACGTGCTTGGTCGAGAGTAGTACTAGGATGGGTCACCCTCGAGAAGTCCTCGTGTCACGTTCCATTGCAATCCTTCTAATAATGTGCGAAGGCACACAACCTAGCCTAGGATTTACCTCAACATCTTCTTGCTAGTCGTCATGCTTTGCCTTGCCCTCTCCTCTTTTATCTTACAATCGGTACCGGGGTAGATCTTTAGTTCCACCACAACCATGTCTTAAATCTCCCGTAGTACTAATTCCATTTCGATAGTTTGGCTTAACCTCTCTTTGCATCTCTCTATAACGTGTCCAAAACATCATAACTATATTGTCCTTCTTGAACCCTTACTCCTTTTCTCATGTACTTACTCACTTGTCCCTAAACGTAACACATACATATTCATAGGTTTCATAACCATTCTGATACAACTTGTATGAGGTGGACATAGTATTTTTATTTCCTGGATCATTCTATTGTATTTATCTTATTTACATTGAAACTAGTTCGTCCCATCTTATCATACTTCTTTATCTTCCTTTATTCACTATTTTCTCTTCTTGCCTCCTATCATCGAAGGTTTTCTGTTCTATTTACTTGGTTATTTATCCATCGCAACATCATTTGCGACCAACTATGTAGCCAACATTTTGGCTTTTGACCTACCATGGTATCGTTATCCTTCATACGATCTCTTGAGTTATTCGATACCATTTCCTAGTCGTACCTTTTCCTTTTTATACATACCCATCTTCTAACATTATGTCATGCAGGGTCTTGTAAAAAACTTCTTAACACTGCCTTAAATACCATGTTGACTTCTACCCAATTATTGGTGGTTTTCAGACCTTCCTAACTGGTTTCATCCAGGGATCTTATTGAAGTTTAAGCATTCATGTCAAATATATTTTAGTGTCCATTGTTTCTATCTCACCCTTGCATTTCTCTTAGCCGCTTCCCCCTTTTAAGTACTTATACCTTTATCCGCTTATACCTTGCTCTATGTCTCTATGTCAAGTCTCAAATTTGTCCAATCTCGTCTCCCCATCTACTTGGTACTATATCACACACATGTCTTTCTTTACAAATTATAACGTGATTATCCACGTGTGAAGCCTTAACTAAATCATGAGGTGATGAGAGCCTTCCCATACATAATGTGATATCTCATCTACAACTCATCCAATGCCACATTCTCCTTATTTTTATCAAAGGTTAATTCACACGTATAGCCGTTCCTATTTTAATTAGGCAACACTTGTATTCTGATGATGATTATCCAAGGTTCTCTCAGAGTAGTAGCTTTATCCCAACCTATATCCTTTGTTTCTTGGGGTGAACGTAAGTTGCACCATTTATTCCTTAAGTTTGCCATCTTTGTCTCTTAAGGGTTCTATTATTTTTGGGGCGACGTTGTGTGCACGTATCATTCCTTTATACCTTTTGCCTCTTGCCCTTACTGTGTACCCAACACAGGTTTTTAATCTAGTCAAAACATACCATGTGCGCCTTACTAGCGGTCTTACCTTATCCCCGTATTGTTGTACCACACCTTTAAACTCATACTTGCATATTCAATTCATGATATCTATCTGGGGTGCTTCTTTTCGAATTTCCTCCCATATATTCCATCTTCAATTAGTTGGTGAAGGGCTAATAAAGTGTTATCCTGAAGCATATTCCAATCATCACTAGCAGGGAACTAAAATCCAATGAGCATCCCAATGCTCCTTAGTGCTTGACTCACATAGACTCCCTCTAGATCTATTCTTGAGTCGTGAACAACTTATCTTGTCCTCAAATAATAGTTGAGGGTTCTGTACTTTCCAACAAGAATGAAACTCCATCATCAGTCATCTTGCCCCTCAACATGATCTTTCCCTAAGGCAAAATACAGCTGAAGATACCTTAGTCTGAACTTTGCTGCTCAGATAGGCTCTTGTTTCTCCGAAATAAAATTCCCCAAGTAAAATGGGTGCCCCTTATGGATGACCTGGAGGGTACCTTTACAGCTTTAGTTCAATATAATAGGGGTACTTGGTATCAACTTCCAAGGAATATTAAGAATCTATATTTCATTCCCCTTTTTTTTTGTTCTTTGAAAATTTCGGCAGAGTTTCCTCTATACTCCTTAGTATCACCAAAACCTGTACGCAGGAAATACCAATAATGCCTCTCAGGGCCAACATATATATATATTAATATCATATCACAGCCACACAGGGCTTTCAATATAATCTCATATCGCATCCACATAGGGCCTTTAATATCAATAATAGTATGAAAAGGATGAACTTACCTCATGTGTCCAACTCAACCTGCATCTATTATACTTTTCGATCTACTTTCCTTTCAGTTTTCGACTTTAAGTTTCAATCATGTTTCAATAACTTACCAAAAAGATATCTTTCGTGTCCTTGCTTACCGGCGTGCTTTGTAACTTCTAATGTCGTCAATTAATTCCTCTGGTTGATATGTCCTTCTGCTAAAGTCCAAGGTTAATATAAAGAGTTTTTCTATGACTCAGATCTATAGCACGATCTTAGATATGAAAGAAAGGTAACATCCTAAATGCCTTGTAGCCTCCTATTTATAGATGTGGAGCGTAACACATCGATAAACAAGACTCTACTAGACATGGTCTGTAGAAATTCCAAGGAAGGACCACTCTGATACCACTTTTGTTATGATCCAACCTCGTAGACCATGATGGGTTCCCAAACTAGGCACTCACTATATCCCTGCTATTTGTAAGTAAATCTGTCCCCTGTTTAAGTTATAGCACATCAACAGGCAGGATAACATATAAGCCAGCGAGGCTTATCATAGGCACCATTGTACATACATGCATATACAACCCATACACAACCTACACATATGTCCACAGACCTCTAAGAATAAGAACAATAACATAAGGCAGAACAGGGCACCTGCCGTACCCGTGAACAAATAAATATATACATCGAGAGTTAATACCAAAACTAGCCTCTAGCACAATGGAGTTCTTTTGAACTGCTGAGTGGAACTCCTATGCTGATGGATCCCCAAAGTGTATATCTGTACCTGCGGGTATGAACGCAGCCCCCCTGAGAAAGAAGAGGTCAGTTGGACATATGTACTGAGTATGTAAAGCATAGACATCCTAAGGAAATTATAGGTTGCGTAGGGATGCAGGGGAATGTATAACATTTAACCATTTACCATTATCGCATCGTATAAAAGAAAGTCATACATATTACCATCATGTACTGTGCCCGACCTATTTTGGGGACTCGGTGTATCATCTACATCATTCTATCATCATATGCACATATATATTATTAGCGACATGGAATATATAGCCCGATCCATGTATATAATAAGTACATGCCGAGGAACATACTACCCGATCTACATATACAGTAATGCCGAGGAACGTTCGGTCCGATTCAGATATCATATAGTAATGCCGAGGAACGTTTGGTCTGATCCAGATATCATATATACATACGTACCCGTCCCTCTAGTGAGTGACTCGGTGAATCATAACTATAAGACCATTATAGGGTCCGGCGCCATTACCACCTTATCACATCACATCATCATACATATATATATACATACATACCTGGCCCTCTAGTGAGGGACTTGGTGAGTTGTTCATGTCATTGCATTATCATTTCCTCATATAACGTACCCGGCCCTTTAGTAAGGGACTCGATGGATAATGCAGTGAACTGTGCATGATTACGTACCTAGCCCGGGAATTGGTGATAGAAGGGTTACCATATACACAAGTAGAGTAGTGAGTAACCATATGCATTTTAGATTGTATTTGAGACTTGATGGAATACTCAAAATGTGTTATCACTCAAAAACCAAGACAAGAGTCATTTCAAGTACCTTTTGATTTCCACTATGTATTAGGTCAAAATGGAACTTTTGGAATCATATTCCCGTATCAAGTCATGATCAAATATCTTTTAGGAATCAAGAAGTTGGCTATCCTAGTGGCTTTAACAAGAGGAACTTCCTTGGAATCGTATACACTTCATCTATTTGTTTTATAAAGATCAAGTCAAAAAGAAAGGAAGAATAGCTTTACGTACTTACTACTTCCTAATGTATAGAAAAACTTGAGAAGCAATAGATCAATTATTGAAAGAGTTCCAACATTGGAGGATGAGTAAGAAACACTAAGGAATAGAGTCACCTCCTAGATTGTATCATCTTTTACGTACATCTAGGACATGCCAAAAGAAGAGAAAGAATAAGCTTTACATACTCTCTACTTTCCCCCATGTAGTCATCATATGCATATATCGTACCTGGACTGTCATGGCTCAGTGAATAATTATAGCATAATAGCCTCACACTTATATCAAAAGCATACCAAGAGGAATGAAGGATATCTCTATATACTCATGCCAAAGACATGCCGAGAGAAAGGAAATAACGCCACATACTTACTACTCTCCATCATATAGAAGCCTTGAGAGGCAATAACTCAACTAGTATAGGAATTCTACCTTCGAGAAGTGAATAAGAATTATAGTCATACTTGGGGTTATATGAATGGAATTATCCCCACATTTCGTATATCAATCACTTAAGGCTAAGACATGCCAGGAGAAAGCTGCACATACTTTTTTTGGGATTAATTAAAATCCGGATTGCCTTAATACCTTCTTAACCTATTTAATATGAAAGTAATACTACGATTAATAGCTTTTCACTTTCCAATATCCCACTCTACACCCAAGTACAAATAGGAATTATTTCCTTATCCATTACCCTCGACTAGTTTGTTACTAGTTCTAATGCTACCGAAAATCGGACAACATTTGCCTTGTAACTTCAACATCCCCAAGGTTTCAACTTTGCTACTGTGCCAACAAACATACCAAAAACAACAACAAGAATCATATATACAATTAAACCACCTCAACATTACACAATAAAACTCCAAATAACTAGCTCAAAACTACGATACAAAAATAGAGTTTTTAATCTTTATTTCATAAAATCTTTAACCATACCAAATGGAGGGTCGTGTGGCTGAAACCATAAGAACCCACACCCTTTTTAAAACACTTTAAATCCCTGAAACACGCAACCCAACCAGCTTCACTCGCATCACCACAATGACAACCCACTACTCGACTTCGATTTAGCTATAACCATATCTGTTTAGTTTGTTTCTAACGTCAAGCATACTTATGCAATTTTTCCCCTTGAAACCTTATTTAAGACATTTAATATACCTCATAACAACATCATAAGAACTTATTTGAAAGGGAAGCCCTTACCTTTCCTGAAACTCGTCAAACTCGTCAAAACTTACCTTGGAAGTTCCTTCAGCGAGACTAAATCTTTGTGGCCGTTTGCTATCCTTTTGGGGCTTCTTAAAACCATATATTTACATTAATAACACCTTCATACCCTCTTGGTAGACCCTATATAATTAATTCATGGAACTAAATCAGAGAACTCACCTTTTTCTCCCCAAAACTGTAGCCCTCTTTCTCTAGCTTTAAATTTTCTCTTCTCTTCTTCTTTCTAGAATTTTCTTTTGATTAAAATGAAATAAAAGATAAGGATGGGATAAAAGTCATGAAACATACACATATAGTCTACTTTAGGTGGTGACATGTGTCAAGCCCTAAGTGGTGACATATGTCAAGCCCTAAGTGGTGACATGTGTCAAGCCCTCATTGGGCCAACACACCCCTTTCCTCCAATCACAGGCTTCCATGTGGCATGTGGGAGGGGGGGCGGTCCACCACCCTTGATCCAACTGTTCCACATGTCACTCTATCATGCTGCCACATGGCACTCTCTTTTCCCTCTCGTGGGTTTATAATCTCATCTAACTTTACGAACCTATGTAATCCTTGCTACATAAGCTTGGTATGTACTCCAGTAGCTTGTTTATGTAAGATTTACAAGTTGGTAGCTTACATAAATAAGTCGTGTCCTATAACTCATTATTCGGTCTCCAACGTTTTCCAGATTCTTATAACTCTATTTCTAATCTTCTCTACTATAGGGTATCGCATTCTCCTTTCCTTAGAGTTTTTTGATAGCGTTATAGATTACCTGGCTCACATGGTGACTCTTAAGAAGCTTAAGAGTTCTTAAGAAGGCTTAAGAAGCTTTAAGAAGCTTTAAGAAACTTTAGGAGACCTTAAGAATCTTAAGAGGCTTACGATCCTTCCAAGAACTTAAGAGCCTTTCAAGAGAATTAAGAATGCATTCCAAAGTACAAAAGTATGGGGTGTAACAGGTACCTTGGAAGGTTCTTAAACTTCTTAAGCTTCTCAAGTATCTTTAAAGGTTCTTAAGTTTTTGGAAGGATTTTTAAGTTTCTTAAAGCTTCTTAAAGCTTCTCAAGCTTCTTAGAAGTTACCATGGGAGTCGTATAGTTCATAACTCTATCTAACAACTCTAAAGATGGGAGAATGTGACACCTCATGATAGGAAAGATTGGAAATAGAGTTGTAAGAATCCAAAAGAAGTTGGATACAAAATAATGAGTAGTAGGACTCGACTTACTTACGTAAGCTACCAACTTAGAAATATGATATACTTAAGCTACTTGAGTACATACCAAGATTACGTAGCAATGATTACATAGGTTCATAAAGTAAGATGAGATTGCGAACCCACGAGGAGGAAAAAAGAGTGCCACATGGCAGCATGAGAGAGTGCCATGTGGCATCAGCTGAAGCAAGGGTGGTGGACCCCACCTACCATGTTGAAGCCCGTGGTTGGAAGGCATGGTGTGTTGGGACAATAAGGGCTTGACGCGTGTTACCACTTAGGGGTTGACATGTGTCAGTCCCCCGTAAGGTGGCATATATGTATATATATTATAAGTCATCCTTATCTCCAAACAAAAAGTCATTCTTCCACAAAAATATCTAGGCAAAGTATAAGAGAAGAAAAGTCTAGAAAGAAAAAGAGAGAAGAGGAACCTTAAACTTGAGAAAGAGAGCCACGGATTTGGAGTCAAAAAGGTAAGTTCTCCAATTTTATTTCTTGAATTAAATATATAGGGTATACCATGATGTTATGAAGGTGTTATTAATGAAAATTTATGGTTTTAATCAGCACCAGAATGTTAGCAAATAGCTCAAAGTTCTAACCACGCTAGGACAACTTCCGAGGCGAGTTTTGGCAAGTTTTAGCGAGTTTCGGGTAAGATAAGGTTTTACCTTTCAAATTGGAGTTTATGATGTTTTTATGTGGTATATTAAAGGTATTAAAAAAGGTTGTAAGTGGAAAAATTGCATAAGGATGGTTGACTTTAGGAACAAACTAAATTGAAGTCGTTGTAGTTAAATCGAAGTCGAGTAGTGTGTTGCAATTGTGGTGCTGTGGTTGCAGCTGGTTGGTTGACGTGTTGAACGGTTTGAAAGTATTCTAAAAGGGGTTTGGGTACTTCTGGTTGCATCCACATGACCCTGCATTTAGTATGGTTAAAGGTTTTACGAAATAAAGGTTAAAAACTCTATTTTGGTGTTGTAGTTTTGAGCTAGTTATTTGGAGTTGTATTAGGTAATGTTGAAGTGAATTATTTATATATATGCTTCTGGTTTTTGTTGTTACACCCCGTACTTTTGTACCTTGGAATGCATTCTTAAGTCTCTTTAAAGGCTCTTAAGTTTCATGGAAGGATTGTAAGCCTCTTAAGTTTCTTAAGTTTTCGTAAAGTTTCTTAAAGCTTCTAAAAGCTTCTTCAGACTTCTTAAGAGTTACCATGTGAGCCGGATAATCTATAATGCTATCAAACAACTCTAAGGAAAGGAGAGTGTGACATCCCATGGAAGGGAAGATTGGAAATAAAGTTATAGGAATCCAAAAGGAATTAGAGGCCAAGTAGTGAGTCGTAGGACCCGACTTACTTGTGTAATCTATTACCTTGGATGTGTTACATACTTAAGCTGCCAACTTGGAAATTTTACATACTTAAGCTACTTGAGTACACACCAAGCTTACGTAGCAAGGATTACATAAATTTGTAAAAGAAGACAAGATTATAAACCCACGAGGGGGAAAATAAGGGGACACGTGGCAGCATGAGAGAGTGATACATGGAAACATGAGATAGTGCCACATGACAGCAGTTGGAGCAAGGGGTTGACCCCACATGCCACATGGCAGCCCCGGATTGGAGGAGGTGATAAATTGGCCCAATGAGGGCTTGACATGTGTCACCACTTAGGGTTTGACATGTTTCACCCCCTTAGGTGGACTACATATATATGTGTCTTAAGACTTATCAAAGTTCCATACATTTCTATAAAACTCAAGAATAAGAAAGAAAGGAAGAGAAGAAACTAGAGAGGTAGAGAGAGAGGGCCACGGATTTAGAGCCAAAAAGGTAAGTTCTTCAATTTTGTTACTTGAATTAATTATATAAGGTATACCACAATGTTATGAAGGTCTTATTAATGAAAATTTATGGTTTTTAGCAGCACCAAAATGTTAGCAAAAAGCCCCAACATTCTAGCCGCACTAGGAGAGCTTTCAAGGCGAGTTTTGGCAAGTTTTGGCGAGTTTTGGGTAAGGTAAGGTTTTCCCTTTAAAATTGGAGTTTATGATGTAGTTATGTGGTATATTATATGTCTTAAACAAGGTTGGAGGTTGAAAAATTGCATAAGGATGGTTGATGTTAGGAACAAACTAAATTGAAGTCGGCGTAGTTAAATCGAAGTCGAGTAGTGTGTTGAGATTGTGGTGCTGTGGTTGAACCTGGTTGGTTGACGTGTTGCACGGTTTCAAATTATTATAAAAGGGGTGTGGTTACTTCTGTTTTCATCCACATAACCCTCCATTTAGTATGGTTAAAGGTTTTACGAAATAAAGGTTAAAAACTCTATTTTGGTATCGTAGTTTTGAGCTAGTTGTTTGGAGTTGTATTGGGTAATGTTGAAGTGAATTATTTATATATATGATGCTGGTTTTTTTTGTTACACCCCATAGTTTTGTACCTTGGAACGCGTTCTTAAGTCTCTTGAAAGGCTCTTATGTTTCATGGAAGGATTGTAAGCCTCTTAAGTTTCTTAAGGTTTTGTAAAGTTTCTTAAAGCTTCTAAAAGCTTCTTCAGACTTCTTAAGAACTATTAAGATTCTTAAGAGTTACTATTTGAGACGGATAATCTATATAGCTATCAAACAACTCTAAGGAAAGGTGAGTGTGATACCCCATGGCAAGGAAGATTGGAAATAAAGTTATAGGAATCCGAAAGGAATTGGAGGCCAAGTAGTGAGTCGTAGGACCCGACTTACTTGTGTAAGCTATTACCTTGGATGTGTTACATACGTAAGCTACCAACTTGGAAATTTTACATACTTAAGCTACTTGAGTACATACCAAGCTTACGTAGATGGGATTACATAAATTCATAAATGAAGACGAGATTACGAATCCACGAGGGAGAAAAAGAAGGGGACACGTGGCAGCATAAGAGAGTGACACATGGAAGAATGATAAAGTGCCACATGACAACAGTTGGAGCAAGGGGGTGGGCCCCACATGCCACATGGTAGCCTCGAATTGGAGGAGGTGATGCATTGGCCCAATGAGGGATTGACATTTGTCACCACTTAGGGTTTGACACGTGTCACCCCCTTAGGTGACCTATATATATATGTTTCTTAAGACTTATCAAAGTTCCATACATTTCTAGAAAACTCAAGAATAAGAAAGAAAGGAAGAGAAGAAACAAGATAGATAGAGAGATAAGGCCACAAATTTGGAGCTAAAAAGATAAGTTCTCTGATTTCGTTCTGTGAATTAATTATCTAGGGTATAAAAAGAGGTTATTAAGGTGTTATTAATGAAAATTTATGGTTTGTAGAAGAAACAAAGAGTTAGCAAACAGCCCCAAAGTTCTAGCCGCGCTAGGAGAGCTTTTGAGGCGAGTTTTGGCTAGTTTTAGATAAGGTAAGGTTTTACCTTTCAAATTGGAGTTTATGATGTTGTTATGTGGTATATAAAATGTCTTAAACAAGGTTTGAAGTGGAAAAATTGCATAAGGATGGTTGACGTTAGGAACAAACTAAATTGAAGTCATCGTAGTTAAATCAAAGTCGAGTAGTGTGGTGCGATTGTGGTGCTGCAATTGTAGATGGTTGGTTCACGTGTTGCAGGGATGGAAATTGTTCTAAAAGGGGTGTGGTAACTTATGGTTGCAGCCATACGACCCTCCATTTAGTATGGTTAAAGGTTTTACAAAATAAAGGTTAAAAACTCTATTTTGGTATCGTAGTTTTGAGCTAGTTGTTTGGAGTTATATTGGGTAATGTTGAAGCGAATTATTTATATATATAATGATGGTTTTTTTGTTGGTATGGTTGTTGACATGGTTTCCTAGTTTAAATCTCAGATATGTTGAAGTTATACGGGAGATGCTGCCCGATTTTCGGTAACTTAGGAACTAGTAATGAACTAGTCGAGGAAAATAGATAAGGAAATGACCTCTATGGAGACTTGGTTGTAGAGTTGTAATTGGAAAGTGAAAGGTCATTAACCATAGTATTACTTTCATGTTAAATAGGTTCAGGAGACAACGAAGCGAACATATTAGGAGTAATCCGTAAGAGGTATGTAAAGCTAACCATTCCTTCTTTTGGCATGTCTTTGGCATAAGTATGTAAAACTAACCGTTCTTTCTCTTGGCATGTTTTGACATAAGTATATAAAGCTAATCTTCCTTTTTGGCATGGTTTTTATGAAACAAATATATGACTTTTATATGATTCCAAGGAAGTTCCTATTTGTAGAGCCGCTAGGATGGCCAATTTCTTGATTTTCCAAAGGATATTTTATCGTGCCTAGATACGTGTATATGATTCCAAAAGTTCTATTTGTATATAACTCATAATGATATTTCAAAGGTACTTTATACGACTCTTGTCTTGATTTTTGAATAATAGCTCATTTTGTTAACTCCATCGAGTCTCAAAAATGATTTAAAGTGCATTTAGTTTCTCACCACTCCACTCACGGATGCCTCAATGCTTCCTTCTCCAAGCCTGGGTAAGGTTTTGTTATCATGCGTACTTCTCTACATCATTCATTCTGCCCCAACGTGAGGGAGAAGGTACACCCTATACATGGGTTTTATTTGTGGAGTTATGTTGTGCCATGTATACATATGATATGATATGATCTGATATGACCATCTAATATGATATAATTTGTTACGGAGATATTCCCTACTCTAGAGTTATGATGTGCGGTGGCACTAGTGATGGGGCAACAACCATGATTTGTTCACCGAGTCCCATAATGGGGCCAGATATGGCATATGTTTCTCTGCATACATTATCTGTGGTTATGAAAAGTATTTTGATATTTTGGATATTTTGCTCATTTTTGCACCTTCTGTTCTGGTAATAGCTTTACCTATTACAGTCCATGCTTTACATACTCGATATATTTTTTGTACTGACCCCCTATTTTTAGGGGGGGCTGCATTATATGCCTGCAGGTCCAAATGTTTGGTTTGCTGATCTGCTCGCTTAGGACATCCACCCTGTTTGTTAGTAGTGCTCTTTTGTCCGTATCCCTATTTTGGTACTAACTTTTCTATTATATATTTGTACATATTGGTTAAGGGTACGAGGGGGCCTGTCCCTTCATATGACTAGACTATCATTCTATAGAGGTCTGTAGACTTGTGATGTGGGTTATGTATATATGTATTGGGCTTTATATTCTGTGATGGTCTTAATGGCCCTCTTGTGCTATATCTGTTCTCATGCACTCTCTAGCAACCCCTTTTTGATTTCTACTTTTGTTTATTTTTCTAACACACTAAGTGGGGCTAAGGGTACATATGGGTGCCTAACTCGGCATTATTTTAAATTATGATTAAAATATGGATTGAGCCGTATGTTCCTCGGTATTTTTTTAAATTATAGATCGAGACAAATGATCCTCGGTATATTTTACTATGTGATAATGGCAACGAGTCCCATAAAGGGGCCGGGTGCAGTACATTATGTAAACTACTCTTTCATCAAGTCCCTCACTAAAGGGATGGATACTTACGTAGGCATGTATATGAAACTATAGGGATACACTGGTGACCCCGATCCCCATAGTGGACAGGATGTACTATGATGAAATATATGATAAGATTATTCCGTATACGATGATATCATATCGTATATGAGGACTTGATGAAATAATATACATCATGAGAGGGGATAATGATATGGTGATATGGTAATATGATAAAATAGTTATGATACTGAGTTCCTTAGTGAGACGGGCATAACATATGATGATGCATATGACTACGTGTCCTAAGGTGCAGGTACATTAATTTGTTAATTGTTACACTTATCCCCTACATCCTTGTTTCAGTTATGGTCTCACATATGACGTGTTATGTTTTATATACTCAGTACATAAATCGTACTGACCTCCCTTTCTTTAGGGGGGGAGAGGGGGCTGCATTTCATGCCTGCAGGTACAGGTACTTACTTTGGAGATTTGCCAGCTTAGGACTCCTACTCAGCTATGTCGGAAGTGCTCCACTACTCCGGAGTCTAGCTTTTGGTGCTGATCGTATAATATATATATATATATATATATATTTTTTTTTTTATGGGAACAGACCCTACACGAGGCTCCCACCTCTCATGCACAGTCAGGGGTTGAGCAACACCCCCAAGCCTTAACATAAATAACAAAAGTAAAAATACAAGGAGGGGGACATAAAACCTTACCTCCGATCCTATGTTGGTTCATAAGTCGGATAACCTACTAAGGTCAGCTAACTCATCCCCGAAACAAAAAAGGGCTAACTATAACTAGAAAGCAGTAAACCTATGAGAGGACTCCTCCCGGTACAAATCAACTAATAAAGCATAAATGAGGGAGACTCTCCCCTTCCATGAGAAAACAAGAAAGTAGCCTACACTAGTCCTATTCAAATATGCTACGACTCAGGCATAGCTACATTGAGGAAGAACAAGTATACGAACCTTCTATCTCGCATGGGTTGGGGAAATTCTTTTCATCTTTGCTCTTTTTAGACATATCGTACCAAGTAGGTCCAAGGAAATTTGCAGCAACAACAATCACAGCTAAGGGAGATGAAATGATAGGAAGTAGATGTAGCCATAGCAGCCAGCTTGCTTGGGAAGAGTTCCAAGGCTGCAGCCCTGGCTTAAATGTTTGACTGAAGGTGCCTTGCACTTTGGAAGGGTCCATTGTTGCTGTTTGATATGCCTGCACATCAGCAAGTAAACAAGCAAAGAGTTCCAGGTGGATGTTGTATAATCAGTATTGTGTTTGTTGGAGCTTCGTCTTCTTGTCTTCTCATCAATGAAAACAGTCAAGGAGTTCCAAAGGACTTGTATGGAAGGGGGCTGCTGCAGGTGTTTAATGAATGCAACAGGTATGCATGGAGAGTTGATGGGAATATGTGAGGCCCTTGCAAATGTGGTTGTTATGTCCCTTTGTCTGTGACTTTGTTTACCTGCACAAACAAGCAAACAAGGAACCAAACAAGTGTGATAGTTGTGGGGGTTGTTGCAAACCTGTAGACAGTTTCTTGTTGCCTCCAAAGGAGTCTTGGAGTACTTGCATAGATAAACAAAACCAATAAACCACACTGTTGTAACTATTAACTTGTATTTGTTCCTTGTCTATTGCAGGTTGGTGGAGTTGTTGCTGGGGTGTGTTGATAATAGATAATGTGGATGGCAAGCTGAGTGTGCTGCTCCATAGAAGCCCCAGGTTACTGCAGCCCCTATAGCATTTCCAGAGAGGTTCTGCCATCTGGATGACTGGAAGGAGTGCATTCGGAATGTAAGGAATGCTGAAGGGAATAGATGAGGCCCCTGTATGTGGGTCTGTTGTCTTCCTTTGTTTGAGGCTTTGTAGACCTGCACAAGAAGTAGCAAAGGACCCAAACAAGTATGGAAGCTATTGCAGACCTGTATGCAGCTCCTTGTTGCTTCCAAAGACAAAAAGCAAAGAGCTGCAAGATTCTTGTCATGCTGAATTGTTGCTGCAGGTATTTCATAAGAGAAATTAGCCTGGAAGGAGGGCTGATGTGTTGATGAATTCCTAACATGGTAGGCTGCTGTCTCCATGTTATTGCCTTTTATTTGCCAAGGTGCCCCTGATGCTATTGTGTCTACATATAGACCATCAATAGAATACAAACATCCAACCAAATAGAATAACCAGTAGGGGCCATATGAAGTCCTCTTAGTGGGGATTTTTGATTTGATGGTTGTATCTGTGATGACCTCTATGTATTTGTTGTTAAGGCTTGTTGATGTATTACTCCAGCAACCTGCAATAATACAACAAGCAAACCCAGGCAAGAAAGGATTTACACAAGCTAGCAAAAAGGAAAAGACCTGAAAGTGTGCTTTGGAGACTGTTAGCTTTGTCCAAGTCGCTCGACTAACGTTTCTAATTATCCGTTTGAGTTGAAACTTCATGAGGTCTGCACTTATAGCCTTTTCTTTACACCTGAAAAATTTGGAGGCTTTTTGACCAAGTTGGAAGTTCCAAACAGCAAAATGCTTTCTCTTTATGCTTAAGGCAGCTGATTTTTTTAAGGTCGCTCGCCTAACGTCTCGAATTATCCGTTTGGGCTGAAACTTCTTGGGCCTTGTCAAAATAGTATGTGCTGCAATCCTGCAAAGTTTTGAGGCCATGGTGCAGGTCCACATGCTGCAACTCACCCTGCACATCTTACCTTGCTGAAGCTTAGGTACAGATGTTGCAGGGAGGGTGTTGGCCTGAATGAGAGGCTGATTATTTGGTGAAGTCCTATCATGCCAGGTTGTTGCTTCTCTTTTGTTGAGGTAACTTGAACCTGTAGAGACAAGTGACAAGAAGACAAACAAGGAGGATAGATGCACAGGATGCTGCAGGTTCTTTTGTAGCTCCAAATTACTTCCATAGTAAAGGAGGTTAAGATGCATGTTGTTGCAAGTTACTTCCAAGAGGGGACCCTTAGTTATGATCAGGATCAGCTCCTTAAGGTACCTGCACCCACCAACAGAAACAGAAAAACACACATACAAACAATTCTGCAAGTTATAGTAACTACTACTAATGACTTGTAGGTGTTCCCTGAGTGTTGCAAATTAGTGGATCTATTACTGGAGGGTGTTGTTATTGAGGAAGGTAAGAGGCAAGCTGAATTTGCAGTACAAAGGATTCCCTATGCAGGATCCTGTTGCTGCTGTAGTGTAGCATATGCAAGTGATGTTACTGAGATGCTGCAGGTCTATGGTAGGTTGTTGGTCCAAGAATTCCAATCTCAGCTGCTGAAACTCCAATACCAGGCTCAAAGCTTCATGATACCTGCACCAGATAAACAAACAAAAGGAAAAATCCCTTTGCTGATTCCTGTGTTGCATCTCTACAGCATTCTTATAGCTCTAAGGCCATCTCCAAGTTATCCATTGGTTCATTTTGCAGCTGCTGTGCCAAGAAGCAAACCTCACCTGGCTTGCAGTTGTTTGTTCCCTTTTTCCAAATCTGCTGGTACCTACACAATCAAGCATGAAAAGAAAAAAGAAACTATCTACTCTAATCCTTACCTCTAGGGGTAGGTTGATTGCTCTAGGAAGGCAATAAACAAGGGAGACTCTCCCCTTTACAAAACTCCTAACTATGAATTTATACATAGGGAGTTCTGTACTACTATTAATGATATACAATTCAAGGTGGTTGTTTGATCCTCTTCAGTTTTGTCCTCCTAAAATTTGGCATCCCCATTTTGTCTAGGATGTAGTATCCTCTTGTTTCCTTAGGAAGCTGTTGAGCACTGTAGAATTGAACCATGCTGTCTACACTGTGGCTATGCTTGGAAAGTGTATCTGTAACAAAGTTAGCTTCCCTATAGATGTGCTTGCATTGAAAGAAATCCAGCATTATGATCAGCTCCTACAGGTCTGTGATGTAATTCCTGATATTCCAGGGTGGTGTAATCTCTTGTTTTAGCCATTTCACAAGTAATTCAGAGTCAACCTCCAGTAGGACCCTGCTGTAGCCATGTTGAATGCACCAAGTGATGCCCAGAAGTGCAGCCTGTACCCCAGCTTGGTTGTTAGAACCAACTCCAAGTGGTGCAACAAATGCATAAAGGAGGTTTCCTTTGTGGTCTCTTAGGATGCCCCCAGCTCCAATTTTCCCAAGATTATTCAAAGCACTTCCATCATTGTTAAATTTAACCACATTGTAAGTTGGTTTGTGCCAACTAACTTGGGTGATTTTCAGCTCCTGACTGCAGCTTTCCACCATAATTATTAGCTCCTTCCAGTCACTTGGCCAGCTAAGGTAAGGGAAAGCTGTGAAGATCAGCATGTAAAGTTCTTTGATAACTGAGAACTTCACTCTAGTACTGCTTGACTTTTTTCCTCCATATTTGCTAGCACATCTGTTCTTCCATAGATTCCAACAGATGAATATGGGGGTAACTTGCATTAATAGTTTATGGACTTCATTATTTGGTTTAACCAACCACCATTTCATCAGAGTGCTCCTCATGGGGCTGCTGCTATGATGTATACCCCAACAATCAGAGAAATAATTCCATATATGTCTAGCCATGTGTCCTGAGATGAATATATGATCTATATTATCCCATCCTGACCTGTAGCAACAAGAGCACTAAACAGGTGCATGACCAAATTTCTCAATACTTTCATTAGTGGGCAACTTGCTTCTGAGAGTTCTCTAAACTAGAAAGGATATCTTAAAAGGTATATTCTTATGCCATACATAAGTGTCAGTCATGGTTTTGTTCCTTTTTGGCCTGATCTTGTTCCAAGCTGAAGCACAAGTAAAGTTTCCATCTGAGGTCAGCTTCCAGTAGGCTGTATCTGGGATGTTAGGTTGATACTTGAAGGAAAAACTAAGAATCTTCTGTATCAGATGCTGTGGTGCATGTTGCCTCACCTTCTCTTCATCCCATTCTCCATTCTTCAGGAACTTGGAGACAGTGGTATTCTTAAGTCTAGGTAGACAGTCTTTGTGATAAGCTAGGGGGCCAATTCCTAGCCAATCATCCTACCAAAAATTGCAAGAGCCTGAGTTAAGGTGCAACTGTATATGAGGCTCAATCTCAGCTTTGTTTGTCATCATGTGTTTCCATATAATTGATTGACCAGTGTCCCATTTCTTGATTACTGGATTTGCCCTTTGGCAATACTTGGCCCTCAGAAAGCTCCCCCATAGAGTCTTCTTAGACCTGAAAATCCACCATTATTTATATTGCATTGCTAGGCAGACATCTTTCAGATTTTTCATGCCAACACCTCCTTCATCTGTTGGGTAGCTGAGGGTCTCCCATGATGCCCAATGGTATTTTCTTTTTTCTTTGTCCCATCCCCAAAAGAAGTCGGCTATTAGGGATTTTATTTATTTGAGTGTAGTGGAAGTTGGAATCATAGCAGATAAGAGATGAATTGGGAGGGACTGCAACACATACTTCACAAGAGCAGCTCTCCCCCCATAACTGAGAATTTTGGTATGCCATCCTCTAATTCTGGATGTTACTTTGGACACCATACTAGTAAAGTATATGATCCTTTGACCTCCAATATATAAGGGGCAACCCAAGTAAGTAATAGGGCCATGAGTTGTTTTGAAACCAGTGGTAGAAGTGACCCTTTCAGTGATCTCAGGATCAGCATTCAGAGGGATCATGCACTGACTCTTTTGTGTGTTAATAAGCTGGCCTGAAGTCTGCTCATACACTTCCAGTGTCTTCATGATCAGCTTGAGAGAGTAACTACATGTTGAAGTGAAAATGATTATATCATCAGCAAAGCTCAAATGATTAATCAATGGACCTTTCTTCTCCATGTGGAAACCTTTGTACAAATAGTGTTGATGAAGATTATTGAGCATTCTTGATAGTACCTCAGCACCTAAAATAAATAGGGCTGGGGATAGTGGATCTCCCTGTTTGAGGCCTCTTGTAGAGTGGAAGAAACCATGCCTACCTCCATTCACAATAACTGAATACCAGTTATTAGCCATAAGTCTCCAAACCATGTCAATAAATACTTCTCCAAATCCAAACCTTCTCATGACTAGACATATAAATGCCCAGGACACCCTGTCATAGGCTTTGGCCATGTCTAATTTGATCACAACATTATCTCCAAGCTTTGGTTTTTTAATGCTATGAGTGATTTCCTGTGCCAACATAATGTTTTCAGATATACTTCTTCCCTTAACAAAACCTGACTGATTTTCAGAGATCAGTTGAGGAAGAATAGGAGCAAGTCTGAGACATAGGATCTTTGAAATAACTTTATTGGTGAAGTTACTTAGTGATATAGGCCTGAAATCTGATAACTTATTAGGATGATCTACTTTTGGGAGTAGGACCAAACAAGCATGTGAGATGAACTTGGGAATGGAATGCCCACAAAAAAAGTATTTCACCAAATTGAATAAGTCTTCACTGATGATATCCCAGCAAGTTTGGAAGAACTTGCCATTAAAACCATCTGGACCTGCAGCAGATACATCACTGAGGGAAAATACAGCTTCTTTCAGCTCCTCTTTAGTTGTCATAGCATTAAGAGCCTGGTTTTGATTATCTGTGATGGATTTGGGGATACATCTGAGGATATCTTCATTGATAGCATCATCCTTACCAGTAAAGATCTTCTCAAATTAGTCACATGCAGCAGTAGCTATATTCTGATCACCTTGAATAGTATTATCCTGTTCATCAGTAATCTGATGGATGAATAATCTTCTTCTCCTTCCTCTAATAATAGCATGAAAGTACTTGGAATTGGCATCTCCCTCCTTAAACCACTGAAGCTTAGTTTTTTGTTTAAGGATAGATTGTTCAGTCTTCAAGTATTTAATGTACTGAGCATTTACAAGATTCAGCTTGATCTTGTTATCCTCAGACTTGTCTTGGATGAGATCAACTTCAGCTTGCTTTACCTTCTCTTCAAACTCTTTGACAGCTTCATATATGTCCCCATACTGTTGCCTTGACTAGCTACTAAGGGTGTTAGCCACCCTCTTAAGTTTCAAGTGGAATATTCTCATTGGATTACCCTCTACTGGTCTTTCCCAACAGACTCTAACAGTGTACTGGAAAGTCTCATTATCCACCCAACAGTTAAGGAACTTGAAGTATTTGATAGGATTACTGTGAGTCTCCTTACATTCAAGTAATAGGGGGGAGTGATCTGAACCTGTTGAAGCAAGATGAGCCACAGTAGTCATGGGCATCATCTCTAACCACCTATCATTCACCATGGCCCTGTCTAGTCTCTTCCAAATTCTAACTTCCATGTCCCTGTTGTTGCACCATGTAAATTTCTGCCCATGGAATCCCAGATCAGTGAGACCACATGCCTCAATTACACTTATGAACTCTAAGCTTTTGTTCATGTTGTATGGTTGTCCTCCTAGTTTTTCATCAACATCAGTGATCACATTAAAGTCTCCAATAATGCACCATGGCTTGTCTGTGTCAGCATACTGCAGCATTTTATCCCAAAGAGTTCTTCTCAGGTAATCCTTACACTTGGCATAAACAAATGTAATAATATGAGAATTAGGATTAGCCACATGTTTGATTTCATAAGTACACTGTTGTTCATCTTCTCTACAATAGAGCAGTCCATATCCTTAGTCCAAAACAACCAAATCTTGTTATTGGGATTATGAATGGCACTGTCCATTCTCAGCTGAATTCTGTAGTGGTTGAGATGTGATTGATTAGCAAATGGTTCCAGGATTGCCAACATAGTTAATTTGTGATAATCCTTGAGTTTTTGGAGTCTATCCAAGGCACCTTGAGTATCAATACTCCTTGCATTCCAGCATATTGTATTCATCATCAAACTTTTAGGGATTTGGACCTTGTGTTGATGCCACTCTTACAAGTAGCATTATCTGAACTGGTGGAGATGTCTTGTTTCTATTTTTTCTTCTTCTTCTTTGCTTGCTGACCCCTGGGTGATAAACCCTGCTTCTCAGTGACCTACAACACTTTATCCTGAGTTGTAGAATCTGTGATATCATCCAGTGCTCTAATGGGAGAGGCACTAGTTTCCTCATCCTCATCATGAGTTTGTTCCCTTTGATCTAGGTCCTCTTCATCTTCAGATTGAATAAATCTATATTCATCCTCCAAGTCATCTGATATGGCTCTCTTATTAAGCACACACAACTCAGTAGAGCTGGATTGAATTTGAAGAGGTGTAGCATGAATCCCTGCTTGTTCATCAACCAACACATAGTTCACTCTGTGTTGTGTCTTTTCAGACAGAGATTTTTTACTTTTTTTTTCTATCTTTTTCTTCAGTGCCTCCCTCTTCTTTTTACTCAAAGAAAGAGTATATTTATTGTTCAGTAGCTGAATCACTGCACCTGTATTTTGTTCACTAATTTTTGGAGATTCAACACCTCCCTTATCACTGTCCTCTGAAAACTGTTGAACATCATCTTGTTGCAATGGCATATTGGACCTTATATCTGCTGGAATAGTGGTGGCAGGGGCTCTAGGGTCTTTCCTATGGTCAACCAATAGACTTTCCCTCCCCTTGGTTTCCCCTTCCTGCAGATTAGTGATTTGCTCCTGTATTCCTCCAACCTGACCTCCACAGACTTCTTTAGCCACAACATTAATACTATTTAAGATATTAAAGTAATTGGGGGAGCCATAGGGGTGTGGGAGCATTAAGTCAATACCTGGGATTTTTCCATTGGCTTTGTTGCTTTCCACATTATTCAAACCAGTATTTGGTGCACACCTGGCAGTAAAAGTTTGCTCTTTTTGTTTGTCTGCAGGTCTGCTCTCTTCATTAACATGTAATACTTGCTGTATGGGATTATGGGGGCTGGGATCCAATATTGTATGGGAAGTGGGGAGTAGGCTCTGGACTCCAGAGTCTACATTACAAGCTTGGATATTACAAGTATTAAAGTTAGAGTTATTAAGCATACCTGCCTGCTGTTGAGATTTTCCTTCTTTGCTGCTGCTGATAATATGCTGGGGTGGTACTAAACTTTCCCCTTTTGTCATGGATACTTGTGTTTTATGTTGTTGTGGTTGTTGTTGGTTGTGTTGTCCATCTTTTTTGCCTTTCCTCCTTTGAATTTGCCAACCTGCATGTTCTTGGTCTCTTTTTTCAGCTTCAGCTTTGCTAGTGTTTTGTTGTTCCTTATTTTGTTTGTCTTCTTGGTGTTTTAGCTCCTTGTTCTGTTGTTCCTTATTCTTTTCATTGCTGGACTTATCTTTGTTTCTTGCTTCTTCTTCTTGAACTTGCTTTTTCTTATTATCTTCATCCCTTCTTTTCACAGTACAAACATGAATGGTGTGACCTTGATGTTTGCAGTGTTGACAATAATCTGGCACCCCCTCATATTGGATAGACTGCCACCTTCCTGCTCTATTTTCATCTTCGCCATAACCCATCCATACATGCTGTGGTCTTTGTTTTGTAAGGTCAATTTGTACTTTGACTTTTGCAACACTACCCCTTGTTTTCTTGTAGGTTGCCAAATCCAAGAACAACACCTTTCCAATTGGGGATAGTAATGGGGTTACCACTTCAAGACGATAACAGTGCCAAGGTAATTCAGGTAATATGATTCCAAGGAAGTTCCTATTTGTAGAGCCGCTAGGATGGCCAATTTCTTGATTTTCCAAAGGATATTTTATCGTGCCTAGATACGTGTATATGATTCCAAAAGTTCTATTTGTATATAACTCATAATGATATTTCAAAGGTACTTTATACGACTCTTGTCTTGATTTTTGAATAATAGCTCATTTTGTTAACTCCATCGAGTCTCAAAAATGATTTAAAGTGCATTTAGTTTCTCACCACTCCACTCACGGATGCCTCAATGCTTCCTTCTCCAAGCCTGGGTAAGGTTTTGTTATCATGCGTACTTCTCTACATCATTCATTCTGCCCCAACGTGAGGGAGAAGGTACACCCTATACATGGGTTTTATTTGTGGAGTTATGTTGTGCCATGTATACATATGATATGATATGATCTGATATGACCATCTAATATGATATAATTTGTTACGGAGATATTCCCTACTCTAGAGTTATGATGTGCGGTGGCACTAGTGATGGGGCAACAACCATGATTTGTTCACCGAGTCCCATAATGGGGCCAGATATGGCATATGTTTCTCTGCATACATTATCTGTGGTTATGAAAAGTATTTTGATATTTTGGATATTTTGCTCATTTTTGCACCTTCTGTTCTGGTAATAGCTTTACCTATTACAGTCCATGCTTTACATACTCGATATATTTTTTGTACTGACCCCCTATTTTTAGGGGGGGCTGCATTATATGCCTGCAGGTCCAAATGTTTGGTTTGCTGATCTGCTCGCTTAGGACATCCACCCTGTTTGTTAGTAGTGCTCTTTTGTCCGTATCCCTATTTTGGTACTAACTTTTCTATTATATATTTGTACATATTGGTTAAGGGTACGAGGGGGCCTGTCCCTTCATATGACTAGACTATCATTCTATAGAGGTCTGTAGACTTGTGATGTGGGTTATGTATATATGTATTGGGCTTTATATTCTGTGATGGTCTTAATGGCCCTCTTGTGCTATATCTGTTCTCATGCACTCTCTAGCAACCCCTTTTTGATTTCTACTTTAGTTTATTTTTCTAACACACTAAGTGGGGCTAAGGGTACATATGGGTGCCTAACTCGGCATTATTTTAAATTATGATTAAAATATGGATTGAGCCGTATGTTCCTCGGTATTTTTTTAAATTATAGATCGAGACAAATGATCCTCGGTATATTTTACTATGTGATAATGGCAACGAGTCCCATAAAGGGGCCGGGTGCAGTACATTATGTAAACTACTCTTTCATCAAGTCCCTCACTAAAGGGATGGATACTTACGTAGGCATGTATATGAAACTATAGGGATACACTGGTGACCCCGATCCCCATAGTGGACAGGATGTACTATGATGAAATATATGATAAGATTATTCCGTATACGATGATATCATATCGTATATGAGGACTTGATGAAATAATATACATCATGAGAGGGGATAATGATATGGTGATATGGTAATATGATAAAATAGTTATGATACTGAGTTCCTTAGTGAGACGGGCATAACATATGATGATGCATATGACTACGTGTCCTAAGGTGCAGGTACATTAATTTGTTAATTGTTACACTTATCCCCTACATCCTTGTTTCAGTTATGGTCTCACATATGACGTGTTATGTTTTATATACTCAGTACATAAATCGTACTGACCTCCCTTTCTTTAGGGGGGGAGAGGGGGCTGCATTTCATGCCTGCAGGTACAGGTACTTACTTTGGAGATTTGCCAGCTTAGGACTCCCACTCAGCTATGTCGGAAGTGCTCCACTACTCCGGAGTCTAGCTTTTGGTGCTGATCGTATAATATATATATATATATATATATTTTTTTTTTTTATGGGAACAGACCCTACACGAGGCTCCCACCTCTCATGCACAGTCAGGGGTTGAGCAACACCCCCAAGCCTTAACATAAATAACAAAAGTAAAAATACAAGGAGGGGGACATAAAACCTTACCTCCGATCCTATGTTGGTTCATAAGTCGGATAACCTACTAAGGTCAGCTAACTCATCCCCGAAACAAAAAAGGGCTAACTATAACTAGAAAGCAGTAAACCTATGAGAGGACTCCTCCCGGTACAAATCAACTAATAAAGCATAAATGAGGGAGACTCTCCCCTTCCATGAGAAAACAAGAAAGTAGCCTACACTAGTCCTATTCAAATATGCTACGACTCAGGCATAGCTACATTGAGGAAGAACAAGTATACGAACCTTCTATCTCGCATGGGTTGGGGAAATTCTTTTCATCTTTGCTCTTTTTAGACATATCGTACCAAGTAGGTCCAAGGAAATTTGCAGCAACAACAATCACAGCTAAGGGAGATGAAATGATAGGAAGTAGATGTAGCCATAGCAGCCAGCTTGCTTGGGAAGAGTTCCAAGGCTGCAGCCCTAGCTTAAATGTTTGACTGAAGGTGCCTTGCACTTTGGAAGGGTCCATTGTTGCTGTTTGATATGCCTGCACATCAGCAAGTAAACAAGCAAAGAGTTCCAGGTGGATGTTGTATAATCAGTATTGTGTTTGTTGGAGCTTCGTCTTCTTGTCTTCTCATCAATGAAAACAGTCAAGGAGTTCCAAAGGACTTGTATGGAAGGGGGCTGCTGCAGGTGTTTAATGAATGCAACAGGTATGCATGGAGAGTTGATGGGAATATGTGAGGCCCTTGCAAATGTGGTTGTTATGTCCCTTTGTCTGTGACTTTGTTTACCTGCACAAACAAGCAAACAAGGAACCAAACAAGTGTGATAGTTGTGGGGGTTGTTGCAAACCTGTAGACAGTTTCTTGTTGCCTCCAAAGGAGTCTTGGAGTACTTGCATAGATAAACAAAACCAATAAACCACACTGTTGTAACTATTAACTTGTATTTGTTCCTTGTCTATTGCAGGTTGGTGGAGTTGTTGCTGGGGTGTGTTGATAATAGATAATGTGGATGGCAAGCTGAGTGTGCTGCTCCATAGAAGCCCCAGGTTACTGCAGCCCCTATAGCATTTCCAGAGAGGTTCTGCCATCTGGATGACTGGAAGGAGTGCATTCGGAATGTAAGGAATGCTGAAGGGAATAGATGAGGCCCCTGTATGTGGGTCTGTTGTCTTCCTTTGTTTGAGGCTTTGTAGACCTGCACAAGAAGTAGCAAAGGACCCAAACAAGTATGGAAGCTATTGCAGACCTGTATGCAGCTCCTTGTTGCTTCCAAAGACAAAAAGCAAAGAGCTGCAAGATTCTTGTCATGCTGAATTGTTGCTGCAGGTATTTCATAAGAGAAATTAGCCTGGAAGGAGGGCTGATGTGTTGATGAATTCCTAACATGGTAGGCTGCTGTCTCCATGTTATTGCCTTTTATTTGCCAAGGTGCCCCTGATGCTATTGTGTCTACATATAGACCATCAATAGAATACAAACATCCAACCAAATAGAATAACCAGTAGGGGCCATATGAAGTCCTCTTAGTGGGGATTTTTGATTTGATGGTTGTATCTGTGATGACCTCTATGTATTTGTTGTTAAGGCTTGTTGATGTATTACTCCAGCAACCTGCAATAATACAACAAGCAAACCCAGGCAAGAAAGGATTTACACAAGCTAGCAAAAAGGAAAAGACCTGAAAGTGTGCTTTGGAGACTGTTAGCTTTGTCCAAGTCGCTCGACTAACGTTTCTAATTATCCGTTTGAGTTGAAACTTCATGAGGTCTGCACTTATAGCCTTTTCTTTACACCTGAAAAATTTGGAGGCTTTTTGACCAAGTTGGAAGTTCCAAACAGCAAAATGCTTTCTCTTTATGCTTAAGGCAGCTGATTTTTTTAAGGTCGCTCGCCTAACGTCTCGAATTATCCGTTTGGGCTGAAACTTCTTGGGCCTTGTCAAAATAGTATGTGCTGCAATCCTGCAAAGTTTTGAGGCCATGGTGCAGGTCCACATGCTGCAACTCACCCTGCACATCTTACCTTGCTGAAGCTTAGGTACAGATGTTGCAGGGAGGGTGTTGGCCTGAATGAGAGGCTGATTATTTGGTGAAGTCCTATCATGCCAGGTTGTTGCTTCTCTTTTGTTGAGGTAACTTGAACCTGTAGAGACAAGTGACAAGAAGACAAACAAGGAGGATAGATGCACAGGATGCTGCAGGTTCTTTTGTAGCTCCAAATTACTTCCATAGTAAAGGAGGTTAAGATGCATGTTGTTGCAAGTTACTTCCAAGAGGGGACCCTTAGTTATGATCAGGATCAGCTCCTTAAGGTACCTGCACCCACCAACAGAAACAGAAAAACACACATACAAACAATTCTGCAAGTTATAGTAACTACTACTAATGACTTGTAGGTGTTCCCTGAGTGTTGCAAATTAGTGGATCTATTACTGGAGGGTGTTGTTATTGAGGAAGGTAAGAGGCAAGCTGAATTTGCAGTACAAAGGATTCCCTATGCAGGATCCTGTTGCTGCTGTAGTGTAGCATATGCAAGTGATGTTACTGAGATGCTGCAGGTCTATGGTAGGTTGTTGGTCCAAGAATTCCAATCTCAGCTGCTGAAACTCCAATACCAGGCTCAAAGCTTCATGATACCTGCACCAGATAAACAAACAAAAGGAAAAATCCCTTTGCTGATTCCTGTGTTGCATCTCTACAGCATTCTTATAGCTCTAAGGCCATCTCCAAGTTATCCATTGGTTCATTTTGCAGCTGCTGTGCCAAGAAGCAAACCTCACCTGGCTTGCAGTTGTTTGTTCCCTTTTTCCAAATCTGCTGGTACCTACACAATCAAGCATGAAAAGAAAAAAGAAACTATCTACTCTAATCCTTACCTCTAGGGGTAGGTTGATTGCTCTAGGAAGGCAATAAACAAGGGAGACTCTCCCCTTTACAAAACTCCTAACTATGAATTTATACATAGGGAGTTCTGTACTACTATTAATGATATACAATTCAAGGTGGTTGTTTGATCCTCTTCAGTTTTGTCCTCCTAAAATTTGGCATCCCCATTTTGTCTAGGATGTAGTATCCTCTTGTTTCCTTAGGAAGCTGTTGAGCACTGTAGAATTGAACCATGCTGTCTACACTATGGCTATGCTTGGAAAGTGTATCTGTAACAAAGTTAGCTTCCCTATAGATGTGCTTGCATTGAAAGAAATCCAGCATTATGATCAGCTCCTACAGGTCTGTGATGTAATTCCTGATATTCCAGGGTGGTGTAATCTCTTGTTTTAGCCATTTCACAAGTAATTCAGAGTCAACCTCCAGTAGGACCCTGCTGTAGCCATGTTGAATGCACCAAGTGATGCCCAGAAGTGCAGCCTGTACCCCAGCTTGGTTGTTAGAACCAACTCCAAGTGGTGCAACAAATGCATAAAGGAGGTTTCCTTTGTGGTCTCTTAGGATGCCCCCAGCTCCAATTTTCCCAAGATTATTCAAAGCACTTCCATCATTGTTAAATTTAACCACATTGTAAGTTGGTTTGTGCCAACTAACTTGGGTGATTTTCAGCTCCTGACTGCAGCTTTCCACCATAATTATTAGCTCCTTCCAGTCACTTGGCCAGCTAAGGTAAGGGAAAGCTGTGAAGATCAGCATGTAAAGTTCTTTGATAACTGAGAACTTCACTCTAGTACTGCTTGACTTTTTTCCTCCATATTTGCTAGCACATCTGTTCTTCCATAGATTCCAACAGATGAATATGGGGGTAACTTGCATTAATAGTTTATGGACTTCATTATTTGGTTTAACCAACCACCATTTCATCAGAGTGCTCCTCATGGGGCTGCTGCTATGATGTATACCCCAACAATCAGAGAAATAATTCCATATATGTCTAGCCATGTGTCCTGAGATGAATATATGATCTATATTATCCCATCCTGACCTGTAGCAACAAGAGCACTAAACAGGTGCATGACCAAATTTCTCAATACTTTCATTAGTGGGCAACTTGTTTCTGAGAGTTCTCTAAACTAGAAAGGATATCTTAAAAGGTATATTCTTATGCCATACATAAGTGTCAGTCATGGTTTTGTTCCTTTTTGGCCTGATCTTGTTCCAAGCTGAAGCACAAGTAAAGTTTCCATCTGAGGTCAGCTTCCAGTAGGCTGTATCTGGGATGTTAGGTTGATACTTGAAGGAAAAACTAAGAATCTTCTGTATCAGATGCTGTGGTGCATGTTGCCTCACCTTCTCTTCATCCCATTCTCCATTCTTCAGGAACTTGGAGACAGTGGTATTCTTAAGTCTAGGTAGACAGTCTTTGTGATAAGCTAGGGGGCCAATTCCTAGCCAATCATCCTACCAAAAATTGCAAGAGCCTGAGTTAAGGTGCAACTGTATATGAGGCTCAATCTCAGCTTTGTTTGTCATCATGTGTTTCCATATAATTGATTGACCAGTGTCCCATTTCTTGATTACTGGATTTGCCCTTTGGCAATACTTGGCCCTCAGAAAGCTCCCCCATAGAGTCTTCTTAGACCTGAAAATCCACCATTATTTATATTGCATTGCTAGGCAGACATCTTTCAGATTTTTCATGCCAACACCTCCTTCATCTGTTGGGTAGCTGAGGGTCTCCCATGATGCCCAATGGTATTTTCTTTTTTCTTTGTCCCATCCCCAAAAGAAGTCGGCTATTAGGGATTTTATTTATTTGAGTGTAGTGGAAGTTGGAATCATAGCAGATAAGAGATGAATTGGGAGGGACTGCAACACATACTTCACAAGAGCAGCTCTCCCCCCATAACTGAGAATTTTGGTATGCCATCCTCTAATTCTGGATGTTACTTTGGACACCATACTAGTAAAGTATATGATCCTTTGACCTCCAATATATAAGGGGCAACCCAAGTAAGTAATAGGGCCATGAGTTGTTTTGAAACCAGTGGTAGAAGTGACCCTTTCAGTGATCTCAGGATCAGCATTCAGAGGGATCATGCACTGACTCTTTTGTGTGTTAATAAGCTGGCCTGAAGTCTGCTCATACACTTCCAGTGTCTTCATGATCAGCTTGAGAGAGTAACTACATGTTGAAGTGAAAATGATTATATCATCAGCAAAGCTCAAATGATTAATCAATGGACCTTTCTTCTCCATGTGGAAACCTTTGTACAAATAGTGTTGATGAAGATTATTGAGCATTCTTGATAGTACCTCAGCACCTAAAATAAATAGGGCTGGGGATAGTGGATCTCCCTGTTTGAGGCCTCTTGTAGAGTGGAAGAAACCATGCCTACCTCCATTCACAATAACTGAATACCAGTTATTAGCCATAAGTCTCCAAACCATGTCAATAAATACTTCTCCAAATCCAAACCTTCTCATGACTAGACATATAAATGCCCAGGACACCCTGTCATAGGCTTTGGCCATGTCTAATTTGATCACAACATTATCTCCAAGCTTTGGTTTTTTAATGCTATGAGTGATTTCCTGTGCCAACATAATGTTTTCAGATATACTTCTTCCCTTAACAAAACCTGACTGATTTTCAGAGATCAGTTGAGGAAGAATAGGAGCAAGTCTGAGACATAGGATCTTTGAAATAACTTTATTGGTGAAGTTACTTAGTGATATAGGCCTGAAATCTGATAACTTATTAGGATGATCTACTTTTGGGAGTAGGACCAAACAAGCATGTGAGATGAACTTGGGAATGGAATGCCCACAAAAAAAGTATTTCACCAAATTGAATAAGTCTTCACTGATGATATCCCAGCAAGTTTGGAAGAACTTGCCATTAAAACCATCTGGACCTGCAGCAGATACATCACTGAGGGAAAATACAGCTTCTTTCAGCTCCTCTTTAGTTGTCATAGCATTAAGAGCCTGGTTTTGATTATCTGTGATGGATTTGGGGATACATCTGAGGATATCTTCATTGATAGCATCATCCTTACCAGTAAAGATCTTCTCAAATTAGTCACATACAGCAGTAGCTATATTCTGATCACCTTGAATAGTATTATCCTGTTCATCAGTAATCTGATGGATGAATAATCTTCTTCTCCTTCCTCTAATAATAGCATGAAAGTACTTGGAATTGGCATCTCCCTCCTTAAACCACTGAAGCTTAGTTTTTTGTTTAAGGATAGATTGTTCAGTCTTCAAGTATTTAATGTACTGAGCATTTACAAGATTCAGCTTGATCTTGTTATCCTCAGACTTGTCTTGGATGAGATCAACTTCAGCTTGCTTTACCTTCTCTTCAAACTCTTTGACAGCTTCATATATGTCCCCATACTGTTGCCTTGACTAGCTACTAAGGGTGTTAGCCACCCTCTTAAGTTTCAAGTGGAATATTCTCATTGGATTACCCTCTACTGGTCTTTCCCAACAGACTCTAACAGTGTACTGGAAAGTCTCATTATCCACCCAACAGTTAAGGAACTTGAAGTATTTGATAGGATTACTGTGAGTCTCCTTACATTCAAGTAATAGGGGGGAGTGATCTGAACCTGTTGAAGCAAGATGAGCCACAGTAGTCATGGGCATCATCTCTAACCACCTATCATTCACCATGGCCCTGTCTAGTCTCTTCCAAATTCTAACTTCCATGTCCCTGTTGTTGCACCATGTAAATTTCTGCCCATGGAATCCCAGATCAGTGAGACCACATGCCTCAATTACACTTATGAACTCTAAGCTTTTGTTCATGTTGTATGGTTGTCCTCCTAGTTTTTCATCAACATCAGTGATCACATTAAAGTCTCCAATAATGCACCATGGCTTGTCTGTGTCAGCATACTGCAGCATTTTATCCCAAAGAGTTCTTCTCAGGTAATCCTTACACTTGGCATAAACAAATGTAATAATATGAGAATTAGGATTAGCCACATGTTTGATTTCATAAGTACACTGTTGTTCATCTTCTCTACAATAGAGCAGTCCATATCCTTAGTCCAAAACAACCAAATCTTGTTATTGGGATTATGAATGGCACTGTCCATTCTCAGCTGAATTCTGTAGTGGTTGAGATGTGATTGATTAGCAAATGGTTCCAGGATTGCCAACATAGTTAATTTGTGATAATCCTTGAGTTTTTGGAGTCTATCCAAGGCACCTTGAGTATCAATACTCCTTGCATTCCAGCATATTGTATTCATCATCAAACTTTTAGGGATTTGGACCTTGTGTTGATGCCACTCTTACAAGTAGCATTATCTGAACTGGTGGAGATGTCTTGTTTCTATTTTTTCTTCTTCTTCTTTGCTTGCTGACCCCTGGGTGATAAACCCTGCTTCTCAGTGACCTACAACACTTTATCCTGAGTTGTAGAATCTGTGATATCATCCAGTGCTCTAATGGGAGAGGCACTAGTTTCCTCATCCTCATCATGAGTTTGTTCCCTTTGATCTAGGTCCTCTTCATCTTCAGATTGAATAAATCTATATTCATCCTCCAAGTCATCTGATATGGCTCTCTTATTAAGCACACACAACTCAGTAGAGCTGGATTGAATTTGAAGAGGTGTAGCATGAATCCCTGCTTGTTCATCAACCAACACATAGTTCACTCTGTGTTGTGTCTTTTCAGACAGAGATTTTTTACTTTTTTTTTCTATCTTTTTCTTCAGTGCCTCCCTCTTCTTTTTACTCAAAGAAAGAGTATATTTATTGTTCAGTAGCTGAATCACTGCACCTGTATTTTGTTCACTAATTTTTGGAGATTCAACACCTCCCTTATCACTGTCCTCTGAAAACTGTTGAACATCATCTTGTTGCAATGGCATATTGGACCTTATATCTGCTGGAATAGTGGTGGCAGGGGCTCTAGGGTCTTTCCTATGGTCAACCAATAGACTTTCCCTCCCCTTGGTTTCCCCTTCCTGCAGATTAGTGATTTGCTCCTGTATTCCTCCAACCTGACCTCCACAGACTTCTTTAGCCACAACATTAATACTATTTAAGATATTAAAGTAATTGGGGGAGCCATAGGGGTGTGGGAGCATTAAGTCAATACCTGGGATTTTTCCATTGGCTTTGTTGCTTTCCACATTATTCAAACCAGTATTTGGTGCACACCTGGCAGTAAAAGTTTGCTCTTTTTGTTTGTCTGCAGGTCTGCTCTCTTCATTAACATGTAATACTTGCTGTATGGGATTATGGGGGCTGGGATCCAATATTGTATGGGAAGTGGGGAGTAGGCTCTGGACTCCAGAGTCTACATTACAAGCTTGGATATTACAAGTATTAAAGTTAGAGTTATTAAGCATACCTGCCTGCTGTTGAGATTTTCCTTCTTTGCTGCTGCTGATAATATGCTGGGGTGGTACTAAACTTTCCCCTTTTGTCATGGATACTTGTGTTTTATGTTGTTGTGGTTGTTGTTGGTTGTGTTGTCCATCTTTTTTGCCTTTCCTCCTTTGAATTTGCCAACCTGCATGTTCTTGGTCTCTTTTTTCAGCTTCAGCTTTGCTAGTGTTTTGTTGTTCCTTATTTTGTTTGTCTTCTTGGTGTTTTAGCTCCTTGTTCTGTTGTTCCTTATTCTTTTCATTGCTGGACTTATCTTTGTTTCTTGCTTCTTCTTCTTGAACTTGCTTTTTCTTATTATCTTCATCCCTTCTTTTCACAGTACAAACATGAATGGTGTGACCTTGATGTTTGCAGTGTTGACAATAATCTGGCACCCCCTCATATTGGATAGACTGCCACCTTCCTGCTCTATTTTCATCTTCGCCATAACCCATCCATACATGCTGTGGTCTTTGTTTTGTAAGGTCAATTTGTACTTTGACTTTTGCAACACTACCCCTTGTTTTCTTGTAGGTTGCCAAATCCAAGAACAACACCTTTCCAATTGGGGATAGTAATGGGGTTACCACTTCAAGACGATAACAGTGCCAAGGTAATTCAGGTAATATAGCCCATATAGGAATTAGAGATGTTTCTTCTTCAGGCTTGAAGGTGGGGGTCCACAGCTGGAGTCTCATAAGTTGGCCATTTATGTACATTCTTCCTTTGGACCATACAGTAGAGTGATCATACTCATTGTCCAAGTCTATGTACAGATGCCTAGAGTTAAAATGGGTAAGTTTCACTCCTCCTTTGAGCTCTGTTTGCAAGATGAATTCCTTTCTAATGGTTTCCATCTTAGACATAGTATTTGTGAATTTTCCTATTAGAGTATACTTACAATCACTAGCCAATTTCACCAGGAAATCTTCTTCTGTAAATACTACAGCTGGATAGCCTTGCTTTGTGGTAATTTTGGGAGGTGTAATATCAATAATGTCTGTTTTCATAGCTTCTTGGGCTCTCAACTTAGTAGCCAGAGTTTGGTGGATGACAGGATTAGGAGGGGTTGGAGTATTAGTATTGGGGTGCTTGGTTTGTTTGGCAGGTAAATTAGTATTGGGAAGCACCACATGATTATTAGGAGTAGGAGTATTAAAACTTGGAGCTCTAAGTTGGTTTGAGTTTCTGGAACCTAGGTTGCTTCCAGTATTCAGAGCAGCAGGTTTGTTAGTAGATTTAATAGCATCAAAATTATTTGACACTTTCATAGGATTGCTATTAGGAACATAAGGTCTATGGACAGGTTGAGATTTCACATTGAGCCCCCTGTTCAACTGGCAGGTTGTTTGGTTTTTTCAACATTACCAAGTATTATGTTCCCCTGCTCCTTGTGCTTAGCAATAAGATCAGCATCAACATTGTGAGTAGAATTCTGAATTTCCTCATTATTCTTGGTCACAGCAAGATGCAAATTAGTAGGCTTAACAGTAGCAGCATTAGCTAAATTTCCTTTTTGTACATTATTATCAAGTAAGCTAAGTTCATGAGGTTTGACAGTGTCACTATGCATTTGAACAACATTGTTACTATGATCAGCACTTTTTACTAGATATTGGTTGAAATAGTTAGAAGACTTACCTGGATGAGCCACAGTAGGAGCACTGTTCCATTGCTTATCAGTGAAGTTCCCCTTTGAAATTTCTTTTGGGGCATGACCATTTTCTTCAATGCCTTCCAATATTAGCATTATATTTCCTTGTTGGTCATTTTGAACATGATCCAATATAACAGCCACAGCTTCAGATCGAACAACACTGTGACAGTGTTCTTCAGGGAGATGCAAATCTTGACGACTTTTTGAATTTGAGCTTGTTGATGGTGATTCGAGGCACTCTATATAGATTGGAAGCTTCATAATACCTTGATGAGTCTTTTGGAATTGGTCTCTTACCAATTGGTTCACCAGAGCTCCAGCACCACCAAAGTCGTCTTGACGACTTTTTGAATTTGAACTTGTTTGTAGAGATTCGAGACATGTGTTATAGTTAGAAACCTTATCCACACTGTTACGCACCTTTTGGTATTGGTCTTGGATGAATTGGCTCACCGGAGCTCCGACAACTTCATTGTTGTCAGAGCTCAAGGATAAATTCGAAGAGTGTGGCAGTGATTCGAGATGGCGCACATGGCTGGGGAGATTGATAACAGCTTGAGGAACATTTTGGCATTCATCTTGTGCGTTATGGCTTGCCGGAGCTCCGGCGCCGACAATAATTTGTTCGCCGGAGTTGATTTCGCCAGAGATTTTTGTTCCTAGTGGGGCGCCTTGTCTTTGCGAACAAAGCCTAGGTGGTGCGAGGGCTAGAATATCGCCGGAGGTGGCTGGAAATTGAAGGCGCAGTGGTGGCGCACTGGCGGCGATGCTGAGCTGATGCGCCTCTGCATTTCTCTCAATTGGGACTAAAGTTTTTTGTGAATTTTGCACTGTGGTTGGCATATGGGATGAAGAATCATCTCCAATATTGTTTATAACCTTTAGCAATCCACGATTTCTCAAGGATATGATTTTTTCAGCTTGCAGCAGCTCCTCACACGAATAATGAACAGTGATCACTTCAGTCTTTTGCAAATTTGAGGAGCTGTAGATGGAATCTGAGGGTGAGGTAACTTTCGTTGTGTTCGTATTGACGGAATCTACGATTCCATCTTTCGAACGAAATTTTTCGAGGTCCGGAGGTGGGTCCCACCCCATTTCATTTTTGTGACTAAAATGCCCTTCCTTAGATAATGATTACTAGGGTTTTAGAAAGAGGCTATAAGATTGACAGTTATATCGTATAATATATATAGTTGTTTATTCAGGGGTATGGCTATCACGACCCAACCCCATAGACCGCGACTGGGTTCCGACCTGGACCCCCCATACACATGTCTATCAGCTGTGGTCATATTGAACTATAAATAAAATAATATCATGTAATAGAGCGCCACTGGGTGATAACATTTTCATAACCATGTAGCCCTTTTTGTTTGTATCACAATATGACAGGGCACGCAAGCCGATAAGGCCGCTATAACATAATCACATATATCATATATCAGGACCCAACTGAATCAAACTGACATACACAACCCACATATACATGTCTGCAGACCTTTAAAAATATTAACGACAATATATGGCGGGACAGGGCCTCCACCGTACCCCTGAATAGACAAAATAATTTTTACACATCAATGGTTAGTATCAAAAACTAGGCTCCGATACAATGGAACCTCCTCTAGATGAACTGAGTGGAATCCTAAGCTAATGAACTCCCAAAACCTGTACATGTACCTGTAGGCATGAAACGCAGACCCCCGAAGAAAAGGGGTCAGTACGACATATGTACTGAGTATGTAAAACGTAACATAATACAACTGGAGGTATATCCGAAATAGAGAAGCAGGAGAACAATTTATCAAATCAGAAATATATACTTGTACTCTGTAAATCATAAAAACATGCATGCTCAAATTTTCAATATAGCCGGCCCCATCAGGGGTCTGGTGAATCATATATGTAATATCAGTATCAGGCCCTATACCATCGTCACCTTATTACAACACATCATCATAGTATCAGTATCAGGCCCCATGCCATCGTCACCTTATTACAACACATCATCATAGTATCAGTATTAGGCCCCAAGCCATCATCACGTTATTACAACACATCATCATCATATATATACATACGGATGCCGACCCTTTAGGGAGGGACTCGGTGAACAATGCAGTGAATTTCACGAATCTGACAATCGGCCTGAGACTCGGAGAAGAAGTGTTATAGTATACACGAGTGGAGTAGTGAGTAATTATACGCAATTCAAATCATTATCAGAGACTCGACAGAATAAGAAAGTTAAGCTTTTATTTGAGGACCCGAGTAACGGTGTAGTCATCTCGAGTATCCTCTAGATGCCATTATGGGCTGTCTCGATTGTAATCTTGGGGGCCCTAGACATGTATTAACATAGGGCCAAATCATTTATGGAATCAAAAACACTTATTACCTTATAGTCCTTAGGACGTAGAGCCTGTACATTTGTTACCTCTTTAACGTATAAAAGTTTCCAAGGAAAGTAGTTCAACTACTATAGGAGTTCAATATTCAGAAGTAATTAAGAGATGTTTAAGAATGGAGTTACCTCGGAGTTCAGATCAGATTCAACTTACAACTAAAACTAGGATATGCCCAAAAGAAGAAACAGAATAAGCTCTATATAGTTTGTACTTTCCTTCAGGTGATTTTCATATACATATTTCATACCCGACCCTTCATGGGGATCGATGAATCACTATGGCATCGTAATCTCATTTTTGTATCAAATACATCTCAATGGAAATGAGAGATAGCTTCCCATACATTACATTCTGACACATAGAAGCCCTACTAGGCAATACTTAATCTTCACAAAAACTCTAATATTGAACAGTTAATAGGGGTTATGAGGCGTACTAGGAATTCTGGGAATAGAATTAGCCCCGCACTTCATATACAATTCACTTAAGGATAAACATTGCCAAAAGGAAAGAAAGATAGCTGTACGAACTTATACTAACACATGCCAAGAGAAAGCTTTACATACCTTGTCTGAATTATTCCTTATCCTATTTGCCTCGCCGTCCTTTGAACCTATTCAACATAAAAGTAATATGAATACCAACCCCTTTTAACTTTCCATCACCCTAGGTTACACCTTAGTATTAATGAAATCTATTTCCTTAGTCGTTTTCCCGACTAGTTCTGTTATTTGCTAAGGCGTCGACGAAAATTGGGCAGCACCTCCCCTATAATGTGCCCTATCCAAATTTCCAATTAGGTCCATAATACCTACAGCCAACCAACAACAACAACCTGCAGCAATTCACACCAACAGTATAAAACATAAACTCCAAACGACTTATTCAAAAATACAATATCAGAATAGGGCGTCTAGCCTTTATTTTGTAACGCCTTTAATCATACGCAACGGGGGGTCATGTGGCTTCGAAAAGAAGCAAACTAACCCACATTGGAACATATTTAGGCCCTGAAACAACACATCACACCCCTGAAGCAGCAACTCATAAGAACAACGCCCTACTTCGACGACAATTCGACTATAATGACTACAATTTGGATTGTCTTCAACGCCAAGAATTTCGATACTATTTTCACATGAACAGCCACAAAAAAAGTGTATAATACACTCCATAAAAATACCATAAAGTCCAATTTGAAAGGATAAACATTACCTTATCCGAATTTGGCAAAAACCATCAAAGCGCAACTCGGAACTTCTCCAAACGCGCTGAAATTGAGCGGGCTGTTTGTATGACTTCCTCGCTGCCCCAAATTGGATTTTATCATAATTAAACATCGCTATATAACAAAGAGATAACATAATTAATTAATTCACGGAAAGAAACTCGGAGGCTTACCTCTAATAGGCCTAACCCGTAGACCCTCTCTCTTGTCTCCAACGTTTTTCTCTTCTTCTTTCTTCTAAGTTTCCAATTGTAAAGCTGAAGTTTTGGTTCTGTAGACATCATAAAATACATATATACATATCCACTTACTTAAGGAATACTGTATATAATTAATTCATGGAGAGTAATTTAAGAAATTACCTTTGATCCTTAAAAGCCAAGGCTGCCTTGTGCTTTGTTTCTCATGTTGTTCCTCTTATTTTGGTTGCTGGAGTTTCAGCTCCAAATAGAATGAGAATGACTTAGTAGTCATTCAAATCCACATATATACACTTCTTTAAAAGGTTCCAAGTGGCATCCCCTTAGGGGTGACACGTGGCAGCCCCCTAGGATGCCACCTAGGTTCATGCAGCCTATCACACGCCACCAAGTGGAAGAGGGGTCCACCCCCCAAGCAGGAAGGTGATTCACCTGCTTGCTTGAGGTGCTTGCTTGTCACCTGCTTGCTTCACTTTCGTAAGTTCGAAAACTAGTTTTTGCTCCCTCTCATAGGTTCGTAATCTTGTCTTATTTTAAGAGCCTATATAATCCATGCTACGCAAGCTTGGTACGTACTCCAATAGCTTAAGTATGTAAGACTTCCAAGTTAGTAGCTTACATAGGTAAATCGAGTCCTACGACTCATTACTTGGCCTCCAATTCCTTCTGGATTCTTATGACTCCATTTCCAACCTTCTCTACTATGGGGTATCACATTCTCCCTTCCTTAGAGTCATTTGATAGTGTCGTAGCATATCCGGCTCACATGATAATGTCTAAGGAACTTATGAGACATTCCGAGTTTTAAAAGCATGGGGTATAACAACAGCGAGGGCCCTGTCCCGCCATATATCTTTATTAATATTCTTAGAGGTCTATAGACATATATAGGTGGGTTGTTTATGAGTTTGATTCAGTTGTGCCTATATGGCATATTATAAATATTATTATGTTAAGGCAGCCTTGTCGGCCCTTGCATGACATGGTACAAATGAAAGAGGCTATATGCAGACGAATTTGCTATCATCCTCTGATTCTTGTGTATAGTTTTTATAATTGAGATTTATGTATATGGGGGTCTAGGTCAGACCCCAGTCATGGCCTACGAAGTTGGGTCGTGACACATATACATGTTGTGTGCGAATAAACCCTAAACGTATGTAAAGTCTATCCCATCTTTTATTTTGGTATGTCTTAGATATAAGTGACGAATGATATGTATATGAAATTTAGGGTAATTCTATTTATAAATGTTGAGTGTAATTCACGATCCTTATTTACTTCTTGATGTTAAAACTCTTACAATATTTGAGCTATTGCCTCTCAAGCCATTTATAATTTGGAAAGTAGTCAGTATGTAAAGCTAACCTTTCTTTCTTTTGGCATGATCCATATGAAACAAATAGATGATGAATTTATAAATTCCAAAGAAGCTCTTATTCTTAGATACATTAAGATGGCTAATGTTCTTGATTTATAGAAATTATATCATTATGTCTTGATACATGTGTATTATTCCAGCCTTCCTAGTTTGGTATAATGTATAGTTTGGTATAGTGTATATTTTGGTATAATTCATAATGACATTCGAAGGGTGCTTGAAATGAATAGTGTCTTGATTTTCAAATAATGGTTCACTTTGATTATTCTATTGAGTCTCATATGATTATCTAATTGTACAAGGTTGCTAATGATACCTTATTCGTGCATATTATTATTATGTTATCCATCGAGTGCTACGATAGGCTGGGTACGTTATCATGTATGGATTATACTATATTATTCACCGAGTCCCTTACTAGAGGGCTGGATATGGTCTTTGATGATATGATTATGGCACCGAGTCCCACAATGGGTCGAGTATGGTATATGTATACACAACTTTATGCATCGAGTCCCTTACTAGAGGGATGGGTACGATATATGTATATGATGCTATGATGATAAGATAATATGATGATACGACTTTATTCACCAAATTCCACAATAGGTCGGGTATGGCATATGACAAGGATATGTATGATTTCATTTATAAAATATAGGTACAGTGATTTCTTGATTTAAATGCTAGTCTCCTAAATCTCTACTTCAAATGTGATCTCCTTTATTGTAATTTATGTTTTGTATACTAAGTACATATATCGTACTGACCCCCTCTCTCCGGGGGGCTGCATTTCATGTCCGCTGGTACAAATACTTATTTAGGGGATCCTCTAGCTTAGGATTTCCACTCACCTATTTTAGAGTGCTTCATTATCCCAGAGCCTAGACTTTTGATACCGACCCTTTGATGTATATATTTGTTTATCCAGGGGTACGGCAGGGCCCAATCCCGTCATATGTTATTGTTGATATTTTTAGAGGTCTGTAAACATATATGTGGGTTGTATATAGATGTTATGCAATTGTGCTAGTATGACTTATATTTTGGGATGTTCCTATTTCGTAGTGGATGCCTTGTCAGCTTGCGTATATGTATATAGTGGGACATTCCTACATGTAATTACAACGATGTTGGCTTACGTACTATATTATCTTTGATGTTATAACTCCTCAGGAAACATGTTGCGATAATATATAAATATGGTACAGTTTTGAGATGAAATTTTATTTCCTTAAGTCCCATATCTCATGTTTTATTGTGAAATGATTATAGATAATAAGGATGTATACGAGTGTCTAGTTCAGGTACTAGTCACGGCCCACAGGGTTGGGTCATGATAGAAGTGGTATCAGAGTAGTTCATCCTCGGTGTGTCTAGTAGAGTCTTATTTATTGGTGTGTTGTGAACCACATCTATAAATAAGAGGCTACAGGACATTTATGATGCTACCTTTATTTCATATCTAAGATTGTGAGATAGATCCGAGTGATAGAAAATGAAATTCTTCATACTAATCTTTGATTTCAGCAAAAGGATTACATCGGCGAAAGGAAGTGACTGACGATATTGAAAGTTACAAAGCACACAGGTAAGAAAAGGCACGAAAGATATATGTCAGGTAAGGTGTTGAAATATTATTGAAATGTAAAGTTGAAATTGAAGGGAAAAGTAGACAGGAAAGTGTAACAGGTGCAGTTTGCGTTGGACATACGAGGTAAGTCTATAATTTTCATACTATTTTTGATATTGGGCACCTTATGTGGCTATGATATGATATGATATAAATATATATATATATTGTCCCTGTGAGGCATTATTGGTATTTCCTGTGTGCAGGTTTTGAGATAGTAAGAAATTTAGAGGAAACTCTACCCAAATTTTCCCAAAAATGAAAAAAAAAAGAGAATGAGATTCATAATATGTCTTGGAAGTTGATATTGATAGGGCAAATTTATTATGTTGGACTAAAGGTTTAAGAGTTACCCTCCATGTCATCTGTAAGGGGCACCATTTTTACTTGAGAAGTTTTATTTCGGAAAAAGCTTACTGAGCAGCAATGTTTAGAATTTATTTGAATGGACCAAGATACTTTTCAGCCGTATTTTTTCCTTATAAAAAACTCATGTTGAAGGGAAAAATCATCCGGTAATTAAGTTTCACTTCTATTGAAAAGTACAAAGCACTCAATAATTAGTTTGTGAACTAGATAACTCATTCACGACTCAAGAATAAATCTGTAGGTAAACCATGTGAATCAAGTACTAAGAAGTCATGTGGTGCTTATCGAATTCTAGTTTCCTTCTGGTGGTGGTCGGAGAATGCTTCATGATAATATTTTATTAGTTCTTAACCAACAAATTGGAGATGGAATTTGTTGAAGGAAAACATAAACTTATGGGCTAATTAGGATCATGTATTGCATATGTTGTTAATGAAATACTAGGATGATTCGGAAGGGCTTGTGATACTAAGGGATGATTTATTTTTAAAAAAACTGGTGGATCTTGTTAGAGTGATATATTAAGTCACTGACTGAATGTATAAGTAGGGATAAATTGTGATGAGTTATAGTTAAAACAAGTAATAGTGTGATTAAGACAAGGGAACAGAAGAAAAGAATTGTGATGGATATGAGTGTATTACTAAGACAACTTGTGATCTATAAAGGACAAGATTGACTAGGAAAGTTAAAAGGTTAAGTATGCTTACTCCTCCGAGTGTAATTAACCCATAGTAAGAATCGTGAATAAGGTTATGAAGTATTACACTATGGGATTGAATAAGAACAGGAGAAAATGTGAATATAATGAGGATCGTTATAAAAATAAGTAAAGCCTAGTAGGGAAGTGACTAAAGGATATGATGTGAATTGTGGGAAATGGGAAAGCAAATAGAGAACGAATAAGAAAGACTTACAAAGTTCTATAGGGAAAGCTCAAAATAGAAAGTCAAGTGGTAATGAAGGTGAAGGTGAGCAACAAGATATAATGAATGCCAGATATGACTAGTATGATAAGAACAATTAGAGAGGAATGGAATATGTTTTGAAAATGAGAAAGGGGTCATGTAAAAGTAGTGTTTTCCGAAGGATATAGGGGTAGCATGAAATTCCTCATGCACAAAATAAACGATGGACATAAATTAGAGAAATGAAAGAAATACTAAAGGAAGCACTCAAGATAGATGTAATTAATTAAGTATAAGTATGGGATAAAAATGGATATAAATAGCTACGAACTAAAGGTGTAGTACGATAAAAAGTTGAGAAGACAAGACCACTATTAAAATGAATTTGATATGATTTTGAGAGATTAGAAGTTAGCGTTAGGTACATGACTGTCACAACCCAAGCCTAGGGCCTAGACATGACATGGCGAATGAGGAACCCGAAAGTACCTAAAACAAGCCTCTTAGCATTCTTTTAGCCTTTCATAGGTAATGATGATAAATAATCAAGCAGAAATCATAATAGTAAATATTCAACTTACATATGTCCAACAATAACTCTAACTTTTAGACTTAACGGGGCTAACACAAGTCCCTAGCTCACCCTCAATCATAATAGAAGAAATGCCATAGTAAAATATCTCAATATATCATAAGCTAGAAAGATAAAGGAGTATTGTTCCCAGAAAATAGGAACTCACCAAAAGTAGTCTTCAATAGAATCTCAACTAGCCACGTGGAGGAGAACGAAGAGAAGCACTGGTCCCTACATGGTGATATCATGTAGGCAAAAGAGTATGCGTTAGTACTTTGAATGTACTAAGTATGTAAGGATGAATGAACATTGAGGAAACATTAAAATATTTATGTAACATGGAACATAATATAATGCATGCATAATAAATCATATAGATATGCTTTAAAATATTCATTTTGTGGGAAAATAACCATAACCGACATTTAATATCATGCGAGCTATTACATGGAATCCAACATAACCCACTATTGGCCGGGGAGACTACTTTCTAGGTAGAACTCCGTCAACTTCATTCATTTCTTTAAATTTAACTTTAAGGGCTATTTATGAATCCATTAACCTAAGCCTACAAGGGCTCCTATGTTGGCACGTAGTTAATGAGACAAGGGGTTGCTACTAGGATTTCCTTACCGAATCCCACCTCAATGCCTCATTCGGTGCTAAGTCAATCCCATAGAATAGTTTAATACTTCAAAATAGTTATAGCATATAGCTTGAGATTTCAAAATATCATATTTGGTAGAATAGCTCATTAAAACATTTGGTGATTGAAATATGCAAGAATTATCCTTATAGCATAAAGAATCCATATTTCATATCATTTCATCATTCTTTTATTTCATAGACTCCCTTTTGATCATAGATATTGCTTTCATAAACATTCATTTGGAGTCAAAGCTTTCAAATCAAACTTTATTGAAAACATAGTAAAACTAGGTGGGTTCAAATAACTTCAACTTTCAAACATATGTGTAAATAAATATACATAAATACTTTAAAATCCATTAATTAAAAATCATGCTTTAAACAACCCACCATGAATTTCAAGAACCTTTAAATAGATAAATAGAGGAACCGTCAATTCATACATATGAAATTATGTTGCATCAAAATAGATCAATATTTATTAGTTTAACCATGATTCATACTATTAAATAAAAATAAAAATTATCATAAGAAAATATTATTTGAAATCAAGAGACTTAGTTGAAAGAGTTTTTGGACTAGATGGGTGAAAAAACTCATGGATAAACACCCACATAACTTAGAGTAAAGCTTAAAGAAAATAAATATAATTTATCATATAATCAAAATAATTTAGAAATGAGAGTGGAAGGAATACTCTCATTGAAGCCTTACATACCTGGAATCCGAAGCTTTAGTCGAAACCAAAGGACTTAATGAACACTCTTGAGTCCTAACTTTTCTCCTCACCAGAATATTTTGTGTACTACCTGGAGTATATGAATCATCAGAATAGTATTTTTTTACTACTAAGAACTAAAATTATATTTGAAAATGAGTAAAGAAGTGTATAGAGAGAAGAGTTGCTTGAGAAAGCTTGATGAATAAAATAAGGAAATAAGGTGGGTATTTATAGGAGTAGAAGAGGGACCTAACAATAATTAAAAATAATTACAAAGGATTATCTTAAAAATTCAATTGAGGATTTTGATGTCATGGATGATGTCAAAGGATTCTAGATCTTTCCATGGTAGGTGAGATGAGTTCTTTTTAACGGATTACTTTTTTTCAAAGCTGCATTTGAACAAGATAAATTGCTTATTAGGATTTTATATATTCCTAAGAATTATAGATATGGAGGTCTAGTTTCATATCATTTAAGACTCAACTAATTTGGAGTAACCTATAGTGAGATATGAATTTTCATCTATAAACACTCCATTATGTCACAACATCCTGTCTTATAATAATTAATTAGTTTGACCTACTTAACCTCCGAAACGTAAATTATAATCTTTATATAAGTTGTAGGTAATAATATTATGGTTACTCAGAAATTTGAATCACCTAATTTGGACCATCCTATGAAATGTTATGTCCAAAATACAAAGGTTGTATCATTTTTTTGGCGAGAATTGAAACAGCGTATACAATATTTTTAGGGGATGTTACATTATCTCCCCCTTGGGAACATTCATCCTCGAATGAGAAAAGACTTAGCTTGAGTAGAGTAGTGTGTAAACCAACAAACATCATTAATGCAATAGTGTAATTTAAAACATCGTTAGAAATATATTTCATAATTTTGCAAGCATATGACAAGAAAAGTTGAGATGCAAAGATTTCAAGTAATTGAGCAAGGACAACTTAATACCTTAGGTTTGGGTAGAGGGAAAAAGATAAGGATATCTCTTAATTATATCCGCTTCCTCTTCCCATGTTGCACTTTCTATTTGTTGATTCCTCCAAAGGACTTTAACAGATGCAACTTTTTTGTTCCTCAATCTCTTAACTTGCTCATCCAAAATTTCGACAGGAACCTCTTCATAGGTTAAGTTTTCTTCAATATTCACTACTCCCATAGGTACAATGGAACTAGGATCACCCACACCTTTTTTCAACATAGACACATGAAACACCGGATAAACTATGACCATTTCCAATGGTAATTCTAACTCATATGCAACCTTACCAACACGTATCACGATTCTATAAGGCCCTACATACCTAGGGCTCAATTTCTCCTTTTTACCAAATTGAACCACACCCTTCATGGGTAAAACCTTCAGATACACCCAATCATCCACATTAAACTCAAGATCCTTTCTTCCAGTATCAGAATAGGACTTTTGATGACTTTGAGCTATCTTCAACCTTTCTCTAATAGTCTTCACCTTCTATAAAGCATCAATTACCAAATTGGGGCCTAACAAGGTCATCTCGCCTACTTCAAACCAACCAACCGGTGATCTACATCATCTCCCATACAAAGCCTCAAATGGAGCCATCTCAATACTTGAGTAGTAACTATTATTATAGGCAACCTCGATGAGTGGTAGATGATCATCCTTTCGGCTTGCCCATTGATTTGAGGATGGAATGTTGTGCTCAAATTTACCTTAGTACCGAGGCCTTTTTGAAATGATCTTCATAAGTAAGAAGTGAATTGGGTACCATGATCTGAAATAATGGATAACGGCATACCATGCAACCTCACCAACTCCCGAATATACAACTTGGCATAGTCTTTGACACTATAGAAAGTCTTAACCAGTAGAAAGTGAGTTGACTTAGTCATACTATCAATAATACCCAAATCGAGTCATGACTCTTCCGGGTATGAGGCAAACCCACTAGAAAATCCATATTCACATCTTCCCATTTCCAAGTAGGGATTTTAATATCTTGGGCTAGGCCACCCGACCTTTGATGTTTGGCCTTCACTTATTGGATATTCGTATATTCGGACACAAACCTTGCTATATCCTTTTTCATGCCACCCCACCAATATAACTCCTTTAAGTCTCAGTACATTTTCGTTGAACCGGGATGAATGAAGTATGTAGAATTATGAGCCTCCATCAAGATCAAACTCCTTAGGCTATCAACATCTGGAACACATATCTGACTTTGGTAGTATAGCACCCCATATCTCCCTTGGAAAAAGACCTCTATCTTCTTTTCCTTTACCAACTTCTTTAACTCGATAAACTTCGGGTCAAGATCTTGCTTTGATTTGACATTTACCACCATAGAGGATTCAAACCTATTTTGAACAACCATACTACCATCGTTAGTACCACACAACTTCACCCCTAATCTATCCAACTGGTGAACATCTTTCACCAACTCCTTCTTCTTTTCATCCACATGGGCCACACTCCCCATAGACACTCTACTAAGTGCATCAGCAACCACATTGGCTTTACCCGGATGAGAGTTCATACTCATGTCATAGTCCTTAAGGAGTTCTAGCCACCTTCGTTGCCTTAGATTAAAGTCCTTTTGGGTGAACACATATTGAAGACTTTTATGATCAGTATACACATCCACATGTACCTCATAGAGGTAATGCCTCCAAATCTTCAGAGCAAAAACAACGGCCGCCAATTCAAGGTCATGGATAGGGTAGTTACGCTCATGCACCTTTAATTGCCTAGAAGCATAGGCTATGACCTTGCCGTATTGCATTAAGACACAACCTAAACCAATCTTTGAAGCATCAAAATAAACTACAAACCCTTCTAATCGTTCTGGAGAGTCAAAATAGGAGCAGAGGCAAGTTGATCTTTCAAGGTCTGGAAACTCTTTTCACATTTATCCATCCATATGAATTTGGCTTTCTTTTGGGTCAATTTTGTCATAGGAGATGAGATGGAAGAAAAACCTTTGATGAACCTTCTATAGTACCCGGCTAGACCCAAAAATCTCCTAATATCTGAAGGAGACAATGGTCTAGGACAATTCTTGACTACCTCTGTTTTCTTAGGATCAACCTTGATTCTATCACCGGATACTACGTGATCAAGAAATGCCACCTCCTTTAACCAAAATTCACACTTACTAAAATTTTCAAACAATTGCCTATCCTTCAACATTTGAAGCACAACTCTCAAGTGATTTTTATGTTCTTCCTTACCCCTAGAGTAAATCAAAATATCATCAATGAAGACCACCATAAAAGTATCAAGGTAAGGTTTGAACACCCTATTTATCAAGTCCATGAATATCGCTGGTGCATTTGTCAACCCAAAACTCATAACCACAAACTCAAAGTGACCATACCTTGTTCGGAAGGTCATTTTGGGAATGTTACACTCCCTCACCCATAATTGGTGATAGCCGGACCAAAGGTCGATCTTGGAGAAGTGATTTGCCCCTTGCAATTGATCAAACAAGTCATCTATCCTAGGAAGTGGGTACTTGTTCTTAATGGTCATCTTATTTAATTTTTGATATTCTATGCACATTCAAAGTGACCCATTCTTCTTTCTAACAAATAGAATGGGAGCACCCCATGGCGAAATACTTGGTCTTATGAACCCCTTCTCAAATATGTCCTTTAATTGTTCCTTCAACTCTTTTAATTCTATTGGGGCCCTATGGTATAGGTTGGGTATCGGGGAGGAGATCGATACCAAAATTAACTTCCCTTTCAGGAGGGACACCAGGAAGGTCATCAAGAAATACATCGGAGAATTCATTGACTATAGGAACCAACTCAAGAAGAGGACTTTTGGAGTCGACATATCTAACCCTCACAATGTGGTAAATACAATCCTTAGAAATCATTTTTTAGGCCTTAAGATAAGAAATGAACTTACCCTTTACCACCGAATCACGACCCTCCCTTTCAATAACAGGCTTATTTAGAAATTGGAACTTGACTCGACGAGTCCTACAATCTATAGAAGCATAAGATGCAAGTAACCAATCCATCCCAAGAATGACATCGAAATCTATCACGTCAAGCTCAATGAGAACACAAGGAATAAGTTTATGCAAGATAGACATAAGGCCACCCCTAAATACCATTCTAGCAATAATTGACTCACCAATGGGGTAGAAACGAAATAGGGTTCTAATAACATTTCAGGTAAAATATCAAATCTATTAGCAAAGAATGGAGTAACAAAAGATACATTTGCACTCGGATATGACAGTGCATATATATCAAAAGAAAAGAACTTTAACATACCGATAAAGACATTGGGTGCATCCTTAACCTCTCATCTCCCATATAAGGCGTAAAAGTGGTTGGTGCATTGGACACCTCCTTAGACTTGTTGACCATGAGCAATTTGGCCTTGAGCCCTACCACCACCATCTCTACAATCCTTAGCATGGTGGCCCAGCTTGCCACACTTAAAACATACATTGGAGCCGGCAAAGCATTCCCTTTTGTGAGTCCTTCCACACTTCTTGCAAGTGGGGAAAGTTTGAGTAGCAACATTCTCTCTTAGAACCATTGGTTTACTACTCTTGTCCTTGTTGAACCTTGGAGGAGGATTATTGGTGGAACCATTTCCCACAAATTGTTTCCCACCTTGGCCTTTACCATTGTTACTATAATCGGACCTTTAAGGGTTAAACCCTCCACTATCCACTCTAGCCTTTTTGAACTCCCTTGATCTCTCTCTAAGCTTCTCTTCTTCAATTTTTTCTGCGTAAGTCATTAACCGAGAGATGTCCATATCCTTAACCAACATGGACGTATTCACTCCTTGGACACCAAGCTTAAAACACCAAAAATAAACTTCCTTATCCAAGCTCTTGGGTTAGAGACCATGAAGGGAGCATACTTTGACAACTTAGTGAATTTGAGAGCATACTCCCTAGCACTCATACTCCCTTGATGGAGGTTGATGAACTCTTATATTTTCGCCTCCCTTAGCTCCAATGGGAAGAAGCGGTATAGGAAGACACCTTTGAACTCTTCCCATCCTATCGGCCCTGTTTCTTCATCTCTCTCAACAACCCATTATTGGTACCACAGTCGAGCCACACCTTTGAGTTGATAGGCTACTAGCTCGGCCTTCTTATTTGGTGACACACACCCATGATAGCCACAATCCGATACACCTCATTAATGAACTCCATAGGGTCCTCATCTAGTTTAGAACCATCGAACTCAAGTGGATTCATCCTTTGGAAATCCCGAATCCTAGAGGCTAGATTTTGTATTTGGGGAGGAGGAACACCAAGATGCCCTTGGTTGTCTACGACTTGAGCTAACAAAGTAATAACACTACAAAAATCGGCATAGGTTACCCCATCCTCATGATGTGAGGCATTAGGAACCGGAAGAGTTTGGTCCTCATCATCAACCCTTGCTCTTCGAGGTGCTCTTCCACGAGTTGTTATCTAGAGAACATGAAATGGGTCATTAGTTAAAGGAAAGCTTAGGACACTCTAAGGCACGACATGAATTTAAAAGAAGTAATAATTTTCCTAAACGCCTCATAGTCTCCTATTCATAATTGTGGTGCATTTCACAACCATGAACAAGACCCTATTCGACGCGATATATTGGACTCCAAAGACATTCAAAACCTCGAGCTCTGATATCAAATTTGTCACGACCCAAGCCTAGGGCCTAGACATGACATGGTGAATGAAGAACCCAAAAGTACGTCAAATAATCCTCTTAGTATTCATTTAGCCTTTCATAGGTAATAATGATAAATAGACAAGCGGAAATCATATTAGTAAATCTTCAACTTACATATGTCCAACAATAAATCTAACTTTTAGATTTAACAGGGTTAAGATAAGTCCCTAGCTCACCCTCAATCATAATAGAAGAAATGTCATAGTAAAATATCTCAACATATCATAAGCTAAAAAGATAAAGAAGTATTATTCCCGGAACATAGGAACTCACCAAAATTAGTCTTTAACAGAATCTCAACTAGCCACGTGGAGGAGAAGGAGGAGGAGCACTGGTCCCTATATGGTGATATCATGTAGGTAAAAGAGTATGTGTTAGTCCTTTGAATGTACTAAGTATGTTAGGATACATGAACATTGATGAAACATTAAAATATTTATGTAATATGGAACATAATGTAATGCATGCATAATAAATCATATAGATATGCTTTAAAATATTCATTTTGTGGGAAAATAACCATAACCGACATTTAATATCATGCGAGCTATTACATGGAATCCAACATAACCCACTATTGGCCGGGGAGACTACTTTCTAGGTAGAACTCCGTCAACTTCATTCATTTCTTTAAATTTAACTTTAAGGGCTATTTATGAATCCATTAACCTAAGCCTACAAGGGCTCCTATGTTGGCACATAGTTAATGAGACAAGGGGTTGCTACTAGGATTTCCTTACCGAATCCCACCTCAATGCCTCATTCGGTGCTAAGTCAATCCCATAGAATAGTTTAATACTTCAAAATAGTTATAGCATATAGCTTGAGATTTCAAAATATCATATTTGGTAGAATAGCTCATTAAAACATTCGGTGATTGAAATATGCAAGAATTATCCTTATAGCATAAAGAATCCATATTTCATATCATTTCATCATTCTTTCATTTCATAGACTCTCTTTTGATGATAGATATTGCTTTCATAAACAATCATTTAGAGTCAAATCTTTCAAATCAATTTTTTTTAAAAACATAGTAAAAGTAGGTGGGTTCAAATCACTTCAACTTTCAAAAATATGTGTAAATAAATATACATAAATACTTTGAAATCCATTAATTAAAAATCATGCTTTAAACAACCCACCATGAATTTCAAGAACCTTTAAATAGATAAATAGAGGAACCGTCAATTCATACATATGAAATTATGTTGCATCAAAATATATCAATATTCATTAGTTTAACCATGATTCATACTATTAAGTAAAAATAAGAATTATCATAAGAAAATATTACTTGAAATCAAGAGACTTAATTGAAAGAGTTTTTGGACTAGATGGGTGAAAGAACCCATGAATAAACACCCACATAACTTAGAGTAAAGCTTAAAGAAAATAAATATAATTTATCATATAATCAAAATAATTTAGAAATGAGAGTGGAAGGAATACTCTCATTGAAGCCTTACATACCTAAAATCCGAAGCTTTAGTCGAAACAGAAGGACTTAATGAACACTCTTGAGTCCTAACTTTTCTCCTCACCGGAATGTTTTGTGTACTACCTGGAGTATATGAATCACTGGAATAGTATTTCTTTACTACGAAGAACTAAAACTATATTTGAGAATGAGTAAAGAAGTATATAGAGAAAAGAGTTGCTTGAGAAATCTTGATGAATAAAATGAGAAAATAAGATGGGTATTTATAGGAGTAGAAGAGGGACCTAATAATAAATAAAAATAATTAATAGAATACTCTTTTTTGGAGCTGCATTTGAACAAGATAAATTCCTTATTAGGATTTTGTGTCCTAAGAATTTTAGATATGGAAGTCTAGTTTTATGTCATTTAAGAATCAACTAATTTAGAGCATCCTACAGTGAGATATGAATTTCTTCTATAAACACTTAATTCCGTCACAGCATCCTGTCTTATAATAATTAATTTGTTTGACCTATTTAACCTCCGAAACTTAAAATATAATCTTCACAAAAGTTGTAGGTAATGATATTGTGGTTACTCAGAAATTTGAATCACCTAATTTGGACCAACTTATGAAACTTTATGTCCAAAATATAGAGAATGTATCATTTTTTGGCTAGAATTGAAACATCGTATACAACGTTTTTAGGGGATGTTACAATGATAAGGGTGTAAGCGTATGAGGCATAAAGGAGTATTTTGAATATGTGACTTCACCTCGGAAAATAGTGAGATCATTAGAGGACAAGGAATGTAGATTTGCAAAATAACAGATGTATTGTGAGTTTATTAAAGGAATAAGTGATATCTATTGGGATAAAGATAATGTTATAAGAAAGCTTGGAACACTTATCATTAGAATATAAGTGCTATAGAATGGAGAATTTGAAACGATTATATGCACTAGCTAATTACTGATTGGAATGAATGGAATATAGCTTTGGATAAATTGGTACATTAATTATATTACTCGAGCACCAATCATCAGACAAGATTTAGCACTATATATTGGGATTTATCATCACCTCTAATTGTGTGAAGGTTTCATACATGGGTAATCTAAGTTATTGATGATATAAAGGAAGACATAGATATGGTGTAGTATACCAAATGTATTGGAAAAGAATCATATGAATTTGAAAATTGGAAATTGGGGCATAGAGTAAAATATAAACAGATAATGATGTGAGCACACCCTAAAGGGCAGAAACGGATGAGAGAAATCCAAGTGTAAGATAAAATCAACTAACACTGCAACACATTAATGTGAAATCTTAAATTTCAAGTAAGATCCCATGCTGGAACAAGTTAGTAAAATATGAAAGCCACTAATAAATGGATAGAAGCCAAGATGATAGTTGAGACAGTGTTGAGAATTATTGGCAAAGCTTTTGGATAGTATGACATCAGAAGGTGGATGCTCATAAAAAGAACAAATACGACAAGAGAATAGTAATGAGTAACTTAAAAATATTATAAAGGATAGCAAGGCTATACTGAATTAGAGATTAAGATATTAGCAACAAAGTTATTGGCTAATGATATGGTGACATACCAGTAGCAAAGGAGAAAGGATAGGAAATCTCTCCTATGGTAGAATACGAGAAAATGGAATGTTAAGTAAAGGAAGGGAAACAAGTATGACAAAATAGACAAAAAGTGAGTGTTAGTACAATAAGATGTATAAAGCAGAATAAGCTAGGAGAAGGAAAGACTATGATTAGAATTAAACACATTATGTACAAATTGTACAAGAATAGTTATGCAACCTATGAGTATTGGTATTGTTACACCCCACACTCTCGAGCTCGGAATATCTCTTAAGTTTTTAGACTTTATCATGTGAGCCGGATAAGCTACGACATTATCAAACGACTCCAAGGAAAGAAGAATGTGATACCCTATAGTAGAGAAGGTTGGAAATAGAGTCATAACAATCCGGAAGGAATTGGAGGCCAAGTAATGAGTCGTAGGACTCGATTTACCTATGTAATCTACTAATTTAGAAGTCTTATACACTTGAGTTGCTTAAGGACATACCAAGTTTACGTAGCATGGATTACATAGGCTCCTAAAATAAGATGAGATTACGAACCCACGAGGAAGGGGAAAAGATGACACGTGGAAGCCAATGGAGGAGAGACACATGGAAGCACCTCAAGCAAGCAGGTGACCCACCTACTTCGGTTCAAGTAGGTGACCCACCTATTTGGGATGTGGGGCCCACAAGGACACGTGGCAGTCTAGGGGTAAGGCATGGATCCGTGGCCCAATGAAGCTGGACACGTGTCACCCTATGGTAATTACATGTGTCACCTCCTAGGGCCACATATATACATGTATATCATGTCTTAAGTTCAGTTCCTGCACTTAAACTTCAGCAAACAAAAAGAAAAGCAAACCCTAGAATAAGAGAGAAAAACGTGATGGCTTGGAGGAAAAAAATAGGTAAGTCCCAATTTCGCTCCATAAATTAATTAGATAAGGTATTATTCTATCAATAGGAGGTGGTAAATAAAGTAAATTACCTATTTGGGGCAGAAAAAATGAGTAACAACCAGCCACAATATTTCAGCCGCCTCAAGGAGGTTCCGAAGTTAATTTTCAACAAGTTTGGGAAGCCATATGATAAGCTATGGCTTGATTCTTTTCTCTCACGTTTTTTCAAAGATTTGGACATGTTATTAGGGTGTTAATAATGTGAATTTAGGGTTTGGAGAAGAACCAAACAGACAGCAAACAGTCCACACAGTTTCAGCGCGACTAGAGAAGTTCCGAGGCAAGTTTTGGCGAGTTTTGCTAATTTCGGGTAAGGTAAGACTTCTACTTTAAATTTATACTTTATGGGGTTGTTATGTATGGTATTATATACCTTTTATACTGCTTTAATTATAGAAAATTTCGTGGAAATGCTCGACAATAGAAACAATCGAAAGTGAAGTCGTCGTAGTTAAATTGTAGTCGAAATGGGGTGTTGTGCGTGTGGGGTGATGCTTCAGGTGTTTGGTGATTTGTTGCAGGGACTAAATGTATTTTAAAAGTTTTTTGGGTGCTTATGGTTTCACCCACACGACCCCTCATTTCGTATAATTAAAGGTTTTGCGAAACAAAGACTAGAAACCCTATTTTGGTATTATAATTTTTAGCAAGTCGGGTGGAGTTTATATTTTGTAATGTTGCCATGTTTTACTTTTATATGAGCTGCAGGTTGTTGTTGTTGGTTGGATGTAGTAATTAGGTATGTAATTGAGAATTCGGGTAGGGAACTTTATAGGGGAGGTGCTGTCCGATTTTCGTTAACGCCTTAACTAGTTAAGGAACTAGTCGAGAAGGCGAGCGAGGGAATGGGGTTTATGAATACTATTAAGTAATGTAAGACGCTGAAAGTTCTAAAGAGGTTGATGTTCATATTTATTTCATTTTACCTAGGTTCACACAAAGACAAGGCGACCGGGACAAAGACTAACCCATAACAGGTATGTGAAGCTTTCTTTTGGCATATTTTTGGAATAAGTATGTAAAGCTTATTCTTTCTCTTGGCATGTTTTTGGCATAAGTAGGTAAAGCTATTCTTCTTTATTTTGGCATGTCTTAGATATAAGTTATGAATGGTTTGTATATGAAACTTGGGGATAGTTCCATTCGTAAAGCTCCGAGTACAGTCCATAATTCTTATCCACTTCGTAATGGTAGAACTCTTGTAATAGTTGAGTTATTGCCTTTTTAAGGCTTCTATAGGATAAAAGGTAATATATGTAGAGCCTATTGACTTGTGTTCACTTCTAAATGCTAAGGCTCTTAAGGTAGCTGAGCTATTACCCTCAAGCCTTCTATACAGGAAATAGTAACTGGATACATGGGAAGCATGAACTATAACTCCTATTCATTTCTTAATATCGAAGTTCTTGAAGTAGTTGAACTGCTACCCTCGAGTCCCTATATGATGAATACTAATTGAATGTATGAGCTCCCATGCCTAAGAACTCTGTAATGACAAGTGTCTCTGATTGCATAATCCGTTTGGTATTACCTTAATAAAAGTCTAGGACTTTTGAGACTCCATCGATGTGGCCCGTAATGGAAGTTAGAGGATACGTGAGACGATGATAGTTTTGATCCTCAAATGATAGTCCATGACGATTGTTGTACCAAATCTCAGATGATGAACTAATTGCATATGGTTCCTCATTACTTTACTCATGCAGGCTGTAAATACGTCACTCACCGCATCCCATGAAGGGCCGGGCAGGATAAATTCACCGCGTTCCATGAAGGGTCGGGCATGATAAATTCACCGCGCCCCATAAAGGGTCGGGCATGATAAACTCACCGCATCCCATGAAGGGTCGGGCATGATAAATTCACCACATCGTATGAAGGGCTGGGTATGATTAATTCACCACGTCCCATGAAGGGCCAAAAATGATAAACTCACCGCGTCCCATGAAGGGTCGGGCATGATATATGATAAAATGTTTATTCACCGCGTCCCATGAAGGGCCGGGCATGATATATGATGCAATGATCATTCACCGCGTCCCATGAAGGCCCGGGCATGATTATGATGAAACGATTATGATACCAAGTTCACTAGAGGGCCGGGTACAGGGTATGATAAGTTATATGACTACATGTCCTAAGCTGCACGTACAGTAATTTGTTAACTGTTATACATGTTTTCTGTATCCCCATTTTAGTTATTGTTTCAGTTATGACATGTTATGCTTTATATACTAAGTACATATGTTGTACTGACCCCCCAATCTCCGAGGGCCTGCATTTTATGCCCACAGGTACAAATGTTCATTTTGGAGATCGGTCAGCTTAGGAGTTCCTCTCAGCTATGTCGGAAGTGCTTCACTATCCTGGATCCTAATTTTTGATACTGGTCATTTAATATACATATTTATTTATTCAGAGGTACGGTGGGGGCCTTGTCCCGCCATATGATGCAGTTATTACTCTTAGAGGTCTGTAGATATATGTATGTGCATTATTTGTAAGTTTGTTTCAGTTGTGCTCATATGACGTGTTGCAAATGTTTTTGTGGTATGGCAGCCTCGTCGGCTCGCATGCCCTTTTCTGTTATGATACAGGTGAATGAGGCTAAAGGTTCCTGAAAAAAAAAAGTTTTTGACCCACTGGGGTTTGTATATAGTATCACATCACACACGGTTCAACTTAAGGGTAGCTGATAGATACGCATAAGGGGGTCCAAGTAAGACCCTTGTCACGGCCTACGGTGTTGGGTCGTGACAGAAGTGGTATCAGAGCAGTTTATCCTTGGAATGTCTATAGACCGTGTCTAGTAGAGTCTTGTTTATCGGTGTGTTGTGCACCACATCTATAAACAGGAGGCTACAGGACATTTAGGATGTTACTTTCTTTCATAACTAGAATTGTGCGATAGAGATGAGTCGTAGGAAATGAAATTCCTCATACTAACTTGTGATTTCAGTAGAAAGACAATATTGATAGAAGAAAGTAACTAACGATATTAAAAGTTACAAAGCACACAGGTAAGCAAAGGCACGAAGGACCTATGTCAGGTAAGGCGTTGCAATATGATTGATATATAAAGCTGAAAAATGAAAGAAAAAGTATACAGGAAAGTGCAATAGGTGCAGTTCGAGTGGACATATAAGGTAATTCCATTTTCATACTGCTAATTGTGGGCACCCTTTGTGGCTGCGATATGAGATGATATGACTATATATGTGTGCCCTGTGAAGCATTATTGGTATTTTCTGCGTGCAGGTGTGGAGATACTAAGAAATATAGAGGAAACTCTGTCCAAATTTTTTTAGAAATAAAAAAGAGAATGAGATGTAGGGCTGTAGTATGTCTTGAAAGGTTGTGCTCACAACAATGATGAGATTTGACTAAACGAGTATGGCTGACCTCGAGAAATGAGTTAATTATTAAATTAATGGCAATAAAAACTAGGAGGTCGATATTGGTATAGTAGAATGAAGTCGGGAAGGACCTATAGGCCAAAGAAGACGACTTAGAGAAGACTCATCAATCGGGATAAAATAATATAGTAAGGCATCACCTAAATTGATACATAAGAATAAACTATGACAAGTTATAGTTGAAAGATTTGCAGAACAACTGCTATATTATGAGGTTACTAGAAGAATAAGTGGTATCCACTGGAATCAAGCTAGTGTTATGATGAAGCTCGAAACACGGATCATCAAAGTATAAGTACTCTCGAGTGGAGAGTTTTAACGGATCAGGGGCACGAGCCAATTACTAATTGGGATAAATGGAATATGGATTTGAATGCACTACTACATTACGGATGTTACTCGAGTAACAACTGTCAGATGAGATTTTATATGATATATTGTGAATACCAAAGCACCCTATGGTTGTGCTAGGGGTTCTTAGAAGAGCAATCAAACATATGGACGATCTAACAAAAGATGTGGACATGGTGCAGCATGTTAAAAATGTTGGAGTAGAATCATTCGTGTGTGAATAGCTGAAAATAAATGGAGGATGACATGGGTACACCCTAAAAGGGGGGAAGTGGACAAGAGAAGTGCAAGAGTAAGATAAAATCAACCGACGCTATTGTATATAAATGGGAACGCTTAAACTTCAAACGAGCCATAAGGGATGGATGCAATTATACCCGCACTACTACACCGAATTCCGTCAAAACTTCGAAGTTAAGCGTGCTTGGGTGAGAGTAGCACTTGGATGGGTGACCCCCTAGGAAGTGAAAAAGGGAAAGAAACCAGTATGACAAAAGGAGATTGTAAGTACGTGTTAGTGCAATGGCACATATGGAACAGAGTAAGCCAAGAGCAAAAAAGATTATGACTAAAATGGAACGCACTTCATGCAAATAGCACAAGAATAGTTGTGCGGCCTACGAACATTGGCATATTAAGAGTAAGGTCAAGGGATTACTCAATAAAAAGAAGTCAGTAATAGTAGTGTGATGGCCACATTTAGAATCGATTAAGGAAAAGTGTACGATGGTTCGAGGCAGAACTAGTAAGATATAATTGATATTAAGGGCAGAAGCCATAGTGGAGCCCTGACCTCGACTGAAAGAGGTAAGCTGCTAGTATAGCGACGCTAAGGCATTTTCTGAATTTCTCTAAGTACCTACACACGTTTATGTAAGAATTACAACATAATGTTTGGTAATAAAACTGGAAAGAAGATCTGAGTAAAAGAGCAAGATAGCATACCTAAGGTGTTACAGATTGAATTAAGAGGAATTGTATAATAGCTTAAACGAAGAGGAGCATCAGAGGGTTGATAACTTGTTACGGGGGATGGGAATCCTGACTCAGAAATGGAAGGCAATTAAAGTAGGTTATAGTCCAAGCTGACCTCACACTCTACGGAAGTATAAGTTTATATGGGTTATGATGGATAAAGTTGTCTATGAGTGGGACCTACTATCCGATTTGAAGTAATACATTCAGTTTTCACAGATCAATACTCCGCAAGTATATAAACGACCCTCCCAGAATATTTCTCGGGGAGGAGGTCTATGTAACAGGGAGTTATCCTACAAGGGGCAACTTATTGTCATCCTGGATCGGCAGATTAAAAGGGGTGCGAACTAAGGACGTAGCTTTTGTCAAGGTGCCATGGTGGAATAAGAATCATGAAGAAATAACTTGGGAAACTAAAAAGGACATGAAAAATAGGTATCCGTGCCTATTTCCAAATCTCTACAGGTAAACCACTCCTGAAACTCATATATTAATTACTTGGATGAAAATGTATGTTATTGCAATAGAAGGGAATCTCCCTACAGTTTGTATAAAGTCTTAAGGGAAGTTTTATTCAATATTCGGGGATGAATGTTCTAAAGGGGGGAAGAATGTTACACCCCACACTCTCAAGCTCGGAATGTCTCTTAAGTTCTTTAGACATTATTATGTGAGCCGGATAAGCTACAACACTATCAAACGACTCCAAGGAAAGGAGAATGTGATACCCTATAGTAGAGAAAGTTGGAAATAGAGTCATAAGAATACGGAAGGAATTGGAGGCCAAGTAATGAGTCGTAGGACTCGATTTACCTACGTAAGCTACTAATTTAGAAGTCTTATACACTTGAGTTTCTTAAGGACATACCAAGCTTACGTAGCATGGATTACATAGGCTCCTAAAATAAGACGAGATTACGAACCCACGAGGAAGGAGAAAAGATGACACGTGGAAGCCAATGGAGGAGAAACACGTGGCAGCACCTCAAGCAAGTAGGTGACTCACCTACTTAGGTTCAAGTAGGTGACCCACCTACTTGGAGGTCAGGCCCACAAGGACACGTGGCAGCCTAGGGGTAAGGCATGGATCGGTGGCCCAATAGAAGCTGGACACGTGTCACCCTATGGTAATTACACGTGTCACCTCCTAGGGCCACATATATACATGTATATCATGTCTTAAGTTCAGTTCCTGCACTTAAACTTCAGCAAACAAAAAGAAAAGCAAACCCTAGAATAAGAGAGAAAAACGTGACGGCTTGGAGGAAACAAATAGGTAAGTCCCGATATCGCTCCATAAATTAATTAGATAAGTTATTATTATATCAATAGTATGTGGTTAATAACGTAACTTACTTATTTGGGGCAGCAAAAATGAGTAACAACCAGCCACAACATTTCAGCCGCGTCAAGGAGGTTCCGAAGTTAATTTTCAGCAAGTTTGGGAAGCCATATGATAAGGTATGGCTTGATTCTCTTCTTCCACGTTTTGTCAAGGATTTTGAAATATTATGAGGGTGTGAATAATGTGAATTTAGGGTTTTGAGCAGCACCAAACGGACAGCAAACAGTTCACACAGTTTCAGCAGGACTAGAGAAATTCCGAGGCAAGTTTTGGCGAGTTTTGGCTAATTTCGGGTAAGGTAAGACTTATCCTTTAAATTTGGAATTTATGGGGTTGTTATGTAGGTTATTATATACCTTTTATACTGCTTGAAGTATAAAAAAAGTCGTGTAAATGCTCAACAATAGAAACAATCAAAAGTGAAGTCGTCGTAGTTAAATTGTAGTCGAAATGGGGTGTTGTGCGTGTGGGGTGATGCTGCAGGTGTTTGGTGATTTTTTGCAGGGCCTAAATGTATTTTAAAAGGGTTTTGGGTGCTGATGTTTTCATCCACACGACCCCTCATTTAGTATAATTAAAGGTTTTGCGAAACAAAGACTAGAAACCCTATTTTGGTATTATAATTTTCAGCAAGTCGGGTGGAGTTTATATTGTGTAATGTTGCCATGTTTTACTTGTATATGAGCTGAAGGTTGTTTTTGTTGGTTGGATTTAGTAATTAGGTATGTAATTGAGAATTCAGATAGGGAACATTATAGGGGAGGTGCTGTTCGATTTTCGTTAATGCCTTAACTAGTTAAGGAACTAGTCGAGAAGGCGAGCTAGGGAATGGGGTTTATGAATACTCTTAAGTAATGTAAGACGCTTAAAGGTCTAAAGAGGTTGATTTTCATATTGATTTAATTTTACCTAGGTTCACGGGAAGACAAGGCGACCGGGAGAAAGACTAACCCATACCAGGTATGTGAAGCTTTCTTTTGGCATGTTTTTGGAATAAGTATGTAAAGCTTATTCCTTCTCTTGGCATGTTTTTGGCATAAGTAGGTAAAGCTATTCTTCTTTATTTTGGCATGTCTTATATAGAAGTTATGAATGGTTTGTATATGGAACTTGGGGATAGTTCCATTCGTAAAACTCCGAGTACAGCCCATAATTCTTATCCACTTCATAATGGTAGAACTCTTGTAATAGTTGAGCTATTGACTTTTTAAGGCTTCTATAGGATTAAAGGTAATATATGTAGAGCCTATTGACTTGTGTTCACTTCTAAATGCTAAGGCTCTTAAGGTAGCTGAGCTATTACCCTCAAGTCTTCTCTACAGGAAATAGTAACCGGATGCATGGGAAGCATGAACTATAACTCCTATTCATTTCTTAATATTGAAGTTCTTGAAGTAGTTGAACTGCTACCCTCGAGTCCCTATACGATGAATACTAATTGAATGTATGAGCTCCCATGCCTAAGAACTCTATAATGACAAGTGTCTTTGATTGCATAAGCCGTTTGGTATTACCTTAATAAAAGTCTAGGACTCTTGAGACTCCGTCGATGTGGCCCTTAATGGAAGTTAGAGGATACGTGAGACGATGATAGTTTTGATCCTCAAATGATAGTCCATGATGATTGTTGTACCAAATCTTAGATGATGAACTAATTACATATGGTTCCTCATTACTTTACTCATGCAGGTTGTTAATATATTACTCACCGTGTCCCATGAAGGGCCAGGCAGGATAAATTCACCGCATCCCATGAAGGGTCGGGCATGATAAATTTACCGCATCCCATGAAGCGCCGGACATGATAAATTCACCGCGTCCTATTAAGGGCCGGGCCTGATAAATTCACCGCGTACCATGGAGGGCCGAGCATGATTAATTCACCATGACCTATGAAGGGCCGGGCATGATAAATTTACCGCGTCCCATGAAGGGCTGGGCATGATATATGATGAAATAATTATTCACCGCGTCCTATGAAGGGCCGTGCATGATATATGATGCAATAATCATTAACTGTGTCCCATGAATGGTCGGGCCTGATTATGATAAAATGATTATGATACCGAGTTCACTAGAGGGCCGGGTACAGGGTATGATAAGGTATATGACTGCATATCCTAAGCTGCAGGTATAGTAATCTGTTAACTGTTATACATGTTTTTTGTATCCCCATTTCAGTTGTTGTTTCAATTATGATATGTTATGCTTTATATACTCAGTACATATATCGTACTGACCCCCATTCTCCGAGGGGCTGTGTTTTATGCCCGTAGGTACAGATGTTCATTTTTGAGATCAGTCAACTTAGGAGTTCCTCTCAGCTATGTCGGAAGTGCTTCACTATCCTGGAGCCTAATTTTTGATACTGGTCATTTAATATACATATTTATTTATTCAGAGGTATGGCGGGGGCCTTGTCCCACCATATGATGCAGTTATTACTCTTAGAGGTCTGTAGACTTGTTTATGTCAGTTATTTGTAAGTTTGTTTCAGTTGTGCTCATACGACGTATTGCAAATGTTTTCATGGTATGGAAGCCTCGTCGGCTCGCGTGCCCTTTCCTTTTATGATACAGGTGAATGAGGCTAAAGGTTCTAGAAAAAAAAAGTTTTTGACCCACTGGGATTTGTATGTAGTATCACATCACACACGGTTCAACTTAAGGATAGCTGATAGATACACATAAGGGGGTCCAAGTTGGACCCCAATCATAGCCTACGGGTTTGGGTCGTGACAGGTATGCTAAGGGTAAGATCAAGTGATTACTTGATAAAAAAAGTAAGAATTCAGTAACAACAATGTGATTACAATATTTTGGATACATCAAAGAAAAATATAAGATGGTTTGAGGCAAAACTACAGAGATATAATTAGTATTGAAGGCAAAAGCCATAGTTGAGCCCTAATATCAACTGAAAGAGGTAAGAGAAAATATAGGGTCTGCATAAAGACTAGCATTGGGACGTTAGGATATTTTTTTGGGATGATTTAAGCACCTACACATATTAGTGTAAAGATTGCAATAGGATGCGTGGCAGGAGAACTAAAAGCAAATTTAAGTAAAGGGGCAATAGAAAAGTTTGAGTCGAAAATAGATAAATGACTCAAGATAATATGCCTAAAGTATTGCCAATTAGGGTAAAGGAAATTATGAAATAACTTAACCGAGATAATCAGAACAAGTGGATTACTAGTTCTTAGATGAAACTTAGGTCATAATACGAGGGAAACCTAGCGCTAATTGATAGCCAACCCTAAAAAAGATCGAGATCAAGAAGTAAAAGCAAATGATAGTTAAAGACCTTCAAGAAAAAGTCAATAAGTGACACATGATGCCGAGGATTCTAGGATACGGATTTTCACAGCAAAGTACAGCAAGAATATTGGAGTACAAAAATGTTAACCCCCCCCCCCCCCGTGAAATTTTGTTTTGCTCATGGAACCTGTGAAGGGTTCATAGGTTACTAGAGGCATGCGATACTCCAGGGATATTAAAGTCTAAATCGATGAGGGATGTCAAAGCGTTATAAAAAGCTTATTTAAAGTTTCAGAGGTAAGATAAAAGAAATGATACCTTGAGGGGATAACTATAGGAAAAGCATAAGAAGAAAGTAAGATTTCAGCGAAAGAGCAATGCAACTGAGAACAGACTATGAAGTAAAGAGGAGAGTACAGACAAGACGTGAAGTTATTACCTCGGGAAACAACAAAAAGAGGAAGTATTACAAGAATGAATATGTAAAGACTTGGAATGTGTTATAATGAACTAAAGTGAGTCGAAAAATGCAGGAGGTATGTAAAAGGCATAAGTAACTAAGAGAACACTTGAGAAAAATATTGGGAATTCAGAATCAATTCAACATTCCACGATGAATGTTCTAAATGGGGGAAGAATGTTATACCCCATATATTTACACGTCAAATTAGTTTCAAGAAATTCGACTTAAATTAAATGCGGTGTTATACTCCATATTTTTTTTGCATCACACTATTCGTGAGCTAATGGACATAAATTCAAGAACTTTTAATTTTGAATTTTAAATGGCTCAACTTGGTTGTAAATTTTAATCAGTGTGGAAATATTAATTGAGATTTGGGATTAATTGACTATGGTTGGATTATTACGTGGGGATTTGGAATTAATTATGATGAATTAAGCTAATAATAGGATGAAAAGTGGCCCCCTCTGCCACATGGCCAAATCTGATTGGCCTATGCTTTAGTAGGGGATATGTAGTCACCTTGGGAAGCACATATGTCTTCTTATTGACCAATTTTTCAGCCCAAAAATGTTTTCCAATGTTACACCCCGCACTCTTGAGCTCGGAACGTCTTCTTAAGTTCCTTAGACACTATCATGTGAGCCGGATAAGCTACGACACTATCAAACAACTCTAAGGAAAGAAGATTGTGATACCTCGCGAGAAGGGAGGTTGGACATAGAGTCATAAGAATCCGGAAAGAGTTGGAGGCTAAGAAATGAGTCGTAGGACTCGATTTACTTACGTAAGACACTAAGTTAAGAGTCTTATACACTTAAGTTGCTTAAGGATATACCAAGCTTACGTAGTGCGGATTACATGAGCTCTTAAAGTAAGATGAGATTACGAACCCGCGAGGAAGGGAAAAAGACGACGCGTGGCAGCCAATGGAGGAGCGACACGTGGCAGCACCTCAAGCAAGCAGGTGATGCACCTACTTAGGGTCAAGTAGGTGATGCAGCTGCTTGGGGGAGGTGGACCCCGCTGCCACATGGCAGCCCCTAATTGGCAGCATGACACGGTGGCCAATCATGGCTTGACACGTGTCATCTTTAGGGGCTGACACGTGTCACCCCTTGGGACCACATATATGTATGTATATTAGGGATATACTTCAGTTTTGGTCTTCAAACTGCAGCAAAACAAACAGAAAACAAACGTGAGAAGAGAGAAAAGAGAGGCAGCTTTGGTTCTTGAAGATTAAAGGTGAGTTTCTCAACTTTCTTCCGTAAATTAATTAATTAGCGTATACTACGATGATATGGAAGTATTAGTAGTACAAAATTAGGATTTGATGCAGCAAAAAATGGACAGCAAGCTGCCACAACGTTACAGCATGCTGAAATTATTTCCGAGGCACGATTTTGGCGAGTTCTAGCCAATTTCGGGAAAGGTAAGTTCTTACCCTCTAATTTGAAGTTTATGATGTTAACTTATGGTGTATTACACACCTTAGGAGCTGCTGGAAGTTGGGGAAAAGGTTTGAAAAGTTCACCGTTCGAAATTAACGAATTTAGAATCGCTATAGTTAAGTTGTTGTCGAAATAAAGTGTTGTACGTGTAGGGGCTGCTGCTGGTTGTGTTGTGGCTTGTTGCAGGGTCTAAAAGTTATCTAAATGAGGTGTGGGAGCTGCTGGTTGCAGCCACAGGCTTTGCAATTAAAGAATTCGCGAAAGAAAGATTAAAAACTCTAGTTTTGGTATCTTAGTTTCGAGTGAATTATTGGGGGTTCATATTGAGTAATTTTGTCATAATATGTATATGTATGGGCTGCTGGTTGCATTGTTGGTTGGCTGCAGGTTCTAAGGACATGGTTGGGATTTCGGATAGGGCACATTATAGGGGAGGTGCTGCCCGATTTTCGTTAACATCCTAACTAGTTAAGGAACTAGCCGAGAAGGCGAGCGAAGGGATGAATGTTATGAATACTCGTGGGTAATCTAAGTTGCTGAAAAGTCCAAGGTTGTTAATACTTACATTACTTCCATGTTAAATAGGTTTTGAGGACAACGATGTGGACGTGATTAAGAGAAGTCCATACAAGGTATGTGAAGCGTTCCTTTGGCGTGTTTTTGGAATAGATATGTAGAACTATTCTTCTTTTCTTTTGGCATGTCTTAGATATAAGTTATGAATGATATGTATACGATATTTGGGATTCAATCCATTCGTAAAGCCCTGAATATAAGTCAAAACTCTTATTTACTTCTTGATGTTAGAACTCCTGCAATAGCTGAGTTGTTGCCCTTAAGTCTTTTATGTGATGAAAACTAGTACATGTGAAGCCTATTTCTTCTTTCCTTTGGAATGGCTTAATTTTAAGTTAAATGGTATATGATATAGGTTTAGAGGTAATTCCATTTATGAGCTCTGATTGTAACTCGTGACTTGTAGTTACTCCTGAATATTAAGAGTCTGAAAGTAGTCAAACAGTTATTCTCAAGACTGCTATACAGTGAATAGTAAGTGGAGATACAAGCTCCTTTCCTTGAAATCTCTGGAATGATCAATGTCACTGATTACATAACTGTGTCTCTGATTGCATAACTGTGTCTTTGATTGCATAAACCATGTTTCTGATTGCATAAGCTATATGGCATTGTCTGGATGCATGTCTATGATTTTTGAAGCCCCAACTGATGTAAGCCCTAATGACATCTAAAGGGATACCTCGGATAATTACTCCCCCAGTCTTCAGGTGACGGTTCACTTGACTGTTTCATCGAGTCTTAGATAATGACTTAGTTGTATATGGTTTCTCACTACTCTACTCGTACATACTGTAACCCATCCTTCCTCGAGTCCCACGATGGGCCGGGATATGTTATCGTGCACAGTGTTACTATTTTTTTCACCGCGTCCCGGGCCGGATGTGTATAGTTCCACGCACGAGGAGACGATGCCGTATGTGAGGTGTGATATATGTTATATGTTATGACGATACGATTATTCACCGAGTCCCGGGCCGGCTGTAATATGATAGTATATGTGGTGAAATAAGGAAGGAACACTGAGTCCCTCCTTAGAGGGCCGGGTATATATGTATATTATGATGGTACGCTATAGACGCACACCACTCCATTCACCGAGTCCCTCACTAAAGGGCCGGATACTTTATGTAGGCATGCATATGAGATTAAAGCAATACATTGTGACCTTGAGCCCCGCAGTGAACCGGGTGTGATACGATGATATACATGATAAGATGATACCGTATACGATGGTATGATACCGTATACGATGATATGATGAAATGAAATGCATTATGATATGATGATATGTGATTATGAAGAAGTGATTATAACACCGAGTTCACTAGAGGGCCGGGCACAGCATATGATGATGTGTATGATTTATGTGTCCTAAGGTACAGGTACAGTAATTTATTTAGTTATTATACTTGTCCCCTGCATCCCTATTTCAGTTATGATCTCAGTTACGATATGTTATGCTTTACATACTCAGTACATATATCGTACTGACCCCCCTTTTCTCGGGGGGCTGCGTTTCATGCCCGCAGGTACAGATGTTTATTCTGGAGATCCATCAGCATAGGAGTTCCTCTCAGCTGTGTCGGAAGTGCTTCACTGTTCTGGAGCCTAAATTTTGATGCTAGTCACTTAATGTATATATTTGTACATTCAGTGGTACGGCGGGGGTCTTGTCCCGCCATATGTTATTGTTACTATTCTTAGAGGTCTGTAGACATATGTTTATGTGGGTTGTTTGTGAATTAGTTTCGATGTTGCCTATCTGATATGTTGTGAATGTCTTTGTTATAGCAGCCTTGTCGGCTCACGTGCCCTTTCATGATATGATACAAATGAAAGAGGCTACATGTACATAAAAAAAAGTTTTAAACTATTGGGGCTTTTGTATATAGTATCACATCACACACGGTTCAACTTAAGTGTAGTTGATAAATACGCATAAGAGGGTCCAGGTCGGACCCCAGTTGCGGCCTACGGGGTTGGGTCGTGACATCCAACTTTAGAACTTTTAACAGAAGAGAGAAGCTTTCATCTTCTCCAAATAGAGAAAGAGAGAGGATCTGCTATGGATTACCTTGGAGAATCTCCTAACTTGGTGATTATTCAAATTCATGGAAGCAAGGATGAAGTCTTTAGGGCAGTAAAAATGTTGTGAATCAAGTCCTCAACATTCCAAGTAAATTGGGTCCTTATAGCTTAAGGTAAGATTCTATCTTTTTCCTTACCTTGGAGGTAATTTAAACTTATATAAGTTGATAAATGTATTGTGAATGTATGAAATTATGGGTATTGGTGTTGAGTTATGGTTAAGGACATTGGGGGACTTTTTTGTGCAGAAAATAGAGAATTAATTTTGCTTAGTATTTTGATTGTTATGGATATGGATTTTGTGATGAGAATGAAGGTAGTTAATGGTTAAAGTTGAAGCCACATTTTTTGTGGGTTGTTTAAGGATTTTATTGATAATAATGTAGTTTACTTGCATATGAATAAGTGATATAATGGTCTTGTGGCTGCTGTTATGTCTCATGAAAATTTGATAAAAAAATAGTATGAAATAAGGTGTAAAAATTGTATGTGGGTTCCTTGGTGTGACCACAAGTATTAGCAAGGTTTAGAGCATCCTTATGTTGTTAATTAGGGACTGTTTTGATATGTTGTTGTTGTTCTTGTTCAACTTGGAAGATTAATGATTATTAAGCTTATACATTATGTTGTATGTTTGTTGGGTTGTTGTAGGAATGTTTCAATGAAAACGTTAAGACTATGGATCATTAAGGATAACTTGAAGAGGTAGTAGTTGTATGTGGATTTAAATTATTGTAAAATATTATGAACGTGGGTTGCCTTAACCTAGAAATGATGTTATAATAAAGAGATTAATTTGTATTAAATGGAATTGGAAGTAAGAAAACTCCATGATTAGTGTTGGTATTAAAATGGACAGAATTGAAGTTTCTTGAATTAGATTGGGTTGATTGTTGTTATTGCTATTATTGTTACGGATCATGTGTTAAAAGTAAAGGAATTGTATATGTTAATGTTAAATCTCCGTTTGGGCCATATTGGGGCTGTTCTAATCTAAAAATGGTGGATTAATATCGATTAATGTTGTGGATGTTATTATGGATGATTACATAACAAAAATGAAAGCATTTGACATGTCAAGTTGGAGTTGTAATTAATTTAAGGACTGTTTGTAATGTGTTGCTGCTTGTGTTGAATTGAAGGATTAAGTATAATTATGATTATGCATTGTATGATTAATTATTGGGCTGTTGTAAATCATTTTGATAAGGTGTGGTGGCTGCAACTTATTAAGAATAATCTGATAGCATCATAGTCGTCATGTTGATAATTAATAAAAGTCAAATAGTATGTGGGCTTTTCAGAGTATTCCTGAATCTCGTTTTGGCCAGTTTTAACATGGTATTTTAACGTGTGATTGTTGATGTTGCTTGGTGGTTGTATGGATAATTTAGAGATGAGGGGAGTGAGCATTATAGGGGAGGTGCTGTCTAATTGTTTTTCTAGAAATAGCCTACTAACGATGAAGTACGTTTTATGCCTTTCCATAATCTAACCATTGTATTTAACGTATAAATATAGGTTGAGACCCTATGGGAAAGCATATACATGTTGTGTGTGGATAAACGCTAAAGGTATGTAAAGCCTATCCCTTCTTTCATTTTGGCATTTCTTAGCTATAAGTGATTAATGATATATATATGAAATTTGGGGTAAGTCTATTCATAAATGTCGAGTGTAATTCACGATCCTTATTTACTTCTTGATGTTTGAACTCTTACAATATTAGAGCTATTGCCTCTCAAGTCTTTTATAATTTAGAAAGTAGTTAGTATGTAAAGCTAACCTTTCTTTCTTTTGGCATGATCCAGATGAAACAAATGGACAATGAATTTGTAAATTCCAAAGAAGCTCTTATTCTTAGATACACTAGGATGGCTAATATTTTTGATTTTTAGAAATTATATCATTATGTCTTGATACATGTGTATTATTCCAGCCTTCCTAGTTTGGTATAATGTATAGTTTGGTATAGTGTATATTTTGGTATAATTCATAATGACATTCGAAGGGTGCTTGAAATGAATAGTTTCTTGATTTTCAAATGATGGTTCACTTTGATTGTTCTATTGAGTCTCAAATGATGATCTAATTGTACAAGGTTGCTAATGATACTCTATTCGTGCATATTGTTATTGTGTTATCCATCGAGTCCTACGATAGGCTGAGTACATTATCATATATGGATTTTACTATATTATTCACCAAGTCCCTTACTAGAGGGACAGATACGGTCTTTGATGATATGATTATGGAACCGAGTCCCATGATGGGTCAAGTACAATATATGTGTACACAACTTTATCCACCGAGTCCCTTACTAGAGGGCCAAGTATGGTATATGTCTATGATTATATGATAATAATATAATATGATGATATGGCTTTATTCACCGAGTCCCATAATGGGTCTGGTATGGCATATGACAAGGATATGGATGACTTAATTTATAAAATACAGGTATAGTGATTTCTTGATTTAAATGCCTATCTCCTAAATCTCTACTTCAAATGTGATCTCCTTTATTGTAATTTATGCTTTATATACTAAGTACATATGTCATACTACCCCCCTCTCTCCAGGGAACTGCATTTTATGCCCGTAGGTACAAATACTCATTTCAGGGATCTGCCAGCTTTGAATTTCTACTCAGCTATTTTGGAGTGCTCTATTATCCTGGAGCCTAGACTTTTGATATTGACCCTTTGATGTATATATTTATTTATCCAAGGGTACGACGGGGTCCTATCCCATCATATATTATTATCGATATTCTTAGAGGTCTATAGAAATATATGTGGGTTGTATAAAGATGTTATGAGTTGTGCTACTATATTATCTTTGATGTTATAACTCCTTAGGAGACAGGTTACGTTAATATATAAATATGGGATAGTTTCGAGATAACATTCTATTTTCTTAAGTCCCATATCATGTTTTGTTGCAAAATGATTATAGATAATAAGGATATATACGAGTGTCCAATTCGGGCATTAGTCAATCCCTATGGGGTTGGGTCGCGAAATAAAGTTTTATGATATTCTATGACCAAGAGTTTCTTATGTTTCAAATTGCTTTTATGTTACACTCATGTTCATTATGATTGGTCATGCATCTTATGGCATATTGATTACGTTGTCTTATTTTTCTTGCATACCTCACATACTTAGTACATTCAAACATACTAACGCATATTTTTCCTACATTGTCTCATAATGTAGGGATGAACGACACTCTCGACTACCCCACTCGTGGATAGAATTTCCTTTAGATAATGAAGAAGTGTGTGAGTCCTCATTCTACCGAGGAAAAGAACTTTATTATGTTTATATTTCTTAGACGTTTCTTTCATTGCTAGGGTGAGCTTGGAGCTTGTCCTAAGCCCCCGTCAATGGTTAAACTAGAGGCATGTCTAGATGATTATTGTTGTAGTCTGGTTTGGACGTTTATAGAGTTGGCTTTCCCTAAGTACTTTACCTCACTTATGATTACTTCCTCTTAGCTTTATATTATTCTTTACCTTATGTATGCAATTAATGCTAATATGGCTTGTGGTTAGGGTCCCTATCATCCTGATTGCTGTTTTACGACTAGGCCCTAGGTCAAGTTGTGACAAACTTAGTATCAGAGCACAAGGTTTAGAAGAGTCGTAGAGTGTCTAACATGCTGCGTTAAGTAGTCTCTTATTCATTTGTGTGACTTGTGCCACATTCATGAATAGGAGGCTGCGAAACATTTTAGGAAAGGTGTCACTTCTTTCATGATCTATGTCGTGCGGTATAGTGGTTAAGTCTTTTCCTTCTAACGCTTGTCCTTTGATACTTTTTCAGAAAATACTTTGAAGAAGACATATTGTTCAAGCTAATGATCTTTTGAATGATCAAGTTTCCAATGGCAAGTTTCGAGCAGCTTTTCAAATACTTGATCAGGCCATTAAAGCTCAAGTGAATTGTGAGGTAGTTGCTCCCGTGAAACCAAATGTTAGTATGGCGACAATGAGAGTTTGTGACTTTATGAGGATGAATCCTTCGGAGTTTTGTGACTCTAAATTTGATGAGGATCCCCAAGAATTTATGGATAACATCTATAAGATTGTAGAGATCATAGGGGTTAGCCTGGTTGAAAGGGAGGATTTGGCTACATACCAATTCAGGGGAGTTTCACAAATTTGGTTTGATCAATGGAAAAGTGAGAGGCCTAGAGAAATGGAGCCCGTGACTTGGGATGAGTTCAAATGGGTGTTTCTTGATCACTTCTTCCCAATATAGTTTAGGGAGGCTAAGGTGTAAGAGTTCATTAACCTCAAGCAAGGTGGTATGACTGTGGGGATTATGCCCTCAACTTTGCTCAATTCTCAAAATATCTCCATTCATGGTCATTGACTCAAGACCTCGTATGAGCAAGTTTGTATCGAGTATATCGAATATGGTTGCAACGGAGTGCAAAACAGCTATGTTAATTCAAGAGATGGTTATATCTAGATTTATGACCTATGCGGAGCAAGTAAAAAGTGAGAAGTTAAAGTTGAAGAATAGGGAGTCTAAGAGGCCAAGGACCGATGATAGTGAATTCTGTTGAGGTAAGTCCAAAAGTGGTGGACGTTCTCATATTTGCCAAAGGTACTCCAACAAAAGGTGTTCTAATGCTACTACTCCAAGGTTTGACAAAGATAGGGTGCCCAACCCTAAACCTCAAGGAGGTGTTCCTATTGTCCAAGCTACTCCCGCATGCAAGAAGTGTGGTAGGAACCACAAGGGTGAATGCCTAGCTGGGTTAAATATGTGCTACCAGTGTGGTAAGTCGGGTCATCAGGCTAAGGGATGTAAGGGTAAAGATGTGCATCCCCAAGGACAAATTTTTCATGGTGACCAAGTGCAACAATAGGATGGTCAACGCAATAATAGATTTTATGCTCTCCATAGTAGGCAAGAGGTGGAGGAGACGCTCGATGTTGTTATTTGTATGTTACGGATCTTTACCTATGATGTTCATGCTTTGCTAGATCCAGGTGCAAATTTATCTTTTGTTTCCCCTTATTTGGATATGAGATTTAATGTTAGTCCCAAGGCATTGTTAGAGCCTTTCTTCGTTTATACTCTCGTAGGTGAGTCGGTTGTGGCTAAAAGAGTCTACAGAGGTTGTCATGTTATGGTTTTCCATAAAGTTACCTTATGTGATCTAGTTTAGCTTGAGATGAATGATTTTGATATCATTCTTGGGATGGATTGGCTATATGCATGTTATGATTCTATTAATTGTAGAACCCGAGTGGTTAAGTTTCAATTCCCAAATAAGCCGATCCTAGAATGGAAGGGTAGTGACTTCGTGTTTAAGGGTCAATTCATTTCGTTCCTTAAGGCTCAAAAGATGATTTCCAAGGGTTGTATTTATCATCTTGTAAGAGTTAGGGATGAGAATTCCAAATCCCCTATCTTAGAGTTTGTCCCTATTAAAAATGAGTTTACGAATGTGTTTCCCGATGAATTACCCGATGTCCCTCCCGAAAGGGAGATTGATTTTGTTGTAGACCTTCTTCCGAATACTCAACCTATTTATATTCCTTCTTACTAGATGGCTCCAGCTAAATTAAAGAAGTTAAGGATAAATTGAAGGACTTATTGGAAAAAGGGTTCAATAGGCCAAGTATTTCTCCATGGGGTACTCCCGTATTATTTGTTAGAAAGAAGGATGGTTCACTACGTATGTGCATTGATTACCGGTAATTGAATAAGGTAACCATCAAGAATAAGTACCCAATTTCTAGAATAGATGACTTGTTTGATCATTTAAAAGGGGAACGTTACTTCTTCAAAATAGATATTCATTCCTGTTATCACCAATTGAGGGTAAGGGAGTGTGAAATTCCTAAAATAGCTTTTCGCACAAGGTATGACCATTATGAGTTTCTAGTCATGTCGTTTGGATTGACCAATGCTCTCGCATATTTCATGGACTTAATGAATAAGGTGTTTGAGCAATACCTAGATATGATTGTGATTTTATTCATTGACGACATTTTTCTCTACTCTCGAAATCTCAAGGAGCATGCAAATCACTTGAGGATTGTATTCCAAACTCTAAGAGACAAACAATTATTTGCAAAGTTCAACAAATATGAGTTTTGGTCTAAGAGACAAACAATTATTTGCAAAGTTCAACAAATATGAGTTTTGGTTAAGGGAGGTGGTTTTCCTTGGTCACATTGTGTCTAGTGAAGGGATTATGGTTGATCCCAAGAAAATAGAATGGTTAAGAATTGGCCCAAACCATTATCTCCTTCAGATATTAGAAGTTTCTTGGTCTTAGCCGGATACTATAGGAGATTTGTCGAAGGATTTTCATCAATCTCATCACCTTTGACCAAGTTGACTTAAAAGAAGGTGAAGTTCCAATTGTCGGAAACATGTGAAAAGAGTTTCCAAGAGTTGAAGAATCGTCTCACTATTGCTCCTATCTTGACCTTGCCAGAATGTTCCAAATGTTTTGTGGTGTATTGTGATGTTTCAAGGGTTTGTCTTGGTTTTATATTAATGCAACATGGTAAGGTAATAGCCTATGCTGCTAGGCAACTTAAGGTGCATGAACGGAACTATCCAACCCATGATCTTGAACTTCGGCGGTTGTGTTTGCCTTGAACATTTGGAGATACTATCTTTATGGCATCCATATGGATATGTTCGCCGACCATAAAAGTCTATAATATGTGGTTAAGAAAAATGATTTGAACCTTCGACAAAGGAGATTGCTTGAGTTGTTGAAGGATTATGATATGAGTGTGTTGTATCATCCGAGTAAGGCAAATATGGTTGCCGATGCACTAAGTAGATTATCCATGAGTAGTGTGGCACATTTTGAGGAAGACAAAAAAGAATTGGTTAAAAATATTGATAGATTGGCACTTTTAGGTGTGCTTTTGGTTGATTCCAATGATGGAGGTGTTCTTCTTTATAATGGTTTGGAATCATCTCTTGTAGCAGATGTTTAGACCAAGCAATACCAAGATCCAATGTTGGTCGAGTTAAAGAAGTCAGTTACCAAAAAAGCCATTAAGCCTTTTTTCGATGGGGAGATAGTGTACTACATTACCAAGGTCGTTTGTGTGTACCTAATATTGATGGGTTAAGAGAGTTGATATTGAATGAGGACCATAGTTCCCAAAACTCAATTCATTCGGGTTCCACCAAGTTTTATCATGACTTGAGAGAAGTGTATTAGTGGAATGGCATGAAGAAGGACATAGTGTAGTTTGTAGCTAGGTGTCCAAATTGCCAACAAGTTAAAGTTTAGAATCAAAGACCGGGAGGTCTATCCCAAGACATCGAGATTCCAACTTGGAAGTGGGAAGATGTGAATATGGATTTTGTAACAGGTTTTCCCCATACTAAGAAGCAACATGATTCTATTTGGGTTGTTGTAGATAGGATGACCAAGTCGTCTCATTTTCTATCGGTTAAAACTTCCTATAGTGCAGAAGATTATGCAAAGTTATATGTTTGAGAGTTGGTAAGACTTCATAGTGTGATTTTTTCCATCATATCGGATTGAGGTACTCAATTTACCTCACACTTTTGGAAGTAGTTTAAAAATAGTCTCGCTACAAAGGTTAAGTACTGCTTTTCATTCTCAAACCGACGGTCACGCAGAAAGAATGATCCAAACTTTAGAGAATATGTTAAGGGCATGTGTTTTTTATTTTAAAAGAAGTTGGGATGAACATTTGCCATTAATTGCATTTGCCTATAATAATAGTTATCACTCTAGCACCCAAACAGCTTCTTTCAAAGCATTGTATGGGAAGATATGTAGATCCCCAGTAGGATGGTTAGAAGTGGATAAGATGGCCTTAATTGGTCCAGATTTGGTCATCGATGCTATGGAAAAGGTAATACTCATAAGAGAAAGGTTGAAGATGGCTCAAAGTCGTTAAAAATCCTATTCCAATATGAGGAAAATAGAGCTTGAATTTGAGGTGGATTTTTGGATCTATTTGAAAGTTTCACCCAAGAAGGATTTAATGCATTTCAACAAGAAAGGGAAGTTGAGTCCTAGATATGTAGGACATTACAACATATTGAGACGTGTTGGAAAGGTGGCTTATAAGTTAGATTTGCCACTTGAGTTAGCTATGGTTCACCCAGTGTTTCATGTGTCAATGTTGAGGAAGTTCGTAGGTGATTTAAACTCTATTATTCCATTGAAAGATTTAAGTGTTATGGAGGATTTGACTTATGAAGAAGTTTCGGTGGAAAATTTAGACCGGCAAGTCAAGAAGTTAAGGAGCAAAGAGGTTGTGTCCATCAAAGTGTTATGGAGGAATCAACAAGTCGAAAGTTCTACTTGGGAGGCAGAGGTGAATATGATGAAATGATACCCATACCTCTTCTCCTCCACTAAAGACTAAAGTAGTAGGTTGTTCTATCCAAGATAGTTAAATTCCTAAGTATTCACTTCTTTCTATGTCATTCATATTCATGCATGTTCATGAAAAGGTTAATTTCAAAGTCATGATTTTATGTTAAGTTGAAGTTTTCATGTTCCATCCATTTTAAGATGTCATAATGTTCATGTTGGGTTGCTAGTCCGCTTTCCTTGTCCTTTCTATGATAAGCTAATCTCATTCAAGGATGAATATTTTCAAGGGATAGATATTGTAAGACCCCGTGAGTCAGAAAGTTGGAACCATGGAGAAAAGTCTCAAAACTTTAAAACCCATCCGTATAAATGAGTCCCTCTACAGCGTATAGAGCTTTCCACGGCTCATAAGGTTTGGTTCAATAAGTGACCTTCCGAGCAAGAGTTGAAGTTTCCCTTGGGAGAGGTTCTACGACCTTTCAGGATGACTCATCCTCAAGAAGACGGGCCGTAGAAACCTCTTATCAACCAAAATTCATATGCTTTGTTCAAATTTTCCCTAAGGCTAAGATAATGACTTGACAGGATAGCTCGTAGAAGAAACAATGGGTCATGAGAACCACCCATCCTAAAACTTCAAAGAGTAGTATATTTACAGGTTTTTAGTCCTGTAGGACGAGCCTTGACAATGGACTGTTCCTGAGATGATGGGTGATAAACAATGGTCGTTCATAAACTGCAGAGACTATGTTTTTAGTCCCTTTACTAACACCTGCAGAAGATGACTGATCATTGCCAAGACATCTCGTATACTAGGGTCTGTAGGGTAATTTTCCAAATTTAATGAAGGGCAATTGTGTCTTATCCAAAGTTTCGTTCAATGAACCTAGGCACTTTTATGGCCAAGCTAATGTGTATAAATACTCTTTTCTTCAAAATCCCCTCCTATCCAATTCATTCTCTTAAAATTCCTAAGGCAAGAACTCACAAGGTTTTTCAAGGATTCTCTCCAAATTCAAGCTACGGTTTCCATATTTCTTCAAGGTTCTTCTTCAATTAATAGCGAATTCAATCAATGTATGTAGGGATTTATCCATAGGTTCCTTTTACCCATGAAGTCCCAATGTTTTTCTCAAAGTTTCTTGCAATTTAAATTCATTATGAACCATAGTTTTGATAAGCTACATTGGGCTGATTTAATTCTGGTTTTAGATGTTATCAATGATCATTATATGCATGTTTTCATATGAATTGAATGATTTTAACTTGAATTTTGAATTCCCATGCATGAGGCTATTTCCAAGTTAATATTATGAAGTTAAAGATGATTTTCATGAAGATATTATAAGTTCAATGATCTTCAAGTAAAGTTTTCATGGTTTAAAGTTGAAATTATGATCTTATGATGAAAGTTATAATGATGATCAATGTTAAATATGGTTTTATGAGATAATCATAAGTTAAATTATTTATACAGATAGTTTCAATGAGTTACAACTAAGATTATAATTTTTGAAGTTAAAGTTGAGATAATGAATACAGTTAAGATCATTAGATATTTAAAGATGGTGATAAGGACAATTCTCATTGAAGTTACAAATTCTTATGAATCACCAAGTTAGATGAGCTATTCCTAAATGTTTTAAAGATAGATTGATAGGTAGTTACTATCTTCCCCGACTATGTTATGAGTATGTTTTATAGGTTTTTGTTAGGATATTGACTAAGCACCGAGAAGACTTCAAGGTGGAGTTCGGTCTAATAATGCAGTTGGTTATTCAAGGAAATCTTAGTAGCAACCTAAAGACCCAAAATACATTGCCCATGTAGGTTACCTTCATGTCCTAACTAGTGGATCCACATAGCCCAGCTCAGTTGAGTTATCTTGAGTATGCCCTAGCAAGGTAGCCTCCCTTATTTTGATGTAAGAGTCATCGAACTATCTCAATGCAGGAGTCATTGGATTCCATGTAGTAGCTCACATGGTATTAGTTGTCAGTTAAAGGCCCTATCCCACACAAGTTCAAGTTAAGCTTTAAGATGTCAAGTTATTAGTTAAAAGTTGAAGTTTTATGATATGCATTGACCAATAGTTTCTTATGTTTCAAATTGGTTTTAAGTTTTACTCATTCTCATTATGATTGGTCATGCATATTATGGCATATTGATTACGTTTTCTTACTTTTCATGCATACTTCACATACTTAGTACATTCGAACGTCTAACGCATATTTTGCCTACATTATCTTATAATGTAGGGACGGACAACAATCTCAACTACCCTACTCGTGGCTAGAGTTTCCTTTAAATTTTGAACAAGTTGGTGAGTCCTTATTCTACCAATGACAAGACCTTTATTCATATTTCTATTACTTAGACATTTCTTCTATTGCTTAGGTGAGCTAGGACCTTGTCTTAAGTCCCCATCGAGGGTTAAACTAGTGGCATGTCTAGATAATTATTGGTGTAGTCCAATTTGGTTGCTTATAAAGTTGGGTTTCCCTAAGTCACTTACCCTAGTTTTGATTACTTCCGCTTATATTTATATTGTTCTTTACCTTATGTATGAAATGAATGCTAAGATGGCTTATGGTTTATGTCCATCGCATCCCGATCTCCATGTTACGACTAGGTCCTAGGTCGGGTCATGACACTAGGCAAGTAGATTACCCTTTTCTTAATTTTATGGAGAGACAACCGGATTTTATATTATATCTTGCATGGTCTTATTGTCGTTTATGATTCCTATCCCACATATGTATACGCTCATTATGTTACTTGATGATTTTCAACTAAGTCCTTTAAATGCTTTGATCATCATGTTGTTCTCATGGCTTTACGGATCCTCTTATTTATGTACATCCTTTGATCATTGCATCTTTTCATTTATATTAAATGTCATGCCCAAATACTTAGTACATTAAAGCATACTAGCGAATATTTGTTGCCTACATTGTCTCATAATGTAGGGGTTGAGGTTGAGGATCATATCCATATACGTGGCTAGTTGAGCTTTCTCATCGACAAAGTTGTGGTGAGTCTTTATCTATTGAGGACTAGTTATGAGTTGTTTTTTTCTTAATTCAAAATACTTATTGTGTTTCATTTTGAGGGTGAGTTAGGGACATGTCTTAGCCCCCGCCCATTTTTTATTAGTACATGCATGTGTTTAAAAACACATGTTGAGTCTTATATAGTCAGATTATATCTCCCTTTACTTTCTATGCTAAACTATTTCTAACGCTATGTTTTCCTTTATTTTTCCCTATATATGCTTTATGATATATCAAGAGGCTTGGTTGGAGCCCTTCAAGATTTCAATCGCCCTGTTACGACTAGGTCCTAGGTTGGGTCATGACAGCTAGTGTCACACTCAAGCCTACACCCTTGATGTGGCCGACGATCAATAACTATTACTGGTCCTAAGAAAACCACTTGGCCTGGCTAAATCACTCAGTGGAAGAAAGTAACTCATAAATAAACTCAAATGGGGACAATGAAGCATGCAACTTAATATACTTTAGCATAAATCATGAAACTCAAATATAAAAATGTATGAGACTTAACTCAATATTTCAAAATATATTCAAGAAAGTAAACTAAACATTGTCTACTAGTCTATGAAGCCCCTAGACTATTGAATATGAAATGGATATAAGAATAGGCCCACAGCTTCCACCAAAAGTTGGGTAGAAACTGATTTTCAAAGGTGCTCTAATTGAGAATGTCTATAACTTATATTTGTATCATAAAATAATGCAGGTCGAATGACATCAGTAAATGAAATTTATGAGTACGTAAAATGGAAAAAGGAAACTTAATCAGGATACTCAACTCAAGGACTCAATTATGAAAATATCTAATCTCAAATAAGCATGAAATATAATATGAGACAATGCTTTAAAAAGATAGTATTGCAACTTAGTGTATAAAATATAATAATTTACTTTTGTAGAGTTTCTCTAATAAAAAACCATCACTTATAAGCTACGTGATGACACAACAAACAACTATCCTTGCCATAGCTGTCCAATAACTTCCTAGGGTAAGGGACACAAACTCATCTCTAGATACAATAAAAGTCCTCTTTTGGGACAATGAGTAGTTGCACGAATGAATGGTATGATCATATCCAAAATTGGCTACATAGTTTATGGGGTTTGAGTAGTTTTATACTCTTACAAAAATCAGTGGTGAATACTACTCTCAAAATATAATTATTTACCCTCATAACTCAAATATGTGTATTTACTAAATTAGCTCATTTAGTCTCTTTTGGATATAATTCAAAACTCAACTATTCTCTTTAAAATAGACATAAACCCAACTTAATGGATGCATTTAAAAGGAATATTTGACTTATCAACACAATCTTAAAATAAGTGTTTAAAAATGTTCACATCAGTTATACGAAATAAATCTCATGCTCAAAAGAGTGATTAAGAGACTTCTCAATTTGTGCTACAAAGGATACATAAAAGAATTCTCAAACTCAACTCATGCTCAAAAGGATAAACGAAAGACTTCTAAAACTGTAAGACCTCGGAAGTCGAACAGTTGGAACCAAGGAGAAAATTCCCATAATTTTGAACTGACCCATGATTATGAGTCACTCTACGACTTATAGAGCTTTCTACAGCTCATAAGGGTAAGATTTAGAGTGACTACTAGAGAAATGTAAGGTGTTTCCCTCAGTAGAGGTTCTACGACTCAACATGATGGTCGTCGTCCTATTGATGAGTCCTAAGAACCACTCGTAACCAAACTTTAGACACACTCTATTTGCAGGTTTTATTACCCCTGTAGGATGAGTCATGTTTATAACTCATAGTCCTTATGACTCATAGATCTTTCTACAGCTCATAAGGGTAAGATTTAGAGTGACCCCTAGAGAAATATAAGGTGTTTCCCTCAGGAGAGGTTCTAGGACTCAACATGATGAGTCGTCATCCTATTGATGAATCGTAAGAACCACTCGTAACCAAACTTTAGAAACCCTCCATTTGAAGGTTTTTATACCCTTGCAGGATGAGTCATGTTTATAGCTCGTAGTCCTTAGGACAAGCCATAGACACGACTTATAAATGAAGATCAGAGACTCCAAATTTAGGTTTTCTCTGACCTGCAGGATAAGTTATGATGACGACTTATAATATTGGCAATGAGTCATAATCTCGACTCCTAATATAAGTCTTGAGGCTTGTTTTTAGGTCTTCTTAGGGACCTGTACTACAACTCAAGTCTACGACTTGTAGACTTGAGGACAAATCATAACATTGATTCGTTGGTCAAAAATACAATGTTTAATGAGGGTAGTTATGTCTTTTCCTATGTTTGTTTCAATGAACATAGACACTATTAGAGCCAAGTTCAACCCTATAAATACCCAATTCTTTGAAATTCCCTCATTCTAAATCATTCTTCTAAAATTTCACTAAGTCAAGGAACTCCAAATTCTCTCAATGTTTCTCTTCAAGTTCAAGCTAGGGTTTCAGATTTCTTCCAAGGTCTCTTCTCAATTCTAAGTGAATTCACTAAAGGTATGTAAGGATTTATCCAAGGGTTCCTTTCAACCATGGATTCTCAAAGCTTTCTCAATGTTTTCATTCAATTTCAATTGATTATGAACACTAGTTTTAATGAATTGCATTAGACTGATTAAATTTCATTTTTAGATGTTATCAATGATCATTATATGCATATTTCCATATCAATTGTATGATTTTATAGTTTCATTATGAATTCCCATTCATAAAGCTAATTTCAAGTTAATATTATAAATTTAAAGTTGATTTTCATTAGTTGATGATGATGTCAATGATTTACAATGAAAGTTCTATGATTTAAAAGTTGAGATAATGATTTCAATAATGAAGTTATGATGATAATCAAAGTTATTATCAAAGAAGTATTATGTTGTGATAAGTCCAATTCTCATACAATCATGTTAAATATGGTGATAAGTACAATTCTCATCGAAGTCATGGATTCTTATGAATTACTATAGTTAATGAGTTATTCCTAATATGTTTTACAAAGATAGATTGATAGGTAGTTACTATATTTACCTATTATATTATGATCATGTTTTATGAGTTTTTGTTGGGTTATTGACTAAGCACCGAGAGAACTTCTAGGTGGGGTTTGGTCCGATAATGTAGTTAGTTACTCAAGGGAATCCTACTAGCAACCTTAAGTCCCAAACCATGTAGGATTGACTTCATGGCCTAGATACTGGATTCATATATAGCATAATTGAGTTGAGTTGAGATGAGTAACATGATAGAGTATACCCTGGTAAGGTAGCCTCCCCTTCTCGATGTGGAGTTCATCAAATTCCCTGTATTAGCTCGCATGGTCTTAGATGTCGGTTAAGTGTCTTATCCCACACAAGTTAGTCAAGTTATAAATTTATGATGATGTTTTATGATATGCATTGAACATGAGTTTCATATGTTTTTAAATGTGTTTTTAAAGCATTACTCATGTTCATTATGATTTATCATGCATCTTATGGCATATTGTTTACGCTCCTTTACTGTATAATGCCTACCTCACATACTTAGTACATTAAAATATACTAACACATATTTTTTCCTAAATTGTCTCATAATGTAGGGGTGGATGATACTCATGACCATTCTATTCATGGATAGAGTTTCTCTGGATTCTCAAAAAGTCGCTGAGTCCTTATTCTATCAAGGACATGACTTTATTCTTGTTATTTACTTGAATTTATTATATTTTTAGGGTTATCTAGGAGATTTTCCTAATCCTCCATCAAAGACTCGACTAAAGGCATGTTTAGAGAGCTTTATGATGTAGTACCTTTGGATATTTACTGAGTTGGATTTCCTTTTGTCCTATTCCCTTGAGTTCTTACTTCTGCTCACATTTTATTACCATGTTCTTTACCTTATGAATGCAATGTATGCTAAGATGGGTTGGTTGGTGTCCCTTCAACCCAATCGTCGTGTTATGGCTTTACCCTATTTTAGGTCGTGACAAACTTGATATCAGAGCACAAGGTTTAGAAGAGTCCTAGGGAGTCTAACATGCCATATTAAGTAGTCTTATTCATTAGTGTGAAGTGCGTCACATCAATGAATAGGAGGCTATAAAACATCTTAGAAAAGTCTCACTTATTTCATAATCTATGTCGTGCAGTAGAGTAGTCACTAAGTCTTTCCCTCTAACGCTTGTTGTTTGCGATTTTTAGAATATGCCTCCACAAAGATACCCCGATAAAAGGAATGGCATTGAAGAGGAGCAACAAGTTCCAAGTGATCCTATGAATTATCAAGTTTCCAATGCCAAATTCTAACGGACTTTCAAGTACTTTCTCAAGTCATTATGGCTTAAGTTAACTACAAAATGGTTGCTCCCATAAACACAAATGTTGGTATGGTGGCAACAAGAGTTTGTTACTTCATGAGGATGAATCCTCTAGAGTTTTGGGGTTCCAAGGTTGAAGATTTTCCACAAGAGTTTATTGATAGCATTAATAAGATTATTGATATCATAGGGATTAGCCCGATTACGAGCGTGGAGTTGTCCACTTACCAATTGAAGGGTGTTGCTCATATTTTGTATGACAAATAGAAGACTGAGGGGCCTATAGAGGCAAAAATCCCATAATATGGGATGAATTAAAAGGGGTGTTTCTTGATTTCTTTTTCCTATTGGAGTTGAGGGATGCCAAAGTTCAAGAGTTTATCAGTCTTAATCTATGTGGTATGATTGTGAGGGAGTATGCCCTCAAGTTTAATCAATTGCCGAAATATGCTCCATTCATGGTTGCTGACTCAAGAGCTCGTATAAGCAAGTTTATGTTGGGTGTATCGAATGTGGTCTCAATGGTGTGAAAAAATACTATGTTGATTAATATGGACATATCTAGACTCGCGAAATATGTGAAGCAAATAGAGGGTGAGATGCTAAAGAAGAATAATACGGAGTCCAAGAGGCTAAGGACGGATGCTGGTGATTTCTCTCATGGTAAGTCCAGAGGTGGTGGACATCCTCATTTTCTCCAATAATACTCCGACCAAGGTTCCTCTAATGCCACTACTCTAAGGTTTGATAAAGATAGGGTGCCCAACCATAAGACTCAAGGAGATGCTCTTATTGGCCAAGTTACTCCCACATGTAAGAAGTGTGGACAAGGGTGAATGTCTAGCCGAGTTGAATGTATGTTACTGGTATGGTCAGTAGTGATATAATACTAAGGAATGAAAGGAAAAAAATGTTTAAGGACCCCAAAAAAAGTGTAAGGTCCTAAACCAAGGAATCAAGGATGAATTCTAAGAAAGTTGCAGACACTGGCACAAAGAGCTGACCATGGAGGCCATCATGAGCCATGGTAACCACCATGGAACAATGTGAGCAACCGTGGTGGTGATTTAGAGAGTTAGACTTGCAGGTAAGGAACCACGAAGGAGGACCACGGACTGTGGTGAGCACCACAATTCGTGAAGCCCTCTGAGGTGACCCCTCCCCAAGACCCTTAGGAATTTTCCAAGGTAGGGTCCAAGGATGATCACCACGTATCATGAAACCCTCCATGGACCATGGTGTGTCCTCGTGGTCGATACTCTGCAAATCCACTTGCAGGATTTGTACCATGACCACCTTTCATAGCCTGTAATACCCTTTATTGACCATAAAGATACTCCATGGTGAAATATCTGAAATGACCCTGCATGCCCTTCTAAGCTATTTTTCCAAGTCCCTTACAATAATACCCCACCATGGGAAGTGGTGAGCACCGTGGATTGTGAAGGGCTCCCATGAAGTCCTTTTCGGCTAGATTTTTAAAAGGGCATTTTAGCTTTTTTTGTGTTTTAATTCTAAATAAATAGTGTCATTTTGGAGGGTGAGTTCTTCTTTCTAAATATGCTAAAAACTCTAAAACCCTCATTCTCCATACTTAGACTCAATACACTAAATTCCACCTCCTCTCCATCTCTCCCAAGAACTTCAAGACAAAGCCAGGATTTTCGTCTCAAGGCATTTGAAGTCTCATTTCTTCTTGAAGTTTCCATAGTGATTTTCTTTCACCAAGGTATTTGGGTTTTTATCGATGGGTTCTTCCACCCATGAAGCCCAAATATTTTCTCAATGTAGCATTTCAATTCTAAATGATTAAATCTTATGGGATTTTACATGATGACTCTAAATGCATAGATTATGTTATATTTTAAGTTTATTTACATATATTGATGTATATTAACCTTCAATTTCATAAAATGATTAATTAGATAAAGTACTTATATGAAGGCTTGAAAGTGGTTTAAGAACATAAGTGGGTTGCTTTGAAATGTTTTATTTGATGCATTTCCATCATTCTCATGCATGTAAGTATTGTTTACATGCATTTAAAGGTTTTAAGAAATGAACCCACCTAGTTTCCTTATGCTAAAGTAAAGTTGAAATGAAGCTTTGACTCCGAATGAAGTTATGAAGCAAATATTTATGTAAGAGAGTCTTATGAAATAAATTATTGAATGATGAAAAGCCTTTTTATCCAAAGCAAGATTTGAATATGGAAGGACACTTCTCTATTGAACCAAATAAAATATTTTAATGAGCTATTCCACCGAATGATAATTTAATGTTAAAGTTATATAAATGCTTATGCTATTATGATATTTAAATATATTCCTTGGGATAGACCTAGCACTAAATATAGCATGTGGATGGGGACTCGACCTAAGGGGTCCTTAAGTAAAGTCTCATGTTGCATTAAGTTTGCGCCAACATAGGAGCCCTTGTTGGCTATTTAGGCTAGTAGATCCACGATTAGCCATTGAAGTTAAAGTTAAAGAATTTTTTTAAGTTGATGGAGTTCTACCCAGAAAGTAGTCTCCCTATGCCAACGTAGGAGGTTATGCTGGATTCTATGTAATATCTCACATTGTCTTAAATATTGGTTATGGTCACTTTTCCAAAAAGTGAATGTTTTACGGTTTTACATGATGTTTCTCATCCATGCATTCACTTATGCATATTGCCTATATATGACTTGATGTACTTTATTTTAGCATGCTCACATACTTAGTATATTCAAATTAATAACACATATTTTTGCCCACATGATATCACCATGTAGGAACTATCATTGCTTCATACTCTCCTCCTCTTGGCAAGTTAATCTTTGAAGGCTACCACTTTGGGTGAGTTCCTATATTTCGGGATCAACATTTCTTACTTTTCTATCTTATGTTATGTTTAGACATTTGATTTACGTTTTGGTATATCGACTAAATCTTGAGGGTGAGCTAGGGACATGTCTTAGCCCCCGCCAAGTCTTAATGTAGAAGGTATTGTTGGACATAGTAAATGACGCTATATTGAATTTGACTCTTATCAAATGTGAAATCCCTTAGTATTGATTGCCTCTTATGGTTTTACTTGCTGTTAATTATTACCAATGAAATACTCAATGAATGGTAAATGGCTTGGGTGAGGTGCATATGGGTGCTTTATTTTCCATATCATGTCAAGGACCTAGGCTTGGGTCATGATAAACTTGGAATCAGAGTTTTAGGATTTGAAATATTCCTTAGAGTCCAACATACCACGTCAAATAGGGTCCTGTTAATGGTTGTGAAGCACACCATAATCGTGAATAAGAGACTATGGGATGTTCAGGAAAGTTTTTACTTCTTTTAAATTCATGTCGTGCCTTAGATTGTCCTAAGACTTCCTTCTAACTAACGACCAGTTTTATGTTCTCTAGATAATTAACTGTTGAAGACCACCCCTAAGAGCAAGGGTTGATGATGAGGACCAAGCTCTTCTAATTTCAGATGCCCCACATCATGAGGAAGGGGTAACAGTTGCCTAGTTTTGCAATATCATTATGTTTTTGGATCAAGATGTAGCCAACTAAGGGAATCAAGATGTTCGTCCTCCTAAAGCCCAAAATTCAACCTCTAGGATTTGAAATTTTCAAAGAATGAATCTGCTCGTGTTTGAAAGTATTAAAATAGACAAGGATCCTATAGAGTTTATAGATGAGGTGTAACAGATTATGCCCTTGTGTAACACCAAATTAGAAGGCCAGGATAGTGGCCTATCAACTCAAAGATGTGGCAGAAGTGTGGTATGAAGAATGGGTTGTAGAAAGGGATGAAGAAATAAGGTCGATAGGATGGAAAGAGTTCAAGGGGGCCTTCCTAGACCTCTTCAAATTCCAAGAGTTCATCAACCTCTGTCAAGGATGTATGAGCGTGATGGAGTATGCCCTCAAATTCACAAAATTGTCCAAGTATGCTCCCTTTATGGTCAATGACCCCCTGCCAAGGATGAATAAGTTTATTTCTAGTGTCTCAAGCTTGGTGTCCAAGGTGTGCAAAATGTCCATGTTAGTCAAGAAAATGGACATCTCTCGGTTAATGACTTACACAGAGAAAATAAAGGAAGAGAAGTTGAGAGAGAGATCATGAGGGTTCAAAAAGGCTAGAGTAGATAGTGGAGGGTTCAACACTCAAAGGTCCGATTATAGTAAAAATGGCAATGGCCAAGGTGGGCAATAGTTTGTGGGACAAGGTTTCACCAATACTCATCCTCCTAAGTTCAAAAAGGACAAGAGTCCTAATCCAATGTTCCCAAGAGAAAATATTGGTGCCCAAGCTTTTCCCCCATGTAAGAACTGTGGGAGGACCCACAAAGGGGAGTGCTTGGATGGCTCCAATGCATTCTTCAAATATGGCAAACCAGGTCATCATGCTAGAGATTATGGGGTGGTGGAGATGGTAGGCCTCAAAACCAAGTTGCTCATGGACAACAAGATCATAAAGGTGGTCAAAATACCAACCTCTTCTATGTTTTGCATGGGAGGAAAGACGTAGAAGGAAGCACCAAATATTGTTAACGTTATGTTAAAGGTCTTTACATTTGATGTATATGCATTATTGGACCCAAGTGCAAACTTGTCATTTGTTACTCCATTCTTTGGTAATACGTTTGATATATTTCCTGAAATATTTGTAGAGCCTTATTTGGTGTCTACCCCCATGGGTGAGTCAGTTAAGGCTAGAGAGGTCTATGAGGGTTGTCCCGTGTCCATCTTGCATAAAGTTGTCCCTTGTGATCACACAGAGCTTGAGATGGTAGATTTTGATGTTATACTTAAGAGCTAGGGACATGCATCTTATGCTTCCATAGATTATAGGACTTATCGAGTCAAGTTCCAATTTCCAAATGAGTTCATTATTAAATAGAAGGGTGGTTGTCACGACCAACCCCATAGGCCATGACTAGTGCTCATGCTAGACACTCGTACACACCTGTTAGCTATAATCAAACTGAATATATGAACAATATGGAAACTTAAAAAAGAACTCCAAAGGTTTATAACGTCATTAAACATGTATATCCAGATATATCTACAGACCTGCGGGCATATCAAACAAGGCTTCCATTACATATCAATACATCCATAGCCCATCGTATAAACACAACTGAACAAAACTTATACACAACCCATATATATGTCTACAGAGCTCTAAGATTGTTAACCGTATCATATGACAGGATAGGGCCCTGCCGTACCCCTGAATTAAACATATTTATACATCAAAAAGGGGTCTATACCCAAAGGCTAGGATCTGAGAAAAAGGAGCACTCCAAGATAGCTGAATAGGAATTCTAAGCGGATGGATCATCAAAGCTAGTACCTGTACCTACGGACATGAAATGCAGCCCCGCGAGAAAGGAGGTTAGTACAAGATATGTACTGAGTAAGTAAAGTATGAAATATAATAGGAAAGGTCATAACTAAAGTAGAGAGTCCAGGAGATAAGTATAATTATCAAAAACTCATTGTACCATTGTCTTATGAAACAAATCACGTATATCATTGGCATATACCGTACCCAACCCATTACGGGACTCAGTACCATAATCATATCACCATATTATTATATCATCATATACATATACTATACCCAGCCCTTTGGTAAGGGACTCGATGAATAAAGTCATGCACACATATACCGTACCCGAACCATCATGGGACTCGGTGCCATAACCATATCATTGCATCATCATATCATCATATAGCATACCCGGCCCCCTATTGAGGGACTTGGTGGATAAAGTAGTAAAATATGCATTATAACATACCCGACCCTCTAGTAAGGGACTCGGTGAAAGATGTAATGTCAGTATGCACGAGTAGAGTACTGAGTAACCATATGCAAATTATATCATCATTCGAGACTCAATAGAATAAGTATAATAAAATCACACTTGAGTATTAAAGGCGATAATCATATTAAGTACCCTTTGAATGTCACTATGGACCATATCAAATCGAGCCTTAGAAATCATAGATATGTATCAAGATAATGAAAAACAACTTATGGAATCTTAGATATATTCGTCATTGTAGAGTCTTTAGGAATAGGAGCTTATACATCCAATTACTACTCAACATATAGAAGGCTCGAGGGAAGTAGCTCAACTACTTTAAGAGTTTTAACGTCAAGAAGTGAATAAGAATCCTTAATTATACTCGAAACTACTGAATGGATTTACCCCAATGCTCATATCATATATCACTTATATCTAAGACATGCCAAAATAAATAAGGGATAGGATTTACCTACCTGTTATATATCAACCATAACTAAGCTTGCTTCGTTATCACTTTAGCCTATTTATTCATGACCCAACCCATAGGCTACGACTATGGTCCAACCTAGACCCCCGTATATGTATCTATCAACTATAGTCAAGTTGAAATATGTATGATATGATACTATACACAAAAACCCCAATGGGTCAAAACTTTTTCAGGTACATGTAGCCTTTTTCATTCTTACCATATCATAAAAGGGAATGCAAGCAAACAAGGCTGATGTAACATAAAAATATTTACAATGCGACATACAGGCATAGCTGAAACAAACTTATAAAAAACCCACATACACATGTCTACAAACCTCTAAGAGTTATGAATGGTAAAAAATAGTGGGACAGGGCCCCCGTCGTACCCCCGAATAAACAAATGCTGATATTAAATGACAAGCACCAAGAGCTAGGCTCCAAAATAGTGGAGCCTTTCCAATATAGTTGAGTGGAAATCCTAAGCTAAAGGATTTTCAAAATGAACATCTATATCTACGGGCATGAAATGCAGGTCCTAGAGAACGGGGGGTTAGTACGATATATGTACTGAGTATGTAAAGCATAATGCATCATAACTGAGATAACAACTAAAATGGGGATGCAGGAAACAAATATAACATTTAACAACTCATTGTACCTGCATCTTAGGACATGTAGTCATATACATTCTCATACACTGTACCCAGCCCTCTAGTGAACTCGGTGTTATCATATCATTGTATACGACATCATACTATCGTATACGACATTATCTCATATGTTACAAATACATCATTATATTTTCATATGCATGCCTATATACTGTATCCGACCCTTTAGTGAGGGACTTGGTAAACAATCATACTATCAAAATAATCATACCATCATTTATTGTACCTGGCCCTTTATGGGACTCGATCGTACCTGGCTCTTTATGGGGCTTGGTCATACCTGGTCCTTTATAGGACTCGGTCGTACTCAGCCCTTTATGAAACATGGAACCTCCTAAGGAATAATATATACATATCATTTGAAAACTTATCTTCATTTAACTTCATATTTTAACCTAGAAAATAAGAGAGTGTTGAGAGAAACCTAAGGGAAAGAGAAGAGGGAGCTAAGGGTTGAACAAAACAAAAGGGTAAGTCCAGATTTTGTTCAATAAATTAATTATTTAAGGTATCCTACGGTGATATAGCAGTGTTTAATAATATAAATTATTGGTTGGGGAAACAAGGAAAGGTAACAAATAGTCTGCTAATTTTCAGTCGCATTAAGGAACTTCCGAGGCTAGTTTTTGCAAGTTTTGAACAAGCTAATTTCTTCCCTTTCAAGATGTATTTAATCATGTTGATATGGGGTGTATTAAAGGTTTTAAATGAATTTTGAAGTAGTAAAAATGTCTAAGTATGCTTGGCGTTACAAACAAACTAAATTGAAGTCGTTCTAGCCGAATTAAAATTGTTAAGGTTGTATAGTGTTGTTGTGATTGTGGCCTTGTCTTTGGAGATGGTTTTATGGAGTGTTGTAGACTGGAAAGTGGGTCAAAACAGGAGTGAGTAATGATGGTTGCATCCACCTAACCTTCTATTCCACGTGGTTAAAGAATTTATGAATAAATGATTGAAAACCTTATTTTGGTATCGTAGTTTTAAGCGAGTTGTTTGGAGTTTGTGCTGCGTAATGTTGAAGTGGTTTACTGCTTAATGTTATTATTGGTTGGCTGTAGTAATTGAGTATGAAGTTGGAAGTTGGGCTAGGACAAGTTATAGGGGAAATGTTGCTTAATTTCCGTTAACTTCTTAACCAAGTAATAAACTATGTGAGAAAGGCCTAAGGAAATGATTCCTATGGATACTTGGTTATAGTTTGAGAAGCTGAAAGGTTGAAGGTTATTAATGTTAGTATTACCTTCGTGTTAAATAGGTTCAGGAGGTGACGCGGTAAGAGTAGTTACGATTACTCGATAAAAAGTATGTAAAACTTATCTCTTCCTTTCTTTTGGCATTTCTTCAAGTTAAGTTATGTATGATATGAGCTTAGAGTTCATACCATTCCTAAGATATGTATATAACTCATGACTCGTACTACTCATGAATGTTAAAAGTCCCTATAAGGGTAAAAGTCTCTAATTACATAAACTATATGGCATCACCTTGACACATGCTTCTGATGCCTAAGACTTCACTCGATATGATTTTTACTGACCATTAGAGGGTACTTAAAATGACTACTACCCTGATCTTCAAGTGATGGTTTGCTTGATTACTCAGTTTGTCCTCGGATAGTAATATAGTTATATATAATTATGCGCTCCTTTGCTCACACATACTGTAATACATCTTACACTGAGTCTTAGGCTAGCAGCAATATATGTGTATATGATCATATGATATGTGGATAGGGTCATTGTCCCTCGGAACTATTATTTAATATGTATGAATATAGATCGGGTCGTCGTTCCTTGATACTAATATATGAGATATGGGTCGGGTTATCATTTCTCAGCATTATCATACGATATGTGGATCGAGCCATCGTTCCTTGGGGAGTATTAGCTATATATATGGATTAGGCTATACGTCCCACAATGCTAATAATACACAAGTGCTCATAATGACAGTGATGATAGTATGTATGTCTTTATTTTATATATGTAGGTACCGTGAATGGCTAAACTTTATACTTGCCCCTTGCATCCCTATTTTAACTGTAACTTCTTTCTAATGTTGCATGCTTACATTATCAGTACATATGTCGTACTGACTCCCTCTTTCTGGAGAAGAAAGCAAAGGTAGCCATCGTTTGGAGAAACACTGAGTTGGTAATACGAGTATAACTCCTTGTGTAAGGCTTCTTTTTGAGTGATTCAAGATGTTTTGGAAAGTTGTTTCATCGGTATAAAACTTTAATTTAACCTCAAAAATCCAGTTTTGCTTTTATCTTCGCGAAAAAGGGTGATGAAGTATGGGGGAGGTGCTGGCCAGATTTGTTTATGGAAATCCTACACGGACAGCTGTGAGTATTTTGGTCATATATTTTCGTAAAAATTGTTGTAGGTGTAATTCAAAATTTTTTGCGACCTTGATACACATGTATATAACTTTCATTGAGGCCACAAATCCTGTTTCCCTCAATTACCCCTCCGAAACTAAGCGACAATATAAGACAGTGGGCTGTCCAGATTTCACATTTTGGATAGTTTTGGCGAGTTTGACAAGTTTAACGTAAGGTAAGGCCTTTCATTTTAAATTGGAGTTTATGGTATTGTTATATGGTGTATTACACCCCTTGTATGCTGCTGGAAGTTTAAGAATGTCATAGAAATGCCTGACGTTCGAAATAAACTAAATTGGAATCGCTATAGTTAAATTGTCGTCGAAGGATAGTGTTGTTCGTGTGAGGTGCTGCTGCAGGGGTTTGATGTGTTGTTGAAGGGCCTAAATATATTCTAATATAGGTTATGGTGTTTCTTGTTTAATCCACATGACCCCTCGTTGTGTATAATGAAAGGCGTTATAAAATAAAGGCTAGACGCCCTATTGTGCTACCGTATTTTTAAATAAGTCGTTTGGAGTTTATGTTGTATATTGTTGGTGTGAATTGCTACAGGTTGTTGTTGTTGGTTGGATGTTGGTCTTAGGAACCTAATTGGAAATTTGGATAGGGCACATTATAGGGGAGGTGCTGCCCAATTTTCGTCGACGCCATAGCGAATAACAGAACTAGTCGGGGAAATGACTAAGGAAATAGATTCCATTAATACTAAGATGTAACCTAGGGTGCTGGAAAGTAAAAGGGGTTGATATTCATACTACTTTCATGTTGAGTAGGTTCAAAGGACGGCGAGGCAAGCAGGATAAGGAATAATTAAGACAAGGTATGTAAAGCTAATGTTTCTTTCTTTTGGCATGTTTTGGCATACGTATGTAAGGCTTATACTTTCTTTTAGCATTTCTTTGGCATAAGTATATAAAGCTAATATTCCTTTTCATCATGTATTTTACGAAACAAGTATATAACTTTCATATGATTTTAAAGAAGTTCCTATTCGTAAAGCGGCTAGAATGGCCAACTTCTCGACTTTTAAAAGATATTTTGTTATGCCTTGATATGTGTATATTATTCCCAAAAGTTCTATTTTGATATAACCCATAGTAACTTTCAAAAGTTACTTGATATGATCCTTGTCTGGATTTTGAATGATAGCTTATTTTGATTATTCCATCGAGTCTCAAATATGATTTAAATTGTATTTGGTTTCTCACTACTCCACTCGTGGATGCCTCAATGTTTCTTTCACCGAGCCCGGGCCAGGTTTTGTTATCGTGCATACTTTTCTGTATTATTCGTCGTGCCCCGATGTGAGGGGGCATGTACGACCTGTACATGGGTTTGATTTGTGGAGTTATGATGTGTCATGTACACCTATGATATGATATGATCTGATATGACCATCTGATATGATATGATCTATTACGGAGATATTCCCTACTCTAGAGTTATGATATGCTTTGGCGCCAGTGAATGGGCGGCGACCACAGTTTGTATTTGTTCACCGAGTCCCATAATGGGGCCGGATATAGCATATGTTTTTTCGCATACATTATATGTGATTTTGAAAAACATTTTGATATTCTGGATATTTTGCTCATTTTTTCACCTTCTGTTCTGGTAATGGTTTTATTTATTACAGTCCATGCTTTATATACTCAGTACATATATCGTACTAACCCCCTTTCTTCGGGAGGGGATGCGTTACATATCCGCAGGTACAGACGCTCGGTTTGCCGATCCGCTCGCCTAGGACATCCATCCTGTTGGTTGGTAGTGCTCCTTTATCCGGAGCCCTATTTTGGTACTAACTTTTTTTTGTTGTACATTTGTACTTATTGGTTAAGGGTACGACGGGGGCCCTGTCCCGTCATATGATTATGCTACCGTTCTATAGAGGTCTGTTGACTTGTGTTGTGGGTTTTGTATATGTGTTTTAGGCCTGTGTTCAGTGATGGCCTTAACGGCCTTCGTGTGCTACATCTATTTTCGTGCTCTCTCTAGCGATCTCTTTTGATTTCCTAATTTATTTGTTCTGCTAACATACTTAGTGGGGCTAAGGGTACGTATGGGTGCCCAAATAGGGCACCAGACACGGCCTACGGAGTTGGGTCGTGATAGAAGTGGTATTAGAGCAGTTCGTCTTTGGAGTGTCTACAAATCGTATCTAGTAGAGTCTTATTTATAGATGTGTTGTGCACCACATCTATAGACAAGAGGCTACAGGACATTTAGGATGTTACCTTTCTTTCATATCTACGATCGTGCGATAGAGCCGAGTCATAGGGAATGAAATTCGTCATACTAACTTATGATTTTAGTAGAAGGACAACATCGATAGAAGAAGGTTACTGACGATATTGGAAGTTACGCAGGTAAGCAAGGCACGAATGATAGGTGATAGGTAAGGTATTGAATTACGGTTGACATGTAAAGTTGAAGATTGAAAGGAAAAGTAGACGGAAAGTCTAAACAAGTGCAGTTCGAGTTGGACATATGAGGTAAGTCCATCAGTTTATACTATTGTTGATATTGGGCGCCCTGTGAGGCTGCGATATGACGTGATACGATACGTATATATGTATCTTTATGCGTATTGCCCTTGTGAGGCATTGTTGGCATTTTCTGCGTGCAGGTGTTGAGATAGTAAGAAATACAGAGGAAACTCTGCCCAAATTTTCCTTAAAATAAAAGGAAAATGATTTAGAAAAGACAGGTAGTTCTGGATAGAACGATATATTAAGGATAAGACTAACTAAGAAGGGTAACTTGGGCGGTGCAGCTTGGCCTACTGGATCAGCTGCTGGGTCATCGTCTTCTTCGATAGATATGCGCCCCACGCGGGAGGGTGCGATCATACCAGCACTAACGTATCGGATCCCATCAGAACTCCAAAGTTAAGCGTGCTTGGGCAAAAGTAATATTGGGATGGGTGACTCCCTAGAAAGCCCTGTGTGGCTGTGATATGAGATAATATGCATGTATATAAACACGTTGGCCGTGCATGGCATTATTCATATAAAGAAGTATTATGGATACGTAACTCCACCATGAAAGATGATAAAACCCTTTGAGATAGGGGATGTAGCTTTGCAAAGCAATTAGCGCATTGTAAATTCATTGAAGGGACAAGTGGTACCCGCTGGGATAAGGCTAGGACTATGACAAATCTTGGGACACCGAGCGTCGGAAGGTAAGTACTGCCTATTTGAGAATTGGAAACGACTATAAGCCCTAGCTAGTTGTTGATCAAAATAAATGGAAAGTGGCTTCGAATAAATTGCTACATGACTCGAGTACCAATAATTAGACCGGATTAGTACCTCATAATTGTGTTAAGTTGTCGTACCTAGGCAACCAAAGGTATGGAAGATACAAAGGAAGGCATAGATATGGTGCAGTATACCAAATGTGTTGGAAAAGAATCATACGTATTGGAAAATTGGAAATAAGGGCGTAAGGTAGAACACAACAGATAGTGACATGGGTATACCCTAAAGGGGGGGAGTAGCTTCGAGTGAGATCTCATACTGGCACGAGTTAATAAGATCTAAAGGCCAGCAATAAACGGATAAAAGCCATGATACCAGAGACAGTGCAGAGAATTAATAGTAAGGACTTGAATAGTATGACATCAAAGAATAGGTTCATACAAAGGGGATGAATACAACAAGAGAATTATGATGAGAACTTTAACATACTGTAAGGAATAGCCAGGCTATACTCGACTGAAGGTAAGATGTTGGCAACAAAGTTACTGACTACTAGTATTGTGGTGTACAAGTAGCAAAACAAGGAAAAGGACGAGAGATCTCTCCTATACTGGAATATGAGGAAACTCAAGGGTAAGTAGAGGAAGGAAGTAAGAAACGATACAGGTTTACATACAGACTAGTATGGTGATGCTAAACCATCTTTCGGGCTACTTTAAGCTCCTACACATGTTTGTGAAAAGGGTGCAATATGATGTGTGGTAAAGGAACTGGAAAGAAGTAATGGAAAAGAAATATCACCTGTTCCCTATGCCTACAGATAATTTACCTTCTTAAATAGACCATATGAGTTGATACAAGGCCTACGAACGGCAGCCAGTACAGAAAAATCCTGAAGCACTCGTAAGACCATATGAGGCTAATTAACATTCGGGGACGAATGTTCTAAAGAGGGGAAGGATGTTACACCCCGTACTTTGGTACTTTAAAATGCTTCTTAAGCTTCTCAAGTTTCTGGGAAGGCTCTTAAGTTTCTTAAAAGTCATTATGTGAGTCGGATAGTTGATAATGCTATCAAATAACTCCAAGGAAGGGAGAACGAAATGCTTCATAATAGGAAGATTGGAAATAGGGTTATAAAAATTCGAAAGGAGTTGGAGGTCGAGAAATGAGTCGTAGGACTCGATTGACTCGCATAAGCTACCAACTTGGAGGTCTTACGTACTTAAGCTACTCGAGTGCGTGTTGAGAATAAGTAGCAAGGAATACATAGGCTCTTAAAGTGCGACGAAATTACAAACCCACGGAAGAGAAATAAGGAAACGATGCACCTACTTGAAGCAAGTAGGTGACTCACCTACTTGACACATGGCAACACGTGATAGGTACATATCGCAGCACATAAAAGTGACACGTGGCAGCAGGTGACACACCATGGGGTGGACCCCCACCTGCCACGTGGCAACCATGGATTGGTTGCATAATTGAGGTGGCTGCCTAAGGGTGTGACATGTGTCACCCTTAGGGGATGACATGTTTCACTCTCCAAAAAGATTTATATCTATGTATGGATGACTATTAAGTCATTTTTAGCCAAAAACTTGAACAAAAATAGAGAGAAAAATGTGGAGAAGAAAGCAAAGGCAGCCATCGTTTGGAGAAACACTGAGTTGGTAATACGAGTATAACTCCTTGTGTAAGGCTTCTTTTTGAGTGATTCAAGATGTTTTGGAAATCTGTTTCATAGGTATATAACTTTAATTTAACCTCAAAAATCCAGTTTTTCTTTTAGCTTCGCGAAAAAGGGTGATGAAGTATGGGGGAGGTGCTGGCCAGATTTGTTTTTGGAAATCCTACACGGACAGCTGTGAGTATTTTGGTCATATATTTTTGTAAAAAATTGTTGTAGGTGTAATTAAAATTTTTTTGCGACCTTGATACACATGTATATAACTTTCATTGAGGCCACAAATCCTGTTTCCCTCAATTACCCCTCCAAAACTAAGCGACAATATAAGACAGTGGGCTGTCCAGATTTCACATTTTGGATAGTTTTGGCGAGTTTGACAAGTTTAACGTAAGGTAAGGCCTTTCCTTTTAAATTGGAGTTTATGGTATTGTTATATGGTGTATTACACCCCTTGTATGCTGCTGGAAGTTTAAGAATGTCATAGAAATGCCTGACGTTCGAAATAAACTAAATTGGAATCGCTATAGTTAAATTGTCGTCGAAGGATAGTGTTGTTCGTGTGAGGTGCTGCTGCAGGGGTTTGATGTGTTTTTGCAGGGCCTAAATATATTCTAATGTGGGTTATGGTATTTCTTGTTGAATCCACATGACCCCTCGTTGCGTATAATGAAAGGCGTTATAAAATAAAGGCTAGACGCCCTATTGTGCTACCGTATTTTTGAATAAGTCGTTTGGAGTTTATGTTGTATATTGTTGATGTGAATTGATACAGGTTGTTGTTGTTGGTTGGATGTTGGTCTTAGGGACCTAATTGGAAATTTGGATAGGGCACATTATAGGGGAGGTGCTGCCCAATTTTCGTCGACGCCTTAGCGAATAATAGAACTAGTCGGGGAAACGACTAAGGAAATAGATTCCATTAATACTAAGATGTAACCTAGGGTGCTGGAAAGTAAAAGGGGTTGATATTCATACTACTTTCATGTTGAGTAGGTTCAAAGAACGACGAGGCAAGCAGGATAAGGAATAATTCAGACAAGGTATGTAAAGCTAACGTTTCTTTCTTTTGACATGTTTTGGCATACATATGTAAGGCTTATACTTTCTTTTAGCATTTCTTTGACATAAGTATATAAAGATAATATTCCTTTTCATCATGGATTTTAAGAAACAAGTATATAACTTTCATATGATTTTAAAGAAGTTCCTATTCGTAAAGCCGCTAGAATGGCCAACTTCTCGACTTCCAAAAGATATTATGCCTTGATATGTGTATATGATTCCCAAAAGTTCTATTTTGATATTACCCATAGTAACTTTCAAAAGTTACTTGATATGTTCCTTGTCTGGATTTTGAATGATAGCTTATTTTGATTATTCCATCGAGTCTCAAATATGATTTAAATTGCATTTGGTTTCTCACTACTCCACTCGTGGATGCCTCAATGTTTTTTTCACCGAGCCCAGGCCAGGTTTTGTTATCGTGCATACTTTTCTATATTGTTCGTCGTGCCCCGACGTGAGGGGGCAGGTACGACCTGTACATGGGTTTGATTTGTGGAGTTATGATGTGCCATGTACACCTATGATATGATATGATCTGATATGACCATCTGATATGATATGATCTGTTACGGAGAGATTCTCTACTCTGGAGTTATGATGTGCTGTGGCGCCAGTGAAGGGGCAGCAACCATATTTTGTATTTGTTCACCGAGTCCCATAATGGGGCCGGATATGGCATATATTTTTTTGCATACATTATCTGTGATTATGAAAAATATTTTGATATTCTGGATATTTTGCTCATTTTTGCACCTTCTGTTCTGGTAATGACTTTATTTATTACAGTCCATGCTTTATATACTCAGTACATATATCGTACTGACCCCCTTTCTTCAGGGGGCTGCGTTACATGCCTGCAGGTACAGACGCCCGATTTGTCGATCCGCTCGCCTAGGACATCCATCCTGTTGGTTGGCTGTGCTCCTTTATCCGGAGCCCTATTTTTGTACTCACTTTTTTTTGTTGTACATTTGTACATATTGGTTAAGGGTACGACGGGGGCCCTGTCCCGTCATATGACTATGCTACCATTCTATAGAGGTCTGTTGACTTGTGTTGTAGGTTTTGTATATGTGTTTTGGGCCTATGTTCAGTGATGGCCTTAACGGCCTTCGTGTGCTACATCTATTTTCGTGCGCTCTCTAGCAATCTCTTTTGATTTCCTAATTTGTTTGTTCTGCTAACATACTTAGTGGGGCTAAGGGTATGTATGGGTGCCTAAATAGGGCACCAGTCACGGCCTACGGAGTTGGGTCGTGACACTTGTCATCTCGTATATATGTATATAATGAGACAACCCGACATGCTATGATAGCCTCATTAGCTTAGGTGTTATGCTGCCTGAATAATAACTAGTAGTCTCTTAGGAGATGGGTTAGGCTAATATGTGATCATATGATAGGCTTACTTATAGTTTCTAGGTGTATACGCGAGTGTACAACTTGAGCACCCGATCACGACCCATGGGGTTGGGTCGTGATGAAAGTGGTATCCAAGTAGTTCATCCTCGGAGTGTCTACAACCCATGTCTAGTAGAGTCTTGTTTATTGGTGTGTTGTGCACCACACCCATAAATAGGAGGATGCAGGGCATTTAGGAGATTATCTTTCCTTATTATTTTACATCATACGATAGAGCTGCAATATTAAGATAATTTCTCCCTAACGATTCATCATGTTTACAGCAATACCTCCAAGGAAAGAGACCACTACCCCGAAGGGCAAGTCAGCAGCAAGAGAAACTAGTTAGACCCCAAGAATTACTAGGGCTCATGCCTAGTCTATGCCAGGGATTGCGATGCAATCGGTGAGCTCTACTACGCCGCCTCCTCCAAAGGAGCCTAGAACAACAACAACTGCAGATCCTGAAGCTCTAATACCTATGCCTCCAGCTCTATAGCCAAGGCCGGAAGATAGGACCATGAGGGATGCAGTGCAACTATGGACTAGGATAATGGCAGGAAAGGCTCGAAGGCATAGGTTGGGAGTGGATGATGTTGATAGACACAATAGTTTTAGGGTTCATGACTTCTTGATGTGTAACCCTCCAGAGTTCTATGGGTCGAGGCCTGCAGATAACCCGCAGGAGTTTATTCGACAGATGCAGAGCATATTGAGAGTAATTAGGGCTTCTAATACTGAGTCTATTGAGTTGGCTTCATATCAGCTACGTGATATAGCCATTAACTAGTATGAGTCCTGAGAATTATTGAGGGGCGAGGGTGCTCCTCCAGCAGTCTGGGATGAGTTTGTGGAAGCCTTCTTTGGCCATTTTCTACCTCAGGAAATAAAATGAACCAGAGTTGATAAATTCTTGCACTTGAGGCAAAATGGTAGAAGTGTTAAAGATTATAGCCTTGAGTTTGACTCATTGGCGAGACATGCGCCCACTATTATGGCCAATATAGTTGATATGGTGCATTATTATGTGATGGGACTAGATCATCACTTGGTTGATAGCTGTATGGGCATGGCTTCTCAACCAGGAATGGTTATTTATCGTGTACATGCTTAAGCACAAGAAGTGGAGGATCGGCATAGAGGACGTCAGCCCAAGAGAGATTTGGATAGAGGCCAGTGTAAGAGGACTAAATCAGTAGGTTATTATGATGGTTTTTGAGGTGGGCAACCTCAATTGTATAAGCTTGCCTAGAGTGAACCCTCACAATTTATAGGAGGAGGTTTGATAGCACATGGTATTCAGGAGCTGGTCAGAGCTCCAGGGTTTTAGGCTCACAAATGAATAAGGATTTGCATCAGTCGAGGCCACCTTTTCCATGGTGCTCTATTTATGGTAGGTCTCATTTTGGGAAATGTCGTGTTGTTCCGGGAGCTTGTTTCACTTGTGGCCATCAAGGCCATTTTATGAGAGATTGTCCACTTAAGGGTAACCGAGGTTGTCACGACCCAACCTCATAGGCCGTGACTAGGGTCCGACCTAGACCCCTGTATATGTAACTTTCAAATATAACCAAACTAAACTATGGATAATGTGATACAACCCCCCAAAACCCCAATGGGTTAAAACTTTTTCATGTTTATGTAACCTCTTTCATTTATATCGTATTAAGGAAGAGAATGCAAGCCGATAAGGCTTCCATAACGTAAAGCATTTACAATGTGTCGTATAGGCACAACCGAAATAACCTCATGAACAACACACACATATATGTCTATAAACCTCTAAGAATAGTACGGTAACATATGGCAGGACAGGGCTCCTGCCGTACCCTGAATAAACAAATACATATATATATCGGAGGACCAGTATAAAAAAACTTGGCTCTGGAATAGTGGAGCACCTCTAATCATAGGTGAGTAGAAATCCTGAGCTGGCGGATCTCTAAAATGAATGTTTGTACCTGTGGGCATGAAACGCAGCCCCCTCGAAGAAAGGGGAGGTCAGTATGATACATGTACTGAGTATATAAGCATAACGTAACTGAGATAACAACTGAAACAAGGATGTAGGAAACCAAGTATAACATTTAATAGGGTACTGTACCTGCACCTTACAAAATAAAGTCCTGTATACTATTATCATGTACCGTATCCGTCCTGCTCAGGGACTCGGTGTTACAAACACATCATCTATCATGATAGGCATATATATGCTATTAGCGCTGTGGAACGTACAATCCTATCCATGTATATAGCAAGCACATGCCGAGGAACGACGGCCTGATCCACATATCGTGTAATTATGCCGAGGAACGATGGCCTGATCCGTATATCTCATGATAATGCTGAGGTACGATGGCCCGATCCATATATTACATGATCATGCCGAGGTACGATGGCCCGATCCGTATAATGCATAATAATGCCGAGGTACGACGGCGCAATCCATATATTACATAATCTGTCGTGGAACATACGACCCGATCCTTACATAGCAAAAGGTGCTGAGGTACGTCCGACCTGATCCATATATATATCATAATGCATATACGTGCATGCAAAAGTCTGTAGCATTTCAAACATCCCTTAGATATCATCATAAAGCATGTTCAAGAGCCCCTAGGAATAGGAGCTTACACATCCCAATACTATTCAACCTATAGGAGGCTCAAGGGTCGTAGTTCAACTACTTCAAGTCCCTTATCATTCAAAAGTGGGTACAAGTCATGAATTACATCCAAAATCTATAAATGGGGCTATATCCAAATCTATATCCTATAGCACCTTTAGTCTAGTCTTTCTAGAAGCAGGAAAAGACAAACTTTACATGAACCACTTCCTATCACATGGAAGACTTCAAAAGTAATAACTCAACTTGTTAGAGGAGTTCTAATCAGTAGGAAGTGAACAAGAGTCTTAACTCACCTTCAGAGTTTTAAGAGTGGAATAACTTGAAACTTCATATACATAATACTTACATCTAAGTCATGCCAAAAGAGAGGAAGAATAACTTTACATACACTACTTCTAAGCGTATAGAAGACTTGAGGAATGGAAGCTTAACTACTTTAAGAGTCTTAACATTCAACTGTGAACACGAATTATGAATCATGAAGCATGTTCAGAGCTCATGAATAGAGTTACCCCAAGTTTCATACCCATATTACTTATCACATAGATCTAGGACATGCCCAAAAGAAAGAACAGATAGGATTTACATACTTTTACCAAAACATGCCAAAGGAAGGAATAGCTTTACATACTTATGCCAAAAACATGCCAAAAGAAAGCTTCACATACCTCGTATGGACTTCTCTTTATCATGTCCAAGTCGTTGTCCTCCGACCCTTTTTAACATGGAAGAAATATGAGTATCAACAACCTTAACTTTTCAGTGCCCTCAGTTGCACCTTAGCATTCATGGAACCTATTTCCTTATTCGTCTCCTCGACTAGTTCTTTAATTAGTTAAGGCATTAACCAAAATTGGGCAGCACCTCCCCTATAATGTGCCCTATCAAAATTTCCAATTTCACTCCTAATACCTACATCCAACCAACAACAACAACCTTCAGCATATTTTTAAGCAGTTCACATCAACAATATACAACATAAGCTCCAAACGACTCGCTCGGATCTACGATATCATAATAGGGTATCTAGCCTTTATTTTATAACACCTTTAATTATAAGAAACGAAGCGTCGTATGGATGAAAACATCAGAACCCCTACCACTTTTAGAACATATTTAGGCCATGCAACAAAACACCACACTCCTGCAGCAGCACCTCACAAGAACAACATTTTATTTCGACGACAATTCACCTCTAGCGACTCCAATTTAGTTTGTTTCAAACGTCAAGCGTTCCTATTATATTTCCACATTAACATCCATCTATAGGTCATGTAAAATTCTCCATAACAACACCATAAAGATCAAATTGAAAGAAGAAACCTTACCTTACCCAAAATTGGCCAAAACTGCCAAATTGCAACTCGAAAACTTTTCAAACTTGCTCAAATCGCGCGGACTGCTTATTATCCATTTGGTGATACTCAAAGCCATAATTTTTCATTATTAACACCTTAATATCATGTACAAACCCTTACCAAAACGTTGGAGAATAAAACCAAGCCATACCTTAACAAACGGCTCCCAAACTTGCTGAAAATTAACTTCGGAAACCCCCTTAACGTGCTGAAAGTTGCGGACTGTTTTTGCCACTTCTCCGCTGCCCCCAAATTGGAATTTATTGATATAACACATAATTATAAAACTTTTTTATAATGTAAATAACTAATTCACGGAACGAAATTCGGGGGCTCACCTTTTGGAGACCAAACCCGTAACCCTCTCTTTTTGGCTTTGTAAGTTTTCCTTCAACTTTTTCTTGTTTGTTCCAAGTGTAAAACTGAAACTATGGTTCCGTAGGGATCCTAAGACACATATATACACCTCCACATATTTAAGGAACACTGTATATACTTAATTTACAGAGAAAAAGTGGAAGCTTACCTTTGTTTTCCTTGTTGCCGCCATAATACTCTCTCTTAGTCTTAGGTTTATTTTTTTCCTTTTGTTCACTTTTTTGGCTGAAATTTTGGATGAGTATATGAATAAGAGTCATTTTAACATGTGTATATGGGCTGCCTTGGAGGTGACACATGTCATCCCCTTAGGGTGACACGTGTCGAGCCATGATTGGCCACCGTATCATGCTGCAAACTAGGGGCTGCCATGTGGCAGTGGGGTCCACCCCCCCCAAGCAGGTGGGTCACCTACTTGACCCCAAGCAGGTGTGTCACCTGCTTGATTGAGGTGATTCCACGTGTCGCTTCTTCATTGGCTACCACATGTCGTCTTTTCCCCTTCCTTGTGGTTTTGTAATCTCATCTTATTTTACGTACCTATGTAATTCCGTGCTACGTAAGTTTGATATATCCTTAAGTAGATCAAGTGCATACGATTTTTAACTTAGTATCTTATGTAGGTAAATCGAGTCCTATGACTCATTTCTTAGCCTCCAACTCTTTTTGGATTCTCACTACTCTATTTCCAACCTTCCCTCTAAAGAGGCATTACATCCTTCCTTCCTTAGAGTTATTTGGTAACGTGATAGATAATAGGGATCACATGGCGATTTTCAAGAAGGTTACGAACATGTCTCATGGTACAGAAGTACGGGATATAACATCCTTCCCCCTTGAGAACATTCGTCCTTGAATGTTAACTTGTCTTATAGGGTTTCAGGGAGATTTTCGGCATTCTCTATAACAGTCGTCTCTATTTAGGAGTTCAAATTACCCTTGGATATAGGGAACAAGTACGAGTATCTTTCCTCGATCTCTTTTTCGAGTTCTCAGGTCATCCCCTCCCTTTGTTTTTGTTTTGCCACACTTCTTTGACGGAAGTCACGTCCTCAATTCATAATCTTTTAATTTGTCAATCCAAGATGACGATAAGTTTCTCTTTGTAGGATAACTCTTCCATTTCATGGACTTCATTTATGGGACATACTCTGGGTGGATCACCAGTACATTTGCAAAGCATCGATATTTGATAGACTGGGTATGGTTTCCAAATCAGGCGGTAAGTTTAATTTACAAGTAACTTTGTCTATCTTACGAGCAACTTGATAAGTTCTAATATAGTTTGGGATAAGTTTCCTTTTCTTGCCGAATCTTATTATTTCCTTTTCCTGTTCTGGGAGAACTTTGGTAGAGTTTCCTCTATATTTTGTAACTATCCCTAAAACGTGCACGCAGGAAATACCAACAATGCCTCATAGGGCCAACATATATATTCATCTCACATCACAGCCACACAGGGCTTTCAATAACACCTCATATCGCATCCACACAGGGTTTTCAATATCAATAATAGTATAAAAATAATAGACTTACCTCGTATGTCCAACTTCGAACTGCATCTGTTACACTTCCCTATCTACTTTCCTTTCAGTTTTCAACTTCATATTTCAATCATACTTCAATACCTTACCTGGTACATATATTTCGTGCCTTGGCTTACTTGCGTGCTTGGTAACTTCTAATATGATCAATCACTTTCTTCTATCAATACTGTCCTTCTACTGAAATCAAAGGTTAGTATAAGGAATTTCACTTCCTATGACTCGGCTTTATTGCACGATCTTTAGATATGAAAGAAGAGTAAAATCCTGAATGTCCTGTAGCCTCCTGTTTATAGATGTGGCATGCAACACACCGATAAACAAGACTCTACTAGACACGGTCTGCAGACAACTCAAGGACGAACTGCTCTGATACTACTTTTGTCACGACCCAACCTCGTCGGCCGTGATTGGGGTTCGACCTGGACCCCCGTATATGTAACTTTCAAATATAACCAAACTAAACTATAGGTAATGTGATACAACCCCCAAAATCCCCAATGGGTTAAAACTTTTTCATGTTCATGTAGCCTCCTTCATTCATATCGTATCATGGAAGAGAATGCAAGCCGACAAGGCTTCCATAACATAAAAACATTTACAACATGCCATATAGGCACAACCAAAATAACCTCATGAACAACCCACACATACATGTCTATAGACCTCTAAGAATAATATGGTAACATATGGCGGGACAGGGCCCCCGCCGTACCCCTGAATAAACAAATACATATATATACCGAAGGACCAGTATAAAAAAACTTGGCTCCGGAATAGTGGAGTACCTCTAATCATAGGTGACTAGAAATCCTGAGCTGGCGGATCTCTAAAATGAACGTTTGTACCTACGGGCATGAAACGTAGCCCCCCTAAAGAAAAGGGAGGTCAGTACGATATATGTACTGAGTATATAAGCATAACGTAACTGAGACAACAACTGAAACAGGGATGTAGGAAACCAAGTATAACATTTAATAGGGTACTGTACCTGCACCTCACAAAATAAAGTCCTGTATATTATTACCACGTACCGTATCTGGCCCGCACAGGGACTCGGTGTTACAAACACATCATCTATCATGATAGGCATATATATGCTATTAGCGTTTTGGAAAGTACATCCCTATCCTTGTATATAGCAAGCACATGCCGAGGAACGACGGAATGATCCACATATCGTGTAATAATGCTGAGGAATGAAGACCCAATCCGTATATCTCATGATAATGCCGAGGTATGATGGCTCGATCCATATATTACATGATGATGCCGAGGTACGACGGCCCGATCCATATAATGCATAATAATGTCAAGGTTCGATGGCCCGATCCATATATTACATGATGATTCCAAGGTACGACAGCCCAATCTATATAATGCATAATAATGCTGAGGTCCGACGTCTCGATCCGTATATTACATAATCTGTCATGGAACGTACGACCCGATCCTTATATAGGAAAATGTGCTGAGGTACGTCCGGCCCGATCTATATATATATCATAATGCATATACGTGCACGCAAAACTCTGTAACATATCAAACATCCCTTAGATATCATCATAAAGCATGTTCAAGAGCCCCTAGGTATAGGAGCTTACACATCCCAACACTATTCAACATATAGGAGGCTCAAGGGTCGTAATTCAACTACATCAAGGCCCTTATCATTCAAAAGTGGGTACAAGTCATGAGTTACATCCAGAATCTATATATGGGGCTATATCTAAATCCATATCCTATAGCACCTTTAGTCTAGTCTTTCTAGAAGTAGGGAAAAACAAGCTTTACATGCACCATTTCCTATCACATGGAAGACTTGAAAAGTAATGACTTAACTTGTTACAGGAGTTCTAATCAGTAGGAAGTGAACAAGAGTCTTAACTCACCCTCAGAGTTTTAAGAGTGGAATAACTTAAAACTTCATATACATAATACTTACATCTAAGTCATGCCAAAAGAGAGGAAGAATAACTTTACATACACTACTTCTCAGCATATAGATGTCTTGAGGAATGGAAGCTTAACTACTTTAATAGTCTTAACATTCAACAGTGAACACGAATTATAAATCATGAATCATGTTTAGAGATCATGAATAGAGTTACCCCAAGCTTCATACACATATCACTTGTCACATAGATCTAGGACATTCCCAAAAGAAAGAACAGATAGGATTTACATACTTTTACCAAAACATGCCAAAAGAATGAATAGCTTTACATACATATGCCAAAAACATGCCAAAAGAAAGCTTCACATACCTCGTATGGACTTCTCTTTATCATGTCCACGTCGTCGTCCTCTGACCCTATTTAACATGGAAGAAATATGATAACTTTTTAGTGCCCTCAGTTGCACCTTAGCATTCATGGAACCTATTTCCTTATTCGTCTCCTCGACTAGTTCTTTAATTAGTTAAGGCATTAACCAAAATTGGGCAGCACCTCCCCTATAATGTGCCCTATCCAAATTTCCAATTTCACTCCTAATACCTACAGCGAACCAACAACAACAACCTGAAGCATATTTTTAAGTAGTTCACATCAACAATATACAACATAAGCTTTAAACGACTCGCTCGGATCTACGATATCATAATAGGGTGTCTAGCCTTTATTTTATAACACCTTTAATTATACGAAATGAGGGGTCGTATGGATGAAACCGGAAGCACCCCTATACATTTTAGAACATATATAGGCCCTGCAACAAAACACCAAACTCCTGCATCAGCACCTCACAAGAACAACACTTTATTTCGACGACAATTCACCTCTAGCGACTCTAATTTAGTTTGTTTCAAACGTCAAGAGTTCCTATGATATTTCCACATTCACAGACACCTATAAGGCGTGTAAAATTCTCCATAACAACACCATAAAGCTCAAATTGAAAGAATAAACCTTACCTTACCTGAAATTGGCCAAAACTGCAAAATTAAACCTCGGAAACTTTTCAAACTTGCTAAAATCGCGCAGACGTCTTATTATCCATTTGGTGATGCTCCAAGCCATGATTTTTCATTATTACCACCTTAATATCATGTACAAACTCTTATAAAAACGTGGGAGAATAAAACCAAGCCATACCTTAACAAACAGCTTCCCAAAGTTGCTGAAAATTAACTTTGGAAAACCCCCTTAACGTGCTGAAAGTTGCGGACTGTTTGTGCCACTTCTCCATTGCCCCCAAATTGGAATTTCTTGCTATAACACATAATTATAAAACTGTTCTATACCTTAAATAACTAATTCACGGAACGAAAGTCAGGGGCTCACCTTTTGGAGATCAAACCCGTAACCCTCTCTTTTTGGCTTTCTATGTTTTCCTTCAACTTTTTCTTGTTTCTTCCAAGTGTAAAACTGAAACCATGGTTCCGTAGGCATCCTAAGACACATATCTACACCTCCATAGATTTAAGGAACACTGTATATACTTAATTTATGGAGTAAAAGTGGAAGCTTACCTTTGTTTTCTTTGTTGCCGCCATAATACTCTCTCTTAGTCTTAGGTTTGTTTCTTTCCTTTTTTCACGTTTTTTTCTGAAATTTTGGATAATAAATGAATAAGAGTCATTTTAACTTGTATATATGGGCTGCCTTGGAGGTGACAAATATCAGCCCCTAAGGGTGACACGTGTCGAGCCATGATTGGCCACCGTATCATGCTGTCAACTAGGGCCTGCCATGTGGCAGTGGGGTCCACCCCCCAAGTAGGTGGGTCACCTACTTGACCCCAATCAGGTGGGTCACCTACTTGACCCCAAGTAGGTGGGTCACCTACTTAACCCCAAGCAGGTGGGTCACCTATTTTTTTGTGGTGCTGCCACGTGTCGCTTCTTCATTGGCTACCACGTGTCGTATTTTCCCCTTCCTCGTGGGTTCGTAATCTCATCTTATTTTACGTACCTATGTAATCCGTGCTACATAAGTTTGATATATACTTAAGTAGCTCAAGTGAATATGACTTTTAACTTAGTAGCTTACATAGGTAAATCGAGTCCTACGACTCATTTCTTAGCCTCCAACTCTTTCCGGATTCTCACGACTCTATTTCCAACCTTCCCTCTCACGAGGTATTACATCCTCCCTTCCTTAGAGTTATTTGGTAGCGTCATAGATAATAGGGATCACATGACAATTTTCAAGAAGCTTACGAACACGTCTCAAGGTATAGAAGTATGGGATATAACAGAGGTAGTGTAGCCCAGCCTACTGGGTCACTTACTAATTCTTGGTCTTCAGTGGCTATGCATCTTATGGGGTGGGGTATTTAGGTACCAACAGGCTTAGAGGCCATGGTGGAGCTTCCAGTTCTAGCGGCCCTGCAAATTACATTTATGCCTTGGCTAGTAGACAAGACCAGGAGGCATCGCTAAATGTGGTTACAAGTATATTATCAATCTATTCCCGGGATGTATATGCATTAATAGATCAGGTTACACTTTATATTACATATCTCCTTTTGTTGCGAGTCGAGTCAGAATAAAACCTGAGTCAATAGATCCGTTCAAGGTGGCTACCCCAATAGGAGACTCTATTATAGTAAAGCAATATATAGAAATTGCTCAGTGGGTGTAGGTAGTCGTCATACCTTGGCTGATTTACTGGAGTTAGATATGGTAGAGTTTGATGTTATTATGGGTATGGATTAGTTAGCTTCTGGTTATGCCAATGTTGATTGTAGAAACAAAGTAGTTCGGTTCCAGCTCCCAGACGATCTAACTATCGAATGGTTGGGGAATATGGAAACGCTGAGGGGTAAGTTTATTTCATACCTCAAGGCAAGGAAAATGGTTCGAAAGGGGTATATTTACCATTTGGTACGGGTGCATGACCTGGAAGCAGAGGTACCGACTCTTTAGTCAGTACCAGTGGTCAATGAGTATCCAGATGTATTCAAAGATAAACTCCCAAGTCTTCCTCTCGAATGGGAGATCGAGTTCACTGGAGATGTGTTATCAGATACTCATCCTATATCTATCCCTCCTTACAAAATAGAACCTGTAGAATTGAAGGAATTAAAAGAGCAATTGAGGGACTTATTAGAAAAAGTCTTTATTAGGCCCAGTACATTACCTTGGGTAGCACCGGTACTGTTTGTGAAAAAGAAGGATGGGTCGCTATGAATATGTGTTGACTATAGACAGTTGAATAAGGAAACAATAAAGAACAAATACCCTCTCCCCAGGATTGATGATTTGTTTGATCAGTTGCAGGGTGCTAAGAGTGTCTCAAAGATAGACCTACGGTCAGGCTACCATTAGGTACGGGTAAGAGAAACAGATATTCCAAAGACTGTATTCAGAATTTGATATGGGCATTATGAGTTTAGGGTAATGTCGTTTGGACTGACCAACACCCCAGCAGTGTTTATGGACTCGATAAACCGAGTGTTCAAGCTATTTCTAGACTTATTTATGATTATATTTATTGATGATATCCCAGTCTATTCATGATCGGAAGTAGAATACACGGATAATTTACATATGGTACTTAAAGTGCTTCAACACCAGAAATTGTACGTAAAATTCTCTAAGTGTGAATTTTGGTTGACCTCGATATCATTCTTGGGGCATGTTATAGAGGAGGATGGCATTCGGGTTGATAAGAAGAAAATTGAGGCTGTAATGGCATGGCCTATACCGATGACTCCCATGGAAGTACGTAGTTTTCTGCGGTTAGCAGGATATTAAAAGAGGTTCGTGAAAAACTTCACTTCAATTTTTGCACCTTTAACCAGGCTAACTCAGAAAGCAGCTAAGTTCCAGTGGACCTATTATACCCCATACCTCCGTCCCTTGGGACATTGTATTAAGTCTCGTAGAAAGTGCCATGTGATCTATATTATCTACTATGCTATCAAATAATTCTAAGAAAGGGAGGACGTGATGCCCCATAAGAGTGAAGATTGGAAATAGGGTTAAAAAACTTTGAAAGGATTTGGAGGCTAGGTAATGAGTCGTAGGACTCAATGTACTTACATAAGCAACCGACTTGGACGTCTTACATAACTAAGCTGCTGGAGTACATATCAAGCTTAAGTAGCAAGGATTGCATAGGCTCTTAAAGTGAGACGAGATTATAAATCCAAGGAAGAGGCGAAAGGAGTTGTAGCTGTTACACCCCGCACTCTTGAGCTCGGAATGTCTTCTTAAGTTTCTTAGACACTATCATGTGAGACGGATAAGCTACGACACTATCAAACAACTCTAAGGAAAGAAGATTGTGATACCTCGTGAGAAGGAAGGTTGGAGATAGAGTCATAAGAATCCGGAAAGAGTTGGAGACTAAGAAATGAGTCGTAGGACTCGATTTACCTACGTAAGGCACTAAGTTAAGAGTCTTATACACTTAAGTTGCTTAAGGATATATCAAGCTTACATAGTACGGATTACATAGGCTCTTAAAGTGAGACAAAATTACGAACCCGCGAGGAAGGGAAAAAGACGACGCGTGGCAGCCAATGGAGGAGCGACACGTGGCAGCACCTCAAGCAAGCAGGTGATGCACCTACTTAGGTTCAAGTAGGTGATGCAGCTGCTTGGGGGAGGTGGACCCCGCTGCCACGTGGCAGCCCCTAATTGGCAGCATGACACGGTGGCCAATCATGGCTTGACACGTGTCATCCTTAGGGGCTGACACGTGTCACCCCTTGGGACCACATATATGTATGATATACATCTCAAACTTCAGCTTTTTCACCAACATTTCCAGCAGAAACGTGAACAAAGAACCCTAAAGCTAAGGAGAAAAAAATTGCGACGGCTTGGGAAAAAAATAGGTAAGTCCCATTTTCGTTCCGTAAATTAATTAATTAGCGTATACTACGATGATATGGAAGTATTAGTAGTACAAAATTAGGATTTGATGCAGCAAAAAACGGACAGCAAGCTGCCACGACGTTACAGCATGCTGAAAATATTTCCGAGGCGCGATTTTGGCGAGTTCTAGCCAATTTCGGGAAAGGTAAGTTCTTACCCTCTAATTTGAAGTTTATGATGTTAAATTATGGTGTATTACACACCTTAGGAGCTGCTGGAAGTTGGGGAAAAGGTTTGAAAAGTTCAGCGTTCGAAATTAACGAATTTAGAATCGCTATAGTTAAGTTGTTGTCGAAATAAAGTGTTGTACGTGTAGGGGCTGCTGCTGGTTGTGTTGTGGCGTGTTGCAGGGTCTAAAAGTTATATAAATGAGTTGTGGGAGCTGCTGGTTGCAGCCACAGGCTTTGCAATTAAAGAATTCGCGAAAGAAAGATTAAAAACTCTAGTTTTGGTATCTTAGTTTCGAGTGAATTGTTGGGGGTTTATATTGTATAATTTTGGTCGTAATATGTATATGTATGGGCTGCTGGTTGCATTGTTGGTTGGCTGCAGGTTCTAAGGACATAGTTGGGAATTCGGATAGGGCACATTATAGGGGAGGTGCTGCCCGATTTTCGTTAACATCCTAACTAGTTAAGGAAGTAGCCGAGAAGGCGAGCGAAGGGATGAATGTTATGAATACTCGTGGGTAGTCAAAGTTGCTGAAAAGTCTAAGGTTGTTAATACATGCATTACTTCTATGTTAAATAGGTTTCGAGGACAATGATGTGGACGTGATTAAGAGAAGTCCATACAAGGTATGTGAAGCTTTCCTTTGGCGTGTTTTTGGAATAGATATGTAGAACTATTCTTCTTTTCTTTTGGCATGTCTTAGATATAAGTTATGAATGATGTGTATACTATAATTGGGATTCAATCCATTCGTAAAGCCCTGAGTATGAGTCGAGACTCTTGTTTACTTCTTGGTATTAGAACTTCTGCAATAGCTGAGTCATTGCCTTTTTGTCTTCTATGTGATGAAAACTAGTACATGTAAAGCCTATTTCTTCTTTCCTTTGGAATGGCTTAACTTTAAGTGAAATGGTATATGATATAGGTTTAGAGGTAATTCCATTTATGAGCTCTGATTGTAACTCGTGACTTGTAGTCACTCCTGAACATTAAGAGTCTAAAAGTAGTCAAACTACTATTCTCGAGCCTTCTATATAACGAATAGTAAGTGAAAGTACCAGCTCCTCTCTTTTTAAAGGCTCTAAAATGGTAAATGCGTCTGATTGCATAAGTTGAGTCTTTGACTAGATAACTGTCTCTGATTGCATAACTGTGTCTCTGATTGCATAATCGTGTCTTTGATTGCATAAACCATGTTTCTGATTGCATAAGCTATATGGTATTGTCTGGATGCATGTCTGTGATTCTCGAGGCCCCAACTGATGTAAGCCCTAATGACATCTAAAGGGATACCTCGGATAATTACTCCCCCAGTCTTCAGGTGACGGTTCACTTGACTGTTTCATTGAGTCTTAGATAATGACTTGGTTGCATATGGTTTCTCACTACTCTACTCGTACATACTGTAACCCATCCTTCATCGAGTCCCACGATGGGCCGGGATATGTTATCGTGCACAGTGTTACTACTTCTTTCACCGCGTCCCGGGCCGGATGTGTATAGTTCCATGCACGAGGAGACGATGCCGTACGTGAGGTGTGATATATGTTATATGTTATGACGATGCGATTATTCACCGAGTCCCGGGCCGGCTGTAATATGATTGTATGTGTGGTGAAATAAGGAAGGAACACCGAGTCCCTCCTTAGAGGACCGGGTACATATGTATATTATAATGGTACGCTATAGACGTACACCACTCCATTCACCGAGTCCCTCACTAAAGGGCCGGATACTTTATGTAGGCATGCATATGAGATTAAAGCAATACATTGTGTCCTTGAGCCCCGCAGTGAACCGGGTGTGATACGATGATATATATGATAAGATGATACCGTATACGATGGTATGATACCGTATACAATGATATGATGAAATGAAATGCATTATGATATGATGATATGTGATTATGAAGAAGTGATTATAACACCGAGTTCACTAGAGGGCCGGGCACAGCATATGATGATGTGTATGATTTACGTGTCCTAAGGTGCAGGTAATTCATTTAGTTATTATACTTGTCCCCTGCATCCCTATTTCAGTTATGATCTCAGTTACGATGTGTTATGCTTTACATACTCAGTACATATATCGTACTGACCCCCCTTTTCTCGGGGGGGCTGCGTTTCATGCCCGCAGGTACAGATGTTTATTCTGGAGATCCATCAGCATAGGAGTTCCTCTCAGCTGTGTCGGAAGTGCTTCACTATTCTGGAGCCTAAATTTTGATGCTGGTCACTTAATGTATATATTTGTATATTCAGGGGTACGGCGGGGGCCTTGTTCCGCCATATGTTGTTGTTACTATTCTTAGAGGTCTGTAGACATATGTATATGTGGGTTGTTTGTGAGTTAGTTTTGATGTTGCCTATTCGATATATTGTGAATGTTTTTGTTATAGCAGCCTTGTCGGCTCACATGCCCTTTCCTGATATGATACAAATGAAAGAGGCTACATGTACATAAAAAAGTTTTAAACTATTGGGGTTTTGTATATAGTATCACATCACACACGGTTCAACTTAAGTGTAGTTGATAAATACGCATAGGAGGGTCCAGGTCGGACCCCAGTTGCGGCCTACGGGGTTGGGTCGTGACAGTAGCACCTACTCGAAAGGAAATAGGTAATGCACCTACTCGAAAGCAAGCAGGTGATACACCTACTTGGACCAAGTAGGTGACACACCTACTTGAGGTGGGTCCCACATGGCCACGTGGCAGCCACTAATAGGTTGCATGGATGAAGTATCCCAATGAGAGTTTGACACATGTCACCCTTAGGGGATAACACGTGTCACTTCTAAGAAAGGATATATATGTTCCTTTTGATGACTAAGTCATCGTATATTCATTTTACACTTAGAAAAAATAGAGAGAGTAGGCTGTCCAGAATTCACATTATAGGGGAGGTGCTGTACAATTTTTGATAATGCCTTAACTAACTGAAGAGCTAGTCGAGAAGACAAGCGAGGAAATAAGTTCTATAAATGCTCCTGTGAAACTTAAGATGCTGAAAGGTCAAGGGTTGGTGATACTCATATTGCTTTCATGTTAAATAGGGGAAAGGACGATGAGGCGAACGGAATAAGGAGTAAGCCGTAAGAGGTATGTGAAGCTTTCTCTTGGCATGTTTTCGGCATAAGTATGTAAAGCCATTCTTCTTTATTTCTGGCATGTCTTAGATATAAGTTACGAATGGTTTGTATATGAAACATGGGGATAATTCCATTCGTAAAGCTCCAAGTATATTTTATAATTCTTATCCATTTCGTGATGGTAGAACTCCTATAATAGTTAAGCTATTGCCTTTTTAAGGCTATTATATGATAAAATGTAATGCAGGTAAAGCGTCTCTTTCCATTCTTTTGGCATGTTGTAGTTTTAGGTGTGATGTGTATACGAAATATAGGGACACACCTACTCATAAATCTTATGAACATGACTCACGATTCCTACCTACCAATTGAGGTAAGAGCTCCTATGCTAATTAAGTTAGTGCCTCCCACTATCTTCTCAATGATGAAACCTAAAGGGTATGTAAAGCTATCTCCTTTCTCTTGGCATATCCTTGATAGAAGTGCAAGGTGTATATATGTGTGTGCAAGTTGGGGATGATCCCATGCATAAATCCTCGAGCATACTTCCTGATTCCTATCCACTTTTGGATATTAGAACTCCCACAATAGTTGAGTTATTACCTCTCAAACTCCTATAGGATGGGAAGTGATAAATATGTCAAGCCTATCCCTTCCTTCTTTCGACCTGGATCAAGGATAGATGATATATGACACGAGCTCTAGAGTAATTTTATTCTTCAAATCCAAATGTGATTTATGTCTCTTACTCGCTTGCGGGTGTCAAACTCTTAAAGTAGTTGAGCTACCTTTCCTAAACCGCCTATATGTTGATTAGTAGTGGGATGTAAATCTCCCTTCTAAAAGACTCTAGAATGACAGATGTCCCTGATTTCCTTAAGCCGGTTGGCGTTACCCTAAATATGGTCTATAACTCCTGAAACTTTACTTAATGAAGCCCTAGGGTCACTCAAAGGGAACTTAAGATGATTATTGTACTGATCCACGAATGATAGTCTGTATGACTACCTTATTAAGTTTCAGATAATGATCCACCTATGCGTGGTTGATAATAACATCGAGTCCCATAAAAGGCCGGGTACGGTATATGATAATGACACAGAGTCCCATAAAGGGCTGGGTATGGTATATGAGAATGACAATGAGTCCCATAAAGGGCTAGGTATGGTATATGATAATGACACCGAGTCCCATAAAGGGTCGGTTAAGGTATATGATAATGACACTGAGTTCCATAAAGGGCTGGGTACGGTTTATGATAATTATGACACCGAGTCCCCTAGTGGGCTAGGTATGGTATATGATGATATGATTATAACATCGAGACCCATAATGGGCTGGGTACGGTATGATAGGATATGATGGTATGATAGGGTAACGGTACGATATAGATGCACATTACTCTCTTGAATGAGTCCCTTACTAAAGGGCCGGATATGATAGATAGGCATGCATATGAAACCTAATGATGTATTTGTAATGTATGAGATGCTTCCATATACGATTGTATGACTCTGCATATGAAGATATGGTGACACCGAGTCCCACTGCGGGCTGGGTAACTATAACACTTGTGTCTTGCCTCCTTATTTCAGTTGTTGTCTTAATTATGATGTTTTATGCTTTATATACTCAGTACATGTATCATACTGACCCCCTATCTTCGGGGGGCTGCATTTCATGCCCGCAGGTATAGGTACACGTGTTGGGGATCTTATAGCTTAGGATTTCCACTCAGCTATATTGGAAGTGCTCCACCATTTTGGAGCCTAGCTTTTGGTGCTGATCTTTTAAAGAATATATTGGTTTATTTAGGGGTACGGCGGATGCCCTGTCCTGCCATATGATACCGTTACTATTCTTAAAGGTCTGTAGTCATATGTAAGTGGGTTGTTTATGAGGTTATTTCAATTGTGCCTATGTCACGACCCAACCCCATAGGCCGCGATTGGGGTCTGACCTAGACCCCCATATACATAATTGTCAAATATAAGAACTATACACAAGAACCCCAGTGGGTAATAACATTTTCATGTACATGTGGCCTCTTTTATTCATATCATATCATGAAAGGGCACGCAAGCCGATAAGGCTGCCATATCATAAGAACATTTACAACTGAACAAACTCACAACATTCCACATACACATGTCTACAGACCTCTAGGAGTATTAACTGTATCATATGGCAGGACAGGGCCCCATCGTACCCTTAACCAATATGTACCAAAATAGGGCTCTGGACAAGAAGCACTGCCAACCAACATGGTGGATGTCCTAGGCGAGCGGATCAGCAAACTGAATGTTTGTACTTGCGGGCATGAAACACAGCCCCCCCAAGAAAAAGGGGTAAGTACGAAAAATGTACCGAGTATTTAAAGCATGGACTGTAATAAGTATAGTCATTAACAGAGCAGAGTGTGAAAAAATGAGCAAAATATCCAGAATATCAAAATGTTTTTCATAATCACTGATAATGTATGCGTAAAAACATATGCCACATCCGACACCATTAAGGGACTCAATGAACAAATACAAAACGTGGTCGCCGCCCTTTCACTGGCGCCACAACACATCATAACACTAGAGTAGGGAATATCTCTGTAACAGATCATATCATATCAGATGGTCATATCGGATCGTATCATACTATATGTGTACATGGCACATCATTACTACACAAAACCCATGTATAGGTCGTACTTGCCCCCCCACGTTAGAGCATAGCGAACAATGCAGAGAAGTACGCACGCTAACAAAACCTGGCCCGGGATCGGTGAAGGAAATATTGAGGCATCCACGAGTGGAGTAGTGAGAAACTTATGCAATTTAAATCATATTTGAAACTCGACGGAATAATCAAAATGAGCTTTCCTTCAAAATTGAGACAAAAGTCATATCAAGTACCTTTTGAAAGTCACTATGGACTATATCAAAATAGAACTTCTGGGAATCATATATATGTATCAAGGCATAACAAAATATCCTTTGGAAGTCAAAAAATTGGCCATCCTAGTGGCTTTAAGAATAGGACTTCTTGGGAATCATATGGAAATCATATACTTGTTTCGTAAAAACCATGCCAAAAAGGGATATTAGATTTATATACTTATGTCAAATCATGGTAAGAGAAGGAATAATATTTACATACTTATGCCAAATAAATACTAAAATAAAGTATAAGCCTTACATACGTATGCCAAAACATGCCAAAAGAAGGAAACGTTAGCTTTACATACCTATTATAGGTTACTTCTTATCCCGTTTGTCTCGTCATCTTTTAAACCTAAGTAACATGGAAGCAATACAAGTATCAACAACCTTAGTCTTTTCAGCACCTTAGGTTACACACGAATATTTATAGAACTCATTTCCTTGCTCGCCTTCTCGACTAGTTCCTTAGTTAGTTAAAGAGTTAACGAAAATCGGGCAGCATCTCCCCTATAATGTGCCCTATCCGAATTTCCAATTATACTCCTAATAGCTACAACCAACCAACAATAATAACCTGAATCATATATATATACAATTCACATCAATCTTATACCACATAAACTCCAAATGACTCACTCGAAACCACGATACCAAAATAAGGTTTCTAGTTTCCGTTTTGCAAAACCTTTAACCGTACGAAGCGGAGGACCATGTGGATGCAACCAGCAGCTCCAACTCCTCTTTTAAAATGAATTTAGTACCTGCAACACACCATCACACACCTGCAACAGCCCCCACACGCACAACGCCTCATTTCGACTATAATTTAACTATAGCGACTCCAATTTGGTTTATTTCGAACATCAAGCATATTTTTCATATTTTCACTTTTCCAGCCACTTACACAACGTATAATACCCTATATAACAACACCATCAACTCCAATTTAAAAGGAAATGCCTTACCTTATGTTAAACTTGTCAAACTCGCCAAAACTATCAAAACGCGAAATCTGGACAACCCATTGTCTTATATTGTCGCTTAGTTTCAGAGGGGTAATTGAGGGAAACAGGATTTATAGCCTCAATAAAAGTTATATACATGTGTATCAAGGTCGCAAAAAATTTTGAATTACCCTTACAGAAATTTTGTACGAAAATATATGCCCAAAATACTCACAGCTATCCGTGTAGGATTTTCAAAACAAAATCTGGGCAACACCTCCCCTATACTTCATCACCCTTTTTCGAGCAGAGAAAAGCAAAATTGGGTTTTAGAGGCTAAATGAAAGTTGTATCCCTATGAAATAGCTTTCCAAATCATCATTAATCACTCAAAAAGAAGCTTTAAACAACGAGTTATACTAGTATTACTAACAGCAGTCCTATTCAAAAACGGGTTTCTTAACAAGAACAAAAACCTCCTCGTTTCCCCAATGATAAATTTTTATATGGTCAAACACCGTTATTTAATCACGGTATACCTTGAATAATTAATTCCCGAATCAAAAACAGAGGGCTTACCTTATTTGGTTGCTGCCGTAGCTCTCTCTATTTGTTTCAAGCTTGCTCCTAACTTTTCCAAGTCTCAAATGAATAAAAGATGAGAGATTAGTCATCTTTACGTGTATATATACCCTTTTTAAGAGGGTGACACATGGAAGCCCCTAGGGGTGACATGTGGCAGCCTCCTAGGGTGCCACCTCACACCATGCGGCCACTCACGTGCTGCCACATGCCATGTGGGGTCCACCTCAAGTAGGTGAGTCACCTACTTGCTTATCACCTGCTTGCTTGTCACCTACTTGCTTCGCTTTCCTAACTTTGAAAACTAGTTTTTGCTCCCTCTCATAGGTTCTTCATCTTATCTCACTTCGGGAATCTACGTAGTCCTTGCTACTTAAGCTCGACGTGTACTCAAGTAGCTTAATTACGTAGGACATCCAAGTTGGTAGCTTACGCGAGTCAAATGAGTCCTATGACTCCTTTTTTGTCCTCCAACTCCTTTCGAATTCTTATAACCCTATTTCAGATATTCCCAATTATGAAGCATCTCATTCTTCTTTCTTTAGGATTATTTGATAGCATTATAGATTATCTGACTCACATGAGGACTTCTAAGAAACTTAAGAGCCTTCCTAGAAACTTAAGAAGCTTAAGAAGCATTCCAAAGTATCCAAGTACGGGGTGTAACATCCTTCCCCCCTTTAGAACATTCATCCTCAAATATGAACCAAAACCTTCCTTCGGACCTTATACCGACTATATGGAGAGTCCCTCTGTCCCGTTGCCATAACACATACTTTCATCGAACAATCAAAATCAGAGTTCCAAAAGTTAGAATTACTTGTAGACATAGGGAATAGATACGTATACTTGTGTTTCATTTCCACTGTTACTTCCTAGGGGGTCACCCATCCTAGTACTACTCTCACCCAAGCACACTTAACTTCGGAGTTTTGATGGGGTCCAGTGCGTTAGTGCTGGTATGATCGCATCCATCCCTTGTAGGATCTCATTTGAAGTTTAAGCGTTCCTATTTATATATGATAGCATCAGTTGATTTTCTTTTATGCTTGTACTTCTCTTGTCCACTTCCCCCCTTTTGGGGTGTACCCATGTCACCCTCTACTTATATTCAACTATTCATGCGCAATTGATTCTATTCCAACCTATTTAACATGCTACACCATGTCTATACTCTCTGTTAGATCATCCATACTTTAAGTTGCCCCTATAAGAAACCCTAGTATAACCATATGGTGCTTAGTATGCTCGATAGATAGTACATAATTCAGTCTAAGTACTGGTACTCGAGTCATACAAATTAATGTAGGATTTTAGTTGAAGCCATATCTCATTCACCCTAATCTTATCAATCATTAATGGAGGAATATATTATAATGTAAATCCTGAATCTATCAATATATATACAGTCTAGGAAAAGGTCAACAATGTACCTGTGATCACGTCTGGAGATGCCTCTTGATCCTGCCGGGTGGCCAAAGCATAAGTGCGGTTTGAAGGACCGCTAGAACCAGAGACCCCTCCACGGTCCCTACAGCGGCCTGCTAGTGTAGCCGCACCCTGCCCCATGGGGCTCATAGCTACTAAAAAGATGATGACCCAGCAACTGATCCGGTAGGCCGAGCTGCGCTGCCCAAACTATCCTTATACGTGAAATCTCTCATCGCATGGCTTTGACGGCCATAAGAAAAACAAGCCCTGTAACATGGTAGCATTCTCTAAGATGGTACCTGCCACAATGAGAACACTGAAGCCTAGGTGGCCTCATCTAACAAGAGTCTCTGTCTGGCTATGAACTGGAAGCCCTGAAGTTCAGACCTGCTTTCGAATATCCTGTGCCACCTGGTCTCTGATCTATGGACTGTGGAGGCATACTCCATGCTGGCTAGGTGTGCTATCTGCTACCCTGTTACTGGGATGGTCTGCTCCAAAACTCTCCAAAATACCTGGCTGACCTGGCCCTCTTGGGCTGACTCCTGCCAAAATCTCGATCGAACTGGTGTCCTCTATGTCTGTCCTCTATGCCTTGAGCATATGCCTGTATACGGGCGATGTCCATCCCTAGCTGAGCAGCCATTACCAAACAACTATCAACCAGATACCCATCTAGGCCCATCACATATCTGGGCATCCTATCAGTCATATATGTTACTAAAGCGGGTACATATCAGGCCAATGAGTTGAACTCTAAACTATATTCATGAACATTGCGTCCTTGCTGCCTTAACAGTAAACATCTATCCACCCTGGCTCTCCGCATCTCAAAAGGTAGGAAATGACTGAGGAACGCCTCCCCAAACTCATCCCATATTGCTGGAGGAGCGACTCTGCCCCTGGACAACTCCCAAGACTCATACCAGTTAGCATTTAACTCGTGCAGTCTATACGAGGCCAACTCAACCGATTTCATCGCAGAAGCCTTAATCAGACGTAATGTATGCTGCATCTCCCTAATATAATCTTGGGGATCTTCCTCGGTCTTTGTCCCAAAGAACTCTGGAGGATTATAGGTCAGAAACTCACGAGCCCTCGAACTATTTGTCCTGTGTACCTGATCTCCACCAAAACTGCATCTAGGCTCTTGGCCTGCCACCAATCTAGTCAAAAGCTGGACCGCATCGTGCATAGCCCTATCCTCAGCTCCTGGTTGTGAAGCTAGAGGCTCGGGTGCTGGGGCTCCAAAAACTGGTGGTGAAGCCGCCCTCTGATCTGCAGCTGGGGCTGCCCTAATCTCCTCTAATGCTAACGGCATCGCAGAGCTGGCTGTCGGGGGCACAGTCTCTAGCTCCGGCTGAGGTCGGGCCCTGGTAACTCTATGGGCCTGACTAATCTCATCCGGTGCTACTGATTTTCCTTTTTGGGCAGCCGTCGCTTTTCTTGAAGGCATTACTGAAAACCATAAAAAATCCGTTTCGTTAGGAAGTAATCATCCTAATAATAAAGCTCTATGGCACGATCTAAGACAAGAAAGAAAGATAACATCCTAAATATCTTGTAGCCTTCTATTTATAGATGTGGTGCACAACACACCGATAACCAGGAATCTACTAGACAGGATCTGTAGACATTCCAAGGATGAACTGCTCTGATACCACTTCTATCACGACCCAACCCCGTAGGCCGCGACTGGGGTCTGACCTGGACCCCCATATACATAATTGTCAAATATAAGAACTATACACAAGAACCCCAGTGGGTAATAACATTTTCATGTACATGTGGCCTCTTTCATTCATATCATATCATAAAAGGGCACGTAAGCCGATAAGGCTGCCATATCATAAGAACATTTACAACTAAACAAACTCACAACAACCCACATACACATGTCTACAGATCTCTAGGAGTATTAACTGTATCATATGGTGGGACAGGGCCCCGTCGTACCCTTAACCAATATGTACAAATGTACAACAAAATGCTAGTACCAAAATAGGGCTCTGGACAAGGAGCACTGCCAACCAACAGGGTAGATGTCTTAGGCGAGCGGATCAGCAAACTGAGTATTTGTACCTGCAGGCATGAAACGCAGCCCCCCCAAGAAAGGGGGGTCAGTACGAAAAATGTACCGAGTATATAAAGCATGGACTGTAATAAGTAAAGTCATTACCAGAGCAGAATGTGCAAAAATGAGCAAAATATCCAGAATATCAAAATGTTTTTCATAATCACCGATAATGTATGCGGAAAAACATATGCCATATCCGGCCCCATTAAGGGACGCGGTGAACAAATACAAAACATGGTCGCCGCCCCTTCACTGGCGCCACAGCACATCATAATACCAGAGTAGGGAATATCTCCATAACAGATCATATCATATCAGATGGTCATATCAGATCATATCATACCATATATGTACATGGCACATCATAACTCCACAAAACCCATGTATAGGTCGTACCTGCCCCCTCACGTCAGGGCACAGTGAACAATGCACAGAAGTACGCACGATAACAAAACCTGGCCCAGGCTCGGTGCAGACAATATTGAGGCATCCACGAGTGGAGTAGTGAGAAACTATATGCAATTTAAATTATATTTGAAAATCAACGGAATAATCAAAATGAGCTTTCCTTCAAAATCAAGACAAAAGTCATATCAAGTACCTTTTGAAAGTCATTATGGACTATATCAAAATAGAACTTCTGGGAATCATATATATGTATCAAGGCATAACAAAATATCCTTTGGAAGTCGAAAAATTGGCCATCCTAGTGGCTTTAAGAATAGGACTTCTTGGGAATCATATGGAAATCATATACTTGTTTCGTAAAAACCATGCCAAAAAGGGAGATTAGCTTTATATACTTATGTCAAATCATGCTAAGATAAGGAATAATATTTACATACTTATACCAAAGAAATACTAAAATAAAGTATAAGCTTACATACGTATGCCAAAACATGCCAAAAGAAGGAAACGTTAGCTTTACATACCTGTTACGGGTTACTTCTTATCCCGTTTCTGTCGTCGTCCTTTAAACCTAAGTAACATGGAAGAAATACAAGTATCAACAACCTTAGTCTTTTCAGCACCTTAGGTTACACATGAATATTTATAGAACTCATCTCCTTGCTCGCCTTCTCGACTAGTTCCTTAGTTAGTTAAAGAGTTAACGAAAATCGGGCAGCATCTCCCCTATAATGTGCCCTATCCGAATTTCCAATTATACTCCTAATAGCTACAAACAAACAACAACAATAACCTGCAGCATATATATATACAATTAACATCAATCTTATACCACATAAACTCCAAACGACTCACTCGAAACCATGATACCAAAATAAGGTTTCTAGTTTCCGTTTTGCAAAACCTTTAACCGTATGAAGCGGAGGACCATGTGGCTGCAACCAGAAGCTCCCACACCTCTTTTAAAATGTCTTAAGGACCTTCAACACACCATCACACACATGCAACAGCCCCCACACGCACAACGCCTCATTTCGACTATAATTTAACTATAGCGATTCCAATTTGGTTTATTTCGGACGTCAAGCATATTTATCATATTTTCACATTTACAGCCACTTACACAACGTATAATACCCTCTATAACAACACCATAAACTCCAATTTAAAAGAAAAGGCCTTACCTTATGTTAAACTTGTCAAACTCGCCAAAACTATCAAAACGCGAAATCTGGATAGCCCACTGTCTTATATTGTCGCTTAGTTTCGGAGGGGTAATTGAGGGAAAAAGGATTTGTGGCATCAATGAAAGTTATATACATGTGTATCAAGGTCGCAAACAATTTTTAATTACCCCTACAACAATTTTGTACGAAAATATATGCCCAAAATACTCACAGCTGAGTCATTTTCTTTGGCTTATAGTTCCTTTCTAACTTATTCTACTATTCCAGTATCGTCCTCCTAGTTTCTATTGCCATTAACTCAGCAATTAACTTATTTCTCGAGGTCAGCCATACTTGTTTAGTCAAATCTCATCATTATTGCGAGGACAACCTTTCAAGACATACTATAGCCCTGTATCTCATTCTCCTCTTATTTCTAGGAAAATTTTGGCAGAGTTTCCTCTATATTTCTTACTATCTCAACACCTGCACGCAGAAAATACCAACAATGCCTCACAGGGCACACATATATACATTCATATTATATAACATCTCAGCCACACAGGGCACACATATATAGTCATATCATCTCATATCGCAGCCGCACAGGACGCCCATAATTAACAATATGGAAATGAACTTACCTGTTATGTCCACTCGAGCTGCACCTGTTATACTTTCATGTTTACCTTTCCTTTCACTTTTCAATTGTATCTGTCAATAGCATTTCAATACCTTACCTGACATAGGGATTTCGTGCCTTTGCTTACCTGCGTGCTTCGTAAAATCCAATATTGTCAGTTACTTTCTTCTATCGGCGTTGTCTTCCTGCTAAAATCGCAGGTTAGTATGAGGAATTTCAGTTCCTATAGCTCGGCTCTATTGCATGATCTTAGATATGAAAGAAAGTAACATCCTAAATATCCTGTAGCCTCTTGTCTATAGATGTGGTGCACAACAAACCGATAAACAAGACTCTACTAGACACGGTCTGTATACATTCCAAGGACGAACTGCTCTGATACCACTTCTGTCATGACCCAACCTTGTAGGCCCCAACTGGGGTCCGACCTGGACCCTCTTATGCGTATTTATCAACTACACTTAAGTTGAACCGTGTGTGATGTGATACTATATACTAAAACCCCAATAGTTTAAAACTTTTTCATGTACATGTAGCCTCTTTCATTTATATCATATCATTAAAAGGGCACGCGAGCCGACAAGGCTGCTATAACAAAAACATTCACAACATATCGAATAGGCAACATCAAAACTAACCCACAAACAACCCACATATACATATGTCTACAGACCTCTAAGAATAGTAACAACAACATATGGCGGAACAAGGCCCCCGCCGTACCCCTGAATGTACAAATATATACATTAAGTGACTAGCATTAAAATTTAGGCTCTAGAACAGTGAAGCACTTCCGACACAGCTGAGAGGAACTCCTATGCTGATGGATCTCCAGAATAAACATCTGTACCTGCGGGCATGAAAGGCAGCCCCCCCGAGAAAAGGAGGGTCAGTATGATATATGTACTGAGTATGTAAAGCATAACACATCGTAACTGAGATCATAACTGAAATAAGGATGCAGGGGATAAGTATAACAATTAACAATTTACTGTACCTGCACCTTAGGACACGTGATCCTATACACAATCATATATGGTGCCCGGCCCTCTAGTGAACTCGGTGTCATCATCATTACTTCATAATCACATATCATCCTATCATAATGCATTTCATTTCATCATATCATCGTATATAGTATCATACTATCGTATACGGTATCATATTATCATGTATATCATTGTATCACACCCAGTTCACTACGGGGCTCAGGGTCACAATGTATTGCTTTAATCTTATATGCATGCCTACATAAAGTATCCGGCCCTTTAGTGAGGGAATTGGTGAATGGAGTGGTGTACGTCTATAGCGTACCATAATAATATACATATGTACCCGGACCTCTAAGGAGGGACTCGGTGTTCCTTCCTTATTTCACCACATATACTATCATATTACTGCCGGCCCGGGACTCGGTGAATAATCATATCGTCATAACATATAACATATATCACACCTCACGTACGGTATTGTCTCCTCGTGTGTGGAACTATACACATCCGGCCTGGGATGCGGTGAAAGAAGTAGTAACACTGTGCATGATAACATATCCCGGCCCATCATGGGACTCGAGGAAGGATGGGTTACAGTATGCACGAGTAGAGTAGTGAGAAACCATATGCAACTAAGTCATTATCTAAGACTCTATGAAATAGTCAAGTGAACCGTCACCTGAAGACTGGGGGAGTAATTATCCGAGGTATCCCTTTAGATGTCATTAGGGCTTATATCAGTTGGGGCTTCAGGGATCACAACAATGCATCAAAATAATGCCACATAATTCATGCAATCAGAAATATAGTCTATGTAATCAGAAACACAATTTATCTAGTCAAAGACTCAACTCATGCAATCAACGGCATTTATCATTTCAGAGCCTCTAAAAAGAGGAGCTGGTACCTCTACTTTCTATTCATTATATAGCAGGCTCGAGAATAGTAGTTTGACTACTTTCAGACTCTTAATGTTCAGGAGTGACTACAAGTCACGAGTTACAATAAGAGCTCATAAATGGAATTACCTCTAAACCTATATCATATATTATTTCACTTAAAGTTAAGCCATTCCAAAGGAAAGAAGAAATAGGCTTTACATGTACTAGTTTTGATCACATAAAAGACAAAAAGGCAATGACTCAGCTATTGCAGAAGTTCTAATACCAAGAAGTAAACAAGAGTCTCGACTCATACTCAGGGCTTTACGAATGGATTGAATCCCAAATATCGTATACATATCATTCATAACTTATATCTAAGACATTCCAAAAGAAAAGAAGAATAGTTCTACATATCTATTCCAAAAACACGCCAAAGGAAAGCTTCACATACCTTGTATGGACTTCTCTTAATCACGTCCACATCGTTGTTCTCAAAACCTATTTAACATGGAAATAATGTAAGTATTAACAACCTTGGACTTTTCGGCAACTTAGACTACCCACGAGTATTCATAACATTCATTCCTTCGCTCGCCTTCTCGGCTAGTTCCTCAACTAGTTAGGATGTTAACGAAAATCGGGCAGCACCTCCCCTATAATGTGCCCTATCCGAATTCCCAACCATGTCCTTAGCACCTGCATCCAACCAACAATTCAACCAGAAGCCCATACATATACATATTACGACCGAAATTACACAATATAAACCCCCGACAATTAACTCGAAACTAAGATACCAAAACTAGAGTCTTTAATCTTTCTTTCGCGAATTCTTTAATTGCAAAGCGGAGGGTCATGTGGATGCAACCAGCAGCTCCCACACCTCATTTAGATAACTTTTAGACCCTGCAACACTCCACAACACAACCATCAACAGCCCCTACGCGTACAACACCTTATTTCGACAACAACTTAACTATAGCGATTCCAAATTCGTTTATTCCGAACGCTGAACTTTTCAACCCTTTTCCCCAACTTCCAGCAGCCCATAAGGTGTGTAATACACTCTAATTTAACATCATAAACTTCAAATTAGAGGGGAAGAACTTACCTTTCCCGAAATTGACTAAAACTTGCCGAAATCGCGCCTCGGAATTTTATTTACGTGCTGAATCGTTGTGGCAGCTTGCTGTCTGATTTTTGCTGCACAAAATCCTAATTTTATACTACTAATAATTCCATATCATTTTATTATACGCTAATTAATTAATTTACGAAACGAAAACAGGACTTACCTATTTTGCTCCCAAAGCCATCGCAATTTTCTCTCCTTAGCTTTAGGGTTTTTTTGTTCACGTTGCTGCTGGAAATTTTGATGAACAAGCTGAAGTTTGAGATACATATCACTTGTTGGGTGGTCCCAAGGGGTGACACGTGTCATCCCCTAAGGATGACATGTGTCAAGCCATGATTGGCCACCGTGTCATTCTGCCAATTAGGGGCTGCCATGTGGCAGCGGGGTCCACCTCCCCCAAGCAGCTGCATCACCTACATGACCCTAAGTAGGTGTATCACCTGCTTGCTTGAGGTGCTGCCACGTGTCGCTCCTCCATTGGCTTCCACGCGTCGTCTTTTTCCCTTCCTCGCGGGTTCGTAATCTCGTCTTACTTTAAGAGCTCATGTAATCCGAACTACGTAAGCTTGGTATATCCTTAAGCAACTTAAGTGTATAAGACTCTTAACTTAGTGTCTTACGTAGGTAAATCGAGTCCTACGACTCATTTCTTAGCCTCCAACTCTTTCCGGATTCTTATGACTCTATCTCCAACCTCCCTTCTCGCGAGGTATCACAATCTTCTTTCCTTAGAGTTGTTTGATAGTGTCGTAGCTTATCCGGCTCACATGATAGTGTCTAAGGAACTTAAGAAGACGTTCCGAGCTCAAGAGTGCGGGGTGTAACATATAGGCTTTACGTATACTGCTTTTCAACACGTAGAAGACTTGAAAGGCAAAAACTCAACTATTGCAGGATTTTTCATATCAAGCAGTGGATAAGAATTATGAATATTACTAGGGGTTCTATAATGGAATTACCCCCCACATTTCATATATCCATCACTTATGACTAATACATGCCAAGAGAAAAGAAGGATAGCTTTACATACCTTTTATCGAGTAATAGTAACCACTCTTTCTTCGTCGCCTTCTAAACCTATTTAACATGAAGGTAATACTAACATTAATAACCTTTAACTTTCCATCTCCTCAAACTATAACCAAGCATCCATAGGAATCATTTCCTTATGTGCCTTTCTCAAGTAGTTTATTAATCGGTTAAGAAGTTGACGGACATCGGGCAGCACTTCCCCTCTAACTTGCCCTATCTGAACTTCCAATTACATACTTAATTACTACAGACAACCAAAAAACATAATCAGAAGCTCATATACAAGTAAACTACTTCAACATTATGCAACACAAACTCCAAACAACTCGCTTAAAACTATGATACCAAAATAGGGTTTTTAATCTCTATTTCGTAAAACCTTTTACCACACGAAACGGAGGGTCATGTGGCTGAAAATAGAAGCACCCACACCCATTTTTATACATTTTCCAGCCCTTCAACACACCTTAAAACCATCTCCTAAGACAACGCTACAATCACAACAACACTATACAATCTTAACAATTTTAACTCGGCTAGAACGACTTCATTTTATTCGCTTACAATGTCCAGCATAATTATACATTTTTCCTACTCCAAAATTCATGTAACACATGTAATACATTCTATAAAAACATTATTAACTCCACTTTGAAAGGGAAGACCTTACCTTGTCAAAACTTGCCAAAACTAGCCTCGGAAGTTCTCTTAACGTGCTGAAACTTAGCTGACTGTTTATATCACTTCTTTGCTTCCACAAAATGAAATTTTACATTATTAAGACCTTAATTTAATCTTAGTATACCATAGATAATTAATTCACAGAACGAAATTAGAGAACTCACCTTATTTTCCTCTAAGCCGTGACTGCCTTTATTTTTATCTAACATTTTTTCCTCTCTTTTTTTGGCTAAGTCCAGCTGAAGAATGAGTTATATTTCAGCTTATAAAACATATATACACCTCCTTAGGAGGTGACACGTGGAATCCCTTAAGGGTGATACCGTGCAACCCCCTAGGGCACCACCTCAATCATGCGCCCACTCCTTTGCTACCATGTGGCAGTGTGGTACCCACCTTAAGTATGTGTGTCATCTACTTTGTCCAAATAGGTACATCACCTACTTAGTCCAAGTAGTTGCATTACCTTCTTGCTTCTGAGTAGGTGCTACGCCTCCTTCTGTCTCTTCCATAAGTTCATAATCTTGACTTATTTTAAGAGCCTATGCAATCCTTGCTACGAAAGCTCAACGTATACTCCAGTAGTTTAAGTATGTAAGATGTCCCAGTTGTAGCTTACGCAAGTAATTTGAGTCCCACGACTTGTTATTTTGGCCCCCAACTCATTTCAAATACTTATAGACCTATTTCCAACCTTTACTCTTATGGGGCCTCACGTCCTCCCTTTCTTATAGATATTTTATAATGTTATGGATAACCTAGGTCACAAGACAACTTTTAAAAACTTAAGAAGCTGTTCCAAAGTACAAGGGTATGGGGTATAACAATTTAATATGAAAGTAACAATATTATTAATAAAGTATTGCTTTCCAGCTTGTAAATTTACATGGTAATCCATGGAATCCCCTAAGAGTGATACATGTCCACTGTGGATTTGTGTCCTACTATCATCCACAATCCAATCACATTCTACCATATGTCTTGGTGGGGCCCACTTAGTGGTCTAATTAACTTAATTAATCTCAATTAATCCCTAATCCCCACTTAATAATCTAGACCAAATAAAATTTATAATCAATTCGTGTATTAATTCAAATCGGGAATAAACATATCTATCTCGTATCCCGGAATAATCTTGTCCATTACTTTAAGAAAGTAGGTGCATCACCTACTCGAAGTAGGTGCATAACCTCCTTGGTTCCTATCAAAAATTCGTAATTAGTTGCATCACCTACTTTCCCTTTTAATTTAAAATGCAGTCCATATATTCTAAGTAGGTACATTACCTACTTGTTCCTTTTAGTAGGTTAGCAATTAGTCTTACCTTAAGAACCTGTGTGATCCTTGCTACTTAAGCTCAACATGTACTCAAGTAGATTAATTATGTAAGACATCCAAACTAGTAGCTTAAGCAAGTAGGTCGATTACTGTTACAAATATTTTGGCCTTGAATCCCCTTTCAAATCTTTCCAAACCTTTTTCAAACTATCACTACCCATATAGAACTGGTCTATGCAGGATATGGGGAGTTACATCCTCTCTTCCTTAGGATCATTTGATAACGTCATGGATCACATGGCAACTTTAGAGAAGCTTAAAAATATTCCGATGTACAGAAGTATGAGATGTAATAGTGGTGATTCAGTAGTAAAGAGTAAGTTCATCTCTTTTCTTAAGGCCCAAAATTTGATTGCTAAGCATTGTATTTACCACAATATGAGGGTTAGGGATTTCTATTCCAAAATTCCTCCTCATCAGCATTCCTCGTAGTTAATGAGTTCCCTGATGTCTTTCCCAATGACCTTCTCGATGTCCCTCCCAAAAGGAAAGTTGATTTTGGTATCAATCTCCTCCCCTATACCCAACCAATCAATATTCCTTCTTATTGGATATCCTGACCGAATTGAAAAGTTTGAAGGAATAATTAAAGAATTTGTTAGAAAAGGGGTTCATAAGGCCAAGTATTTTACCATAGGGTGCTTTCGTACTATTTGTATGGAAGAAGAATGGGTTGCTTCGAATGCACATAGACTACCGTCAATTGAAAAAGGTGACCATCAAGAACAAGTACCCAATCTCTTGAATAAATAATTTGTTTGATTAATTTCAAGGGGCAAGTAACTTTTCTAAGATCGACCTTCGGTCCATCTATCACAAACCAAGGGTGAGGGAGTGTGACATTCCCAAAATGGCTTTCTGAACAAGGTATGATCACTTTGAGTTTGTAGTGATGAATTTTGAGTTAACGAATGCATTGGCGATGTTTATGGACCTAATGAATAGGGTGTTCAAACCCTACCTTGATGCTTTTTTTGTGGTCTTCATTGATGATATTTTTATCTACTCTTGGGGTGAGGAAGAACATAAGAACTACTTGGGAATTATGCTTCAAATATTTGGGGATAGGCAATTGTTTACAAAATTGAGTAAGTGTGAATTTTGGTTGAAGGAAGTGGCATTTCTTGGTCATACAGTGTCTAGTGGTAGGATCAAGGTTGATCCTAAGAAAATGGAGGTGATCATTAATTGGCCTAGACCATTATCTCTGTCGAACATTATGATGTTGTTGGGTCTAGCCGGGTACTATAGAAGATTCATTTAGTGTTCTCTTCTATCTCGTCTCCTATGAAAAAATTGACCCAAAAAAAACTCATATGGACAGATGAGTGTGAAAAGAGTTTCCAAACTTTGAAAGATTGACTTGCCTCTGCTCCCATTTTGACTCTACCAAAAGGATTAGAAGGGTTTGCGGTTTATTGTGATGCTTCAAAGATTGGTTTGGGTTGTGTCTTAATGAAAAACTATAAGGTCATAGTCTATGCTTCTATACAATTCAAGGTGCATGAACGTTACTACCTTACCCAAAATCTTGAGTTGGCGGTCATTGTTTTTGCTTTGAAGATTTGGTGGCATTACCTCTATTGGGTGCATGTGGATATGTATACCTATCATAGAAGCCTCCAATATGTGTTCACCCAAAAGAAACTTAATTTAAGGCAAAAAAGGTGGCTAGAGCTCCTCAAAGACTATGACATGAGTGTGTATTCTCATTCGGGTAAAGCTAATATGGTTGCCGATGCACAGTAGAGTGTCCATGGGGAGTGTGACCTTTATGGATGAAGGGAAGAAAGAGTTAGTGAAAGATGTTCATTGTTTGGAAAGATTAGGGGTGAAGTTGTTTAGCACCGATAATGATGGCATGGTTGATGTCAAGTCAAAAAAATACCTTGACTCGACATTTGTTGAATTAAAGAAGTTGGTGAAGGAAAATAAGATAGAGGTCTTTTCATAAGGGGGACATGGTAAGTTATACTGCCAAGGTCAGTTGTGTGTTTTAGATATGGATGGCTTAAGGAGTTAGATCTTAATGGTGGGTCATAATTCTTCATACTCTATTCATCCATGTTCAACGAAAATGTATCGAGACTTAAAAGAGTTCTAATGGTGGGGTGGCATGAATAACGACATAGCAAGGTTTATGTCCGAATATCCGAATAGCCAGCAAGTGAAGGCCGAACATAAAAGGACAGGTGGCCTAGTCCAAGACATTGAAATTCCCACTTCTAAGTAGGTTTGCCTCATAACCAGAAGTTTCATGATTCGATTTGTGTAATTATTGATAGAATGATTAAGTTGGCTCACTTTCTGCTAGTTAAGACTTCCTATAGTGCCGAAGACTATGCCAAGTTGTATATTTGAGAGTTGGTGAGGTTGCATGGTATGTCGTTGTCAATCATTTTGGATTATAGTACCCAATTCACTTCTCACATTTGAAGGTTGTTTCAAAGGGACCTTGTTACTAAGGTAAAGTTAAGAACATCCCATCCCTAAACCAATGGGCAAGCCAAAAGGATAATTCAAATACTATAGGATATGTTAAGGGCTTGCGTGTTAGAGTTCAAAGGGATTTGGGATGATCATCTACCACTTAATGAGCTTGCCTATAATAATAGTTACCACTCAACTATTGAGATGTCGCTATTTGAGGCTTTGCATGGGGGCGATTTAGATCTTCGGTCAGTTGGTTTGAAGTAGGTGAGATGAACTTATTGGGCCCTATTTTGGTACTGGATGCTTTAGAGAAGGTGAAGGTCTATTAGAGAAAGATTGTACGATACTAGAAGAAGGGGTCTCAACTTTAATTTTGGATGATTGGGTATATTTTAAGGTTTCACCCATGAAGAGTGTCGTTTGATTTGGAAAGATAGGAAAATTGAGCCCTAGGTATGTAGGGCCTTATAGAATCCTAAAGAGGGTTGGAAAAGTTTCTTATGAGTTGGAATTACTTCTAGAAATAGCCATTGTTCATTCGGTATTCCATGTGTCTATGTTCAGGAACTGTGTGGGAGATACTAGTTCCATAGTGCCCTTAGAGATAGTGATTGTTTAAGAGAATTTGACCTATGAAGAGGTACTGGTGGAAATTTTAGATCGGTAAGTCAAGAGATTGAGGAAGAAGGAAGTTGAATCCATTAAAGTCTTTTTGAGGAATCAACAAGTTGAAAGTGCTACATGGGAAGCAGAAGCGGATATGATGAAACTTTACCCTCATCTTTTTCATTCTACTCAAGCCTAAGGTAATAAGTCATTAATGCTCAAGTATTTAAGACTCTTATGTTTCAGTTTTCCAAGTCTTCATATGCATGCATGTTCATTAAGTTGAATTTTACTAAAAGTTATGTTTTTCTGCTAAAGCTTAAAGATTTCATGTTTGATGCATTTCAAATGTCATTGTATATGTGATAGGTTACTAGTACTCATGCCATGATACGACCAGTGGTGGTTCAATCATGGTCCCTACATTGGAAATAATTTCTTAGAGTTTCTAGGGAGGGTCACCATGGAGGGCACCACGGCTTGTGGTTCTCACCATGGCCAGTGGTCCAAATCGTGATCCCGATACTTGTACATCCAAGTTTTAGAAACTCTACCATGGTGGCATATCATAGAACATGGTACTCAATACAGCCCATGATGCCCTTCGTGGTCATCACCTGTTTCCAAAATTCTGTGATTTCTAGGAATTTATCTTTTATTCCTCGCATTCTGTCTTTCCAACTTCTAGGATCATACAGAGGAGATAATACCTAGGCAAGGACTTGAACCCTGCCTGGTGGAGTGAATTATGGAATTGAACCACGAACAGAGGTGAGTCGATCAGAATTAGGATCAGCGACCAACTAAGTGTCACGGGGAGTACCTCCAATCCAATTTCCATTAATAAATCACTCTAGCCTGAAGCACATCCAACCAGAATCAACGAATAGACTTTTGGAGAGAAGAACCAAGTGATACGAGACCGATAAAAGAATAGTACATTATGGAGGTATGTTTCCAAAGTTGTGTTAATGCCTAACTAAAGCTTAAACTATTTACTCAAGGCCTAATTGCACAAAAATCATGCAAGTCTAAGGTAATACTAGTATAAGCCTATACTAAGGCCAAACATACTTCCAAAGACAAAAACCAAAGGCACAACATACACCACAAGGTATGGATAATCAACAATAATAGGATACATGTTTTAACAGTTTGAAAATTCCCTGAAAATAACTCATAGGACATTAATTCTAGGAATTTAGTATGCTTGACTCTTAATCCCCTCCAAGCTCATACAATTCAATATACAAATGCCTAAATATGCTCTGTCTAAAGGGGAAAACCATAGCCTATATGTAAGCCGGCTGTCCATGCTCCAACTCTGTAAACCGGAGCTTTCCCCTTTCGAATGGCCTCCAAACTCTACAATACTATTAATAATAAAATCCCAATGGCAATATGGTTGCTTTGTGTAACACCTCCTAAAAATGTTGTATATGACGTTCCAATTCTCGATGAAAATAATATCATTTATGTATTTTGGAAATAACTTTTAATAGGATAGTCCAAATTAGGTGATTCAAATTTCTTAATAAATCGAACATCATTACCTACAACTTTGCTGAAGAATAAACTTTAATTTTTGGAGGTTAAGTAGGTTAAGTAAATTAATTATTACAAGATATGGTGCTTTGACAAAATGGAGTATTTGTAGAAAAAAATCATACCTCACTGCAGAATGATCCAAATCGGTTGATTGTTAAACTAAATGAAAGTAGACTTCTAGAGCAACAATTCTTATGAAACAACAAATCCTAATGGGAAAGTAACTTGTTCAAATACGTCTTCGAAAAAGGATATTCCGTTAAAAGAAGGTTTATCTCACCAATAATGGAAAGATCTAGGTCCATTTGACATTATCCATGACATTAATAGTCCTCCATTTGACATCACCCATGACATCACAATCTTCCATTAAATTTTCAGATTTTTCTTTAAAGTTATTTTAATTATTACCCACCTTATTTCATCATTTTGTTCACCAAACTTTCTCAAGCAACTCTTCTCTCTATACACTCCTTTATTCATTCTCAAAATATAGTTTTAGTTTTTAGTAGTGTAGAAATACTATTCCGGTGATTCATACACTTTGGGATGTACACAAAATGCTCTGGCGAGGAGAAAATTCTAGGATTCAAGAGTGTTTATTAAGTTCTTCGATTCTGAGTAATGCTTTGAATCCAGGTATGTAAGGCTTCAATGAGAGTATTCCTTCTAGTCTCATGCCAAAGTATTTTGATTCTATGATAAATTATGTTTATTTTCTTTAAGATTTACTCTAAGTTATGTAGGTGTTTATCCATTGGTTCTTCCACCAATGCAGTTCAAAACTCTTTCAACTAAATCTCTTTACTTCAAATAAGATTTTCTTATGGGTAATTCTTATTTGTACTTAATATTATGAATCATGGTTAAACTAATGATTATTGATCTAATTTGATGCAAAATAATTTTATATGTATGAATTGATGGTTTGCAAGTATTTTATCTATTTAGCTCTTTAAAGGTTCTTGAAATTCATGGTGGGTTATTTAAAATATGATTTTTAATTGATGGATTTCAAAGTATTTATTTATAATTTCATTTACATTCATGTTTGAAAGTTGAAGTGATTTTAACCCACCAAATTTTACTATATTTTCAATAAAGTTTTCTTGAAAGTTTTGACTCCAACTAAATATTTATGAAAGCAATGTCTATGATCAAAAAAGAGTCTTATGAAATAAAATAATGATAAAATGCTATGAATAATGGATTTTTTATGTTATAAGGACAATTATTGTATATTTTAATCACTATAGGTTTTAATGAGCTACTCAACTTAATGTGATGTTTTGAATTCTCAAGCTATATGCTATTACTATTTTGAAGTATTAAACTAATTCGTGAAATTGACTTAGCACCGAATGGGTCATTGAGGTGGGATTCGATAAGGGAATCCTAGTAACAACCATTTGTTTCATTAACTATGTGGCAACATAGGAGCTCTTGTACGCTTAGGCTAATGGATCCATAAATAGCCCTTAAAGTTAAAGTTAAAGAAATGAATGAAGTTAACGGAGTTCTATGGTCGTTAAACTTTGACATTAAAATTATTGAATTTGGAGACAGACCAATTTTGGACTCAAAAATGAGAATGTGGGACTTGATCTGTAAATTATGGAATTAACTCCATACAAGGGTCCTCTACTCCACCCCAAACTTCTGCTTCAAAAAGGAGCACAGTTCGGTGCTCAACACAGCCCAAAGCACACATATGCACAAAAATCATATTTTGATTACCATTAAAGACATGAGCAGAAGCTAAAAGAGAGAAATTAGCTCAAATGAAGGCCTTACAGTTGAAACCAGCCACACCACGATGATCCGCACAAAATAACCCACAATTTGGAGCTTTGAATCACCCAATTCGGACCTATATTGACCAAGATATGATATTCCAAAAATCCCTCAAATTCTAATCCGAATATGGACAATGCAGCTACAAGAATTAAAAAACTCACCCCAAACGAAGCTCTTAAGTCACTTTCCAATCCCACCAACGCGTTCCTTGTGAAAAATCCCACAATTTATACTCAAAAACTACTCACTTCGAACCTGAAATGCCCTAGAAATAAATTTCACAAGTTTCCAAAAAGATCAGCTCAAAAACCATCCGAACCAGAACCAAAAACACAAATTTTACATCAAACAGAGCATCCACGATCAATACTGACACTACCACAGTTTTCTCCTCAAAATTCCAAGCAAAATGAGCTTTTGAATCACTCAATTTGAGCTCAAAATGAAGAAGAAATTGTCACATTAAGATGGAACTAAGTGCTGAAAATGTCCACCTTTATAGAGGTGGGGGTGCACCAGCGCACCAGCAAATCATTCCCATTTTAAAGTCTTCGATGGGGTACTCAAGATTCGTTTGAAACCCCATGTGCACAAATAAACTATGCTAACCCACTAAATTCGACATTGCGATCTCAACAGCGTAGTAAAAATTTCCAAAGGAAGTCTTCTCGACATAATGTGGATCCCACACCCAAGCATTGTTTTAAGACAAAATCCACAAAAGGATACGAAATGAGACCGAAAGCCTTGGGATACACAAGAAGGGTCATGCTAGACCAAACTTGATTTTTTGGAGCTAATCGTGCTGTCAAAATTTCCAATCGATCATGTTTTCCAAGAATGTTGACCAAGTCAACTATTAGCCAGATTTCATGGCTTAATCACCAAATGGCCTCAAACTCATACCAATTTCCTCGATACTCATATCGATCATGCCACTAGCTTAATTTGGAAATTGTAGAGCTGAGGGAACCATCAGAATCTCATTTTGAGGTCATTTACCTAAAGTTATGACCGAAGTAAACTTTTTAAGTTATAAAAGCTTTAAAATAATGATACGGGTCAAACATGCAAACGAACGACTTGGCGACCAAAAGGTAGTGCCCGCAAGTCATAAATGACTTAGGGTCACTACAGGAACGCTCTAAATGATGATATAAGTTCTTTATATCAAAAATTACCTGGAGGGCCATTACAACATCCACTATTAAAAGAACTTTTTTAGTGAAAGTAAGGGTCAAGAAGTACCTAAAGGATCAAATAAGCCGAGGAACTGTGCATGCATCTCTATCTGGGTCTCCCAGGTACCCTCCTTGACTAGACGATGCGTCCAATGGACCTTAACCACAGGAATAGCTCTAGATCATAACTGACTCCTCAATATACCTCAAATAATCATCAAATTTCAACCTTATCATACTGGAGCACATGGGACTAGTATGGAACATACTAGCACACTATCAAAACATGAACGATTGGATGAATATACGAAAAGGTTGGAGGCAAAGCTAACCATATGCAACATCGCTAACTATCCTCAATATCTCAAAAGAGCCAATATACTTAAGGATAAGCTTACCCCGCCTCCCAAATCTCATCATGCCCTTCATGGTATAGAGGAATACTATCTCCAATGATAAATCTCAATGACTGATGCCTGCGATCTACATAAAACTGGTATCTACTCTGAGCTGTCCTGAGCCTATCTTGAATGACCCTCACATGATCTAAGGTTTCCTGCATAAAGTATGTACCACGCGGCCTACTCTCTGTAAACTCAAACAAACCTGAGAGAGATAATGCCAACCATATAAGGCCTCAAATAGGGCCATCTGAATACTGGAGTGGTAGTTGTTGTTGTACGCAAACTCCTCTAGGGAAGAAACTTGTCCTACTAACCCCCAAAATCAATAACACAAGCCTATAATATATCCTTAAGAACTCGAATAGTGCGCTCTGACTAGTTATCAGTCTGTGGGTGAAAAGTTATGCTAAGGTCAATAGGGTTACCCAACTACTCCTGAAAAGCCCTCCAAAAGCTAGATGTGAAGTGTGAGCCCCGTTCTGAGATGATAGAAATAGGCACATCATGAAGGCAAACCATCTCCCGAATATAGATACAGGCCAACCTCTCAGCACTATAAGAAGTATGAATAGGATAGAAGTGTTCTGTCTTTGTCAATTGATCCACGATGACCCAAATACTATCAATACCATGGTATGTGCGAGGAAACCATATAATAAAGTCCAAATACGGCCAGAATACACTATTCAACAAGTCCATGAATGTGTAAGAGGCATTTATCAAACCAAAAGACATCACTAAGAACTCATATTGGCCATAACGAGTCCTAAATACGGTTATAGGGATATCCACTGCCCTAATCCTCAACTGGTGGTAGATAAATTTGAAATCATTCTTAGAAAATGCCACAGCACCCTAAAGCTGGTCAAATAGATCATCAATGCTAGTCATGAAGTAAGAGTTCTTCACCGTCACCTTATTCAAATTCATGTAATCAATATATATTTGCATAGTACCATGCTTCTTCTTAACTAACATGACCGAGGCTCCCTGAGGTGATACACTAGGCTGAATGAATCCCTTAACTAAGAGATCTTGAAGCTGAACACTAAGCTCCCTGAACTTTGTAGGGTCTATACGGTACGTTGGGATTTAAATAGGATGCGTATGTGGCTATAAATCAATGGCACAGTCAATATCATGATATGAAGGAAGATCAGGAAAGTCAGCATGAAACACATTTTCAAACTCTCGGACTCTAAACACTGATTCAACCATAGGGATCTTATTTACTAACATCTTAAACATAAGCCAAATATGATAAATATCCGTTAGCCACTAACCTTCTAGCCCAAATAAAGGAGATCACCCAAATCGATGTACGACTATAGGAACCCTGCCACACCTCTAGCTGAACACCAGACATGGCTAAGGTAACGGAATCCAAGACCCAACGGTGAGGGGATAACCACTATATGCCCAGAATCAAGTCAAAATCCACCCTATCAAGTAAAATGGTAAGCCCTAATATCTCATCCCTGAATCATCACCACATAAAATTATCTATCGGGGTCAAAACATGTAACAGCTCAGCTAAGGGCTCTAGACTCATACACAATCGAGGGGCACAAAATACAAATATATAAGAATAGTGGATCCTAGATCTAATAAAACACATGTGGGCTAAAGACATAATAGAACCGTACATGTGATCACATCATCTGAGGCCTCAGCCTTTGTTTTAGCTTGAGATGTATAAAAGTAGGCTTGGGCTCCTCTACCTCGTGCATAAACTAGGCCCCCTGTCCTTCCTCTTCAGAGACCTCCTCATATAGTCTGATGACCACCCATGTGATCCTGGACCTAGCCTCTGCCTCTAACTAGAGGTGATGCTACTATCGCAAGCTAGCTGTCTGTAGAGCTAGTGCAGCTGGCCTACAGTGAGGGAACTCATAGGACCAATAATCCAGATCCCCATATTCATAAATTCCCTATGGCTATTAGCCTGTAGTAGGAGGCCGACTACCTCAGCTAGAAGAACCTGTATGAATACGACCTCGGTGTTAACTCTTACTGGTACAAAAGCCTCCTTGATGGTGCAGGTCACCCTTTGAGATATGTTGTGAGTCCTAGAATAGGTGACTGGACTAGCCCTGCTGGAATTTCTGGCGGGATGTATCATATCACTCCCAAGGCATATAATAGGGCCTACCCTGGCTATCCTCACGCCTAGATCCCTTGTCGCTACCCCCTTGGGACTTGCGATAGAATTACTCAAGCATGCGAGCATGCTCCACTACATCTAAAAATTAACAGCCCGCTGAGACTAAAAATTGAGTCTCAATTTGTAACTGGAGTTTCAACCCTATGACAAAGCACCGAACTCTCTCCTTCTTAGTAGATAAGAAGATCAAGGTAGCATTTTGGGAGAGCTCATGAAATTGGGCCTCACACTCTAATACTATCATGGAGAATTCCCAAAATCCTTCTAAGACCTTATGAGACTAGTTAACATTCGAGGATGAATATTCTAAAGGGGGAAAATGTTATACCCCGCACTTTTATACATGGGAACATTTGTTTATTTCTCTAAAAATTGCCATGTGATCCATGTTATCCATAACATTCCCAAATAATCCGAATAGGGGAGGATATAATGCCCCATATTTTGTATAGACTAGTTCTGTGTGAGTAGTGATGGTCAGAAATAGGTTTGGAAGAATTTAAAAAGAGTTGGAGGCCGAATAATGAGTCATGGAAATCGACCCACTTACGTAAGCTACCTATTTGGATGTTTTACATAATTAAGCTACTCGAGTACATGTCGAACTTAAGTAGCAAGGATCACATAGATTCTTAAAGTGAGATGAGATTATGAACCTACAAAAAAAAGTAAGTAGGTAATACACCTACTTCGAGTAGGTGATGCACCTACTTGGGATGAGTAGGTGATGCACCTACTAAAATGGACCTCACCAAGACACGTGGCAGCATTTGGTTGGAGCATGAAGGGGATGGACGTATAAAAGTTTGACACATGTCACTCTTGGGGCTGGACACATGTAGGGGCTAAAAACGTCAACCTTTGGGACGGACATGTGTCAATCTCAAGGGTGGTTTAATAGGCCTAAACTAATGACTAAATGCTTATTTTTAGCTCATTAGTCTTCTTTCTAACTTGGAGAAAAAGAGAGAGATAGAGAGACTTAGAACTTCAGCCATAGATAGCTAAACTTGCAGCCCAAATTAGTGATCTGAACCTAATCTTTACAAAGTAATTCCATCCTTAGAAAGTCTACAACAATGTGGGGTGATCCTAGGAGCAGAAATATCGAGTTAATCGAAGCCATCAACTTTCAGCCATGTTGAGAAGCCAAGTTGCTAAGGTAGGGTTTCTTCTTTTCAAATTGGAGTTAATGATGTTGTAATGGAGAGATTACTTTGTATTAAGTAGCATTGGAGGTAAGAAAATTATATGGGTATTGTTGATTTTGTAAATTGAAAGAATTGAAGTTCTAGTTGGATTAAAGTTTGATTAGTGTTTTCATTATTATGGTATTGTATTTAAAGGTACTTTGTGTATGTTGAAGGGCTGTAAATATGGTTATAGATGAGTATAAGTGCTGCTGGTTGTAGCCACGTTATGCTTCTTTCTGTGTGGTTGGGACTTTACGAAATAAAGATCGAAAATTGTATTTTGGTGTCGTGGTTTTGGGTGGGCTGTTTAGCACTTGTATTGAATGATATTGAAGTAGTTTTATTGTATGTGGATGGTGATCGTTGTTGTTGGTGTTGCTGTGCTAATCGGAGGTTAATTGGAAGTTCGAATTAGGCGAGTTATGTAGGGGAAATGCTATCAGATTTCTGTTAAGTTCTTGACTAATTTATAGGCTAATCGAAAAGTGTGAATGAAGAAATGATTCTGATACATGATTAGTTTTAGATTTATAAGCTTGAAAGTCAAAGTTTACTCATAATAGTGTTAATTTCATATTAAATAGGCTAAAAGGGTGATGAAGTAAGCTTGGATACGTGGATTTGTAATAGGTATGTAAAGCTATCCCTCCTTTCTTTTGGGGTTATTACATTCATAATCTCCAAGTATGATTCATGACTCTTATTCACTTTTTGACGGTAAAACTCTTAAAGTAGTTGAGCTATTGCCCTTGATCCTTCTATATGCTGAATAATAATTAGATGTATAAGCTCCTATTCCTAAAGACTCTACGATGACAAATGTATCTGATTCCATAAGTTGTTTAGCATTATCTTGATACATGTCTATGATTCTTGAGGCTCCATTTGATATGGTCCATAGTGATATTCAAAGGGTATTTAATATAATTATCGACTTTAATACTCAAGTGCGAGTTTATTCTACTTAGTCTATTGAGTCTCAGATGATAATTTAATTTGTATATGGTTACTCACTAATATGTTCGTACATGTTGTTATTAGTTATTTCACCGAGTCCCGGGCCGGGTATGTTATTGTGCACAACTTCACTACATCTTCACCGAGTCCCTTACTAGAGGGCCGAGTATTGTATAATATATGTATATGATGATATGATGATGCAATGATATGGTTATTTTTACACCCCATACTTTTGTACCTTGGAAGATTCCTAAGTTACTTAAGCTTCTTAATTTTCTTGAAAGGTTCTTAAGTTTCTTGGAGCTTCTGAAAGCTCTTGAGCTTCTTAAAAATTACCATGTGAGATGGATAATCTATAATGCTACCAAATAACTCCAAGGAAGGGAGAATGAGATACCCTAAAATAGAGAAGATTGAAAATAGGGTCGTAAGAATTTGAAAGGAGTTGGAGACCAAATAATGAGTCGTAGGAGTCAACTTACTTACTTAAGCTACCAACTTGGAAATAATAAGTACTTAAATGACTTGAGTACATACCAAGCTTACGTATCAAGGATTACATAGGTTCATAAAGCAAGATGAGATTACGAACCCACGAGGAAAAGAAGAGAGCAACACATGGCAGCATGAGAGAGCACCACGTGGCAGCAGCTGGAGGTTCCATGTGGAAGTAGCTTAAGAAAGAGGGTGGGCCCCGACATACCACATGGCAGCCTCTAAGTAGAGGAGGTGGTACGTTGACCTTATGAGGGCTTGATACGTGTCACCACTTGGGAGTTGACATGTGTCACCTCCTAAAGTGGCCTATTTATATATATATATATATATAGTTTATGAATTTTATGGTCATGTTTATCCTATAAGTTTCATTCTTATCTCCAAATGTCAAGAAAATTCTAGAGAAAAGAAGAGAAGAGAAACTTAAGCTAGAGAGAAGAAAGAGCTACAGTTTTGGAAGGAGAAAAAGGTAAGTTCTCCGATTCCGTTCTGTGAATTAATTATATGGGGTATACCATTAAGGTATTAAGGTTTAATTAATGTAAATTTATGGTTTGTATCAGCTCCAAATGGACAACAAAAAGACACGAAGTTTCATTCACGCTAGAAGAGCTTCCGAGGTGAGTTTTGGCGTGTTTCGGACAAGGTAAGGCTTTATCTTTCAAATTGAAGTTTATGATGGTTTTATGGGGTATATTACATGTCTTAAATGATGCTGGAATTGGAAAAATTGCATAAGAATGCTTGACGTTAGAAACAAACTAAATTGAAGTCGCTAGCGTTAAATCAAAGTCGAGTAGTGTATGGTGATTGTGGTGCTGCAGTTGCAGCTCGTTGGATGGAGTGTTGTAGGGATGTAAAGTGTTCTAAAATGGGTGTGAGTTTTTTTGGTTTCAGCCAAATGACCCTCCATTCCGTATTGTTAAAGGTTTTACGAAATAAAGGCTAAAAACTCTATTTTGGTAACGTAGTTTTGAGCTAGTTGTTTGGAGTTGTATCGAGTAACGTTGAAGTGATTTGATTGTATATATAACTAATGGTTGTTCTTGGTAATATGGCTGCTAATATTAGCAGTTGTATAGGGCAAGTTATAGAGAAGATGCTACCCGATTTTTGGTAACTTCAGAACTAGTAATAAGCTAGTCGAGGAAAATGGATACGAAAATGGTTCCTATGAGTACTTGGGTGTAGAGCTGGAAATGGGAAAATGAAAGGTTATTAATCTTAGTACTACTTTAATGTTAAATAGGATAAGGAGATATCGAGGCAAGATGGGTTACGATTAATCCCTAAAGATGTATGTGAAGCTAACTTCTTTCTCTTGGAATGATTTCGGCATAAGTAAATAGAGCTATCCTTTTTTCCTCTTGGTATTCTTATAACATAAGTATGATGCTATTATGCTATAATTATTCACCGAGTATTGACGAGCCGGGTACGATATATGCATATGATGACTCCGTGAGGGAAAGTAGAGAGTATGTAAAGCTTATTCTTTCTCTTGTCATGTCGTTGGCATAAATATATAAAGCTTATTCTTTATCTTGGCATGTCGTTGTCATAAGTATGTAAAGCCTATCCTTTCTCTTCTCTTGTCATGTCGTTAGTATAAGTATGTAAATCTTATTCTTTCTCTTTTTTTGGCATGTCTTGATATAAGTACCATATGATGCAAGCTTTGGAGAGTATCCCACCCATAAAGCTCCGAGCAATATTTATGAGCCTTACCCACTTCCTAAGTTTAGAACTTCCATAAAAATGGAGCTACGACTCTCAAGTCTTCTATATGATGGAGGGTAGTAAGTATGTGAATCTAACTCCTTTTTCTTGGTATGTCTTAGCACAAGTATGAGATGTGTATGAAATTTGGGAGTAATTCTATTCTTAAAGCTCCAAGTATAGTTCATAAGTCTCATTCACTTCTCGATGGTAGAACTCCTATACTAGTTGAGTTATTCCCTCTCAAGGCTTCTATGTGATGTAAGGTAGTAAGTACGTAAACTATCCTCTCTTCTCATTTGGCATATCCTAAAAGTAAATGATATATATACAAGTTGGGTAATCTCATTCTTAAGTTTAGAATAGGATTCTTGTCTCTTACTCATTTTCTGATGTTAATTATCTTATGGTAGTTTAGCTACTACCCTCGAACCTTCTATACGTAAAATAGGAATTGGTGTGTGGAAGCCCATATGCTCACAGATGTTATAGTGGCTCATGTACTTACTTTGATAAGCTCCTATTCCTAAGGACTCTATGATGACCAATGCCTCTGATTTCATAAGCCGTTAGGCATTACTTGATAAATGCCTATGATTCCTGAGACTCTAGTTTATACGACCTCTAATGACACTTAGAGGGCACTTGGGATAAGTACCATTATGAACTGCAAATGATAGTCTAGTATGATCTTTTTATTGAGACTCAGATGATAATAGGATAATTATGACACTAAGTTCCATAAAGGGCCGGGTACAGTATATGATGATTATTACATCGAGTCCCATAAAGGTTCGGGTATGGTATATGATGATTATGACATCGAGTCTCATAAAAGTCCGGGTACAATATATGATGATTATGACACCGAGTCCTATAAAGGTCGGGTATGATATATGATGTTATGATGACACCGAGTCCGATAAAGGGCCTAGTACGATACATGATATGTGGATCGGACCGAAAGTTCCTTGGAAATATTATATGATACGTGGATCAGACCGAATGTTCCTCGGCATTACTATATGATATGTGGATCAGGCCTTCATTCCTCGGCACTATTATACAATGTGCAGATTGGGCCGTATGTTCCTCGACATGTACTTACTATATACATAGATCTGCTATATGTTCCACAGCGCTAATAATATATATTTGCTTATGATGACAGAATGATGTATATGGTACACCGAGCCCCATAATGGGCCGGGCACAGTACGTGATAGTAATATGTATGACTTTCTTTTATATGATGCGACTACGGTAAATGGTTAAATGTTGTACTTGCCCTCTGCATCCCTATGCCAACTGTAATCTTCTTATGATGTCTATGCTTTACATACTCAGTACATATGTCGTACTGACCCCCTTTTCTTGGGGGAGGGGGGTTGCATTCATGCCCGCAGGTACAGATACACACCTTGGGGATCCGTCAGCGTAGGAGTTCCACTCAGCAGTTCAGAAGCACTCCATTATGCCGGACCCTAGTTTTGGTACTAACCCTCGATGTATATATTTATTTATTCACAGTTACGGTGAGGGCCCTGTCCTGCCTTGTGTTACTATTCTTACTCTTAGAGGTCTGTGGACATGTATGTGGGTTATGTATGGGTTGTATATACATTATGTACTTTGGTGCCTATGATAAGCCTCGTCGGCTTATATGTTATCTTGCCTATTGATGTTCTATAACCTAAATAGGGGACAAATTTACTTACAGATAGTAGGGATATACGCGAGTGCCCAGTTTGGGCACCCATCATGGCCTACGGGGTTGGGTTATGACAAAAATTATATCAGAGTAGTTTGGTCCTCGAAATGTCTACAGACCATGTCTAATAGAATCCTGTTTATTGATGTGTTATGCACCACATCTATAAATAGGAGGCTACAGGACATTTAGGATGTTACCTTTCTTTTACATCTAATATCGTGCGATAGATCCAAGTCATAGGAAAAACTCCTTAAACTAACCTTGGATTTGAACAGAAGGACAACATCAACAGAAGAAAGTAATTGACAATATTGGGAGTGACAAAGCACATAGGTAAGCAAAGGTATGAAAGAGATATGTTGAGTAAGGTAGTGATCTGGAAATGTAAAATTGAAAGAAAAGTAGATAGGAAAGTGTAACAAATGCAGTTTGAGTTGGACACATGAGGTAAGTCCATTATTTTCATATGGTTATTGATATTGAAAGCCTTGTCTGGCAGTCATATGAATATATATATATTGTCCATGTGAGGCATTGTTGGTATTTTCTGAGTGCAGGTTCGGATAGTAAGGAATATAGAGGAAACTCTACAGATATTTTTTTTAAAATAAAAAGAGAATGAGATATAAGGTTGTAGTGCATCTTGAGAGATTGTTTCCACGGTAATGATAAGATCCGACTAAACTAGGAGTACAACTAACTTTGGGGAATAAGTAAATTGCGGTATGGGTGGTAATTGAAGGTCGATACTGATATGGTGAGAAGAATGGTGATCTATATGAACGTCTAAAGACGGCCTGCGAGGTATTAAGGATGAGAATGACGATGAATGATAATGGAGTTAAGTACGCTTGTTCCACAAGGATGAATTAGACCAAAGTAAGGATCGTGAATAAAAGTTAAAAAATATTACCCTCTGGGATTGACCATGAGCAGAATATAGTGTGAATATAATGAGGATAATCATGGAAGTACATAGAGCCTAGTAAAGAAGTAACTAAAGAATATGATCATGAGTAAGATTAGAAGTTAGCATCGAGTACACGATAAGAATGAAAGGTCATGAAGCAGAAAGGGGTATTGTGTATATGTACCTCCACTTTGGAAAATAGTGGGATCCCTCGTGGATAGAGAATAGAAATTGCAAATCAACTGAGGCATTGTGAAATTATCAAAGGAACAAATTGTATCCATTGAAAAAAAAGTGATAACAAAACGTGAAACACGTGTCATCAGAGTATAAGTGCCCACGAATGGAGAATCGGACACGATTATAAGCACTAATGACGTACTGATTGGGATGAAGGAAATGCGGCTTCGACTAAGCTACTACATTAGTTATATGACTCGAGTACCATTACTTTGACTAGATTGTGTACTATTTATGGAGAATTCTAAGTACCCCATGGTTATATTAAGGATTCCTATAGGGGCAACCTAAAGTATAGATGAGTTAACAGAAGGTGTAGACATGGTGTAGTATGACAAATGTGTTGGAATAGAATCATATACATATGAACAGTTGAAAATAAATAGAGGATGGCATGGGTACACCCTAAAAGGGGGGAAGTAGAAAGGAGAAATACAAGCGTGAGAAGAAATCAACTGATATTGTCACATGTTGACAAGACTGCTTAAATTTCAAGTGAGATCTCATACTGGCACGAGTTAGAAAAAGCTCAAGGCCAATAATAAATAGATAGAAGTTACGGTATCTGAGACCGTGCGAAGAATCATAGTTGCATACAAAAAGGGGTGAATACAATAAGAGAGTAAGACTAAGCGATCTAAGGACCATATAAAGGGTAGCCAGGCCATGGTTGAGGAAAGATTAAGATATGGCAACAAAGGTTTTGTCCACTAAGTACCTGAAGAAAGGAAAAGAAAGGGGTAGGATAGATTAGTGTTAGCACGAGAAAGTTCTAGTGTAAAGGTGATATGTAAAGCAAGATGGACCAGGAAATGAAAAGACTGCGTCTACCTCATATCGGTTGTATAAAAGTAGTTGTGCAACCTACAGATATATATACAACATAAGATCAAGCAAAGGAGTACATGAGGAAAAGAGGGTTATGATATGTTGGACATGTTACAGAGAAATACAAAGAGAAGTTAAATCAAATGACTAAAAAGGACATGGTCATGATTGAACTAAATATCTACCCCAATACCGGTTGTAAGATAGAAGAGGAGAGGGCAAGGCGAAACCTGAAGACTAGCGATACAATGCTAACGTAAATCTTGGGCGAAGTTGAGTGCCTTCGCACTTTATTTCAAGAATTGCAATGTATCATGTTACAAAAAAATTGAAGCCAAATCTAAGGAAAAGAACTATGGAAGAATCGAAACTAAGGATGAAGCAACCATCCGAGATTATGTACCTAGAGTGTTATAAGTAGGGTTAAGAGAGTTGTAAAAGGGCTTAAGCAAAACGAGCAGGAGTAGCGGGTTACTAACAAATGGCACACTAGTATGCCAAAGTTCTGCAATACTATACCAGTAATGATAGACAAAGTAAAGAACGGCTATGAAGGTTATCGTGTGAGGGAACTTCAGCACCACTCGGTAGCCAACTCTGACGGGCAAAAAGCAAAACCCAAAAGGTAAGGGTACCAATTGATGTCATCTAAAGAAGGCAAGAAGTAATATACGAGGTCAAAATTTTCACAATATGACCTTGGATATAAGACTCATTTTGCACTCCACGATTGATGATGTTATATGAAATATCATCCGCAGATTAAAAATATCAGCCGTGTTCCTTTGATCAAGGACTACCTGTTCAGCCGAGATTATGTGAAATTATGGATCAAGAGAATGGTAGGACTTTATGGAGTTCCCATAACTATTATCTTAGGTGAAGGAGCTCGAGTTATAGTTAACTACTGAAGATCACCCCACAAAGAGATTGGGAACACAGACAGGTCTTCGTACACTATTGTACCCTCAGACCGATGGACAGACTAAGCTTACTAGCTAAAAGCTAGAAGATATATTGCAGGCCTATACAGTTGACTCTAAAGGTAGCTTGGACAATTGCCTACGACCTGTCAAGATTACTTATGATATTAACCATCATTCTACTCTCCGGATGGCCCCGTGTAAGACTTTGTATGACAAAAAGTGTAGGTCGCCATTGGTTAGTCTAATGTTGGCGAAACATGACTAATAGGCCCAGACATGGTCCAACGGGCTCAGGAGAAGGTAAAGCTTATTCAGAAGAGAATATTAGCTGCCCAAAGTCGACAGAAGCTATATGCAGACAATCAACGTCGACCTTTGGAATTTCAAATGAGTGATTGGGTGTTCTTGAAGGTGTCTCCAATGAAAGGAGTAATGAGTTTTGGCAATAAAGGGAAGTTGGGTCTGAGATATATTGGCCCTTAACAGATCCTTTATCGAATAGGCAAGGTTGCCTATGAGCTAGTCTTACCAATGGATCTGGAAGTAGTACATCCAGTCTTCCATATATCAATGCTTCGTAATTGCATTGGTGATCCATCTCGAGTATATCCCGTAGATGATATCTAGGTCATAGGGGAATTATCCTACGAAGAGCAACCTATCGCCATCCTAGATCGGCAGATTAGAAAATTACAGACTAAGGATGTTGCTTCCATCAAGGTATTATGGAGAAATGAGAATTGCAAAGAAATGACCTGGGAAACTGAAGAGGAAGTAAAACACAAATATCCGTACATATTCCCTATGTCTACAGGTAATTTCAACTTCTGAAACTCTTAATTTGATGGAAGTATGTGTTATTGCAATAGAGAGGAATTTTCCCATGAATGTTCTAAAGGGGGGAAGGATGTTACACCCCGTACTTTTATACCTTGGAAAGTTTCTAAGTTACTTAAGCTTCGTAATCTTCTTAAGTTTCTTGAAAGGTTCTTAAGTTTCTTGGAGCTTCTTAAAGCTCTTGAGCTTCTAAAAAGTTACCATGTGAGACGGATAATCTATAACGTTACCAAATAACTCCAAGGAAGGGAGAATGAGATACCCTAAATAGAGAAAATTGGAAATAGGGTCGTAAGAATCCGGAAGGAGTTGGAGACCAAATAATGAGTTGTAGGACTCGACTTACTTACTTAAGCTACCAACTTGGAAATCTTACGTACTTAAACTACTTGAGTACATACTAAACTTACGTATCATGGATTAATAGGTTCGTAAAGTAAGACGAGATTATGAAACCACGAGTAGAAGAAGAGAGCGACACATGGCAGCAGCTAGGTGCCATATGGCAGCAGCTGCAGCAAAGGGGTGGGCCCCACTTGCCACATGGCATCCCCTAAGTGGAGGAGGTGGTGCATTGGCCCTATGACGGCTTGAAACGTGTCACCTCCTAAAGTGGCCTCTATATATATATATATATATATATATATATATATATATATATAGTTTATGACTTTTATGGTCATCTTTATCCTATAAGTTTCATTCTTATCTCCAAATGTCAAGAAATTCTAGAGAAAAGAAGAGAAGAGAAACTTAAGCTAAAAAAAAGAAAGAGCTAAGGTTTTGGGAGGAAAAAAAGGTAAGCTCTTCGATTATGTTCCATGAATTAATTATATGGGTTATACCAGAAGGTACGAAGTTTCAACCGCGCTAGAAGAGCTTTCGAGGCGAGTTTTGGCGAGTTTCGGACAAGGTAAGGCTTTACCTTTCAAATTGAAGTTTATGATGTTGTTATGGGGTATATTACATGTCTTAAATGAGGCTTTAAGTTGAAAAATTGCATAAGGATGCTTCATGTTAGAAACAAACTAAACTGAAGTCGCTAGCGTTCAACCGAAGTCGAGTAGTGTATGGTGATTGTGGTGCTGCAGTTGCAGCTGGTTGGATGGCGTGTTGCAGGGATGGAAAGTGTTCTAAAAAGGGTGTGAGTACTGCTGGTTTAATCCACATGACCCTCTGTTCTGTATTGTTAAAGGTTTTATGAAATAAAGGCTAAAAACTCTATTTTGGTATTATAATTTTGAGCTAGTTTTTTGGAGTTGTATTGAGTAACGTTGAAGTGATTTGATAGTATATATAACTGATGGTTGTTCTTGGTAATATGGCTGCTAAGATTAACAGTTGGATAGGGCAAGTTATAGGAGAGATGCTGCCTGATTTTCAGCAACTTCAGAACTAGTAATAAGCTAGTCGAGGGAAATGGATAAGAAAATGGTTCCTATGACTACTTGGGTGTAGAGTTGGAAATGGGAAAATGGATTTATTAATCTTAGTACTAATTTCATATTAAATAGGTTAAGGAGATATCGAGGGAAGTTAGATTACAATTAATCCCTAAAGAGGTATGTGAAGCTACCTTCTTTCTCTTGGTATGTTTTTTGCATAAGTAAATAGAGTTATCCTTCTTTCCTTTTGGTATGATTTTGTCATAAGTATGATTCTATTATTCTATAATTATTCACCAAGCCATGATGGATCGTGTAGATAAATGCATATTATCACTCTGTGAGGGAAAGTAGAGAGTATGTAAAGCTTATTCTTTCTCTTGGCATGTCGTTGGCATAAGTATGTAAAGCTTATTCTTTCTCTTGGCATGTCGTTGTCATAAGTATGTAAAGCCTATCCTTTCTCTTCTCTTGTCATGTCATTAGTATAAGTATGTAAATCTTATCCTTTCTCTTGTTTTGGCATGTCTTGATATAAACCACATGATGCAAGCTTTGGGGAGTATCCCACCCATAAAGCTCCGAGCAAGATTTATGAGCCTTACCAACTTCCTAAGGTTAGAACTTACATAACAATGGAGCTACTTCTCTCAAGCCTTCTATATGATGGAGCGTAGTAAGTATGTGAAGCTAACTCCTTTTTCTAGGTATGTCTTAGCACAAGTATGAAATATCTATGAAATTTGGGAGTAATTCTATTCTTAAAACTCCATGTATGGTCTATAAGTCTCATTCACTTCTCGATAGTAGAACTCCTATACTAGTTGAGTTATTGCCTCTCAAGGCTTCTTTGTGATGGAAAGTAGTAAGTACGTAAACTATCCTCTCTTCTCGTTTGGCATATCCTAAAAGTAAGTGATATGTATACAAGCTGGGGTAATCTTATTCTTAAATTTAGAATAGGATTCTTGTCTCTTACTCATTTTCTGATGTTAATGCTCTTATGGTAGTTTAGCTACTACCCTCGAGCCTTTTGTACATAAAATAGGAATTGGCGTGTGGAAGCCCATATGCTCACAGACGCTATAGTGACTCATGTCCTTACTTTGATAATATCATATTCCTAAGGACTCTATGACGACCAATGCCTCTTGTTTCATAAGCCGTTTGGCATTACTTGATAAATGCCTATGATTCTTGAGACTTTAGTTGATATGACCCCTAATGACACTTAGAGGGGACTAGGGATAAGTACCATTCTAAACCGCAAAGGATAGTCCAGTATGATCATTTTATTCAGACTCAGATGATAATAGGATAATTATAACATCGAGTCCCATAAAGGGCCGAGTATGGTATATGATGACTATGACACCGAGTCCCATAAAGAGCCGGGTACGGTATATGATGATTAATACACCGAGTCCAATAAAGGACCGGGTATGGTATATGATGATTATGACACCAAGTCCCATTAAGGGCCAGGTATGGTATATGATGATATGATGACACCGATTCCCACAAATGGCCGGGTATAGTATATGATATATGGATTGGATCAAACGTTCTTCGGCATTACTATATGATATATGGATTGGACCAGACGTTCCTCAGCATTATAATATGATATGTAGATCAGGCCATCATTCCTCGGCATTATTATATGATGTGTGGATCGAGCCATACGTTCCTCGGCATGTACTTACTATATACATGGATCGGATTGTACTTTCCACAGTGCTAATATTATATATGTGCTTATGATGACAGAATTATATATATGGTACACCGAGACCCCTAACAGGCTAGGCACAGTATGTGATGGTAATATATATGACTTTCTTTTATACGATGCGAGTACGGTAAATAATTAAATATTTTATACTTACCCCGTGCATCCCTACGCCAACTGTAATCTTCTTATAATGTCTATGCTTTACATACTCAATACATATATCATACTAACCCCCCTTTCTCGAAGGAGGGGCTGCATTTATACCTACAGGTACAGATACATACCTTGGGGATCCGTCTGCATAGGAGTTCCACTCAGCATTTCCGTAGCGCTCCATTGTGATGGAGCCTAGTTTTGGTATTAACCCTCGATGTATATATTTATTTGTTCATGGGTACGGTCGTGGCCCTGTCCCTTGTTATGTTACTGTTCTTACTCTTAGAGGTCTGTGGACATATATGTGGGTTGTTTATGGGTTGTATATACATGCATGTACCGTGGTGCCTATGATAAGCCTCGCCAGCTTATATGTTATCCTGCCTATTGATGTTCTATAACTTAAACAGGGCACAAATTTACTTACAAATAGTAGGGATATATGTGAGTGCCCATTTCGGGCACCCGTCATAGCCTACGGGGTTGGTTCGTGATAGTTATGGCATCGAGTCCAATAATGAGCTGGGTACGGTATAATTGTACACTATCTATTCACCGACTGCCTTGCTAGAGGGACGGGTATGGTATACATATATATGATTATATAATGATATAGTTGTAACACCGAGTCCCAAAATAGGTCGGATATGGTATATGATGATGATATGCATGACTTCATTTCATAAGATGCAGGTATAGTGATTTATTAATTATTATACTTGTCTCCTGTCCCCTTATTTTAGATGTCCTGACCCCATATTTCAGATGTAATCTCCTTTGTTGTATTTTATTCTTTATATACTCAGTATGTATTCTATGCTGATCCCCTCTCTTGGGAGGGGGGATGCATTTCTTGCCCGCAGGTACAAACACGCATTTCGGGGATTCACTAGCTTAGGATTTTCCACTTAGCTATTTTGGAGTGCTCTATTGTATCGGAGCCTAGATTTTTAGTATTAATCTTTTTGATATGTATATTCATTTATTCAGGGGTACGGCGGGGGTACCCAGAATACCATCGTGATAGTTGAACTAATTTTCTTATAAATCAAAGTTCATTAGTAGGATGGTAAATGGGGTATGACAGCCATGATGATATTATAAAACAAAAGTTTTAATGAGCTATTCCACCTATTGATGATTTAATGTTAAATTTATATAATACTTATGCTATAGTGATGTTCAAACATTATTCCATGTGATTTGACCTAGCACCGAATATAACATGTAGATGGGGACTCGATTGAAGGAGTTCTTAAGTAAAGTCTAATGTTGTATTAACTATATGTCATCATGAGAGCCCTTGTCGGTTAGGCCTTCGTAGCCATCAAATATTAAAGTTAAAGTTACAGAATGTTTAAAGTTGATAGGAGTTCTATATGGCAGGTAGTCTCCCCATGCCAATGTAGGGGGATATGTTAGATTCCATGTAATAACTCGCATGGTCATAAATTTTGGTTATGGTCACTTCCCCATAAAATGGTTCGTTAGTTAAAGAAAAGCTTAGGACACTCTACGGAATGACATGAATTTGAAAGAAGTGAAACCTTTCCTAAACATCCCATAGTCTGCTATTCATAGGTGTGGCGTGCTTCACAACCATGAACAAGACTATATTTGACATAGTATGTTGGACTTTGAGGACCATTTCAAAATCTCGAGCTATGATACCAAGTTAATCATGACCCATGCCTAGGGTCTAGACGTGACACGACTAATGAAGCATCCGGAGGTATCTCACCAAAACCTCTTAGCATTTATTAAGTTTTTCATCATTAATGATTATCAATACAATGGAAATGTAAGGTATAACAGGATTAAGGGATTGCACATAGAATAAACATTGATTCATTTGAACATCATTCATTTTGTCCAACAATACCTCAGCATTAAACTTGGTTGGAGCTAAGACATGTCCCTAGCTCACCCGCAAGATAAAAGTTAAAGTACCAAAAGTAACTCATTGGTCTATATATACCATAATCTAGATAGATAGGAGTGTTGTTCTTGAAACATGGGAACTCACCAAATAGTAGTAGCCTTCAATGATCAAACTTAGCCACGGGGAGGAGAGGGTGGAGCAATGCAGATTTTTACATGGTGATATCACGTAGGAAAAAGTATGTGTGAGTACTTTGAATGTACTAAGTATGTGAGCATGTTATAAAGTGAAGAACATTAAGACATTTATAAACAATATACATAAGTCCATGCATGCACAAGAAATAATCATATTAAACCATAAAATATTCATTTTGTGGGAAGATGACTATAACCGACATTTAAGATCATGTTATCTATTACATGGAATCCAACATAACCCCCTACGTTGGTATAGAGAGACTATTTGTTGGGTAGAACTTTATCAAATTTAATCATTTCTTTAACTTTAACTTTAATGCCTAATTGTGGATCCACTAGCCTAAATAGTCTACAAGGGCTCCTATGTTGGTGCATAGTTAATGCAACATGATAATTTACTAAAGGACCCCTTAGGTCAAGTCCCCATCTACATGCTTCATTCAGTGCTAGGTCAATCCCACAGAATACATTTAGATATCATAATAACATAAGCATTTATACAACTTTAAATATCAAATCATCATTCAGCGGAATAGCTCATTAAAACCTTTTATTTGATTTGAATATGTGAGAATTGTCCTTTCACATTGAATCCTTTCTTTGACTAAGAAGCCCTTTCATCATCATTATATAAGCTCATAAGACTCCCTTAAACATAAAATTTTCTTTCATAAACTTGCATTCAGAGTTAGAGCTTTCAATTCAACTTCATTTTAACATAAGGAAATTAGGTGGGTTTATTACATAAAACCTTCAAATATATTTAAAACAATACTAGCATGCATGAGAGTGATGGAAATGCACTAATTTAATCATCTTTAAACAACCCACCATTTATACTTGAAGACTATCTTTAAACCTTCATATAAGAACCTTGGTAAATCATTCATTTCCTGAAATTGAGAGTCAGTACATATCAATATAGGTAAATAAACTTTAAATAACCAACAAACTATGCATTTGGAATTGTCATGGCCCAACCCCGTAGGCTGTGACTGGGGCCCGACCTGGACCCTCTTATGCGTATTTATCAGCTACACTCAAGTTGAACCATGTGTGATGTGATACTATACATAAAACCTTAATAGTTTAAAACTTTTTCATGTACATATAGCCTCTTTCATTTGTATCATATCATGAAAGGGCATGCACCGATGAGGATGCCATAACATAAAAACATTTACAACATGCCGTATAGGCACAGTCAAAACAAACTTATAACAACCCATATATACATATGTCTAAAGAACTCTAAGAATAGTAACAGCAACATATGGTGGGACAGGGCCCCCGCCGTACCCCTGAATGTACAAATATATACATTAAATGACCAGTATCAAAAATTAGGCTCCAGAACAATGAAGCACTTCCGACATAGCTGAGAGGAACTCCTAAACTCACGGATCTCCAGAATGAACATCTGTACCTGCGGGCATGAAATGCAGCCCCCCGAGAAAAGGGGGTCAGTACGATATATGTACTGAGTATGTAAAGCATAAAATATCGTAACTAAGGCCATAACTGAAATAGGGATGCAGGGGGAAAGTATAACAACCTAATGAATTACTGTACCTGCATCTTAGGACATGTAAATCATAAAAATCATCATATGTTGTGCCTGGCCCTCTAGTGAACTCGGTGTCATAAGCATTTTCTCATATTCACATGCCATCGTATCATCATGTATTTTATTTCATCATATCATCGTATACGGTATCATATCATCGTATACGGTATAATCTTATTATGTATGCCATCGTGTTACATCCGGTTCACTACGGGGCTCAGGGTCGCAAATGTATCACTCTAATCTCATATGCATTCCTACATAAAGTATCCGACCCCTTTAGTGAGGGACTCGGTGAATGGAGTGGTGTATGTCTATAGCGTACCATCATAATATACATACCGTACCCAGCCCTCTAAGGAGGGACTCAGTGTTTCTTCCTTATTTCTCCACATATACTATCATATTACAGCCAGCTCGGGACTTGGTGAATAATCGTATCGTCATCATATATAACATATATCACACCTCACGTGCGGAATCGTCTCTTCGTACATGGAATTGTACAAATCTGGCACGGGATGCGGTAAAAGAAATAGTAAAACTGTGCACGATAACTATTCCCAGCCCATCGTGGGACATGGTGAAGGATGGGTTACAGTATGCATGAGTAGTGGGAAACCATATGCAACTAAGTCATTATCTGAGACTCGATGAAACAGTCAAGTGAACCGTCACCTGAAGACTAGGAAGGTAATTATCTGAAGTACCCCTTTAGATGTCATTAGGAGTTACATCAATTGGGGCCTCAGGAATCACAGACATGCATCAAGAAAATGCCACACAGTTTATGCAATCAGAAACATGGTTTATGCAATCAGAGACACAGTTATGTAATCAGAGACACAATTATGCAATCAGAGACATTGATCATTTCAGAGACTTTAAAAAGAGGAGTTGGTACCTCCATTTACTACTCATTATATAACAGGATCGAGAATAGTAGTTTGATTACTTTCAAACTCTTAATGTTCAGAAGTGACTACAAGTCACGAGTTACACTCAGAGCTCATAAATGGAATTACCTCTAAACCCATATCATATATCATTTTACTTAAAATTAAGCCATTCCAAAGGAAAGAAGAGATAGGCTTCACATGTACTACTTTTCATCACATAAAACACTTAAGGGCAACAACTCAGCTATTACAGGAGTTCTAACATCAAGAAGTAAATAAGAGTTTCGACTTATATTCAGGGCTTTATGAATGTATTAAATCCCACATATCATATACATATCGTTCATAACTTACATCTAAGACATGTCAAAAGAAAAGAAGGATATCTCTACATACTTATTCCAAAAACATGCCAAAAGAAAGCTTCACATACCTTGTCTGAATTATTCCTTATCCTGTTTGCCTCGCCGTCCTTTGAACCTATTCAACATGAAAGAAATATGAAGATCAACCCCTTTTACTTTCCATCACCCTAGGTTACACCTTAGTATTAATGGAATCTATTTCCTTAGTCGTTTCCCCCACTAGTTTTGTTATTCGCTAAGGCGTCGATGAAAATTGAGCAGCACCTCCCCTATAATGTGCCCTATCCAAATTTACAATTAGGTCCCTAAGACCTACAGCCAACCAACAACAACAACCTACAAAAATTCACACCAACAATATATAACATAAACTCCAAACGACTTATTCAAAAATACAATATCACAATAGGGCGTCTAGCCTTTATTTTATAACGCCTTTAATTATACGCAACAAGGGGTCATGTGGCTTCAACCAGAAGAACCATAACCCACATTAGAACATACTTAGGACCTGAAATAACACATCACACCCCTTACGCAGCACCCCACACGTACAACACCCCATTTTGACTACAATTTAACTACGACGACTTCAATTTCGATTGTTTCTATCGTCGAGCATTTCCACGACTTTTTTATACTTCCAGCAGTATAAAAGGTGTAAATAACACTACATAACAACCCCATAAACTTCAAATTAGAAGTTAAAACCTTACCTTTCCCGAAATTGGCCAAAACACGCCTAAAACCCGCCTCGGAAAATCTCTTGATGTGCTGAAACGGAGTGGACTGTTTGTTGTCCGTTTGGTGCTGCTCCAAACCTTAACTTTACATTATTAACACCCTCATAAAATTTAAAAACCCTTTAAAAAACATGGGAGAAGATAATCAAGCCATAGCTTATCAAATGGCCTTCCAAACACGCTGAAAATTAACTAAGGAACCTCCTTGACGCGGCTGAAATACTGTGGCTGCTTGTTACTCATTTTTTTCTGCCCCAAATAGGTAACCTAAGTTTATAACCACCTCCACTTGATATAATAATACCTTATCTAATTAATTTATGAAGCAGAATCGGGACGTACCTATTTTTCTCCTAGCCGTCATGTTTTTCTCTCTTGTTCTAGGGTTTGTTCTTGAGTTTTTGCTGAAGTTTAATGGATCATAACTGAAGTATAAGACACATATACATGTATATATGTGGTCCTAGGAGGTGACACGTGTCATCCCCATATGGTGACATGTGTCCATCCCCTATTGGGCCACGAATCCATGCCTTACCCCTAGGTTGCCACGTGTCCTTGTGGGCCCCACCTCCCAAGTAGGTGGGTCACCTACTTGACCCTAATTAGGTGGGTCACTTTCTTGCTTGAGGTGCTTCCACGTGTCGCTCCTCCATTGGCTTCCACGTGTCGTCTTTTCCCCTTCCTCGTGGGTTCGTAATCTCGTCTTATTTTAGGAGCCTATATAATCCAAGCTACGTAAGTTTGGTATGTCCTTAAGCAACTCAAATATGTAAGACGTCTAATTTGGTAGCTTATGTAGGTAAATTGAGTCCTACGACTCATTACTTGGCCTCCAACTCCTTTCGGATTCTTATGACTCCATTTCCAACCTTCCTTCTCACGAGGTATCACAATCTTCTTTCCTTAGAGTTGTTTGATAGTGTCGTAGCTTATACGGCTCGCATTATAGTGTCTAAGGAACTTAAGAAGACATTCCGAGCTCGAGAGTGCGGGATGTAATAGGAATCATCTCATAAAAACCCACGAGACTTCATCATTTAGAATTAAAATACAAATTTGGGAAAACATTTGGGCTCCAAGGGTGGATGAACCCATGGATGAAACCTAAATACCTTGGGGAAAAAAATCCCTAATGGAAGCTTGAGAAGAAAGGATGACTTGAAGATGGCTTGAGATGAAACCCTAACTTGTCTTATAACTCTTAGGAGAATTTGTGAATCTTGAGTCTAGGTGTGAGAAATGAGTGTTTAGAAAAGTTTAGGGTCTTTAGATGGGTGAATTCTTTCCTCAAAATGACCTCATTTTTTATTAAAATGTAGGAAAAGACAAAAATGTCCAAAAATCTAACTGAAACTGGGTTCACGTGGACCCTCCATGGTCTGTGGTACACACCACATCCCGTGGTGGGGACCCATTGTAATGGACTTTCAAAAATATTTTGGAAAGCCTTTAGGGTAGGTCTATGAACTTTCTTCATGGAGTCCCTTCATGATCCGTGAAGGGCATGATGGGCCGTGAAACATGGCCGTGGTGCAGGTCCAACAAGAGGCCTACAGAGTGACCACCAAGAAGACACACCATGTTTTGTGAAAAGCTCAACAATCCTTGATGGTCGTCTGTGGACCTTACCTTGGAAAGTTTCTTGATGGTCTTAGGAAGAGGTCACCATAGAGGGCTTCAGGGTATGTGGTGCTCACCATGGCCCATGGTCCTCCATCGTGGTTCCTTCCTTGCAAGTCTAATTCTATGAATCTTTACCACAGTTGTTCACCACGGTTCGTGGTGTTTACCATGGCTTGTGAGGTCTTTTTCTGGTCAACTCCTAGTACCTGTTTCTGCACTTTTCTCAGATTTCATCCTTTGATGGTCCTGGGAAGAGGTCACCATAGAGGGCTTCACGGTTTATGGTGCACACCATGGCCCGTGGTCCTCCATCGTGGTTCCTTCCTTGCAAGTCTGATTCTATGAATCTTTACCACAGTTGTTCACCACGGTTCGTGGTGTTTACCAAGACTCGTGAGGTCTTTTTTGGTCAACTCCTAGTACCAGTTTTTGCACCTTTCTCAGATTTCCTCCTTTGTTCCTTGTTTTAGGACTTTCCAAATTTCCAAAGTCTCAAAAAGTAGACATCATGGGCCGACTGATCAAGGTATGTATGTACACGAGCATACTCAACACACAAAGAGACAAAGAGAAATTAGGTAAATGCATCGGGATCCTATAAATCCGATGGGTACGCTCGTGCACAAGTCTAAAAGTAAAAACTTGAACGGACTCCCATAAGCCTAACAGTTGTAGGGACTGTTGAAGTAAACCGAGAGAATCCAATGAAGTTACAACAATGCCACGACTTCTCGCGTACTTGAACCAAACCATTCTTTAAGGTTGAAACTGTCACGACCCAACCCCGTAGGCCGCGACTGGAGTCCGACCTGGACCCCCCGTACATATATCTATTAGCTGAGGTCACATTGAATCATAAATAAGACAATATCATGTAATAGAGCCCCACTGGCGATAACATTTTCATAAACTGTAGCCCTTTTCGTTTGTATCACAACATGACAGGGCACACAAGCCGACAAGGCTGCCATAACATAATAATATATATCATATATCATGTAGACCCAGCTTAATCAAACTGACATACACAACCCACATATACATGTCTGCAGACCTCTAAACATATAAATGACAACATATGGCGGGACAGGGCCCCCGCCGTACCCCTGAATGGATAAAACAATTTCTATACATCCGTGGACAGTATCAAAAACTAGGCTCCGATACAATGAAGCCTCTTCCAGCTGAGCTGCATGGAATCCTAAGCTGACGGACTCCCAAAATCTATATCTGTACCTGCGGGCATGAACGCAGCCCCCCGAGAAAGGGGGTCAGAACGATATGTGTACTGAGTATGTAAAACATAATATAAAACAACTGGAAACATATCTGAGATAGAGAATCAGGGGATAAGATATCAATTCAGAAACCTGTACCTGTACTTTATGAATTACAAAAACATGCATGTTCGAGTCATATCATATAGCCGGCCCTTTCGGGGGTCCGGTGAATCATCTCTGTAAAATCATCTCTGTAAAACCATCATGGCCCCAGTGCCATCACCACCTTATTACAACACATCATCATATATTTATACACGTATCCTGGCCCTCTATTGAGGGACTCAGTGAATAATGCAGTGAACTGTGCACGAGAACATATCCTGGCCCGGGACTCAGGGAAAGAAGTGTTACAATATACACGAGTAGAGTAGTGAGTAACTATATGCAATTTAAATCATTATCAGAGACTCGACAGAATAAGAAAGTTAAGCTTTTATTTGAGAACCCGAGTAGCGGTGTAGTCATCTCGAGTGTCCTCTAAATGCCATTATGGGCTGTCTCAATTATAATCTCGGGGCTCCTAGACATGTACTAAAGTAAAGCCAAATCGCTTATGGAACCAGAAACATTTGTTAACATATAGTCTGTAAGACTTGGAGCCTGTACATTTGTTACCTTTTTAACATATAAAAGTTTCCAGGGAAATAGTTCGATTATTATAAAAGTTCGATATTCAGACGTAAATAAGAGATGCTAAGAATGGAGTTACGCCGGAACTCATATGATGTTTAACCTACAACTAAGACATGCCAGAAGAAGAAAGAGAATAAACTATATATGGTCTGTACTTTTCTTTATGGGATCTGCATACACATATTTCATACCCGGCCCATCATGGGGCTCGGTGAATCATTATGGCATCATAATCTCACTTTCGTACCAAACATGTATCAAAGGAAATGAGAGATAGCTTTCCAAATACTAGTGTTTAATACATAGAAGCCTTACTAGGCAATACTCAATTCTTGCAGAAATTCCAATACTAAGCAGTGGATATGGGTTATGAGGCATACTTGGAGTTTTGGGAATGGAATTATCCCCACATTCCACACACACTTCACTTAAGGCTAAAACTTGCCAAAAGGAAAGAAAGATAATTGTACGTGCTTATACCAAAACATGCCACAAGAAAGCTTTACATACCTTTTAGGAGTTACCCTTTATCCTGCTCGTCTCATCGTCTTCCGAACCTATTCAATATGAAAGTAATACGAATATCAACTACTCTTAACTTTCCAGCATCTTGGATTACGCCTTAATGTTAATGGAATCTATTGCCTTAGTTGTTTCCTCGACTAGTCCTTTAGTTTGTTAAGGCGTTAACGAAAATTGGGCAGCACCTCCCCTATAATGTGCCCTATCCAAATTTCCAATCAGGTCCCTAAGACCTACAGCCAACCAACAACAACAACCTGCAGCAATTCATACCAACAATATACAGCATACACTCCAAACAACTTATTCCAAAAATACGATATCTCAATAGGGCGTCTAGCCTTTATTTTGTGACGCCTTTAATTATACATAACAAGGGGTCATGTGTCTTCTACCAGCAGCACCATAACCCACATTAGGACATATTTAGGCCCTGCAACAACAAGCCACACCCCTGCAGAGCAACTCACAAGAACAACACTTTGTTTCGATAACAATTCAACTATAACGACTACAAATTAGTTTATTCCGAACGCCAAGTATTTCTAAGCCATTTTCATATTTCCAGCCACCAATAGGGAGTTTAACATGCTCCATCAGAACACATAAAGCTCAAATTTAAAGAAGAAACCTTACCTTACGTTAAACTTGTCAAACTCGCCAAAACTATCCAAAATGTGAAATCTGGACAGCTTACTGTTTTACCTTGTCGCTTCGTTTCGAAGGGGTAATGGAGGGAAACAGGATCTACATCCTTAATGAAAGTTATAGACATGTGTATTAGGGTCGCAAACAATTTCGAATCATCCCTACATCAATTTTGTACAAAAAGATATGACCAAAATACTCACAGCTGTCCGTGTAGGATTTCCAAAACCAAATTTGAGCAGTACCTCCTCTACACTTCATCACCACTTTTCAAGCTTATACAAGTGGAACTGGATTTTGGAGTCTGAATGAAAGTTATAGAACCACGAAATACCTTTCCAAAACATATTAAATCACTTGAAACGAATCTGTACACAAGAAGTTATACGATTATTACTAACCACTGTCCCTTCCAAAAACGGGTTTATTAATTAACGTTTTCTCTTATTTTCTCTTCCAAATTCCAATTGCAAAGCTGGAGTTTTACTTCCATGAAGGTCTTAAAATACATATATACATATCCACGTACTTAAGGTACACCGTATATAATTAATTCACGGAAGAAAATTGGAAAACAAACCTTTAAACTTCAAGAACCATGGCTGCCTCTCTATTTCTCTCCCTCACGTTTTTTTCTCTCTAAGTTGGCTGATGTTTTGATGGATAACTGAAGTATATGATATATATCAACATATATATGTGGCTTTAGGGTGTAACACGTGTCAACCCCAAGAGGTGACACGTGTCCAGCCCCTATTGGGCCACCGTATCATGCTGCCAACTATGGGCTGCCACGTGGCAGTGGGGTCCACCACCCCCCAAGCAGGTGGGTCACCTACTTGCTTGAGGTGCTGCCACGTGTCTCTTCTTCATTGGCTACCACGTGTCGTCTTTTTTTTTTTTCCTTCCTCGTGGGCTCGTAATCTCGTCTTATTTTATGTACCTATGTAATCCGTGCTACGTAAGTTTGATATATGCTTAAGTAGCTCAAGTGCATATGACTTTTAACTTAGTAGCTTACATAGGTAAATCGAGTCCTACGACTCATTACTTGACCTCCAATTCCTTTCGGACTCTTATGATTTCATCTCCAACCTTCTCTAGTATGGGGTATCACATTCTCCCTTCCTTAGAGACGTTTGATAGTGTCGTAACTTAAGTGGCTCACATGCTAACTTTTAAGTAACTTAAGGGACATTACGAGTTTAAAAAGGGTGGGGTGTAACATCCTTCCCCCTTTAGAACATTCGTCCCCGAATGTTAGCTAAAACTTCTCTTAGCACCTTATACAAATCGTAGGGAGATTCATTGCTATTTTCTTAACACGTACTTCCATACCAATATTTCATATACGTGTTTCAGGAATCGGGGTTACCTGTAAATATTGGGAATAGGTGCAAATACTTGTGTTTTATATCCTCTTCAATTTCCCAGGTCATCCCTTTTCTGGTTTTAGTTTTGCCACAGTATCTTGACGGAAGGCACGTCCTCAGTTCGCAACCTTCTAATTTGCCAATCCAAGATGGTAATAAATTTCTCCTCATAGGATAACTCTTCCATATCATGGACTTCATTTATGAGACATACTATGGGTGGATCACCAGTACAGTTGCGAAACATTTATATTTAATAGACTGGGCGTATGGTTTCCAAATCAGGTGGTAAGCTTAAATTATCAGTCACATTGCCCACCTTATGAGTAACTTGATACCTTCTAACATATTTTGGGTTAAGTCCCCTTTTCTGGGTGACTCCGTTATGAACATCCAATCATCCATTTGAACTTTGAATGTCGATGTCGATAATTTGTATATCATTTCTGCCGACTCTGGGCTTTTAGTCAATAGTTTGCTTAATCCTGTTTGGCCTACCAGCTTAGTCTTTTTCCCATCAGGGGGACCTATAGGCGCTTCCTTACAACATCTTGTAGGGGGTCATTTGGATACTGTAATGGTAGCCCTTCTCGTAGGCAAACCTAATAATTGATGGACGATAGTCCTAGCTACACTTAAGCCAACCTCATAAGCTCGCAATATATTTTTTAGCAGTTGATAGTATGCTCAGTCTATTCAGAAGCCCGAGGTAAATGCGGTATGAAGGTTTGTCTGTGCTCTCGACCTCTTCTTGGACCGAGGTCCAAACGTTAACCATATTTGAAGTTCCTCTATCTGAGATATTAGTTGGGGAACTTCACGGAATCTTACTACTTCCTTGTCATATAGCTTCACCTAGTTCCAGTTGCATAGGTGGTCTTGCTTGGAAGCAAAGGGGTTGATTCGTTAGCCTTCTCGCAATAACCCGCATAGCACCCTACTCTTGAAAAGTTTAGAATAGGTGCATGGTGACGTTGATAATTTGGGAATCCTTAGCTTCGTATAGTTTTTCTCGACTTTCTTTAGAACTTTAACTAGCCTATATAGTTATTCTGTGGTTTTCCACTCGTTAACTGGTTCTATGTTGAAGAACTGTGGCATTCAAGTGCGTCGTCAATTAGCAATTAGCTAATCCTTCTTATTTTGCTTAAACCCTTGTTACAATTGCCTTAACGTATCTTATAATACTCTGGGTACATAATCTCATATCGTTTCTCCATCACTAGTTCAGATTCCTCCATCTCGCGGGATCCCACCAGCACTAACGCATTAAGTTCCATCAGAATTTTGAAGTTAAGCGTGCTGGGGCAAGAGTAATATTGGGATGGGTGACCTTCCTGGGAAGTCTTCGTGTATCGTTTCACTGTAATCCTTTCTACGATGTGCGGGCACTCAATTTAGCCCAAGATTTACCTTAGTGTTGTCTCGCGAGTCTTTATGTTTTTCCCTGTCCTTTCTTTGTTATCTTACGACCAGTATCGGCATAGACCTTTAGTTCCGCTATGACCATGTCCCTTTTTGGTCAGTTTGGTTTAACTTCCCCTATTGTATCCCCCTCCCCTTTCTGTACGCACCCATTCATTAGGGTGGGCTACTGAGTAGCGCTAAAGTTCTTTTATATAGTAACCTTTGGAGCCATTTTGAGTTTTGGCTATTATTAGCTGGCATATCTTTAATGGAATTTCACATATGAGCTCCCCTATCCTTTATTCATTTTGTGTTCTTCTCATTTTCTACCACAGGAGGCTTTCTATTCCTTTGTCCTTGGTTATACATTTATCACAACATCATTTGCGACAAACTCTATAGCCAACATTTTGGCTTTTTGGTCTAGCATGTTGTCATTATCCCTCGTAGTGTCTCTTGAGTTATCCGATATCCTTCCATGGTTACATTTTTTTGTCTTTTTATCCGCAACCACCTTCTAGTGTTATGTTGTTCAGGGTCTCGTCACAAACTTCTTAACGCTACCTTATGTAGCATTCCGGCTTCCATCCAATTATTGGTAACTTCCGGAGCTTTCCAACTTGGTTTAGCAAGATATCTTATCAAAGTTTAGACGTCTATCTCACATTTATTGCTATATCAACTGCCTCCTCCTACCTTTGCCATTTTCTCATTAACTTCCCCCCTTTAGGGGGTACCCGCACTTTCCTCTATTTGTACTTTGTTCTAAGTCTCTATGTCCAGTCTAAATTTTTGTCCAATTCCTTTCACCAATCTATTTGGTACCGCATCATGTCTTTATTTATCTGCATGTTTATAATCTGACTATCCGTGTACGGAGCCTTGATTAAATTATGAAGCGATAGAACCTTTCCATATCTAACATAATGTCTTATCTACTAATCAGTACTTGAACAATGTGACCTAGGGAACAACTCGTCTAAGGCCACCTTCTACTTTTTCTTTTTCCAAGAATTACTTAGCACCTGTAGTTGTTCCAATCCCTATTAGGTAGTGCTAGTATTCTGACGATAACTATTCTAGGTTTTCTTGAAGTAGTGGTTTTGTCCCAACCTATATCCTTTGTTTCTTGGGACGAATAAAAGTTACGTCATTTGTTCCTTAAGTTTTCCATCCTCGTCCCTTAAGGATTCCACTATTTTTGGGGCGACGTTGTGTATACGCGTCATTTCTTTGTATCTTAAGCCCCATGCTCTTACTCCGTTCTCAATGCAGGCCTTTAACTTAGGCAACGCATACGAAGTGCATCTTACTAGTGGTTCCAATTTATCCCTGCATACTCGTATCACACTGTTCAGTTCATACTTACATATCCCCCTTTTAATTCGTATTCCTGTTTAGTTCCTGACACCTCCTTGAGGTGCTTCTGTCTAAAGCCCTTTCCCCAATTAGTCGGTGGAGAACTATAAGCTGTTATCGTAACCCTTCTTTCAATCATTGTTGGAAGAAAACAGAACCTCTTAAACATCACAGTACTTCTTCTAATACTTGACCTACCTGGTCTCCTTCTGAGTTTATCCTCGAGTTATGAACAACTCATCTAATTTACAATTAGGAGTTGAGGGCTTGGATTATTTTTTTCAAAAAGAGTGAAACTCATTCGCGGGACATCTTATCCTTCACCCTGAGCCCTCTATTTATATTTCTACAGTACAAATACGGCTGGAGATACCGTAGTCTGAACTTTACTACTTAATTAAGCTTTTGTTACTCCGAAATAAAATTCTTCAAGTAAAAAAAAAGTGCCCCTTGTCGGCGACCTGAAAGATACCTCTTACAGTTTTAGTTAAACACAGTAGGGGTATTTGGTATCAATTTCTCGGGCATCTCAAAAATCTATGCTTTACTTCCTTTTTCTTGTTCTGGGAAAATTTCGGCAGAGTTTCCTCTACATTTCTTACTTATCCCAAAACCTGCATGCAGAAAATACCAACAATGCCTCACAGGGCCAGCATATATATTTACATGTCATATCACAGCCGCACAGGGCTTTCAATGTCATTTTTTTTTCCGCAGCCACACAGGGCTTTCAACGTCAACAATAATATAAAAATATTAGACTTACCTCATATGTCCAACTTCAAACTGCAACTATTGCACTTCCTGACTGCTTTCCCTTCAGGTTTCAGCTTTACATTTTAAATAATACTTCACTACCTTACCAAACGGATATCTTCCGTGCCTTCACTTTACTTACCTGCGTGCTTTGTAACTTTCCATGTCATCAATTACTTTCTTCTGTTGGTGTCATCCTTCTGTTAAGATCCAAGGTTAGTATAAGGAATTTTTTTCCTATGACTCAGATCTAAAGCACGATCTTAGATGTAGAAGAAAGGTAACATCCTAAATGTCCTATAGCTTCCTGTTTATAGATGTGGCGCGCAACACATCGATAACCAAGACTCTATTAGACACGGTCTGCAGACTCTATTAGACACGGTCTGATACCACTTCTGTCACGACCCAACCCCGTAGGCCGCAACTGGGGTCCGACCTGGACCCCCCGTACATATATCTATTAGCTGAGGTCACATTGAATCGTAAATAAGACAATATCATGTAATAGAGCCCCACTGGCGATAACATTTTCATAAACTGTAGCCCTTTTCGTTTGTATCACAACATGACAGGGCACGCAAGTCGACAAGGCTGCCATAACATAATAATATATATCATATATCATGTAGACCCAGCTTAATCAAACTGACATACACAACCCACATATACATGTCTGCAGACCTCTAAACATATAAATGACAACATATGGCGGGACAGGGCCCCCGCCGTACCCCTGAATGGATAAAACAATTTCTATACATCCGTGGACAGTATCAAAAACTAGGCTCCGATACAATGAAGCCTCTTCCAGCTGAGCTGCATGGAATCCTAAGCTGACGGACTCCCAAAATCTGTATCTGTACCTGCGGGCATGAACGCAGCCCCCCGAGAAAGGGGGTCAGTACGATATGTGTACTGAGTATGTAAAACATAATATAAAACAACTGGAAACATATCTGAGATAGAGAATCAGGGGATAAGATATCAATTCAGAAACCTGTACCTGTACTTTATGAATTACAAAAACATGCATGTTCGAGTCATATCATATAGCCGGCCCTTTCGGGGGTCCGGTGAATCATCTCTGTAAAATCATCTCTGTAAAACCATCATGGCCCCAGTGCCATCACCACCTTATTACAACACATCATCATATATTTATACACGTATCCTGGCCCTCTATTGAGGGACTCAGTGAATAATGCAGTGAACTGTGCACGAGAACATATCCTGGCCCGGGACTCAGGGAAAGAAGTGTTACAATATACACGAGTAGAGTAGTGAGTAACTATATGCAATTTAAATCATTATCAGAGACTCGACAGAATAAGAAAGTTAAGCTTTTATTTGAGAACCCGAGTAGCGGTGTAGTCATCTCGAGTGTCCTCTAAATGCCATTATGGGCTGTCTCAATTATAATCTCGGGGCTCCTAGACATGTACTAAAGTAAAGCCAAATCGCTTATGGAACCAGAAACATTTGTTAACATATAGTCTGTAAGACTTGGAGCCTGTACATTTGTTACCTTTTTAACATATAAAAGTTTCCAGGGAAATAGTTCGATTATTATAAAAGTTCGATATTCAGACGTAAATAAGAGATGCTAAGAATGGAGTTACGCCGGAACTCATATGATGTTTAACCTACAACTAAGACATGCCAGAAGAAGAAAGAGAATAAACTATATATGGTCTGTACTTTTCTTTATGGGATCTGCATACACATATTTCATACCCGGCCCATCATGGGGCTCGGTGAATCATTATGGCATCATAATCTCACTTTCGTACCAAACATGTATCAAAGGAAATGAGAGATAGCTTTCCAAATACTAGTGTTTAATACATAGAAGCCTTACTAGGCAATACTCAATTCTTGCAGAAATTCCAATACTAAGCAGTGGATATGGGTTATGAGGCATACTTGGAGTTTTGGGAATGGAATTATCCCCACATTCCACACACACTTCACTTAAGGCTAAAACTTGCCAAAAGGAAAGAAAGATAATTGTACGTGCTTATACCAAAACATGCCACAAGAAAGCTTTACATACCTTTTAGGAGTTACCCTTTATCCTGCTCGTCTCATCGTCTTCCGAACCTATTCAATATGAAAGTAATACGAATATCAACTACTCTTAACTTTCCAGCATCTTGGATTACGCCTTAATGTTAATGGAATCTATTGCCTTAGTTGTTTCCTCGACTAGTCCTTTAGTTTGTTAAGGCGTTAACGAAAATTGGGCAGCACCTCCCCTATAATGTGCCCTATCCAAATTTCCAATCAGGTCCCTAAGACCTACAGCCAACCAACAACAACAACCTGCAGCAATTCATACCAACAATATACAGCATACACTCCAAACAACTTATTCCAAAAATACGATATCTCAATAGGGCGTCTAGCCTTTATTTTGTGACGCCTTTAATTATACATAACAAGGGGTCATGTTTCTTCTACCAGCAGCACCATAACCCACATTAGGACATATTTAGGCCCTGCAACAACAAGCCACACCCCTGCAGAGCAACTCACAAGAACAACACTTTGTTTCGATAACAATTCAACTATAACGACTACAAATTAGTTTATTCCGAACGCCAAGTATTTCTAAGCCATTTTCATATTTCCAGCCACCAATAGGGAGTTTAACATGCTCCATCAGAACACATAAAGCTCAAATTTAAAGAAGAAACCTTACCTTACGTTAAACTTGTCAAACTCGCCAAAACTATCCAAAATGTGAAATCTGGACAGCTTACTGTTTTACCTTGTCGCTTCGTTTCGAAGGGGTAATGGAGGGAAACAGGATCTACGTCCTTAATGAAAGTTATAGACATGTGTATTAGGGTCGCAAACAATTTCGAATCATCCCTACATCAATTTTGTACAAAAAGATATGACCAAAATACTCACAGCTGTCCGTGTAGGATTTCCAAAACCAAATTTGAGCAGTACCTCCTCTACACTTCATCACCACTTTTCAAGCTTATACAAGTGGAACTGGATTTTGGAGTCTGAATGAAAGTTATAGAACCACGAAATACCTTTCCAAAACATATTAAATCACTTGAAACGAATCTGTACACAAGAAGTTATACGATTATTACTAACCACTGTCCCTTCCAAAAACGGGTTTATTAATTAACGTTTTCTCTTATTTTCTCTTCCAAATTCCAATTGCAAAGCTGGAGTTTTACTTCCATGAAGGTCTTAAAATACATATATACATATCCACGTACTTAAGGTACACCGTATATAATTAATTCACGGAAGAAAATTGGAAAACAAACCTTTAAACTTCAAGAACCATGGCTGCCTCTCTATTTCTCTCCCTCACGTTTTTTTCTCTCTAAGTTGGCTGATGTTTTGATGGATAACTGAAGTATATGATATATATCAACATATATATGTGGCTTTAGGGTGTAACACGTGTCAACCCCAAGAGGTGACACGTGTCCAGCCCCTATTGGGCCACCGTATCATGCTGCCAACTATGGGCTGCCACGTGGCAGTGGGGTCCACCACCCCCCAAGCAGGTGGGTCACCTACTTGCTTGAGGTGCTGCCACGTGTCTCTTCTTCATTGGCTACCACGTGTCGTCTTTTTTTTTTTTCCTTCCTCGTGGGCTCGTAATCTCGTCTTATTTTATGTACCTATGTAATCCGTGCTACGTAAGTTTGATATATGCTTAAGTAGCTCAAGTGCATATGACTTTTAACTTAGTAGCTTACATAGGTAAATCGAGTCCTACGACTCATTACTTGACCTCCAATTCCTTTCGGACTCTTATGATTTCATCTCCAACCTTCTCTAGTATGGGGTATCACATTCTCCCTTCCTTAGAGACGTTTGATAGTGTCGTAACTTAAGTGGCTCACATGCTAACTTTTAAGTAACTTAAGGGACATTACGAGTTTAAAAAGGGTGGGGTGTAACAGAAACTTTAACCAAAGCTTAACATAGTTAAGGATATGAGCCGAAGATTAATAAGAGGATTAGGGACTTGAACTGAAATTTTAACATACCCAAGGAATTGAACCCATAGTTGGATAATCTTGGACTTGAACCATATGCAAAATAGACCAAGGAAAACCAAGGTAATAGTATCTATGGACTTTAACCAAGGATAGTTAGTAGTTATGGACTTGAACCAAGACTAGTAAGTAGATATGGACTTGACCAAGGCTCACAGTGGCGGTGGACTCCAACCATGTCTAAGTAAGTCTTGCAACTTAAATGGATATTTCATAATAACCAAGGACTTGAACAAAGGTGATATATAAGCATGGACTTAAACCACGTACAAGGAGACAAAGTACTTGCACCAAGGTTATAGTAGCTAAGGACTCAAACCAAAGCTAGTAAGTAAAGATGGACATGAACCAAGGTTGATAATGGTGGTGGACTTGAACCACAACTAAGAAAGTCTAGGGACATGAACCAAGGTGATAGTACCAAGGTAAGGACATGAACCCCTCCCGGTGAAGTGAATTAGGGACTTGAACCATGAACAGTGGCGAGTCGGTCAAAATTAGTTTTAGCGGCCAATCGAGTATCATGGGACATACCCCCAATCCAAGTTCCATAAATAAATCACTCCAACCCAAACCACATCCAACCAGAATCAATGAATAGACTTCCAAAACCAAGAACCAAGTAATACTAGACCGATAGAAAAATAGGACATTATGGAGGTAAGGTTCCAAATCTGTACTGCCTAGCTAAAGATTAGACTATCAGACTCAAGTCTGTTATAACAGTCTAGAGGAAGCTAAGCTAACCGAAACAATGTCGGAAAAGTTCTAAGTCCCAATAACACTAAAATCATGCAAGCCTAAGAAAACGCTTGTCTAAGCCTACACTAAGGCCAAACATGCTTACAAAGACATAAACCAAAGGCACAACACACACCACAAGGTATTAATGATCAACAATAACAGTAGACATGCTTTAATAGTCAAATAATTCCTCGAAAATAATGTCTAGGACGCGAATTTTGAGAATTTAGAATACTCGATGCCCAAACCACTCCAAGCTCATATAGTTCAGTGTACAAATGCCTAAACATGCTCAGTCTAAAAGAGGAAAATCATAGCCTACCTGTAGGCCAACCACGCATGCTCTAGATCACGGAACTAGAGCATTTACCTTCCAAATAGTCTTTGAACGCTTCCACTCTATCAATAATAGGATCACAATGTTTATACGGTCGCATGTACATTAAAATTATCAAATTCAGAGATGGACTAATTATGGAGTCAAAAAAGGGTATGTGGGACCCCTTCCATAAATTACAGAATTAACTTTGTAGAAGGGTCCTTTACACCACCCCAAACTTGTGCTTCAAAAAGGAGAATAATTCGGTGTTCAATACAGCCCAACCACATACATGCACAAAAATCTATTTTTTAACACCATTAAACATGAGTAGCAGCTACAAGAGAGAAATTACCTCAAACAAAGGTCCTATAGTTGAAATCAGTACACCACAACAATCCTCATGAAAAATCCCACAACTTAGAGCTTGAATCACCCAATTCAGACCTGCATTGGACTAAGATATGATTCTCCAAAATCCCCTCAAACTACAATCCGGAAATGGACAATGAAGTAACTACAATTGAAAAATTCACCCCCAATGAAGTTCCTAAATCACTTTTTGATCCCTACAACGCATTCCTCGTTAACAATCCCATAATTTAGACCCAAGAACCACTCAATTTGGACCTAAAATGCCCTAGATATCAGCCTCCTAAGTTTCCAAAATGATCAACTCAAAAATCATCCGAAAAAAAGTAAAAACTTGAAATATATCTCGAACGGTGTACCCACGATCAATTCTGACACTACCACAGTGTTATCCTCGATATTCCACACAAATTAATCTTTCAAATCATTCAATTTGAGCTAAAAATAAAAGAGAAATTATCTCATTAATATGGAAACAAGTATTGAAAATAGGCACCTTTATAGAGGTAGAGGTGCACCAGATACAGTGGACCAGTGCACAAACAAATCATTCTGATTTGAAAGTCTCTGATTGGGTGCTCAATATTCTTTTGAAACTCAGTGCGCAAAAACAAAGTATGCTACATCACTTAATTGATCATTCTAGACTCAACGACATAGTTGAAACTTCCAACGGAGTCATGTCAATAAAAAGTGGGTCCACGCTCAAGAACCTTTTTAAGACAAAATCCACGAAAGGGCTCGGAATAACACGAGAAGCCTTGGTAAATATACAAGAGATTGTTCTAGACAAATTCGACATTCTAGAGCTAACCATGCTGTCAGAATACCCATTCGAGCATATTTTCTAAGAATTTAGACCAAAGTTAACTATTGGCTAGTTTTCACGGCTTAAATACCAAATTGCCCCAAAGTCATACCAATTATGTCGATACTCATGCAAACCATGCTAGTGCCTAATTTAGACATTCTGGAGCTGATGAAATTATAAGAATTTGGTTATGAGATACTTTACTTAATGTTATAATCAAATGTTAACTTTTTAAATTATAAAAGCTCTAAAATAGGGAAATGGGCCTAAAATGCAAATAACCAACCAGGCGAACGAACAGTAAGTGCCAACAAGTCATAAATGACTTGGGGTTGCTATAAGAATGCTCTAAATGATGAAATGAATGCTTTATTTTAAAAATTACCCAGAGGTTTATTACATTCGTGTAATATAAAGAAGAGAGTTTTCCCTTAACATACAGTGAATATGAGCTTTACTAACTTGATGTAAATAGATTTCCTGTAAGTGATCAAATTATTATCTCAAAAGTATTATCCTATCGAAAACCTTTTCCAATGTACATACACATATATATAGGGTGTAGCTACATAACTTGATTTTTTTGGAAAATAAAATTTCAAAGTACAGAATAAATTTGACTTACAACAATATGAGAATCACTGCAAGAGTATTCATATGAATATGTTGAGAGGTCATCAATTATGGAAAGAAATAGATTTTAGCATATATAAAGTATTGATATGAATTTTAAATTAAAGGGCTAAGTGCTTCCCTCACCAATTAACTCCATATTGTGGTGGTGGTGTGTCACGACCCAACCCCGTGGACTGTGACTAGTGCCTGTACTGGACACTCATATACATACCTGTTATCTATAATCAATTAGCAACTAAACATGATATGCGACTTATTTAGGTAGAACGTCATCTCAAAACTGTCACATATATATACATATATACCCAAACCACCTGTCTCCTAAGGAGTCATATTCATTAAAAGATAAAATAGTACGTAAACCAACAAGGCTGTCATAATGTGTGGAAATATCCCAACTATATATATATACACACAAGCCAATGAGGCTGCCACTACACACCACATTCAAAAATATACATGTACATACGCAAACCAACAAGGCCACCACTATGAATGGGAACGTTCCAAACATAAGGCATACTATTACAATTGGATAACATATATATACACCCACACATGTCTACAGACCTCTAAGAATATTAAAAATAGCACATCATGGGACTAGGCCCCGCCGTACCCCTAGATAAATAAATATATACATCAAAAGGATTGGTACCAAAATAGCCAAATGGAAATCCTAAGGTGGTGAATCCTTAAAATGAGTATATATACCTATGGGCATGAAATATAGCCCACAAAGAGATGGGGTTAGTACGACATATGTACTGAGTATGTAAAGAACAAAATACCATAAAGGAGATCACATTTGAAGTAGAGATTCAAGAGACAAGTATGATAATCAATAAATTACTGTATCTGTATTTTATAAATGAGTCATACATATCATTTTCATATGCTGTACCCGACCCATTATGGGACTCAGTGAATAAAGTCGTGTATACGTATACTATACCCAACCCACCATGGGACTTAGAGCCATAATCATATCATCATATCATCGTATTATCATATCATCATATATCGTACTCGACCCTCTAGTAAGGGACTAGGTGAATAATGCATTGACACAGTGCACAATAACATACCCAGCCCGGGACTTGGGGAATAATACAATAATAGTATGCACGAGTAGAATATCATGAGCAACCATATATAACTATCATCTGAGACTCAATAGAATAATCAAAATGAACTATCATTTAAAAATTAAGACAGTAGTCTATTCAAGTATCCTTCGATTATCATAATGAATTATACCAAATATGAAGTATACTAAAATATGAATTATACTAAAATATGAAATATACCATAATTACTAAAATATTAATTATACCAAAATAGGATGACTAGAATCATACAAATGTATCAAGACATAATGATATAAGTTCTAGGAATCAAGAACATTAGCCATCCTAGTGTCTCTAAGAATAGGAGCTTCTTTGGAATTTATACATTCATCGTCCGTTTGTCACATATGGCTCATGCAAAAAGAAAGAAAGGTTAGATTTACATACCTTTAGCATTTATTTGCACACAACACGTATATGTTGTCCAATAGAGTCTCAACCTATATTAAGACGTTAAGGACTACGGTTAAGTTATGGAAAGGCATAAAACATACTTTATCGTTAGTAGGTCATTTCTAGAAATTTAGGTAGCACCTCCCCTATATCACTCACTCTTCCCATCTCCCAAGCAACCATACAATCACTAAACAATATCAACAATCACACGTTCAAATGTCATGTTAATATGAGCCAATATGAGATTCAAGAGTACTCTGAATAGCCCACATAACATTTGACTTCTGTTAATTATCAACACGATGACTATGATGTTATCGAATTACTCCTAATAGGTTGCAGCCATCATACTCTACGAATGATCTGATAAGGGCCAATGTATCTCGGGCTAAGCTTTCCTTCCTTGTCGAATCTCATTACCCCCTTCATGGGTGACACGTTCAAGCACACCCAATCATCAACCTGAAACTCTAAATGTCGACGTCGATTATTTACATATGATTTTTGTCGAGTTTGGGCTGCTAATAATCTCTCTTAAATGAGCTTCACTTTATCCACAACTTGCTGAATCATGGCTGGGCCTATTAGTATGGTCTCACTAACATCAAACCAACCAATAGGTGACCTACACTTCCTTCCATACAAAGCCTCATATGATGCAATATGGATATTGGAATGGTAGTTATTATTAGAAGCAAACTCAATAAATGGCTAATGATCATCCCAGCTACCTCTAAAGTCAATAATACAGGCCTACAATATATCTTCTAGCGTCTGAATAGTACATTCAGCCTCTCCATCAGTCTGAGGGTAAAATATTATACTAAGATTTACCTGTATTCCCAATCCCTTCTGGAATAATCTCTAGAAGCTAGCTGTAAATTGAGTCCCTTTATTTAAGATAATAGATGTAGGAATCCTATGAAGTCTTACTATTTCTTTGATGTATAACCTCGCATAGTCCTTAGCTGAATATGTAGTTCTAACTGGAAGAAAATGGGCTGATTTTGTCAGCCTTTCTACAATAACTCATATGGAATCATACTTTCGTAGAGTGTGAGGCAACCCTGTAATAAAATCTATATTAATTTCTTACTATTTCCAAGTCGAGATTTCCATCTCCTGTAATAGTCCGCCAGCCTTCTGATGCTCAATCTTAATTGTTGGCAATTTGAGCACTAGGCTACGACCTCTGCTATGTACTTCTTCATGCCATTCCACCAATAAACATCTAAGGTCATGATACATCTTTGTTGACCTTGGATGAATAGATTATCAGGCATAGTGTGCCTCTCCCAAAACCTGTTGTCGTAGCCCTACAATCGCAGGTACACATAGTCTTCCCTAATATCTTAGCTCTCCATCAGGTGTGATCTAAAATAGGGTCTTTTTCTTTTGAAGGGTTGCATCCCTATATTGTGCCAGAATAGATATTCCACCATCATCAGAGTTAACCAAACGGACTGTAAGGTTAGATAACTAGAAAATCTCACAAACTATCTCTTTCATTTCAGGTTGTACTTCTGCCAAGCTACCCATAGATTTATGGCTGAGTGCATCTTTTACAATATTTTCTTTCCCTGGATGGTATAGAAAATCAACATCATAATCTTTCAGCAACTCTAGCCACCTTTTCTGCCACATATTCAGCTCCTTCTACTTAAAGATGTATTGGAGACTTTTTTGATCCGTATAGATATCAACATGTATTTTATATAGATAGTGCCTCCATATTTTGAAAGCATGAATTACTACTTCTACCTCCAGATCATGAGTTGGATAATTTGTTTTGTGCTTTCTAATTTACTGTGAGGCATAGGCTATGACTCTGGTCCTTTAGAAAGAGTTAGAACTGGGCTGTAGTAAACTTATGTTTTAGCAACTGAAAGCTTCGTTCACAAGAATAGGTCTAATGAAACTTAGCTTCCTTCTAAGCTAGCCTTGTTACACTTCTCTATGAATCTCCTATAGTATGCTGCAAGCCTAAGAAATCTATATACCTCAGTAGGTGTCGTAGGTCTAGGACAAGTCTTTATGATATCAATTTTCTATTCAACTACTAGGATACCATCAACTCCAATAATATGCCCCAAGAATTCTACTAAAGTCAAGTAAAACTCACATTTAGAGAACTTAGCATATAATTCTGGGTGCTAAAGCACCCCTAGTACCCTCCTCAAATGTCTGCATGCTCCCCTTCCGATCGTGAATACACTAGAATGTCATCAATAAATACAATCACGAACTGGTCTAGGAATGGCTTGAACACTCGATTCATTAGTGTTATATCCCGTATGTTTATATGTCAAATTATTCGCAAGCAAGTCGACTCAAGTTAAAGGCGGTGTTATATTCCGTATTTTTGCACATTGGACTATTTATGAGCTAATGGACAAGGACTCGTAATTTTGAATTTTAAAATGGCTCAACTTATTTGTAAATTTCAATCTTTGTATAAATATTAGTTGATATTAGGGATTAATTAATCATGATTGGATTATTAAGTAGCGATTTGGGATTAATTAAGATGAATTAAGCTATCAGTGGGCTGAAAAGTAGTCCCCACTACCACATGGCCAAATTTGATTGGCCCATGCTTTATTAGGGGACAAGTAGGTTTATTGGACAACACACATTGTTTACTTGTTCACCAAAGTATCAGCAAACTCATTTCATTCTTCTTCAACAAGACTTAGAGGTAAACAGAGAGAGAGTCAAAGCCATGGCAACTCATGGCCATGGATGAGCAAATCAAGCCCAAAATTCTGATCTATAACTTAATTTTCCAACGTATTTTCAATCAAATAAAGGTGAGTAACAATGTGAAGTAGTTTTGAGGTAACAAGAAGGCCTAACGTTTCAGTCCTCAAATTTCAGCAAATTGAGGAGCTAATTTGTTAAGGTAAGAGTTGATCATTTTCTTTATGTTTTATGGTGAGTCTGGACGTGTTGTGAGTGTATAAATATGTGATGCATGTATAAAATTATGAGTGTTGATATTGATGCATGGTTGAGCCATTGGGGGTTGTTTGGTGTAGATGATGGTGGAATGATTTTGCTTAGTATTTTGATTGTTATTGATATGGATTTTATAATGAGAATAAAGGTATTTAATAGTTAAAGTTGAAGTTAAATTGGTTTGTGGGCTGTTGTAAGGATTATAGTTATAATAATCTAGTTTACTTGCATATGCATAATTGATATAGTTGTCTTGTGGCTACTGTTATGTCTCATGAAAATTAGATAAAAAGATAGTATGAAATAAGGTGTAAAGAAATCGTATGTAGTTTCCTTGGTGTGGTCACAAGTATTCGCAAGGTTTTTGAGCGTCTTTATGTTGTTTGTTAGGGGCTGTTTTGATATTTTATTGTTATTCTTGTTGATCTTGCAAGATTAATGATAGTTAAGAATATATGTTGTGTTGTATGTTGGTTGGGATGTTGTAGTGTTGTTTCAATGAAAATGTTAAGACTATGGATCATTAAAAATAACTTGAAGATATTATAATTGTATGTGTATTTGGATTGTTGTCGGATGTTATGAATGTAGGTTGCCTTAACCTAGAAATAATGTTATAATGAAGAGATTAACTTGTATTATGTGGAATTGGAAGTTAGAAAAACTCCATGATTAGTATTGGTGTTGAAATGGACAGAATTGGAGTTGCTTGAACTAGATTGGGCTTGTTGTTGCTATTGGTATTATTATTATGCATTATGTGTTAAAAGTAAAGGGATTGTAAATGTTAATATTAAATCTCCATTTGGGCCATATTGGGGTTGTACTGTCATGACCCAACCCCGTAGGCTGCGACTGAGGTCCGACCTGGACCCCCTCCGTATACATGTATATCAGTCATGGTCATATCGAATTATAAACATGCAATGCATATAAATCAAGAGTAGTCAAACTAGACTACAATGACATGATACCTATATAAGAACCCCCATGGGTCATAACATTTCATATATCTATAGCCTCTTTTATTCGTATCATAATATGAAAGGGCATGCTAGCCGACAAGGCTGCCACAACATAATAACATACATCATACATCATGTAGACCAGCTGAATCAAACTAACATACACAACCTACATATATATGTCTGCAGACCTCTAAAAATATTAACGATTAGATATGGCGGGATAGGGCCCCCTCCGTACCTCTGAATAAACAAAACAATTTTATACATTAGTGGACAATATCAAAAACTATGCTCTGATACTATGGAGCCTCTCTCAGCTGAGTTACGCAGAATCCTAAGCTGACAGACTCCCAAAACCTGTATCTGTACCTGTGGGCATGAAACACAACCCTCTAAGTAAAAGGGGTCAGTACGACATATGTACTGAGTATGTGAAACGTAACATAACACAACTGGAAGTATATCCCAAATAAAGAAGCAGGGAAACAAATTATCGAATTAGAAGCCGTACGTACTCTGTGAAAAACAAAAGCATGCATGCTCATATCATACCATTTAGCCAACCCTTTCAAGGGTCCGGTGAATCATATCTGTAAAACCATCATGGCCCCAGTGTCATCACCTCCTTATTACAATACATCATATATATATATATATACGTACCCGGCCCTCTAGTGAGGGGCTTGGTGGACAATATAGTGAATTATGTACGATAACGTACCCAGCTTGGGACTCGATGAAAGAAGGGTTACAGTATACATGAGTAGAGTAGTGTGTAACTATATACAATTTAAATCATTATCAAAGACTCGACAAAATAAGAAAGTTAAGCTTTTATTTGAGGACCCGAGTAATGGTGTAGTCATCTCGAGTGTCCTCTAAATGCCATTATGGGCTGCCTCAAAAGTAATTTCGGGGACCCTAGACATGTGTTAACATAGGGCCAAATCATTTATGGAATCAATAGTAACTAAGAGATGTTAAGAATGGAGTCACTCCGGAGCTCACATCATATTTAACTTTCAACTAAGACATGCCAGAAAAGAAAGAGAGTAAACTCTATATAGTCTGTACTTTCCTTTAGGTGGTCATTATATACATATCACGTATCCGGCCCATTCTGGGGCTCAGTGAACAACTATGGCATCATAATCTCATTTTCATACCAAGTACATATCAAGAGAAAGGAAAGATAGTTTCCCATACACTACTCTTTAGCACATAGAAGCCTTAACAAGCAATGCTCAATTCTTGTAGGGGTGTCAACATCTAACTGTAGTTAGGGATTATGAGGCGTACTTAGAGTTCTGGGAATAGAATTATCCCCATATTCCACATACAATTCAGTTAAAGCTAAGACTTTCCAAAAGGAAAGAAATATAGTTGTACGTACTTATACCAAAACATGCCAAGAGAAAGCTTTACATACCTCGTACGAGTTACTCTTTGTCATGTTCGCCTCTTTGTCCTTTGAACCTATTCAATATGGAAGTAATACAAATATCAATCACTCTAGAATTTCCATCACCTTCAGTTGCACCTTAGTATTCATGGAATCTATTTCCTTATTCGTTTTCTCGACTAGTCCTTTAATTAGTTAAGGCGTTAACGAAAATTGGGCAGCACCTCCCTTATAACGTGCCCTATCCAAATTTCCAATCACTCCCCTAATAACTACAGCCAACCAAAAACAACAACCTTCAACATATATACAAGCAATTCACACCAATATTACACAATACAAAGCCCAAACAACTCACTCAAAACTATCAAAACGTGAATTCTGGACAGCTTACTATCTTGCATTGTTGCTTTGTTTCGAAGGGGTAATTAAGGGAAACAGGATTTATGTCCTCAATGAAAGTTATATACATGTGTATTAGGGTCTCATACAATTTTGAATCACCCCTACATCAATTCTGTACACAATGATATGCCCAAAATACCAACAGCAGTCCGTGTAAGATTTCCAAAACCAAAATCTGAGCAGTACCTCCTCTATACTTCATCACCCTTTTTTGAGATGATAAAAGCAAAACTGGATTTTAATGACTAACTGAAAGTTATATACCTATGAAATACCTTTCCAAAAAATATTGAATAATTCGAAACTAAGCTATACAAAAGAAGTTATACCAATATTACTAACAATAGTCCCTTCCAAAAACGGGGTTGTTAACCAGTTCTTAGCATTTTTTCCTTCAACTTTCTCTTATTTATTTCCAAGTGTAAACTGAAACCATGGTTCCTTAGGCATCCTAAGACACATTTATATACCCCCACGTGGTTGAAAAACATTGTAGATAGTTAATTCACGGAGGAAAATTGAAGAACTCACCTTAAATTTGGCCAAAGTCGTAGCTAATCCTTTTCTTGCTTCACGTTTCTTCTCTCTTCTCTTTGGTTTCCTTTTTGCTGAAAATGAATGACTCAAGAGCCATTAACATACCTTTATGTGCTGTTTTGGGAGGTTACACATGTCATACCCATAGAGGGACATGTGTCCACACCTTATTGGGCCAACGTAACCATGCAATTAGTTAGGGGCTACCATATGTCCTTGGTGGGGACCACCCCCAAGTAGGTGGGTCACCTGATTGACCCCAAGAAGGTGGGTCACCTACTTTCTTGAGGTGCTTCCATGTGTTGCCTTCCTAGACTACCACGTGTCATCTTCTCCCCTTCTCTGTGGATTCATAATCTCGTCTTATTTTAAGAACCCGTGTAATCCATGCTAAGTATGCTTGGTATGTATTTAAGTAACTCAAGTGTAGAAGACTTCTAAATTAGTAGATTACGTAGGTAAATCGAGTCCTACAACTTATTTCTTGGCCATTAATTCCTTTCAGATTTCTTATGACTCTATTTTCAACCTTCTCTCTGATGGGGTATCGCACTCTTCTTTCCTTGGAATCATTTGATGGTTTCGTAGATTATCTGGCTCACATGCTCACTTCTAAGAAGCTTAAGAACTATTCTGAGCTCAAGAGTATGGGGTGTATCATCCTTCCCCCCTTTAGAACATTCATCCCCAAATGTTAAGCAAAACTTCCCTTAGCACCTTATACAAATCGTAGGGAGATTCTTTACTGTTTCCATAACACATACTTCTATCCAAGTACTTAATATACGAGTTTCAGGAGTTGGGGTTACCTGTACACATTGGGAATGGGTATGAACACTTATGTTTTATGTCTTCTTCAATTTCTCAGGTCATCCCCTTTTCTGGTTTTGGTTTTGCCACAGTATCTTGACGGGAGGTACGTCTTTAGTCTACAATCTTCCAGTTTGCCGATCTAAGATGGTGATAGGTTATTCCTCACAAGATTCTATTTCCTGGACATCATCTATGGAACATACCCTAGGCGGCTCATCGGTACCCTTGTGAAGCATCCCTATTTAATGGATTGGGTGTATAGTTTCCAAATAAGGTGGTAAGCTCAACTCACTGGCCACTTTGCCCACCTTACGAGCAACTTGATATAGTCTAATATATTTTGGGTTAAGTTTCCTTTTTTGGGTGAACCTGCTATGAACATCCAATCATCAATTTGAACTCGGTATGTCGATATCGATTATCTATATATCATTTCTGCCGACTCTAGGCTTCTAGTCAATAGCTTGCTTAATCATATCGAGGTCTTTTTAGCTTAGTCTTTCTAATATCGACCCATCCAATAGGGGACTTACACGTCTTGCTCTACCAGTCTTGTACGGGGCCATTGGGATACTAGAGTAGTAATTATTATTGTAGGCAACTTGATAAGTGATAGACAATCATCCCAGCTATTTTTGAAGTTAACAACACCAGCTTATGACATATCTTCTCTCACCCATTGGCCCGTATAGCCATTCTATGCTTTGCCTCTCATTAACTGGTACTATGTTGAAGAGCAGTGGCATTCGAGTGTGTCATCAGTTAGCAATTAGCTAATCCTTCATGTCTTGCTTAAATCCTTTTAACAATACCCTCAACATAATTTATAGTATTTTAGAAACATAATCTCATGTCGTTTCTCCACCGCTAATTCATATTCTTCCATCTCGCGCAACCACACCCGTACTATCGCACTAAATTTCACCAGAATTTAGAAGTTAAGTGTACTTGGACAAGAGAAATACTGAGATGGGTGACCTTCTTGGGAAGTCCTCATATCGCATTTTATGGCAATCCTTGCAATAATGTGCGGGGCACTCAACTTAGCCCAAAATTTATCTTAGCATCCTCTCACTAGTCTTTATGTGTTGCCTTGCCCTTTCCTCTGTTATCTTGCAACCGGTATAGGGGTAGATCTTTAGTTCCACTACGACCATGTCCCTTTTTGGTCATTTTTGTTTAAATCTTTCTACTGTATTCACTCCTATTTGTACGCACCCATTCATTAGGGTTGGCTACTGAGTAGTGCTAAAGTTCGTTCATATAGTTCCCTTTGAGCCATTTTGAGTTCTGTCTATCATTAGTTGGCATAGTTTTAAAGGAATTTGACATATAAGCTTGCCAATTCTATAGTAACCAGCTAGTCTTGTCCTTCTTATTTAAACCATTTCACAATTTTTCCTTACCCCCGCTTGTAACATTCTTGACACATTCTCGTGTTATTCTTTATCTTTACGAGAATATGAGAGAGTGCAACAAATACCTTGTCGCAGTTCTTTCTCTTTCCTTATTTACTCCTTGCTCATCTTATCTCCTACCATAGGAGTCTTGCTATTTCTTTTCCTTGGTTATTTATCTCTCGCAATATCACTTGCGACCAACTCTACAGCCAACATTTGGCTTTTGATCTAGTATGTTGTCAATATCCTTTGTAGTGTCCTTTGAGTTATTCGATATCCTTTCATTGCTATATTCTTTTGATTTTATATGCACCCACCTTCTAGTGTTATACCATTCAGGGTCTCATCAAAACTTCTTAACCATGTCTTACATACCATTCTGACTTCTATCCAATTACTGGTGGCTTCCACATCTTTCTAGCTTTGTTCAGCAAGGGATCTTATTGAAGTTTAACTATCAATCTCAAGCATGTTGTCATATCAATTGCCTCTATCTTACCCTTGTAGTTCTCTCACTTTCTTACCCTTTAGAGGGTACTTATACATTTATCCTCTTATACCTTGCTTTATGTCTCTATGCCCAGTTTCAAATTCGTCCAGTCTCCTTCCCCAGTCTAAATGGTGTTGTATCATGTCCTCGTCTGCCTGCATTTTTTTTTTGCCAACCTGATTATCCATGTACGAAACCTTGTCTAAATTACGAAGCATCGAGAACCCTCTTCATACATAGTGCGACACCTCATCTAATAATCTGTACTTGAGTAATGGGACCCATGGAAAAACTCATCCGAGGCCATATTCTACTTGTCTTTATAAAAATTTAATATACACTTGTAGCCGTTCTAAATTTTCTTTTAACTAGGCAACATTTGTATTACGGCATTCATTGTCCCGTGTTCTCTTGGAGTAGTGGCTTTCCCAACCTATATCTTTTGTTTCTTGAGATAAATGAAAGCTGCGCCTTTTATTCCTTGGGTGAATGTAGGTTACACCAATTATTCCTTAAGTTTGCCATCCTTGTCCCTTAAGGGTTCCACTATTTTCAGGGCAACGTTGTGTACCTACATGTCATTCCTTTATATCTTAAGCTCCATACTCTTGTTGCATACTCAATGCAGGTTTTTAACTTAGTTAGCCTCTACCAAGTGCGCCTTAGTAGCGGTCTCACTTTGTCCTCATACTGCTCTACCATACCTTTAAATTCATACTCATATTCAGTTCATGACATCTCTTTGGGGCATTTTTATTAGAATTTCTTTCTCCAATTAATCGGTGGGAAACTAATAAAATGTTATCACAGAACACTTTTCAACCACCGTTAAAAGAAAACTAGAGTCCTTTAAACATCACAACACTTCTTAATGTTTGACTTCCCTGGTTCCCTTCTAGGTTAATCCTCAAGTTATGAACAACTTATTCAATTTTTAACTATGAGTTGGGGCTTGGTACTTTTCAATAAAAGTGAACTCAATTGCTGGACATTTTACCCTTTACCCAGAGTTTTTCTTTCCTTTCCTACAACACAAATACAGTTGGAGATACCGTGATCTAAACTTTCCTACTCAGATAGGCTTTTGTTTCTCTTAAATAAAACTCTCCCAGTAGGAATGGTGCCCCTTGTCGATGACATGAAGAGTACCTCCTACAGCTTTAATTAAACACAATAGGGGTACTTGGTATCCACTTCCAGGATATTTTATAAAACTATGTTTCATTCCTTTTTCTTTTCCTAGGAAAATTTTGGCAGAGTTTCCTCCATAGTTCTTACATATCCCAAACCTGCACGTAGAAAATACCAATAATGCCTCAAAGGGCCAACACATATATATATTCATACTATATCATAGCCACATATGGCTTTCAATATCATCTTATATCGTAGCCATACAGGGCTTTCAATGTTAACAATAATATGAAAGTAATGGACTTACCTCGTATGTCTAACTTCAAACTGCATTTGGTGCACTTTCTGTCTGTTTTCCTTTCAGGTTTCAACTTTACATTTAAATCACATGTCAATACCTTACCCAACAGATATCTTTTGGGCCTTTACTTTACTTAACTGCATGTTTTATAACTTCCTATATCGTCACTTACTTCCTTTTATTGATGTTGTCCTTCTATTAAGATCAAAGGTTAGTATATGGAATTGTCCTATAACTCGTACCTATAGTACAATCTCAAATGTGAAAGAAAAGTAACATACTAAGTGACCTGTAGCCTCCTATTTATAGATGTTGCACGCAACACATCGATACAGTGGATTCTACTAGACACGGTCTATAGACAATCTAAGGACGAACTGCTCTAATACCACTTCTGTCACGACCCAACCCCGTAGGCCGCGACTGGGGTCCGTCCTGGACCCCCCGTATAAATATCTATCAGCCGTGGTCATATCGAATTATAAACATGCAATGCATATAAATCAAGTGTAGTCAAACTGGACTACAATGACATGATACGTACATGAGAACCCCCATGGGTCATAACATTTCGTAAATCTATAGCCTCTTTTATTCGTATCATAATATGAAAGGGCATGCTAGCCGACAAGGCTGCCACAACAAAATAACATATATCATACATCATGTAGACCAGCTGAATCAAACTAACATACACAACCCATAAATACATGTCTACAGACCTCTAAAAATATTAACGACAATATATGGCGGGACAGGGCCCCCGTCGTACCCCTGAATAAACAAAATAATTTTATACATCTGTGGACAGTATCAAAAACTAGGCTCTGATACAATGGAGCCTCTTTCAGCTGAGCTGTGCAGAATCCTAAGTTGACGAACTCCCAAAACCTATATCTATACCTGCAGGCATCAAACGCAGCCCCCTGAGAAAAGGGGGTCAGTACGACATATGTACTGAGTATGTGAAACGTAATATAACACAACTGGAAGTATATCCAAAATAAAAAAGTAGGTGAACAAATTATCAAATTAGAAGCCTGTACCTGTACTTTGTGAAATACAAAAGTATTCATGCTCATATCATACCATATAGCCAGCCCTTTCAGGGGTCTTATGAATCATATCTGTAAAACCATCATGGCCCCAGTGCCATCACCTCCTTATTACAACACATCATCATATATATACATACGTATACGGTCCTCTAGTGAGGGGCTCAGTGGACAATGTAGTGAATTATGCATGATAACGTACCCAGCGCGGGACTCGATATAAGAAGGGTTATAGTATACACGGGTAGAGTAGTGCGTAACTATATACAATTTAAGTCATTATTAGAGACTTGACAAAATAAGAAAGTTAAGCTTTTGTTTGAGGACCCGAGTAATGGTGTAGTCATCTCGAGTGTCCTCTAAATGCCATTATGGGCTTCCTCAAAAGTAATCTCGGGGACCCTAGACATGTATTCACATAGGGCCAAATCATTTATGGAATCAAAAACACTTAGTCTCGTATAGTCTTTAAGACTTGGAGCTTGTACATTTGGTACCTCTTTACCATATAGAATTTTCTAGAGAAATAGTTCAACTACTATCAGAGTTGGACATTAAAAACTATATAGGAGATGTTAATAATGGAGTTACTCCAGAGCTCACATCATATTTAACTTTCAACTAAGACATGCCAGAAAAGAAAGAGAGTAAACTCTATATAGTCTGTACTTTCCTTCAGGTGGCCATTATATACATATTACGTACCCAGCCTATTCTGGGGCTCGGTGAACAACTATGGGATCATAATCTCATTTTAATACCAAGTACATATCAAGAGAAAGGAAAGATATTTTCCCATACACTACTCTTTAGCACATAGAAGCCTTAATATGCAATGCTCAATTCTTGTAGGGGTGTCAACACTTAACTGTAGTTACAGATTATGAGGCGTACTTAGAGTTCTTGGAATGGAATTATCCCCACATTCCACATATAATTCACTTAAGTCTAAGTCTTTCCAAAAGGAAAGAAAGATAGTTGTACGTACTTATACAAAAATATGCCAAGAGAAAGCTTTACATACCTCGTACGAGTTACTCTTTTTCATGTTCGCCTCATCGTCCTTTGAACCTATTCAACATGGAAGTAATACGAACATCAATCACTCTAGACTTTCCATCACCTTCAGTTGCACCTTAGTATTCATGGAATCTATTTCCGTGTTCATTTCCTCGACTAGTCCTTTAATTAGTTAAGGCGTTAACGAAAATTGGGCAGCACCTCCCCTATAACGTGCCCTATCCAAATTTCTAATCACACCCCTAATAACTACAGCCAACCAAAAACAACAACATGCAACATATATATAAGAAATTCACAACTACATTATACAATACAAACCCCAAATAACTCACTCAAAACTATCAAAACGTGAATTTTGGACAGCTTACTATCTTGCATTGTCGCTTCGTTTCAAAGGGGTAATTAAGGGAAACAGGATTTATGTCCTCAATGAAAGTTATATACATGTGTATTAGGGTCTCATACAATTTTGAATCACCCCTACATCAATTCTGTACACAATGATATGCCCAAAATACCAACAGCAGTCCGTGTAAGATTTCCAAAACCAAAATCTGAGCAGTACCTCCTCTATACTTCATCACCCTTTTTTGAGATGATAAAAGCAAAACTGGATTTTAATGACTAACTGAAAGTTATATACCTATGAAATACCTTTCCAAAAAATATTGAATAATTCGAAACTAAGCTATACAAAAGAAGTTATACCAATATTACTAATAATAGTCCCTTCCAAAAACGGGGTTGTTAACCAGTTCTTAGCATTTTCTCCTTCAACTTTCTCTTATTTATTTCCAAGTGTAAACTGAAACCATGGTTCCTTAGGCATCCTAAGACACATTTATATACCCCCGCGTGGTTGAAAAACATTGTAGATAGTTAATTCACGGAGGAAAATTAAAGAACTCACCTTAAATTTGGCCAAAGTCGTAGCTAATCCTTTTCTTGCTTCACGTTTCTTCTCTTTGGTTTCCTTTTTGCTGAAAATGAATGAATCAAGAGCCATTAACATACCTTTATGTGCTGTTTTAGGAGGTTACACGTGTCATCCCCATATGGGGACATATGTTCACACCTTATTGGGCCAACGTAACCATGCAATTAGTTAGGGGCTGCCATGTTTACTTGGTAGGGACCACCCCCAAGTAGGTGGGTCACCTACTTGACCCTAATCTGGTGGGTCACCTACTTGCTTGAGGTGCTTCCATGTGTTGCCTTCCTAGGCTACCATGTGTCATCTTCTCCTCTTCTCCGTGGGTTCGTAATCTCATCTTATTTTAAGAACCCGTGTAATCCATGCTACGTAAGCTTGGTATGTATTTAAGTAAATCAAGTGTATAAGACTTCTAAATTAGTAGCTTACATAGGTAAATCGAGTCTTACAACTTATATCTTGGCCTTTAATTCCTTTCGGATTTCTTATGACTCTAGTTTCAACCTTCCCTCTGACGGGGTATCACACTCTTCTTTCCTTGGAGTCATTTGATGGTGTCGTAGATTATCCGACTCACATGCTCACTTGTAAGAAGTTTAAGAACTATTCCGAGCTCAAGAGTGTGGTGTGTAACATGTACTAATCTAAAAATTGTGGATTAATTTCGATTAATATGTGATTATTATTGTGGCTGATTATATAATGAAAATGAAATAATTTGATATGTCAAGTTGGAGTTCTAATTGATTTAATGGCTGATTATAATGTGTGGCTGCTTGTGTTGAATTGAAGGATTAAGTGTAGTCATGATTATGCATTGTATGATTATAATTGGTAGGCTGTTGTAAATCATTTCAGTAGAGTGTGCTAGATGCAACCTATTAGGAGTAATTTGATAGCATCGTTGTCATCGTGTTAATAATTAACGAAAGTTAAATGTTAAGTGGGTTGTTCGGAGTATTTTGAATCTTGGCTTGGCTAGTCTTAACATGGAATTTGAATATGTGATTGTTGTTATTGCTTGGTGATTGTATGGCTGAATTGGAGGTGAGGAGAGTGAGTGTTATAGGGGAGGTGCTATCCTATTTTTTAGATATGACCTACTAAAGTACGTTTTATGCCTTTCCATAGCTTAACCATTATGCTTAACGTCTTAATATAGGTTGAGACATTATGGGGAAGCATATACGTGTTGTCTGCGGATAAACACTAAAGGTATTTAAAGCTACCCTTTCTTTCTTTTGGCATGATCCATATGAAACAAATGGATGACGAATGTATAAATTCCAAAGAAGCTCATATTGTTAGAGACACTAGGATGGATAATGTTCTTGATTTCCAGAACTTATATCATTATTTCTTGATACATGTGTATGATTCCAACAGTTCTATTTTTGTATAATTCATATTTGGCATAATTCATAATGACATTCAAAGGGTATTTGAGATGACTACAATCTTGATTTTCAAATGATGGTTTATTTTGATTATTCTATTGAGTCTTAGATGATGATCTAATTGTATATGGTTGCTGATGATATTCTACTTGTGCATACTATTATTGTATTATTCACCGAGTCCTAGGCTGGGTGTGTTATTGTGCACAGTGTCACTGCATTATTTGCCGAGTCCTCTACTAGAGGGTCGGGTATGGTATATGATGATATGATAATACAATAATATGATGATATCATTATGGAACCAAGTCTCATGACGGGCTGGGTATGGTATACTGCATATGACTTTATTCACAAAGTCCCATAATGGGCCAGGTACGGCATATGAAAATGATATATGTGACTCTTTTATAAAATACAGGTAGATTGATTTCTTGATAATCATACTTGTCTCCTGAATCTCTATTTCATATGTGATGTCTTTTATTGAATTTTATGCTTTATATACTCAGTACATATGTCGTACTGACTCCCTCTCTTTGGGGGACTGCATTTCATGCCTGCAGGTACATGTATACTCATTTTAGGGATCCACCAGCTTAGGATTTTCATTTATCTATTTTGGAGAGCTCCATTATCCCGGAGCTTAGACTTTTGGTACAAATCCTTTTGATGTATATATTTTATTGTCCAAGGATACGGTGGGGCCATATCCTGTCATATGCTATTGTTAATAGTCTTAGAGGTATGTAGACATATATGTGGGTTGTATATAGAAGTTGTCAAACTATGATAACATGACTTATGTTTTAGGGACATCCCCTTTTGTAGTGGCAGCCTTGTCGGTTTGCATGTATGCATAATTTGGGACATTGTATGTAGTGCCAGCCTTATCGGCCTGTGTATGTATAGTTGGGATGTTCCTACACGTTATGACAGTCTTGTTGGCTTATGTACTATGTTATCTTTTGATGTTGTAACTCCTTAAGAGACAGGTTGTGTTAATAAATAAATATGTGACAGTTTCAAGATGACATTCTATTTCCTTAAGTTCTATATTATGCGTAGGTTAATTATAGTTAACAAGTGTGTACACGAGTATCCAGTTTGGGCACTAGTAATGGCCTACGGGGCTGGGTCATGACAATTAGATCCATAAACATTGCTGGAGCATTGATCAGCCCAAAAGACATCACCCTAAACTCATAATGATTGTATTGGGTTCTGAACAAAGTCTTTGGAATATCTGCCTCCTTTACCAGTACCTTGTGATAGCCTGACCTCAAGTCTATCATCGAAAAATACTTTGCACCCTACAACTGGTCAAATAAATCATCAATCCTTGGGAGGGGATATATATTCTTTATCGTCACCTTGTTCAGCTACCTATAATCAATACACATTCGCAGTGACCCATCTTTCTTTCTCACGAACAATATCGGTGCTCCTCAAGGTGATATGTTGGGCCTAATGAAGCCCTTCTCCAATAAGTCTCGCAGTTGCTCTTTTAAGTCCTTCAGCTTTACGGATGCCATTCTATAAGGGGAAATAGATATGGGCTGAGTATCAGGCAACACATCTATAGTGAACTTTATCTCCCAGTCAAGAGGAAGACCTAGAAGTTCATCTGGGTATACATCTGGGAATTCATTAACTATCGAAACTGACTAAAGAGTCGATACCTCTACTTCAAAGTTATGCACACGAACCATATGATAAATATAACCCTTGCTAACCATCTTCTTTTAGTTTGGTCTTTCCCAATTTTGTCACTTGTATTACTCATTTTCCAAACTATACATGTCATAACGCATCGCTACACTGTAATCCCACTAGCTTTCTTCTTATCTTCCTTTTTCTATTAACTCATTCTTTTCCTGTTCTCTCTTTCACTTGTGTTACCACTTGACTTTTTATCCTGAACTTTCCCTGTAGAACTTTGTGTGTCTTTATTATTCGTTCTCTATTTGCTTTTCCATTTCCCACAAATCACATCATATCCTTTAGTTACTTCCTTGCTAGGATTTACTCATTTCTATAACAATCCTTAGTATTTACATTACATCATGTTAGTAATCCATCCTATAACGTAACACTTCTTAACCTTATTCACGATTCTTACTATTTTTTAATTACACTCTCTAGACTAGGCGTACTTAACCCTTCACCCCTTCTGATCAATCTTATCCTTAATAGCTCACAAGCTGTCTTATTAATACACTCATATCCGTCACAATTCTTTTTCCTCTACACTCTTATCTTAATTACACTATTACTTTTTTTTAATTATAACTCATCACAATTTATCCCTGCTTATCAATTCAGTCAATACCTCAATATAACAGTCTATTAAGATTTACCAGAGTTTTCTAAATCATATCTTAGTGTCACAAACCCTTTCCAAATTATCCTAGTATTTCATCAACAACACATGAAGCACTTAATCTAGGATAGCCCATAAGTTTGAGTTTTGCTCCAATTAGTTGATTAGGAACTAATAAACTCAAGGACATAAAGATATAATGAAATGTTACTTCAAGAACACATAAACTCTCTAACTCCAAGATTACGTCACCATGAAGTATGTTACAACCCAACCCCGTAGGTCGTGATGGGTGCCCAAACTGAATACTCGCGTGTTCTCTTGCTAACTATAAGTAACCCTGTCTCCTATTTGAGTTATAACATACCAACAGACAACATAAGGCAACACAACGTATAAGCCTATGAGGCTTCCATGACAAAGGGAATGTCTCAAAACATAAGTCTTATAGGCACCACTATACACACATACATATACAACCCATACATAACTCACATACATGTCCACAGACCTCTAAGAGTAAGAAGAGTAACATAAAGTGGGATAGAGACCCCGTCGTACCCATGAAAAAATAAGTATATACATCGAAGGTTAATACCTAAGCTAGGCTCTAGCATAATAGATCCCTTCTAAACTGCTAAGTAGAACTCCTATGCTGATGGATCCCCAAAGTGTGTATCTGTACCTGCGGGCATGAATGCAGCCCCCCTCGAGAAAGGGGGGTCAGTACTACATATGTACTGAGTATGTAAACCATAGACATCATATGGAAATTATAGTTGGCGTAGGGATGTAGGGGGCAAGTATAACATTTAAACATTTACCGTACTTGCATCGTATAAAAAAGTCATACATATTACCATCACATACTGTACCCAGCCCATTTTGGGGATTCAGTGAACCATCTACATCATTCTGTCATCATATGCACATACATATTATTAGCATTGTGGAACATATAGCCCGGTCCATGTATATAGTAAGTATATGCCAAGGAATGTATGACCCAATCCCCACATCGTATAATAATACCGAGGAACGATGGCCCAATCCAAATATCATATAGTAATGCTGAGGAATGTTCGGTCCAATCCACGTATCATATAATAATGTCGAGGAACGTTCGGTCTGATCCACATATCATATAGTAATACCAAGGAACGTTCGGTTTGATCCATATATCATATAATAATAATTATATTATAGCCGGCCCGGGACTCAGTGAAAGATGTTTTATAGTATACATGAATCAGATAGTGAGTAACCATTTACAATCTAAATCATTATCAGAGACTCGATAATGTAAGAAGATTAAGGTATCGTCCGAGGACCAGAATAGTAGTGTAGCCATCTCGAATGCCTTCTAAATGCCATTAAGGCCTATATCACTTAGTATCTCGGGGATCCTAGTCATGTACTAAAGTAATACTAACAGTTCATAGAATCAGGGATACCCGTCGTTACATAGTCCTTAGGACTAGGAGCTTACGCATCCAGTACTTCTCAACCTATGGAGTTTAAGGAAAGTAGTTCAACTTACTACAAGAGTTTGACATTCAGAAGTGAATAAGAGATATAGATTACATTTAAGACTTAAAAGTGGAGTTACCCCAGAGCTTGTATCATATTTTATTTACAATTAGGACATACAAAAGAAAGAGAAAGAATAATCTTTACCTAGTCTCTACGTTTCCTCAAGGAGTCATCATTACATATATCATACCCGACCCATCATGGGCTCGGTATCATAACCTTATTATTGCATTACCTTACCATCATAGCACCACACTTATATCAATGACATATCAAGAGGAAAGAAGGATGGATCTACGTACTTATGCCAAAACTTGCCACGATAAAGCCTCACATACTTATGCCAAAGACATGCCAAGAGAAAGCTTCACATACTTATGCTAAAGACATGCCAAGAGAAAGCTTCACTTACATTTTTCAAGATTAATTGAAATCCGGCTTGCCTTGGTACCTAATTAACCTATTTGACATAAAAGTAATACTAATATTAATAGACTTTCACTTTCCAATATCCCACACTACAACCAAGTACTAATAGGAGTCATTTCATTATCCATTACCATCGACTAGTTTGTTACTAGTTCCGATGCTAACGAAAATCGGACAGCATTTACCCTGTAACTTCAACATCCCCGAGGTTTCAAATCGGAAAAAGTGTCAACAACCATACCAAAAAGAACAACTAGAAGCATATATACACAATACAACTCCAAACAACTAGCTTAAAACTATGATACGAAAATAGAGTTTTTAATCTTTATTTCACAAAATCATTAAGCATACCAAATGGAGGGTCATGTGGCTGAAACCAGCAGAAAACACACCCCTTTTAAAAACACTTTAAAGACCTACAACACGCAACCCAAATAGCTTCACCCGCAGCACCACAACGATAACCACTACTCGACTTTAATTTAGCTATACCAACTTCAATTTAGTTTATCTCTAACGTCAAGCATCTTATGCAATTTTTCAAATTCCAACCTTATTTAAGATATGTAATATACCTCATAACAACATAATAAACTCCAATTTGAAAGGGAAACCCTTACCTTGCCCGAAACTCATCAAACTCATCGAAACTTGCCTCGGAAGTTTCTTTAGCGCGCCTAAAATTTCGTGGGTATTTGCTAACATTTTGTGCTGCTCCAAACCATAAAGTTTAATTAATAACACCTTTGTAACATAGTGGTATACCCTAGATGATTAATTCACGGAGCAAAATTGAAGAACTCACCTTTTTTTTTCCTTCCAAAACTGTGGCTCTCTCCCTCTTTAGTTTCTTCTCTTCTCTTCTTTCTTGTTCTTGAATTTTCTAGATAAGTATGGAAATTTAATAATTCATAAGACATATATATATATATATATATATATATATATATATATATATATGCCACCTAAGGGAGTGACATATGTCAAGCCCTAAGTGGTGACATATGTCAAGCCCTAAGTGGCGACACGTGTCAAGCCCTCATTGGGCCAACACACCCCTTTTCCTCTAATCACAGGCTGCCACATGGAATGTGAGGGGGTCCACCTCCCTTTCTCTAGCTTCTACCACATGTTACTCTCTCATGCTGCTATGTGGCACTCTCTCATGCTTCTATATGGCACTCTCTTTTCCCCCTCATGGGTTAGTAATCTCGTCTTACTTTACGAACCTATGTTATCGTTGCTACGTAAGCTTGGTATATACTCTAATAGATTAACTATGTAATATTTCAAAGTTGGTAGTTTACGTAAATAAGTCATGTCCTATGACTCATGATCCGGTCTACAACTTTTTCTAGATTCTTTTAACTCTATTTCTAATCTTCTCTACTATGGGGTATCGCATTCTCCTTTCCTTAGAGTTGTTTGATAGCATTATAGATTATCCATCTCACATGGCAACTCTTAAGAAGCTTAAGAGTTCTTAAGAAGTCTTAAGAAGCTTTTAGAAGCTTTAAGAAACTTTAGGAAACTTTAAGAAACTTAAGAGGCTTACGATCCTTCCATGAACTTAAGAGCCTTTAAAGACACATAAGAATGCGTTCCAAGGTACAAAAGTATGGGGTGTAACATCCTTTCCCCTTTAGCACATTCGTCCTCAAATGTGAACAAAAACCTTCCTCAAGTTCTTAGACATACTATATGAAGAGTTTCTCTATTCCATTGCAATAACATATATTTTAATTGAGCCATCACTAGCAGAGTCCCAAAGGTTGGGATTGACTATAGCGTAAAGGGTAGGTATAGATACTTGTATTTCATTTTCTTTTAAGCTTCTCAGGTCATTTCTTCGCGATTTTTTTTGCCACAACACCTTCATGGTAGCTACATCCTTATTTCACAATCTCCTACTTTGCTAATCCAGGATGGCAATAGGTTTCTTCTCGTAGGATAACTCCTCTGTGACCTAGATATCCTTTACGGGATATACTCAGGCTGGATTACCAACATACTTGCGAAGTATTGATAGATGAAAGACTAGATGTACTGCTTTCAGATTTACTGGTAAGTCCAGCTCATAGGCAACCTTGCCTATTCGGCGGAGGATCTGATACGGCCAATGTATTTGGGACTAAGGTCCTCTTTGCTGCTGGATCTCATTACTTTCTCTGTGGGTGCTACCTTTGAAAATGCCCAATCATTAACTTGAAACTCTAGAAGTCGACGTCGATTACCTATTTATGACATCTTGAAACTATAAAAGTCAATGTCAATTACCTACGTATGACTTCTATCGATTTTGGGATTCTAATAACCTCTCTTGTTTGAGATTCACCTTCTATACAACCTATTAGACCGTGTACGAGTCCATTAATCGTGTTTTACCAATATCAACTAACCAATTGGTGACGTACACTGACTTCCCTAAAAAGTCTCATACGGGGTCATCTGGATACTAGAATAGCAGTTAGTATGATAAGTAATCTTGACAGATAGTAGGCAATTGTCCTAGATACCTTTAAAGTTAACCAACCATATAGGCCCGCAACATATCCTCTAGCATTTAGCTAGTAAGTGTGATTTTTCCCTCGATCTGAGGGTACAATGGTGTACGAAGACCTATTTGTCTTCCCAATCTCTTCGTGGATTGATCTTTAGTAGTTAGCTGTAAATTGGGCTCCTTCATCCGAGACACCAACTATGAGAACTCTGTAAGGTCTCACCACCCTCTCGACCTATAAATTTATATCATCTCCGCTGAATAGATAGTCCCTAATTGAAGGAATATGGTTAATATTGTTAATCTATGGATAACATTTCATATAGAAACATCTATAAATAGAGTTCAAAGTGAGTCTTGTAGCCAGGGTTGTATTGTGGAATCTGCGACCTCGTGTATTACTTCTTACCTCTATTAGATAAAATCAACTGGCACCCTTACCTTTTTAGGTTTTCTTCTGCTATGAAGTGGTGTGGAAGTCCCCCCACACAGTGACCCCTATAGCCGTTCTGTATTTTACTTGTCACTAGCTGGTATTATATTGAAGAACTGTGGCACATAAGTACATTGTATGTTGGTACTCAGCTAATCCGGCTCATTTTGCTCGAACCCTTTTACAACTCCCTTAACCCAACTTATAACACTCTAGGTACATACTATCGTGTCATTACTTCATCGTTAATTTAGATTCTTCCATGCTACCCCTTCTATCACCCATTACATTGCAATGCTTGCAATAATTGCAATGAGACTCAACCAAGTGCAATATTTACCTTAGCGTCGTCTTGCTATTTTTCATATTTCGCCTTGCCCTCTCCTCTTTTATCTTACAACCGGTATTGGGGTAACTATTTAGTTCAGCCATGGCCATGTCCTTTTTGTAATTTGGTGGAACTTCTTTTTGTACTTGTCTATAACATATCAAAAATATCATAACCCCCTTTTCTTCATGTACTCCTCTGCTTGGTCTTATGTTGCATATATAAATATTCACAGGTTGTACCACTACCTTTATACAACTTGTATAAGGTAGGCATAATACTTTTTATTTTCTAGTTCCTTCCGTTTCACATATCCCACCAGCTGTCTAAAGACATTCATATCCGTCACCATTCTTCTTATCATATCAGTATTGACCTTCTAATTACCACCTATACCGCTATGACCTTATTTCCAAAAGTAAGTCATACTCATAGTTCATTGGATCTTATTGTTACCATTGATACGATCTCTCAAGATACATTACAATCTTATATTTTATTCTCTTTCTATTTCGAAAAAACATTTTGGCAAAGTTTGCTCTATATTCCTTACTATCCCAAACCTGCACTCAAGAAATACCAACAATACCTCACAAGGCCAACATATATTAATTCATATCACAGCCACACAGGGCTTTCAATATCAATAACCGTATGAAAATAATGGACTAACCTCATGTGTCCAACTCAAACTAAATTTGTTACACTTTCCTATCTACTTTTCTTTCAATTTTCAATTTAACATTTTGAACTCACTAGCTTACTCAACATACCTCTTTCATACCTTTGCTTACCTGCGTGCTTTGTCACTCCCAACATCATCAACTACTTTCTTCTATTGATGCCGCCCTTCTTTTCAAATCCAAGGTTAGTTTAAGGAGTTTTTCCTATGACTTGGATCTATTGCACGATCTTAGATGTAAAAGAAAGGTAACATCCTAAATGTCCTATAGCCTCCTATTTATAGATGTGGTGTACAACACACCGATAAATCATATCTTAGTGTCATAAGACCTTTCCAAATTATCTTAGTATTTCATCAACAACACATGAAGCACATGATCTAGGACAGCTCACAAGTTTGAGTTTTCCTTCTACAAGTTCCATCTCCAATTAGTTGATTAGGAACTAATAAACTCAAGGAAATAAAGATATGATGAAATGTTACCTCAAGAACACATGAACTCTCTAACTCCAAGATTACGTCACCATGAATTATGTCATGACCCAACCCCGTAGATCATGATGGGTGCCCAAACTGAACACTCGTGTGTTCCCGTACTAACTATAAGTAACCCTGTCTCCTATTTGAGTTATAACATACCAACAGATAGCATAAGGAAAACACAACATATAAGCCGACGAGGCTGCCATGAAAAAGGGAATGTTCCAAAACATAAGTCTTATAGGCACTACTGTACACATACACATATACAACCCACATACAGGTCCATAGACCTATAAGATTAAGAACAGTAACATAAGGTGGGACAGGGCCCCCGCCGTACCCGTGAACAAATAAATATAGACATTAAGGGTTAATACCAAAACTAGTCTCCGGCACAATGGAGCACTTCTGAATTGCTGATTTGAACTCCTACGTTGATAGATCACCAAAGTGTGTTTGTATACCTGTGGGCATGAAGGAAGCCCCCCCTCCCCCCGAGAAAGGGGGATCAAGTTCTATATATATACTGAGTATGTACGTATCATGACCCATTCGGCCGTGATGGGTGCCCGAACTGGACACACATATGTACCCCAACCAACTATACATAGCTTGTCTCCTATCTATACTCAAAATACACTAACAGGTAAGAAAACATACAAGATGACAAGGATGTTGTAACATATAAGGTCATTCCGTAATAAATATATACGCGAGCCGACAAGGCCGCCACGACATAGGGAATGCCCCAAATCATAAGTTATATCAGCACAGTTGTACATACATGCATATGCAACTCATATACCACTCATATATAATTCATATACACACTCCCCAAATATGTACAACCCACATCCATATCCATAGACCTCTAAGAGTAAGAAGAATAATAACATAAGGTGGGACAGGGCCCCCACCATACCTTTGTACAAAACGAATATATACATCAAGGTTTAATACCCAAAATCAGGCTCCAACATAATAAAGCACTTCTGGACCGCTAAGTGGAACTCCTATGCTGGCAGATCTCCAAACTATGAACATGTACCTACGGGCATGAACACAGCCCCCCAAGAAAGGGGGTCAGTACGATAGATGTACTAAGTATGTAAAACATAACATAGCATAACTGGAAACATGTTTGAAATGAAGGAGCAGAGAATCAAGTACACTATAAAAGAAGCCTTTGTACCTGTGTTCTGTGAATCATAAAACATGCATGTTCAAATTATATCATATAGCCGGCACTATCAGAGGTCCGGTGGATACATCTATAAGATCATCACAACCCAATGCCATCACCACCTTATTACAACACATCATTATATATATATACATATGTTTCCCGGCCCTCTAGTGAAGGGTTCAGTGGACAATGCAGTGAATTATGCATGATTACTATTCCCAGCCCGGGACGCAGTGAAATAAGTGTTACAGTATACACGAGTAGAGTAGTGAGTAACTATATGCAGTTTAAATCGTTATCAGAGACTAGACAGTATATGAAGGCTAAACTAGTGCCTGAGAATCAGAGTGGTAATATGATCAGTTCAAGTGCCCTCTAAAGGCCTTTAGGACATTTCGGGGTCCTTAGGCACATACCAAATTAATGCTAACCACTTAAGGATTTCAAAGTACATGTAGTCATATAGCCTTTCCAATTAGAAACCTGTATATTCATCATCTTCTTAACATATAGTAAGTTCGAGGAAAGTAGTTCAACAACAGTGAGAGTTCACTATCTAGAAGAGAAAAAGAGACATTTAGGAATGGAATTACTTCAGAGATCGTATCATTTTTTAGTTACCTCTACGACATGCCAAAAGAAAGAGAAAGAATAGGCTTTACATACCTCTTATGAGTTACTTTTTATCCCGTTTGTCTTATCATCCTTTGAACCTAAGTAAGATAAAAGAAACATGAATATTAATAAACCTTGTCTGTCCAGCACCTTAAGTTACACATGAGTATTCATAGAACTCAAATCTTCGCTCACCTCCTCGATTAGTTCTTTAACTAGTTAAAGAATTAACGGAAATCGAGCAGCACCTCACCTATAATATGCCCTATCCAAATTTCCAATTACACTCCTAATAGCTACAGCCAAACAAAAACAATGACCTTCAAGGTATATACATGCCATTCATATGAACATTCTAAACCACAAACTCCAAATGACTCGCTCGAAACCACGATACCAAAATAGAGTTTCTAGTTTCCATTTTGCAAAATTTTTAATTACACGAAACGGAGGGTCGGGTTGCTTCAACCAGCAGCACCCATACCTCTTTCAAAGAATTTTCCATAACCTCAACACACCACCACACAACCAGCAGCTGCAGCATCACAACCATATCACAAACACAACCCATATTCGACTTTAATTTAGCTATAACAACTTCAATTTAGATTGTTTCTAATGTAAATCATTCCTACGACTTTCTCACACTTCCAGAAACATAAAAGATGTGTAAAAAACCCTATGACAACACCATAAACTTCAATTCAAAATAAAAGAACTTACCTTTTCCGAAATTGGCCAAAACTAGCCGAAACTTGCCTCGGAAGCTCTTCTAACGCGATTAAAACATCGTGGCTGCTTGCTGTCCATTTTGTGCTGATACAAACCATGAATTTATAATATTAATACCTCCTTATCATTGTGGTATACCCTATATAATTAATACACAGAAAGAAATCGGGACTTACCTATGTTTTTCTCCCTTAGGCTGTCACTCTTTTCCCTTTAGTTATAGGGTTTTTGGTCTTTGTTTGGCTGATGTTTTGAGCAAGGAAATCACTTATGAGTCATATATTATGTATATATATTCTGCCTAGGGGGTGAAAAGTGTCATACCCTAAGGGTGACACGTGTCCAGCCCTCATTGGGCCAACACATACATGCTGCCAATTAGGGGCTGCCATGTGGCAGTGGGGTCCACCCCCACCCCCAAGCAAGCTGGTGATTCACCTTCTTAATTGAGGTTCTTCCATGTGTCATATTCTCCTTGGTGCCACGTGTCATCCTCTCCTCTTTCTCGTGGGTTCGTAATCTCATTCATAATCTCATCTCACTTTAAGAGCCTATGAAATCCTTGCTACGTAAGCTTGGTATGTACTCAAGTAACTCACATATGTAAGACTTCTAAATTAGTAGTTTATGTAGGTAAGTTGAGTCCTATGACCCATCACTTGGCCTCCAACTCCTTTTGGATTTTTATAACTCTATTTCCAACCTTCTCTCCTATGAGGTGTCACATTCTTCCCTCCTTAGAGTTGTTTGATAGCATTGTGGATTGTCTGGCTCAAATGATAACTTCTAATTAACTTAAGAGATATTCCGATCCCAAGGGTTTGGGGTTTAACAACTCACACCTCTTTTATACCACCTTCTAAGAGAATTAAGCACCTTTCAAGAAGCTTAAGAACCTCTCAAGAAACTTAAGAACCTTCCAAGGTACGAAAGTCTCAAGGTATGACAATATGGGGTATATCAGTAAAGCATAGACATCATAAGGAAATTATAGGTGGCGTAGGGATGCAGGGGGGAAGTATAACATTTAACCATTTACCGTACTCGCATCGTATAAAAGAAAGTCATATGCACATATATATTATTAGCACTGTGGAACGTATCGCCCGATCCATGTATATAGTAAGTACATGCTGAGGAACGTACGGCTCGATCCGCACATCATATAATAATGTGAAGGAATAATGGACCGATCCACATATCATATAGTAATGCCGAGGAACCTTTGGTCCGATCCACATATCATATAGTAATGCCGAGGAACGTTCGGTCCGATCCATATATCATATAGTAATGCCGAGGAACATTCGGTTTGATCCACATATTATATAATAATAATTAGATTATATCCGGCCCGGGACTCGATGAAAGATGTATTATAGTATACAATCTAAATCATTATCAGAGACTCGAAAATGTAAGAATATTAAGCTATCGTCTGAGGACCAGAATAGTAGTGTAGCCATCTCGACTGTCTTCTAAATGCCATTGAGGCCTATATCACTTAGGATCTCGGGGATCCTAGATATGTACTAAAGTAATACTAACACTTCATAGAAAAAGGGATACCCGTCGTCACATAATCCTTAGGACTAGGAGCTTATGCATCTAGTACTTCTCAACCTATGGAGTTCAAGGAAAGTAGTTCAACTTACTACAAGAGTTTGACATTTAAAAGTGAATAAGAGATGCGGATGACATTTAGGACTTAAAAGTGGAGTTACCCCAGAGCTCGTATCAAATTTTATTTACAATTAGGACATGTCAAAGGAGGAAAAAGAATAAGCTTTACCTATTCTCTACTTTTGCTCAAGGATTCATCATTACATATATCATACCCGACCCGTCATGGGCTCGGTATGATAACCTTATTATTGAATTACCTTACCATCATAGCACCACACTTATATCAATGACATATCAAGAGGAAAGAAGGATGGCTCTACGTACTTATGCCGAAACATGCAAAGAGAAATCTTCACATACTTATGCCAAAGGCATGCCAAGAGAAAGCTTCACATACATTTTTCAGGATTAACTGAAATCTGGCTTGCCTTGATACCTACTTAACCTATTTGACATGAAAGTAATACTCTGGTAAAGTTGCTGCCATGTGACCAGGAGGTCACGGGTTCAAGCCTTGGAAACAGCCTCTGGCAGAAATGCAAGGTAAGGCTGCGTACAACAGACCCTTGTGGTCGGGCCCTTCCCCGGACCCTGCGCATAGCGGGAGCTTAAGTGCACCGGGCTGCCCTTTTTTATTCACTTTCCAATATCCCACTCTACAAACAAGTACTAATAGAAGTCATTTCCTTATCCATTACCCTCGACTAGTTTGTTACTAGTTTCGATGCTACCAAAAATCAGGCAGCATTTCTCCTATAACTTCAACATCCCTGAGGTTTCAAATTGGAAATAGTGTCAATAAAAATACCAAAAAAAAATAACCAGAAGCATATATACAAGTAAACCACCTCACCATTACACAATAAAACTCCAAACAACTAGCTCAAAACTACGATACAAAAATAGAGTTTTTAATCTTTATTTTACAAAATCATTAACCATACTAAATGGAGGGTTGTGTGGCTGTAACCTGCATCACTACAATGATAACCACTACTCGACTTTAATTTAGCTATAACAACTTCAATTTAGTTTCTCTAACGTCAAGCATCCTTATGCAATTTTTCCACTTCCAACCTTATTTAAGTTATGTAATATACCTCATAACAACATCATAAACTCCAATTTGAAAGGGAAGACCTTACCTTGCCCGGAACTCATCAAACTCATTGAAACTTGCCTCGGAAGTTTCTTTAGCGCGCCTAAATTTTTGTGGGTGTTTGCTAACATTTTGTGCTGCTCCAAACCATAAATTTTCATTAATAACACCTTTATAACATAGTGGTATACCCTATATGATTAATTTACGGAGCAAAATCGAAGAACTCACCTTTTTGTTTTCCTTCCAAAACTATGGCTCTCTCCATCTCTAGTTTCTTATCTTCTCTTCTTTCTGGTTCTTGAATTTTCTAGATAAGTATGGAACTTTAATAATTGATAAGACATATATATATATATATATATATATGCCACCTAAGGGGGTAAAACATGTCAACCCCTAAGTGGTGACATATGTCAAGCCCTAAGTGGCGATACGTGTCAAGCCCTCATTGGGCCAACACACCCATTTCCTCCAATCACAGGCTGCCATATGGCATGTGGGGGTACACCACCCTTGATCTAACTTCTTCCATGTGGCACTCTCTCATACTGCCATGTGGCACTCTCCCATGCTACCATGTGGCACTCTCTTTTCCCCCTCGTGGGTTCGTAATATCGTCTTACTGGACGAACCTATGTAATCCTTTCTACGTAAGCTTGGTATGTACTACAGTAGCTTAAGTACGTAATATTTACAAGTTGGTAGCTTACATAAATAAGTTGTGTCCCATGACTAATCATTTGGCCTCCAACTTCTTCCGAATTCTTATAACTCTATTTCCAATCTTCTCTACTATGGGGTATCGATTTCCATTTTCCTTAGAGTTGTTTGATAGCGTTATAGATTATCCGGCTCACATGGCAACTCTTAAGAAGCTTAAGAGTTCTTAAGAAGCTTTTATAAGCTTTAAGAAACTTTAGGAAACCTTAAGAAACTTAAGAGGCCTACGATCCTTCCATGAAACTTAAGAGCCTTTCAAGAGACTTAAGAACACATTCCAAGGTATAAAAGTATGGGGTGTAACAAAGTATTCTCCAAAACCACCATAAGAAGGACTAGAATCGGATGAGTACCACGGGACTTCTAATGCTTGATTCATATAATTTACCTTCAAATTGTTCTTGACATTGTTTCTCTTCTACTTAAGCTTCTTCTACGACAAATTTTGACTAGAAAATATTATGGTCCATTCAAATATATCCCAAACTTCGTTTCTCATATTTGTTTCTTCAAAATAAAATTTCCTGAATAAGAATGATGCCTCTTATGGATAAGATGAAGGGTATGTCTTACAACTTTAATCTAACATTATAAATTTACCCTTTCAATATTGACCTTATACTTACTATTATTATCAATTCAATAGTTAACTTATTTCTCTAGGCCAGGCATACTCGCAACTTAGTCAAATCTTATCATTACTATTTGCATGACCTTTCAAGACATATTACAAACCTATATCTCATGCTCTTTCACTTCTAGGAAAATTTTAATAGAGTTTCCACTATATTTCTTACTATTTCAAAGCCTGCACGCAGGAAATATCAACAATGCCTCACAAGGTCAACATATATATATATATATATATATATGTCATATCACAACCACAATGGGATGCCAATATCAACAACAATATGAAAATAATGAACTTACCTCGTATGTCCAACTCAAATTGCATTTGTTACACTTTCCTGTTTACTTTTCCTTTTATTTTTCATCCTTACATTTCAGTCATGATTTCAAATACTTTGCCCGACATACATCTTTCGTATCGTTGCTTATTTGTGTACTCTTGTAACTCTCAATATCATCAGTCGCTTTCTTCTGTCAATGTCATTCTTCTTTTGAAATCAAGGGTTAGTATAAGGAATCTCATTTCCTATGTTTTGGCTCATCACACGATTTTAGATATGAAAGAAAGCTAATATTCTAAATGCCATGTAGCCTCCTGTTTATAGAAGAACACACTGATAAATAAGACTCTACTAGACACTGTAGACACTCTGAGGATGAACTGCTCTGATACCACTTTTCTCATGACCCAACCCCATGCGCTGTGACTAGTGCCCAAACTGGACACTTGTATACAAAAATGTTATCTATAATCAATAAGAAACTAAACATGATATGGGACTTATACGGGCAGAATGTCATCTCAAAACTGTCATATATTTATACATATATACCAAAACTACCTATCTCCTGATGATTCACATTTATTAAAAGATAAAATAGTACGTAAACCAACAAGGCTGTTATAACGTGTGGGAACGTCCCAACTACAATATATATATATATATATATATATATATATATATAAATAAGATGATGATTCTACCACTATATACCACATTCCAAAATATACATATACATACGCAAGATGACAAAGCTGCCACTACGAATGAGAATGTTCCAAACATAAGTCATACTAGTACAGCTGGATAATATCTATATACATTCACACATGTCTACAGACCTCTAAGAGTATTAACAATAGCATATGACGGGATAGGGCTCCACCATACCCTTAGATAAACAAATATATATATCAAAAGACGGTACCAAAAGTCTAAGCTCCAGGATAATGGAGCTCTCCAAAATAGCCGAATGAAAATCCTAAGCTGGTCAATCCATGAAATGAGTATCGGTACCTGTGGGCATGAAACGTAGCCCCCCAAAGATAGGATTTCGTTATGACATATGTACTGAGTATGTAAAGCATAAATTACCATAAAGGAGATCACATCTGAAGTATAGATTCAGGAGAGAAGTATTATAATCAAGAAATCACTGTACCTGTATTTTATGAATGAGTCATATATATCATTGTCATATGCCGTACCCGGCTCATTATAGGAATCGGTGAATAAAGTCGTATACATGTATATCGTACCCGGTTTGTTATGAGACTAGGTGCCATAATCATATCATCATATTATCGTATTATCATATTATCATATATCGTACCCGGCCCTTTAGTAAGGGACTCGGTGAATAATGTATTAACACTATGCACGCTAAATACCTAGCCCATGACTCGGTGAATAATATAATAACAATATACATGAGTAGAATATCATGAGCAACCGTGTTTAACTATCATCTGAGACTCAATAGAATAATCAAAATGAATCATCATTTGAAAATCAAGATAATAGTCATTTCAAGTACCCTTCGTTTGTCATTATGAATTATTCCAAATATGAAGTATACCAAAATATGAATCATACAAAAATATGAATTATACTAAAATAGGATGGTTGGAATCATACACATATATCAAGAGATAATAATATAACTTTTGAGAGTCAAGAACATTAGCCACCCTAGTGTCTCTAATAATAGGAGCTTCTTTGAAATTTATACATTCGTCGTCTGTTTGTCTCATATAGATAATGCCAAAGAAATAAATGTTAGCTTTACATATCTTTAGTGTTTATTTGCATACAACACATATATGTTATCCAATAGCGTCTTAACCTATATTAAGACGTTAAGCACTATGGTCAAGTTATGGAAAGGCATAAAACGTACTTTATCATTAGTAGGTCATTTCTAGAAAATTAAGCAGCACCTCTTGTATAATGCTCACTCTCCCCACCTCCCAAGCAGCCATACAATCACTAAGCCACATTAACAATGACGCATTCAAATATCATGTTAAGACTAGCCAAGACGAGATTCAAGAATACTATGAACAACCAACATAACATTTGCATTCTATTAATTATCAACATGATGACTATGATGATATCGAATTACTCGTAATAGGTTGCAGCCATCACACTCTATAGAAATGATTTATAACAGCCCAATAATTATATCCATATAATTTATAATCCTAACTACACTTAATCCTTCAATTCAATACAAGCAGCCACACGTTACAACCATCCCTTAGAACAATTACAACTCCAACTTGACATATCAAATTCTTCCATTTTCATTATATAATCAGCCATAATAACAACCACCACATTAATCAAAATTAATCCACTGCCCCAACACGGTCCAAACGGAGATTTAACATTAACATATATAATCCCATCACCTTTAACACATAATCCACAGCAATAATAGCAACAACAACAATCAACCCAATCTAATTCAAGCAACTCCAAATCTGTCCATTTCAATACCAACACTAATCATGGAGCTTTCTTAGTTTCAATTCCATTTAATACATGTTAATCTCTTCATTATAATATCATTTCTAAATTAAGGCAGCCCACATTCATAACATCCGACAATAATCCAAATCAACATACAACTACTATATCTTCAAATTATCTTTAATGACCCATAGTCTTAACATTTTCTTTGAAATAACCCTACAACAACCCAACCAATATACAACACAACATATATTCTTAACTATCATTAATCTTCCAAACTCAACAAGAACAACAACAACATATCCAAACAAACCCTAACTAAAAACATAAAGATGCTCGAAAACCTAGTAAATACTTGTTAACACACCAAGGAAACTCATCTGATTTTTACACATTATGTCATACTATCTTTTCATCTAATTTTTGTCAGACATAACAACAGCCACAAGATAACTATATCTCATATTCATATGCATATAAACTACATTATTATCACTATAATCCATATAACAGCCCACAAACCAATTTAACTTCAACTTTAACCACTAAATACTTTCATTCTCATCATACAATTCATGACAATAACAATCAAAATACTAAGAAAAATCAGTTTATCATTTTTACATTAAACAGCCCCCACGGCTTCACCAATATTTCAGCATCAAAACACATAATTTCTTACATCCAATTCATGTTTATACACTCAAAACACATCAAAATTCACCCTAAAATGTATAGAAAATGATCAAGTCTTACCTTAACACCTTGACTCCTTAATTTGCTAAAATTTGTGAATCGAAAAGATAATATTTTTGGTTGCTCTAATGGCTGCTTCACTGTTACACCCCATACTTTTGTACTTTGAAATACATTCTTAAGTTTCTTGAAAGGCTCTTAATTTCTTGGAAGGATAGTAAGCCTCCTAAGTTTCTTAAGGTTTCCTAAAGTTTCTTAAAACTTCTTAAAGCTTCTTAAGCCTTCTTAAGAATGTGAGCCGAGTAATCTATAACGCTACCAAGAAACTCTAAGGAAAGGAGAATGTGATACCCTATAGTAGAGAAGATTGGAAATAGAGTTATAAGAATCCAAAGAAGTTGGAGACCGAATAATGAGTCATAGGAATTGACTTATTTACATAAGCTACCAACTTAGAAATCTTACATACTTAAGCTACTTGAGTGCATTCTAAATTTACGTAGCAAGAATTACATAGATTCATAAAGTAATATGAGATTATAAACCCACGAGGGGGGAAAGAGAGTACCACGTGGAATCAGCTAGATCAAGGGTTGTGGACCCCCACCTTCCATATGGCAGCCCGTGGTTTAAAGGCATGGTGCATTGGGCCAATAAGGGCTTGACATGTGTCACCACGTAGGTGTTGACATGTGTCACTCCCCCATAAGGTGGCATATATATATATATTATAAGTCATCCTTATCTCCAAACAAAAATTCATTCTGACACAAAAATAACTAGGCAAATGAAAAGAGAAGAAAATTCTAGAAAGAAAAAGAAAAAAGAGGAACCTTAAACTTGAGAAAGAGAGCAATGGATTTGGAGCCAAAAAGGTAAGTTCTCAAATTTCATTCCATGAATTAATTATCTAGGGTATACCAAGATATTATGAAGGTGTTATTAATGAAAATTTATGGTTTGGGGAAACATCAAAACGTTACCAAACAACCCCAAAGTCTAGCCGCACTAGGAGAGCTTCCGAGGAGAGTTTTGGCAAGTTTTGCTGAGTTTTGGGTAAGGTAAGGCTTTACCTTTCAAATTGGAGTTTATGATGTTTTTATGTGATATATTATATGTCTTAAACAAGGTTGGAAATGGAAAAATTGTATAAGTATGGTTGACATTAGAAACAAACTAAATTGAAGTCGTCGTAGTTAAATCGAAGTTGAGTAGTGTATTATGATTAGCGTGCTGCGGCTGAAGCTGGTTGGATGGCATGTTGAAGAGATGGAAAGTGTTATAAAAGGGGTTTGTGTACTTCTAATTTCATCCACATGACTCTCCATTTCATATTATTAAAGGTTTTGCTAAATAATGATTAAAAATTCTATTTTGATATTGTAGCTTCGGGCGAGTTGTTTGGAGTTTGTACTGTGTAATGTTGAAGTAATTTACTTGTGTATATTTGGATGGTTGTTATTTTTGATATGGTTTTTAACACGGTGTCTGAGTAAAAATCTCGGGGATGTTAAAGTTATAGGGGAAATACTGCCCGATTTTCAGTAACTTCAGAACTAGTAACAAACTAGTTGACGATATTAGATAAGGAAACGATTCCTATGGGTACTTTGTTGTAGAGTTGGAAATTGAAAAGTAAAACGTTATTAACCTTAGTATTACTCTTATGTTAATAGGTCAATGATATAACGAGGCGAGATGGGTTACAGTTAATCCATAAAAGGTATGTGAAGCTTACCCTTTCTTTCTTTTGGCATGTCTTAGCCTTAAGTTATATATATACGAAACTTGGGAGTCATTCCATTCATAAAGATCTGATTATGAGTCAAGACCCATGTTTACTTCTGGATGTTAGAACTCCTGCACTAAGTGGAATCATCACCTTTCAAGTCTTCTATAGGATGAAGAGTACTACATATAAGGCCTGTCTCCTTCTTTCATTGAAATTGCTTAAGGTAAGTAAAATGATGTCTGATATGAGTTTAGAGGTAATTCCATTGATAGGTTCTGGATATTATTCGTGACTCACAGTCACTTCTGCATACTAAGGTTCCTAAAGTAGTTAAATTACTACTCTCGATCCATCTATATGTTGAATAGTAAGTGGAGATATAAGCTCCTATTCTGAAAGGCTCTGAGAGGATAAATGTCTCTGATTGCATAAGTTGTATCTCTTATTGCATAGGCTATGTGTCTGATTGCATAAGTTGTGTCTTTGATTGCATACACTGTGTGGCATTATCTTGGTACACGCCTATGGTTCCTGAGGCCCTAATTGATGTAATCCCGAATAAGATCTAAAGGGTACCTCAGAGAATTACTTTCCTAGTCTTCAAGTGACTATTCACTTCACTGTTTCATTGAGTTTTAGGAGATGATTTAATTACATATGGTTTCTCACTAATCTACTCATGCATACGGTAACCCTTCTGTCATTGAGTCCCATATGGGGTCGGGCCTAAGATCGTGCGTAGCTTTACTACTTCTTTTACCAAGTCTCGGTCTAGATGCGATATGATACTATGACATGATGGGTGATGCCACGTAGGAGGAGGGAATAATATATATGGTGATATGATGATGTGATGATATAATGATGCGACAACGATATAAGTATTTACCTCATCCCGAGCTGGATAAAATATGATGATTATGACACCGAGTCCCATAATGGGCCGGGTATGGTATTTTGTGATATAAGAAAGGAACACTGAGTCCCTAACTAGAGAGACGGGTATAGTATGTATATATACTATGTGGGTACACTATAGATTTACCCTACTCTCTTTACCGAGTCCCTCACTAAAGGGCTGAATACCGTAGGTAGGCATGCATGTACAAATATAGTGATACATTTGTGACACCGAACCCCATAATAGGATGTATATGTTCTGATATATATATATATACAATGATGTTATGCCATGTACGATGGTATGATACTATATACGATGACACGATGAAGTGATATATATGATGAAAAGAGATGATGATATGATATTATGATGAAAATGATTTTACTTCATAAGATACGGGCACGATAATGGGTTAATTGTTATACTTGTCCCTTACATCCCTATTCCAACTGTAACCTCATTATGGTGTTTTATGCTTACATACTCAGTACATATTTTGTACTGACCCCCCTCTCTTTGGGAGGGCTGCATTTCATGCCCGTAGGTACAGACATGCGACTTGAGGATCCACCAGCTTAGGATTCCACCCAGTGGGTTTAAGAAGAGCTTCATCGTGTGGGAACCCATCTTTTGGTATCGAACATTGATATATATATTTGTGTGTTCAATGGTATGACAAGGGCCCTATCCCGCCTTATATTTTTGTTTCTTGTTACTCTTAGAGGTCTATAAACATATATGTGGGTTGTATATGTATGTGTGAATAGTTGTGCCTATATGTTATAATAATCTTGTCGGCTTATATATATTGCCTTGCTTGTTGTCATGCTATGACTCAAATAGGAGATAAGTTTCCTTATAGATAGCAAGGGTACACGTGAGTGTCCAGTTCGGGTACCTATCACGGCCTACGGGGTTAGGTGGTAAAAAAACTAGTATTAGAGTTGTCCTTCCTTGGAATGTCTACAGACCGTATCTAGTAGAGTCTTGTTTAACGGTGTGTGGTGCACCACATCTATAAACAGGAGTCTATAGGACATTTAGGGTGTTACCTTTCTCTCTTGTCTTACATCGTGCGATAGAGCTATATTATTAGGATATTCTCTCACTGACATACTATTGTATTTACAATAATGCCTCCAAAGAAAACAACAACTGCTCAGAAGTGCAAGTCAGTAGCGGATGGAACAAGTCAGACCATAGGATTTATTAGGACTAGTGCCCAGTCTATGCCAGAAATTATGCTCCAATCAGCGAGCTAGGGCCAAAAGATAGGACAATGAAGGATGCAGTTCAACTATTGACTAGGTTAATGGCAGAAAAAGTTCAAAGACATGGGCTGGGGATTAGGAGGCGGTACAGTGAGCGACAGCCCAATAAAGATTATGGCAGAGGCCAGTATAGGAAGGCGAGAATGACTGGTGATTCAGGGGAGTTTCAAGGCCAATAACCTTACCAGTATAGTATATACCCTTCCCAACTAGCCTGGAGGGTACCCCCTTAGTTCCTAGGTGGAATATTTGATAACACAGGATGTCTAGGAGTTAGTTCGAGCTCCAAGATTTTAGGTGCACCAATGAGCAAAGGGTCGCATCATTTGAAGCCACCTTTAACTCAATATCTTGGTTGTGGTAAGGTGTATTTTGGGAAATGTCGTCTTCCTACATGTGTTTGTTTCACCTGCGGCCGTCAAGGCCATTTTGTGAGAGAGTGTCCATTTAAGAGTAGATGAAAGGGTGCAGCTCAACCTACAAGATTAGTTGTTGGAGTTTCTTCTTTTTTGGCTACATTCCCTATGAAGCAGGATATGCATACCTCAGCAGGCCGTAGTGGAGATCGTGGTGGACTTTCTTTGGATTAGGAGGCATCATCAAACATGGTTACAAGTATACTATTAATCTTCTCCAAGATGTATATGCATTAATAGATCTAGGCCTCACTATATTATGTATATATCTCTTTTTGTTGCCAATATTTGGCGCCCTGTGTGGCATTGACAGACTATGATATGCATATATGTGTCGGCCCTGTGTGACATTGTTGGTATTTCTTGAGTGCAGGTTTGGGATAGTAAGGAATATAGAGGAAACTCTGCCGATTTTTTTTGGAGATAAAAAGAGAATAAGATATACTATTGTAACATATCTTGAGAGATCATATCCATGATAACGATAAGGATGAAAGCTCATAAAGTAGAGAAGGGTATTGTGTATATGTACCTCCACTTTGGAAAATAGTGGGATCCCTCAAAGATAGGGAATAGAAATTGCAAAACAACTGAGGCATTGTGAAATTATCAAAGGAACAAGTGGTATCCATTAGGAAAAAAATATGATAAACAAAACGTGAGACACGTGTCATCAGAGTATAACTGCCTAGGATGAAGAATCAGACATAATTATGAGCATTAGTGACGTACTGATTGTGATGAATGAAATGTGGCTTCGGCTAAACTACTACATTAGTTATATGACTCGAGTACTAGTACTTAGACTAGTTAGGTACTAGTTATTAAGAATTCTGAGCACCCCATGGTTATATTAAGGTTTCTTACAGAGGCAACCTAAAGTATAGATAAGGTAACAGAAGGTGTAGATATGGTGCAGTAAGTCAAATATGTTGGAAAAGAATCATATGCATACGAACAGTTGAAAATAAATAGAGGATGACATGGGTACACCCTAAAGGGGGGAAGTGGACAAGAGAAATACAAGTGTGAGAGAAAATCAACTAACACTGTCACATGTAGACAGGAATGCTTAAATTTCAAGTGAGATCCCATACTGGCACGAGTTAGCAAGAGCTCAAGGCCAACAATAAATAGATAGAAGCCAAGGTATCTGAGACCGTGCGAAGAATCATGGGTTCCTACAAAAAGGGGTGAATACCATAAGAGATTAAGACTGAGCAAACTAAAAGCCACGAAAAGGGTAGTAGGGTCGTGTTTGAGTAAAGATTAAAATATGGCAACAACATCATTGGTCCCTGATATCAGGATGTACAAGTAGCAAGGAGAATAGAAAATCTCCTATGGTAGGAAATGAGGACACCAAGGAGTACGTAAAGGAAAAAAAGAAAGAAGTAGGACAAAACAGCGTTAGCATGAGCAAGTCCTAGTGTGAAGTCGATATGTAAAGCAAGATGGGCCAGGAGATGAAAAGATTGCGTTTACCTCATACCAGTGGTATAAGAATAGTTGTGTAACCTACAATAGTTATATACATCATAAGACCAAGCAAAGGAGTACATCATGAAAAACAGTTATGATATTTTGGAGACATTACAGAGGAATACGGAGAGAAGTTAAATCAAATGGCCAAAAAGGACACAGTCATGGTTGGATTAAAGATCTACCCCGACACCGGTTGTAAGAGAGAAGAAGAAAGGGCAAGGCGAAAAATGAAGACTAGCGAGAAGTCGCTAAGGTAAATCTTGGGCTAAGATGAGTGCCTTCACATATTATTGCAAGGATGGAAATGGAACGTGACACGAGGACTTCCTAGGGGGTTACCCATCCTAGTACTACACTCACCTAAGAACGTTTAACTTCAAAATTCTTGTGGGATCCGGTGCGTTAGTGCTGCTATGTTTGCACCCGATTAGAGAATTTGAACTAGCGGCAAAGCAGCGACACGATATTATGGACCTAGAGTGTTATAAGTTATGATAAGGGAATTGTAAAAGAGCTTAAGAAAAACAAACAGGATTAGCCAATTACTAACAGATGGCGCACTTGTATGCCACAGTTCTTCAACATAATACCAGTTACTGATAAGGCAAACCACGGAACGGCTATACTGGTCATTATGTGAGGGTACTTCAGCACAACTTGGTAGCAAACTTTGATGGGAAAAAAACAAAACCCAAAAGGCGAGGGTACCAGTTGATGTCATCTAAAGAGGAAAAGAAGTAATATACAAGGTCGAAGATTCCAGAATACGACTTTGGCTACAAGACTCACTTTGCACTCCCTGGACAGATAATTCTATATGGAATATTATCCAGAGATTAACAATATCATGCCATGTTCCTTCAATCAAGGACTACCTATCCAGTCGAGATTATGTAAAATTATAGGTCAAGAGGGTGGTGAGACTTTATGGAGTTCCCATAACTATTGTCTCAGATGAAGGAGCCCGAGTTATAATTAACTACTGAAGATCAGTCCAAGAAGAGTTTGGGAAGACATATAGGTCTTCATACGCCATTGTACCCTCAGACCGAAGGACAGACTAAGCTTACTAGCTAAATGCTAGAAGAGGTGTTGTGAGCCTATACGGTTGACTCCAAAGGTAGCTTGGATAGTTTCCTACTACCTGTCAAGAGTATTCACTACATCAACTATCATTTTATTCTCCAGATGGCCCCAAAAGAGACTTGGTATGGAAAAAAGAGTAGGTCATCAATTGGGGGGTTGATGTTGGTAAAACGCGACTAATGGGACCAAGCGTGGTTCAATAAGCCATCGAGAAGGTGAAACTTATTCAGGAGAGAGTGTTAGTAGCTCAAAGTTGACAGAAGTCATATGTAGGAAATCGGCGTTAACTTCTAGAGTTTCAAGTTAATGATTGGGCATTTCCGAAGGTACCCCCCATAGAGAAAGTAATGAGATCTAGTAGGAAAGGGGACCTTAGTCCCAGATACATTGACCTTATCAGATCTTCCGCCGAATAGGCAAAGTTGCCTATGAGCTGGATTTACCAGCGAATATAGAAGTTGTACATCAAGTCTTCCATGTATCAATGCTTTGCAAGTATGTTGGTAATCCAAGTCGGGTATATCCCATAGAGGGTATCCAGATCATAGAGAAGTTATCCTACGAGAAGTAACCTATCTCCATCCTAGATCGGCAGAGTAGGAGATTGTGAACTAAGGATGTAGCTTCCGTCAAGGTATTGTGGAGAAATAAAAATCGTGAAGAGATGACCTGCAAAGCAAGGAGGAAAAGAAACACAAGTATCTGTACCTACTCCTTATGCTACAGGTAATCCCAACCTTTGGTATCTGGTAGTGATAGCTTGATGAAAGTATGTGTTATTGCAATAGAAAAGAATTTCCATATAATCTGTATAAGATCTTAAGGAAGGTTTTTATTGACATTCGAGGACGAATGTCCTAAAGGGGGGAAGAATATTACACCCCATACTTTTGTACTTTGGAACGCGTTCTTAAGTCTCTTGAAATGATCTTAAGTTCTTGGAAGGATTGTAAGCCTCCTAAGTTTCTTAAGGTTTCTTAAAGTTTCTTAAAGCTTCTTAAGCCTTCTTAAGAACTCTTAAGCTTCTTAAGAGTTACCATGTGAGCCGGGTAAACTATAACACTATCAAACAACTCTAAGGAAAGGAGAATGCGATATCTCATAGTAGAGAAGATTGGAAATAGAGTTATAAGAATCTGAAAGAAGTTGGAGACCGAATAATGAGTCGTAGGACTCGAATTATTTACGTAAGCTACCAACTTAGAAATCTTACATACTTAAGCTACTTGAGTGCATACCAAACTTATGTAGCAAGGATTACATAGGTTCGTAAAGTAAGACGAGATTACGAGCAACGAGGGGGGAAATAGAGTATCATGTGGCAGCATGAGAGAGTGCCACGTGGAAGCAACTAGAGCAAGGGTGGTGGACCCCCACCTGCCACATGGCAGCCCGTGGTTGGAAGGCATAGTGCATTGGGCCAATAAGGAATTGACAAGTGTCACCACTTAGGGGTTGACACGTGCCACTCCTCCCATAAGGTGGCATATATGTATATATATTATAAGTCATACTTATCTCCAAAAAAAATTCATTCTTCCACAAAAATATTTAGGAAAAGGAAAAGAGAAGAAAAGTCTAGAAAGAAAAAGAGAGAAGAGGAACCTTAAACTTGAGAAAGAGAGACACGGATTTAGAGCCAAAAAGGTAACTTCTCCAATTTAGTTCCGTGAATTAATTATCTAAGGTATACCATGATGTTATGAAGGTGTTATTAATGAAAATTTATGGTTTGGAGAAGCACCAAAACGTTAGCAAACAGCCCCAAAGTTCTAGTCGCGCTAGGAGAGCTTCCAAGGTGAGTTTTGGCATGTTTTGGGAAGTTTTGGCAATTTTCGGATAAGGTAAGGTTTTCCCTTTCTAAATGGAGTTTATGATGTTTTTATATGTTATATTAAATGTATTAAACAATTTTGGAAGTGGAAAAATTTCATAAGGATGGTTGACGTTAGGAATAAAGTAAATTGAAGTCGCGTAGTTAAATCGAAGTCGAGTAGTGTATTACGATTATCGTGTTGCGGTTGCAGCTGGTTGGATAGAGTGTTGCAGGGATGGAAAGTTCTCTAAAATTGGTGTGCGTACTTCTGGTTTCATCCACATGACCATCCATTTTGTATTGTTATAGGTTTTGCGAAATAAAGATTAAAAACTCTCTTTTGATATTGTAGCTTCGGGCGAGTTATTTGTAGTTTGTATTTTGTATTTTTGAAGTAATTTACTTTTTTATATGCTTCTAGTTTTTTTTGGTTGTATGGTTGTTGACACGGTGTTCGAGTTGAAATCTCGGGGATGTTAAAGTTATAGGGGAAATGCTGTCCAATTTTCAGTAACTTCGGAACTAGTAACAAACTAGTCGAGGGTATTTGATAAGGAAACGATTTCTATATGTACTTGGTTGTAGAGTTGGAAATTGGAAAGTGAAACGTTATTAACCTTAGTATTACTCTCATGTTAATAGGTCAAGGAGATAACGAGGCGAGCAGGGTTACAGTTAATCCACAAAAGGTATGTGAAGCTTACCCTTTCTTTCTTTTGGCATATCTTTGCCTTAAGTTATATATATACGAAACATGGGAGTCATTCCATTCATAAAGCTATGAGTATGAGTCAATACCCTTGTTCACTTCTGGATGTTACAACTTCTGCACTAAGTGGACTCCTTGCCTTTTAATTCTTCTATAGGATGAAGAGTAGTACATATAAGGCCTATCTCCTTCTTTCATTGAAATCGCTTAAGATAAGTGAAATGATGTCTGATATGAGTTTAGAGGTAATTCTATTTATAGGTTTCGGATATAATTCGCGACTCATAGTCACTTCTGAATACTAAGGGTCCTAGAGTAGTTAAATTACTACTCTCGAACCATCTATATGTTGAATAGTAAATGGAGATATAAGCTCCTATTCTGAAAGGCTATGAGAGGATAAGTGTCTCTGATTGCATAAGTTGTATCTCTAATTGCATAAGCTGTGTGTCTGATTGTATAAGTTGTGTCTTTGATTGCATAAACTTTATGGCATTATCTTGGTACATGCCTATAGTTACTGAGGCCCTAATTGATGTAATCCCGAATAACATCTAAAGGGTACCTCGGAGAATTACTTTCCTGGTCTTCAAGTGATGGTTCACTTGAATATTTTATTGAGTCCTAGGAGATGATTTAGTTGCATATGGTTTCTTACTACTCTACTCGTGCATATAGTAACCCTTCTTTCACCGAGTCCTACGAGGAGCCGGGCCTAATATCATGCGCAGCTTTACTACATTGTTTACTGAGTCCCAGGCCAGACGCGATATGATATCTGACATGATGGGTGATGCCACATACAAGGAAAGGATTCTATATATGGTGATATGATGATGTGACGATATAACGATGCGACAATGATATGAGTAGTCACTGCATCCCAGGATAGATAAAATATGATGATTATGACACTAAGTCTCATAATAGGCCGGGTACGGTATATGGTGATATAAGGAAGGAACACCAAGTCTCTCACTAGAGGTCCGGATATGGAATGTATATATATGATGCGGGTATGCTATAGATGTACCCTACTCTCTTCACCGAGTCCCTTACTAAAGGGACGGATACCGTAGGTAGGCATGCATGTGCAAATATAGTGATACATTTGTGACACCGAACCCCATATGGGTTGGATATATTATGATATATATATATATGGTAAGTTTATGCCGTGTACGATGGTATGATGCCATATACAATGACACAATAAAGTTATATATATCATGAAAAAAGATGATGATATGATACTATGATGAAAATGATTTTACTATATTGGATGCGGGCACGGTAATGGGTTAATTGTTATACTTGTCCCCTACATCCTTGTTCCAACTGTAATCTCGTTACGATGTTTTATGCTTACATACTCAGTATATATTTCGTATTGACCCCCCTCTCTTTGGAGGGGTTGCATTTCATGCCCGCAGGTACAGACACACGGCTTAAGGATCCACCAGTGTTATACCCAATACCTTTAAAACTCAGAATGTCTCATAAGTTCCTTAGACATTATCATGTGAGCCGTATATGCTACAACGCTATCAAATGACTCCAAGGAGGGGAGGATGTGATACCCCATAGTATACAAGGTTCGAAGTGGAATTATAAGAATCCGAAAGGAATTGGAGGCCAAGTAATGAGTCATAGGACTCGATTTACGTATGTAAGTTGTTAATGTAAAAGTTTTATATACTTGAGATACTAGAGGACATGCCAAGCCTACGTAGCACGGATTACATAGGCTCTAAAAATAAAGTGAGATGATGAACCTACGAGAGAGAGCAAAAACTAGTTTCCGAACTTACGAAAGTGAAGCAAGAAGGTGACAAGCAAGCACCTCAAGAAAGCAGGTGAAAAGAAAGCAGTTGACTCACCTGCCTGCTTGGGGGGTTGACCCTGCTGCCACGTGGTGACATGTGATAGGCCGCATGAACCTAGGTGGCATCCTAGGGGGCTTCCATGTGTCACCTCCAAGGGGCTTCCACATGGAACCTTCTATAAAGGGTGGATATATATGTAATGACTAAGTACAGCATACTTAGCCAAAAATCATCCAAGCATGTAGAAAGAAAAACGTGAAAAAGGAAGAAGGGAAAAGCAGCCATGTCTTGAAGGATTTGACGTAAATTCTCCAATTTTCCTCCGTGAATTAATTATCTATGGTGTTCCTCAAGCACGTGGAGATGTATATACGTATATATGTGTATAGTATGATGACTAAGAAGTCATTTCTTCAGCTGTACACTTGGAAACGTTGGACAGAAACGTGAGAGAAAAAAGAGAGGAGGGCTACGGCCTAGGGGCTGCCAAGGTATGCCTCCGAGCTTCGCTCCGTAAATCAATTATCTAAGGTATAAAAAGATGAATTTAGTGTGCTAATAACATCAATTTACTTCTTGGGGTAGCGAGGAAGTCATACAAACAGCCCGCTCAATTTCAGCGCGTTTGAAGAAGTTCTGAGTTGCGATTTGACAATTTTGGCCAATTTTGGATAAGGTAAGGTTTCTCCTTTTAATTTGGACTTATTGGTGTTGTTATGGAGTGTTTTACACGCCCTATAGGTGGCTGGAAATATGAAAATGGCATAGAAACACTTGACGTTCGGAATGAACTAAATTGGAGTCGCTATAATTGAATTGTCGTCAAAGTAAAGTATTGTTCTTGTGAGGTGCTGCTGCAGGGGTGTAGCTGGTTGTTGCCGGGTCTAAATATTCTCTAAATGAGGTGGGGGAGGTGCTGTCCAATTTTCGTTAACGCCTTAACTAATTAAAGAACTAGTCGAAGAGACGAACAAGGAAATATATTCCGTGAATACTAAGGTGCAACCTAAGATGCTGGAAAGCTAAGAGTAGTTGATATTCGTATTACTTTCATGTTGAATAGGTTCATAGGACGATGAGATGAACAGGATAAAGAGTAACTCACAAGAGGTATGTAAAGCTTTCTCTTGGCATGTTTCGGTATAAGTATGTACAACTATCTTTCTTTCCTTTTGGCAAGTCTTAGCCTTAAGTGAATTATATGTGGAATGTGAGGATAATTCCATTCCTAGAACTCCAGGTACACCTCATAATCCCTAACTACAGTTGTTCACCGAGCCTCAAGATGGGCTGGGTACGAGATATGTATATAATGACCACCTGAAGGAAAGTACAGACTATATAGAGTTTACTCTCTTTCTTTTCTAGCATGTCTTAGTTGTAAGTTAAATATGATGTGAGCCCCGATGTAACTCCATTCTTAATTATCTCTTATTTACTTTTGAATATCGAACTCTGATAGTAGTTGCACTATTTCCCTAAAAACTTGTATATATTAAAGAGGTACCAAATATACAGGCTCCAAGTCTTGAAGACTATACGATACTAAGTGTTTTGATTCCATAAACGATTTGGCCCTATGTTAATACATGTCTAGGGTCCCCGAGATTACAATTGAGACAACCCATAATGGCATTTAGAGGACACTCAAGATGACTACACTACTACTCGGGTCCTCAGGCAAAAGTTTAACTTTTTTATTATGTCGAGTCTTTGTTATGATTTAAATTGCATATAGTTACTCACTACTCTACTTGTGTATACTTTAAAACTTCTTTCACCGAGTCCTGGGCTGGGTCCGTTCATGCACAACTCACTACATTGTCCACCGAGCCCTTCACTAGAGGGTCAGGTATGTATGTATATATATATGATGATGATGTGTTGCAATAAGGTGGTGATGGCTCCGGGCCTATAATGATCCTACAGATATGATTCACTGGACCCCTAAAAGGGCCGGCTATAGTGTATAATTTGAGCATGCATGCTTTCATGATTCATAGAGTACAGGTACAGGTTTCCAATTTTGATATTTTATCCCATGCTTCTCTACTTCAGATATGCTTCCAGTTGTATCATGTTATGTTTTACATACTCAGTACATATGTCGTACTGACCCCCTTTCTTCGGGGGGCTGCGTTTCATGCCTGCAGGTACCGATACAGGTTTTGGGAGTCTGTCAGCTTAGGATTTGATTCAGCTCAGTTGGAAGAGGGTCCATTATATCGGAGCCTAGTTTTGGATATGAACCATTGATGTATAAAATTATTTTGTCTATTCAGGGGTACGGCGGGGACCCTGTCCCGCCATATGTTATCGTTAATATTTTTATAGGTCTGCAGACATGTATATGTAAGTTGTGTATATCATTTTGATTTAGTTGGGTCTACCTAATATATGATATATGTGATTATGTTATGGCAGCCTTGTCGGCTTGCGTGCCCTATCATGTTGTGATACAAATGAAAAAAGGCTACAGGTTTATGAAAATATTATCGCTCAGTGGGGCTCTGTTACATGATATTGTCTTATTTACGATTCAATGTGAACACAACTAATAGATATATGTACGGGGGGTCCAGGTCGGACCCCAGTCATGGCCTATAACAGTTTATAGTTCTCCACTGACTAATTGGGGAAAGAACTTCTAACAGAAGCACCTCAAAGAGATGTTAGGAACTGAATATATGTACGAACTAAAAGGGGGATATTTAAATATGAATTAAACCGTTTGATACAATTATACAGGATAAAGTGAGACCGCTAATAAGGCGCTCTTGGTAGAGGCTAACCAAGTTAAAAGCTTGCGTTGAGTATGCAGTAAGGGTATGGAGCTTAAGATATAAAGGAATAACGCGTGTGCACAACGTCGCCCCAAAAATAGTGGAACCCTTAAAAGACAAAGACGGCAAACTTAAGGAATAAATGGCACAACTTCTATTCATCCCAAGAAACAAGGGATATAGATTGGGAAAGCCACTACTTTAAGAAAACCTGGAATAGTTATCGCCGGAATATTAGCACTGCCTAGTTAGGATTGGAACGACTACAAGTACTAATTAAATTTTGATGAATATAAGTAGGATGTGGCCTCGAACGAGTTGTTCCATGGATCCCATTACTAGAGTACAGAATAATAGATGAGATGTTGCACTATTTATGGAAAGGTTTTCGTCGCCTTGTAATTTCACCAAGATTTTGTACACGTATAATCAGGTTATGAAATATACGGGAAGATGGGGACTTTGATGCAGTACCAAATAGATTGGTGAAATTAATTGGACAAAAATTGAGATTGGACATAGAGGCGTAGAGCAAAGTACAAGCAGAGGAAAGTACGGGTACCCTCTAAAGGGGGGAAGTTAATGAGAAAATGGCAAAAGTAAGAGGAGGCAATTAATATGGCAATATATTTGAGATGGACATCTAAACATCCACAAGATATCTTGCCGAGCCAAGTTAGAAAGGTCTGAAAGCTACCAATAATTGGATGGAAGCCAAAATATTATATAAGGCAGAGTTAAGATGTTTGTGACGAGACCCCGAATGACATAACACTAGAAAGCGGCTGCGTATAAAAACAAAAGAGAGTAACCATGAAAAGATATCGAATAACCATGAAAAACGATCAGTCCAAGAAGAGATTGGGAGCACAGATAGGTCTTCATACTGCATTTTGCCTCGATCTGCTAAACACACTGAGCATAATATCAGATGTTAGAAGATATAGTGCGGACTAATATGGTTGGCTTTAAGAGTAACTGAGACGATCGTCCCCCACTTATTGAGTTTACCAACGAGAAGGGCTACCATTCCAGTATCCAGATGACCCCCTATAAGATATTGTAAGGAAGAGCGTATAAGTCCTCCTATTGGGGAAAAGACTAAGCTGGTAGGCTAAACAGGATTATGCAAACTATTGACTAATGACCTAGAATTGGCAAAAATGATATACAGATAATCGACATCGACATTCAGAGTTCAAATTGATGATTGGATGTTCATAATGGAATCACCCAGAAAAGGGAACTTAACCCAAAATATATTAGACTGTATCAAGTTACTCTTAAGGTGGGCAATGAGGCGGGTAAGTTGAGCTTACCACCTCATTTGGAAACTATACGCCCAGTCCATCAAATAGGAATGCTTCGCAAGGATACTGACGAGTCACCCAGGGTATATTCTATAGATGAAATCCAGGAGATGAAAGCCTGTGAGGAAAAACCTATCGCCATCTTAGATCAGCAAACTGGAAGATTGTAGACTAAAGACGTGCCTTCTATCAAGATATGGTGGAAAAACCAAAACCAGAAAAAGGATGACTAGGGAAACTGAAGAGAACATAAAACACAAGTATTCGCACCTGTAACCGATATCTGCAGGTAACCCCAACTCTTGAAACATGTATATTAAGTACTTGTATGGGAGTATGTGTTAGGGAAATAAATCTCCCTATGATTTATATAAGGTGCTAAGAGAAGTTTTGTCTAACATTTGGGGATGAATGTTCTAAAGGGGGGAAGGATGTTCCACCCCACGCTTTTAAAACTCAGAATTTCTCATAAGTTCCTTAGACATTATCATGTGATCCAGATATGCTACAACGCTATCAAATGAATCTAAAGAGGGGAGGATGTGATATCCCGTAGTAGAGAAGGTTGGAAATGGAATTATAAGAATCCAGAAGGAATTGGAGGCCAAGTAACAAGTCGTAGGACTCGCTTTACCTACGTAAGTTGTTAATGTAAAAGTTTTATATACTTGAGCTACTAGAGGACATGCCAAGCCTGTGTAGCACGGATTATATATGCTCTTAAAATAAAGTGAGATGACGAACCTATGAGAGGGAGCAAAAACTAGTTTCCAAACTTATGAAACTGAAGCAAGCAGGTGACAAGCAAGCACCTCAAGCAAGAAGGTGATAAGAAAGCACCTCAAGCAAGCAGGTGACAAGCAAGCAGGTGACTCACCTGCCTGCTTGGGGGGGTGGACCCCGCTGCCACATGGCGACGTGTGATAGGCCGCATGAACCTAGGTGGCGTCCTATGGGGCTGCCATGTGTCACCTTCTAAAAAGGGTGGATATATATATAATTACTAAGTACAGCATACTTAGCCAAAAATCAGCCAAGCATGTAGAAAGAAAAATGTGAAAAAGGAAGAAGGGAAAGGCAGCCATGTCTTGAAGGATTTGAGGTAAATTCTCCAATTTTCCTCCGTGAATTAATTATCTATGGTGTTAATCAAGCACGTGGAGATGTATATACGTATATATGTGTATATTATGATGACTAAGAAGTCATTTCTTCAGCTGTACACTTGGAAAAGTTGGACAGAAATATGAGAGAAAGAAGAGAGGAGGGCTACGGCCTAGGGGCTGCCAAGGTACGCCTATGAGCTTCGCTCTGTAAATCAATTATCTAAGGTATATAAATATGAATTTAGTGTGATAATAACATAAATTTACTTCTTGGGTCAGCGAGGAAGTCATACAAACAGCCCGCTCAATTTCAGCGCGTTTGAAGAAGTTCTGAGTTGCGATTTGACAATTTTGGCCAATTTCAGATAAGGTAAGGTTTCTCCTTTTAATTTGGACTTTTTGGTGTTGTTATGGAGTGTTTTACACGCCCTATAGGTGGCTGGAAATTTGAAAATGGAATAGAAACACTTGACGTTCGGAATGAACTAAATTGGAGTCGCTATAATTGAATTATCGTCAAAGTAAAGTGTTGTTCTTGTGAGGTGCTTCTGAAGGGGTGTAGCTGGTTGTTTCCGGATCTAAATATGCTCTAAATGAGTTGGGGGAGATGCTGGTTGCATCCACACAACCCCCGCTTCATACGGTTAAAGGTTTTGCAAAATGGAAACTAGAAACCCTATTTTGATATCGTATTTTTGAGCGAGTCGTTTGGAGTTTATGTTGTATATTGTTGGAATGAATTGCGTAAACATATGTTGAAGGTTGTTGTTTTTGGTTGTCTGTAGTATTTAGGGACCTAATTGGAAATTTGGATAGGGCACATTATAGAGGAGGTGCTGCCCAATTTTCTTTAACGCCTTAACTAATTAAAGAACTAGTCGAAGAGACGAACAAGGAAATAGATTCCGTGAATACTAAGGTGCAACCTAAGATGCTGGAAAGATAAGAGTAGTTGATATTCATATTACTTTCATGTTGAATAGGTTCAAAGGACGATGAGACGAATGGGATAAAGAGTAACTCACAAGAGGTATGTAAAGCTTTCTCTTGGCATGTTTTGGTATAACTACGTACAACTATCTTTCTTTTCTTTTGGCAAGACTTAGCCTTAAGTGAATTATATGTTGAACGCAGGGATAATTCCATTCCCAGAACTCCAGGTATGCCTCGTAATTGCTAACTACAGTTAGGTGTTGACACCCCCTACAAGAATTGAGCATTGCCTGTTAAGGCTTCTACGTGCTAAAGAGTAGTGTATGGGAAACTATATTTCCCTTCTCTTAATATGTACTTGGTATGAAAATGATATTATGATGCCATAGTTGTTCACCGATCCCCAGGATGGGCTGGGTACGAGATATATATATAATGACCACCTAAAGGAAAGTACAAACTATATAGAGTTTACTCTTTTTTTTCTGCCATGTCTTAGTTGTAAGTTAAATATGATATGAGCCCCAGAGTAACTCCATTCTCAAATATCTCTTATTTACTTTTGAATATCGAACTCTGATAGTAATGGACTATTTCCCTAAAAACTTGTATATATTAAAGAGGTACCAAATATAGAGGCTCCAAGTCTTGAAGACTATACGATACTAAGTATTTTGATTCCATAAACTATTTGGCCATATGTTAATACATGTCTAGGGTCCCCGAGATTACAATTGAGATAGCCCATAATGGCATTCAGAGGACACTCGAGATAACTACACCACTACTCAGGTCCTCAGGCAAAAGCTTAACTTTCTTATTATGTCGAGTCTCCGTTATGATTTAAATTGCATATAGTTACTAACTACTATACTCGTGAATACTGTAAAACTTCTTTCACCGAGTCCCGAGTTGGGTCCGTTCGTGCACAACTCACTACATTGTCCACCGAGCCCTTCACTAGAGGGTCGGGTATGTATGTATATATATATATGATGATGATGTGTTGCAATAAGGTGGTGATGGCTCTGGGCCTATAATGATCCTACAGATATGATTCACTGGACCCCTGAAAGGGCCGGCTATAGTGTATAATTTGAGCATGTATGCTTTTATGATTCATAGAGTACAGGTACAGGTTTCCAATTTTGATATTTTATCCCATGCTTCTCTACTTCATATATGCTTCCAGTTGTATCATGTTATGTTTTACATACTCAGTACATATGTCGTACTGACTCCCTTTCTTTGGGGGGGCAGCATTTTATGCCCGCAGGTACCGATACAGGTTTTGAGAGTCCGTAAGCTTAGATTCGATTCAGTTCAGTTGGAAGAGGCTCCATTATATTGGAGCATAGTTTTGGATATGAACCATTGATGTATAAAATTATTTTATCTATTCAGAGGTACGGTGGGGGCCCTGTCCCGTCATATGTTGTCGTTAATATTTTTAGAGGTCTGTAGACATGTATATGTGGGTTGTGTATATTAGTTTGATTCAGTTGGGTCTACCTAATATATGATATATGTGATTATGTTATGGCAGCCTTGTCGGCTTGCGTGCCCTGTCATGTTGTGATACAAATGAAAAAGGGCTACAGGTTTATGAAAATGTTATCACCCAGTAGGGCTCTGTTACATGATATTGTCTTATTTACGATTCAATGTGACCACGGCTAATAGATATGTGTATGGGAGGTCCAGATCGGACCCCAGTTACGGCCTATGGGGTTGGGTCGTGAGAACCAGCTTAGGATTCCACCCAGCGGGTTTAAAAAGAGCTCTATCATGTCAGAGCCCAACCTTTGGTACCGACCATTGATTTATATATTTGTGTGTTCAAGGGTATGGTGGGGGCCTTGTCCCGTCTTATGTTTCTATTTCTTTTTACTCATAGAGGTCTGTAGACATGTATGTGGGTTGTATATGTATGTGTGAATAGTTGTGCCTATATATTACGATAGCCTCATCGACTTATATTTATTGTCTTCCCTATTGGTATGCTATGACTCAAATAGGAGATAGGTTTTCTTATAGTTAGCAAGGGTACACGCGAGTGTCCAGTTCGGGCATCCTTCATGGCCTACGGGGTTGGATCGTGATATTCACATCACTGTAGACCTTCCAATTAGTTGGAATAGTTAAAGAAAACTAATTTTGATTACCAAGCTTGGAGCTCTCCATGGTGATCCATGGCCGTGAGTTTCAAGAGCATCCATGGCATATTTATGGTTTCTCCTTCAATTGAAACATAATGGTGAATATGTATAACATCAGGGATTTAATGGTGTAAGAAAAATAGAAGAGCTGGCCGTGCTTGGTGGAGCTGCCATGGCTGGCCGTGGCTCTCTCTCTCGTTACCTCTCTCTATCTATATTTGATGAAGATAAGAGCTTCTCTCTTCTTGAAGAACCTTCTGGAGTTGGGAGTGTATTGTGCTGACTATTTGGTCAACAAAGTGGCTATATGTACTTCCTAAGATGTCTACTTGTCCCCTACTAAAGCATGGGCAAATCAGATTTGGCCACTTTTCAGTCCACTATTAACTTAATTCCTCGTAGTTAATCCAAATCCCCACTTAATAATCCATTAATGGTTAATTAATCCCTAATTTCAACTAATATTTCTACACTCATAGAAATTTACAAACAAGTCGAGCTATTTTTAAAATTCAAAATTAAAAGTCCTTGAATTTATGTTCATTAGCTCACGAATAGTCTAATATGCAAAAATACATAATATAACATGGTGTCATCACTACATATTTCTTATTTACTTAATAATCTATGTTATACAAATATTTGAGAATTGCGTAGGGTAGGTTCGTGGTAATTTTTTTTTTGCATATACTATAATTAATTAAAAGTTAATTTGATTAAATCTTATGTCATATAATAAGAATTCTTTGAACATAACTAGGCCTACTATCCTTGTTAAAATATTACTAGTGGACAAACTCTTATAAAAATAAATACAAATGCAAATATATCATAACTAAGAATTTTTTTTCATAAATAATTAAGACGACTTTGGAAGGCAATAAAATATATATATATATATATATCAAATTTCTTTTCAAAAATAATTTTAACAAATCACGTGAGGTATTATAATAAAACTTTCCAATTTAGGTTCGTAAGACTTTGACATGGGTTGAAGAAAAACTATAAACCCCTAGGTATTACATTCTTCCTCCCTTAAAAACATTCATCCGCAAATGTAAGTAACATTTACGGGGGAAATTCTGAGAATTTATTCAAAGTTTTGGAAGAGTTCCCATCATATACTAGACCATTCTAAACCTAAAACTCTGGCAAATCCCATATTTGTACCTTGCAAAGAGATATTAACATATCAACAGGAAGATGCTCAACTAAAATTTCATCAATTAGAGTGTAATGCATAACGAACTCAGTAGGAAAACTTCATTTATCTACTCTAGTAGGTGTGCACGAAATGACATATAATATGAGAAACCACATCAAATAGAATATCTGGTATAAAAACAAATAAATAAAAATAGCACGAAATCATGTAAGCTAGTTAGTTATAGCAGAATGACTTTAATTGATGCTTATGTGGATTTTGCAGATATATGAAATGAATATTTTTTAAAATTTTAACTTTATCGTGCAATCTTGTGATTATGAGATATATGAAATCGCTTCAAACATAAACAACCCCTAGGTCGTGAAATCTTATATTGTATGAACTAAAGTTTGATATATGAGCATGTGTTCTATAATATTTTAAAAAATAAACTTATAAATCTATATCCTTTTGTGCAACTTAAACATTTAATACATGCACAAATAGACTTAATATATAGAATAAATAACATTTTAACAAACAAGCTAAAAAAATGTGTGGCATATAATTAAGAAATTTTTGAAATGTATAGCCTACAAGTAATGATCTTTGTTATGTAACCATTATAACTTAAGGTGATCTATTACATTTATAACATAGGAACAAATAATTCATGATACTTTTAGCAGGAATAAATAACATATAACCAAATATTTAGAGGGTTAAATAACATATGAGTAATTAAGCCTTGCACTATATATCATACGTGCTAACATTTATGAACCGTATTATAACATATAAACATGTCTTCTAACACATAGAGTACAAGCAATTGATCTGGATAAAATAGATTATATGAACAGATGATCAAGAAATAGTATTAAAGTAGATAATTCTAAAGAAACACACCTGGCATAAAACTACTAGACCTTATGCATCATGTGATATTAGCACAGAGTCATAGTTTTGAAATTAACATATTTATGTCTTAAAAGACGATAAGCCATATCTTTTTTGAGTGATAAAATTTTGACACGGTAATTATATGTAATGACCCTCAAGGTCATTTTTTTAGAATTTTTGTAAAATGACCATTTTACCCCTCCTTTCAGAAGCCCCGAGTTGTTTCTAATTTTTACCGGGTGTTGATTTTTAGAAAATCCTATGAAAAGTTAAGTCCTTGGAAATTTTGAGTTTCATAAGCTTTAAGTATTAAAAAATGGTATTTGGGGTCAATTGGAGGTACGGGTCTCGGAATAGAATTCCGTCGATTCCAGCAGCTCTGAAATGTCGAAATAGGCTTAGGAGACTTTACGGAATTAGTTTTGAAGTTGTAACGAAGATTTGAGGCCTTGAGTTGAGAATTTGAGGAACTTTAAGCCAAGGTTTGACTTTGGTCAACTTTTGGAGTTTCGATACTCGGAATGGAATTCCGACGACTCCATTGGATTTGGGAGATGGTTTTTGGTCTAGAAGAAGTATTGGTTGAATTTTTAGAGGTCCCAAGTTCGTTTTGTTATTTTGAAGGCCTAAGTTGGTTTAGTTGCGACTTTTTGAGTTTTGGGTCAACAAAATCTCGAATTCAAATTCTGATGATTTCATCAGCTCCCGAATGACCAAATTAGTCTAGTAGCACTGTTGGAATGGCTATCGAGGCAATCGATACGAGTTTGGGGCTATTTGGCGCTTTTGACTTTGAAACTTAGCGTATGGTTGGCTTTGGTCAACATTCTTGGAAAACGTGCTCGAATGAAAATTCAGACAGCACGGTTATTTCTAGAATGTCGATTTTGGTCAGGATCGACCTTTCGTTCATTTCCTGAGGTTCCCGAGATAATATCGAGGCCTGTCGTAGAAAATGACACTTGGATGTGGGACCCACTTTTATTAAAATAAACTCGTATGGGAATTCTGAATACGCCATTGAGTCCAGAACATCGAATTTAGTGTGTTAGCATATTCGGTTTATTTTTATCGGGTTCCGAATGAATTCCGAAGATTCGTTCGGAGACTTTAAATTGTGGCAAAAAAAAATCAGAAAAAATCTGCAACAAAGAGTGCAGATTTTTAGATTTTCTCCTCAACTTTGAACCTTCATAACTTGAGTTCTAGAGCTCCATTTTGGGTGATTCGAAGCCCAGTGTGTTCGGGAAGTTCATGGATACGCATTGGAGTTCTTGGGGACTGTTGGGTACTCTTCGTTTGAGGTAAATTCGTGTTATAGCAGCTGCCCTTTCTATTTTCGGAATCATTTTTTGTTGAATTTTGAGAATTTAGTTCTTGACCTATATAAACCCGATTTTGATGATTCAAGGGTCTAAATTCAAGAGAATTTCGTAAGTAATCTCGTGGTAATATCAGAAATGTGAGGAAAAGCTTCGTTCGAGGTAAAAATGTGTTTTAAGTTACTAATTTAGTCATTTTCGGAATAAATATTTGTGGAATTTTGGAAAAGTGTATCTTGGTCAATATAACTCCGTTTTGAGTGATTCTTGAGGCTAAATTGTGGGGGGTTTCACAAGGAACGTCATGGTGTAATTTTTTTTGATTGAAAGATTTTCGTTTTTGAGAAATCGATGTGACAAGAGGCTGCCTTATATTGTTTTCTTAGTTTGAAAATGTGGGAATTGATTGTTTGATCGTATTACATAATTTCCCACCCCGAATTGTGTTATAAATTTGATTTGTGAGCTTGGGGTGATGTTTAGAACCTATTTTGGGGGTCAAATCCGGAATTTCATATGTGGGTCCCACAATTCCCATTTTCAACCCTAAAATTGGTCCATCTCCAAAAATTATGAAATTAGTGTCTAAACGATCGTATCAATGTTGTGGTTCTATTTTTGATAGCTTGGCAGTGTTCTGAGGTTGTTGGAAAGGGAAAAGCTCCAGCATAGTTATTTGGAGCGCACGTGTTTAGCCTATAGGTAGGCTACGGTTTTACCTATCTTTAGATTGAGCTGGAATATGTGAAAGCATGTTAAAATAGTTGGAATTTGGATTGGGTAGTTTGATTGTATATCTTAGGAGGTAGAAATCATGCTTTAGGCTTATTATCGGGTTTTCGGATATTTAAAAGCATTGTATCTTATCGTTATTTGTTAGTATTATAAGGAGAGTTGAATGAGCATGTTGTTGATACTGTGGGGTATGTTGGCCTTAGTATAGGATGTAAACTTGCTTTAGATGTCCCGGCGTCGTTTCGATGGACTTAGATCCTTGTAGAATGGTGTAGCGGGCTAGTGCATGGTAGTTTGGCCTTAGTTAGGTGTTACCCTTGCTCTTAAGAATATCTTCATCCATAAATTGATACAATCGTGACTTTATGCTTTAACAATATTAGATTTCATGATCATTGCACTTGGCTCCAATTCTATTTTTGGCCGCATAGCAGTTGACTCATTTAGGAAAAGATTTTTGGTACTGTTGTATTCTAGTTGGGAAGTAAAATGTTTGGCATAATGGGATAAATTATCTGTGAGCATCCGGGTACCCAATCCGGAGCTCCATTCTGAATTATCGGGGAGCATCCGAGTACACAGCCCCGGCCTCCGCCGACTTGCTAGTATGATGAGCATCCGGGTATCCAGTCCTGGCCTCGATCATATCGATGTGTTACGGAGAGCATCGTGGTATCAGTCTAGGCCTCGACCGCACTGATGTAAAACGGCGAGCATTCGGGTACCCAGTCCCGGCCTCAACCGCACTTATGTATTATGGCAAGCATCCGAGTACCCATTCCCGGCCTTGACCACTTTGAATATTCGGGTGAGCCTCTGGGTCCCAGTCCCAGCCTCGACCCCGAAGTCACCACTAGATCAATTGACTCTTAGAGATTCTGGGTTTGGAAATGATATAGTACTTTGGCTCCTAACATTACAGATTCTTGGTTCCTAGCCTTGGTAGTTGTAGCTATTCTGTGTACTCGACGGGCTTATAGGGGTTCATCCGAGTTTTTATTTAACTTACGCACGAGTGTCCCGGTTGGGCTTATGGGGGCCAGTTGGGTATAGTAAGCTGTAGTTTTCATAGGTAGTACTCTTTTCCCTTTTGATACTTATGTTGACTCCTATTTAGGCTATTCTTCTTTTTCATATTGTTTTTACCTTTTCTGCTCAGTCAGCATATGATGCCTACTGGGTTCCTGTTGTCTTGGTACTCACACTACACTCTGCATCTACTTTCGTGGTGCAGGACCGAGCATCATCTATCACCGTGGATAAATCGAGCCTGTTGCAGTCAACTTCGAAGACTAGGGTGAGTACTTGGCATTTTTAGATTATTCCTGTCTCCTTCAGCATGGATGGATCGTTGCCTTCTAAGACTAGCCAGTGGTTATATATATTATCGGTCCACTTTCGGGACTTGTACTCATATTTTATTTGTAGCAGCTCTGTACTTGTGATTTCCAGGTTCTAGGAGGGATCTTTAGTTGTGTAAAACATATTTTGGGTTACTTCCGCTTACTCATTCTATTTACTTTTATAATTCGATACTCTTATTTAGTTTCTGCCCTCAAACCCATTATTTGAAATTTCGGTATATGGGTTGGCTTACCTACTAGAGGGTTATAGTAGGTGTCATCATGACCTGATGAAAAATGGGTCGTGATAAGTTGGTATCAGAGCGCCAGGTTTATTGGTCTTACTTGTACAGAGCTAACGTCTAGTAGAGTCTCGCGGATAGGTGCGGAGACATCCGTAACTTATCTTCGGGAGGCTACAGGATGTCATTAGGAACATTCTCTATGTTGTATCATTTTGTGCAGTGTTGTGTCTTATTGATTTCGTGAAATCTCATTTATTCCACTCTTTCGCAGGAATGGTTCGTACGCGTGGTACCACCGGTTATGATAACACACCAACGCCTAGCATGCCTAAAGGTCATCCTCGTAGGACAAGTAGGGGAGCAGCACCAGCTCCCAACCCAGAGATAGAGCCGGAGCTGGTAGAGGAGCATTAGGACACTCCTATTCCTACTCAATTAGAGGGACCATCACCACCAGCACAGCCTCCAGCTACACCAGTTATGACCCCAGCACTACAGGCAACGATTGTGCAGCTCCTCACGGCTATTGGAGTTGTACCACAGGCCCCGACCCTAGTATTGAGCATACCAACACCGTGGGATCTGCTCGTTCAGCTGGCACCTAAGGTTCAACTGCCTCCACTAGTTGTTGTACCCCTGCCAGCAGTTCCAGAGGGTATGATGTCATTACAGGATTAGAAGATGTTAGGGGTATTTCAGAGGCTATCGCCCCCGATATTTTCTGGAGCCACTGGCGAGGATGCCATGGAGTTCTTGACTACCTATCAAGAGCAGCTCTATTCCTTGGATCTTGTGGAGTCCAGAGGCGCCGACTTCACTGCTCACCAGTTCAGAAGGGCAGCCAGACAGTGGTGGCGCTCTTATTTGCAGTCCAGACCAGCTGAGTCACCACAATTAACATGGGCCCAGTTCTCAGAGGCTTACTTGGCTCGATACATCCGTAGGAGTGTTCGGGACCAACTTCGGGATCAGTTTACTCGGTTGGAGTAGGGCCACATAACGATTGCAGATACGAGGCTAGATTTCATCAGCTTTCCCGACATACCACTATGATTTTACCATCTGAGGAGGAGCGGGTACGATGTTTTATATGCGGATTGAGACCTTACCTGAGGTTGGGGACCGAGCACCTTGTTTCTATGGGCCGCTCTTTTCTAGATATGGTGGATCATGCCCGTACGATTGAAATTATTCATTGCCAGGCCCAAAGAGACAGCGATAAAAGACCCAGGCATCATGGTAGCTTCAGTGGGTCCCATTCTAGAGGCCATGATAGTTATGACAGGCCCCGCCAGCGATTCCAGCAGGATAGGTACCAGCAGGGTCAGTCCATCCGACCAATTCAGGCTGCCCTACCAACAGTTGAGGGTAGTCAACCCTATTTAGGGGGTTCCACCGCAGGGCAGAGCTCGAAGGGATCAGGTCCTCTTTCTTCCTACCATATATGAGTTATCACGGGTCGCTCAGCTTTAAGATGTTTCGATTGTGGCTCACTGGAGCACTGGGCTAGGGAGTGTCCCGGCCAGGCTAGACCATTGGTAGTAGCACCACCTCCACCAGGAGGTATAGATTGGGGTCACGGCCGCGGCGATGGTCAGTAGGGTATTCGAGGAGGTTCCCAAGGAGGCAGGTCAGGTGGTAGGGTAAATGTTCGTGGGGGAGGCCGACAGGGCTACTTCTATGCTGCTCCGGTGAGGGCAGAGGCTGAGGCATCAGATGATGTTATCATAGGTACTATCCTTATTTGTCAGCAGACTGCTTCAGCTTTATTTGATCCAGGTTCCATGTATTCCTATGTGTCTATATATTTTGCTCCATGTTTGGGTATTCCTTATGAGTCACTTGAAGTCCCGTTACATATTTCGACCCCAGTAGGGGATTCTTTAGTAGTGGATCAGGTTTGTAGATCCTTTGTGGTGACTATTCAAGGGCATGAGACTCGGGCAGATCTTATTTTACTTGATATGCTGGACTTTGATGTTATTTTGGGCATGGATTGGCTATCCCCTCATCATGCGGATTTGGACTGTTATGTTAAGACCGTTACATTAGCTATGCCTGGTATTCCCTCGGTCTTGTGGTAGGGTGTTTATAGTCGCTCACCGACTAGGATCATATCCTTTATGCAGGCCCGACAGCTAGTTGCGTCTGGGTGCTTAGCGTACTTAGCTTATGTCCGTGATGTGTCCAGCGAGGCCCCTACTATTGATTCAGTTCCTGTGGTTAGGGAGTATACTGATGTCTTCCCTACTGACTTACCTAGTCTACCCCTAGAGAGAGATATTGACTTTTCCATAGATTTGGAGCCAGAAACTAAGCCTATTTCTATACCACCTTATCGTATGGCCCTTGCAGAGCTCAAGGAGCTCAGCGTTCAGCTTGAGGATCTTCTAGGTAAGGGATTTATTCGCCCGAGTATATCATCGTGGGGTGCGCCTGTCTTATTTGTTAAGAAGAAGGATGAGACTATGCGGATGTTTGTTGATTACAGGCAGTTGAACAAGGTGACGGTGAAAAACCGTTACCCCATGCCCTGTATCGATGATCTATTCGATTAATTTCAGGGTGCGATCATGTTTTCTAAGATTGACTTGAGGTCTGGATACCATCAATTGCGGATTAGAGAAGCCAACATTCCTAAGACTGCTTTTCGGACTCGCTATGGCCATTATGAATTTCTTGTGATGTCTTTTGGGCTTACTAATGCCCCCACAGCTTTTATGGACCTTATGACTCGAGTATTCAGACCTTATCTTGACTTCTTCGTGATTGTATTCATCGATGACATACTAGTAAACTCGAGTTGTAGGAAGGAGCACGACCAGCACTTAAGGGTTGTGCTCCAGACTTTGAGAGATCAACAGCTTTATGCTAAATTCTCAAAATGCGAGTTTTGGTTGGAGTCTATGGCATTTTTGGGACACGTGGTATCTAGAGAGGGTATTAGTGTGGATCCGACGAAGATTGAGGCTATTCGTGGTTGGGCTAGGCCCACATCTGTTACGGAGATTTGGAGTTTCATTGGATTGGCTGGGTATTATAGATGATTTATTGAGGGTTTCCCTACCATTGCAGCCCCATTGACCTGTTTGACCCGCCAGGATGTTCCCTTTGTGTGGTCTGAGAAATGTGAGTCGAGCTTTCGAAAGCTTAAGGAGTTGCTTACCACCGCTCCTATTTTGACCCTACTAGTTGAGAGAGAGATTTTTTCGGTATATTGTGATGCTTCTAGTGTAGGCCTTGGGTGTGTACTGATGCAGCGTGGCTGATTTATTGCTTATGCTTCCAGACAGTTGAGAGTGCACGAGTGCAACTACCCCATCCATGACTTGGAACTGGCGGCAGTAGTTTTTGTGCTCAAGATATGGAGGCACTACTTATACGGAGTCCATTGCGAGATATATACAGATCACCGTAGCTTATAGTACATTATGAGTCAAAAAGATCTTAATTCTAGATAGCGGCATTGGATTGAGCTACTAGCCGATTATGACATCTCTATTCTTTACCACCTGGGCAAGGCGAATGTAGTAGCGGATGCCTTGAGCCGAAAGACGGGGAGTATGGGTAGTTTAGCTTACTTATCTGCTGTGAAGTGACCCCTAGCCTTGGACATCCAATATTTGGCTAATCGGATGGTCAGGTTGGAAATCTCAGATTTCGGACCGATTTTGGCTTTTGTGGGAGCTCGATCATCTCTATTGGACTACATTCGTGGCCGGCAGTTTGAGGATGGAGAATTGGTAAAGCTTCAAGAGTTAGTATTGCGAGGCAAGGGTGGCCAGGATTCTATAGATTCGGATGGCATACTATGGTTCGATGGTTGCCTTTGTGTTCCCAGAGTTGGAAACTTCATTCAGTTGATCCTTCTCGAGGCCCACGATTCTAAATATTCTATCAATCCGGGCACCGTGAAGATGTATAGGAATTTAAGACAACATAACTGGTGGAGTGGTATGAAGAGAGATATAGCTGAGTATGTATTCCATTGTTTAAGTTGCCAGCAGGTTAAGGCGGAGCATCAGAGGCCTAGTGGAGTCTTTCAGAGATTACCCATTCCTGAGTGGAAATAGGAACGAATTACTATGGACTTTGTGATGGGATTGCCTCGATCATCTAGAGGTAATGATGGTATTTGGGTCATAGTTGATCGATTGACCAAGTCAACACATTTCTTACCAGTACGGTCCACTTTTACTGCAGATCGTCTAACTCGAATCTATATTCAGGAGGTGGTCCGTCTGCACGGGGTATCGATATCCATTATGTCAGATAGGGGATCTCAATTTACTTCCAATTTCTGGAGGGCCTTTCAGAGAGAGTTGGGCACCCGGGTTGATCTTAGTATGACATTTCATCCACAAACCAACAGTCAGTCAGAGCGTACTATTCAGGTTCTGGAGGATATGTTGCGAGCTTGTGTATTAGAGTTCAAGGGTCATTGGGAGCAGTACTTAGCTTTGGCAGAGTTTGCGTACAACAACAGCTACCACTCTAGTATTCAGATGGCCCCATTTGAAGCCTCATATGGTAGGCGTTGTCGTACTTCAGTTGGTTAGTTTGAGTCTTCAGAGCCTAGGCCGCACAGTACCGATTTACTTCAGGATGCCATAGCCAAATTTCGGGTTATTCAGGATAGGTTAAGGACAACTCAGAGTAGGCACCAGAGTTATGTTAATCGCAGGCATCGGCCCTTGTGCTTCGAGGTAGGAGATCAGGTGTTCTTGCAGGTGTCGCCTTTGAAGGGCGTGATGAGATTCGGCAGGCGGGGTAAGCTTAGCCCCAGGTATATCGGGCCATTTGAGATTCTGAGGAGAGTTGGAGAGGTTGCTTATGAGTTGGCTTTTCCACCAGTATTTTCAGCTATACACCCTGTTTTTCATATTTCTATATTGCGCCGGTACATTCCAGATGAGTCTCACGTGCTTCAGTATGACTCTGTTGAGTTGGGTGATTGTTTGACTTTTGTTGAGGAGCCAATTGCTATTATAGCCAGAGATGTTCGCCAGCTTTGTTCTAAGTCCATCCCTGTGATTAAGGTCCAGTGGTGCCATCGTCTGATAGAGGAGGCTACATGGGAGACCGAACAGGAGATGCGGGAGCAATTCCCCATCTTATTTGACCCTCCAGGTATACTCTTGTCCTTACTTTCGCGGATGAAAGTTCTTTTAGTAGTGGATATTGTAATGATCCTCAAGGTTATTTTTTGGAATTTTTGTAAAATGACCATTTTACCCCTCCCTTTAGAAGCCCCGAGTCGTTTCTAATTATTACCGGGAGTTGATTTTTAGAAAATCCTATTAAAAGTTAAGTCCTTGGAAATTTTGAGTTTCATAAGCTTTAAGTATTAAAAAGTGGTATTTGGGGTCAATTGGAGCTAGGCATCTCGGAATGGAATTCCTTCGATTCAAGCAGTTCTGAAATGTCGAAATAGGCTTAGGAGACTTTACGGAATCAGTTTTGGAGTTGTAACAAAGATTTAAGGCCTTGAGTTGAGAATTTGATGAACTTTAAGCCAAGGTTTGACTTTGGTCAACTTTTGGAGTTTCGATACTCGGAATGGAATTCTGATGACTCCGTTGGATTCGGGAGATGGTTTTTGGTCTAGAAGAAGTATTGGTTGAATTTTTAGAGGTCCCGAGTTCGTTTTGGTATTTTGAAGGCCTAAGTTGGTTTAGTTGCGACTTTTGAGTTTTGGGTCAACGAAATCTCAAATTCAAATTTTGATGATTTCATCAGCTCCGGAATGACCAAATTAGTCTAGTGGCACTGTTGGAATGGCTATCGAGGCAATCGATACGAGTTTGGGGCCATTTTGGCACTTTTGACTTTGAAACTTAGCCTATGGTTGACTTTGGTCAACATTCTCGGAAAACGTGCTCGAATGAAAATTCTGACAGCGCGGTTAGTTCCAGAATGTTGATTTTTGTCAGGACCAACCTTTCGTTCGCTTCCCGAGGCTCCCGAGCTAATATCGACGCCCGTTGTAGAAAATGACACTTGGATGTGGGACCCACTTTTTATTAAAATAAACTCGTATGGGAATTCTGAATACGTCATTGAGTCCAGAACGTCGAATTTAGTGTGTTAGCATATTTGGTTTATTTTTATCGGGTTCCGAATGAATTCCGAAGGTTCGTTCGGAGACTTTAAATTGTGGCAAAAAAAAATGAGAAAAAATCTGCAACAAAGAGTGCAGATTTTCAGATTTTCTCCTCAACTTTGAACCTTCATAACTTGAGTTCTAGAGCTCCATTTTGGGTGATTCAAAGCCCAGTGTGTTCGGGAAGTTCATGTCTACTCATTGGAGTTCTTGGGGACTGCTGGGTACTCTTCGTTTGAGGTAAATGCGCGTTATAGAAGATGCCCTTTCTATTTTCGGAATCAATTTTTGTTGAATTTTGAGAATTTAGTTCTTGACCTATATAAACACGATTTTGGTGATTCAAGGTTCTAAATTCAAGATAATTTCGTGAGTAATCTCGTGGTAATATCAGAAACGCGAGGAGAAGCTTCGTTCGAGGTAAAAATGCATTTTAAGTTACTAATTTAGTCATCTTCGGAATAAAATTTTGTGGAATTTTGGAAGAGTGTATCTTGGTCAATATAACTCCATTTTGAGTGATTCTTGAGGCTTGATTGTGGGATTTTTCGCAAGGAACGTCATGGTATAATTTGTTTTGATTGAAAGATTTTCGTTTTTGAGAAATCGATGTGTAAAGAGGCTGCCTTATATTGTTTTCTTAGTTTGAAAATGTGGGAATTGATTGTTTGATCGTCTTACGTAATTTCCCACCCCAAATTGTGTTTTATATCGGATTTGTAAGCTTGGGGTGACGTTTAGAACCTATTTTGGGGGTCAAATTCGGAATTTCGTATGTGGGTCCCACAATTCCCGTTTTCGACCCCAAAATTAGTCCATCTCCAAAAATTATGAAATTAGTGTCTAAACGACCGTATCGATATTTTGGTTCTATTTTTGACAGTTTGGTAGCGTTCCGAGGCCATTCGAAAGGGGAAAGCTCCAGCATAGTGATTTGGAGCCCGTATGTTTAGCCTACAGGTAGGCTACGGTTTTACCTATTTTTAGATTGAGTTGGAATGTGTGAAAGCATGTTGAAATAGTTGGAATTTGGATTGGGTAGTTTGATTGTATATCTTAGGTGGTAGAAATCATGCTTTAGGCTTATTATCGAGTTTTTGGATATTTAGAAGTATGTGTATCTTGTCGTTATTTGTTAGTATTGTAAGGAGAGTTGAATGAGCATGTTGTTGATACTGTGGGGTATGTTGGTCTTAGTATAGGATGTAAACTTGCTTTAGATGTCCCAGCATCGTTCCGATGGACTTAGATCCTTGTAGAATGGTGTAGCGGGCTAGTGCCTGGTAGTTTGGCCTTAGTTAGGCGTTACCCTTGCTCTTAAGAATATCTTCATCCATAAATCGATACAATCGTGACTTTATGCATCGACAATATTAGATTTTATGATCATTGCACTTGGCTCCGATTCTATTTTTGGCGGCATAGCAGTTGACTCATTTAGGAAAAGATTTTTTGTACTGTTGTATTCTAGTTGGGAAGTAGAATTTTGGAATCATGGGATAAATTATCTGTGAGCATCTGGGTACCCAATACCGACCTCTATTCTAAATTATCGAGAAGCATCCGGGTATCCAGCCCCGGCCTCTGCCGACTTTCTAGTATGATGAGCAACCGGGTATCCAGTCCTGGCCTCAATCATATTGATGTGTTACGGTGAGCATCCTGGTATCAGTCCAGGCCTCGACCGCACCAATGTAATACGGCGAGCATCCGGCTACCCAGTCTTGGCCTCAACCGCATTTATGTATTATGGCAAGCATCTGGGTACCCAGTCCCGGCCTTGACAACTTTGAATATTCGGGTGAGCCTCTGGGTCTCAGTCCCAGCCTCGACCCCTAAGTCACCACTAGATCGATTGACTCTTAGAGATTCTGGGTTAGGAAATGATATAGTACTTCGGCTCCTAACATCGCAGATTCTTGGTTCCTAGCCTTGGTAGTTGTAGCTATTCTGTGTACTCGGCGGGCTTATGGGGATTCATCCGAGTGTTTATTTAGCTTATCTACGAGTGTCCCGATTGGGCTTATGGGGGCCCAATTGGGTATAGTTAGCTGTAGTTTTCATAGGTAGTACTCTTTTCCCTTTTGATGCTTATGTTGACTCCTATTTAGGCTATTCTTCTTTTTTATATTGTTTTTACCTTTTCTGCTCAGTCGGTCTATGATGCCTACTGGGTACCTATTGTCTTGGTACTCATACTACACTCTGCATCTACTTTCGTGATGCAGGACCGAGCATCAGCTATTGCCGTGGATAAATCGAGCCTATTGCAGTCAACTTTGGAGACTAGGGTGAGTACTTGGCATTTTTAGATCATTCATGTCTCCTTCAGCATGGATGGCTCATCTTTTTCCTTCTGAGACTCACCAGTGGTTATAAATATTTCCGGTCCACTTTCGGGACTTGTACTCGTATTTTATTTTGTAGCAGCTCTGTACTTGTGACTTCCAGGTTCTGGAATGGATCTTTAGTTGTGTAAAACATGTTTTGGGTTACTTCCTCTTACTCATTCTATTTACTTTTATAATTCGATACTCTTATTTAGTTTCTGCCCTCAAACCCATTATTTGAAGTTCCGATTGGCGGGTTGGCTTACCTACTAGAGCGTTATAGTAGGTGTCATCATGGCCTGATGAAAAATGGGTCGTGACATTATATAAAATTTGGATTTGTATAATAATAAAACAAATTATCTACGAAGCATGTCACTTATAACAGGCAATTTACAATGGCTATAACATACAAGTTGTTAATTTTTGACTTATGGGTGTACATCCTTTAATGTATAATGGACATAGTATGTGATCTAGTTATGTAATTCGTGAGGCCTTCTTATGGAACATATAACATAGAAATATGTTATTTATGAAACAGGTAACATTTCAACAATTATTCATATCATGCATAGCTTATAAACAAATGACCTAGAATGCAAATGCTATCAAAATAATTATCTTATAAAAATATTACACATGTGCCGATACCTTTATGAGACATACAATAGGAAACACATCATTTATAAAACAATGGCATGTAACTAATAATTCACATAATATATAATTTAATTTACATATACTTTCTTCAACGGCTCTTTCTTCTCTTCTTCTCCGGTGGCTTTCTCCGACGTTTTGATTCACAGCCGATCTGAAGCAGACAACAGCTACTGTAATCATTTTTTTTACAACAGCTCTTTCTTCTCTTCTTGTCCGGCGGCTTTTTCTTTGTTCTATTTTATCTTTGATATTTGCAGCAATAGGAGTATTTATTTCCTCTGCAGTTTCTAGCTTGCTGGATTTGGGGTTGTTTTGAATGCACCCCATCTGTTTGATAAATTGTCTAAGAGGGAAAAGAGCTTGTTGGTAAGATGAAGTCAATGGTAACTCTGACGTGAACAGTACTTCTAAAGTGAATAGTGTTTTCTAGCGACAATTAGGTTTATTTCAACTAGAGTTGGTACCTCCGGTTCCCGATTTCCATATCTTTCCATATCTATTCTTTGTTCTTACACTTGTAATTACATTTTGTGACTTTATACCTTAGAATAATTTAGTAGTTCTTAAAATTTTTTATGTCTTTGGATAGTGAAGGTAGACTAGGGTTATGTTCTCGCTTAGGGATGGGGATGGGACGAGGTTAAGGAAGGGTAAATGAGTTAAAAGAGCGTCTAAACTAAGAGTAGGTTCTTGGAACATTGGGACGTTAACGGGAAACTCCATAGAACTAGTTAAGATTTTTTTTCCCATTTTTTAAAATTTTAGAGAAATCTAGCAAACATTCTATGAATATAATGAATAACACATTTAGAAGGAATGATGGCTGATAGTTGATATATAGGAACACTCTGTAAAATATTGTTAATTAAAACTGTTTTACCTCCAAAAGACCTCAGGGGAGGAGGTAGAGAAATTTCTAAGAAAGGATTTTAGATTGTTGAAAGAAGAACCCTGGGGAGAGGCACGAACTTAAGGAGCTAACTTAAGCTTGGATAGCTGATGGAGAAAGGGTTGTTGTTTCAAGTCCAACATGGGGGTGAGTAGAAATGAATTGTTTTTCATAACCCAACGGGAAAGTAGGTTCCGTGGGTTAGGAGGTTTCTTTCAAGTCTAATGGAATCACTATGATTTCTGACCTCCGAGCCAGAACTATCTGGGAAGCTGAGTGCCTATTTGCTTCCACTGACTTACGTCGTAGATAGGAGGCTCTTTTTTCGAATTGTCTTATTTTTTCAGGCCTCTTAGCCTTTTTCTTGACAATAGGATTTGGGAGAATCTTTTATTTGATCTTGATTGACAGTATCTTACCCTTCCAGGCTTGCACGTTATTTTGAACCTTCTTCATCAGATCTGCAAAATGTGCTTTTCTTTTCCTATCATGCCCAATTGGGCATCCAAAGATATGTAAGAGGAAACTTACCTCTAGAAAAGCCAGTACACTCCTCTATTAATTGAATATCCCCATGTGTAGTCTTGCTATGAACTAAAAAAGAACTTTTCTCTCTGTTAATTTTTTGGCACGCTTGTTTCTCATATCCCTGAAGAGTTTTCATAATCAGCTTTAAGGAAAACCTATCATCATTAGCAAAAATAATTATGTCATCAGCATAAGCTAAGTGGTTGATCTTCTTACTCCACTTGGGTAAACCAAACCCTTTGAAATCAGGAACTGAGAAAAGATTATTTAAGGCCCTAGGGAGTACTTCAGCATTTAGAATGAATGAGTAAGGACATAAAAGATCTCCTTTCTTAATGCCTCTAGATGAATGAAAAAAATCATAAGCTTGTCTATTGATCAATACTGAATACCAATTATTGTTAGCTAACCTCCAAAGTTTATCAATAATAAATCTGTTCAAGCCCATTCTGACCAGAACTTTCATCAAAAAACACCAATCTACCATGTGATAAGCTTTAGCCGTGTCAAGCTTAAAAACTTTATTTGTTGTCTTACTCATTTTTCTAATATCCAAAATAATTTCTTGATCAAGAAGTACATGTTATGTAATACTTCTACCTATGACAAAACCAGACTGAGCTTAGGAAACAATTCCTCTAACCTATCATGTAAAATTCTAGAGATGACCATGTTCAGGAAATTACCAAGACTAATATGTTCTAAATCAAAAAAACAAACCACTTTTTCTTTTTAGGAATTAAGACCAGATTATTGTGAGTAATGGATATAGGTAAGGTCATACCATCAAAGAAGGAAATCACCACCTCATAAATATTTGTACCAGCTATATTCCAACAAACATGATAAAAATGCCCAGTAAAATCATCAGGACCACTAGAACTATCTCCATTTAATTTAAACACCATATTTCTGACTTCTCCAAGATTAGGAGGTCTATTCAACACAACATTTTCTTTCTCACTAATCAGAGAAGGGATAAGATCAATTAGAGAAGACTCAGTATACTCTATCCCACCAGTAAATTGATCCTTATAAAAACTTATAGCTTCATCCATCACCCCATTGCCTTTTGCCCATGACCCATCAGATTTCTGAATTCAAGAAATTTACAACATCTTCTTCCTACCTTTCACAAGGTTGTGAAAGAAATTGGCATTTCTATCCCCTTCTAAGAACCATTGAATGTCAACTTTGTATATTCAAAATTCCTCTTCAAACTTCAAATATTTGTAATTCTAAGCATGTGCTCTATTTAGAATAGACCTTTAGCAGCATTAGGAACATCCTCAAACAATTGTTCCTAGATTCTCACAATATCCCCTCTAATAATAAGTTGTTTGAAGATATCCCCATAACATTCTTAACTTCATTTTGCTATTCCCTACTTAGTCTTCTTCATTTTCATCTTGAACCTAACAAAAATATCATCACAGTTATGAGCAACCCAACTCTACATTACCACCTCTTTGAACTTTTCCTTTTCTATCCAAAATTTAAGAAACTTAAAAGGCTTATGACAATGACCACTGTGCACACCACAAAACAGTATCATGGGTGAATGATCTGAACCGGATCTAGCAAGATTTTCTAGCTTCACAAAACCTATTTCTCCAAGAAAAAGTTGATTAACAATCACCCTATCAAGCCTTTTTAAAATACACCTTTCATCTTTCCTCCCTCTACACTAGGTAGATGGGATACCTTTAAAATGAATGTCAAATAACTTACAAGAGTTAATGTAGAAAGCAAAATCCTCCACCTCATTAGAATACATAGACATACTCCCTAGTTTTTCTTCAACATTCCTCATGACATTGAAATCTTCTCCCACAAGCCAAGGAAAAGTCATATAACACTAATATTTCTGTAATATATGAAAATATTCTAACTTAGATCAATCCTGAAAGCCATGGGAAAATTATTTTTTGCTATAGGTGACTTTCTGTAGATGCCACCTATGACTCGTAGAAGATTCCATGTACCATAGGTTGGCTCGTGGAAGGGAACCATAGTTACTATTTCAGAGACTAACATGGGTTGTACTGAAGTGGTGGGGCTGCTTCACCCTTAATTAGAGGTTTTGAATTTGAGCCTTGGGTATGGAGAAAATTTTATTAGAAGCGCGACCTCCAAATAGGCCTTGTAGTGAGAGATTCATATTTAGTCAAGGTTCCATAGGCTTTGGACATTGGGTGAAAAACCAAGAAAAATATACTATTTTAGAGGTCGAAGTCTACGGACCAAGTCTACAAACTGTAGAAGCCTCTACAGACCATAGATCTAATCCATAGACAAAGTCCTGAGACTTGGTAACCTAAGTATGCAGGATGAGGGACTTCTATGATCCGTAGAAGGGTCTATGAGCGTAAAAGGTCTAGTAGACCAATATCCTGAGACCCACCCTAGACCTTTTCTTATGAGTAGGATCTATGACTCATAAGAGGGTTTATGACACATAGAAGGGCCCGTAGATCCAAACCTCAGAAGACCCCCTCAGTATACTTCTATGACTATCCTTGCATAATCTATAGAAGGGTCTATGGACCGTAAAAGGTTTTGCAGACCCAACTTTAGAGATTCCAGTGTACTCCATCACTCCAGGCAGCTTCTACAAGAGGTCTTCTACGATTCTAAAAGCTTCTACGAACCATAGAAGGTACTCGTAGACAACCTTGTCAGCTTTTAAAAGGGTATTTTCATCCTTTTCCACCTTTTCAAGTCCAAGCCTTGGCGTTTTGGGATCAAATTTAGTCCCTTATAAATATCATTCTAATCCTACAGATATGGTGGCACCAGCAAGATCCAGTAAGGAAGTGTCGCAGCTGCTCCACTCTGTTGCGGTCTCATGAACTAAACTTCGTTGCCTTCCTACGTATAAATTGAATGGGCGTTGTGTCTTTATTTGCCATAATGACTTCCAATACTTAGATGAAGGTTCTATGAGGAGAAAATTTAGGGTTTCGAGTGCGGTCTTCAAGTTCTTCAAGAATTTAATTCTTCCAAGTATGTAAGGCTTCTTAGAATGTTGGACTAAGTTCGTCTTCATGCCCTACATCTAAATTCAGCCAGTAATAGTTTAAATTTAGATTTTAACCCAATTTGTATTGACTTTTTGAATGATTTATGATTCTTTTCATTGAGTTTTACGTACATTTATTGCGATTGTGTTTAATTATATCATTCTAATTCTTGAATTTTAGTTCATTCTTATAACCCATGAACCCTGATTTATGTTGTTACATTGTTTCATATTATGCATTACATTAGTCAAAAAGAAAGAGTATTTTAAATCTATGAATGAAAGAAGAGTTTTGAGGGAACCCGAGTGTCCCAAGTGTATTAGTTAAATTTTGAAGCTTTGTATTACTAATTATTATGCATAACTTTTAGAGTTTGAGTAAGTTAAAATAGTATGCATATTGTGGAAGTAGTATTGAGCATTGATTTGGATGAGAGTTAAGACAACTCAAACCTCTACACTAGTAATATGTACCTCAACAGTGTAATTTCTCACAATAAACTATGTCATCATTTTCCTTATCTCTACTGATATCTTCTTTATTTTGCAGTCCTGTTTGGACCACCAAACAAAGTGCTAAATTATCCCTTTGCTTCTGCTTTTCATGATCCTCTATATTTGAGTTGATTTTCCTAATTCAGAATATGTATTATGCCTTGTGTATACTTCTGCTTCTTTCTGAATTTGGTGAGTGTCTTTCTCTATATTGTCCCTTTTAGATTGTATTGCATTCCTTCTATGTTCTAATCATGCGAAGTGACCTTTGCATTGTAGAATGAGTTGCTAACCCATACGGCTGTTTGGTGTGATGGATAAGGAAAATTGATTCTGGGATCAAGTTTTAGTACCCCTCAATTATTTGTTTGGTTATAAAGTGTGGGATAACTTATCCTAGGATTAATAAATATGACTGAGATAAGTTATCCCTACTTGTGAGTGGAATAGTAATACCAGAAACTTATTCTGGGATAAAAAATATAAAATAACAAAAGTACCCCACCCCCTTCCTCTTAAACCCTCTGTTATACATCACTTTTACATCAATGCATATTCAAATATTTTTTAATATAATCTAATAATAACATTCACAACCTTCATTACTCATTATTTTCATGATAGTACATTTTTTTGTTAAAAATTACACTATATAAATATAATTTTTATTTATGAATATGTTATACGTTGAATTTATTTGACTAATTTTTTATGATTATTTATATTTTTATTTCTCTTAAAATGTTCACTTTACTATTGAATTACTTATTTTAATTAAATAGTCTTTTAATCACTTGAAACATTGTATTTGGTATATCAATTAAAATAAAGATAATTTTAATTTTACAATATAGGAGTGATATATTCTTAAATGAAGTGTCAACAATAAAATCTATTTTACTTTAACAAACTTAAGATGAAAGTTTTATTAAGCTAAATACGATGGAGGTTTTATATTAAAAAAAACATGGCATAGTCATGAGAATTCACACACAAAGATATTTAAGTTAAATAAGATTAAAAAATTATTTTTAAGAATACATAACTAAACCTTACAAAGAAAGTATAAAAAATTAAATAAAGTGGAGGGTATTTTTGTAAATAAATTACTTATTCTTAGAAATTATGCAATGCATAATATTTTGAATATGAAAAACCAAACAATCAATATAGAATAATCTCAGCATAACTTATCCTAGCATAACTTATCTCATCATAACTAATCCCAATATAACTTGTCTTTAAACCAAACGAACCCTTGGTGTTTTCCTTCTCTTCCCGATTGACTGTAGCATCTTTCCCCCCCACCCCCTCTATTTCCTCCTCCATAAATGTATTGAAAGGGTTAGATGTAGAAAACTTTTCTTTCTCTATTTCCATATGTCACGACCCTAACTACCACCTAGGTATGACATGGTGAATAGAATCCCGAGAGATTCTAAACTAGCCACTTGACATAAGCATGACACTAAGATAATCATCATAATCAAATAAATTGAAAAGCGGAAGATAAGTCTCAAATGATAATTTCAACATAGTATAGAAAATCTGAACAAAAGATCATAATGCAGAATCTAAGTCTGACATAAGCTTCCACTAACATAGGTGAGTTGCTAAGACACGTCCCTAGATAACTCTAATATAAAACTGAAAGAGAAGTACTGGAATAAAATATAATATCTTCCTCGGAACATGAAGACTCACCAACTCTCGTACAAAGAAGATCATATATGTACTAACTGTGGGCGTGAGATAGAGCGTCAGAACCTATATATGAAATAATATAGGCAAAAGTATGTGGTTAGTACTATAGAATGTACTGAGTGTGGAGAATATGAAATGCATAATATGAAATATGATACTGCAATGAGAAATCTAAAATATAATATAAATTCCTCAAAATATCTTTTAAAACATGATACATGGTCAATGCAATAATCATAAGAAAATTATAATCATTACATAACATAAGTGAGACATATCGTTAACCGACATAAATCATGTGAGCTATAATATGGAGTCCAGTGTCTTGCTCCCACACCAAAGAGATTTTCCTACTTGTCAAGGTAAGGACCATGAAACATGAGTTATTGTGGATCCACTAAGCTTAAGCAAATTATTTTATCGAGACATCCTATGGGTGTACGTGGTTATGCGATAAGGAGATTGCTTCTAAAGAACTCTGCCCCTACTAATGGGTGAGACTTTATCCCAAAGTCCACTCGGGGCTAAGTAAACTCTCAATGAAATATCATACATAAACATATCATAGTCTTTGATATGGTAAGAATCTAGTAATACCAAATTATCATAACATACGTATATCATAACAATAGCTTCTTTCTACATATCTTGATTTCATAAAATACTCATAAAAGACTATTATCTAAAGTATCTAGATCATGATAAGCTTTTCATAGAAAAAGCACACTCCAATCAAAAGTGGCTAAAACATGAAAAACTTTCATAATGACAATACTTCAATCCAGAGCAATTTTGTTTTCATAAAAATCACATTGATATATTAAAAAGCATCCACAAATCATAGTTTTTTCAATTAATGATGCATGCTTAACGTCTCAAAACTTAATTTCAAAATCAATATATTCATATAGTAAGGGTTCATGTAAAAATCTTTAAAAACATGTAATTAAGATCAAATCATGCATAATAAGATTAATAGGAATACATAAAATAATAATTGATTGAACCCATAACATAATCATAAAAATCCTAATTTTTTGAATAAAATCATAAAGAGAATTTGAAGGTTCTTTAGGATTCCATGGATGAAATTCTCATATATCTTAACAAAAGCCCTAAGATAATTTTTCAATGGAGGCTTGAATCCTTGAAACCCTAGCTTGCTTGAAGAAGAAGACTTGAGAGAGTTGTTGGGGTTTTGAGTGAATGAGAGAATTTTGAAGGGTAAAATCAGTTATAGGACTTAGGAATAGTCTAGAAATGATATCATTTAGGACTTAAAAGGATAGAAACTAACCCTGAGAAATACCTACCAGATAATTTTCATGAATAGCTCTATGGCCTGTAGAACCCCATACGAGACCGTCAATGGTCTTCATGGAAATTAGGGGAAAATCAAACTCTTTGAATTTTGGTCTATAGAAACCCTCTAGACACTTCTACCATGAAATCCATAAACTCAACTTTCTGAATCGCTTCTACGGGACCATCTATGGCTTCTAGCTACTCCTACGGACTGTAAGCTCCTCTCGTAGAACCCAACTATTGAAATTCACCAAGTCTAAATCTTAGCCTACCGGCACTTCCTATGGTGTGTAAGAGTTTCTACGGATGGTCCTATTGGTTCGTAGTTACACATCAAAGACTTGAAATTTTTCAAACCTAAGGAACCTTTCCATAACTGCCTTCTACAGACCGTAGGACCCTGTACGATCCATAGGTCGGCCTTTACAAACCTGCACCCATAAAAAAACTACATTTTTTCAAACTCAACTTTCTAACTTTTGAGGTGTTACACCATACCAGATATGTCAACCATGCTGTTATTGTTTCTTATGAATCTCCTACTAGTAGGATTCCATTGCTTGTTCATTCTTCTTGGAAACCTTTGAGCTGGCTACGAACTTTTTTGTTTTTATCACCAGTTTTTGGTTCCTGAGATATCTTCCTCAATTTAGGATGCATAATTCCACCCTCTTCTTCATTATGCCCCTATAGTCTATAGTTCATATAGTACTTAGAAATCATATCATGTAACACCTTAATTCTTTCTACCCTTGAGGTATTTTTAGTCAAATTAACAATCTCCAGTTCCACCATCTTAGAAAGATGACCTAACAGATCAATTTGGACTTTAACCCTAGTATAACTAGGTCTAATCTTGTTGACTATTTTTATATTGTTGAAGCCATTGGGAATAAGGTTTCATTTCCAAAAAAAAGTAGGCCATAAGTCTAGGAAAGATATCCATGACATAGTTTGCGTGTCTCATTGTCAATCTTAAATTTTTCATCATAAATCAAAGGCCTCATAGGATGAGAAATCCCTTCTTTATCAGTGATGTAAAGAAGGCCTACACATCATGTTGACAAAATCTTCATGTCACGACCCGAATCCGGGCCATGATGGCGCCTATTATAATCCCCGAGAAGGCAAGACAAACCCAAGTCAAGTAAAAGTCAAACCTCAATCTAATTAAATAATTAATAACATAAGAAAGCAGAAGTATAGAAAATATAACAAAATAAAAGTCAGTCCATGGTATAGATATGTAAATACGATACAAAATATACAAAAGGACCAATAGTGACCAAAAATGAAGAACTAACACTAGACCAAACCACGGACCTGGTGTCACCTATACATGAGCTACTAAGTGCAAAAGCTGACAATATATATATAAATATACAATGCAGAACTGACTTTCCAAAATAAAAATACAAGTCAGAGAAAAAGAGAGAATGTAGCAAGTCTCTGAACGTCAGGAGCTCACCACACTCTGAATCTAGAACCTCTATGAATGATCAGGCGCGCGCTGGGGTGGCTCAAACTGAGAGTTGCATCAAAAAAATACAGAATTGCAGTATGAGTACCAAAATACGGGGTGCTCGGTAGGTATCATAGGCTGACCTACCTCATAAAAGAATAAATATATAATAAGCAGAACAATGACACTAATAATAACAAAGGAGAAGCATAAACTACGATCTCAGGATAAGGGGTACGGGAAGATCATCCAATAATCAAGAAAATCCAAAAAGTCATGTAATCACATCAATAATCTCTACTCATAAAATACCAGAAAAATGCATAAATATTAATTAGTAATTACGGTTCAACATCCTCCAAAAGTATCGTAAAGTGCCCAGAATAACCTCGAGTTATCAATAAAAGTGTCTGCCCAGAATCATACCTCGATCTCATCAATGTCGAAATAATAAGTCGTATATGTATCAACGGGCTGCCCGAAATTCACACCTCGAGCTTATCAAATAAAATAAAGTGTATCCCAAAGTCAATAAAAGGGCCACCCAGAAATATGCCTCGAGCTCATCAACCATGAAATTCCATAAATGAGATATCACCACATTTGCCTATATTTCTCATATTTATTCATCCGCCGAAGACTTAATCTCATCATTCATTCTTCCTTTTAAAAAAGATTTCTTTTAACACTGGTGGGGTAAATGAGACAGGTAGCATGTTAAAAGTCATATATCACCTACCTGAGATTTTGGTAAACCAAAAGCACAGCCTCGGGCCCAACATTTCAATATCATGAGTAAACAAGGCACAAGCATAAGCTAAATATCATAACAAGTATTCAACAGAAACCAAACAAGTTCAACAAGAAGCATCCTAAGTTCAAATCACCTAGGAGCAAGTTCTATGGATTCTAAATGATGTAAGCAAGTCAAGATAGCACCTAGACTAAGGCTCCCATGGAAAAATCGAAACTAGCTACTAATGATGATCACCAGCTCCAAAATACTTAATAGGTTGTCAACACCTAAAATCACCAACCTAGTCACACATTACCACTTAAAATAGATCAATTCTAATCAAGCCAAGTGTAACAAAAGGAAGCCATAACCTACCTCAAAGTCAAAACCGCACACGAATAGCTAAACCTGAGCTTTTCCCTTCCATTCCACCCCCAAACAAAGCCACTCTATCAAATTATTGAAGAACGCAACAAAACAAAGTCAACAATACCCTTATTACTATAATTAAAAGGGAACTAAAATCGAGTCAAAATTTCACATTGACACCCACGCACAAAATTGAAAAATCAACTCCTTCACAAGGTCCCAAATACCTCAAGGAACATGTGTCCCAAAAATGGGCACATTCCAAGCACCGAAAGAGCTCAAACAACCCCACTAATTTCAAGCCCTAGAATAGCCAAAAATGCAAGGAAAAAGGGCAATTTACCTCAAAGGAAGCCTTTTATCCTAACTATGAATATACCAATGGATTCACCTTAAAACTCCATGCAATTTAGCCTTTTGAATCACCTAAATCGCCCAAATATTGAGAGAAAAATCGAGTTTGGAAGTTAGGGCTCAAATATGAAAAAGAGACAAAAAAATAGGCCTCTAATGTCGCAAGCAAAACCCCGGTGTCCGCTTAAGCGACCACCACAAAGAGGTGGGCATCGCTTTAGCGACACCAAGTGGCTTAAGCGACTAGTCGCTTTAGCAATTGGTAGTCGCTTTAGCGATTGGTGGTCGCTTTAGCAATACCCGGCCCCAGATGCCTTGTCGCTTTGGCAACCTCCTAGCCACTTTAGCGGCACTAACTTTAGAGACCAGGAGTAGATTTAGTGACGGCACCTGATGCCTATCGGTACAAAATGAGCTTGACATGCCAAATTCTCTAACAAGGTGTTCCAGACTCGTTCAGAACCCCATGCACGCAAATGAGATATGCTAACCCACCAAATTTGGAATTTCAGACTCAATGTTCCACTCGAATTTCCCGTACGAGATCTTTTTATCGAAAAGTAGGTCCACACCCAAATGCCATTTTCCACAATGGGTCTTGGGATTAGATTGGAAGCCTCGAGAAGAAAGCGAAGGGTCATTCTAGACCAACTCGACATTCTAGAACTAACTATGCTTTCGGAATTTCCATCTGGATGCAATTTCCAAGAATGTTGACCAAAGTCAACCAAGGATAATTTTCAAAGTCAAAAGTGTCAAATGGCTCCAAACTCATACTGATTACCTCAATACTCATGCCGGCCATTCTACTAGCCTAATTTGGTCATCCCGAAGCTGATAGAACCGTTAGAATTTCATTCAGAGGTATTTTACCATAAGTTATGACCGAGTCATCTTTTCAAGATATAAAGGTTCCTGAAAAGGGAAACAGGACTAAAACCATTTTGAGCACCTCAGGAACTAAACCAAAGGTCATTCTAAATGAACCTTGGCATTCTGGAGCTAACCGCGCTGCCAAAATTTTCTTTCGAGCACATTTACTAAAAATGTTGACTAAAGTCAAACTTGGCCAAAACTTCAAAGTTAAAATGCCTAATCACACAAACTCAAAATGAAGACTCCAAAACCCAAACCACCCTTCCTTCTAGACTAAAATTCCCCTTTCAGAGTTGATGAAACTGACAAAATCATCATCCGAATCTTCGAAGGTTGGCTCAAGTAAACTCTTTCAAGTTTTAAGCTTTAAGAATTACCAAATTACCTTAAAACTCAACTGGTCACCTTAGGGAGCGTGCCACCCATCCTAACATCACATAAGAACTATAAAAAAGCTAAGGAAAGGGGGTAAATTGGTAAAAACACGCAAAAGCACAAAAATGAAAATAGAGTTCATTACAACATCCACTACTAAAAGGACGTTCATCCTCAAAAGTTAAGGAAAAAAGGTACTTGGCGGCTCAAAAAGGTGAGGATATCGAGTCTGCATGTCGTGCTTGGTCTCCCAAGTAGCCTCCTCGACCGGACGATGCCTCAACTAGACTTTCACCGATGGAATATCCTTAGACCTCAACTTCCTAACTTTCTTGTCCAAAATAGCCATAGGCTCCTCCTCAAATGTTAAGGACTCATCAAACGGAACCGAATCACACTGAAGCACGTGAGACTCATTTGGAACGTACCGCCGCAGCATATAAACATGGAACATAGGGTGAACACTTGAAAGTGTTAGGGCAAGTCCAACTCATAAACTACCTCTCCTACCCCTCTCAAGATCTCAAAAGGGCCGATGAACCTGGGGCTAAGCTTACTCCTCCTCCCAAATCTCATCACGCCCTTCATAGGCGATACTCACAAGAATACCCAATCTCTAACCATAAACTCTAAAGGTTGAACCCCCCAATCAGCATAAAGCTTCTGCCTACTATTGGCAGTACAGAGCCACTCCTAAATCATACAAACTCTATTCATTGAATCATGTAGCAAATTGGTGCCCCAAGGCCTAACCTCAAAGGCATCAAACAAGCTCATTGGGGAATGAAATCTCCTACCATACAATGCATCAAATGGAGCCATCTCAATGCTTGAATAATAGTTATTATTATATGGGACTTTTCCAAAACCAAAGACTGATCCCACTGACCCCCAAAATCAATAACACAGGCCCGTAGCATATCCTCCAAGACCTGAATAGTCCTTTTTGACTGATCATCAGTCTGGGGATGGAAAGATATGCTAAGCTCAACCCGATTACCCAACTCTCTCTGTATAGACCCCCAAAAATATGAAGTGGACTGAGTACCACGGTCTAAAATGATTTCATCAATGAATACAATAATGAAGGAGTCCAAGTAGGGCCTGAACACATGGTTCATCAAATATATAAATATTGTGGGGGCATTAGTCAACTAGAAAGACATGACTAAGAACTCATAGTGCCCATATTAAGTCCTAAAAGCAATCTTAGGGATATATGACACCCTAATCCTTAACTAGTCATACCCTAAACTCAAGTCTATCTTAGAAAACACAGTTGCACCCTGGAGCTAATGATATAGGTCATCAATCCGCGTTATTGGTTACTTATTATTGATGGTCACCTTATTCAGCTGCCTACAATCAATACACATACTCAAGGTACCATCCCTCTTTCTCACAAACAGAATAGGAGAACCCCAGAAAGACACACTAGGCCTAATAAACCCCTTACTCAAGAGGTCTTGGAGCTGTATCTTAAGCTCTCTCAACTCAACAGAACCATCTGATATAGTGGAATAGAGACTGGTTGTGTATCCGGCTCAACATCAATACTAAAATCAATATCATGCTCAAGAGGAAGGCCAGGTAGATCGGTGGGAAATATATCAGAGAACTCTCGAACCACTAGAATAGAATCAATAGAAGGAGTGTAGAAAATAATGCCACACACACAAGAAAGATAGGCTGGAGACTTTTTTCCCACTTACTGCTGAACCCTATGGAAGGATACCACACCACACAAGACATAACCAACGGCACCTTCCCACATGATCGGAGGAATACCAGGCATACACAAGGTAACGGTCTTGGAGAAGTAATCCAAAATTGTATAATATGTAGACAACCAATCCATGCCTAGTGTCACGACCCATCCTATAGGCCGCGACTCATGCCTGAATTAGACACCCATATGTACCCTTAGCCCAAATTAGTATATTAGCCAAATAAACAAATATAGAAATTAATTAAGGTCACTAAATAGTGCACGAAAATAGATGCAGCTCACGAAAGCCAATAAGGCCATCAGGAAACACAAAAGCCCAAAACATATACAGAACCCACAAATACATATCTAAAGACCACTATAGAATGATAGCATAATCATATGATAGGAAAGGGCCCCATCATACCCCTGACCAATGTATACATATAGGCTACAGAAAGGTCAGTACCAAAATATGGGCTCTGAATAAAGGAGCACTGTCAAACAATAGATAGGATGTCCTAAGAAAGCGGATCGGCAACTCTAACGTCTGTACCTACAGGCATGTAATGCATCTCCCGAGGAAAGGGGGTCAGTACAGAAAATGTACTGAATATGTAAAGTTGGACTGTAATAAATAAAGTCATAACCAGAACAAAATGTACAGAAAATGAGCAAAATATCAAGAATGTCAAAATACTTATACAAACACAAATAATGCATGCGGAAAAACATATGTCATATTCGGCCCCATTATGGGATGCGGTGAACAAAACGTGGTCGTCATCCCATCACCGGTGCCACAGCACAACATAACTCTAGAGTAGGGAATATCTTTATAACAGATCATATCATATCATATGGCCATATCATATCACATCATATCATCAGACATCAACATATGTGTAAATGGCACAGCATAACTCGATAACCTATATATAGGGCATACATTCCCCCTCACGTCGAGGCACGGAGAATAAGGCAGAGAAGTACACACGATCATATATCTCCTGGCCTGGGCTCAGTGAAGGAAGCATTGAGGCATCCACGAGTAGAGTGGTGAGAAACTAAATGCAATTTAAATCATATTTGAGACTCGATGAAATGATCAAAATGAGAAATCATTCAAAAATCAAGACAAGCGTCATATCAAGTGCCTTTTGAATGTTACTATGGATTGCATCAAAATAGAACCTCTGGAAATCTAAAGCATTGGCCATCCAAGTGGCTCTAAGAATAGGAACTTACTTGGAAGTATATAGAAGGCTTGAGAGCCATAGCTCCATTATTATGGAAGTTCTAACATTAGGAAGTAGATAAGAGTTATAAATCATGATTGGAGCTTTATGGATAGGATAACCCCCAAAACTTACATCATATAATACTTATATCAAAACATGCCAAGAGAAGAAAGGGTTATCTTTACATACCTATGCCTAAAACATGCCAAGAGAAAGAAGGTAGCTTCACATACCTCTTATGGATTACTCTTAACCACGTTCGCCTCGTCGTCTTTTGAACCTATTTAAAATAAAAGCAATACTAAAGTTAATAACCTTTCACTTTACAATTTCCAACTCTACAACCAAGTATCCAAAGGAATCGTTTCCTTATCTATTTCCCTCGACTAGATTATTACTAGTTCTGAAGTTACCAGAAATCGGGCAGCATCTTGCCTATAACTTGCCCTATCTAAACTTCCAACTACATCCTTAAATACCATAGACAACCAACAACAACAACCAGCAGCATATATACAAGTAAAATCACTTCAACATTATACAATATAAACTCAGACCAACGCGCTCAAAACTACGATACCAAAATAGAGTTTTTAACTTTTTTTTCGTAAAACCTTTAACCATACAAAACGGAGGGTCATGTGGCTGAAACCAGAAGAACCCACACCCTTATTAGAACAATTTCCATCCCTGCAACATGCAATCAAACCATCTGCAACCACAGCACCACAATCACAACACACTTCTCGACTTCGATTTAACTCTAACAACTTTAATTAGTTTATTTTTAACATCAAGCATCCTTATGCAATTTTTCCACTTCCAGCCTCATTTAAGAAATTTAATATACCTCATAAAAACATCATACTTTCAAATTTAAATGGGAAAGCCTTACCTTGTCCGAAACTCATCAAAACTCTCTTTGGAAGCTCTTCTAGAATGGCTGAAACTTCGTAGTTGTTTTCTATCCTTTTGGGGCTGCTTGAAACCATATATTTACATTACTAACACCTTCATACCCTCGTGGTATACCCTATATAATTAATTCATGGAATGAAATCGGAAGGCTTACCTTTTTGGCTCCAAATTCGTGGCTCCCTCTCTCTAGTCTAGTGTTTCTCTCCTCTTTTTTTCTAGAATTTTCTTGGAGATAAGAATGAGTTGTTTGGATAAGGATGATCATAAAATATTTATATATAGGCCACCTTAGGGAGTGACATGTGTCATCTCCTAAGTGGTGATACGTGTCAAGCCCTTAGTAGGCCAGTATCACCTCCTCCACTTAGGGGATGCCACATGGCATGTGGGGTCCCACCCCCTTGCTTCAGCTGCTACCATGTGGCACTTCCTCTTGCTGCCATGTATCACCTTCTTTTCCTCCTTGTGGGTTCGTAATCTCATCTTACTTTACGAACCTATGTAATTATTTCTATGTAAGATTGGTATGAACTCAAGTAGCTTAAGAATGTAAGATTGTCAAATTGGTAGATTACATACGTAAATCGAGTCCTACGACTCATCACTTGGCCTCCAACTTCTTCCAGATTCTTATAACCATATTTCCAATCTTTCCTACTATAATGTGTCACATTCTCCCTTCCTTAGAGTGGTTTGGTAGCGTTATTGATTATTCGGCTCACATGGTGACTTCTAAGAATCTTAAGAACCTTTCAAGAAACTTAAGAGCCTATCAAGAAACTTAAGAAGCTTAAGAACCTTCCAAGGTACAAAAGTACGGGGTATAATATTCTTCCCCCCTTTAAAATATTCTTCCTTGAATGTTAACTCGTCTTATAGGGTTTTATGAGGATTTTCGGGAGTTCTCTATAACCGTTGTCTTCCAATCCTTTTAGGAGTTTAGACTACCTTTGGATATAGGGAACAAGTATAGATATCTTTTCTCTACCTCTCTATAACATATCCAAAATATTATAACTATATTGTCCTTATTGAACCCTTATTCCTTTTACCACGTACTTACTTACTTGGCCCTATATGTAACCCATACATATTCATAGATTGCATAACCCTGCCACTACAATTTGTATGAGGTAGACGTAGTCTTTTCATCTCCCGGTTCATTCTTCTTCACCTATTTCATTCACATTAAACTCGCTTGTCCCATCTTATCATACTTCTTTCTTTTCTTTTATTCACTCCTTGCTCTTCTAACTTCCAATCATAGGAGGCTTGCTGTCCCTTTTTTCTTGGTTATTTATCTATCACAATATCATCTGCGACAAATGCTATAGCTAATATCTTAGCTTTTGACCCCGCATGGTATCGTTATCATTCACACGATCTCTTGAGTTATTCGATACCCTTTCCTGGTCGTACCCTTTCTTTTTCTTATACACACCCATCTTCTAATGTTATGTCATTCAGGGTTTTGCATAAAACTTCTCGACACCGCCTTAAATACCATTCTGACTTCTATCCAATTATTGTTGTCTTTCAACCCTTCTAACTTGCTTCAGCATGGGATCTTCTTGAAGTTTAAACATCCATGTCCTCTATATTGTAGTATCCATTATTTCTATCTTGCCCTTGCATTCTTCTCACCCGCTTCCCCCCTTAAGAGGGGGGTACTTATATTTTTGTCCAATCTCTTTTCCCAATCTGCTTGGTATCGTATCATGTCCATCTCTTTCTTCATCCTTTATAACTTGATTCTATATGTACAAAACCTTCACTAAGTCATGAAGCGACAAGAACCTTTCCATACATAGTGCGACATCTCCTCTAATAATCTGTACTTGTGTAATGTGACCCATGGAACAACTCATCCAAGGCCACACTTCCCTTATCATTATCAAAAGTTAATTATCACTTTTAGTCGTTCATATTTCAATTAGGCAATACTTGTATTCCGATGATAATTGTCCAAGGTTCTCTTGCAGGAGTATCTTTATCCCAACCTATATCCTTTGTTTCTTGGGATGAATGTATATTGCACCATTTGTTCCTTATGTTTACCGTCTTTGTCTCTTAAGGATTCCACTATTGTCGGGGCGACGTTTTGTGCACGCACCACCCCTTTATACCTTATACCCCTTGCCCTTACTGTGTACCCAACACCTACTTTTAATTTTCTCAACAGCATACCAAGTTCGCCTTAATCAAGGCCATACCTTATAACCATGTAGTCGTATTACACTTTTAAGTTCATATTGTACGTTCCCCTTTTATACCGTATCTGTATTCATTTAATCATATCTATCTTGGGTGCTTCCGTAGATTTCTCTTATCATTTATCCCGTCTATGACTATCATTTATTCTTCACAAGAGGGATCTTATACTACCTCTGTATTATTCGGAACGCATTACTTCCACATAATTCTTTTTCTTATTTCCAAAACATATTCTATCGATCCATCTTTATTCATATCATACCAATCATTCCCTAACACCCATTCTATCTCGTTACTCATCATTCTACAACTTGGTCTTTCATAGTTCCATCACATTTAGCATTCGTATCTTCGGCTACACATTGTTATATTGTCATCTCACTTTCTTCTTGCTTACTCCTTTCAATTAGTCTTTCCTTTACTGTGCTCACTATCATTTCCGTTATTGCATAATCTTTATTCGCAACTTACCTACGGAACTTGATAAGTCTTTTTTATTTGTTCCCTAGCCCACTTTTCCGTTTCACACTTACCCTTATATTATTATTACATGGACCACGTCCTATCCCTAGCCATTTTCTCACTAGGCTTTACTTATTTTCATAACGATCCTCGGTATATTCACATCATATCCTGTTCATATTCCACCCTATAGTATAACATTTCTTAACCTTTTTCATGATTCTTACTATGGGTTACTTACCCTTCTTAGTTAGTCTTATTCTTAATATCTCCCGAGTTGTCCTATTAATACTTCATATCCATCACAATTTTGTTTCCCTTGCATTCTTGTCTTAATCATACTGTTACTCCTTTTAATTATAGTTCGTCACAGTTTATCCCTATATATTAATTCCGTCGGTGCCTTAATATATCGTTCTCTCCAGAACTACTAGTCCTCTCCAAATCATCTCCCTAAGGTCACGAGTCTTTTCCAACTTTGGTTTACCATATCAATATCGACCTCCTAGTTTCTATTGCCATCAATTCAGCAATTAACTTATTTTTTGAGGTCATCCATACTCGTGGTTTATCCAAATCTCATCATTATTGTGGGCACGACCCTTCAAGACATACTACAGCCCTGTATCTCATTTTCTTTTTATTTCTAGGAAAATTTGGGCAGAATTTCCTCTTTATTTCTTACTATCTCAAACTTGCATGCAGAAAATACCAATAGTACCTCACAGGGCCAACATGTATAAAGATACATATATATGTATCATATCACATCATATCGTAGCCACACAGGGCGCCCACAATTAATAGTATGAAAATAGACTTACCTCGTACGTCCACTGGAACTTCCCCTATTACACTTTTCTGTCTACTCTTTCTTTGAATTTACAACTTTACATTCCAGTTCTACTTCAATACCTTACCCAATAGATATCTTTCGTGCCTTTGCTTAACTGCGTGCCTTATGACTTCCAATATCTTCAATCACTTTCTTCCGTTGTTGTCATCCTTCTGTTAACATCTAAGGTTAATATAAGGAGTTTTCCTAATGACTCGGTTATATTGCACGATCTTAGATATGAAAGAAAGGTAACATCCTAAATGTCTTGTAGCCTCCTGTTTATAGATGTGACGCGCAACACATTGATAAACAAGACTCTACTAGACACGGTCTGTAGACACTCCAAGGAAGGACCGCTCTGATACCACTTTTATCATGACGCGATCCCGTAAGCTGCTACTCGTGCCCGAGTTGGAAACTCATACGTACCTTTAGCCCAAATTAGCATATTAGCAGAATAAATAAATATAGAAATTAATTAAGGTCACTAGATAGTACACGAAAATAGATGCAGCTCACGAAAGCCGATAAGGCCATCATGGAACACAAAAGCCCAAAATATATACAAAACCCACAAATACATATCTACAGACCTCTAAAAAATGATAGCATAATCATATGACGGGATAGGGCCCCATCGTACCCCTGACCAACGTATAAATATAGGCTATAAAAAGGTTAGTACCAAAATATAGGCTCCGGACAAAGGAGAAGTATCAAACAACAGAGTGGATGTCCTAAGCAAGTGGATCGACAACTCAAACGTCTGTACATGCGGGCATATAACGTAGCCCCCGAGGAAATGGGGTCATTACGAAAAATGTACTGAATATGTAATGCATGGACTATAATAAATAAAGTTATCACCAGAACAGAATGTGCAAAACAAATGAGCAAAATGTCCAGAAATATCAAAATGCTTATCACAAACCCTGATAACGCAACGGAAAAACATATATCATATCCGGCCCCATTACGGAATGCGTTGAACAAAATGTGGTCGCCATCCCATCACCGGCGACACAACATAGCATAATTCCAGAGTAGGGAATATCTTTGTAATAGATCATATCATATCAGATGGACATATCATATTATATCATATCATCAGACATCAACATATGTGCACATGGCACAGCATAACTCCATAACCCATGTACAAGGCATACCTTTCCCCTCACATCGGGGCATGGCGAACAAGGCAGCGAAGTACGCATAATCATGTATCTCCTGGATCGGGCTTAGTGAAGGAAGCATTGAGGCATCCACGAGTAGAGTGGTGAGAAAGTAAATGCAATTTAAATCATATTTAAGACTCGATGGAATGATCAAAATGAGATATCATTCAAAAATTAAGACAAGCGCCATATCAAGTACCTTTTGAATGTTACTATGGATTGCATCAAAATAGAACCTCTGGAAATCTAAAACATTGGCCATCCAAGTGGCTCTAAGAATAGGAACTTACTTGGAAGCATATAAAAATCATATATTTATTTCATAAAGACCATGCCAAAGAAAGGAAGAGAGCTTCACATTTTTTTACTACTCTCCATCATATAGAAGGCTTGAGAGTCATAGCTCTATTATTATGGAAGTTCTAACATTACGAAGTAGATAAGAGTCATAAATCATGCTCGAAGCTTTATGGATGGGATAACCCCCAAAACTTACATCATGTAATACTTGTCTCAAAATATGCCAAGATAAGGAAGGGATAGCTTTACATACCTAGCCAAAAACATGCCAAGATAAAGAAAGTAGCTTCACATACCTCTTATGGATTACTCTTAACCACGTTTGCCTCGTCGTCTTTTGAAATTATTTAACATAAAAGAAATACTAAGGTTAATAACCTTTCACTTTCCAATTTCCAACTCTACAACCAAGTATCCATAGGAATTATTTCCTTATCCATTTCCCTCGACTAGTTTATTACTAGTTCTGAAGTTATCGGAAATCGGGCAGCATCTCCCCTATAACTTGCCCTATCCAAACTTCTAACTACATCCTTAAATACCACAGAAAACCAACAAAAACACCAGTAGCATATATACAAGTAAAATCACTTTAACATTACACAATATAAACTCCAATTATCTCACTCAAAACTACGATACCAAAATAGAGTTTTTAACCTTTGTTTCGTAAAACCTTTAACCATATGAAACGAAGGGTCATGTGGATGCAACCGGAAGAACCCACACCCTTATTATAACAATTTCCAGTCCTGAAACACGCAATCAAACCATCTTCAACTGCAGCACCACAATCACAACATACTTCTCGACTTTGATTTAACTCTAATGACTTCAATTAGTTTATTTTTAACGTCAAGCATCCTTATTCAATTTTTTCGCTTCTAGCCTCATTTAATACATGTAATATACTTCATAAAAACATCATAAACTCCAATTTAAATGGGAAAGCCTTACCTTGTTCGAAACTCGCCAAAACTCGCCTCAAAAGCTCTTCTAGCGCGGCTGAAACTTCATGGCTGTTTGCTATCATTTTGGGTCTACCTGAAATAATAAATTTACATTACTAAAACCTTCATACCCTTGTGGTTTACCCTATATAATTAATTCACAGAGCAAAATTGGAGGGCTTACCATTTTGGCTCCAAATCCTTGGCTCCCTCTCTCTAGTCTAGAGTTTCTCTTCTCTTTTTTTCTAGAATTTTCTTGGAGATAAGAATGAGTTGTTTGGAAAAGAATAATCATAAAACATATATATAGGCAACCCTAGGGGGGTGACACATGTCATCTCTTAAGTGGTGACACATTTCAAGCCCTTAGTGGGCCAACACATCACCTCCTCCACTTAGGGGATTCCACGTGGCATGTGGGGGCCCACCCCTTGCTTCAGATGCTACCACGTGGCACTTCCAGATGCTTCCACGTGGCACTCCCTCTTTCTGCCATGTGTTACCTTCTTTTCCTCCTCGTGGGTTCGTAATCTCATCTTACTTTATGAAACTATGTAATCCTTGCTACGTAAACTTGGTATGAACTCAAGTAGCTTAAGAATGTAAGATTTTCAAGTTGGTAGCTTACGTACGTAATTCGAGTCCTACAACTCATTACTTGGCCTCCAACTTCTTCCAGATTCTTATAACCATATTTCTAATCTTCCCTACCATGGGGTGTCGTATTCTCCCTTCCTTAGAGTTGTTTGGTAGCGTTATAGATTATCCGGCTCAAATGGTGACTTCTAAGAAGCTTAAGAATCTTTCAAGGAACTTAAGAGCCTATCAAGAAACTTAAGAAGCTTAAGAGCCTATCAAGAAACTTAAGAAGCTTAAGAACCTTCCAAGGTACAAAAGTATGGGGTATAACTTTCTTCCCCCATTTAGAACATTCTTCCTCGAATGTTAACTCGTCTTATAGGGTTTTACGAGGATTTTTGGGAGTTCTCTATAACCGTTATCTTCCAATCCTTTTATAAGTTTAGACTACTTTTGGATATAGGGAACAAGTATGGATATCTCTTCTCTACCTATCTAGGGTGGAATCGAAGATGAAAATGCATACACGAGATCAAAATATTTATGCCTAATGGCCCAATGGCTAAAGCTCTGCTAGCTTTTTATAGACTGAACTCTCTTCTCTTTAGGCTCAGAGTTCTTTTTGGGGGGGATGGTCTAATTTACTAGTGGCAATGAAGTTCTTAAATGACGTCATTCTCCCAGAATGCTAGCTAAGCTCCTTTCACTTGACTGGTTAGTTAGGACTTTTTTCTACGATGTTCGAGAGCAGGAACAAGAGGTTGTCCTCTCCAACCAGTCAAGTGGCTTTCCGCTCCTCTCCCGGCCCAGTAGTTCTGTAACTACTACCGTATCCAAAATATTATAACTGTATTATCCTTATTGAACCCTTATTCCTTTTACCACGTACTTACTCACTTGTCCCTATACGTAACACATACATATTCATAGGTTGCATAACCCTGCCGGTAAAACTTGTATGAGGTACATGTAGTCTTTTTGTCTCCGGGTTCATTTTGCTTCACCTATCTCATTCACATTGAAATTTGCTTGTCCCATATTATAATACTTGTTTCTTTTCTTTTATTCACTCCTTATTTCTCACTTCCAATCATAGGAGGCTTGCTGTCCCTTTTTCCTTGGCTATTTATCTATCGCAACATCATTTGCGACCAATGCTATAGCCAATATCTTAGCTTTTGACCCTACATGGTATCGTTATCCTTCACACGATCTCTTGAGTTATTTGATACCCTTTCCTAGTCGTACCCTTTCTTTTTTTATACACACCCATCTTCTAATGTTATATCGTGCAGGGTTTTGCCAAAACTTCTCGACACTGCCTTAAATACCATTCTGACTTCTATCCCATTATTGTTGGCTTTCAACCCTTCTAACTTGCTTCAGCACGGGATCTTCTTGAAGTTTAAACATCCATGTACGCTATATTGTAGTATCCATTGTTTCCATCTTGCCCTTGCATTATTCTCACCCGCTTCCCCCCTTAAGAGGGGGGGGGTACTTATACCTTTGTCAAATGTCAAAAGTCATCCAATCTCTTTTCCCAATCTGTTTGGTACCGTATCATGACCATCTCTTTCTTCATCCTTTATAACTTGAATTTGTACATATGAAACCTTGACTAAGTCACGAAGCGACGAGAACCTTTCTATACATAGTGCGACATCTCATCTATTAATCTGTACTTGTGTAATGTGACCCATGGAACAACTCATATAAGGTCACACTTCCCTTATCTATATCAAAAGTTAATTAGCACTTTTAGTCGTTCCAATTTAAATTAGGCAATACTTGTATTCCGATGATAATTGACCAAGATTCTCTTACAGGAGTAGCTTTATCCCAACCTATATCTTTTGTTTCTTAGGATGAATGTATATTGCACCATTTATTCCTTAGATTTACCGTCTTTGTCTCTTAAGGATTCCACTATTGTCGGGGTGACGTTGTGTGCACGCACCACCCCTTTATACCTTATACCCCTTGCCCTTACTGTGTACCCAACACCGGCTTTTAATTTTCTCAACATCATACCAAGTTTGCCTCAATCAGGGCCTTACCTTATAACCATGTAGTCGTATTGCACTTTTAAGTTCACATTGTATGTTCCCCTTTCGTTCCATATCTACATTCATTAAATCATATCTATCTTGGGTGCTTTTGTAGATTTCTCTTATCATTTATCTCGTTTATGTCTATCTTTTATTCCGCACAAGAGGAATCTAATACTACCTCTATATTATTCGAAACGCATTACTTCCACATAATCCTTTTTCTCATTTCCAAAACGTATTTTGTCCATCAATCTTTATTCATATCATACCAATCATTCCCTAATACCCATTCTATCTCGTTACTCATCCTTCTACAGCTTGGTCTTTCATAGTTTAGTCATATTTAGCATTCTATCTTCGGCTACACATGTCATGACCTATTCTTACATTATCATCTCGCTTTCTTCTTGCTTACTCCTTTCATTTACTCTTTCCTTCCTTGTGCTCGCTATTATTTCCGTTATCTCATAAATTATTCGCAACTTTCCCTACGAAACTTGATAAGTCTTTCTTATTTGTTCCCTAGCCCACTTTTCCATTTCACACTTACCCTTATATTCTTATTACACAGACCACGTCCTATCCCTAGATACTTTCTCACTAGGCTTTACTTATTTTTATAAGATTCTCGTTATATTCACATCATATCCTTTTTGTATTCCACCCCATAAAATAACACTTCTTAACCTTTTTCATGATTCTTACTATGGGTTACTTACCCTTCTTAGTTAGTCTTATCTTTAGTATCTCCCAAGTTGTCCTATTAATATTCTTATCCATCACAATTCTGTTTCCCTTGCACTCTTGCCTTAATCATACTGTTACTCCTTTTAATTATAGTTCGTCACAGTTTATCCTTGTGTATCAATTCCGTCGGTGCCTTAATATATCATTCTATCCAGAACTACCAATCTTTTCTAAATCATCTCTAAGGTCTCGAGTCTTTTCCAACTTCAGTTTACCATATCAATATCGATCTCTTAGTTTCTATTGCCATCAATTCAGCATTTAACTTATTTCTCGAGGTCATCCATACTAGTGATTTATCCAAATCTCATCATTAATGTGGGCATGACCCTTCAAGACATACTACAGCCCTGTATCTCATTCTCTTTTTATTTCTAGGAAAATTTAGGCAGAGTTTCCTCTGTAAGAAAATATCAACAGTGCCTCACAGGGCCAACATGTATAAAGATACATATATATGTATCATATCACATCATATAGCAGCCACACAGGGTACCCACAATCAATAGTATAAAAATGGACTTACCTCGTACGTCCATTGGAACTTCCCCTGTTACACTTTCCTGTCTACTCTTTCTTTTAATTTATAACTTTACATTCCAGTTCTACTTCAATACCTTACCCAACAGTTATCTTTCATGCCTTTACTTACCATCGTGCCTTGTGACTTCCAATATCGTCAGTCACTTCCTTCCGTTGCTTTCATCCTTCTGTTAACATCCAAGATTAATATAAGGAGTTTTCCTATGACTCGGATCTATCGCACAATCTTAAATATGAAAGAAAGGTAACATCCTAAATGTCCTGTAGCCTCGTGCAATACACCATAAACAAGACTCTACTAGACACTGTCAGTAGACACTCCAAGGAAGGACCACTCTGATACCACTTTTGTTACGACCCAATCCCGTAAGCCACAACTCATGCCCGAGTTGGAAACCCATACGTACCCTTAGCCAAAATTAGCATAGTAGCAGAATAAAAAAATATAGAAATTAATTAAGGTCACTAGATAGAGCACGAAAACATATGCAACTCACAAAAGCTGATAAGGCCGTCACGGAATACAAAAGCCCAAAACATATACAGAACCCACAAATACATATCTACAGACCTCTACAAAATGATAGCATAATCATATGAAGGGACAGGGCCCTGTCGTACCCCTGACCAACATATACATATAGGCTACAGAAAGGTCAATACCAAAATATGTGCTCCGGACAAAGGAGCACTATCAAATGGCAGAGTGGATTTCCTAAGCAAGTGGATCGGTAACTCAAACGTCTCTACCTGTGGGCATGTAATGCGGCCCCCGAGGAAAGGGGGTCAAAACATGGTCTCCATCCTATCATCGGTGCCACAGCACGATATAACTCCAAAATGGAAAATATCTCCATAACAAATCATATCATATCAGATGGCCATATCATCAAACATCAATATATGTGTACATGGCACAGCATAACTCCACAACCCATGTACAGGGCATACCTGCCCCGCATATTGGGGCACGGCGAACAAGGCATAAAAGTACACATAATCATATATCTCCTGGCCTGAGCTCAATGAAGGAAGCATTGAGGCATCCACGAGTAGATTGGTGAGAAACTAAATGCAATTTAAATCATATTTGAGACTCTATAGAATAATCAAAATGAGCTATCATTCAAAAATCAAGACAAGCGCCATATCAAGTACCTTTTGAATGTTACTATGGCATCAAAATAGAACCTCTGGAAATCTAAAACATTGGCCATCCAAGTGGCTCTAAGAATAGAAAATTACTTGGAAGCATATAAATATCATATATTTGTTTCATAAATGTCACGACCCAACCCCGTAGGTCGCGACTGGGGTCTGACCTGGACCCCCGTATACCTACCTATCAGTTGTAGTCATACTGAACTATGAACAAGGGGATACTACTCGCAAAAATCCCAATAAGTTAAAACTTTTTCATGCACATGTGACCTCTTTCACTCGGTTCATAGAACATAAGGGCATGCAAGCCGACAAGGCTGCTGTAAAATAACTATATTCACAAAATGTCGTATAGGCATAATCGAAACGAACTCATAAACATCCCACATCTATATATCTACAGACCTCTAGAAATAGTAATAGAAACATATGGTGGGACAAGGCCCCCGCCGTACCCTTGAATGTACAAACATATACATTAAGTGACCAGTATCAAAAATTAGGCTCCAGAATAGTGAAGCACTTCCGACATAGCTGAGAGGAACTCCTAAGATGATGGGTCTCCAAAATGGACATCTATACCTGTGGGCATGAAATGCAGCCCCTCGGGGAACAGGGGGTCAGTACGATATATGTACTGAGTATATAAAGAATAACGTATCATAACTGAGAGGACAACTAAAATAGGGATGCAGGGAATAAGTATAACAATTAATAAGGCACTATACCTGCATCTTATAACCTAAGGGCATGTACACCATCTTCATATACTGTATCCGGCCCATTAGGGGACTCGGTGTTACCATGTCATCACATACAGCGTCGTGCCATATGTTATGATTACATTATTATGTTTTCATATGCATGCCTATCTATCATTACATATCATACCGTACTAGACCCAATATGGGTCTCAGTGTTATTATCATATCATCACATACAATACCCGGCCTATTAGGGGACTCGGTGTTATCATCATATCATTATATAATGTACCCGACCCTTTAGGGGACTCAGTGTTATCATCATATCATCCATCATATACCGTATCCGGCCTTTTAGGGGACTTGGTGTTATCATTATATCATTATATACCATACCCGGCCCTTTAGGGGACTCGGTGTCATAATCATCATATATAGGTAGATCATTATCTGAGACTCACTAGGGTAATCATACTGAACTATCGTTTGTAGATCAGGATAATAATCATCTCGGTGCCCTTTGAGTGCCACTAGGGCTATATTAAGTGAAGTCTCAGGAATTATAGACTTATTTTAGGGCAATGCCAACTGGCTTAAGGAAATCATAAACAAATGTCATCACAGAGTCCTTAGGAATAGGAGCTCTAAGTCCCACTATTAATCAACATATAGACGGTTCAGGGAAGGTAGCTCAACTACGATGAGAGTTTTCCTACCAAGGAGTGAATATGAGACATATAGCGTATTCTGAGCTTAAGAATGGACTTACTCTATAGCTCGTATCATGTATCATTTTCTTTAAGACATGTCAAAAGAAAGAAAGGGTAGGCCTCACTTGTTTGTCCCTTCCTATCCCAAAGGAGTTTGAGAGACAATAATTCACCTATCGTAGGTGTCCTAGTGTTCAGCAGTGGATAAGAATCAAGAGGTATGCTCGGGGCCTTATGAATGGGATTATCCCCACTTATATACGCAGATATACATATTGCACTTCTATCAAGGATATGCCAAGAGCAAGGAATTAGCTTTATGTACCCTCTACCTCCCATTATCTAGGAGACCGTGAGAGATACTAACTCAATAAGCATAGGAGCTTTCACCTCCAGAAGTAGGTAGGGGTCGTGAATCATATTCATAACTTCGTGAGTAGATTCGTCCCCACATGTTATATACACGTCATATTTAGGACTAATATATGCCAAGAGAAGGGAAGGATAGCCTTACATACTCATCACTTCCTAACATATGGAAGGCTTGAGAAGCCCTAGTTCAATTATCGTACGAGTGCTTTCATCAAGAAATAAATGAGGACCGTGAATTACGCTTGGCATTTACGAGTAGATTTACCCTCAATCTCATATCATTCATTACTTAACTTGAAGACATGCCAAAAGAAGAAACAAGATAGGCTTTACATACTTATGCCAAAAACATGCCAAAAGAAAGCTTCACATACCTTGTCTGAATTATTCTTATCTTGTTTGCCTCGCCGTTCTTTGAACCTATTCAACATGAAATTAATATGAATATCAACCCCTCTTAACTTTCCAGCACCCTAGGTTACACCTTAGTACTAATGGAATCTATTTCCTTAGTCATTTTCCCGACTAGTTCTGTTATTCGCTAAGGCGTCGATGAAAATTGGGCAGCACCTCCCCTATAATGTGCCCTATAAAAATTTCCAATTAGACTCCTAAGACCTACAGCCAACCAACAACAACAACCTGCAGCAATTTACACCAACAATATACAACATAAACTCCAAACGACTTATTCAAAAATACGATATCACAATAGGGCGTCTAGCCTTTATTTTGTAACGCCTTTAACTATACAAAACGAGGGGTAGTGTAGCTGAAACCAGAAGCATCCACACCCTTTTTAGAATTCATTTAGGTCCTGCGAAAATACATTACACCCCTGCAGCAACAACTCAATGGAACGACACTTTATTTCGACGACATTTCACTTCTAGCGACTCTAATTTAGTTTGTTCCGAACGTCAAGTGTTACAATAATATTTACACACTTAAAGCCACCCAAAAGGTGTATAATATACTCCATAACAACACCATAAATTCCAAAATTAAAGGAGAAACCTTACCTTAAAAGAATTTAGCCAAAATTGTCAAAGCGCAACTCGGAACTTCTCCAAACGCGCTGAAATTGAGCGGGCTATTTATGTTACTTCTTTGCTGCCCCAAATTTAAATTTTATGTTATTAAACACCATTATAAAACTTAGGTACACTTCAAATAATTAATTCACGGAATGAAACCTGGAAGCTTACCCCAAAAGGGCCAAACCCGTAGCCCTCCTTCCTTGCCCCTTTAACGTTTTTCCCTTCTTTTTATTCCAAATTTCCAATTGTAAAGCTGAAGTTTTGGTTTCATAAACATCATAAAACACATATATACATATCCAAGTACTTAGGGAACACCATGGATAATTAATTCATGGAGGAAAAGTGAAGAACTTACCTTAATTTCTTCCAATTTGTGGTTGTCGTTGTGTACTCTCTTTCTCTCACGTTTCTCTCTATACTTTGGCTGAATTTTAGACTTCAAATGACTTAAGAGTCATTAAAATACATTTATATAGTCCCTTAGGAAGTGACACATGTCAGCCCCTAAGGGTGACAGGTGTCAAGCCCTTATTGGGCCACCTCAAGCATGCGGCCAATGGGGTGCTGCGATGTGGCAGTGGGGTCCACCTCCCCCAAGGAGGTGGGTCACCTACTTGACCCAAAGCATGTGGGTCACCTGCCTGCTTAAGGTGCTTCCACGTGTCACCCTCCTGGGCTACCACGTCATCATTTTTTTCCTCCCTCGTGGATTCGTAATCTTGTCTTACTTTAAGAGCCTATGTAATCCATGCTTCGCAAGCTTGGTACGTACTCCAATAGCTTAGTTATGTAAGACTTCTAAGTTAGTAGCTTATGTAGGTAAATCGAGTCCTACGACTCATTACTTGGCCTCCAATTCCTTTCGGATTCTTATGACTCCATTTCCAACCTTCCTTCTCACGAGGTATCACAATCTTCTTTCCTTCGAGTTGTTTAATAGTGTCGTAGCTTATCTGGATCACATGATAATGTCTAAGGAACTTAAGAAGACATTTCGAGATCGGGAGTGCTGGGTGTAACAATAAAGACCATTCCAAAGAAAGGAAGATAGCTTCACATTTTTTTACTACTCTCCATCATATAGAAGGCTTGAGAGCCATAGCTCCATTATTATGGAAGTTCTAACATTAGGAAGTTGATAAGAGTCATAAATCATGCTCGGAGCTTTATGGATGGGATAACCCCCAAAACTTACATCATGTAATACTTGTCTCAAAATATGCCAAGAGAAGGAAGGGGTAGCTTTACATACCTATGCCAAAAACATGCCAAGATAAAGAAGGTAGCTTCACATACCTCTTATGGATTACTCTTAACCACATTAGCCTCGTCGTCTTTTGAACCTATTTAACATAAAAGTAATACTAAGGTAAATAACCTTGCACTTTCCAATTTCCAACTCTACAACCAAGTATCCATAGGAATCATTTCCTTATCCATTTCCCTCGACTAGTTTATTACTAGTTCCGAAGTTATCGGAAATCGGGCAACATCTGCCCTATAACTTGCCCTATCCAAACTTCCAACTACATCCTTAAATACCACAGAAAACCAACAAAAAACCAGTAGCATATATACAAGTAAAATCACTTCAACATTACACAATATAAACTCCAATCAACTCGCTAAAAACTACGATACCAAAATAGAGTTTTTAACCTTTGTTTCGTAAAACCTTTAACCATATGAAATGGAGGGTCATATGGCTTCAACCAGAAGCACCCACACCCATATTATAACAATTTCCAGTCCTGCAACACGCAATCAAACCAGATGCAACCACAGCACCACAATCACAACACACTTCTCGACTTCAATTTAACTCTAACGACTTCAATTAGTTTGTTTTTAACGTCAAGCATCCTTATGCAATTTTTCTGCTTCCAACCTCATTTAAGACATTTAATATACCTTATAAAGACATCATAAACTCCAATTTAAACTGGAAATCCTTACCTTGTCCGAAACTCGCCAAAACTCGCCTCAGAAGCTCTTCTAGCGCGGCTAAAACTTTGTGGTTGTTTGCTATCCTTTTGGGGCTGCTTGAAACCATAAATTTACATTATTAACGCCTTCATACCCTCTTGGTATACCCTATATAATTAATTTACAGAACGAAATTGAAGGGCTTATATTTTTGGTTCCAAATCTGTGGCTCCCTCTCTCTAGTCTAGAGTTTCTCTTCTCTTTTTATTCTAGAATTTTCTTGGAGTTAAGAATGAGTTGTTTGGATAAGGATGATCATAAAACATATATATAGGACACCTTAGGGGGGTGATAAGTGTCATACCCTAAGTGGTGACATGTGGCAAGCCTTTAGTGGGCCAACGCATCACCTCCTCCACTTTGGGGATGCCACGTGGCATGTAGGGGCCCATCCCCTTGCTTCAGCTGCAACCATATGGCACTTCCAGCTTTTTCCACGTGTCATCTTATTTTCCTCCTCATGGGTTTGAAATCTCGTCTTACTTTACGAACTTATGTAATCCTTGCTATGTAGGCTTGGTATGAACTCAAGTAGCTTAAGAATGTAAGATCTTAAAGTTGGTAGCATACGTACACAAGTCGAGTTCTATAACTCATTACTTGGCCTCCAACTTCTTCCAGATTCTTATAACCATATTTCCAATCTTCTCTACAATGGGGTGTCACATTCTCCCTTCCTTAGAGATGCTTGGTAGCGTTATAGATTATCCGGCTCACATGGTGACTTCTAAGAAGCTTAAGAACCTTTCAAGAAACTTAAAAAACTTAAGAACCTTCCAAGGTACAAAAGTACGGGGTATAACACCTAGTGTCACGACCCAACCCCGTGGGCCATGATGGGTTCCCAAACTGGACACACGTATGAACCCTTGCTAACTATAAGGAAACCTGTCTCCTATTTGAGTCATAGCATGCCAACAAGCAAGATAATATATATAAGTCGACAAGGCTATCGTAACATATAGGCACAACTGTTCACACATACATATACAACCCACATACATGTCTATAGACCTTTAAGAGTAAAAAGAAACATAAACATAAGGCGGGATAGGGTCCCCGCCGTACCCTTGAACACACAAATATATACATCAATGGTCGGTACCAAAAGTTGGGCTCTGATATGATGGAGTTCTTCTTAAACCCGTTGGGTGGAATCCTAGGCTGGTGGATCCTTAAGTCGCGTGTTTGTACCTATGGGCATGAAACGCAGCCCCTCCTAAAAGAAAGGGTCACTACGATATGTGTACTAAGTATGTAAAGCATAAAACACCATAACGAGATTACAGTTGGAACAGGGATGTAGGGGATAAGTATAACAATTAACCCATTACCGTGCCTGCATCTTATGTAGTAAAATTATTTTCATCATAATATCATATCATCATCTATTTTCATCATATATATCACTTCATCATGTCATCGTATATGGCATCATACCATCGTACATGGCATAACCTCATTGTATATATATATAATAACATATCTGGCCCATTATAGGGTTCGATGTCACAAATGTATCACTATATTTGCACATGCATGCCTACCTATGGTATTCGGCCCTTTAATGAGGGAATCAATGAAGAGAGTAGGGAACATCTATAGTGTACCCGCATTGTATATATATATACCGTACCCATTTCTTTAGTGAGAGACTCGGTGTTCCTTCCTTATATCACCATATACCGTACCCGGTCCATTATAGGACTCGGTGTCATAATCAACATATTTAATCTAGACTAGGATGCAGTGAATACTCATATCGTTGTTGCATCATTATATCATCACATCATCATATCATCATATATAGCATCCTCTCCTCATACGTGGCATCACCTATCACGTCACGGTATAATATCGCGTCCGGCCTGGGACTCGGTGAAAAAAGTAGTAAAGGTGCACATGATATTAGGCCCAGCCCCGCATGAGACTCGTTTAAAAAAGGGTTACCGTATGCACGAGTAGAGTAGTGAGAAACCATATGCAACTAAATCATCTCCTAAGACTCAATGAAACAGTCAAGTGAACCGTCATTAGAAGACCAGGAAAGTAATTCTCCGAGGTACCCTTTAGATGTTATTAGGGATTTCTTCAATTAGGGACTTAAGAGTCACAGGCATGTACCAAGATAATGCCACACAGTTTATGCAATCAAAGACACAATTTATGCAATCAGACACATAGCTTATGCAATTAGAGACATTTATCCTCTCAAAGCCTTTCAGAATAGGAGCTTATATTTTCACTTACTATTCAACATATAGGTAGTTTGGGAGTAGTAATCTAACTACTTTAGGACCCTTAGAATTCAGAAGTGACTACGAGTCACGAATTATATCCGGAACCTATAAATGGAATTATCTCTAAACTCATATGAGACATCATTTCCCTTACCTTAAGCCCCTTTCAAAAAGAGAAATAGGCAAGCCTTATATGTACTATTTATCATCCTACAGCAGACTTGAAAGGCGAGGGCTCCACTTATTAAAGGAGTTCTAACATCCAAAAGTGAACAAAGGTTTTGACAACTACTCAATGCTTTATGAATGGAATGACTACCAAATTTCGTATATATATAACTTAAGGCTAAGACATGCCAAAAAAAAAAGAAAGGGTAAGCTTCACTTACATCATGTAATACTTTTCTCAAAATATGCCAAGAGAAGGAAGGGGTAGCTTTACATACCTATGCCAAAAACATGCCAAGATAAAAAAGGTAGCTTCACATACCTTTTATATTTTACTCCTAACCACGTTCGCCTCGTCGTCTTTTGAACCTATTTAACATAAAAGCAATACTAAGGTTAATAACCTTTCACTTTCCAATTTCCAACTCTACAACCAAGTATCCATAGGAATCATTTCCTTATGCATTTCCCTCGTCTAGTTTATTACTAGTTCCGAAGTTATCGGAAATCGGGCAGCATCTCCCCTATAACCTACCCTATCCAAATTTCCAACTACATCCTTAAATACCACAGAAAAACAACAAAAAAACTAGTAGCATATATACAAGTAAAATCACTTCAACATTACACAATATAAACTCCAATCAACTCGCTAAAAACAACGATAACAAAATAGAGTTTTTAACCTTTGTTTCATAAAACCTTTAACCATATGAAACGGAGGGTCATGTGGCTGCAACCAGAAGCACCCACACCCTTATTATAACAATTTCCAGTCCTGCAACACACAATCAAACCAGATGCAACCACAGCACCACAATCACAACAAACTTCTCGACTTCGATTTAACTTTAACGACTTCAATTAGTTTGTTTTTAACGTCAAGCATCCTTATGCAATTTTTCTGCTTCCAACCTCATTTAAGACATTTAATATACCTTATAAAAACATCATAAACTCCAATTTAAACTGGAAATCCTTACCTTGTCCGAAACTCGCCAAAACTCGCCTCGAAAGCTCTTCTAGCGCAGCTAAAACTTTGTGGTTGTTTGCTATCCTTTTGGGGCTGCTTGAAACAATAAATTTATATTACTAACACCTTCATACCCTCTTGGTATACCCTATATAATTAATTCACAGAATGAAATCGAAGGGATTACATTTTTGGCTCCAAATCTGTGGCTCCCTCTCTCTAGTCTAGAGTTTCTCTTCTCTTTTTCTTCTAGAATTTTCTTGGAGTTATGAATGAGTTGTTTGGATAAGGATGATCATAAAACATATATATATAGGACACCTTAGGGGGGTGACAAGTGTCATACCCTAAGTGGTGACATGTGGCAAGACTTTAGTGGGCCAACGCATTACCTCCTCCATTTTAGGGATGCCACGTGGCATGTGGGGGCCCATCTCCTTGCTTCAGCTGCAACCACATGGCACTTCCATCTTCTGCCATGTGTCATCTTATTTTCCTCCTCGTGGGTTTGTAATCTCGTCTTACTTTACGAACCTATGTAATCCTTGCTACGTAGGCTTGGTATGAACTCAAGTAGCTTAAGAATGTAAGATTTTCAAGTTGGTAGCTTACGTACACAAGTCGAGTCCTATGACTCATTACTTGGCCTCCAACTTCTTCCAGATTCTTATAACCATATTTCCAATCTTCTCTACTATGGGGTGTCACATTCTCCCTTCCTTAGAGTTGCTTCGTAGCGTTATAAATTATCCGGCTCACATGGTGACTTCTAAGAAGCTTAAGAACCTTTCAAGAAACTGAAAAAACTTAAGAACCTTCCAAGGTACAAAAGTACGGGGTGTAACACTTAGTGTCATGACCCAACCCCGTGGGCTATGACGGGTGCCCAAACTGGACACTCGTATGAACCCTTGCTAACTATAAGAAAACATGTCTCCTATTTGAGTCATAGCGTGCCAACAGGCAAGATAATATATATAAGTCGATGAGGCTATCGTAACATATAGGCACAACTGTTCACACATACATATACAACCCACATACATGTCTACAGACCTCTAAGAGTAAAAAGAAACTTAAACATAAGGCGGGATCGGGTCCCCGTCGTACCCTTGAACACACAAATATATACATCAATGGTCGGTACCAAAAGTTGGGCTCCAATATGATGGAGCTCTTCTTAAACCCGCTGGGTGGAATCCTAAGCTGGTGGATCCTTAAGTCGCATGTCTGTACCTATAGGCATGAAACGCAGCCCCTCCAAAAAGAAAGGGTCACTACGATATGTGTACTGAGTATGTAAAGCATAAAACACCATAACGAGATTACAATTGGAACAGGGATGTAGGGGACAAGTATAACAATTAACCCATTACTGTGCCTACATCTTATGCAGCAAAATCATTTTCATCATAATATCATATCATCATCTATTTTCATCATATATATCACTTCATCGTGTCATCGTATACGGCAATATACCATCATACATGGCATAACCTCATTGTATATATATATAATAATATATCCGGCCCATTATGGGGTTCGATGTCACAAATGTATCACTATATTTGCACATGCATGCCTACCTATGGTATCCGGCCCTTTAATGAGGGACTCGATGAAGAGAGTAGGGTACATCTATAGTGTACCCGCATTGTATATATACATACCATACCCGTTTCTTTAGTGAGAGACTCGGTGTTCCTTCCTTATATCACCATATACCGTACCCGGCCCATTATGAGACTCGGTGTCATAATCAACATATTTTATCCAGACTAGGATGCAGTGAATACTCGTATCGTTGTTGCATCATTATATCATCACATCATCATATCATCATATATAGCATCCTCTCCTCATACGTGGCATCACCTATCACGTCACGGTATCATATCGCGTCCTGCGTGAGACTCGATGTAAAAAGTAGTAAAGGTGCACATGATATTAGGCCCAGCCCCGCGTGAGACTTTGTAAAAAAAGGATTATCGTATATACGAGTAGAGTAGTGAGAAACCATATGCAACTAAATCATCTCCTAAGACTCAATGAAACAGTCAAGTGCACCGTCACTTGAAGACCAGGAAAGTTATTCTCCGAGGTACCCTTTAGATGTTATTAGGGATTTCTTCAATTAGGGCCTTAGGAACCATAGGCATGTACCAAGATAATTCCACACAGTTTATGCAATCAAAGACACAATTTATGCAATCAGACACATAGCTTATGCAATCAAAGATACAGCTTATGCAATTAGAGACATTTATCCTCTCAAAGCCTTTCAGAATAGAAGCTTATATTTTCACTTACTATTCAACATATAGGTGGCTTGGGAGTAGTAATCTAACTACTTTAGGACCCTTAGTATTCAGAAGTTACTATGAGTCACGAATTATATCCGGAACCTATAAATGGAATTATCTCTAAACTTATATCAGACATCATTTCCCTTACCTTAAGCCCCTTTAAAAAAGAGAAATAGGCAAGCCTTATATGTACTATTTATCATCCTACAGCAGACTTGAAAGGCGAGGGCTCCACTTATTGAAGGAGTTCTAACATCTAAAAGTGAGCAAAGGTCTTGACAACTACTCAACGCTTTATGAATGGAATGACTCCCAAATTTTATATATATATAACTTAAGGCTAAGACATGTCAAGAGAAAAGAAAGGGTAAGCTTCACATACCTTTTGTGGATTAACTGTAACCCAACTCGCCTCCTTATCTCCTTGACCTATTAATATGAGAGTAATACTAAGGTTAATAGCCTTTCACTTTCCAATTTCCAACTCTACAACCAAGTATCCATAGGAATCATTTCCTTATCCCATACCCTCGACTAGTTTGTTACTAGTTTCGAAGTTACCGAAAATTAGGCAGCATTTCCCCTATAACTTTAACATCTCCAAGATTTTAACTCGGCCACCGTGTCAACAACCATACCAACAAAACAACCAGAAGCATATACACAAGTAAATTACTTCAACATTACACAATACAAACTCCAAACAACTCGCCCGAAGCTACGATATCAAAATAGAGTTTTTAATCTTTATTTCGCAAAACCTTTAACAATACGAAATGGAGGGTCGTGTGGCTGAACCAGTAGTACCCACACCCCTTTTAGAACACTTTCCATCCATGCAACACGCCATCCAAACATCTGCAACCGCAGCACCACAATCGCAACACACTACTGGACTTCGATTTAACTACGACAACTTTAATTTAGTTTGTTCCTAATGTTAACCATCCTTATGCAATTTTTCCACTTCCAACCTTATTTAAGACATGTAATATACCACATAACAACATAATAAACTCCAATTTGAAAGGGAAAACCTTACCTTATCTGAAACTCGCCAAAACTTGCCAAAACTCGCCTCAGAAGCTCTCCTAGCATGGCTAGAACTTTGGGGCTGTTTGCTAATGTTTTGATGCTGCTACAAACCATAAATTTACATTAGTAACATCTTCATAACATAGTGGTATACCCTAGATAATTAATTCACGAAACCAAATCGAAGGCTTACCTTTCTTTCTCCTTGGCCGAACCTACTCTCTCTCTAGTTCTAGATTTTTCTTCTCTTCTTTCTTTCTATAGAAGTTTCTTGAACTAGAAAGATAAATGACTTTCTTATAGATAAGAATGAGTCATAACATATATATAGGATACTTTAAGGGTGACACATGTCAAGCCCTAAGTGGTGACACGTGTCAAGCCCTCATTGGGACAACACATCCCTTCCTCCTACCATAGGCTGCCACATGGCAAGTGGAGTCCACCCCCTTGCTCCATCTGTTGCCATATCGAACTCTCCCTTGCTTCCACGTGGCACTCTCTCATGCTTCCACGTGTCACTCATTTTTCCTCCTTATGGGTTCGTAATCTCATCTCATTTTACGAACCTATGTAATCCTTTCTACGTAAGCTTGGTATGTACTCAAGTAGCTTAAGTATGTAAGATTTACAAGTTGGTATCTTATGTAAGTAAGTCGAGTCCTACAACTCATTATTTGGTCTCCAACTTCTTCTGGATTCTTACAACGCTATTTCCAATCTTCCCTATCATGAGGTGTCACATTCTCCCTTCCTTAGAGTTGTTTGATAGAGTTATGGGCTATCCAGATCCCATGGTAACTTCTAAGAAGCTTGAGAAGCTTTAAGAAGCTTTAAGAAACTTAAGAATCCTTCCAAAAACTTAAGAACCTTTCAAGATACTTAAGAAGCTTAAGAACCTTTCAAGGTACAAAAGTACGGGGTGTAATGCCTAGAATCAGGTCAAAGTCTATCATATCTAGTACAATCAACTCTGCTCTAATATCATACCCTAAGATAGTCACCACACAAGATCGATACACTCGATCCACTACTAAAAAATCACCTACGGAGGTAGATACAAACATAGGCATAGGCAATGGCTCACATAAAACATCCTATCAAGTACCATAATGAGCAGAAACATACGAGTAAGTGGACCTCGGATCAAATAAAGCATAAGCAGGCTAATGAGAGATGGAGATCGTACCTATGATAACGGCATCTGACGTCTCCACCTCTGCCTACCCAAAAAAGCATACATGTGACTACGTCCACCTCTACCACCTATCCGGAGTGCTTGATCACCTCTACCACCCTGCACACTCTCTCTAGGAGGCTGAACTGGGACTCCAGGGGACTGAACCTGACCCAGCTGACTCTAGCGTCTGCAATGGCTGATAGTAGGACACTCCCTAGCAAAGTGGCCTATCACATCACACTCATAGCACAGCCCACTAAATGAACCTCCCTAAGATGTCCCAGCTTGACCTAAATGGCCATCACGGCCTAAATACCCAGAAGTCTAACCCCGAGAAGACTGACTCGAAGTCTGACTGCTTTGACCACCGGCACCTGTTGATCCACCGTCTGTAAGCTATAAAGCTATATGAACCAATCTACTAGATTGGTAATGTTGTAGATGGCCTCTGCCAAAGGAACCCCTACCGTGTGATTGGCGTCCACTGAAACTGCCCTGGCAGCAAGGCCTTTTGTCGCTGCCTCAGTAGGCCTCACGACGTATAGCCTCAATAGTATGGGCATGGTCTACTATCTATAAGAATGAACAGCCTGATGCAACCATTTACTCTGTAGCCAACCTCAAAGGAACAAATAACCCTCTAACAAATTGGCGTACCCACTTCTCTTGTGTTGGCATAATCATGGTAGCGTCCTAGAGAGCTCATGGAACCGAGACTCATATTCTATGATTGTCATTTGATCCTTGTACCAGCATTATAAACTCATCCATTAGTCTCTATCTCAAATAGAGGGGTACATACTTCTCCAAGAAAGCCTCGGGGAATAGGGTCCATGTCATCGGCGGCAATCCCGTGGGTCTGCAGCTAAGATAGGACCTCCACCACTGCTTCGCTGGTCCATCCAGCTAGAAAGTAGTGTAATCAACTCCGTGGGACTCCACCAATCTGAGGTTATGTAACCTCTCTTGGTAACTAACTAATAACTCATGGGCATCCTCTCCCTCAACACTCGAGAACCTAGGAGGAGGGGCCAATCTGATAAAATTGTCCAACATCTACAGCTCGTCCGCAGTCATAGCCGGTCTACCTGCAATGTGCTGAACAATTGTGGGAATAGGCTGAATTACCAAATGGGGAGCTGTAGTAGTAGGCTGTAGAACTAGGGCCGAATCATACTGTGTCCCTGCCTGCCCTGAAGTCTGAGCCTCCTCTCGAGCCTGGGGTCTGACGAAAGTGCTAGTAGTATCTCTACTCGGGGAATACCCTCTATGAAGTTGAGAATCCAGGCCAGAGTATCCTATAAAATTGGTGTGGCCATGAATATAGGTGGAGACTGGGCTAGATACTCCTCTGCAGGCTGAGGCTCGAACTGCTCCACCTCTATATCCGGCACTGGTGTTGTGGCCTGAACTCTACCCTGGCCTCTTGTCGACCTTGATCCTACCCCGAGTTGGGGCTCTATCTGTAGGCGTAGGGGGTCCTCGTCCACCCCAGGTGGATCTCATCCTCTCCATCTGAGAAAAAGTGAAACAAATAGGATTTAGAGGTGTTTATCATCATCAGCGCATGATCAGAAACAAGAATAATAAATTAATTCTTAACAATGTCATATAGCCTCCTGAAGATTGGATACATACGTCATCATACCGATCCGCTGGACTCTATTAGAAAATTGCTCCTGTAATGGTGAGACCAGTGAACCTAAGCTCTGATACCACTCTGTTATGACCCAAATCAGGGTCATGATGGCGCCTACTATAACCCCCGAGTAGGCAAGCCAAACCCAAGTCAAGCGAAAGTCAAACCTCAATATAATTAAATAATTAATAACATAAGAAAGCGGAAGTAAAAAGAATATAACTAAATGAAAAGTCGGTCCATGGTATAGATAATTAAATACGATACAAAAAATACAAAGGGCCAGATAGTGAGCAAAAATGACAAACTTACACTGTACTAAACTCCGGACCTGGTATCACTAATACAGGAGCTACTAAGTGCAAAAGCTGACGATATATATATAAATATACAATGCAGAACTGACTATCCAAAATATAAATACAAGTCAAAGCAAAAAGGGAATGTAGCAACTCTCTGAACACCGGAAGCTCACCACAATCCGAGTCTAGCGCTGCTACGAATGATCAGGCACGCACTGAGAGTGGCATGAAAAGGATGCAAAAGTGCAGTATAAGTACCAAAACACGGGGTACTCAATAGGCATCACAGACCGACAGAGCTCAAAAAGAATAAATATATAATAAGCAGAACAATGATACTAATAATAACAAGGGAGAAGCATAAACTATGATCTCAGGATAAGGGGTACGGGCAGATCATCCAATAATCAAGTAAATCCAACAAGTTATGTAATCACATCAACAATCTCAACTCATAAAATACCGAAAGAATTCACAAATGTAAATTAGTAGTTATGGCTCAACATCCTCCAAAAGTATCATGAAGCTCTTAGAATAACCCTCGAGTTATCAATAAAAGGGGCCGCCCGGAATCATAATGTCAAAACAATAACCCTGAATATGTATCAATGGACCGCCGAGAATTCACACCTTGAGCTTACCAAATGAAATAAAGTGTAGCCCAGCGCTTATTTTTAGTTTAACAATAACCATTAGTGAATTAAAGGTCACAAAATGTCATCCCTTTATGAAGTTCTCAACGCATGCATAAATATAAGATTGATATGGTTAAATTATGACTACAACAACAACAACTCAGTGAAATCCCACATCGTGGGGTCTGGGGAGGGTAAAGTGTACGCAGACCTGACTCCTATCAATGTAGAACGGCTGTTTCCGAAAGACCCTGACTATGAATCGATAATAAAAGGTACCTACAAAATTCATATTGCAAATTTAAATTTCTACATTGAACTTGTCAAGTAGAAAAACATCAGCTTGTAACTTGTAGGCTATTGACTTTCATTGTGATAAAAAAATAGGTATGAGTGAAATACTTACGCCTCTTTTAAATAGGCGAATCCAAGATTTCTAGAACATGGACACACCACTTAAAAGGAAAAAAAAGAAGAATGTATTAAGTTAGAACTGATGATCTCTGGTCCTCTAGGTAAATAGCTCAACATCTAACCAAGTGCACCATTAAAAATTATATACATAAAATATCTAGTTTTACAGAGAGAGAATGGGTTCATGTGTCCCATTTTAACCTATAAGTTCGCCCCTGCACATACTTATACCAATTTTGGCTATATTGTCCAGTCATACATGATTTCTATTCTCTTTGATTAGGTTAATTTCTTTGACAATGTAGTTTTTGTATAGATGCTTTGATTTTATGCTCTAGAATTTGTGTCCATGTCTTCTCTGAACTATAACAGCAACCTCATATTCTATTAAGATCAGTCTTGTGATGGAGAGAATTTTCGATGTTGAAAGGTATCGTCGTGATAACTAAATTTGGCGTTAGAATAAACGGAGCTTCGTATAATTTCAAACAAAGAAGAAGACTATAAAATTGAATCCTAAAATCCTATCTACACTTGGAGAGTATTGAAGAAAAGTATTAGCAGTCATATGAACCACATTATATCACAAGCAAGAGTACTCTTCGTAATACATTTTGTGAGTGTATATATTGCAAAAATTCAAATTCTACAAAAGGAAATTAGGTTAGAAAAGGACATTCGTCACATACCTCAACAACATAATCGTTGTCAGTATGCAAAAGCGGAGTAAGTTTAATCTATAATCATAGTAACAATTACTAATGGTAAAAATCAAAGGTGTCGTGATATTTATTTTCATCAACTTTTTCCAATTGTCTTGCCATAGATATTCTTCATTTAGATTTGTTATGCAATGTAAGGGTCTTCATTTAACTTCTGTTGATAAATATTGATACTTTGATGGCTCATTTTATCACCATATTTTGAGTAAAACGGGAAAAACTTGAGAATGATTTCACAAATAAATTTAAAACATATGACATCACAATTTCTTGTATTATAGTTATGATGTAGTGGAGTAGGGCAAAAGGCAGTAGCTACTTGAAATGACAGAACAGAGAAAAATATTTCATGCCATGTAACTGCTCAAAATCGACTTGGGATGTGAAATAATAAGGTACTGATCTAGTTATACGCACCAAAAAGAGAGAGAGCTGACACATTATTAATTTGTTTAGCAGCATATGGTCCGTATAACTTGTTTTGCATAAGAGTACGTTCTTCTTTCACTATGTCATAAATGACAAACAGAAGGTTAGAAGAAAATCAACAGACAATGAAGAAAATAAGGTTTTCAAAGTGAAAAGTTGCAGCACAATTTGGAAAGCCACAAAATGATAAAGGTTGAGGTATTAGAAATAATCCAAAATGATAAGAGGCTCATATGAGGAAATGTTTATGTGAAAAGTCTAAATCGTTAAGATAACCAGAGCCCTGTGAAGTAAGACACCTGCAGGAAAAATGAGAAGCCATATTTCACAAAAAACAAATGAGAAAGGAAACAAATAAATGATGATAATAGAGCTATAAATAGTAGTAATTATGGTAAAACCAAAGAAACAATATTACAAATCTCTGAATTTCCTTTTTTTGTTAAAAGCCAAACGACCTTCTTTTTCTTTGAACAACAATAACAACAACTCATTGTTTCTGTACCAAAATATTAGAAAAGGGCCTGTTGTGTTGGTACAGTGGCTACTGAGCAGCTTTACTTTGGTCAGCTGCCATGTATGACATTATCTGGATTTCTAAATTAAAATTCAGTATACAAATAGACTGGATTTTAGGGCTGTGATCGAACCACAATAGAGTGGATTTTACAAGCTCATGAAAACTTAAGTTCAGGATCAAAGGCACGTCAGCAGATTAGTATGAGCCTCGTGAATGTTATAGTTAACACTCCTTGTTAGGACGGCTTAGAGACCTAGTCATATTTAGTAAGTTTAATGGCGATGAGTAGCTTTACTTTGGTATAAGTGAGAGGTCAGCTGTCGTTCACCATATACAAACGACGTCCAAATTTCTTTATTTCGGATGGCCTAGAGACCTAGAGAGGGAAAGGAAACAACAAGTAACATATGCGGGACGAAACAAATAAGATGTAGCAACAAGCATAATTACGTTTTGAACTGGTAGTTAAGGTTACCTAATATCCATTTCTTCATAATTCATGGTAACATGTAAAGCCAGTAAACTAAGTACATGGCAAACAAATAAGGGTGGACGAAAAAAATCATGAAAGCAAGGAAGGTACAAAGCAACACAGTTTTTCTCTATTGTGCCCCAAATTTTCAAACAAACAACAACTAACATTGTCGCAAACATATCCAGCAAGTAGAGCCCTATTTCAGCAGATGTTGCTCGAGAAAAGAAAAACCCCGAGAATGAAAGAATATTGGCAGCCTGTCGTTGCTCTGAGATAAGAAATGTTTTACAGATATAAGACACCATATAAGTACATATGCTTCAATGTTACAGATATAAGACACCAAATAAATGCGGATGCTTCAAAGTAAAAACAACCCTTGATATTACCGAGTAAAACAATGACTGAAAGCTCAAACACAAAAGAGGAAAGAACTGAAAATCATGATGGGCGAACACGTTAAATTTCACAAAATTTAGAATATCAGGAATACTCCTGAACAACGAAAGATCCATTTTTAGTCCTTAGTTAAACATGATTTGGACTACCAAACTTGTAACTCATGCTTTGTTACTTTAGTATAGATAAAATTTTAAATTGAAGAAGCAGTAATCAAACACCGACCAAACGTCTTATTTTCCTTCCTTTGTTTCTCTCTCAATGAGTTGCTGCTTCACATTTTTTTTATCTTCTGATTTCGCTTTGTGATGTTGCATTCATTCTCTAATGTTTATTCTTTTGGTAAGTCTTCTTTTTAAGGCCAATTTCTTTTCCTTTGACCTTTATGCTTGTAATCCATCTCCTATCTGCGTGTAAAGAAGACCGGCGAGTAAATATAAAGATCTCCTATAGATTGACATGTTAAAACTTTCATTCTAACAAATTAAACACTTACAATTCTAACAAATTAAACACTTTCACGATAGGGAAAAGTAGTCATTATCTTGCTGTGATGGAATGGGGCTCGACTATTTATCCATCTTCATATTGCAGCAGAATGTAGTTCCTCCTAGAAATTCTTATGCTTTCGGCCTGTCCAGTGTATTCTAGAAAATGTGATGGAGGATGTAGTAGTCTGCACCATTATGATAAGCATAAGGATTTTTAATATGGAAAGCAAAGAAAATTTTCTTAATGTCTTATAAAAAAAGAAATCAGATCATGCATTCTTAATTTATTCACATGAGAATATGCAATGTACATATAACAAAGTTTAGGAGGACAATAGTATCTTAAGATTCAATAGCTTTTGTTTTTGATTTTCTATTCGGTGTCGGTGTCGGTGTCTGTATTAGAGTGTAGTTTTTTTGTCGGCTGCTTCTAGTTCAAATCGAGAAGCATATTTGGTGGGTCAAAACACATTAAACTATTTGAACGCACTGAGACATATCATATCATCAAACAACTATGCACAGAGACTACTTCAACAATTATCATTAACAATCACACTTAAAGAAAAGAAGAGAAAATCACCTTGTATTTTTTACTTTAGAAGAGATACAAACATAATCTCTAAAAGCAATAATAGCAGGCATACTTCCACTCTAGTTGCATCTAATAGCTAAGGATATTCGGGACAAATTAAAGACTCTTTTTTTTTTCATAAAGATAACAAATTGAAATTTTTTGAAATAAAAAGTCCAACGAAAAAGCAGGAAAAAGAGGCATATATTATAGCAACGATATTGAGACAACCCTTCAGCGCCGCTCAATCGGACCACCATGAATTTCCTGAGGATCAAGAAGATAAGAGTTTGATTAAATTCATGAAACCCACTTTCAAATTTGAGGATAAAATCTCAAAAAAATTATTCATAAAGCTATAAATTGAAATAAATTACTTCATGAAACACTTCAATAATGCAAAGAGATAAACACCCAATAAAGAAATAACAAAGAGAAAAGGAAAACAACAACCTGTAAAAGAAGCAGGAGAAGAAAAACCAGAGAACAAAGCGGCAGCGCTAACAAGAAAAAGAACGAAAGAGAAAGAAAGAATAGTGATGTGTTATACGTTTTTGAGATAAAAGGACGCGAGTAGCTTTTTACCTTTGGGAGTAACAATACATGTAAATCAAAAAGACACAGCTGTATAGAATGGCCAGATGTATAGGAGCAATTTATTCATTTTATATTTTTTCTATTTTAATTTGTTTTTTTTTTTTTTAGTATGTTATACATTTAAAAATTACATAAAAATTATTATGAATCACAATAATTAATTCGTCAACATGCCTACTGGGGCAATTTAGTCATTTTATATTTTTTCTGTTTTAATTTGTTTGTCTTATTTTCTTTTCTTAGTATGTTATATATTTAAAAATTACATAAAAAATATTATAAATTACAATAATTAATAACTTAAACTATTTAAAATATATATAAAAATCTCGATTATCTTTCGAAATTCTATCGATACTACATAAATTGGGACAAAAAATGTGTGTAGCTTTTTATCCTTTAGGAGTAATAATACATGTAAATCAAAAAGACAGCTATATAGAATGGCCAGACGTACAGAGGCACTCCTCCTGTAATAGAAGGAAATGATTAGGAGCCCGTTTGGATGGGCTTAAAAAAGTAATTTTTATGTATGGATTGTTTTTAGAATTTTGAAGTGTTAAAAATTATTTTTATAAATAAGCAGTTGAGTGTTTGGATAAAAGTGCTTATGATGTGAATTTTAGGATTAAAAGAATAAAAGTGTAGTTTGAAAATTTAGTTAAAATATAAGGGATATAAAAGTAATTTTCATGGTCAAAGAAAATGGCTTTAAGTACTTAGGAAAAAAAGTTAGGAATCCTAATTTTCATTTTTGGTTGACTTTAAAAACTTTATGGCTTAAAGTTAGCATTAGACAAATACCACAATAAGCTAAAAAAAGCTTATAAGTTGGTCAAACCAACTTATAAGCCCATCCAAACAGACTCTACGCTCCAAAATATTTTGGCGCTTTGTTCTTTTCTTAAAAAGTAAAATATGTTTTAGAAAACAATGATCATAAGAAACTTGAATCCAACCTCAACCTAACTAAATTAAGAGCACGTTTGAATGGGATTAAAAAAGTAATTTTTATTATTTTCATAAATAAGCGGTTGAGTGTTTGAATAAAAGTATTTAAATGAGGAAAATAATGTGAATTTTAGAGTTAAAAGAATAAAAATGATAATTTAGAAATTTAGTTAAAATATAAAGAATATAAAAATAATTTTCATAATTAAAGAAAATAACTTTAAACTCATCCAAACACGTTCAAAAGTAAAAAGTAAAAAGGAATTTTAAGTTGGTTAAAGCCCATCCAAACGGCTCTAAATTAAGATACCGATTCCAGTTGCGCAAATCGGTTTTAAGTGGAGATGGTCTGAAGAGCATCGATGGTTATTGGTTCATAAGTTTGTGGACGATGAGAAACCGATTTAAAGCTCAAATCGGTAATTCGTTCATCTCCAGAATGGTAGGTCTCCATCTTGCGTATTAGGGTAACTCTACTTGTTTTTCAATCTTTACTACTCGATTGGTAATCTGTTGATGAAAATTCAACATTTTCCAATATTCTTATCCACGTTCTAGGGTTGTATCAGACCTATATGATGGGAGTGATATTGCAACCGTTGGACTGCCTTAGTATTAGTAATCCATCCTACTGTTGAAATTCACTTGTTATTTGTAATGCCCACTTCTAGTCAAGAGAAATAAAGGGAAAAACAACTGTAGTTTCTCACAGGGATTCTAATACATCAAAAATATATTCTAAAAGCTGTTGTGTAGGCATTTTATATTCAGTTTCTGAATGTTAATGTTAGTGGATTTGTCTTCATAAAATTTCCTATTTAGATTGACGTAGGGACAATCCTCCATCTCTTTCTAACTAAAAGAAATATCCTCGTGTTCTTCTTAATGAATATTTTCCATAACCGACTTGTCTAAATGCAATGTTAAAAAAAAAAAACACGATTGTTGAATTCGTTTTAAGTTAATTAACATCTTATAAGTTGGTCTAAAAAAAGCTTATTAGTTGTCCACATCCACATAATTAACATCTTGAGCAAACTTGGTAGCCTCTCCTTATAAAACTATCAGAGACTCAAAACTGCTTTTTGCCAATAACCAAGCAACTTTATATGAAATCTTAACTCTCCATATCACCTTCCATGTCCAGCACCCAACTAGATTGTTGAATTCCTTTTAAGTTAACTTAACTGAAAACTTCCCCTGCTTGTGCCCTTGCCAGATTGTACAATCCTTTCTAGTTGACGTCCCTTTAAACTGTTTCAAGACAATATAAAACTCTGTTACTCTGCCAATTTTCCAGTAATTTAATGGTCTTTTGAAGCTTAGATTCCATCCCTCCAACTGTTGCTTCTTACTGGTGATTTAAAATCTGGAAAGAGTTTTTTCAAGGATTCTTGACCAAGCCACTTATCTTTCTAAAAGGATATCTTCATACCATTCCCAACTCTTAATGTGGACTTGTTCATGAGTTGAGGTCATAAATTCGGGATAGACTCTCAGTGATTGACCCCATAAGGACTATCACAACGTTTGTTGTCCATTTTCCCTCCATCCCATATTTATCTTTAAGCACATCTTTCCATAGTGACTGTTCTTCAACTGCAAATTCTATAACCATTTCAGCATCAAGCTTTGATCCTGGACCCTCAACTTTTTTATTGCAAGACCTCCTTCCTTCTTTCTGATTGCAAGACAGGCCCATTTAACCAAATGGATTCTTTTCTTCTCACTATTGCCTTGCCAAATGAAGTTTCTTCTTAGTGCATCTAATCTCTTCATTACATTATCAGGGGGATAGGAATAAAGACATCATATAGGTACACGATGCATCCAACACAAAATTATCAAAATAAGTCTACCCCCTCCCCACCCCACCCCACCCTCCAGATAGCTAGACATTGATTTTTTCAATTTGTTAGTTTCCTATTTAACATCTTTCTAAAACATCACTCCATATCCCTTAAGATTTACTCTTGGCCCCCAATGACATTCCCAAATACATTGTTGGTAATTCCCCTATGCTTCCTCCAAAAATCACAGCCATGATGTGGATCTCATCTACCTAATTAATTGGATACATAAAGCTTTTGTTCCAATTTATATGTAATCCAAATGTGGCTTCAAATAGAATGAAGATCACCCTCAACATCTGTAGTTGATTTTTGTTAGCTTCACAAAACACCAATATATCATTTGTTTATTGAAGATGAGAAATCATCATATTAATGCCAACCTTGGAACTAACTTTAAATCCCTTGATCCAGTTATTTATTTGAGCAATCCTCAACATGTCATTAAGTCCTTCCATAGTAATGATAAAAAGAAAGGGGACAAAGGATCCCCTGCCGCAGGTTTCTCTGAGAAGGAAAAACACCTTCTTGTGTGTCATGAACAAGGATTGAGTATTTGAATGTGCTAATACAGAATATGATTCAATTAATCCATTTGTCTCCAAAGCCCATCTGAAAAAAAGATCCTAGTAAGAAGTTCTAGTTTAAGTGGTCATATGCCTTCTCAATATCTAGCTTGCATAAAATCCCAAGTTCTTTGTTCTTTGCTCTTTGCTCTTTGCTCTTGTATCTACACATTCGTTTGCAATAACATCCATTATTTGTTTGCCTCTGATGAAGGCCATATGTTGATCATCCACCATTTTGTACACCACTTTCTTCCAAGAACTTCTAGTCCAACTACGAACTCCCTGATAGACTAGGGAATATCAGAGGTTTCTTCTGGAATGCTGTCAACCACACTGCTGCATAGAAGTTCATATTGTGTTTGACTAGTTCCTCCAGAAATACATATAATACCTCTTTTTTCCTATACAACAGCCACATTAATTTCTTGGGATGTCCATTTACTCCTTGTGACATTGTTCAAGTAAGGAAGATCTTCCTCTATTTCTTTGGACAAACCTACAAACTTGCTTCTGGACTTTGTAGTTAGTGTATCTTTCAATCTTAACCAACAATATCCATCCAGCCCGTAGTAAATTCCATTTCAGGAACAATAATAATTGATCTCCTCATACCTTGAATGCTGATGATGATCATATAATGTCCATGTTTGATGTAGTTTCTCGAGCAGAAGAATTTACTTCTGAGAAGTGATCGGAAAGCTTCCATCTTTTGACATAGTTTCCTTTAACCTTCGCGGCCTACTAGAGAGTATCACACAACTACACCATCATCTTCCTGCTAAAAGTCGTTCTTCTGATCAGATTTCTTCTACATTCCGTCTTCTTACCAAGCTCCAACTCTGGTTTCACTTCTAATAATATCATATAGCTTAAAAAAAACACTGCAAAACAGATTGTGTCGCCGTATCGTCAATCATCATAACTGGGCTAAACAGAATTTACTTGAATACTATAAACTGTAATAATTCTGGCCAAAGACTGCCAAATGCCAAAGTTCCCCCCCCCCCCCCCCGAGAATTGTCTAAAATGAAAGAAAGGTTTAAATGGAATTAGTCTAAAAAGAAAGGTGCCTGAGAGCATTTCACTAAAACTTCAGTGATTAGTTAAATCAATTTTTTAATTTTTGCCCAGAGTATTATGGCAGAAACTAGCAGGCCAGTTCATCTGTGCTTCTTCTTTCGTAGTTCTGTTCTATAAGGATGCAAGAGGAATTAATTATTTTTTTCCAGAGGAATTAGATTAATGATCCTTTTTGTTATCTTAATGGTTCTACTTTCATGTGCTTAGATTGTAGAAAGTCTATGAGTTGACTTCATGGAGGGAGTTGAAGTTGATGGTGGAGATGCAGTTCAATCACCACTAGCTAAGTGGAAAAATGAAGTTTCTAGGACATTTCTTTACTATTTGGATAGGTCTGCTCCGTATACATTCCGCAGGTGGCTCGGAACACTGGCAGCTGCTTCAATATATATATTGCGTGTTTACTATGGTCCTGGATTTTACGTTATCTCATATGGCGTAGGAACCTATATTTTGAATTTGTTGATTGGATTTCTGTCACCAAAGGAGGATCCTGAGCTGGAGGCTCTGGATGGTGCTTCCTTACCACCTAAAGACAATGATGAATTTAGGCCTTTTGTTCGCCAGTTGCCTGAGTTTTTGTTCTGGTGAGATCATTATAACTCAGAATATACCTACTTGTAGCAATTTGCTTAGTTGATTAGGCGTTGCATCTCTCTTTGAACTAGTTCTCTTTGACTCATTTCATGTTATAATTGCACAATATAATGTGGTGATCATCTTTACTCGTCTTAGACTGAAAAGATACAGAGATTTAAACTCGAAATTTGAAGTTTGTGGCTAACAGCTTATCATGATTTCATCTTGCTATGTAGTGAATATGCATTCTTGTGCAATACAAGGAGTTGTTCTTTTCTGCTGAGTGAATGTCATGGATTAGCTTGTGGCTGAGCAGGCTATTAATTTTTTTCCCAAAAAATGAAAAGTTATTGGTCTTGCTAGTTAGTATGATATAAGGACTAGTCTAGTGTATGGACTCATACTTTGAAGACTTCCTAGTGTACCAGGTAGCTACTTTTTCACAGTTTAAGCTGAAGCATTATAACTTAGGATTTGTGTCCAGCGTGTGATCACAGCCTGTAACACATTTCTTTTTTTGTTCACTACATCTAATCACTAGGTAGCGTGCGTAACACCGGATTGGCATTGATGATTCCTAATTGCACTGGGGAATAATGTCGGATTACCTATGTTAACTGACCTAGATGTTCAGTGGTGGCAAAATTGGCCCATGAAAAAAAAGACCCATCAAACCTGCTCAAGTTTGACCTGCCCATTTATTAACTCATCACATTTTGACCCCCGCAATTCGCCTATCTAAAGTCATGTGGTGGATATGTTGTCCAAATTGATCCACGAGAAACTTTGTTGAATTATTTTTAAGTCTTTTTGTTTTGTTTTGTTTTGTTTTATGTGTTATATAAAATCATAATAAATAAAAAAATAGTTAGGTGATTAAACAGTTAAAATAAAAACAAATAAAGAAATTAAAACTTTGCAAAAGTTTGGCAGGTTGAGTTATGACCTATTGCTTAGCCCCATTTATCCCAGCCCAAGTAGCCATTGGGCAGGTCAATGATCTTAAGTTATTCCGTTTTGACTCTATAAATGTTATATTAGTTGCATGTGCAGAGTTCCTTTCTTTTTCCCTGGTTGGTCAGTGAGGAGTGAGATTTCATCATGCTGATCCAACTTGTTTGGGGCGGAGGCATAGTTATTGTTGTTGTTCTTTGTATTTATCATGATCCCTTCCCTAAATGAAATTTCCTTTCAGATTTACTTATGGTTTCAGGTATGCAACCACAAAAGCTTTCATTGTAGCCTTCTTGATGACCTTCTGTTCTATATTTGATGTCCCAGTATTCTGGCCAATATTGTTATGCTACTGGATTTTTCTCTTGGTCGTCCTCACTATGAGGCGTCAGATCACACACATGATTAGATACAAGTATGATCCATTAAGGAAGAAGGTAAATAGCTTTTCACTCAAATGGAATATATGTGGGAGTATTTTGTGCTATTCCTCTTTGTTATCTCGTTGTTTCTATCTTTAGCTTATGACATGGATAAGCTTAATATATCTCAAGCTTTTCCTTTGATTGGAATTTATCTTAAATTTTCTGTATAATAAATTAATCTTCATGGAATTTGCAGAAGTATTCTGGGAGTAAATCTGATCGAAGCAGTAGTTGCTTAATGGGGACTAATGTCAGGACCGATCCTGGTATCTTTTCAAGGGTAGCGAATGTCCCCTCCTTTGTTCTGAAGAACTCATGTAAATATTATTATTCTTGTTGAACATGTATCTCATGCATATGTAAATGTTGCGAGATATGTAGATTTGCTTCCTGCAAATTTAGAGAGTTAGCATGAACTCTTTTGTTGTTTCCTTTTGATTTCTTACAAGGATTCAGGTATTCTAGTAGGATAAAAACTCTGTTATTATCATCATTGCAACAAAAATTAGGTGTTGTTTTCTCCCTCGAAAGTTGCTCCACTTTAGGGCTTATGATGACCTCCAATCTTAGTTCTCTGGATCAAGTGCATGTGCAGGACAAGGACAGGAAATAACAATTTGTTGTTAGAATGAACTATCCAATTGTATTGCATCTGTTGCTGTCATTAATATGTATGTGATGCAAGATAAACTTTTGCAGTATGTGGTGTCGTTGTAGAAAATTTTGATTGAATTCCCCGTGATATATCCATGCCTGAAGCATGTTTTTTGTGAAGAAGTCTGCTTAGATTCTTACAGGTTGATAAATGTGTTTCAAGGCCCACTACTTACCAAGGAATAATTTAGTAGCACACTAGCATTTCAGCTCTTCACTGTATTAAAGATATAACATCGTAGTTGCATGTATTTTGAAAACCCAAAATTAGCGAAGCAATTATGCTCCTTGAATGAGCAAGCCCCCTTGCTGAACTGTTCATGCACCACCTGCACCTATGTAAAAAAATGGTACTACTAAAATGTCTAAATATAGCTATTCAAGAGCTATCAAAACCAATGGCGCACTAGAAACTCATCTTGTTTAGAGAAGTAGCTAGCAACTCACAAAAAATATTGCTACTTCATTGTTCATGCATCTTCTATTTTTTGCCTGCTGAAGTTCAATATAGAGCTAATATCTCCAGTTTCTCGTGTTTATCAAATGCATGATTCTTTGATCTCTTTAGCGAGGATTTCGTTGATTGGATGCATTTTGTTTGTAATTTGAAATTGATTTTTGCAGCTGAGTTCTCTCAGAGTTGAGGCTAAAGAAGTAGGGAGAAAGTGTAGTTAGATAATGGTAAGATTATTAGAGGCAGACAGGTTAAGTTGAGGTGATCAGAGACTTTCTGACTATTATGTAGAGATAATGTGTATAGACGACGGTAACAATAACAACATACTCAGTGTAATTCCACAAATGTGATCTGTAGAGAGTAGGATGTAAGCAAATCTTACTATAGACGACGGTAACTATAACAACATACTCAGTGTAATTCCACAAATGTGATCTGTAGAGAGTAGGATGTAAGCAAATCTTACTCCTATCTTGGTGGAGGTATATAGATATAACAGGTAAATGTGTATGAGAGAGAGATGTGAACAACTATTGTAAAAGGCTTTATTGGGGGTTATTGAGGAGGGGGCGTAGGGTTGGGTGGTTGGCGTAGGTAGACCAATTCCTTGCCTGTTGGTTTTTTTTTAGAGGATGAGGCAACAAAAATAAGGTTAAAATGACTTTCAATGGATTGAAATAACTTTTAATAATTTTATTTAGCATTGAAAGACTTTAAATAGCCAACATAATCTACATAATTTGAAATTTAAAATAACCTAAAATATCTCAACAACTCTAACAACCTTAATAAAATTCAAAATTCAAATTCATTTTAAATTAAACAGCTTATTTTGCTAAAAACTAATACAGAAACTAAAAGCAAATTTCAACACTTCTTCTTCGCTTTAGTTACTGCAATTTAAAAACTGTTCCTCCTCAATTTTGCTCCGGTAGTTGATGCTAAATGTTTCTTGGTTATTTTTTAACTTGCACTTTTTTGGATATTGATCTTTCTATTTTTCTTTCTTTTTCTTTTTTCAATTTTGTGCTTCATAAACACCTTCCATGACATTGTCTTGTATAAAAGTTCTTTTGAAAGTGTGCTTTTACTTGGACAATTATAGAATTTGCAAAGTGTTTTTGTAAGTATTTTCCATCCATCACAACACATATGACATAGGTTATAAAATATGATTGCATTTTCGCTGATCAAATTTGATAGTTTTTGTTAGTGAAACTTTTTTGGCATTCAAAGTTGACATCGATATTTTTGAAAATAACATATGCTTTGAAAATAAGCACAAGTTGAAATTGGTAGCCCTGAACGGATTAAAAGATAGCCCTTACGAATTAAAAATGGTATGGTAATTTTTTTGAAAGAACTTACAGATCCTGTAAGATCAATAAAGATCTGATACCATGGGGCAACAAAAATAGGGTTAAAATGATTCTCAATGGATTGAAATGACTTTCAATAATTTCATTAAGCATTGAGAAACTTTAAATAGCGAACATAAAATACATAATTTACATACTTTGAAATTTAAAACAACCTAAAAATTTTCAACAACTCTAACAACCTAACTAAAATTCAAAATTCAAATTCATCTTAAATTAAACAATTTATTTTTCTAAAAACTAATACGGTAACTAAAAGCAAAATTCAACCTTGCCATTATTTAACCAAAGTAATAATAGAACAAGTTGCATGTTTCTTTTACCCCATCTCTCATCCAAGAGATCAATACTGACTCTGCACTTAGCTACAACTCTCAATTTATTAGCTATAAAGAAGTGAGGGTGCGTCTTACCAATTCAATCAATTGTAATTTGTATCACATGTTAATTTCATCTTGTATCAGTGTTCCCTCATGAATGCTCAATTACACATTTTGAAAGGTATTTGAGAAAGAAAATCAATCCACCATGCTAGCCCAAGTTTAATTAAATGCATCCTCTATATCCTTACAACTAGGGGTATACATGGACCGGGTTGGTTCGGATTTTTTACAAACCAAACCAAACCATTTGTGTCGGGTTATTAAATCTATAAACCAAACCAAACCAATAAAAGTCGGGTTTTTCGATATCAATTTTTCTCGGATTTTTCGGGTTTTTTCGGGTTTTTCGGATTTCTCGGGTTTTTTGAGTTTTTTCGGGTTTCTCATAGTATCAAATAAAAAGCACAGAGCAGTGCTTCTTAAAAAGAGTTCTAGTACAAAATATCAACATATAAGATGGAGGCACAACACTATTTGAAGTTTTAACTTTATAATATAACTTTATAAGATAAGTTTTTTTTGTATATTATTTAGATGAGTTACTCAAGTCCAAATCTAAATGTAAGAAAGAAAACAAAAATTATGAAAAAATTTTAAAAAATATTTATAAATTACATTTTAATAAATATTTTTATGTATAACATAATTTAAAAGTAGTATATCTATAATCGGGTCGGTTTGGATTCAGTTTGATTTTTTTTAGTTAAAACCAAACCAACCCTATAATGGTCGGGGTTTTTTTTTCAAACACCAAACCAAGTCAAACCAAACCACTAGTCGGTTTTTTTTTCGGTTTGGTTCGATTTGTCGGTTTGGTGCGGTTTATCGGTTTGTCCTGTACAGCCCTACTTACAACACTAGTTTATTTTTGAAAAAAAGGAAATGCATTAAGAATTTGAATTATGTGGAGGTAATGTCAATAAATGAAATGTAACTCCTTATTAACTGATGAAGCTACTAATGGAGGCTAATCTTGACTTGGTAGGAGGATATGACAAGTGCATTATTAATCATATAGAGTACTCAATTGATGTGACAACTTAACAATCAAAAGGGATGAAAAATCAGCATGTCATTATCAAAGTATCTGACTTATGCTTACACATGGGAAAGTGTTTATGCATTATAATATATGTCCAATTGAGTGTAGTAGTTGTCCTGAATTCTTTAATAGCATCATACTGACTGGTTCCTAAAACATGGCCAGCTAAGTAGTTTAAAAGTCATCTTGGAGCTAGCAAATATATCCATCCTTGTGGAGGAAATATCAATTCAGTGTCTCTCCCATTTTTACAACAAATGATCAGTGGGAGAACCTTGCTCTTGATATTGTCCCTTTGGGCTGTCCTTACTATCTTGACCCCTATCCTTGTCCGGCTGTCTGCTTCTGCCAGAGCAAATGGAGAATTTTTCGTCACCACACACACCAGTAAGGATGTTTTAATTTTTTCTTCTTCTTTCCTTAACAAACAAGTCCATTTCTATTGTTTTTGTATAAGAGGAGATCGATCGATGGCAATATCCTTAACACATGGATGATTGATTATATGAATCAACGATACTTTTGTGCAGGTGAGCTAATAAGGGAGAGGATGAAGGGCGGTAAAGTGATGGGGTTGTTGGCAAGAAGAGCACTTGTTGCAGCAGCACCACGATTTTGAAATCACTATTTTGAATTAGAATGCTTTTGAGGTTGAAGATTGTCGTGAACACATTATTCTTGACTCCATTTCGGTTGCACAACTTCTTGTTTTAGACATGAACGTTTATGCCTAGGTTTTCATCTGTACAGAAAATATTATATCTGCATGTGTACATAGCAAAATTTGACGTTCCAGAATTAATAATTAATATCGGGATAAGTTATCCCTCCTCTTGGTTGTCAAGTTCGGTATAACATATTATTTTGAATATAACAAACCAAATAATTAATAAGAAATAATTTCAGCATAATTTATCCAATCATAACTAATTTAATCATAACTTATATTCAAACCAAACAATCGCAGAATGGACTCGGGATTCGGAGCTAACATTAATAAGACCAATTTGATTGTTGATACGATCAATTATATATTTATATTCAAGCTCCATTTATGTTTCCTGTTTAATTTAAGCCAGTCCATAATTGAAATAAAGCAGACTAAATATTTGTTTCTAATGGTCCGAACTATTCTTGCTTTTAGTCTATATTAAGTAAGTTGTTCACATTTTTTTTATAGTTCAAAATAAATAAATTTTTTAAAATTCAAAAGAATTATTGAGACTTTTTTTTATTTCTTTTAATGATGGATTGTACTGTTCATCTAACTAAATCAAGATACCTTTAGTTTATTTATAAAGATTAATTAGTTTATTCAGGAGGGAGAATAAGTAGTTAGGCTACTATTATCAATGTGTTTGTTGTTCCTATATATATGGGCAGGTTGAGTTTAGCAGAAAGGGATTTTCTTGAACATTTCAAGTGAAATAAATAAAAGGAAGAAAGTCAACCATAACAACTCCCACCAGGGAAAGCAGATAACAAGCTTAGACCAGAAGATTTATTATATGAATTAAGTAGATTAAATGGGGGAAGCAAGAATGTAACTAAAAGCTAACCAGTCAAATAATTGTCCATCAAGCTGCTTTGCTTTATTACCCTTGCTTTTTATTCAAGGTTTATAAATCTCTTTTTTTTAATCATTATTGTAACTTGCAAAAGAAAAAGGCAAATTTAGAAGAAAGTACCAATTTCAATAGGGAAAAGGGTGATATATGTCCCTAAACTTTGCGAAAATGTTTAGATATACCCTCCGTTTGAAGTTTGGCTCATCCATACTCTCGCCGTCCAACTTTTCGCATATATATACCTCTGTAACTGTTAGTTGTCTTCTAGAAATAATTAGCCCCTTTTCCTTTTTTTAAAAGGAAAAAGGGTCATATACGCCCCCTAAACTTTACGAAAATGTCTAGATATATCCTCCATTTGAAGTTTGGCCTATTCATGCCCTTGCCGTCCAACTTTTTGAATATGTACGTATACCCCTCTAAACATTATTTGCTTTGCTGGAGATGATCAACCTATTTTGTTTTTATTAAAATGACATTTGAAAGTCACATAACCCATTAATTGCCACATGACATTTTTATTAAATTCACCATTTTAATATCTCTCAATTATCCGATCTAAAAAATCCGTCCCTTTTAACCCAAAATCAAAGCCCTAACTGTGGATCCTTTTCTTCATTTGTCCCACTGAAGATTTGTCTTCATCTTCTTCTTTGTCTAATTCCTCTGTTTCTGCAGATTATTAAGTTGTAGCTGATGCTGCGCGTTATAAACAAATTCAAAAAGTTCATTTCTTTACTTGACAAAAACAGAACTGGTCATGCTAGATTCCAGCGAGGACCAGTTACTTCTCCTCCACCACCAAAATTCGAGCAAAACAAGCTTCAATTTCAACAACCCATCAATAATCAGAACACCCAAATTGAAGAAATCGAAAAGCCTACCAAAATCTACTATCTGACCCCAATTCAAAGATTGCCTCCGTTACCACATAACCATCTTCAATTAGTGAAAAATGAGTCGATTGAGAGGAAAGAAGCACCAACAATTAGGGCTTTGATTTTGGGTTAAAAGAGACGGGTTTTTTTGGTTGGATAATTGAGAGATATTAAAATGGTGAATTTAATAAAAATGTCATGTGGCAATTAAAGGGTTATGTGGCAATTTCAAATGTCATTTTAATAAAAAGAAAATAGGTTGGTTATTTCCAACAAAGCAAATAACGTTTAAGGGGTATACATACTCAAAAGGTTGGACGGCAAAGACATGGATATGCCAAACTTCAAATGGAGGGTATATCTAGACATTTCTATAAAGTTTAGGGGCATATATAACCCCTTTTCCTTTTAAAAAAGAAAAGAAAAAGGGGCTGGTTATTTTCAGCAAACCAACTAACGATTACAGGGGTATATATATGCAAAAAGTTAAACGGTGAGGGCATGAATAAGCCAAACTTCAAACGGAGGATATGTCTAAATATTTTCACAAAGTTTAGGGGCATATATGACCGTTTCCCCATTTCAATAAACGGAACTTCAACTTTTGCTATGTACACATGCAGATATAATATTTTCTGTACAGATGAAAACCTAGGCATAAACGTTCATGTCTAAAACAACAAGTTGTGCAATCGGAAATGGAGTCAAGAATAATGTGCTCACGACAATCTTCAACCTCAAAAGCATTCTAATTCAAAATAGTGATTTCAAAATCGTGGTGCTGCTGCAACAAGCGCTCTTCTTGCCAACAAACGTAATAAATTATATTTAAGTTTATGTAATAAATCAAAATGTAATAAATTTATGAACTTATTTTTTTAACTCTTTTTTTCTCGTTCATTGTATTTGTGCAATTATCTTCTCTTGCCAAAGTGTTAAATTGAAAAATGAAAAGATATTTGTTAATAAACCTTATTTTGGTACATATAATCAATAAGAAGAAATACTATACACAACTAATTATGAGCAATTGAGAGTACCTTTGTATATTCTTTTAATATTTTTATTTTCTATACTTTTTGATATTATTTCTCCCTTATTCAAAAATTTAGTCATCTATAAATACATATAAAAAGTTTCTTCCTATATTCCCTCCAATTAGAATGAAGGGAATAATATTTCTATGTTGACAAAAAAAATTCAACAAGTGATAAAGGTAAGGGGGTCAAAAAAAATTAAACAAAATCAAAGAAAACTTTGATATTTTGATTTTTTTTTGTTTTACATTTTAAAAATAAAATAACTTAATTTGGTTCTGATTTTACATTTTAAAAATCAACACAATTTGATTATTTTTACTTGAAAAAATCAAACCAAACTAACTATATGATTTATGTTTAAAAATTATAATTACATACATAGATACAAAAATATTATTTCTATGGCATAACTAATTGCTCATAATTAGTTATGTACAAAAAAATAATCTTATTAATGATACTCCCTCCATTTCATATTAAGTGAATTTTTGAGGCAATGCACACATATTAAGAAAAACATTCAAGAATATAATTTGAACCATACTTTCCACTATTGCTTTTTCTAAAATCATAAATATAACTTTATAAATAGTGTGATTTATCTCCTAAAAAATATAAAACTTCAATAAATGAAATGGAAAATACGAAAAAAGTTTCAAACATCTATCTTGAATTTTGAACAATTCAATTATTTTGAACAATGAAAAATCTCTCAAAAATTCATTTAATATGGAATGGAGGGAGTATATATGTACCAAAATAATGTTCATTGACGAATAATTTCTCATTTTTCAATTTGCAACATTGGAAAAAGAATATAATTGCACAAATATAATGAATGAGAAAGAAAAAAGTAAGTTGGAAAATTTACATTTAGATTTATTACACAAATAAATAAATAAAATATATACTTATTTATATCCTTATTTAATATAATTTTATTATGTCTGATGAACCCACATTAATTATATAAATATTCTCTCTTTCTCTCTCTTGTTCATTACTTTTATTCAGATGTGACCCACTATCTCATGTGTCAAAGATGCGATGGAACTGCACACCTTCTGTTGATTGTGCCTCTTTCATGGTAAAAAAATTCAAAACACACAATCCAATTCAACACCTTTTGACATCAAGAAATTTTTCAAGATAGTCGTCCACGGAGGTGTACTTAGCATCTGGATAAAGTTGCCGCAACTGTTGGAAAAATAATAATGCCACTTGAGAATAATATTCACGAAAATAACAAAGATAAGAGAGTAACAACGATACTAATTTTTTAACAAATACAATATTTGAACGGAGTAATATAATACCACTTATTATAATTAGATAATTTCAAGAGACTATTATACCTTCAAAAGTATCGTAAGATTTCACATACTTGAGTTTTATCTCCTTCTTGACTATGTATTCTCTAATAAAGTGATACCTAGCTTGTGTTTATAATATGCTTGCTTTGATCATAATATACTAAATTCTTTGCAAGTGCTTCCATAGATTTTTTTTGTCAACACAAATCATCATGGTTTCAATTTATGGCGAATTAAACTCCCTCAACAATCTTCTCAACCAAATTGCATGTCACATACATGATTTTTATGATGTTCGACTTCACATATCGAGAGAGTAACAATCAAATGTTTTTTGAACTCCAAAAATAACATAACCACCCAAAAATACAAATCAGTTATGGTTTTTCTATCATCATGACATGATCCTGAGCCTCCGTGAGTGACACACACTAATCCTCCGTTGGGAGAATCATTTACTAACCCAATAACACCATTAATATAAGGAAAAATTACTAAAATATACACTTTATATTATCATATTTGCTAAAAGTCCCAACTGTTTAAAAAAATTACCAAAATCGCTACTTTTCTTTCTTTCTCTTCACTAACCTGATACATAACCCAAAACCCTTTTTCCTCGCCCACAATGCTTTTTTTTCTCGTCTTTCTCTCACACTTTTTATGGATTCACAAATCAAAGAGGAATCAAATCCCCAAATTTTTGCCTCAAATCACGCACACGTACCTCCAGGTAAGCTTCCATTTTCGAGTTTCAGTTGCATTATCCCAAAGAGGTGGAAATATTTCTTCATTAGTTTTTTTCAATTTAGTAGTTTAATGTTAAATTGTTTTGCTTCAAATTCGTCCAAAATATACTGATGCATATGGAAATCGGTCCGTCCTTTAGTATTGCACTCATCCAGTTAATTTCTCAAAATCGAATTCTAATACTTTTTGTTCCTAATGTTGTTGATTGTGGGTTCCTTGAAAATAGGTCTAATCAAGATAAAGATCCATTAGGCACCAAGAATCTGCAAATGGCGAAGAGCAAGAAGGATGAATGCTCCGATTCCGAGTCTGATGCTGAAGAAGCTTCTGAAAAAGCTTTATAAAAAGGGGGAAAAAGTGAAATATGCAACTACACGCCCAAAAATTTCCAAAGGTTTAATTTTTTCTCTTGTATCTACTTATTTTTTTATTTTAAATACAATATATTATGAACAATAGTTATAATTTTGTAGTATCGAGTTATATGCAAATGTATCGATATCAATCAAATGTAGTAGTGTCAATCTTTTTATATCGAATTAAAAGATTGATATCAATCTACTGAATAATGTATCAGTGATATTAAATTGTATCATTCTAAAGCTAATGTATCATTCTTACTCTATTGCGGTAGATTTCATTTTAATTATTACATGTATCATTCCTCATGTATCATAGTATGAGATGTATCAACAACTTTATTCAAATAGTATAAATATGTATGCTGAGACTGATACATTTGATTAAAATTGAAACAGATATATTTGATCAAAAAATGATATTGATGCATTCATTAAATTGATACTGATACATTTGTCTAAACATGATACTGATACATTTGATTAAAATTGATATTAATACATTCTTAATGTATGCATATCTCAATAAACTTGGTTTTTTCAGGCATATACTTTTATGTAACATGCTATTTCTGTGTATAATTTTTAGTTAAGTTATTGTTTAGACATCTCTCTTTTTCCCACTGTTATGTAACTACAATCTTTTAAGTATTAATTTTGTGTTATTAATGCAGGATATAAAATATGTTATCAAAACAAATTTTCACTCACTCATTAAGGTTTGGCACATCTTATAACCCAAGTTTTGTAATTGATTTTCTATTGTCAATAAGAGAAGAAGGTATTGAGTTATTTCGACAAACCATCTTTGGGTCCCTACTGTTGACACCCAATTTTGACGATCCATAACTACTTTTCGGATTGACATCTTAATAGACAGATATTTTTTTATAATTATTTCTTTATTAAAAAATAAATTTATATTTAGGTTTACTCAATAAATTGTATATTTTGACATTCATAATTTGTAATATTTTTGGCTATTTATTAATATTATTACTATTATCTTTATTATTTTTTTTTTAAAATAACAAGTTTCATACGTTCAAATGTTCTTACGTGTCTATTTAGTATATATTATGTATGTGTGTGTATTTTCTTTATATAAAAAATATTACTTAACTAAGTGTATTTTATAATTTACTTATTCATATTAATATGTACATATTACATATTTATTTTAATAAGTCTTGTGTACATGAGCGTATAAAAAGTTATTACTTAATTAATTTTATTATATATTTTACTTAATTATATTAGTATATAATATACATCTATTTTAGTACGTATTATATACATATGTACATTATATATGTATGTATGTATGTATGTATTTACCTAGTATATACATAAGTAGTTACTTTATGTATAAAAATATTACTACTTGATAAAGTTTATGATTTTACTTATTCAATATATATATATATTGGTTATTAATTAGATTTCAATTTATTTAATTATCTTTCAAATTATTTAAATCATAATCTTTTCTATCAAATTTATTCAATTCTAATCAATCCACTTTCAATTCATTTTAATTTTAGCCTAAATTGAATTCAATATGACCTTAAATCCATCTTTTAATCACACCCATTGATCTCATTTTTATCAAATACTAAAATCCAATCCCAATCGCTCCTCAAAATTGATGAACGGCTCAGATTACAACTCATTTTTATAACTACCCACACCCTAAACCTAAAGGATTTTTCCTCCTTCGCTCATTCACTGCATCTTCTCAAAAAGAGAAGAGGAGCATCACCGCCTCCTCTCTCTATACTCTCTCTGTCGCTCCACTCCACCCGTGAGAGACCTGTCCAGCAACCATCAGTGTCTCTAGACCACTGCAGCGGCAACCCTATCACCTTTTTCTTCTCCTCAGTCGTGTGAGCTGCCATTCTCTCTCTCCGCCAGTGAGGTCAATGATGACCACAACAAGAGGCCACGGGAGACATCAAACTCAACAACGAAACCAACAGCTACAACAGCTACGGCGAACCACTAGATCCAGCGAGCACTGCTGCTCTTTCTATCCACCTTCACGTCGCTGCTGCACCCCTCGTGCAACTACTGTACATCGCCGTTCCTGCAAGACAACAGCTGCAGCAACAGCAACATGAATAGCAGATGCAGTAGCTACATCAACCAGCAGCTCCACTGCAACCTACAACCAACAACTACAACGACCAGCAAAACTTCGACAAGGATTAAATTCAGGAATCTTGGCCTTCTAAAGAAGGATCTGTCAAGATCCGTCCAAGTTCATGTCTAGGTTTTTTTTAAAAAAATAATTTCTTAATATTTTTTTATGCATGCCTACTCTATGCGAAAATCAGTATTTGTTACAATGTTGATGACTTTACACCGCCTTTGTCCTTTGACCATATTTGTCTAGCTTACTACTTCTCCAGTTTCTCTTCATCTTTCTCCATCTTTATTGTCGTCAATCTCTCCACAGATCTAATCCGAACTACTCAGTTCGTCTTCTCTGGATCGGCATTTTAGTGTAGAATTTACGCCCATTTTACAGTGACCTTCAACATTCATATTTTATGTCACATTGATCATTGATTTCATAGGTATATTACAACGCTAGATACATACATATATCTCGCTGACTCCCGCCTTCATTATTTTCGACAGAAAATCCCTTTTTTTTTTCTCCCAGCTAATCTCGAGATTTGGATCTGTTCGTGGCGAGAGAGTAGTTCCGAGGTTGACATTCCTAAAATAGTCATTTTGGAGAAAGCTCCTATTCTTTACTTTCACTTTCTTCTTCCAACTCTGCTATTCAGATCCAGGTCATTGTGAACAACATCTTGACAATTCGATGTGAACAATACTCCGACGGAAATAGTATTTTCTGACAGCAACCAGTTTCATTTCAACTGGAGTTGGTACCTCCGCTTTCTATATCTTTCATATCTATTCTTTTTTCATACATTTGTACTTACATTTTGCTGACTTTAGATCTTTGAATAATTTATTAGTTCATACGCATTTTTGTGGCTTTGGGTAGTGATGGTGGACTAGGGTCATGTTCTCACTCACGGACGGGGACGGGGACGAGGGTAAGGAGGGGTAAGTGGGTTAAAAGAGCATCTAGACTGAGAGTAGGTTCTTGAAACATTGAGACGTTAACGGGAAAATCCATAGAGCTAGCTAAGATTCTAAAAAAGAGGAAAATTAATATAGCTTGTGTCCAAAAGACCAAATGGGTAGGTTCTAAAGCTAAGGAGGTATACGAGTATAAGCTTTGGTTCTCTGGTAGATCGAAGTATAGGAATGGAGTAGACATTTTTGTAGACAGTAATTTAAGGGATCGGGTGGTAGAGGTTAGGAGAGTCACTGATAGGATGATATCGATTAAGATGGTCATGGAAGGGATCACATTGAACATTATTAGTGCTTATGCGCCGCAAGTGGGCTTAGGCGAGGAGGATAAGAGGAACTTTTGAAAGGATTTAGATGATTTATTAGGAGGCATAAAGCCTACTGAGAAGCTTTTCATGGGAGGGGATTTCAATGGGCACATCGGGTCTATTTCGGGAGGGTATGATGATGTGCATGGAGGCTTTGGCTTCGGGGACAGAAATGGAGGAGGAGTTTCACTTTTGGATTTCACAAGAGCTTTTGGATTGGTGATAGCTAATTCGAGTTTTCCAAAGAAGGAGGACCACTTGGTAAACTTCCGTAGTTCAGTAGCTAATACTCAGATTTTTTACTCTTTAGAAAGGATGATAAAAGTCTGTGCAAAGACTGTAAGGTCATTCCGATCGACAACCTTATAACCTAATATAAGCTTTTGGTGATGGATCTAGGGATCAAGATGACAAGGAAGAAGAGGATCAGGGATGACCGACCTAGGATCAGATGGGGGAGTTTGACCACGGCTAGTGCCATGGAGATGGGAGAGAAATTAAAGGATATGGGGTCCTGGGATAGTAGTGTAGATGCAAATAGTATGTGAGATAGGACGCTTTTTTGTATTAGGTTTGTACCAAGGGAAGTATTGGGAGTCTCAACAGGTAGACATAGTCGGCATCGAGGGGACTGGTGGTGGAATAGAGAAATGTAAGAGAAGGTGGAAGCAAAGAAGATGCCATATGCGAAGTTGATAGAAAGAAAGGATGAGGCGAAGTCGGCGGTTTTGACTGCAAAAAATGGCAGTTTTTGGATGCCTTTATGCTGAACTAAAACAGAAAAATGGGGATAGGAAATTATTCAGGCTATCCAAGGCACGGGAGAGAAGGGAACGCAATGTAGATCAAGTGAAGTGCATTAAGGATGAGCATGGAAAAGTATTGGTTGATGAGACCCTCATTAAACAGAGATGGCAGTCATACTTTCATAAACTCTTAAATGAAGAAGGGGACAAAGAGATTGTGTTGGGAGATTTGGAACATACAGTGAGGCGTAATGATTTTGGGTGTTGTAGGGGTATTACGATCAAAGAGGTTAAGGGTAGTGCTCGTAGGATACGCTGGGGAAGAACGATTGGACCTGATGAGATTCCTGGGGAATTTTGGAAAAACGTGAGCTCGGTAGGTTTGGAGTGGCTGACTAGGTTATTGAATGTCATCTTTAAGATGATAGTGATTCCCAAAGAATGAAGGTCGAGCGTAATGATCCCTCTATACAAAGACAAGGAGGATATCCAGAGCTGCAACAACTATAGAGGTATCAAGCTTTTAAGCCATACTATGAAAGTGTGAGAAAGAGTGGTGGAGATAAGGGTGAGGAGAGGCGTGTATATTTTAGAGAACCAGTTTGGATTTATGCCCAAATGCTTAATTACAGAATCCATCCATCTTATGAGGAGACTAGTGGAGCAGTATAGGGAGAGGAAGAGGGACTTGCATATGATATTCATCGACCTAGAGAAGGCTTTTGATAAAGTTCCACGAGAGATACTATGGAGATGTTTGGAGGCTAAAGGTGTACCTGTGGCATATATTAGGGTGATCAAGGACATGTATGAGGGTGCCAAAACCAGGGTAAGGACAATAGGAGGGGACTCAGAGCACTTTCCAATTGTGATGGGGTTGCATCAAGGATCAACTCTTAGTCCATTTTTATTTACCTTGGTGATGGATGGATTGACGCAACAAATTCAAGGTGAGGTTCCATGGTGTATGTTTTTTATGGACGACAAAGTCCTAATCGATGAGACTCATAGCAGTGTTAACGCTAAGCTGGAGCATTGGAGACATACTTTAGAGTCTAAAGGGTTTAAGCTGAGTAGGACCAAGACAGAGTACTTAGAGTGCAAGTTCAGTGAGACACCTCAGGAGGTTGACGAGGAAGTTAGCCTTGGTGACTAGGCAATCCAAAAGAAAAGTAGGTTCAAATACTTTGGGTCTATCATGCAATACCGCGGGAGATTAACGATGATGTCACACATTATATTGGGGCAGGGTGGATGAAATGGAGGCTTACTTTCGGTGTGTTATGTGACAAGAAGGTGCTACCACAACTTAACGGCAAGTTCTACAAAGTGGTGGTTAGACCGTCTATGTTATATGGGGCAGAGTGTTGGCCAGTTAAGGTCTCTCACGTTCAAAAGATGAAAGTTGCCGAGATGAAAATGTTGAGATAGATGTGTGGGAATACCAGCAGAAACAGGATTACAAATGAGGCTATTCGGGACAAGATAAGAGTGGCCTCGGTGAAAGACAAAATGCGGAAAATGCGACTAAGATAGTTTGGACATGTGAAGAGGAGAGACACAGATGCCCTAGTTTGGAGGTGAGAGGTTGGCTATGGATGGTTTGAGAAGAGGTAGGGGTAGGCCGAAGAAATATTAGGGAGAGGTGATTTGACAGGACATGGCACAGTTACAGCTTACCGAGGACATGACCTTAGATTGAGGGTGTGGAGGACCCATATTGGGGGAGAATGCTAGTACATAGTCTCGTTATTCTTCCTTAATAGTAGGCCATTAGCGCACTATAATTTCTTGTGCTTTGATGTCTGTTATTATCTATTACTTTTTGTATTTTGATTATTCTTTTTATCTATGTCCCTTGTGTTATTTTCTTTCCCCTATTGTTTTGGACTTCTTAGCCTTATCTGACATCTTTCTATGCTTTTATTGAGCCAATGGTCTTTCAAAAATAGCCATCCTACCTTGGTAGGAGTAAGGTATGCGTACACTTTACCCTCCCCAGATCCCACGTTGTGGGATTTTACTGGGTTTGTTGTTGTTGTTGTTACAATGTTGATCATGTTCTTATGTTCAAATCTCCGTCATTGTCCGCAGATTTGTTGATTACTTCTATTAAAGTTTGACATGTGTTTTCGATTGCAAGGTTTGTTAAAATCGATATTTGAGATGCTATCATATTTTATTCTCTGAATAGATGCTTCTTGATTGATTCTAAAGTTTTGGGTGATTAGTTTTAGTTATAGCTTAATTCGTTGAATGGAGTTTTGATATTGGCAAAATATCTGGAATATTATACACTGATGAAAGTTTAAATTTTATTTGAACATGTGGTGGAATAATTTCTTTACAATTATTGAAAGTGGTGTCATAACTTTTGACTTTTTGAAATATCTTTTGAGTAAATTTCGAACCAAATTTTGAAAAACATAGATGTTGTTGGATTTTGTTGATAAAAACTTTAAAAATCTTGATATTTTTTGAAAATTAATTGTCTCTCACTGATTTATCTGAAAAGTTTGTATTGAAATCTTTCCTAGTTGTTTTGTTGAATTTTTTGGACACAGTCACTTGTTTTTTTTCCATCAAAATTATAAATTAAGAGCTCCATCTTCATTTTAGAGGACAGACAGAAGAGAGGGAAAAAACAAGAAGGGAAGACACATAGAGAGTTGAGAAAGAAAAGAGAAGAAAATATCTTTTACTTTACATTTTAGCACTTCAAACAAAAAATAAAATCAAAAAGAGAAGTTCTTGCATATTTTTAAAATTCTGTTTCTAGCTTGGCACCACGGTTTGTATTTTGATTTACATTTCTTCCTGACTAAAGTATCTAAGGTTAGTCCCAACTTTTTTTATATATTGGTTTATTATTTTGATATGTGTTCTGGTTTTGTTTGTTTGCTTTGTTGAAGTAAAATTATATAATCATGTTATACCTTCATATTATTTGTATGTTGCTTGTAATTTTTTTTATGGTTTAGCAGGGTTTGGACTTCTAAGTTCAAGACATGAAGAGTTAATTTGGATAGAATTCAGATAGTTTTAGTTCTTGTTTTATTATTTCTAGTTGTTTATTATTCTTTCCTAATTATTTTGGCCTTTAAAAAACTACTCATATAGTAATAATGAATATTTAAGGACTGTCTAAAGGGGAGGGAAAATCTACATGCTACTTGTATTTATTTTACTTTGGCATAATTTTATGTGTGTGTGCGTGCTAGATAAATATGCCGAAAGAATTTAGTTAATTTTAATTATTAAAGTTATACTTTATCGATGCTTCGTTTTAATATGTCTGTCACAGATTTTAAGATCAACCTATTGTTTGAATATCAATAAACTTGATGCATTTTAATCAATCTTCAAATCTAATATTGTTACTTATTAATATGTATTAAATAACCTGCTCAACTCTCATATATTTTGTTCAAACTATCATCTACTCTGTCATTAAATATCATGCACATACACCTTTGATAAATAATTTCCAGCATGTTAATTGAATCATATGTCATAGTTTTGGCTTAATATCTTCATCATATTAATTGAAATTATATCTACATGACTCGTTTAATATTTTTAGCATGTTAATTTATACAAAAAATCATGTATATGATTTATTAAATATTTTGTAGGTCACTTTAATAGATACAATGTCTATAGGTTTGTTAATAAATATTTTATTACATTATGTCATATAGAAATTATGCCTATAGGATTTAATAATATTTCAAGCATATAGAAACCATGCTTATAGGATTTTCATCGTGAATGTCATATAGAACTATGTCTATAGGATTAATACATACTTTTTTTTTTGAAGATTATAAAAAATCATGTCTCTAAAACTTGATAAATATTTAGTATAGCATTTTATATAAAAATCATGCCTATAGGATTTTAATAAATGTTTATCATGATGTTATATATAGAAACTATGTCTATAAGATTCTAATAAATATTTATCATATTATTCTATTTTTGAAATCATGTCCTCATTTTAATAAATATTTCACCATATAATTGTATTAGAAAGCATGCTTATTATTTTTTCATAAATTTTTAAAATATTGTTAGAAATCATGCTTATAGGATTTTAAATGAGTTTTCATAATGTTATTTATAAAGAGATTATGCGTGTAACATTTTAATAAATTTTCAACACAAAATTTAGAAATCATATCTATAGTATTTTAATGCTTATTATTTTTTCATAAATTTTTAAAATATTGTTAGAAATCATGCTTATAGGATTTTAAATGAGTTTTCATAATGTTATTTATAAAGAGATTATGCGTGTAACATTTTAATAAATTTTCAACACAAAATTTAGAAATCATATCTATAGTATTTTAATAAATTTTCAACATGCTATTAACTGAAAATCTTGTTAATAGGATTTTTATAAACACTATTTGTTAATAAATAAAATTGTCAAGCATGTTTTCTTTTATTACAGTCACCTTAATAATTAAAATTGCCCTCATATGTCTAAATAATGAAATTTGCCTCCATGTTATTCAAGTTTTTATATTTATGATAAATACGCACATACGATAATCTTTATGATCCTTCACAACTTATTTGTGTTTTCAAGCATGCTAATTAATTAATCTAGAGGTTCATTTGAGATTTTATGTGCTAACTGCTCGTCCTTCTGTTTTGTTTGACGATGTGTCTAATTAGGATGCCTATATTTTCTTTAGTCTAAAACCTATCCTAATAGTACGTCCAACTCCTTTTGGACATTAAGTTGGGTGTTAGACATCTTTTAGGACATTAGTTTTTGTTATTTCTTTTAGATCGCTTTTAGGATTATAATAATAAATAAATCTAGGAGGGCTAGGGGTATATAGGCCATTCGGAAATGATGAAAGTCGACCCGAGCAGAAAAATGACAAAATACTATATTTTTGTCTTTCGATTAACAAGCCGACACTGATCCGAATAATATGAGTACATAAATATTTTATTCCGTCTACTTTTAAATATTTTTGTTTGTATATATTTGAGGTAGTTTAATGTTTTAAAAAACTGAAATGATTTCTTTTAGGCATTATTAATTTCTATTATTTTGCTTGCCTTTACTCTTATTTAATTAGTTGATGATATTTATTTATCCTGTGCTAATTCTAACATTAACTGTTTAGTTTCACTTAATAAAATCCCTTGAGGAGAGACCATTGTTATGATTATTTATTTCATTTAAATGATTTATTTAAATTATCTCTCCTTTATTTAATTATTTTCATACCAAATTTATCTCTCTTGTAAATTATTCTAAATATTTTAAAATTTATATTCCTTTAAATTTTTTAATGCTTCGATTATTGTTAAACATATTTTCGAAAGTTATTGTCACGCCCCGAGAGGGTACCCTAGGCGTGGCCGGCACTCAAAAACCATTTCTGGCTTCTAAGAGAACCACTTGGTCTCATTTCTTATTTATTCATCAGCAGAAGACTTAAGAATACTAATGTGGGCTTGTCATAATCAAATGAAAAATAGATAATTCTTAGAAGAAGTAGTTTCTAAGGAGAACTACTCCGATTACATCATCAGACTCTGTCTATGAAGCCTCTAATACTCTTAGATGGTGCCAATGACATGTCCATGGCTACCTCAAAAGAAACATCACACTCAACAATAATAAAAGGATAAGGAGTTCCTTCGAATACAAGAAGGACTTACCAAATAGCTGAAAAGAAATGATCTTCAAAGATGCGCCTGTTGAGGATCTCTAACACCTATATCTGCATCATAAAACGATGCAGGTCGAATGACGTCAGTATGTGGAATGTACGAGTATGTAAAATGGCAGGAAGGTAAGGATAGATATCAAGAAACTCCTCTAAAAAAAACTCAGCTCAGAACTCAACATCATCTCAACATGAATATGTAATGCAAGTTTAAAATATAATAATAAAAATAATAGTAATAAGCAATGCTTACTCAGTTGGGAGTTTCTCTAACCGACAACCATCACTTATGAGCTAGCGATGATACAACGAAGCGATGTCGTTGCCACATCCATCCAATACCTTGCTAGGGTAAAGGACATCACCATCTTGGATCCATTCATCAAAGTCCTCTTTTTGGGACTTAAGAGGCATAGCCTCCATCCTACGCTGGCCACGTAGTTCTGGGGTTTGAGTCAATTAAACTCTTACCCAACTCGGTGCTCAATACTACTCCCAAAATATGTGCTCATATTAAACTCATCATCTAGTCTCATTGGACTTTAATTTAAATCATCAAACTCATCTCATTTCATGTTCATCAATCATTATACTTCCAAAAACATCATTTACATCTCATCAAAACATCTTGCTCAAAATATCATTTTCTCAAATTCATTCAAATTCAACTCTTTTGCTCTTTCAAAACTCAATAAAATACATATATAGTATTAATTCATATAACTTTCTTTTTATCAATGAAAATAATAAAAAGCCAACATCTTTACTCAAAACATGTGTAAAAATATTCATGAGCATCAAATCAATTAAGATTCATGGGAAAGTAGCCATGAACAATAATTTCAATAATATGAGAGATAATAATAATAATAATAATATTAATGCATAAATATATCAAACTCAATAGAAGAAGAATTATTTCATTTAGAATTCAAGATTTGGATAAAACTCAACTATAACTCAAATATAATGAATTTAAATATTGGGCGCATGGACGAAGTCAATCCAATGCTATGAAAGCCTTACATACCTTAAATCCGAAGGTTTACTCCGAATTGGAACACTCTTGGACCCCTAGCCTTTTCTTCTCGCCGGAGCATTTTGTGTACTACCCGAAATATAAGAATAACCGGAGTAGTATTTTTATACTACTAAAACTAAAACTATATTTGAGAAGAATTATATATAGAGAGAAGAAATGCTTAAGAAAGCTTGATGAATAAAATGAGGAAATAAGGTGGGTATTTATAGGTGGGAAAGAGGGACCTAACAATAAATAAAATAATTATAAAGAAAAATCTGAAAATTTAATGGAATATATTGATGTCATAGATGATGTTAAATGGAGGACAATTTATGTCATGAATGATGTCAAATGTATCTAGATGTTTCCATGGTAGGTAAGATGAGTTCTTTTTAACAGAATACTCTTTTTTGAAGCTGCGTTTGAATAAGATAAATTCCTTATTAGGATTTGGTGTCTTCATAAGAATTGTAGATATGGAAGTCTAGTTTCCTATCGTTCAAGAATCAATCAATTTGGAGCAACCTACAGTGAGATATGAATTTTCTTCTATAAACACTCAATTCCGTCATAGTACTATATCTTGCAAAGATTAATTTATTTGACCTACTTATACTCCGAATCTTAAGATATGTTCTTCATGAAAGTTGTAGGTAAGGATGTTGTGGTTACCCAGAAATTTGAATCACCTAATTTGGATGAACCTATGAAAATGTATGCCCAAAATACAGAGGCTATATTATTTTCGTTGAGAATTGAAATACCGACATACAACATTTTAGGGGTTGTTACAGTTAGTCAAAAATAAGAATTTTCAAATCATCGAAAACCGCATGTTTGCAGCTATTTTAAGTGCTAAAACCTTTTTAAAATGGTAATATGAACCTCGTACCTTTTTTCTCTGAATTTTTAAGACTTAAATCTATTAGGGTCTTTTAAATTAAGTATTCTTAATGTTTTTAAAAAATTAAGTGGCAACTCTTTTTTTCTAAAATTGATTTTTTTACTATAAAGTTGAAATTAATTTTAAACTGTCAGTTTCGATATAACACCTACCTCAACATCCCTCAGTGTAATTTTCATGGCCAAATTACAAAATGATTCTTGCTTCTTCAGTTGGAACACAACAACCCCAATGAATTGCACATTAGACACATACAGGGAAACGCCTTGTAACTACATGTCCAAAACTATCAAAGCTCCAATTTTATTATGTATTTATTTAGTTTAAGTCTTAATCTAATGTATCATGAATACTAGATGTACTGTATTATATTTTCATTAAAAATTCTTATACATAACCCTATTCCTTTGAAAAGTATTGCAGTAGATTTCAATTTCATTATTACACATATCATGTAAAAGAGTTTGCTATGTATCCACAATATTATTCAAATTGGGAAAAATATATACTTGCATGCATTACTCAATACTCTTGATACATGAATATTGATGTTTTCAGAAATATATCAAAGTATAGCATGTTATTACTATGTATCAGATGTTTCAAGGAATATCATATATTAGTGTTTTATTTTCTATATGCAGTTATGGAGACTATGTATCCGTTCACGTTACCCAATTGTCTTTATACATTATTCCTAATGTCCTATAACTTGTATAATTTGTTTATATGATACCTAACTGTATCAACTTTGACTAAGTCGATATGAATCAAATCTTTTTATGTATCTATAATCTTTTATATTGTTTTTGTGTTACGAATGCAAGGTATGAAATATGTTATCAAAAAAATTTCACTCATTCATTAAAGTTTGATACATCTTATAACACAAGTTTTATGATCGATTTTTTATTGTCCATAAGAGAATAAAGTGTTGAGTTATTTCGCCAAACTATTTTTGATCCCTACCTCAATATGCCTCAGTCTAATTTGCAAGGCCAACTTACAACTTTCAAGGCCAAACTATTTTTGATCCCTATCTCAATATGCCTTGGTATGTTGCTGCTTCATTTGGAGCAGAACAACCCCAATTTTTAACATCTTGCAGATTACCCACTTCCATTTATACATAAATATTGGATCTTTCTATATGTATTAGTGTGCATCATTATTTTTATTCACTTAATATACATTTTAATATTACAATAATTATGGTGTGTTTGTAGCTGCGTTTGCTAAGTTCCTTAGCGATGGAATTCTGATTCATCTACTGCAATCCAAACTGATTACCTTCGATCAAGATATGCAGCACTCTTATAAAAATATGGTTGTGAAAAAAAGCCAAAGGAAGCTATGTTAGTGAAAACAATGATCCACCAACTTCTAAGGATGATTTTGTATCCCCTGCTGATTAAGTGTTGGTTGTTGTAGAGTAGTTGTGTATCAACTATTCAACTTTAAATTTTACCTTTAATTTTCAAGACACTTTTGCTAATGTTTTTTGAGAATTACTCTTGTAAACATGTATCTATGTCTAATGTTCTTAAATTTGATTGTTTTATGTTAATTACTCTATGTTGTTGAATTAAGGAATTGTTTTCATACTGTCTTTTTTAATAAATTAATTGATACATAAAAGCATGTATTTTATCTAATAAGTTGCATATTTATACATTGCTATATAATTGATACATAATAGTGTCATGTTAAAACACAAGTTGCATATTTCACACTGTCTTTTTTATCATCTGAAAAACATCCTAATACATAGCTACATCATATGTATCAGATACATTAGAAGTTAGCAATGTCCCATGTATTACTACGAAATAAGCTACAACAATTCACAAAAAAAATAATGATACAATAGAAATTAATGTATCGGGCTCATTTTCTTGATCAGAAATTTCACTTTCAAATTAATACAGTATGTATCAAATAAAAATTAATCGACACTCTTTAATATATGTATCAGATATAATTTATTAGCCATGATACATTCGATAAAAAATATCTGGACATGATACACTGTAGATTTCCGCACATTGCCTAGCGATGTCAATAGTTGAGCCATCATGTTGCTGCCATCTTTTTTGAGTCCCTCAAAACACGTTTGCTGATTCGTCACCATAGCTCTAAGCAATGACTGAATTTCAATTCACTAAATTTTTTTTGAAATAACAATTTATCATTACTTATGTATCTCGATATCACAAATCAAAAATTATAATACCCAACACAAAAGACCTAATGACATACCTCTTATCATTAGATCTCAATAGTCTGCCCAACAACTAATTCATCATTTTTGTATCGTTCATATCTCACTTTGTTTTTCTAGAGTCCTGAATGTTTCAACAATATAGATATATTAATCATATATCTGTTACAGATTTTGAAGTTTTTATATTTATTACGATTTGGAAGAGAATTGAGAGAAGAAAATTTGAATTTTGAATTGTTGTTTGAAATTGATACGAGTTGGTAGAATTTGACAACAAATTGATTGGCGTGATTAAGGAAACTCACATTCAATTTTACTTTCAGACCAATGTTTCTGCAAGTCTGGGATGTATCCGGATACCCAAAAAATTAAGAGATTTTTGTAATTAGGAAAAAGGTAGGGTTAAGATGTAATTTGATCATTACACTATGAGATTTATATAAGTTATACTTAATATAAACATGTCATGCAATTTTAAAAGTAAAATAATTTAAATAGATAAAACCTTGAGTTCCCATAATCTTAGTTATCAATTTTTTTGCGGAAATAAATCCCCCTAAAATCTGAAATTCATTGTACCAAAATTCTAACAAAGTTTAGAATAGTGGGGATGTGTAACATCTCAAAAATTTCTATGCCAAGAATTGAACCATTCTTTTAGGCGTATGGGGTCAAACTTATTGACTTTTAGTTGTATATATGAGTTAGGATCAATTCCAAAGTATTTTAAGCGTATTACATGTGTTTTAGGGTCATAAGAGATCTCTAACACCAAGGCGATTCAAAAGAATTTTTATCGGCTAAGTTTCCGAATGAGTTTGTATAAGGGTCAACTTCAAACTACCATATCTCCTAGAATATAATGAATTAGGTGGCCCATAACCTATCAAATTAAAGGTCTTTGAGTTTTCTTTACAACGCCACCAAAATTATATTTTTTCGAGTTTGGAGTCAAACGTTATGCTTGTTTGAACAGAGAGGTCCGCAACAAGTCCGCGTTGCGGACCTGCAACGAGCTTGGACAATTTTTTCATACTTCATTTTTTTGTCGACCATAAAGGTGCGCGACTCGTACGCATCACGGACCTCTCGCGGACTTGTACAATTTTTTAGATTTTGTTGGGACATTTTTGAAAAATTACCTAATATCTATATATACGAACTTGAAATGTTTTGGGGTCAAATTTTACAGTCTTTCACCGTCGAATAACCCTAATCTTTATCCTCCTCTCTCAAATCATCTCCAACAAGATTTTCTCTCAAAACTCAAGGATCCAAACTTTCAAATTAGGACCTAACATCAAGATTTCTTCAGAATCTACTCTAAGGTATGCGGGTTTTCATCTATGGGTTCTTCTACCCATGGAGCCCAAATATTTTCTCAACTTAGTATTTAAATTTTAAATAATGAAATCTTATTGGATTTTACATGATGGTTTCAAATGCATAGATTATGGTATATTTTAAGTTTATTTACTCCTATTGATATATATGTATATTGACTCTATATTTCAAGTGATGAGTTTTTATGAATTTTCATACAACGATTCCAAATGTATAGATTCTTGAATATTTGAAGTTTATTTACTTATATTGACTTATGTTGATTCTTATTTATATGAAATGGATGGTAAATCAAGATCCTTATATGAAGGTTTGAAAGGTAGTTTTAAAGTGCCCATGGTGGGTTATTTTTAAGATGTTTGATTTGATTCATTCATATCACTCTCATGCATACACGTATTATTTAAATATATTTGATTGTCTTTATGAAATGAACCCACCTAGTTTCCTATGGTAAAGTAAAGTTGAAATAAAGTTTGACTCCAATGAATGTTATGAAGTAAATGCTTATGAAGGGGAGTCTTTATGAAATGATTGATTGATGAAAGAGCTTCATAGCCAAAGTAAGGTTTCAATGTGTAAGGACAATTCTCACATTGAATCAAATAAAATATTTAACGTTATGATATGACATATTTGACCTTCCTATAGGACGTCAATGCTTTTGAACATTTTTTCAAAATATAAGGTCCGATTAGCATGGTACCCAGAATGGCATCACTGATTGTAGACCTAGCTTTTTTATAAATCAAGGTTCATTAGTAAAACGGTAAATAGGGCATGGTAGTGATGATGATATTATAAACCAAATGTTTTAATGAGCTATTCCACCGATGATGATTTGATGTCTAAAGTTATACAATGCTTATGTTATCATGATATATAACTGTTATTACGTGAGATTTGACCTAGCACCGAATGTAGCATGTAGATAGAGACTCGACCTAAGGGGTTCTTAAGTAAAGTCTCATATTGCATTATCTATGTGCCACCATAGGAGCCCTTGTAGACTAGGCCTTTGTAGTCACCAAATATTAAATAATTGAATATAAATTGAATGGAGTTCTACCTGACAAGTAGTCTCCTCATGCCAACGTTGGTGGGTATGTTGGATTCCATGTAATAGCTTGCATAGTTTTAAATGTCGGTTAAGGTCACTTACCCATAAAATGAATATTTTAAGATTTCTTATGATGATGTTTAATGCATGCATTCATTATGCATATTGCTTATTTATGTTCCTTTTATGTTCTTCATTTCTTAGCACACTCGCATATTTAGTACATTCAAAATACTAACGCATACTTTTGCCTACATGATATCACCATGTAGGGACTGGCGTTTGTCCTCGACCTCCCCCACGCGGCTAGCTTGGGTTAGTTGAAGGTTACTTGTGGTGAGTTCTCATGTTTCGGGAATAACCTTCTTTATATTCTAAGCTCATATTTTGTAAAACATTAAAACTTTTATAAGGACATTTCTTGACACTTATTTTTGAGGGTGAGCTAGGGACATGTCTTAGCCCCCGCCAAGTCTATTAGTAGAGGTATGTTGGGATATAAATGGAAAATATTTTGAAGTTGCTAAGGACTATTGTTCCACGATATTTTCCTTAGTCCCGGTTCCCTTTTTACTTATTTACTTACCGCTTGTTATTATATTCCATTACCAATGAAATGCTTAACGAATACTAAGAGGCTTGGGTGAGGCACCTCTGGGTGTCTCATTCACCGTGTTACATCTAGGACCTAGGCTCGGATCATTACAAACTTGATATCAAAGCACGAGGTTTTAAATTTGTCCTCGGATTCCAATATACCGCGTCAAATAGGGTCTTTTTCATGGTTGTGAAGTGCACCACAATTATGAATAAGAAACTATGAGGCATTTAGGAAAGTTTCCTTTCTTTTGTGATTTATGTCATGCATTAGCTTTGTCCTAAGACTTCTCATATCTAAAAAGTCATTTCGTGTTATCTAGATGATGCCTCGAAGAAGAGTACCTCCACCTAGAGCAATGGATGCTCTCGAGGACCAAGTTCCTCTGGTTCCTGAGGCTCCATATCAAGAAGGGGTTGATTCTAATGAGGAACAGGTCCCTAATGATCCTCTAGCCGAACAAGTGACTAATGCAGAATTTTGTGATGCTATCCTATTGTTGGCTCGATCTGTGACAGCTCTATTGAATCAACACAAAGTAACTCCGATGAACATGAATGTTAAGAAAAGTAAATGGGTGAAAAAAAGGAGTAATATTAGAGATAATGACTTTAACCATCAGAAGATGTCAAAGGGAGAGACGTCTGGCCTTTGTTTTAGGAAATGTTATGGCAAGGAAAATTCCTTCCTCTCATGTGGTAAGTGTGGTAAAAACTATCTAGAGGATTGCTTGTACGACACAGGGAGTTGTTATAGTAGTGGAAAAAGTGGACATAAGGAGAAGGACTATCCAGTGGCATCTAGAAAAGAGAGGCAGTCCAATCATGCTCGAGGTGAAGGTAGAGCTTCTCAATCTAAGCACGGTGGTAGTTTTAGTTCATTTACTATTTCCAAGTATTCCAAGTATGGGAAAAACCATAGAGGAGAGTGCTTAGTGGGGTTGGATGCTTTCTATAGGTGTAGAGAGCCGGTCATTATGCAAGGAAGTGTAGGAGTGGTACTAAACCTCAGTCTCTGGCCCAGACTATAGGTCATCTGGATCAAAGTGCTACTGCATCGGATGGCAGTTAGTGCCAAGAAAGATCGTATACCTTTCAGGTTCATTAGGAGTTAGAGGATTCTCCCGATGTTGGGACTGGTAAGTTATAGGTTTTTGATTTTGAAGTGTATTCATTGTTAGATCTAATGCCAATTTATGGTTGTTGCTGCATTTCTTGCTAATAGGTTTGATTTATATCCCAAGATATTATTGGAATACTAGTTGCTGTCTACCCCCATTGGTGAGTCAATTTTTGCTAGAAAAAAAGTCTATAAGGGTTATCCTGTGTTTATCCTACATAAAGTTGTTCCTTGTGATCTCATTGAGCTTGACATAGTAGGTTTTAATGTTATTCTTGAATGAAAGGGTCATGATTCAGTGGTAAAGGGTAAGTTTATTTCCTTTCTTAATGCCCAAAAATTGATTTCTAAAGGTTGGATTTATCATATGGTGAGGGTTAGAGATATCAATTCTGAAAGTCCTTCTCTTAAGTCGAATCCCGTGGCTAATGAGTTTTATGACATGAGTGTGCATTCTCATCTGGATAAGGCCAATGTGTGGCCGGTGCACTTAGTAGGGTGTTTATGGGGAGCGTAGCTCATGTTGGTGAAAGGAAGAGGGAGTTGTAAGGAATGTTCATCGGTTGGTTAGATTGGGGTGAGGTTGAGTGGTTCCGATATGGTGGTGCAAATTGGGTCCAAATCATCTTTGATAGTAGATGTTAAGTCGAACAATACCTTGATCCATCATTGGCAAAGTTGAAGGAATTAGTGGGAAATAAGAAAGTAGAAGTCTTTTCCCAAGGGGTTGATAGAGTACCTAGTTATCAAGGTCAGTTAAGTGTTCTGAGGTTGATGATATTAGATGAGTCATAATAGATAAAGAAGGAGTAGGTGTTCCGTATTGTGATTATTGAAGTACGCTTATTCCAATTAACGTTATGGACATAGAGTAAGAGATAGACGGGATCTTGTTGTATTCAATAGATAGGTAAGAGTATATTGGTGTCCTCTTGGTAGGACTTAATGAAAATATGGATGTAGAGATGTTAAGGTAGGCATGAAAATTTTTAAATGATTATGACTTCAAGGGAGTCATAAAGTGATTAGAATGGTAGGCTTGAATACGTGGTTGTAGGTATACGGGTGATGATAGTAGGCTATTGATGACTTCTCGTTAAGGGTTTCAAATGAGTGTATTAGAATGGTTATAGAACTAGACTTGAATATGGTATTGATAGAATATGGGTAAATACGATGTATCGGGTGTTTCATTATTAGGTCTCAAGGTATGTGGAATATGGTAGTAAGGGGTAATACTCCCGGGATAGATTTTCCTATAAAGGTATAGGATCCTAAGGCTTTTTCCGTAAGGTGGCCTATGAATTTGATTTGTCATTGGAGTTTGCCCCGGTTCATTCGGTATTCCATATGTCTATGTTTAGAAAATGATTGGGAAGTACAAGTTCCATTGTGCCTTTGGAGATAGTGAATGTTGATGATAATCTAACCTATGAAGAGGTTTCGATTAAAAATCCTAGAATGACATATCAAAAGATTGAGGAACGGGGAAGTTCCATCCGTCTAAGTCATTTGGAGAAATCAACAAGTTGAAAGCATTACATGGGAAATGGAAACGGATATAATAAAATGTTACCCTCATATTTTTCACTCTACTCAAGCCTAAGGCACTAAGTTATCCATGCTCAAGTGTTTAAGGCTCCTATGTATCAGTTTTCCTAACTCCTCATGTGCATGCATATTCATGAAGTTGAATTTTAAAGTTATGATTTATGCTAAAGTATAGAAATTTCATGTTTGATGCATTTCAAGTGTCATTGTATATATGTTGGGTTGCTAGTCCTCGTGCCATGTCCTTTTTATGCTAGTAATTCTTATTCAAGGACGAATGTTCCCAAGGGAGAGATATTGTAACATCTCAAAAATTTCTATGCCAAGACTCGAACTATTCTTTTAGGAATATGGGGTCGAACTCATCGACTTTTAGTTGTATATATGAGTTAGGATTAATTTCTAAGTATTTTAAGAGTATTAGATGTATTTTAGGGTCATAAGGGATCTCTAACACCAAGCCGATTCCAAAGAATTTTTATCGGCTAAGTTTCTGAATGAGTTCGTATAAGGGTCAATTTCAAATGACCATATCTCCTAGAATATAACTATTGGGTAGCCCATGACCTATCAAATTAAAGGTCTTTGAGTCTTCTTTCCAACGCCACCAAGATTGCATTTTTTCGGATTTCATTTTTTTGTCGACAAGAAAGGTGCGCGATACGTCCGCATCGCAGACCTATCACGGACTTGTCCAGTTTTACAGATTTTGTAGGGACATTTTGGGAAAATTACCTAATATCTATATATATGAACATGGAACATTTTGGGGTCAAATTTTACAGTCTTTCACCTCCAAAGAACCCTAATCTTCATCCTCCTCTCTCTCAAATCATCTCCGAAAGATTTGCTCTCAAAACTCAAGGATCCAAACTCTCAAATTAGAACCTAACATCAAGATTTCTTCAAAATCTACTATAAGGTATATAGGTTTTTATCCATGGGTTTCACCCATGGAGCACAAATATTTTCTCAACTTAGTATTTAAATTTTAAATAATAAAATCTTATTGGATTTTACATGATGGTTTCAAATGCATAGATTATGGTATATTTTAAGTTTATTTACTCCTATTGATATATATGTATATTGACTCTATATTTCAAGTGATGAGTTTTTTTGGGTTTTCATACAACTATTCCAAATATATATATTCTTGAATATTTGAAGTTTATTTACTTATATTGACTTATGTTGATTCTTATTTGTATGAAATGGATAGTAAATCAAGATCCTTATATGAAGGTTTGAAAGGTAGTTTTAAAGTGCCCATGGTGGGTTATTTCTAACATGTTTGATTTGATTCATTCATATCACTCTCATGCATACAAGTATTATTTAAATGTATTTGAAGGTCTTTATGAAATGAACCCACCTAGTTTCCTATAAAAAAGTAAAGCTGAAATGAAGTTTGACTCTAATGAATGTTATGAAGTAAATGCTTATGAAGGGGAGTCTTTACGAAATGATTGATTGATGAAAGGGATTCATAGCCAAAGTAAGGTTTCAATGTGAAGGGACAATTCTTACATTGAATCAAATGAGATGTTTAATGTTATGATATGACATGTTTGACCTCCCTATAGGCCGTCAATGCTTTTGAATATTTTTCCAAAATATAAGGTCCGATTAGCATGGTACCCAGAATGGCATCACTGATTGTAGACCTAGTTTTTTTATAAATCTAGGTTCATTAGTAGAACGGTAAATAGGGCATGGTAGTCATGATGATATTATAAACCAAAGGTTTTAATGAGCTATTCCACCGATGATGATTTGATGTCTAAAGTTATACAATGCTTATGTTATTATGATATATAAATGTTATTATGTGAGACTTGACCTAGCACCGAATATAGCATGTAGATGGAGATTCGACCTAAGGGGTTCTTAAGTAAAGTCTCATATTGCATTATCTATGTGCCACCATAGGAGCCCTTGTCGACTAGGCCTTTGTAGCCACCAAATATTAAATAATTGAATGTAAACTGAATGGAGTTCTACCCGACAAGTAGTCTCCCCATGCCAATGTAGGGGGTATATTAGATTTCATGTAATAGCTCGCATGGTTTTAAATGTCGTTTAAGGTCACTTCCCCACAAAATGAATATTTTAAGATTTCTTATGATTATGTTTAATGCATGCATTCATTATGCACATTGCTTATTTATGTTCCTTTTATGTTATTCATTTCTTAGCACACTCGCATATTTAGTACATTCAAAGTACTAACGCATACTTTTGCCTACATGATATCACCATGTAGGGACCGACGTCTCTCCTCGACCTCCCCCACGTGGCTAGCTCGGGTTAGTTGAAGGTTACTTGTGGTGAGTTCCCATGTTTCGGGAATAACCTCCTTTATATTCTAAGCTCATGTTTTGTAAAACATTAAAACTTTTATAAGGACATTTCTTGACACTTATTTTTGATGGTGAGCTAGGGACATGTCTTAACCCCCGCCAAGTCTATTAGTAGAGGTATGTTGGGACATAAATGGAAAATGTTTTGAAGTTGCTAAGGACTATTGTTCCACGATATTTTCCTTAGTCCCGGTTCCCTTTTTACTTATTTAATTACCGCTTGTTATTATATTCCATTACCAATGAAATGCTTAACGAATACTAAGAGGCTTGGGTGAGGCACCTCCGGGTGTCTCATTCGCCGTGTCACGTCTAAGACCTAGGTTCGGATCATGATAGGATGCAACCCCAAACCAGAAAATAATAAACTAATATCTAAATGTTTGTGTTCGAGGAAATATACAAAGCGATAAGAAGATGAACCCATGACAACCTGGAAGAGTAGTTCACCCTTGGATTCAAAAGGCATCTTAACTGAGGTCTTTCAGTAGTCACTTAAATATGCCCTGTACTAAAACAAAATTAGAGCATGTGCAGAATAAGTACACAAACACAATGTACTGATAGGATTACATGATTAGTTTCAGTAAGTGCAATATGAACAAGAAACCACAACTTAATAAAGCAGACAATACACAATAACATCATATTTATAGCAACCCCAGACTCCAATCCTTACATTTGAGTTTTTTTTAAAATCCAAATCAATCACTAAAGGGTATACATATTAAAAAACAAAATGGAAACACACAAGTATCATACAAAAAGGATATGGACCAAAAGTTCTCTCATAACACAACAACCAATTTGGTTCTCTCATAAAACCACACTCCAACTATTAGTGTACCAACGTGGTACCCATTCCCATTGTTAATTTACCGACATGGTATCCGTTCTAAATGTACTAGCATGGTATCCGATCCAAATATATCAACATGATACCCATTTCAAATAAACCAGCATGGTACCCGATCCAAATATACCGGCGTGAAACCCAATTCAAATGTACGACGTGGTACCCGATCCAACAAAAAATCATATACCACAATCACAATCACGATGAATAGAAACCATACTTGTACAACCAAGTAACACATTCATTATATGTAATTTAATCACAATTATCATTTCAATTCATGTTCTTTTCTTTTTCCTAGTCAAATATCCTGCACACAATACTAAGGAAGTAGTTAACATGCACATATAACACAAATGGGAAAACACAATCATCACCTACCTTGAATCAAGCCTAAATGCTCTAAAGAACCTGAGCTTTTCCCTTTTGAAGTGTCTTGGCTTATTTTTGTTCTAAAATAAATACAAAATACAAAAAATTAATGAACAATGACCTAAATTACCAGATTATACTCAAAATCTTAGCCATTGGCCAATTTTATGATCATACCACCCAACTAGGGCTTTTTCTATCATTAATTTAAGGTTAAAAATGCTCCCATAAGATAGTCACCATAGATTATAAGGTTTAAAAAATAAAATATAATTTGGGGGAGTAATTAGCTTACTTTTAACTCAAGAATCAATGGAAAACTGAAGAAAATAGCTCTAAGTTTCCTCTTGCTCTCACAAAAATGAAACTGTAAATATAAAAAATAATTTTGGTACTTTTCCTTATTAATTCTGTGATCGACTTTCTATACAGGCCACCATATCTCGATAGTGGCCTCTCCATAGTGGGACTTTTCCCTCTATGGAGACTTGTACGGAAATAGAACCTCAAAATTCTTCCCGTGAATCCCTATTTCTCAACACAACCTCAAACTTTGACATTCTAAAATAACCCTTTCACGCCAAGTTCAATTTAAAGAGTTCTACTCACCCAAATTCACTTCCAAAAATCCCTATGAATCACTTAACATCTTAGCTATTATAAAATCAAATTCAAACTTAGACATTAACCCAGTTTATTTCTTAGATTTTCCTAGACCTCAACTTACTCAGATTCCGTCTAAGACTGGCCTAAATCTTTCATTATTGGCTTTTCCAAAATTATCGGAACAGGTCATTACAATATATACCAATTTATCCATCACTCTTCCCCAAGTAATCAAACAAAGAAATTGGGATAGGTTGTAATAACTCATAACTTAAAGTACGTCTGCGACTCGTAAATATCGATGCATTAGTGTGATATTGGGAGAATATTATTGCAAATAGTTATGAATACCCAATAATCCTTATATTAAGTCATTTAAAGTGTTACACCAAAGTTATAGGCCAAAGACATCATTAAAGAAAAGGTTCAAGTTTAAAGGTTTATTGTGGAAGAATATTTTAAATGATCTAATTTATCATCTAACTTTGAACGAGTATATCTCCTAATATATAAAGAGTTAGAGGGTCTACAAAAATCAAATGAAAGGTATTTGAGCCTAGTTTCCAGTAAAATAAATAGCTCAGCAATACAACTTCGAAATAAAAAGTTATATGTATTTTATGATAGAGATGCACACTGCCCAATCATTACGGGACATGTGGTACTTTAGGAAAAGTCGACAAAGTTGGTCTTTTTATATTAGAACTTAGGGATAACATTTCCCATTTACTCCAAAATGTTTAGGGACTGGGTTTGAGTTTTTTTTCAAGTTTTAATCATCTCCAATCTTTCCAAGCTTAAGGTAAGTTGGTTTCTTCAAGAATCAAGTGTGTTCCTCTACAAAGGTAAGTATTTTATTGAAGGAAAAGGTGTTTTTATTGAATATTACAAATGTAAAGATTGGTTTTAAGTGTCATAAAGGTATGGATACTGTCCTATCTCCATATATATGATTCTAAAAGATGTTTCAAGTTTAATTTATGGGTAGGACTCCCGTGATAGTGATAGGAAGCCGTGAGTCCATATTTTATGCATTGTAATTGATGTACTTGATAAGGAGGGAGTATGTAGGATGATATATTGGCTGTAGTATTGGTTAAAAGAGGGTTTGGTTGTATTGTATTGAGGTAGAAAGTTTACTACAATAAAACAAAAGGTGAGGTGTAGAAAACACAACTTTTATAGTTGTTGCATGTTTGTCACTTGCCAAGTGTTTGATGAAATGCCTAAATTTCTAAAGAATATGTTGTAGATATTTATATGAGCTCCTATTATTGTCATTGATGGTAGTAGTTGCCGACAAGCTTAAACTATGAGCTTATAAGAGAATTTTACATCGTTTGATAAAGAACTCACAAAATGGTGTTCAGAAACTATGAGTTTGAGTTTATATGTATAATTTCAATAATTAAGGGGATGGTTATTCATGAAGTATGTATTGGGGAGTAATATTAACCTCATAGGGAATTCATGAGCCCACTTGGGAAGTAGATAAAGAGAAGGGTATGGCGATATATCATTTATCTATCGTAATTATTAAGCTTGTCGCTTGTGAACCATTATTGTGTGTTTTGGCCTTGTTGTGCTTCTTGATTAGATTCTTATACTTCCCTATATGATGTTATCTTATAGAACTCAGCAGAGGATTTTGACAAAACAACGTAAGATAGTAAGTCCCGAAGTAACGTATATAAAGTTAAAACCTTTTTCGCCATTAAGGCACGACCCAGAGTCGCATGTTTCTAATATAAATATCATATGAGATTACATGAAGAAGTATTCCTATTTGGAAAATCTTCCCATGTTGGAGGTCTAAACCTATAGAGTTATAGTACTTTTTTTCTAGTCAGAGAAGTCATATATTTCACATCATCATTTGTGTCTTCAGTTGAAACTCTTAGAAGTTACAGGGTACATGTGTATCGTAAATTTAAAGGAAATAGTTGGCCACTAATTATTCATATTTACATAGATCACATAGACATATAATTCTTAAGCTAAAGAAAATAAACGACAATTGTATCACGAGTTATGTGATTCATGAGTTACTTCTAACAAGCCTTTACATGCAAGTTGAAATTATAGCCTACTCTGTAGTGTGGGGTGGGTATTTTTAGTGCTACTACGTGCAATGCTATTTTGTACACAGAATTCAAATAGTGTTAGTTGGAATTTTTCATTGTAGATTCACCTAACTTATATAGGCATGCAGGTAAATCATACATGAGCCTAGGGGGCGTACCTTGATAGACCTCATTACCCAGACTATGAGATTTCACGCATGGTTTTGACAGTGGGATATAGATGCCATAGGTTCACAGATCGCATACAATAGGCCATCATATGACTCCCTGATAGTTAGTTTTACAAAGAGCCACAAAGTTATATAACAAAGTAAAGACATCACTTAGGCAAATTATAGGAATCTTATATATATAAATGAATAAGCCATGTAATTCTATATGAGGACCCTTGAGATTGGTCATAGTTCTAGTGTTGGATTATGTCTCCTGCATACATATGCTCAGATTTGCCTATCTTGATATTGATTCATTTGAGCATTCTTACATGTCTATTTATTATTCAGACTTATTTACATACCAGTATGTTTTATATGTACTGACATCCCTATTTTTATGGCGCTACATTTCCATTCATGCAGGATTAGGTACTCAGGATAGCAGATATTTCCAATAGACTAGGGACTTCCAGTTTAGTAGTGGTAAGCTCCACCTTTACCAGAAGCTATCATATATCTAGAGCCTATATTTAACTATGTATATACATATGTTAGAATGGGTATGTCGGGGCGCAGTCTCGATCAATTATCAAATTCTTAGATGCACTCTTTAGAGGCTTCTTAAACTTAGTTTTATTTAAGTTGTAAGTAGCCCAATGGGCCCTTTTATTATCTATGTTTAGAGTGTCTCTTGGCTTATGTTCCACTGCTTATGAATCTACATCTTTAGTATGAATTAATACATATATTACAAGGTGCTTGGATAAGTCCTCGATGTCCTCCCTTCTCTAGTTGGAGGCGTGACAGTTAAGAATAGAGCAGTACCTGAATCCTCAAACAAGCGAGGGTACTTTTCGTGCATGTCCTTCTCGATTTCCTAAGTGGCTTCCTCAACTGAATGATGCTTCTAGTGTACTTTTACTAATTTGATCTCTTTATTTCTCAACATTCGGATATCACGATCAAAAATTGCAACCAGTTCCTCCTCATATTGAATATTCTTTTCTAACAAGACCGAATCCTACTTAGTAATGTAATTTCTATCATCATGGTACCTTTTCAAAATAGATACATAGAACACGGGTGAATTTTAGATAAGCTCGGTGGTAGAACAAACCTATAAGCCACTGGCCCCACATAATCAAGAATCTCTAATGGACCGATATAGCAAGGTCTAATCTTACCCTATTTGCCGAACCTCATAAATCCTTTTATGGGTGAAACCTTCATGAGGACTTTTTCACCAACCTTAAATGTCATATCTCTCAACTTGCGGTCTGCATACTCCTCCAGTTTGCTCTGGACTGCCAAAAGCTTGGCTTGAATACCCTTTACTTTTTCATGAGCTTATCTTAACAAGGGAACCCCCAAGGTTTCACATCCCCATCCTCAAACCATCCTATGGGAGGTTTACATTCCCTCCCGTAAAATGCTTCAAACGTTCTTATATCAATGCTGGAGTGATAGCTATTGTTGTAAGAAAACTCGTACCAAGGTAAGAATTGATCCCAATGTCCTCAAAGTCAATCACACATGCTCTTATCATCCTCTAACATTTGGATTGTTCTCTCCGATTGACTATCAATCTGAGGGTGGAAAGTTGTATATAAAGTGAGTTGAGTTCCCAACTCCTTATGCAACTTACCCCAAAACATTGAAGTAAATTGAGTACCATTGTCTGAAATGACAGAAAGAGACACCCCGTGCGACCTTTCTCCTTGACATAGATCTTTACCAACTATTGAGCATTATAATCCAGTGTGACCAAACTAAAGCGAACTGATGTAGTCAACCTATCAACAATAACCTCTGATGTAGTTCCTTCATGAATCTTCAACTGCCTTGAGAAATAGGCTATGACATTCTTATCCAGCATCAACAACACCCAAGCATGAATGTGAAGTATCATAATAAACAATAAAGTCCTATCAATCTCAGAATAGGCGCTATAGTCAGAAGATTCTTGAGCTTTTGAAAGCTCTCCTCACATTATTAAAACCACTCAAACGGTACTTCATTTTGATTCAGCCTTGTCAAATGTGTAGCAATAGAAACAAAGTTCTTGACAAACTGGCTATAGTAGCTTGCAAGCCCCACTAGACTCCGAAACTCAGTCACAAAACTAGGTTGAACCCAATTCTTAATTGCCTCAATCATTTGGGGATCTACCATCACCCTTGTCATACCCCTTTTAGCTGATTTTTCCAATTTAAGTGACTATTTAAAAAAGGGATCATTTTATATATTTAGAGTCGCCACTTGGAATTGAATTTTGGTTTTTCAAGTCACCTTATTAAATCCTTAATCAAAAGGAAAATTGACTCTTTATTTTGTGGTCTGCGAACTAAAAATCTGGGTAAGGAATTCTGTTAACCGAGGGGAAGGTCTGAGGCACCCCTCGAGTTTTATGGTTCTAACATAGTCATTTTTTTGACTTACATATGGCTTGAAATAATTTTAAATATATTATACCTTTTAATCTAAGAATAAAAATGCTACTTACCTGCCTTCTTTGATTTATTATGAATTACTTAAAACTATCTTATTTTTATTAGGGTGCAGTGTACTGGCAGCATCGCTTTCCAACCTTACCCCAAATTATTGATTTATTTGTATCTTGCACCTAAAATTTATTTAAAACTCTTCAAATTGTAAAGTTGCTTATTATTACTATTGACCTAAAATATGCACCTAACGATTCCATTTAAAGATATTTAACTATCAAATTTTATTTAAAATTATAGAAATCTTTTTATAAAAGTCGAAAGGCTCTAAATTATTCTATTAAGAGTTTAACCAACGAGACTTACTAAAGGTAAAATTCAAAAAACAAATGTATTATATTACCGGCTAAAACTAATTATCAAGATTAAGCTTAACTCTCTTTTTTTTTAAAATAAAAAATAAAAAATACATATAGCTTATTTATTCGTTATTTTAGTGCACAATAATTGAATTAACTAAATGTGAAATGGATGAAGTAACCAAAAGAACAATTAGTTATCCAAACCCAAGCAAGTAAAAATAGAAAGCTTAACGATTAAAAATTCATATCAAATAAAGTAGACAAAGAATTGTAGTTCAAAAAGATACGAATGGAAACCCAAAAAAATTAAATAGCCAGGGAGTTTTTTAAATATCCATTGTCGAACGAAATATTAAACTGCCTAACTATTAGCCTTGTGCTCCCTCTTATTCTTCACTAGGCAATTTGAGTGCACTGCACTTTGTTTTTCAAGTAAAATGAAAAAAGGTCTTAGGGTTCAAGAGCTTCCTTTTTACAAACTGTTAGTAGTTGTTGTTTAAAAGTAGCAATTTGAGAAGATGTTTTCCTTTTATATAGCATTAATTCCAAGTAACTCATGAGTCATGATTATGGTGATTATCAAAAAATATAATGTCCATTAAATTTTATTTGTTAATCAATATTTTATGGGCCAATTGAACTTTAAATCTGCAAATAAAAAAATTAAATTTCAAAACTTCCATCTATGTATGCATTTTTCCAGACATTCCCACATGATCTGCTTTCATATATTCTAAGAATAATATCATGAAATAAACATCAAGTTTTGAACAGAACGTGAATATAACACATATTTTACATAACCAACATAAATGACCAAAATTTAATGTCCGTTTAATGACATAACTTCAATAGTAGATAAAAACATAAACGAGAGATTCCAATTTCCAACATATTCAAACACAAGATATCTTAGAGCTCGAACATATATAAATCCTTAACTTCGATGCTAATGATATACCAAAGCTATTGAACGTCTAAACATTTCAACCCACCTTGAATGCTTATTCAACAAAAGTTTGATCATATAACATTCTTAGAATAGAAAAAAAAAGGTAACAACGGGAATGAATCTTCAAAGTTCTTTTCGATTAACAATGAAAAACGACGTACAATCTACAGATTTCGACAAACTTGAAGTCGCGAACAAGACCTCGAACTCTAACTTAACTCTTAGAACAACTCACTTGTTCACTTTTCTTTCTCTCTTTTTTTCTCCGTTTCTTGCTTTTTCTTTCTCTGCGATGCTCTCTTTTTTCTATCGTTTTTTTCCCACTCTTCTGCTTCTGGTTTTTCTGGGTGGGTTGCTCTCTCTCTCTCTGTGTGTATTATATAGAAGGGTAGTATGTGGGTGTGTTTGTTCCAAAAGAAAAGGAACGTGAGGAGTGGGGTGTTTTGGTTGAGAGTTTTAAGGAGAGGGAGAGACGTGATAAAATATTTTTCCTGCGTGAGTATGGGGTTTGGGGGAAGGGAAATAAGGGAAAGAATACTAGTATTAGGTTAAAGGTAGAAACTGAGAAAGTAATATATACTTCTCCAAAGTAATATATACTTCTCCAAAGTAATATATACTTCTCCAATCTCCAGTAACCAAGGGTAGAAACAAGAAATATTTAAAAACATACTATATTTATGAAGAATTAAAATAAAACATCTTTACTTGGCACTAAATTTCTTATGCCTATAAAATAATATTTTAATATAGAGATAACAAATTAATGCTCTTCTCTAACTACCAATAAATTATTGTTCTTAGCCAAACTACTACATTTAATTGGATGGTTTAGGTTATTATTATTATCATTATTATTTATTTTTAGTCTAGCCATTTATCTTTTCTATATTTTAACCCACATAATTCTTCAGGTATTTAGAATCATCAATCCTTCAATTTATTTTATTTTATAATAAGATAATAATGATATTTGATGAATAGAATTTGATTAATTATTTTATGCTAATAAAATATATAAAAGTTAAATTGTTAGACTAAGAATAAAATGTAACTAACAACATGAAAGTGACTAACTTATTTATTAAACTTAATTTAAAATAGAACAAATATTTTTTGTAAATTTTCTATTCTTTTGAAATAGTAAAAAATAAAACTTACATTAAAATATGACTCTATTTTTGTAGTTTTTCATATTTTTTTTAAAAAACTTACTAAAATAAGATAAAATCAAAATATCTAATAAGAGGCCGTTTGAATTGACTTATTAGCTGTTTTCAGCTTTTTTGAGTGTTTGACTGGTCAACTTAAAGTCATTTTGTGCTTAAAATAAGCCCCAATAAATAGTTGGATTTATTTGGATAAACTTATTTTAAGCAGTTTATAAGTTGCAAACAGCTTATAAGTCAAAAAAAAAAGTTGGCCTGCACCTACTTTTTTTTAAAAAAACTTATAAGCAGTTTTCAACTTATAAGTTGCTTAAAAATAAGTCAATCCAAACAGGCTATTAGACATAAAAGAAATATTTAAAAATCAAAAAAGGTGTAAAGTCTGAAGTTCGGTCAAAAATTACGTGTCTATAGCCCTTTCTTTTGAAACCATATGTCCTAAGAATGCAACTGAAGACAACCAAAATTCACTCTAAGAAAATTTTGGATACAATTTCTGTTTCCCTAAGATACCAAAAAAAATACAAAGATGGTCTGCATGCTCTCCCTTACTCTTAGAGTAGATCAGGTTGTCATCGATAAACATGATCATAAAGGAATCTAAGAATGCAAACCACCCCATTCATCAAACTCATAAGGGTTGCAGATGCATTAGTCAATCCAAATGACATTGCCAAAAACTTATAATGTCCATACTGAGTTCTGCAAGTCATTTTATGTATGTCCATACTGAGTTCTGAAAGTCGTTTAATTGATGATAGCCTTAACTTAGATCAATCTTAGAGAAGACTGAAGCACCCTATATTTCGTCAAATAGGTTATCTATACAAGGCAAGGGATACCTATTCCATATTGTGACCTTGTTTAATTTTTGATAATCCATACATATTCTCATGCTAATATCTTTTTTTATGATGCCCCAACTCAAGGGCACAACTGGCACCTAATGCCAAAACTTAAGCTTGAGCCGACTATTACACCCCACATCTTTGAACTCGGAAGGTTTCTTAAGTTACTTAGAAGCTGGTATGTGAGCCACTTAAGTTACGACCCTATTGAACAACTCTAAGAAGGAAGAATGTGACACCCCATGGTAGGGAAGGTTGGAAATAGGGTCAAGAGAAGCCGAAAGGAGTTGGAGGCCAAGTAACGAGTCGTAGGAATCGACTTATCTACGTAAACTACTAATTTAGAAGTCTTACATACGTGAGTTACTTGATTACATACCAAGCTTACGTAGCAAGGGTTTCATAGGCTCTTAAAGTGAGATGAGATTACAAACGAGATTACGAACCCATGAGGAGGAAAACAAATTGCATGGGGCAGCCAATGGGAGGGTGACACGTGACAGCACCTAAGCAAGTAGGTGACCCACCTGCTTGGGGGAAGTGGGCCCCACTGCCACATGGCAGCCCCTCCTTCAGCATGTAGATACGGTGGCCCAATAGGGGCTGGACACGTGTCACCTCTTGGGGATGACATGTTTCACACCCTATAGCCACATATATGTATGTATATGAATCATATACTTTAGTTTTTTCCTCAAATTTCAGCCAAAATAAGAGAAAACAAACCCTAGAGCAAAGGAGAAAATTGCGACGGCTTGGGAGAAAAATAAGGTAAGTCCCGATTTCATTCCGTAAATTAATTATATAGCATATACCATGATGATATGAAAGTATTAGTAGAATAAATTTAGAGTTTGGTGTAGCCAAAAAATGGACAGCAAGCTGCCACAATGATTCAGCACGCTAAAAAAAATTTCGAGGCGCGATTTCGGCGAGTTCTAGCCAATTTTGGGAAAGGTAAGTTCTTCCCCTCTAATTTGAAGTTTATGATGTTACATTAGGGTGTATTAAACACCTTAGGGGATGATGTAAGTTGGGGAAAAGGTTTGAAAAGTTCGGCGTTTGAAATAAATGAATTTGGAATCACTATAGTTAAATAGTTGTCGAAGTAAGGTGTTGTGCGCGTGGGGGCTGCTGATGGTTGTGTTGTGGAGTGTTGCAGGGTCTAAGAGTTCTCTAAATGAGGTGGGGGAGATGCTGGTTACAGCCACACAACCCCCCGCTTCGTACGGTTAAAGGTTTCGCAAAATAGAAACTAGAAACCCTCTTTTGGTATCGTAACTTCGGGCGAGTCGTTTGGAGTTTATATTGTGTAATGTTTCCATGTTATATATATATGAGCTGCTGGTTGTATTGTTGGTTGGATGCAGATGTTAAGGACATGGTTGGGAAATTCGGATAGGGCACATTATAGGGGAGGTGCTGTCTGATTTCCGTTAACACCTTAACTAGTTAAGGAACTAGTTGAGAAGGCAAGCGAGGGGATAAATGCTATGAATACTAGTGGGTAGCCTAAGTTGCTGAAAAATCTAAGGTTGTTAATACTCGCCTTATTTTTGTGTTAAATAGGTTTTGAGGACGACGACGTAAACACGACTAAGGGAAGTCCATAAGAGGTATGTGAAACCTGTCCCTTCTCTTCTTTTGGCATGTCGTAGAGGTAAGTAAGCAGTGATATAACGCCTAAAGTAATTCCATTCTTGAATGCTCCTTATTCAATGCTGAATGTTAAAGCTTGTATGATAGTTAAGCTAATTTCCTTGAATCTTTTATACACTGAGGACTTAATGAATATACAGACTCCTAGTCATAAAATTATTCGAATACGAATACTCTGGAGTTCTTAGGTGAATAGTCCTACTTTGGTATATATCTAGGAACCTCAAGATGTAATTAATGTAGCCCCTAATGGAACTTAGAGGGCAGCTAGAATGACTATACTGTTACTCGAATTCTTAAACAATAACTTAGTCCTCTTATATAGTTGAGTCTCGGATAATGATTTAAACTGTGTTTGGTTTCTCACTACTCTACTCGTGTATACTGTAACACTTCTTCTCTAAGTCCCGGGCCAGTTATTAGATTCGTGCAATTCACTGCATTGTCCACCGAGCCTTTTTCTAGAGGGCCGGGTACGTATGTATATATATGATGATGATGTGTTGTAATAAGGTCGCGATATCACGGAGCCTGATACTGATACTACATATATGATTCACCGGACCCATGATGGGGCCGGCTATATTGAAAATTTGAGCATGCATGTTTTGGTGATTCACAGAGTAGTGGTACATGTTTCTGATTTGATAATTGGTTCTCTGCTTCTCCATTTTGGATATACCTCCAGTTGTACTATGTTACGTTTTACATACTCAGTACATATGTCGTACTGACCCCCTTTCTTGGGGGGATGCATTCATGCCCGCAGGTACAGATACATGTTTTGGGAGTCCGTCAGCTTAGGATTCCATGCAGCTCAACAAGGAGAGGCTTCATTATATCGGGGCCTAGTTTTGATACTGTCCACTAATGTGTAACATTGTTTTGTCCATTCGGGGGTATGCGGTGGCCCTGTCCCACCATATGTTGTCGTTTATATTTTTAGAGGTCTGCAGACATGTATATGTGGGTTGTGTATGTCAGTTTGATTCAGCTGGGTCTACCTGATATATGATATATGTGATTATGTTATGGCAGCCTTGTCGGCTTGCGTGCCCTGTCATGTTGTGATACAAATGAAAAGGGCTATAGGTTTATGAAAATATTATCGCCCGATAGGGATCTATTACATGATATTGTATTATTTACGATTCAATGTGACCAAAGCTAACAGATATGTGTACGTGGGGTCCAGCTCGGACCCCAGTCGCGACTTACGGGGTTGGGTCATAACTAAAGTGATATCAGAGCAGTTCGTCCTTAGATTGTCTGGAGATCGTGTCTAGTAGAGTCTTGGTTATTGATGTATTGCGTGCCACATCTATTAACAGAAAGCTACAGGACATTTAGGATGTTACTTTTCTTCTACATTTGAGATTGTGCTTTAGATCCGAGTCATAAGAAAATTCCTTATACTAACCTTGGATCTTAACAGAAGGACGACACCAACAGAAGGAGGTAATTGACGATATGGAAATTTATGAAGCATGCAGGTAAGTAAAGTAAAGCCACGGAAGATATCCGTCGGGTAAGGTATTGAAATATAAAGTTGAAACTTGAAAGAAAAGTAGGCAGGAAGTGCAACAGATGCAGTTTGAAGTTGGACATACGAGGTAAGTCCAGTATTTTTATGTTAGTATTGACATTGAAAGCCCTGTGTGGCTGTGATATGAGACGATATTGAAAGCCCTGTGTGGCTGTGATATGACATGAATATATATATATGTGTGTTGGTCCTGTGAGGAATTATTGGCATTTTCTGCGTGTAGGTTACGGGATAGTAAGAAGTGTAGAGGAAACTCTACCGAATTTTTCCCAGAATGGGGAAAAAGAAATGAAGCATAAAATTTTGAGATGTTGGAGAAATTGATACCAAGTACCCCTACTGTGTTTAACCAAAGCTGTAAGAGGTATCCTTCAGGTCGTCGATAAGGGGCACCCTTTTCACTTGAAGTATTTTATTTTGGAGGAACAAAAGCTTATTTACGTAGTAAAGTTCAGACTACGGTATCTCCAGCCGTATTTATACTATAGAAATATAAACAGAGGGCTCAGGATGAAGGATAAGATGTCCCGCGAATGAGTTTCACTCTTTTTGAAAAACATACCAAGCCCTCAACTCCTAATTGTAAATTAGATGAGTTGTTCATAACTCGAGGATAAACTCAGAAGGAGACCAGGTAGGTCAAGTATTAAAAGGAGTACTGTGATGTTTAAGAGGTTCTAATTTCTTCCAACAATGGTTGGAAAATGATTTATGATAACAGTTTATAGTTCTCCATTGACTAATTGGGGAAAGACCTAATAGAAATACCTCAAAGAGATGTCAGGAACTGAATACGAATACGAACTAAAAGAGGGATATCGATATGTAAGTATGAATTGAACAGTGTGATACGAGTATGCAGCGATAAAGTGGAACCACTAGTAAGATGCACTTAGTACGCGTTGACTAAGTTAAAGGCATGCGTTGAGAACGCAGTAAGAGCATGGGGCTTAAGATACAAAAATGACGCGTGTACACAACGTCGCCCTAAAAATAGTGGAACCCTTAAGGGACGAGGATGGAAAACTTAAGGAACAAATAATGCAACTTCTATTCGCCCCAAGAAGAAAAGGATATAGGTTGGGACAAAGCCACTACTTCGAGAAAACCTGGAATAGTTATCGTCAGAATACTAGCACTTCCTAGTTGAAGTTAGAACGCCTACAAGCACCAACAAATGAAAGTACGAGTACCCTCTAAAGGGGGGAAGTTAGTGAGAAAATAGCAAAAGTAGGAGGAGGCAACTGATATGGCAATATATTTGGGATGGACGTCTAAACTTCAATAAGATATCTTGCCGAACCAAGTTAGAAAGGTCCGGAAGCTACCAATAATTGGATGGAAGCCAGAATGCTACATAAGGCAGCGATAAGAAGTTGTGACGAGACCCTGAATAACATAACACTAGAAGGCGGCTGCGTATAAAAACAAAAGAGTGTAACCATGAAAGGATATCAATCAACTTAAGAAACATTACGAAGGATAGTAACAACATGCTAGACCAAAAGCCAAAATGTTGGTTATAGAGTTAGTCGCAAATGATGTTGCGATAGATAAATAATCAAAGAAAAAGGAATAGAAAGCCTCCTGTGGTAGAAAATGAGGAGAATATAAAGTGAATAAAGGATTATGGAGCTAAAGGTCTATGCCGATACTGGATGCAAGATAACAGACTAAAGGACAGGGCAAAACATAAAGACTCGCGAGACAACGCTGAGGTAAATCTAGAGCTAAGTCAAGTGCCCCACACATTATGGCAAGGATTACAATGAAACGCGACATGAAGACTTCCCAGGGAGGTCACCCATCCCAATATTACTCTCGCCCCAATACGCTTAACTTCAAAATTCTGATGGAACTTAATGCGTTAGTGCTGGTGTGATCGCGCGAGATGGAGGAATCTGAACTAGCAACGGAGAAACGATATGAGATTATCTACCGATAGTATTATAAGATACGTTAAGGCAATTGTAACAAGGGCTTAAGCAAAACAAGAAGGATTAGCTAATTGCTAACTGACGACACACTCAAATGCCACAACTCTTCAACATAGAACTAGTTAATGAAAGGAAAACCACAGAATGACTATATGGGCCAGTGGGCGAGGGAATTTTGACACCACTGGCAGCCAACTACGAGGACAAAAAAGAAAAAAAAGCAAAACCCAAAAAATTAAGGGTACTAATTGATATAATTTATGGAAGCCAGGAAGTAATATCCAAAGTCAAAAATTCCATAATATGACCAGGACTACAAGACTCATTCCACACTCTATCGATAGATGACTCTGAAGGGAATGTTACCCGTGGATTAACGATATTGGCCCCTGCTCCTTTGATCAAAGGCTACCTATTCAGCCGAGAAGGTGTAAAAATGTAGGGTGAAGAAATGGTAAGACCTTACGGAGTCCCCATAGCTATTATTCCAGGCAAAGAAGCCCAAGTTACAATTAACTATCGAAAGATGCAAGGATAGGTTAAGCCAAACTATCGAGATGGAATTGGTACTATGGGTGACATAATATATGGCCACGATTGGGCCAAAGAGCACCTCCAACATCAAATGTAGGATAAGGGAGAAAAAGGCAAGGTAAAATATGAGGACTAGCGAGATAACGCCAGGATAGGCCTTGTACCCTTTCGTCAATTTGTAAGGAAGGAAATGACATAGGATAATGTGTCTAGAAGGTTACCCGTGGGGGTAATGAAAGTGGTGAAAGAGTTTAAATGAAACTGGCAGAACTAGCTGGTTACTACAGGATGACGAGTATATAGGCCAAAATTCCTTCAGAATTATACCAGATCATGTTAGATAAATCATAGAACGACTATGAGAGACATTACACTAGGGGGTTGCAGTATTATTTAGTAGCCAACCCTAAGGATTGAAAAGTAGAACCCAAAAGATAGAATACCAGTTAAAGTTTTGGAAAGAATCGAGAAGTACTATATGAGGCTAACGACCCCCAAGTTATCAATGTCATTACGCACCCATTTTATACTCTGTAAGAGTAGGGTGCTATATGGGTTATTGTGAGTAGGCTAAGGAATCAGCTCATTTGCTTCCAATCAAGAGCACCTATGCTGCTGAAGTTAGGGAGAGTATAGAACATGGAGAATGGTAAGGTTCCGTGAGGTTTCCCTGTTAATATCTCAGATAGAGGGACTTTAATTATGATTAACATTTAGAGATCAGTCCAAGAAGAGATTGGGAGCACAGGCAGGTCTTCGTACCGCATTTTCCTTCGAGCTGCTGAACAGACTGAGCATACTATCAGACGCTAGAAGATATGTCATGAGCTGGGGTTGTTAACTTCAAAGATAGCTGGAATGATTATCTATCACTTATGAAGTTTCCTATAATAATAACTACTACTCCCATATCCCAATGGCCCTGTACAAGACTGGTAGAGCAAGAGGTGTAAGTCCCCTATTGGATGGGTCGATGTTAGAAAAACTAAGCTAAAAAGGCCCCGACATGATTAAGCAAGCTATTAGCTAATGACCCAGAGTCGGCAGAAATGATATACACATGATCGACATCGACATACAAAGTTCAAATTGATTATTGGACGTTCATAACGGAGTCACCTAGAAAAGGAAATTTAACCCGAAATATATTAGACTGTATCAAGTTACTCATAAGGTGGGCAATGTGGCTAGTAAGTTGAGCTTACCACCTCATTTGGAAACTATACGCCCAGTCTCTCAGATAGGAATGCTTTGCAAAGATACTGACGAGCCACCCAAAGTATATCCCATAGATGAGGTCCAGGAGATGAAATCCTGTGAGGAAAAACCTATCGCTATCTTAGATTGGCAAACTGGAAGATTGTAGACTAAGTACGTGCCTTCCGTCAAGATACTGTGGCAAAACCAAAAACAGAAAGAGGATAACTCGAGAAGCTAAAGAGAACATGAAACACAAGTATTCGCACCTATTCCCAATGTGTACGGGAACCCCAACTCCTGAAATATGTATATTAAGTACTTGTAGGGAAGTATGTGTTACAAAGATCGCAAAGAATCTCCCTACGATTTGTATAAAGTTCTAAGGGAGATTTTGTTTAATATTCGGGGATGAATATTCTAAAGGGGGAAAGGATGTTACACCCCACATCTTTGAACTCCGAAGGTTCCTTAAGTTACTTAGAAGCTTGTATATGAGCCACTTAAGTTACGACCCTATTGAACAACTCTAAGAAGGAAGAATGTGACACCCCATGGTAGGGAAGGTTGGAAATAGGGTCAAGAGAAGCCAAAAGGAGTTGGAGGCCAAGTAACGAGTCGTAGGACTCGACTTATCTATGTAAACTACTAATTTAGAAGTCTTACATACTTGATTACATACCAAGCTTACGTAGAAAGGGTTTCATAGGCTCTTAAAGTGAGACGAGATTACGAGCGAGATTATGAACCCTCGAAGAGGAAAACAAATTGCGCGGGGAAGCCAATGGGAAGGTGACACATGGCATCAACTAAGCAAGAAGGTGACCCACCTTCTTGGGGTAAAGTAGGTGACCCACCTTCTTGGGGTAGGTGGGCCCCACTACCACATGGCAGCTCCTCCTTCAACATGTAGATACGGTGGCCCAATAGGGGCTGGACACGTGGCACCTCTTTTGGATGACACGTGTCACACCCTACATCCACATATATGTATGTATATGAATCATATACTTTAGTTTGTTCCTCAACTTTCAGCAAAAATAAGAGAAAACAAACCCTAGAGCTAAGGAGAAAATTACGACGGCTTGGGAGAAAAATAAGGTAAGTCCCGATTTCATTCCGTAAATTAATTATATAGAATATAAAACGATGATATGGAAGTATTAGTAGAATAAAATTAGAGTTCGGTGCAGCCAAAAAATGGTCAGCAAGCTACCACGATGATTCAGCACGCTAAAACAAATTCCGAGGCGCAATTTCGGTGAGTTCTAGCCAATTTCGGGAAAGGTAAGTTCTTCCCCTCTAATTTGAAGTTTATGATGTTAAATTAGGGTGTATTACACACCTTAGGGGCTGCTGGAAGTTGGGGAAAAGGTTTGAAAAGTTTGGCGTTTGAAATAAATGAATTTGGAATCGCTATAGTTAAATAGTTGTTGAAGTAAGGTGTTGTGCGCGTGGGGGATGATTCTGGTTGTGTTGTTGCGTTTTTAAGGGTCTAAGATTTCTATAAATGACCTGGGGGAGCTTCTGGTTACAGCCACACGACCCCCCGCTTCATACGGTTAAAGGTTTCGCAAAATAGAAACTAGAAACCCTCTTTTGGTATCGTAACTTCGGGCGAGTCGTTTGGAGTTTATATTATGTAATGTTTCCATGTTATATATATATGAGCTGATGGTTGTATTGTTGGTTGGATGCAGGTGTTAAGTACATGGTTGGGAAATTCGGATAGGACACATTATAGGGGAGGTACTGTCCGATTTCCGTTAACACCTTAACTAGTTAAGGAACTAGTCGAGAAGGCAAGCGAGGGGATAAATGCTATAAATACTAGTGGGTAGCCTAAGTTGCTGAAAAATCTAAGGTTGTTAATACTCGCCTTATTTCCGTGTTAAATAGGTTTTGAGGACGACGACGTAAACACGACTAAGGGAAGTCCATAAGAGGTATGTGAAGCCTGTCCCTTCTCTTCTTTTGGCATATCGTAGAGGTAAGTAAGCAGTGATATAACGCCTAAAGTAATTCCATTATTGAATGCAGCTTATTCAATTCTAACTGTTAAAGCTTGTATGATAGTTAAGCTAATTTCCTTGAATCTTTTATACACTGAGGACTTAATGAATATACAGACTCCTAGTCATAAAATTATTTGAAGACGAATACTCTGGAGTTCTTAGGTGAATAGTCCTACTTTGGTATATGTCTAGGAACCTCGAGATGTAATTAATGTAGCCCCTAATGGAACTTAGAGGGCAGCTAGAATGACTATACTGTTACTCGAATTCTTAAACAATAACTTAGTCCTCTTATATAGTTGAGTCTCGGATAATGATTTAAACTGTGTTTGGTTTCTCACTACTCTACTCGTGTATACTGTAACACTTCTTCTCTAAGTCCCGGGCCAGTTATTAGATTCGTGCAATTCACTGCATTGTCCACCGAGCCCTTTACTAGAGCACCGGGTACGTATGTATATATATGATGATGATGTGTTGTAATAAGGTCGCGATGGCACGGAGCCTGATACTGATACTACATATATGATTCACCGGACCCCTGATGGGGCCGGCTATATTGAAAATTTGAGCATGCATGTTTTGGTGATTCACAGAGTAGTGGTACATGTTTCTGATTTGATAATTGGTTCCCCTGCTTCTCCATTTTGGATATACATCCAGTTGTACTATGTTACGTTTTACATACTCAGTACATATGTCGTACTGACCCCCTTTCTTGGGGGGATGCATTCATACCCGCAGGTACAGATACAAGTTTTGGGAGTCCGTCAGCTTAGGATTCCATGCAGCTCAACAAAGAAAGGCTCCATTGTATCGGGGCCTAGTTTTGATACTGTCCATTGATGTATAACATTATTTTGTCCATTCGGGGGTACGCAGGGGCCCTGTCCCACCATATGTTGTCATTTATATTTTTAGAGGTCTGCAGACATGTATATGTGGGTTGTGTATGTCAGTTTGATTCAGCTGGGTCTACCTAATATATGATATATGTGATTATGTTATGGCAGACTTGTCGGCTTGCGTGCCCTGTCATGTTGTGATACAAATGAAAAGGGCTATAGGTTTATGAAAATGTTATCACCCGATAGGGCTATGTTACATGATATTGTCTTATTTACAATTCAATGTGACCAAAGCTAACAGATATGTGTACGGGGGGTCAAGGTCGGACCCCAATCGCGGCCTACGGGATTGGGTCGTGACACCGACCCTGCTGAACTATTTGATACTAGCGCATGGCATCCACATACAATCAAGAAAATAAAAAAATATATCTCAACTTAAAATTAAGCCCTTGACCGGCAAGGCCCCTATTAACAACTCTATAAAAGAAACAACTACTCCCAACAGTTCATATTAAGAAATAGCCAATTAGCACATAATCCTTGATTGGGTCGTCGAGTCCACCTTGATCTCTATACAGAAGCTGAAAGCAGGTATATAACCAGACAATGTATCAAACACCTATCAAGCTCAGCAACATAACAAACCAGGCCAACCAAGACATAACGTAGCTATACAACCCACACACTAGATTGCAAGCCTCTAAGAGTAGCAATGTTTGGCAGGACAGGGCCCCGGCCTACCCAAAAATATATACAACAAAATTTACCAAACCTCAAAACTCTAGCAGCTCCAGAAGAAAGAGGCTAACCAACCTAATAGAAGTCAACCCTGTTGTTAAGGAGGTCTATTGGGTCGTCTGTCGGGACCTGCATGTATAAATGTAGTGTCTCGAGGCAATGGGGCATCAGTATAGAATATTTTATCGAGTATAAAAGGCTATAGACTATGAGCAAGTATCATGATATACTGCGAATAATCAAATAAATAAATCAAGAATAAATAAACCGTATTGACCTACTCCTAATTCTACATATATCATAAATAATCAAATAACAACCTAACTAAGCCCTCATAAACTTGGCAGGTATAAACGGAAAAGAAGACCACCTTCCTAGGCCCCCATAAGCCTAAAAGGTGTCAAATTAGTCTATATACCCCTATTAGCAGTCCCTAGCCCTGTAGGCAGTCACATAGCCCTCTTATGCAATAATATAGCCATGTAGGCAGCGCATAACCCTCTCAGACATTAGTATAGCCTTGTAATAAACCCATAGCCCTCTTAGGCAACAACATAGCCCCGTAGGCAACACATAGCCTTCTTAGGCATCAATATAGCCCTATAAGCAACTCTTAGTCTTCCTTGGAAACAACATAGCCCCACAGGCAACACATAGCCTTCTTAGGCAGCAATATAGCCCCGTAGGCAGCATATAGCCTTCTTAGGCATCAATATAGCCCCGTAGATAACTCATATCCTTATTAGTCATAAATATAGACCCATAGGCAGAACATAGCCCGTTTAGGTATCAATATAGCCCCATAGGCAAAATATAGCCCTTTTAGACAGAGATCATATTCCTATAGCGAACCACAGTGACCCCAAGGGCAATAATAATGATCCAATAGGCTAAAATCAAGAAATTTAGCTATCAGCAACCTATACGAATACCTTCTAAGTCATGCCCCACATAGGGCCGATACTAACTGAATTAGAATCTTGACAAAAAAGGATTACATCCACTTGAGTAGATAACAACCAACAGTCATGGCTACAAGTATAACAACAATAACGACAACCTTCTCGTATTGCTCCTAAGCTTTAAGGAAATATGCCAAAAGAAGGGAATAACTAACATACCTTTCCATCGAATTCCCACATGTGTGCCTCTATGAAGTTTATAAACCAAAAGTAATACAATAATGCGAGAATCTACAACTCTGCAAAAATGAGCCATAACCAATCGATAAGGCGTCAAGGTCGTCATAATGACCAACTAAATTTTTACTCAACAAACCAAAATCACAATCTCAAAATAACCAGTATCTAATAACAACAACACGAGTCTCTCAATATGTCATAAGAGCGATAAGTTTCTGAGGTAATATAACAAGGCACACTTCATGCCATTTAATCAATATTCTCCATATGCAACACATAAAAGTGATGCACAAATACCCCATCCCTACATAACTTGAATACCATCAACATACACATTTAAACAACTCACCATAAACAAAAACTAAGCTTCCCAGAGCCACAATACTTAAATGTCACCTCGTGTCTCAAAAACCAGCAGAACGGCAAAAAGATATAAAAACACGTAGGAGGTGATTGGAGGAAACTTACCTTAATAAGAGATTCTATTTTCCAAGCATAAAAATCTGCCTCAAGGGTCCAACACCATCCTAACTCCGGAACTTTAAGAATATGCACCAAAATAAGCTTAGGTCGTAGGAATTGATTCCCAACTTTAACCTTTGAGATTCTAAGCAAAGTAAGTGTAAAACCTTACCTCAAAGTAGCTCAACTATGTATTTAACTTAACCACCAGCTTACACATAAAATTTCTTCAACCACCATGAAAAATGATAAGAAATAGCACAAAATGAAACTTGCGATGAGGAGAACATTCCTATGAACTTCAACCAAGAAAGAATCAACTAGAAGGGGGTGTTTTCTTACCTCAAAGGTCTTGGAACCCTCTTCAATGGTTGCTGGACGTTTTTTCCATTGAGAAAATGTAAAAATGATTTTTTTAATCTCAGTAAGCAACTTTTAAAGTCGGCCAAACCTGACCCGGATCCATGACCCGGTTTGCTCGAATAGGCTGCGATAAAATGGTCATAACTCCTTACTTTGGTATCGAATTGACAAACCATTTTTAGATTGGAAACTAGTTCAATGTCATTTATTTGATATATAGTAGATCGACTATCTCTCTATATATTGGAAGATATGCTCCTCCCAAGTCGGTACATAAATAAGATCATATCAAAATTTTCTTTTAATAGCTCCATCACATAAGATTTTTGTTTCAAGGTACCCCTAATTTCTAACTTCCCTCTAGGAATTTCAATTGACATTATAAAGTTATTACTTGGTATAACACCAAATTTTTACTATCTTCCCATTATCTTAATTACGGTTGACGTAAATTATGATAAATTGACTAGTCAAACATAAGCTTGTTATTTCAAATATTACAAACTTATGGGGCATTACATTTTTTTCATAAACAAAACTGGAGCACCCTAAGGAGAAGCACTAGGATGAATAAATCCTTTATCAAGAAGCTCCTAAATTTGATTCTTAAGCTCTTTGAACTCTATCATATCCATACGATAGGAAGGAATAAAGATTGGGAGAGTACCTGAATCTAAGTCAATACGAAAATCTAATCCCTATCCAGAGGGTGATTCAGTAGGAAACACTTCTTGAATTCTGAAACTACTAGGATTGACTCTATAGAAGGGGACTCTGTGCTAACATCCCAAAGATGTGCCAAATAAGCCAGACCAACCTTCCCCACTAGCTTCCTAGTCTGGATAAAGGATATAATCTTGATTGGCTTAGGCTTGTACACCCCTTCCCACTTTCTCTTCTCAGTATCTCTAGAGTCACAATCTTAGCATTAAAATTAAGCATAATATAATAGAAGGACAAACAAATTCATATCTAAGATCACATCGAACTCAACCATATCTTATATAACCAAATTTACCCCAGTCTAAAAACCACAAATAAGACAGAACAAGCATGGTAAACATGGGTGATTATGACATACTCTCCAACAGGGGTAGAAACATGGATGGGGGAATCAAGAATATCGCTGACTAAGTCAAATCCCAAAGAAAACTGAACTGACATATAAGAATAAGTAGAGCCCAAATCAAATAATATAGTAGTAGTCTTGTCAAACATAAGTATAGTACATTTGATCCCTGTGTCGACCACTTTGACCTCTGTCCTCCCTAAAATGGCATAGCACTATGCTTTGTTGTCATTATGGGCAACCTCTCTACCTAGGTGCACTATTCCTCTACCTGCATTACTATTTCCTTGCCCTTCGAATTTTCTTATCGATCATCGTGTAGACTTCCTCTATTATTATTACCTCCAGTCACCAATACCACCACCCTTGACTGTTGCTGCATTGGATAAAATACCCATGGTGAGGTTACTCCCTCCTGAAATGTGTCGATTCTCAAAAATTAAGCAACTCTAGTCAAAGGATGTCTTGTTGGCTGATGAGTAAGAGGATCCTTGACCACCCTGAGTAAAATTTTACTGTGAAACCCTATATAACCACCCATAAAAGTGGGCATGGGTGAATGAATTTACCGAGATGCAAAGGCCTGCTGACCTAAACCCTTGAAGTAAGAACTACTATAGTTGCCTGAATTCTTGGGATTTTTAGCCAAAGCCTTTTCCTGCCCATCCCATCAAATTTCTTCTATCCTCTTAACAGAATCAGAAACCTCATTGAAACTCCTTTCTGCAGAAGTCAGATTCATGGATAGTACCTGCAGGTGCGTGTTCAATCCCTTCACATAAAGATAGATTCTCTCTTTCTTGGTGTACACAAGCTAAGTACCAAAATGGGACAAGGCATGGTACTTAGCCTCATAGGCTACAACTGTCATTCTACCCTGATCAAGGGAAAAAAACTCATCTTTCTTCCATTCTCGTAGAGTGCAAGGAGCATACTTCTGAAGGAACAAAATATAAAACTGAGTCCAAATCAATAGAGGCAGAACTGATGAACAAGACTCTACATTAATCTCCACTACTTCTTGGCCTCGCCCTACAGCTGAAATGTCACAAAGTTGATCCTATGCTACTTGATAATGCCTAACTTATATAGCCTCTTGTAATAGTCCAAGATTAACTCAAAATTGTCCCCATTCTCTAGCCCGTGGAGCACTAGAGGCTTTAACTTTAAAAACTTTGTCAACATCTCATGCTTCGTATTAGTTATCACAGGATGTATCAAAGGGCAGAATAATTCATCAATGCCCAAATTTTCCTCCATTCTAGGGGTTGTAGCAATAAAAGGTTGAGTTCTCGAAACTTGAGGAGTAGCAAAAGTGGGTGTGGCTCTAGTGTAACACCCCAAATTATTTTAAGCTAAGACCCAAACTATTTTTCATATGTGTATAGGATCAGACTGATTCTTAATTGTGTATAGTTTTTAAGGTCAATACTCTCATATGGGAATATATTTGAAGATGATTTAAGGTCACAAGAATCCTCTAGCATAAAGTCGAGTAGAAAGCTTCCTTACCGATTGAGTTTCAATAGAAGATTTTACTTGGGTCAACTTCAAGCGTTTATATCACCTAGAATATGAAGATATAGGTGGCCCATAACCTATCAAATTAAAGGTATATGAATCCTCTTTCCATCCTACCATATTTTAATCAATTGGTGTTCGGAGTAAAAAGTTATGCCCGTTTCAGTGAAGCCTTGTCAGACAATCACATTTTCACAACCAGCTTTATGGGCCTTGAAGTGTTTTATGGACCATACAACCTTTCACAGACCATACAACCTTCCATGAAAGGCTTGCTGCAATTTTTTTTAGAAAATTCATGTTTGGGTCTAGGGTTATTTTAGTCATTTTCCAAGTTTCTTAGCCCTATTTTAAGTTAGTTTTAGGTGTTTTAAAGGAGTATATCATTCAACTAACTATATTTCCTCTCATTATCATCAATCTAAACATACTAGTCTCAAGAAATTCTCTCAAAACTCACCTAGGGTTCTTGTTCTTCATCAATAACCCTAAAGCTATCAACTCAAAACATCAAGAATCAAGAGAAGTCTTTCATCCAAGGTTTTATCAGGTTCTTCTACTCTAACAACTCCATAAAAAAGTTTCTTTTCTCAAGATCAAGCACCAAGAGTCCAATATCAATAATTTCCTCTAAGAAAGTTAGTGTTCTTCCTCAGGATCAAGAGAAATCAAGTCTTCACCAAAGTTTTCTGTCTAATAGTTTCACAATCAAGTATGTAAGGCTAATCATAGTGTTGAACTAAATTCATCCTAATTCCCAACATTTAAATCCATTCAGTAAGAGTTTAACCTAGGGTTCTAACCCAAGTTTACTTGAATTTCGAGTTCTTCCGTTATTCCTTATTATCGAATTGTGATTCTTATCACCGAAGTTGTGATTTTTCATGTACTCCTTATTCTTGATTGTGTTCACACCTATTTTTCACATGAATCCTATTTTGCTAAGAATTGTTTAAAGGTTTTACATTTCTATATATTATGCATTATTTTTCGGTTAAAGTAAAGTTCAAGTATTTTAGACCTTTTTTCAGACTTTTGCATAAAGTAAGTTAGAGATGTTTTTAGGTTCGTTTAAATGATTTCAAATGAGTATCTCTTTTAAATCTTCTGAGTGTAAGTTTAGCCTTCCTCTCATTAGTCAGCCAGGCCAAGGGTTCACTTTGGACCCATAATAGTTTTCGAGTGCCGACCATGTCCAAGGTGTAGACTCGGGGCGTGACAACCAGTATCTACCAACTCACTCAAAAATGTCAATACTTGATGAACTGCATCAGTAGACATAAGAAGAATACATGTAACCCAGCCTGAGTGGCCACATCTGGCTCATCCTCTTCCTCAATCTCAACTTCAACCTCTTCCTCAACATGGTCCTATGGTGGGGGAGGGGTCACTTTCCTTGGTGCTGCTGTTGCCTGAGCTCCATCCCTAGTAGGTGTTGCTCTTCCCCTGCCCCTTCCCCTTCCCCTACCTCAACCTTATTCTCTTCATTTACCACATCCTTGTGCTGCGAACTTTGCCACTGGATTCACCGTGTGAGCTACTATTCTTACGCCATTACGTATTATGTCAACCATCTGCTGACAGAAGAGTGAAGGATTTAGATACCAATTTAGATTATAAGATACCAATTAGAATAAAGTCATACCATGAAAGAGGAAAGAAGAGTGAGAGATCTTTTAAAGTCTTGTAGCCTCTCAAAAAAGTATAGACGTCTCCTAATGTGCCGTGAATTTACCGCACTATCAATGCTCATAACAAAGGATTATCACAAGTTATTGAGCATGTTTAAGACGATACGATGTGTTTGTGTGTAAATGTTTAGGAAAAGTAAGATGAAGGCACTTGGAGAACAAAAGATGAACACTGAAGCTGGTGGTAGTCCACGAGACCCTATACGAACCGAAAAAACTGATAACGTTCAAACTACACTTCTTACAAGTCAAAATATAGATGCACGCTAACAAGTATAAACCCAAAAATTAGTTGGGGTCGATCCCATGAGGAATTGTATTGAATAGAATTCAATCACGAAGTATGCACATGTTCTAATCTTTTGTAGAGTAAAAGTAAATAAATTAAAACATGATTTAAATCAATAAATTTCAAATATCAATTGAAAGAGTTTTGGTAAGCAAATGTTAACTAAGACAATTTATGATTGATTAACACAAGTAGAGGGGAAACCTTAGAAGTGTGTATAATTAAATACTAATTTCGCTTAGTGGGTATTAATAATTGCTTTAAGTTGTTGAATCCCAATGGGTAAGATGAATTATAACTATCATAGTCATTTTTCAATCAACTATTATGTTTCAATCAAGTTCTTCCGAACCTCAACAAGTCTAACAATACAAAGCAACCAAAATCATTAGTTTAACCCACTTTATCAAGTTGGGTTTATAAAGACAAGAATTAGTACAACTATCAATTATTTATTCCACTATAAGCTTATTTCACAAGGAAACATAGAGATCTAAGCCTAGAATTGAATTTGGAACTTCAATTTATAAATGAAAACATGAAAAAATAACTAAACGCATTTCCAAACAACATTAAATCAAGAAATTACTAATACTCACAAGCTAATTTGTGTATCCAATTATATAATCACACCCCTAAGGTAAGGGGTTTTAGCCAAGCATAATGAAAAGTAAAATAGAATCACCAAAAAGATTATCCATCAACAATGACAAGTTCTTTGATACTCCTAATGAAAACTAGAACAAAACCCTTAAACCTCTATACTGTAGCTCAAAATATTGTTTAGAGAATAAAAGTTTCTTTCAGCAGAAATTCACGTGTCCAAACGTGCCTTTCTCTAACTTCAAAAATCAATTTATCTTTTCTTCCAAAATAAGCCAAAATTTCATGTTAGGACCACTTCGGTGACGTATGTCGTGCTTGCCAAAGTGGTCAGCAAGTTGCCGAATGAGACAATGTCTCGCAATGTAGCTCATAAGTTTTTCAGTATTCATGATAACTGGTTGGCGAGCATGCTCCGGCTTGTGGGTCTGTTTGGCAAATCGCCATTCGAGAACACTCTTCGTCTTTCATTGCTTTATTTCTCAGATGGTTCGGAGCTTTTGGGCGAGATCAGTCGAGCTTTCCTTTCAGGTTGACGAGTCACCTTCCTCTCTTTAGGCTCGCCATTTAGTTCCTTTATTTAGGCCAAAGCTTTAGCTTCTTTCTGCGAGCATGATGTAGATCGCCTTTTTGTCCACTTCTCCCCGACTTGCCTTGATAGTTAATCTTGGATTTTAATTCATTTTGGCGATCATAAAGTTCACTTGGCGAGTCACCAAGGGACTCTTTGTGAGTTTCAATTCAAGTTTTTACCATTTTGCCACTTTTTGGCTCTTTTCTTCAAAATAATGCACATGCCTTGTCCTTGATCCCTTACATATGCAAATCAACACTTTAAAGTTAGTTTTGGACATAATATAGGCAAAGAGGAAAACATTTCATTAGATTTTGAGCACTAAATAATTAGAAACTCCCAACTTATCAACACCCCAACTTAAATTTTTGCTTGTCCTCAAGTAAATCAAGAAACTAGTCAGTTCAAAACCAATATCTACAAATAATGCTCATTGACAACCAACACAAATGTGCAAACAAGGTTCAATCTCAATATGCAATGTTCAATTATGCACTCAAGGCTTCTAACAATGACTAGCCAATCTCAATTAGAGTTCATGCTCACAAATGTTCACTTCAAAATGCAAATTTATGCTCAACCTACGTATTAGAATGCCCTCACATCAAAAAAAGTAATTCCATGCTCTCACGAAGCCATTCATAGACTATAGTAAAGGAATGAAAAACAAGTCTCACACTCACAAAGATAAAAACATGCATAACTTAACCCACATGCTTGCCCGTATTTTCCAACCAATATATCAATTGGATCATGCAAGATCAAAAAAGTCTTTTAAGGCTTGTAGTGGAGCTCAGGCATGGTATGATCATTTTGGCATACTGGTTCTTCCTTCGTGAAACATGGGTCAATTTAATTTCTCTTCCTTTTATTTCATTTCTCATATTCACAAATCACCCTTTGTCCATTCATAGCACACCACAATCATTGACATAATCCATCGAATACGCCTTTTATTTCCAAATTGAAACACAATCAAGACTTTATTCATTTCTTTTTTTCCTTTTCTATTATTTTTTTCTCTTTTCATCTTCTTTTTTTATATGAAGGGGTTTCATTTCTTTCACAATCATGTACCCAAGGGTGATTTTCACAAACCTTTTATCCAGATTCTTTTCTTATCTTTACCATACCCCCAACATAGGCTTTTGGCCTAAGTTGGCTTTTCAAAACACCCAATGCTCTAAGAAGGTTATAGGTGGCAAGAACAATGGAATTTCAAAAATCGGTTTAAACAATCGAGTTCATGTTTCATCCAAATAAAAGGGTAGGCTCAAAAGGGTGCCAAATAAGTTCACACGCTCACAAGGAAGTCACAAGAAGATATAACAATTAGGCTCAATCTCAAAATTCATGCCTAGATCATTTGTTTCAATCACCAACGCTAATCGGTTGGACCAACAAGTCAAGTTCTAGGTGTCCTCATGCGTTTCTTTCAAGTAAGACTCAACAAAAATGACATTCCAACACTGACATCAAACATAATCCTACAAATTAAGCTCACATGGAAAGGTCATTGAAAGAATCAAAATTGACATTTAACTAGTCACAATGAGATGCCAAGAGTTCACACAAGACCTATGCAACCTATTTTACCTCGTTGGACTCACACAAATATGTCGTTCATCAAAAGCATTATTCAAGTCATCGATATTAATCAAAGCCGACTCTTGTATGTACAAGTGAACATTAGACACATCCAAAACAATTTAAGTGGGAGAACAAGTGAGAAGTTCCAAAACCAAATATATACAACCCATCAAAATAAGAAAGTCATATTTACAATCCAAAATATCAAAACATCAAAATAACAAAGTCATATTTATAGTAAAAAATGTCAAAACATAAATATAACCAAAAATAAATGGCTAGGTACCTAAGGTATCCTTACCCTACCAAAAGGAAAAAGTAGTGTCCTCAATGCGAAATAAGACATAAGAATAAAAAAGAGATAAAGATAGGGATCTCCCGTTAGGCTTAGCATAAGGAGATCACTGGACTGCAGACATATCCTCAACCAGGGCATCAGTGCCCGATATCTCTTTAGGAAGAATAGGAGTTGGCTCAATGGAAGATGGATCCTCAATTGAATATGCAACAACCAACTATAACTAGACTTCCTCAAAATCAGCAAGTCCCTCAGATGTATCCTTAGCCCACTACTCTGTCTTACCTAATTCCTCCTCATCAATATCAGGAGGATCCTCATTATCCTATGCAGCATCAACATCAATATCAACTCCAGTCAAAGAAGCTATAGGGACCTTAGAACTAACAACTCCATGTAACGGAGATAAATATAAACTCGAAACCTCAGGGGCGTCAACCACCCCAAAGCATGGAAATGTCTATGGAACTAAGATCTTTCACATCCCTCCTCAAATCTCTAATGTCAGCCTGTAGACCTAACAAATTAGCTAAATGGCCTTTGACTCACTCCCGCTCCTTAACTCAAGCGATAACAATATCCAAATATTATGCAAACTCACCCAAAGCCAAATGTTGTCTCATCACATCTTCCATATAGGGGTAAGGAAGCCTCAATATCCATGAAGATCATAGTGCGTATAACAACATTGAAGTTGCGAGGCCCTCATATCTATTAAATGGGCAAGGTTTCCCATCTGGTAAATCATGGCTTGAGTAAGAAGAGGCTGTGATGTGGTAGTAGAAGGAGGAATCGTAGAATTAGAAGTCGTAGTAGATGTGCCTAGCATAGTAGGAGTAGGTGGATAGTACCTGTCTCTAAAGACTTTGTATCTACTACCAGTATCGTATCAATCGGTGTCGTTCCCTTCTAGACCTCAACATCTCATAAATAGTCTGCCTAAATTTGATGAATGACACTTGATTAATAAGTGGCCAATCTAACGTCAGTTGCATCATCAAACGGGACCCCAGACTACTCACATATATTGGTGATCAAAATAAGGAAGGAAAATGAAGTTTGCTAGTGCTGAGTCCTTAATAGAATCTCTGGAATGATAATCAAACCTAAGTTCAATTTTTGCCTATCAATGATACTCCTTAACAGTTCTACCTTAGGGTGGAGAATATCGACTCTTTCAGTGAACCCCTTTTGACGGCTGCTCTGTGCTTGCCGGTATCTTTCGTTCTAGTGAAGGCATGAGCATGCTGCTGATGAACCCAAACCATTATCGCATAATAATTTTAATATCCTTCTTCTCTATCACAACTCTCTCCTTAATCCATGGAAGGGTAATGTCAGAAATCAGTGGAGACAACCACCCTTTTAAGTAATCCAATGTGCTATTTTTGATATTTTCTGCTAATGAATGGAGAATATGGAATGTACACCCCAACACACTGTTGATATCCATCTCACAACACTTAACCTCTTTTCCTGGAACTATAGCATCCTTGATAGGCCCTACTATGCTAGTTTTCATTTTCCCTTTTGAAATTAACTTGGTATACTCCTAATAGAACTCATGAATTCAAGTTAGGATATAAAGTAACCTAGATTTAGTGAACTTCTTGAATTGATGAAATTGGATTGTCTTCCAAATCCCCGGGTACCTATCGACTATTCCATTAGTAGATAGTCTTTCTCTTCAAGAATGGTGCAGAGACCTAAAGCTTTCAAATAGTTCATAGAACGGGGTGCAATAATGTGAAATGCCCAGGGCACCTTATTGGCTAATGGGTCATGGAGAACTTTGGAGCCCATCTCAGTCTATATACGCTTATGAACCCGTGCTTCAGCAATCGAAGGAGGTTGAGACTCCACAATAGGTGCGTGAATAGGTGTATAAGCACCATCTCCTTAGTCGGGATTATCATCACCCGACCATGACATACTTTTTGATCTTGAGTGGTCACTAGAGTTCGACTCCTCAACTATTTTCTACTTCCCTTTACCTTTGTCTCTCTCTTTTTTCACTCACACGTTATGCTTGGTGTTGAGTGGTCCGACAAGGCTCAGTAGTCTCATTAATGCTAACGTCCTTAGCCCTTTTTCAAGGTGGTAGGCCATATTTATTAATATATAGATATACCAGATGTTTATCCCGAGCCATATATGCATATGAGATGTACAAACTAGAGAATTGGGTGAAATATTAGTCAAAACCATTAAAATTTGCAAAAGGGTTCCTGTAATAGGGTAACTGAGCTGAAGCTCGCCGAGTGCAAGGGTGAGTCATCGAACAGAAAAGGTGATCTTAGTCGAGCTTGCCACATCATTTTAAGCCTAGGGGTTAGCATTAATGTGAGATGATGAATGGTTAGGGGATTCACCGACACCATAGGCGGGCTTTCAGGAGCTTGCCAAAATAATCAGAATAAAGTCCATACAAAGGCTGGCAAGCTATAGGAAAAAGGGCGAGGGGACTTCCTGGTAGGCGAGTTGCCCAATGAGATTGGTGAGTTATAAGAAGCTCTCTAAAATGTCATGAAAGGACTGATAATTTAGAACAATAGGGTGATGAACAATCCCTTCTTGTGACTCACAAACCCATTAGGTGAGCATAAAGTTGCTCACCGATACACCCAATTATACAATTCAAACCAAATTTTCAAAATTTCAGACCCAAAATGGATTTAACAGCTACACACGCGCAATTTAAGCTCTAATTACAACAACTTACACAATGGAATACAGTGTAGATACTCAAACTTCCCTACGAGATTAATCCAAACGCCACAAAATGATGTACTCGCCCTTAAGAATGATGTCACCTATCTATCATCAGACAAACTCATTTATTTCATGGGTATGGGTTACTCATATTTCACCCAAACATGCATAACTCAGACCTAATTGATTTCAAACAAACATACCCACAGTTAAGACCAATTTCAATCACAAATTTACAAACCTAGTGAAAATTCAAGGATGAGCAGGATGCTAAGAAATAGATTCAACAATTTCAATCACCCACTCACAAAATTAGTACAAAATGATGTTAAAGCAAGAATTTAATTACAAATGAACAATAGGATCAAGTTGGCAATCACAAAATTTAGTCGGTATGGAAAGTAAGTCAAGACCATAGTACAATCAGTTAGCAATTTGATAGGGGTAAGGATTAAATTTAGGAAAGATGACCTTGTAATCACACTTAGATGAGGAGAACTAAGGTATGGAACTCAAGAGATGCAATACCATACAAATGCACAAAGAAATGATGAAGAATGTAAAATATTTGACTAAAATAAAAAAAAAAGGGAAGGTGAATAATGTGAGGGCGAAAAAGGAGCGGAATTTAAAAAGTGAGGAATTTAAATAGACATAGGGCCCTTTCATTCATTTTAGGTGGTCAATTCGGCGATGACTTACTAACATCGCTAAAGTTTTGGGGAGTCTCCCTTTGTAAGTTCCATCGCCCACTAGTATGGCTGAGCAAAGGTAAGGAACAAATAAATTCGGTGAGCTCGCTAAAACTCGCCAAGATGGTAGTACTTGTTTCCCTTTAATGCGCAGCTCCCCAATTTCTTTAGTTATTCTAGAGCCAATAGAGCATTCTAAAATATGAGAGGAGGCGAGCACGCCGACACATTCCACGATTCGCTAAAGTGGCTATTTGTTCGTCAAAAGTAATAGATCTTTATGAGACAACAGAGCCTTCTGATCACCTTGAGGGCGAGCTAAAAAGAGCTCGCTAAGTTGATTCGGCGACTCGCAAATGAGACTGAGTTTGCCTAAGTGGACAGTAGCATTCAGTCTCTGAGGATCAAGTTTGGGTGAGCCAAGATGGGATCACCAAACCTGTTAGGTGTATCACATTTACGTACAATACCTCACTGATTGTTCTCCATCAGTAAACTCCAACTTCAACCTAAACAGTGAACACACGTTATTGAAAAATCACTAAAAACTTGTGTTGCCTCCTAAGAAGTGCCTTAATTTATGTTGTTGAATGACGTGGACATGCATTCAAGCATCATCCAAATACACCATATCTATCATTTTCGCACTCGGGGTCTTCTCTAAAGTGCAACTTTAGACTTTGCCCGTTAACTTTGAATCTCAAACCCTCATAATTCTCAACTTGAATGGCCCCATTTTCAAGTACACGAGTTACTTTGAAAAGGGCGGACCACTTTGATTTTAGCTTTCTAGAAAACGGTTGGAGGCAAGAATTATAGAGTAATACAAGATCACCAACTCTAAAATCCCATTGAAGAATTCGAGCGTCATGTCATTTTTTTATTCTTTCCTTGTAAAAAGCTGAGCTCTCATAATCCCAAAGTTGAAATTCCTCCAAAGCATAAAGTTGGTCAACTCTATCTTTCGAGGCAACTTCCCAATTCAAAGTCATGGATTTAATACCCACAAAGCTTTATGTTAAATCTCTACCAAAATATGACACGCCTTACCAAACACCAATTGATATGACGACATGCCAATTGGTGTCTTATATGTAGTTCTTTACACCCACAAAGTATCCTCTCACTTCTTGGACCAATCAGATCTATTCACATTCACCATCTTGGCTAAGATGTCTTTTATCTTCTGGTTTGATACTTTAACCTGCCTACTTATTTGCGGATGATAGGGTGTGTCAACCTTGTGCTTTACACCGCATTTACTCAGAAGCGAAGCAAATACTCAGTTACAAAAATGAGACCCACCATCACTAATAATAGCATGCGAAGTTCCAAACCTTGTGAATATGAACCTTTTGAGGAATTGAACAAAACTACACCCCTCATTGTTTGGTAAGGCCATTGACTCTATCTATTTTGACACATAATCAACTACAACTAATATATACTTGTTCCCTTAGGAACTCAGAAAAGGACCCATGAAATCAATCCCCCACACATCAAAAAATTCTACCTCTAGGATCAGAGTGAGAGGCAATTCATGTCCCCGAGACACCCCTCCTTATTTTAGCATTGCTCACACTAAGTTAGTTGGCGTCTTGATATAATGTAGACCAATAGTAACCACTTTGGAGTACTTAGAAACTATTCTTACCTACTATGATGGCCACCAATCGGTGACGTATGACAAGTATTAAGGATAGCATCGACTTCAACTTTCGTAATACACCTCCGGATCATATGATCTGCACATTCTCTAAATAAGTATGGCTCATCCCAAAAATACTTCTTTGTATCAAAAAAGAAACCTTTCACGTTGGTAAAATTTAGTTTGTCGGGAAGAATCCTACACACCACAAAGTTAGCAAAATCAGCATACCAAGGGGGAGAACTACTAGACACCAACATAATCGACTCACCAGAAATGCTTCTTCTTTATCCTTCTCAGTAGACACCACCACATCAGAATCATGTCTAAAAAATGGTCCACCACTTGATTCTCACAACCTTTTTAATCCTTAAATTCAAAATTGAACTCTTACAACAATAACACCCAACAGATCAAATGAGGTTTGGCATCTTTTTTTGCCATCAAGTAGCATATCGTGTCTTGGTTGGTGTACACCACCACCTTAGTACCCAAAGGATAAGCTCTAAATTTCTCAAAGCCATACACAATGACTAGCGATTTTTGCTCAGTGATGATATAGTTCTTTTAAGACACATTTAATGTCTTACTAGCTTATCAGACGGGATGGAACAAATTACCTTTTCGTTATCCAAGAACAGCCCCCAATGCAACACCACTTGCATCACATATAAGCTCAAAAGGAATGCTACAATTTGGAGCAACAATAATCGTAGCCGATGCAAGCTTCTCCTTGAGATACAAAAATGATTTGACACAAGCATCATCAAATTCAAACACTCTCTATTTTTCAAGTACTTTTCAAAGAGGATATTCCACTTTAGAGAAATCTTTGATGAATCTCTAATAGAAATCGACGTGTCCCACGAAGCTTCAGACACCCTTTACCGAAATAGAATGAGGCAACCAAGCAATAACTTCAACTTTTTCTTGATCAACTTAGATTCCATCTCTTGAAATTTTGTGTCCCTGCACTATACCTTCCTTTACCATGAAGTGGCACTTCTCCCAATTAAGCATGAGATTTGTTTCAACACACATTTACAACACTCGCCCAAGACAAGGAAAGATTCAAATGTATCCCCCACAAATGAAAAATCATCCATAAATACCTCCATCGTATCTTCTACCATAATAGAAAAATGGACAACATATACCTTTGAAAAGATGAGGGAGCAATGCATAAACGAAAGGGCATCTGCTTGAAAGAAAATGTGCCATGTGGGTAAGTAAAAGTAGTCTTCTCTTCATCTTCTAGAGCAATAGAAATCTGAATATACCCAGAGTAACCATCCAAAAAGCAGTACCAACCATGATCCTCAAGGTGATCTAACATTTGATCCATGAAAGGCATAGGGAAGTGGTATTTTTCTGTATAAGCATTCAATTTCCGATATTCCGTGCATACCCTTCAACTGGTCATTGACCACATTGATACAATTTCATTATTTTCATTTGGCACAATGATCATGCCACCTTTCTTAGGTATGCATTGCACTAGGCTCACCTATTTACTATCTGCAATGGGATAGACAACACCCGCGTCGAGCCACTTAATGATTTCCTTCTTCAAACCTATTCTATTGGAGGGTTCAACCTCTATTGGTTCTCAATACTCGACTTGCTATCACTAGCCAACTGGATCTTATGTGTGGAAATATATAGAGGAATGCCCACAATATCGGCGATTGTCTACCAATAGCCTTAATAAACCTTTTCAGCATACTAACAAGGGCTTGCACTTGCTTATCAATCAAATATTAAAGGTGAGGAGGAAGTACTTTAAGCTCAAGCTTTGGTTTCTCATCAATGGACGGCTTTGCGGGTGGAATATCTCTATTCTTCAAATCAATAGCTAGCTTTACGGGATTCTTAAGGTAAGACCAAATACCCAAGAGAGCAGCCACTATCTCGTCATAATCAGGAATCTCTACCCCATCAAAATTCAACAATATTGCCACCAATGAATGCCCAATACTAGAAATCTCTTTCACACTCGCAACCGCCTCATCAATAACATCGATGACCACTATCACATGAAGGTCATTCAGTTGCTTCATTGACTTTCAAACATTGAAGGTAACTTATTCACCATTAACCTAAAACTTCAACTACTTTCTGTCTACATCAACAAGGCTCTACCGGTATCCAAGAAAGGTCTCACAATCAAGGATTAAAAAATCACATGGAAATATAAACTAGCTTTCACCAAAGTGTTGTAGAGGATTCCGATAGGACACTTTATAGAATGGTCGACCATAAGGAGCTGCATTGTTGTCGACTTGGCCTCACCCAAACCAAGTTGTTTGAACATGGCATATGACATCAAGTTTATACTATCACCCAAATCACAAAGTTCTTTGGTGAATTGATACAACCCAATGGTACATGGATTAGTAAATACCCTGGGATCATCCTTTTTACCACAACATTACTTTACTTGAGGCGCTACAACTGTGAGAAACCTCGATAGTCTTAAAATCTATGCCATACTTTTTCGTCACCAATTCTTTCATAAATTTAGCATACCCAAAGATATCCAACAATACCTTAAACAATGGAGGATTAATCGAAAGAGTTTTGAAGATGGAAAGAAATTTTTAAATTTGACATTTCCATCTTTTTTTCAATCATTGAGGGAATGAAGGCTTTACAATAGGTAGTGGCTTTATAGGAACCACCAGTGGAATTACTCCCACATTAGACTTTTGAGACACATCAGAATTAACAACCGTCAGTGTGTTATTCACTTCATTGGATGCTTTATTATTTTGCTCTTTGGCTAATGCATCACTTTCAAACACAATGGCCTTACCCTTGCTCGACCAAGCCATTTTATTATTTGGTATTCATTTCTAACAAACTTTGTAATCCTTGTCAATATAGCCATACATTGTGCATTATCGTTCTTTGGATTTTCCAGTGTGTCACTAGGAACCATCTTTAGGCCTAAAATTCAAGTGGGCTGAGATTTGGCCTATTTGGGCCTCAAATTGCTTTATCAATATCGAATGAGAAGTAACCATTTGGTTTAGTAAAAAGAAGTTAGCTTTCATCTCTATGAGTACCTTGTCCGAACCTTCAAACTTTTTGAGAATACTTGCAAGCAATATCCTCAATTTGAAAACTCTCAGGATCGACATTGGATTCTTTTGTCTTTGGGCGATCATGAGGAGAAACATACCTATCACGCTCACCATAGTTTTCTCTACAATTGTTACCTCGGTCATTCCAATCCATTTTATTCTATCTCCAACCACCTTCCCAGTATTTGTTATAACCTTAATTCCCACCCGATCTTGGATAGGTCGGATGAGAACTCCCTAATTGATTCTCTAGAAAATGAACCTCTTCGTTGTACATAACATCAAACTTGGCATCTTTTGGGTTCAACCCAACATTTTAATCCACCAAATTCACAATTTTGTATCCTCCACCCATGATATTTTAAGAGAGAAAATCGAGTTGAATAATTATTTTCTCCATGTTCGCATCTTGTTCATGGTTCTTTTATAGTTATTTCTTGGTCAGCCCAACATGGAGAGGAGACATATGGTCATCTCGTGTGTGCCATACATAATTGATTTTAGTCATTTTATCAAGCAACGCCGAAGGGTTAGCACATGATACCACCCCTAATAAGTTGATCCGCCACACCTTTGTTCACCGTATCAAGGCTACGATAGAAATACTATAGTAACAGGTTTTTTGGTAGCCCATGAGTGGGAAATTGCAAGAGTAACTATTGGAACCTTAGATAATCTGATGAATTGGTTCCCCATCAACTCTCTTGAAGTTTTGGATGCTATCTCTTAATTTTAGCATCTTGGAAGGACTAAAACACCGTTCATAAAAATCTTCTGTGAGCTCATCCCAAGAGGTGATTGAATCCCTCAGTATGTCAGCTCACTACTTGGTTGCCTCCTAGATAAGAGAGAAGGGAAACAACCTTATCCGAATAGACTCCTGCAAGATAGTCTTGAAAGTGAAAAGGATGCACAAGTGTATGAAGTTTCAGATGTGGTCGTGAGGGCCCTCTTGAGAGAGGCCCCCAAAGAAGCCCTTTATTTGAAGCAATTACAGCATCATAACGGTCACGTGGAATATTTCATTACTCATAATTGGGGGTAACCTTATAAATCTGGCACTACCTATTTGGTCAACACTGACATTCCTGGCGATTAGCCGAGTTGGAAGACCAGAAAAAGCGGAATAGTTTTTGCGGGTCAAATCGTTTACATTGTTTATGTTTCCTATGTCATCATTTTGATCATGAAGACTCCCAGTGTTACTCCTATGAACGCTTCTTTGTTCACCTAACAAAGACAAAAATAAGAAAATGATAATAAGGGAGTTCTACTACAAACAACTACATCATAAACAACTTCAATAAAAGAACGCTAATCATCATTCTCCGACAATGATGCTATTTTTGATAAAGTTCAAACTATACTTCTTATAAGTTAAAGTATAGAAGGTCACTAACAATTATAAACCTAACAATGAGTAGGGGTCGATCCCATAAGGAACGATGTTGAATAGAATTCAATAATGAAGTATGCACGTGTTCTAATCTTTTGTAGAGTAAAAGTAAATAAATCGAGATCTGATTTAAATCATAAATTTCAAATATCAACTGAAAGAGTTTTGGTAAGAAAATGTTAACTAAGACAATTTATGCACCGATTGCACGTGTGGGTGGAATTGAACACTAAATCCTATTTAAGTTTCACTCTCTTCATTAAACTCCAAATCAATTTGTTGAAGCAATTTTTTTGGTCCATTCAAATTACTTTATTAATTTGTTATTGTAGGGTTAGGGTTAGATTATTCTGTAAAAGATTATGATGTTTGGATTAGGAATCATAATTTTTTCTATGTATCTTTAATGATTTGGTTTTGTTTGTGTTTGATCTTTAATCAAACCTAAGCCTTGCATGAAATTAATCAAAATCGAGGGTCGTGCATGTATTAATAGGTTATGAAGCCCTTCACGGATCGTGGGGGTTATAATGACCCTCTAGGTCATTTTTGCCTTAATGGATTCTTTTCATCATTTAGATAATTCTTATAGAAATCTAAAGTCATTTATGATTTACTGGCACTAAATATTCAGTTGATTGGGTTCGTTTGGGCTTTAGGGTTGTTTTCTTATTTTGGAACTTTTCAAAATTTAAAAGTTAATTTCGTTCATAATGTTAGATAAACAACCTCATAAAGGAATTCTGATGATTCTTTGAGATTTGAAACGACCAAATTAGGCTATCAAAATGGTCAGCATGAGTATCGAGGCATTCAATGCGAGGTTGGGGACATTTGGCATTTTAGCCTTTGAAATTTAACCTAAGGTTGGCTTCAGTCAACATTCTTGTAAATCATGCTCGGATGAAAATTATGTCTGTGCAGTTAGTTTTGGTCCATACAGTTTGATCTAGAATAACCCTTCATTCACTTTTTGAGACTTTCGATCTAATCCCGAGGCTCATTGTGGAATTTAGCTAAAAAAGGTATTTGGGTATGAGACCTAATTTTCATTAAAATAAACTTGTATAGGAGTTTTGAATTTTCTATTGAGTTCAGAATGTCAAATTTAGTTGGGTAGAATATCTTATTTTCAATCATGGGATTCCAAATAAATACCAGCACCCCGTTGGAGAGTTGGACAATGCCAAAATCTCATGTTGCAGCAGTGCTAGTGCAGGGAGATTTGTTCTCCGCATTTGTGGAGTGGAGACTCTTTGGTCTGTGTGTTCGTGGGCTATCAGCCATATTCGTGGAGCTCTGTTGGCTCCTTTTCCTCATTTGCCTGTCAGGCTCCTCTTTCACAGGTCAGACTCCTTGTTCACAGGCTACTATGGATGTGCACACGAAGAGTAAATCCCTGGTCTTTTAATTAAAGACCAAGGACGAGCTCAACACACTTCTTATATTTCAAAACTCGATTTTGGGTGCTATACAAGCCCAATTTGGGTGATTTTAAGTCATGTGGGTTTTTAATTGTTGTGGCTATGTGGGTTATGATCGAAAAGTGTTGGGGAGGATTCATTAGAGGTAAATTCTTGTTTTTAGCTGTTGTCCCATAGTTTTAATGGTGTTTAATTATTGAATTTCTTGCATGTTCATGTTTAGGCTGTTCCTAGTCTCGAATTTTGTTCCATTTTGGAACACAAGTTTGGGGAGACATTTAGGACCTTTTTACTAAGTAAAATCTGAAATTACTAGAGCGGGTCCCATATTTCCCTTTTTGTCTCTGAAATTGGTCCATCTCTAATTTTTAGTAATTTTTGTGTCAAAATGACCGTATTGATGTTGTGTACCTATTTTTGGTAGAGTGGTAGCGTTCGTAGGCCATTTGGAAGGGGAAAGGTACGGTTCTTTGATTTTGGAATATGCGTGATCAGCCTACACATAAGCTACAACTTCCTTCTTTTTAGATTGAGCTTGAGAATGTGAATGTTTGTTGATTAGTTGGAATTTGGGTTGGGTAGCTATTAACTTATATTTTAGGCCTATTTTTGGAATTTATCGGGAAATTGTGAGCATATTACTTTCCTTTATTGATCATCCATGCCTTGTGATATAGTTGAATACTTGGTTTTTTGTTTATTTAGAGCATGTTTGGCCTTAGTCTAGGTTTGACTAGTGCTTGCCTTAGAAATACATAATTCAAACCCGATAGGCCTTAATTTTAGCCCGACATCGGTTTGGCCTGCTTAGATCCTTGTAGACTGGTGTAGTAGACTTAAGTTTGATAGTTTGGGCCTTATCTAGGTGGTACACTTGCTCTGACGATATTCTATATGTATTTCCCCAATTCTGCGGCTTTATGAGTTTTGATAGGACACTGGGTTATGTTCTGCGATTTGAGATTTGTTTGGGGTTCAAGTAAGATGGGTTAATTTATTGGCTAGATATGGACGACATTCCACGGAGACTAGTGACTATTGACCATTCAGAGCACTTGCAGTAGCTATATTGGTACTTTTGTCAGGCATCTAGATTTAAGCTCTGGCCTCGACCACATTGACACTTTTGTAGAGCATCTAGTTACAGGTACGACCTCTATCATTTAGATCCTTACAAAGAGCATACGATTTAAGGTCAAGCCTCAGTTACCTGATACTTTTGATCGGTTACTTTGGTACTTTTGGTGAGCATTTGGTTAGAGGTATGGCCTCTGTTCTGTCAGATTCTATTAGTTCGTTTGAGGTTCTGGTTTTACATTTTCTGATTTTAGGTTCTCAGATTTAGCTCTTGGCAGTTATAGCTATTCTATGTACTCATTGGGCTTATAGGGGTCCATTCATGTTTTATGTAAACTTGTACACAAGTGAACCTTCTAGGCTTATGGGGGCCTAATTATGCGTATTTAGCTTGTAGATTACTTTTGTTAGGGTCGTTTCCACACTTATGTGCATTTGATTACTTTACTTTAGACTTTCATTCCTTATCTTTGTTTTGTTCTATTCCTTCTTTTCATATTGCTTTTACTTTTCAAGCTTAGTCTGCCTATGATGCCTACTAGGTACATGTTGTCTTGGTACTCAACTATACTCTGTATCTATTTTCACGATGCATGTATGAGCACCAGTGGCCTACGATGATTCGAGCTTGCAATAGTCTAATTTGGAGATGAGGATGATCAATTGGCATTTTGTATTGTTTCAGTCTCCATCTGTATATATATTTAACTAGTCTTTTGTTTTTGAGACAAGTCTTATTTTTGTGGTCCACTTTTGGGACTTGTACTCTTTTATTTAGTTATATCTATACTTGTGATTTCTAGGTTCTAGGAGGGTTCATTTTGTATATATATTGTGGCATGTTTTCACCTATCTATCTTGTTTATCCTGTATATCTTTGAACTGCTTATTCTTGTTTAGTTTCTACCCTTAAACCTATTACTTGTTAATACGGGTTAAAGGTTGACTTACCTATGGATGGATTATAGTAGGTGCCATCATAACTCGAGAAATCAGGTTGTGACAGATGTCCATTACCCATCCATGAGAAAAACTTTGTACAAGTGTCAGCTCACGAGCTACTTTATAGAGCGTGGAACTCTTCATGGCCCATGAAGTGACACATGACATAAAACTTGAACAAAATTTTTCTATACACCTATTCACGGAACCTTTTCATTGACCGTATAAACTTTAACAGTCTTTGAATTTCATAATAAAAAAATGAAAAATAACAAAAAAATTTTGAACTTCTAGATTAAATATCAGTTCTTACTGATATATTAAGTGAAAATATTCTTAAGAGAAACTGTCACTTTTGTAAATGTATTACATATGGGAAGTCTGAGTACCCGTTAGTGTCATTATTTCATAATTATAGTTATGTTTCTGAATTTTAACAAATCCTCCACAGGTATAATGGGTAAGCCAAGGCGCAAATCGGTACCACACCATGATCCTTAAAAGTCCCAACTCCATGACTCTTTATCTAAATCACCTGATGATCAAATTGATGTCAAGTCGAGAGGTGAGACATCCAATGGGTCTGAAGTTCATTGTATTATGATAGTTTCTCCACATCTACCTCATATTACTAGGTACAAAGCTGAGAGAAAAACCATAACCACTCCTTCCTAGTCCGAAGAGGAGAGAGATGGTTAGGGTATTGAAGATGGCTCCTACAATGACAATAATAATGAGGAGGAGTCTGGGTCTGGAAGTGATGAGAAGTTTGGGGAGAATGAAAATGCCTCTAAGGATGTTAAAAGTGCTGAAGGGGTAAGGAGAAAACATCCACCAAATGTAGTGATAATGAGGATGAGAGCGAAGATAGCATTGAATAGTTTTCCATCGAGAGAGAAAATTCTTTGATTGCTCGCAGCCTCTTGATTAATCTTCTTCAAAATAGGCGGTATGTACCTGGGTAGAGGAAGATTTTTGATAAAAGTATGTCCAAAAAGTCTAGAGGTATGGAAAAAAAAGAAATTGTACTAGAAGTTTCAGTCATCGCTGACAATCTTATGATGATGCCCGAGATTAAAGATATGTTTGACTGGCACTAGTTTGAGTGGATTACCCGACCTCAGGGGTATTATGTTGAGCAGCTCATATGAGAGTTCTATGTCACATATCGTAATGACCCTCTAAGTTATTTTTGGAAAAAATCATTCATTTCATCATTTAGAGCATTGTTGTAGCGACCCTAGTTCATTTATGATTTGTTGGCATGGACTCACCGATTGTCTGGTCATTCATTTGGGTTTTAGGCCCGTTTCCTTATTTTATAGCCTTTATAACTTGAAAAGTTGACTTTGGTCATAACTTTAGGAAAATAACCTCAGAAAGGAATTCTAATGCATTCATCAACTCCAAAATGGCCGAATTAGGTTGGTTGTGTGGTTGGCATGAGTACCGAGGTAATCGCTATGAGTTTGAGGCTAAATGGCGCTTTTACCTTTGAAACTTAGCCTATGGTTGACTTTGGTCAACATTCTCAGAAAATATGCTCGAATGAAAATTCTAATAGTGTGTTTAGCTCTAGAATATTGAGTTTGGTCTAGAGCGACACTTTGTTCGCTTTTCGAGGCTTTTGGTCTAATCTCGAGGCCCATTGTTGAAATAGGCTAAAATAGGCACTTAGGTATGGGACCTACTTTTCATTAAAATATGGGAATTTCAAATGCACTATTATTTCTGAAATATCAAATTTAATAGGGTAGTATATCTCATTTGCACGTATGGGGTTCCATATAAATATCAAGCACCCCTTCAATGGAATTGGCATGCTAAGCTCATTTTTGCACCAGCTAGTTTTGGTGCAGTCGTTAAAGTGACTACTGGTCTCTAAAGTGAGTGCCTGTCCAAGAGCTCGCTAAAGTGACCAGCCCTCTTGGGAGGGTGTCGCTTAAGTGAAAAAATTGTCGCTAAGGTGACCTAGTATCGCTAAAGCGATGCTCGCCTCTTTGAGGTGGTCGCTTAAGAGACCAACAGGTTTTGCTTTTGTCACACCTGAGGCCTGTTTAGTCCAAATTTCTAGCTTTGATCTCTCACTTTAAACTTCATTTTCTCCTTTAATTCTTGGGTGATTCAAAAGGCTAAATTGTGTAGATGTTCAGGGGGAACCTAGTGGTACGTTAAGAATTAGGAGCTGAGTGTCATAACCCGCCACTTTATCATGAAGATGGGGGAAAGATCTAGAGTCTTAGAGAGGTTAATAGAAGGCTCTAGAATGTCCAAGAGAATTCTAGAAGAAGGTAGAAGAACCTAGAGTCTTGGAGAGGTTAGTGGAAAACTCTAGATTCTTACAGAAGCTTGTAGAGAAGTCTTGAAAGACTTGGAATTCTCTAGAGTGTGTGGAGAGTTCTAGAGTAGGGACTTCTTTGTAAATATGGAAGGACTTGTATAGTAAATTTTATTTACACTTAAGCCCCTTAGGAGTAGTATAAATAGAGGGGGCATTCATTTGTAGAAGATCATCAAGCAATCAAGCATTCTTCCAAAGTAATACAAAAGCCTTCTTCATAAAAGCTCTCTTGTCTTTCTTACTATTTAACATTCCCTTTGCGATCTAGTCTTAAAGGCTTACTTGAGCTTACAAGATCGTGAAAGATTCGTGAGTAAGTTGTCAAGTGCCGCACGGAGGTCTTAGTTGAAGTCTAAGTCCGTGACAATGTGGTATCAGAGCGAGGTTCGACTAAGGGATATGGAAAGTGAGGGATACATCAACGCCACTACCGCTACCAACATCAAGCAAGATGTTGGAAGGAAGCACCGCAAGGGAAAGAAAAACTCTAAGAGAAATGAGGAGGTGCCGCTTGAGCCTACACCAAGCGAGGCCCTAACATCCTACTCACCCTAGGCCACTGAGGTGAGTGATGATGAGCGAGGCGAGGAGTCTGTGGACGTCACGCCCGGCATGGAGTGGATTACAAGGGTAGATGCTGCCAGGCAAGAAGTGGAGATATTAGGCAAGCACTTGAACAAGATCGATGGCAAGTTCAAGTCTCTAGAGGAGTTCACCCTTGAGGAGAACGACAACATCCGTAAGGAGTTGGAGGTGCACAAGGCTGCCGAGTACGAGGTGAAGGAGGTGATCACTTCCTTGGAGTGTCGGCTCATGGACGCGCTAAGCATGATGGAGACCATGAAGGCCGAGATGGCAGCACTCAAAGGAGACATAGATGCTGGGAGATGCATGACATCCAGTGCGGATCGAGAGGCCAAGATTGAGGCTCCCAAGCCACCAATGTTCAAAGGTGCCCGTGATGCACAAGAGGTGGAGAACTTCCTTTGGCACTTGGAGAATTACTTCAAGTGTAACAAAGTGAAGAGCGACGAGACGAGGATCAACACGGCCGTGCTATACCTCTCAGAGATGGCCATGTTGTGGTGGAAGCGCAAGGAGTTCGAGATCAGGAAGGGTCTATGCACCATCAACACCTGGGAGCAGTTCCGGAATGAGTTCAAGAAGGCCTTCTTCCCCAACAATGTCATCTATGAGGCCAAATGCAAGTTTTGGGAATTGAAGCAAATGGGTAGCATATGGGCCTATGTGAAGGAGTTCACTACTCTCACACTTCAGATTCCCAACCTCACGGATGAAGACATGCTCTTCCACTTCATGGATGGACTACAGAGTTGGGCCAAGACAGAGTTGGAGCGTCGCCAAGTCAGCACCATCGATGAAGCCATCACACAAGCCAAAGCTTTGACAGACTTCAGGCATGACAAGCATGACCGAGGAAGAGGAGACGAGATGAGAGGTAGTCATGACCAAGGTGGTGGAAATTGTGAAGAGAAACAACCTCATACCAAAAACTACGACAACCATAAGTCCGATAGTAAAAAGGCTGGACGAGAAGGCGATGCCGACAGAAAGGCACAGAATGCGAAGGGGAATGGATGCTACATATGCGGAGGGTCGCATGGCTATGCAAGGTGTCCTGAACTGAAGAACCTTGGTGCCATACTACGGGAATGGAAAGGGAAAGATGCATAAGGGCAAGAGCAAGGTTCAGACACAACACAATTGGGCCTGATTGGACTATGCGGAGCTATCGCAAAGCAATCAGGAAAGCTGAAGGAGTACGGCGCACAATATGTAGACATCATGATCAATGGATGACCCGCTCGTGCAATGGTTGACACAGGTGCAGAGGCCAATATAATGACCAAGTCAGCAGCTATGAAGTTGGGGCTAAGTTATAGTCCAAGTGATGCCTGCCTCAGGATGGTTAATGCACCCCTTACACCTGTGTGCGGAGTCGCTCAAAGAGTAGACATCACATTGGGCAAGTGGCGAGGTAACACCAACTTTACCGTCGCTCCCTTAGATATCTTTGATATCGTCCTTGGGCAGGAGTTCTTCCAAGGATGCCATACGGTGATCGACCCCTACCTCCAACAACTCGTGGTTATGGAGCAAGAGGGATCATGTATGGTGCCCCTAGTCAAGGTGCCGAAGACGGAAGGACCAACCCAACTTTCGGCCATACAGCTTGAGAAGGGCCTAGAGGAGGGAATACCGACGTTCATAGACACCATTGTGAGTTTGAGTGAAGACAATGGTGCTAGAGAGGCATTGCCACCTTGCATGAAGAAGGGCGTGATGCCGAAGAAGTTGCCAAGACACTTGCCTGTAAAGTCCCAGAAAGATCGGAGGCCAGTGTTGACTGAACTAAGCAGGAATATGGACAACAGGCCACTGTCATTTTCCTCGTCCACTAGAAGGGACAATCTCTGGAAGAGGCCACATAAGAATGGCATGAAGACTTGTGGCAGTTTCAAGACTAAGTCCGGAGGCTTTTATAGCAGCAGTGCACCGAGGTCGTCGCCATATCAGGTGGGGGAGAGTGTCATAACCCGCCACTTTATCATGAAGATGGGGGAAAGATCTAGAGTCTTAGAGAGGTTAATAGAAGGCTCTAGAATGTCCAAGAGAATTCTACAAGAAGGTAGAAGAACCTAGAGTCTTGGAGAGGTTAGTGGAAAACTCTAGATTCTTACAGAAGCTTGTAGAGAAGTCTTGAAAGACTTGGAATTCTCTAGAGTGTGTGGAGAGTTCTAGAGTAGGGACTTCTTTGTAAATATGGAAGAACTTGTATAGTAAATTTTATTTACACTTAAGCCCCTTAGGAGTAGTATAAATAGAGGGGGCATTCATTTGTAGAAGATTATCAAGCAATCAAGCATTCTTCCAAAGTAATACAAAAGCCTTCTTCATAAAAGCTCTCTTGTCTTTCTTACTATTTAACATTCCCTTTGCGATCTAGTCTTAAAGGCTTACTTGAGCTTACAAGATCGTGAAAGATTCGTGAGTAAGTTGTCAAGTGCCGCACGGAGGTCTTAATTGAAGTCTAAGTCCGTGACATGAGGCTTCATTTGATGTAATTTCCCTTTTTTGCTACATTCTAGTGTTCTTGGTCTATGTACTTGATCATGAATGCATGAATGGCTGGAGTCTGTTTTAGTGTGAATTGGGTTCCTTTTTTGAACTTGAGGTGGGGTTAGTAGTTGGAACCTATTCTCGGAGTCAATTTAATGATCAAAATTAGTCCTCTCCGAATTTGATAATTTTAGTGTCATAATGACCATATTAATATTATGATTCTATTATTGATGGCGTGGTAGCATTCGAAGGCCACTCGAAAAGGAAAGGCTCTACTTCCATGAGTTGAAGAAAGCGCAGTCGGCATACAAGTAGGCTATAATTTCCCCCTTATGAGGCTGAGCATGTTTAGGCCTTTGTACATTAAATTGTAGGAGTATGGAAGGGGTTTAGGTATCGTGCATGCTAAATTCCTAGAATTAACATCCTAGGCTCTATTTTGGGAAATTATTAGACTGTATAAGCATGAATCCTGTTATTGTTGATCGTCCATATCTTTTGATGTATGTTGTGCTAGGTTATATGTTAGGAAACATGTTCGGCCTTTGTCTAGGCATATACTAGTATTGCCTTAAACTTGCGCAATTTTGGTGCCGTTGGGCCTTAGAACTTCTATGATGTTGTTACAGACGGTTAGCTCTCTGTAGACTAATACAGTAGACTTAAGTCTGATAGTTTGAGCTTTAGCTAGGAAGTAACACAACTTGTGACCTTACCTCCATAATGCCCTATTCTCTAATCGGTCCTATATCGCTTGGTTCTTTATCCTGGGAGTCTTCATGATGATTTTGGTTGTATATGGTTTGGCATAGAGTGAGGTATTGATGACACTCAGTTTGGGGGTACTCCCTATGATGCTCGGTTTGTTGCTGATTATAATTTGGTTCAACCCCTTGGCTATAGTTACCAGGTTCGAACCCATAGTATAGCTTACTTATGTTTGGCTCCTTAGCAATAGTTATGCAGTTAAAGTCCGTGGTCCAGCTTACTTGTATTTCGCTCCTTAGCTATAGTTACCTAGTTGAAGTTTATGTTCTAGCTTACACGTGTTCGACTCCTTGGCTATAGCTACTCGATTGAAGTCCATGGTCTAGCTTAGTCGTCTTGTATCATTAGCTATGGTTACCACATTAAAGTACGTGGTCTAGCTTACACATGGTTTAATTCCTGGTTCCCTGATGAATCTTCGGTTTAAGTCTTCATCTACTTTCAGCTTTGGGCTAAAGTTTCAGAGTTTGGGGATGCTTCTATTTAAGTCCGGGAGATGGTGGTATTGTTGGAACTCTATTGACTTTGTTCTTCTTCTTTTAGCTATCCTTGCTCCTGTCGGGCTTACTGGGGTTCATTCAGGTTGTTACCTTAGACTTGTGCATGAGCATACCCATTGGGTTTATGGAAGCCTGGTGGATTTAACTAGATTATTTCTCTTTGTTTGTTGAGTACGCTCATGTACATACCTACATTTACTTCTTGCCATGTCTGTGATTGTGGTTATCTTCTTGCATTTTAGTTTACTTTTGCTTATGTTACTCATTCGGCCTATGATGCCTGCTGGATACCTGTTGGTTTGGTACTCATACTACACTCTACATCTATTTTTGTGATATAGGTCTGAGTACTAGCTATCGATGTTGATTCTAGTCAGCAGCTGTCTTGATCGGAGTCGAAGGTGAGCACATAGCGTTCTAGATTTACCCATCTCCTTCTGTACATATATTTTGCCCATCCTTTGCTTTTTAAGACAACCTTATTTTTGTGGTCCATTTTTGGGACTTGTACTCTTTTTGGTAGTAGCTTTGTACATGTGACTTCCAGGTTTTAGGAGGGATCTTTTTAGTTGTATATATTTAGCTTTGCTTTTGCCTATTCATACACGTTCCTACTATGTCATTACTATTTTAGATTGTATTATTGGTCTTCTTTCTTGACATTCCATTACTCGTAGTTCTGGGATATGGGTCCGCTTGCCTATTGATAGGTTATAGTAGGAGTCATCATGATCTAAGATATTAGGTTGTGGAAAGTTGGTATCAAATCTTAGGTTCAATGGTCTCACTTGTACAGAGCTAATGTCTAGCAGAGTCCTACGTATCGGAATAGATCTATCCAATGACTTATTCTCGGGAGGCTAGAGTGTCTCTAGGTACGTGTCTCTTTTGTATCCTTTTATACAGTGTGTGTTTTATTGGTTTCTGGAAATCTCACTTGTTCCACTCTTTTATAGGATGGCTCGCATGAGCGATTGAGGTATAGGCCGACCTCAAGGTCATTCCAGGGCTACAACACCAGCTTAGGATAGAGAGCAAACTACGAAGCTGGAGGTAGAGCCACCGGTAGTTCTAGTACATCAGCAGTTGGTAGGCCCAGGACTAGTCTAGCCACCGCCCAAGCCAGTCACAGCTTTGAACTTACGGGCAATGTTCGCCTAGATTTTGGCTATCATTGGGGGAATATATCAAGCCCTATCTCCCACCGTTCTAATACCACATGACCAGCATGCACTAGAGGCACCAGTTATTCAACAGCCTCCGACACCTAACGTTTAGCCAGATGAGTTAGGGGTGTTATGTCGCTTCAGGAGCAAAAGATGCTCGGGGTGTTCCTTAGACTATCACCGCTAAGTTTTTCTGTGGCTGTGGGTAAGGATGCTCATAGTTTCTACTCACTGGCTGAGAGTGGCTATAGACCTTGAGTCTAGTGGAGTTGAGAGAAGCTGAAATCACTGTTTATCAGCTAGATGGTCCCGCCCGATGGGGGTGGATACATATTTTGAGATTAGGCTAGCTGGGTCTCTACCGGTGACGTGGGCTGAGTTTTCAGAGGCCTTCTTAGCCCATTTAATCCCCAAAAGTATCAAATATCTGCTCCAAGATTAGTTTTCACGATTAGAGCAGTGTTCTATGACAATATCGAAGTACGACTCCTAATTCCACAAGTTCTCTAGATATGCCACCATGATCTTACCTACAGAGGATGAGAGAGTTCAGTGGTTTGTCAGAGGATTAAGACTCTTGATGCGGATTGAGGCTTAGTCTTTAGTCTCGGTGGGCTACTCATTTCTCAAGGTGGTAGACCATGCCCGCACGCTTAAGTAGATTAATCGCTAGGTCCAAGGAGGCAGCGATAAAAGAGCTAGGCTGGAGGATAGACATGATGGAAGCCGCTTTAGACATAGGGAGTCCTAGGATAGATTTCACCAAAGATTTCAGCGAGGTCAGTCTAGCCGCCCCTTTTAGGCCTCTTTTCTAACTTCAGAGGGTGATCAGCATCGTCAGGGTGGCTCTAGTACTGGTCCGAGTCAGGGCTGAAGTAGTTCGTAATTGGGTTCTTCCATTCTAGGTTGCCGACCTTTTAGCTTTCATTCAACAGTCCTAGGGGTACTATAAGTGTGGGGAGCTAGATTATTGGTCCTACGAGTGTCCTGACTGTAGGATGGCCTTACCATCTCCACCGATAGCTAGACCTACGCCTGCACAAGCACCTTCAGTTAGAGGTGGAGTCCAAGGCCAGAACTGTAGGGGTGGTCATCAGGGTGCACAGGGAGGTCCGTACGGAGGCAGGTCCAGAGGCAGAGTTAATGCACAGGGTAGAGGAGCCCAGACCTGCTTCTATGCAGCTCCAGCTAGAGTAGAGACTGATGCCTCAGACGATGTGATCACAGGTACGGTCCTATTATGTTATCATCCCCTATCCATTTTACTTGATCCAGGATCCACATATTCATATGTATATATATATATATATATATATATATATATATATATATTTTGCCCCTCGACTGAGTATGATCCCGAATCTCTTAGTTGAGCTATTACTTTTTTTGACCCCGGTAGGTAATGTTTTAGTAGTGAATCATGTCTTTAGATCCTCTGTAGTGATAAATCAGGGGTATGACCCTAGGGTTGATCTCATTTTGCTTGATATGGTGGATTTTGATTTGATTCTGTGAATAGACTGGTTATCCCCTCACTAACCGGTCTTGGATTGCTATGCCAAGACCATTACCTTAGCCATGCTTGGTTTTCGCCGCTGGTGTGGAAAGTCCCTTCTAGTCGCATGCCGGTTAGGGTGATCTCTTTTATTCGAGCTTGGAGGTTAGTAGCTAGCAGATCATTGGCATACTTGTCTTGTGTTAGAGATTTGAGTAGGGAGGGTCCTATACTGGGTTCAATACCTACAGTCTGAGAGTTTGCGAATGTGTTTCCTGCCAATTTGTCTAGCCTTCCTCCTAATCTCGATATTAACTTTGCCATTGATATAGAGCCGAGTACCCATCATATTTCCATCCCACCATACTGTATGGCCCCTGCAGAGCTTATGGAGCTCAGTATTTAGCTTTAGGATCTCTTGGATAAGAGATTAATTCAGCATAATGTATCAAATTTGGTTTCCCTAGTCCTGTTCGTTAAGAAGAAGGATGGTACTATGCAGATGTATATCAATTACAGGCAGTTGAATAAGGTAATGGTGAAGAACCATTACCCCATGCCTAGGATTGATGACCTATTCGATTAGTTTGAGGGTGCCATGGTATTTCTAAGATTGATTTGAGATCCGGCTACCAGCAGTTGAGGATTAGGGCAGCGGACGTCCCTAAGAACTCATTTAGGATTCATTACAGCCACTATTAGTACCTAGTGATGTCTTTTTGGTTGACTAACGCCCATGTCGCATTCATGGACTTGATCACCCGGGTGTTTAGGCCGTACTTGCACACATTTTCAAGGTGTTCATTAATGACATTTTGTTATACTCATGAAGCTGGGATTAGCATGAGAAACATTTAAGAGTAGTGCTCTAGACTTTGAGATATCAGCGACTTTATACCAGGTTCTCAAAGTGAGAGTTTTGGGAGATTAGCGACTTGAGTTCGTATCATTCTCTGGGCATGTGGTGTCCAAGGATGGCATTATGGTATATCCAGCGAAGATTTAGTCTATTCCTGATTAGGCCAGGTCCACCTCGGTGATTGAGATTCATAACTTTATCGGATTGGCAGGGTACTGCAGGTACTTTGTTGAGGGGTTTTCTACTATAGTGGTACCTCTAACTTAGTTGACTCGCAGGATATTTCGTTTGTATGGTCGAAAGAGTCTAAGAGGATATTTTGGAGGATCAAAGAGTTGCTTACCACCACTTCTATATTGACTCTTCCAATTGAGGGCGAGGAATTCATAATTTATTATGACACATCCGACATTGGTTTGGGTTGTGTATTAATGCAGCAGGGCTGGGTTATTGCTCATACATCAGGGTAGCTTAAGCTGTACGAGATCAACTACCCCATTCATGACTTAGAGTTAGCGTTGGTAGTATTTGCATTTAAGATTTGGAGCCACTGCCTGTATGGAGTTCAATGCGAGATTTACACTGATAATAGGAGTCTTCAGTATATTATGAGCTACAAGGATCTTAATTTAAGGAAGCACCATTGGATTGAGCTCCTGAAGGAATATGACCTCTCAATTCTATACCATCCAGGCAAGGCTAATGTAGTAGTAGATGCCTTAAATCGGAAGGCGGTAAGTATGGGTAGTCTATCCTTTCTTTTTATTGTGGAGCAACCATTAGTTTTGGACCTCCAGTCCTTATCTAACTAGATTATTCGACTTGACATCTCTAATTCCAGGTGTGTGGTAGCTTATGTGGGAGCTCAGTCATCTCTATTGGACCAGATTTACAGCCGTCAGTTTCAGGATGAGGATTTTGTTGCACTTTGAGATTGTGTTTCGGGAGGTGACGTCGGCCTAGCTATGTTAGATTGAGATGGGATATTGATGTTAGGTGGTTGTCTTTATATTCCTAGAGTTAGGGTTCTTATTTAGTTGATCCCTAGTGAGGCCCATGATTGCAGATATTCTATTCATTCAGGCACCGCTAAAATTTATCATGACATGTGGCACATTACTGGTGGAGCAGTATGAGGAGAGACATTCTAGATTATGTATCGTGTTGACTGAGTTGTCAACAGCTTAAGGCCGAGCATTTGAGGCTTGGTGGCATGCTTCAAATATTACTCATTCCTGAGTGAAAGTGGGAGTGGATCACCATGGATTTCATTATGGAATTGCCTTGTCCTTCTCATGGTCTTGATAGTATTTGGGTTTAGATCAATTTACCAAGTTAGCACACTTCCTTCCCTTTATACTTCCTATAATATTGAGAGGTTGGCCTCGTATCTACAATTGGGAGGTGGTTTGCCTTCATGGTATGCTAGTTTCTATCAATTCGGACCAGGACTTACAATTTATATCTAGCTTTTGGAGGCCTTTTAAGGAGGATTTGGGTACCCATGTCGACCTTAGCATAACTTTCCACCCGCAGACTGATTGCCAGTTGGAGCGCATAATTCAGGTTCTCAAGGATATATTGTGAGCTTGTGTTATAGATATTGGGGGTCAGTGGGATCAGTTTTTTCCCTTGGCAATGTTTGCTTGCAACAACAGCTACCACTCCAGTCTTCAAATGGCTCTATTCAAGGCCTTATATGGTATGTGTTGTTGCTCTCCAGTAGGTTGGTTTAAGTCTATGAAGCCCAAGACGCATGGTATAGACTTGATGCAGGAGGCCTTAGATCATGTGAGGGTGATTCAGGATAGGCTCAGGACAGCTCAGAGTAGACACAAAAGTTATGTGGATCGTAGGCATTGTCTATTAAGATTTGGTGTTGGTGATAGAGTATTCCTCCGTGTATCACCCATGAAGGGCGTAATGAGATTTAGGAGGCGGGTCAAGCTTAGCCCCAATATATTGGCCCTTTTTAGATATTGAGGATATTTGGCAAGGTGGCATATGAGTTAGCCTTACCTCCGACCTTTTCAGCTATTCATCCAGTTTTCCATATTTTGATGATGCGCCGGTATGTTTCAGATGAGTCCCATGTGCTTCAGTATGAAACAGTTGACTTGGATGATCATTTGAGCTATATTGAGGAGCCAATTGCTATTTTTTCCAGAGATGTCAGGCAGTTCCATTCTAGAGCCATTCCTATGGTTAAGGTCCATTTGAGGCATCTTTCAATTAAGGAGGTTACCTAGGAGACCGATCATGAGATGCGAGCACAGTTTCCCAGCTTATTTAAGCCTTCATGTACTTTTTGACTTTTACTTTCGCGGACGAAAGTTCTTTTAGCAGTGGATATTGTAATGACCCTCTAGGTTATTTTTGAATTAAAGCATTCATTCAATCATTTAGAGTGTTCGTGTAGAAACCCTAAGTCATTTATGACTTGCTAGCATTGACTCTTCGGCTGCCTAGTCGATCATTCAGATTTTAGGCTCGTTTCCATATTTTGGAGCCTTTAAACCTTGAAAACTTGACTTTGATCATAACTTCAAGAAAATGACCCCAAAATAGAATTTTGATGGTTCCATTAGCTCATAAATTTCCAAATTAGGCTTGTAGCATAGTCGACATGAGTATCGAGGCAATCAGTACGGGTTTTGAGCCAAATGACGCTTTTACCTTTGAAACTTAGCCTATGGTTAAATTTAGTCAACATTCTCAAAAAATGGGCTCGTATGAAAATTCTGACTTTATGGTTAGCTCTGATATGTCGAGTTTGGTATAGAACGACCCTTCGTTCACTTTTTGAGGCTTTTGGTCCAATCCTGAGGCCCGTTGTGGAAATAGGCTAAAAATGACAATTGGGTGTGGGACCCACTTTTATTAAAATGACCTCGTATGAGAATTTTGAATACGTCATTAAGTCCAAAACATTGAATTTAATGGGGGTAGCATATCTCATTTTTGCGCACAGGGTTCCAAATGAATACCCGAGCACCACATTGGAGGAATTGGCATGGTAAGCTTATTTTTGCACCAGCTAGGTCTGGTGCCACGCTAAAGCGGCCAGGAGTTTGCTAAAGCGACCAGCCCTCTTAGGCAGGTGTCACTTAAGAGACATACCTTTTGCTAAGCGATTGGTCGATTAAGAGACCTAGTGTCCCTAAAGCGATGCCCGCCTCTTTGAAGTGGGCACTTAAGCGACTAGCGGGTGTTCGCTTTTGCCACACTTAAGGCCCTTTAAGTCCAAATTTCCAGCTTTGATCACTAACTATAAACTTTTTTTTCTCCTTTAATGCTTGGGCAATTTGGGTGATTTAAAAGACTTAATTGTGTCAATTTTCTGGGGAAACCTAGGGGTGTGTTCAAAATTTGGAGTTGAGGCCTTCTTTGAGGTAATTTGCCCTTTTTCCTGTTCTAGTGTTCTTGGGTTACGTACATGATCAGGAATGTATGAATGGTTGGAGTCTATTTTGAGGTGTGAATTGTGTTTCTTTTAGGAACATGAGCTATGGGTAGTAGTTGTAACCTATTCTCAAAGTCAATTCCATGAGTTATGGATCGGATCCCATAGTTCTCGATTTTTGACTATTAAATTGGCCCATTTCCAAATTCGATAATTTTAGTGTCATAACGACCGTATTAATGTGTTGATTCTATTTTTGATAGAATGGTAGCATTCGGAGGCCACTCGGAAGGTAAAAGCTCTAGTTCCGTGAGTTGGAGCGCGCTTGTTCGTCCTACAAGTAGACTACGGTTTTTCCCTCATGAGACTGAGCATGTTTAGGCATTTGTACATTGAATTGTATGAGTTTGGAGAGATTTTGGGTGTCGAGCATGTTAAATTCTTAGAATTCACGTCCTAGGCTGTATTTTGGGAAATTATTGGACTTTTTAAGTATGACTCCTGTTATTGTTGATCGTCCATACCTTGTTATGTATGTTGTGCCTGTGGTTATATATTTGGAACTACATTTGGCCTTAGTCTAGGCATTGACTAGTGTTGCCTTAGACTTGCGCAATTTTGGTGCTATTGGGCCTTAGAACTTATCCAATATCATTTCAGACATTTATCTCCCTGTTTACTGACAAAGCATACTTGAATCTGATAGTCTGAGCTTTAGCTAGGTAGTAACACAGCCCGTGACCTTACATCCATAATGACCTATTCTCCTATCAGTCCTGTATCGCTTGGTTCTTAATTCTAGGAGTCTTTACGATGATTTTTGGTTTTATATGGATCGGGCTGGGGTGAGGTATTGATGGAAACCGGTTTGGGGTTACTCCCGTGATGCTCAGTTGGTTGGTGACACTAATTTGGTTCGACCCCTTGGCTACAATTACCCGGTTCGAGCCCATGATCTATTTTACTTATGTTCGGCTTCTTAGCTATAGTTACCCAATTGAATGTCGTGGTCTAGCTTACTTGTTTTTGGTTTCTTAGCTACAGTTACCTAATTGAAGTCCATGGTCTAGCTTACCCATGTTCGACCCCTTGGCTATAGTTACCCGATTGAAGTCCATGGTCTAGATTACTCGTGTTGACTCATTATCTATAGTTACCCAGTCGAAGTCCATGGCCCATCTTACACCTGGTTTAATTTCTGGTTCCCTAATGAATCTTCAGTTCAAGTCTTCATCTACTCTTGTCTTTGGGTTAAAGTTTTAGTATTTGGGGATGCTTCGGTTCTAGTCTGGGAGATGGTGGTATTGTTGGAACTCTATTGACTTCATTCTTTTTCTTTCACCTTTCCTTTCTTCATCGGTCTTATAGGGGTCAGTTTAGGTTTTTCCTTACACTTGTGTATGAGTTTACCCGCCAATTTTATGGGAGCCCGACGGATTTAGCTAGTTTCTTTCTCTTTGTTTGTTGAGTATGTTGTTGTACATACCTACATTTGATTTTTGCCTTGTCTGTGATTGTGGTTATCTTCTCCTATTTCAGTTTACTTTTGCTTATCTTTCTCAGTCGGTCTATGGGTACCTATTGTTTTGGTACTCATACTATACTCTGTATCTATTTACGTGATGCAGGTCTGAGTACTAGATATTGGTGTTGATTCAAGCTAATAACTGTTTTGATTGGAGGAGAGGGTGAGCACATAGCATTCTGGATTTACTCATCTCCTTCTGTACATATATTTTGCTTGTCTTTTCTTTTTGAGACAACCTTGTTTCTTTGGTCCATTTTTTGGACTTGTACTCTTTTTGGTAGTAGCTCTATACATGTGATTTCCAGGTTCTGGGAGAGATCTTTTTAGTTGTATATATTTAGCTTTGCTTTCACCCATTCATGTACGTTACTATTATTTCATTACTATTTTAGATCAAATTGTTGGTCTTCTACCCTGACATCCCATTACTCATAGTTTTGAGATATGAGTCTGTTTACCTACTGGTGAGTTATAGTAGGCGCCATTATAACTTGAGAAATTGGATTGTGACACATATGGTGCCACATTATTAAATTCAAATGAGGACGAGATGGTAAGAAGAAAAAGAAAGAGACATCAATGACCCTAGAGCAGATGCAGGTTTAGGAGGTAAATGTGGATATTTCAGTGGAAACAATCCTCTAATTTTGACATACACAGCCTTGAAGCAGATCGGTATGTATGAGTATCGACATTTTTTGGTTACGAGAGAGGACTGGATAGAGGATATGGAAGAGCAGAAAAATATTTTGAAATATATCGAGCAAGTTATTGCTACTGAATGAGCTGAGGCACCGTGGGTGATGAATCTGAAACAACCAATCACTAAGGCCTCACTATCATTTGGGTTAAAATTCTGGTGGGCAATTGTACATGTCCGGTTGAGGCCAATAATGAATGATAACATCCTCCACACTTCACAGGCATCACTGGTTGCTTGTAGCATGTCTTAATAGGCATTAAATATTGGTCGTTTGATAGCAATCTATATAAGGGACAGGGCCAATCGTGAAAAAGTCATCCTTCCTTTTCCGTGATTGATTCAAATAATGTGCAATCACTCTAATGTTCCTATTAGTCGCCAAACTGATCTGCGATCCACTGTTAAAAAATCTACTCATGCATCCCTAATTAAAGATTTGGATAACATGTTATATAAGGCAAAAATAACTCAGTCTACACTACAAATTACTATTACTCTTGGTCCATCGCTTGCAACTCTATCTCTGGAGGGGAATTTTACTGGTACACCCACAGACTCTCCGATCGATGTTGGTATTGAGCATCCCGAGGGTGGGAGAAGACCACCTGCTAATACACTAGCTAGTACAGGTACTCTTATCATGGTGCCCTTAGAATTCTTAGAAAAATTTGCTCTAGATCAGTGTTACATGAGGGAACTGCTGGACCAAGTCATCGAGAGGTTACCTAGAGTGGTTCAGGTTTAGGTATAGGAGGAAAAGACCGACTTCATAGAGATATCCAAAAGGAGGTTAGTTTTGTGCAGAGTAAGGTTGATGGGTTGAAGGATCATCTCACTAAGGGAATTAATACTCTAGGTAGAGTTGATGCTGAGTCTCTGAGTGCACAATTGGCGCTAATAAAAGAAGACATAGAAAAATTTGCTAATAGACCAGTCGTCATGACCTCTCCGCTTGCTATAGATACATGAATAAGTTGTTCAACATGCCATAGGATACCGACAAAATAGATGAGATTTGGGTTGCGGCTCCAATACCCAAGTCTAATAAAAAGGGAAAGAAATATTATGATAAATCTTACGACCCTGACAATACATCGGAGGCTAAGGTAAAAAGGGTGAGATAGTCTGCACGAGCCTCAAAGTTGGAACAGAGGAAGAAAGAGAAGAAAGAGCGGTAGATGATAGAGTCCGCGAGGTCTGGGCTTCATTGAGAGGAGCAGTCCAAAATTAGTCCACTGAGCTTACTTCCATTCTTATGTCTGCAGGTAGCCTTACTACTGCTATGGGATATGATCCTGTAGAAGAGCCCATATCATTGACCGCACTATCAGCCGCTAGTGCCACCCCTGATCAAGAGTCTAGCGCTTAAGGCGTCACAAATATGATTACTTCCCATTGTTCTTAGTTTTTGATTTTGATGGGTGCATTGAGGACAATGCACTATATTTTCATTGGGGTGGGGTATCCTGACTACTTGAGAGTTTTTCTTTCAATGTTTCTTTTCTCTCAAGTGTTTTATCGTAATAGAACTGGAATTTTAGGTTGTTTTATTTTTTTGGTTTAGTTGTTCTTTGTTGTGTAAGTACAAGGCCTTGGAGATTGTGCATGCAACCTAGGTTGTAAACCCACATAATTCTGAGCTTCATGTTTAAAAATTGTCGACCCTGTTGAAAATTTTAGATGTGTTGTGTATCCTTGTTGTGATAGTTGACTTTTTAGGATCCTTGCATTGCATTTTACATATTTATGTGTTTACCATTGCTTGCTAGGGCATGAATTTGTTGATTAGTTGATGGATAGTGTAAATTGGGTGCCATGAGTAGGTGAGTTTCATTTCCTAGTTCTTACTTTGCAGGTATAAGCTAGAACTTGCCCTATTAGTCGCACTAAGAATGAGAAAATTAGCTTGGTTAGGGAAGGATCATTTTTGTGATAGTCCACTATAGCCTCAATGTTTACCAAATGAAAGAAATGAATCCCTTGAACCTTGTTTGAGACTTATATTATTCGTTGACTACCTCTTTCACCTTTCCACAGTTGCTTCGACTACCTTGTTGTATCCTTGATTCTGCTGAGGGAACAACACCACAACTCAGGCCAAAAGCCTAAGTTGAGGTGGCCAGGGATGATTGGATTAGAAAGAGTGGGTATGAATAAAATGGAATGTGATAATAAAAGGTACTCAACATGTGGTGTGTGGTGATAATAATATTTAAAGAATAGGGAGAAAAAGAGATGCAAGCTGAAAGTTATGTATATAAAGTAAAAAAAAATAGAAAAAGAGGGAATAAAAAAAAGACACTACACCGGAGTTGTTTAGGGTGAAGGAAGGTAAAAAGGAAAGGAAAATCAGGCGAAAATGGAAGAGAGAATGAAATAATGTAGTGCTAAGATGAGTTGGTCACTCATATCTCAAATATTCCATACGCTAGTTCGAACTCACATTACAAACCAATAAAGTTCTATAGTAATCCTAACCTAGCTACTTAAAACTTAAGATGCAGAAAATAAGGGCAAGCCTATGATCTGTATACTTGCATTGTATGAATTTCTTTTAGAGTGTGACTGGAGTTGTATCAGTCCCGTTTTGTATAAATATGTTTTGAGAGGGACTTCTTTGTGGTGAGGGCATTATATTTGCATGGTTTAGTTGCTAAGTCGTATGAAGGATTGTTGTCTGCATTTGCACAATCAACTATGAGTATTGAAATATCATTCATAGATCCTCTTAAGTTGGTTTGAATGGTTTGGGTAATACATAGCTGGTTTGATTAAAAAGAAAAGTGGTGTTGTGAATATGTGTGTTTCACGACCCAAGCTAGGCCCTAGGTGTAACACGGCGATTAGGATTCCCAAAGAAACCTCAACCAAGCCTCTTATTATATCATAAGCATACATAAGGTAGCTATAAGAGGAGACTCATAAGAAGTCCAAGAACATAACATAGCAAGAATGAAGCAAAATAACACAGACTCCCTAAACAAATCTAACATGCCTCTACATGACTAACATAGGTGGGGACTAGGACATATTTCTAGCACACCCTCAAAGCATAAAATGACATAACATGGAATAGTCTCAAAATATTATCATAGTCTAAGAACGATAATAAGAGGAAAGATAGACTCGGTTTGCCCTCAAAGTATGAGGACTCACCACATAATCTTCAGTGGATCACCAACTATCTACAAGAATAGGATGGAGCGTCCATCCCTATATTGGATATAACATAGGCAATGAAGTATGCGTTAGTATGTTTGAATTTACTAAGTATGTAGGCAATGTAATGCATGATAAAACCATGTTGTGCAATGACCATTTCAAATAACATGATAAACGTGGTTGTAAAATCATAAGTAGATATAAGAAGGATCAATGCACAATAAACTAAAAGAGTATCATATAAAAGTAAAGATAGGATTAGTCATTTAAAATATCATAAGGACTTTACATATGTGGGACATTAAAAGTCATTTTGAGGGTCATAAGTCTTTGTGAGAGATACTGTTAATCGACATAAACCATGTGACCTATAAAATTAATTCTGGTGTTTACCTCACACACCAAAAAGAGAGGCTCCATACTTTCCAAGGTACGAACAATGATGCCTAACTGGATCCACTATGTTATTAAGGAATCAAGCTCTAACTAATGGGTGACCCTTTCTAAGGAATCAAGCCTCTACTAATGGTTGATTCTTCTTCCTATGGTGGAACGTAGTTATTGACAATGGGGTTTCTACTAAGGGTCTCATGCCTCTACTAACGGGTGATCCTCTTATCCAAAGGTCCATGTGGTGCTAGGTCAACTCTCAATGGAATATCATACATCATCATAAATCATAAGCTTCTCATAAATCATAGTTCATATTTGTATTGAAAACATAAACTTATCATATGGAAAGGCAATCAAAAGCTACCAATCCAATTCATAAAACTTGCTCAACATCATGAGATTCATGTAATGTAGGTGTACGCCTTCTATCACTACAAATCTTCTTTCATAAGAGTATCATTAGGGTCTTAAGTCATCCTCTTTCCTAAAACTTGCTCGAACACTTGAACTTCCATGATCATGACTTATACTTGTAAATAAGGTAAAAACATGGATATATAATCAATTGACTTGGAAATCATGAAATTGACTTGAAAATATGCATGATCATATAATGTATATCAACCAATAAATAATTCATAAAAATACTATCAACTGAAAGTATAAACGAAAGTACCTATCATCTATGTCATTACCTAAAGAGTAATGTAGGAAATTCATAGAAAACCATTTAATTCCATGTTATAGTCATTAATTTATATTAAAATAGATTCATAATGATAGTTTAAATCATAATTCATGTAACTGAAATTGAGACCATCAAACCCATAAAAATCCACACTTGAATTTTTTGAAAATGATGACAATTTGTTGTGCTCCATAGGTGAAAGATACTCTTGAATGAATACCCACATACCTTGAATAAGAATCTAGAAGAAACTTAAAGAAATTTGGATTTTTGATGAAGAACTTGAGAGAATTCCTTGAATGTCTTCAATGGAGTTTTTGAGAGCTTTTGTAGAGAGAAAATTATTTGAAATAGATGAATTGTGAAAGAATGAGGGAGAATATGGGTTTAGGGTAGTTTATAGGGTCGAATAAAGTACTAAAAATATCCAGGTTCATTAACTAATAGTTAGAGAAAAGTCTAAAGTTCCCTTACTTAAAAACTGAATTCGAACAAAATGGGCAACCAAGTCCACGACACAGATTTGTTCCCTGATAGGTCAATTTTGAGTGAATGAGAATTTTGACCAAATTTTGACCTGGGGAAAAATTGCACTGTGGGGGAGCAGGTCCACGTCACGAACCTATCGCGCTCCCTTCTGGAAATATAATTTCTTGAAAATTTTATTTTCTGAAATCCTTGACCTAAAAATCCACCAAGGCCAGTTTAGCAATGTTTTACCTTATTATATCATATTCCAACCTTCAAACGCCAGGGAATTATATTATCTCCCTGTTGGGTACATTCTTTCTCAAATAAAGTAGAACTAGCTTGAGTATAGTAGAGTGTATGGCTAACAATCTAGCATGTATGCAATAATACAATTTAAACATCATTTAAAAATCGGGCTTATGAGTATCCATGCATGCAATAAGACATAGAGAGATTGGAACGTAGGAGTTTGGAAGATTTGAACATGAATAGATAAATACCTTAGGTCAAAATAAAAAGAAGTAGATAAGGATATCATTTCATCATCTCCCCTTCCGCTTCTCATGTAGCACTTTCAACTTCTTGGTTCCTACAGAAAATCTTAACGGATAAAACTTCCTTGTTTCTCAACCGTTTAAGTTGACGGTCCAAAATTTCAACTGAAACCTCATCGTAAGTCAAGTTTTCTTCAACACTCACGTTACCCATAGGTACAATGGTATTGGAATCACCAACACATTTCCTCAATATTTGATACATGGAATACCAGATGCACAAAGATTAACCCTAATGGCAAATCAAGTTCATAGGCCACTTTACCAATATGGCTTAGGATATTATACCTCTACTAGGAGTTTTATCCCAAGAATACTACTCTTTACCACCACATTCAAAAAACCTCGAGTCCTAATCAAGAAACACCTAATGCACTGTGCATTAATTGACATGCCATCAACACCACATTCAAGCCTGGTTCTATACCTACTCTAATACACTCACTTGAAAACCCTTAACAAGAAGTCATCAATGTTCTACTCCAATCACTCACATAACGACAAACACACATTCAAGTCTATCATTCTAACCACTTTATGGCTCTTTTGAAGTTAACATTACTTAAGAATTTTCATGTCTACCTTTGCATTTCTACATCCGTATTTGCATTAACTCCTATCAAAGGTCACACAAATATACTCTTTACCTATCTACTGTACACAACAAGATCCCATCTTGCTTTTCCTCTATGTCTATAACTTTAAATCGAATATCGAGGGCTAGGTGTTTTACTCAATACCATTTCTCTTAGGCCATCAATATTTGAAACACATAACTGACCTTGGTAACAAAGTACTCTATCTCCCCTTGTGAGAGAACTTCAATCTTCTCATCAACCATTGTTATGCCTTGGTTTTACCGAGGTTAGATAAAACATAATTTATAGACTCTAAAAGGATTAATTATTGTATAGAGTCGCCACCTAATATATTAAGGACAATAATAAAACCTATGTGATGTATGACATGTATGACTCACGTTTTAATCTACGAAAAACCAATTTATATTCTAAGTAAGGGTTTACATTATTCTAAAGAAAAGGTGTTAGGCACCATATTTATCAAAGTAAATAATGTGTATTATTGTCAACTATGTCTATGAAAATCTGTGAAAGATGATATACATGCATATAAAAAAGTAGTTTTTATGCAATATTAAAAGAATTTCTCTTTATTAATATGAAAAGAAAGGAACTTTTTTACCATATGAAAAAAAAATACCTTTTGTAATGTGTGAAAAGAAAAATACTTCTTTTATAGAAGAAAATAGTATTCTCAAATAACATTTTAAACTTGCAATATCAATTAGAGAATAAATTATGAAAAATATTTTTTAAATGAAAAGATTGTTTAATATTGTCTAAAAATATGAATTAACTAATTAAATAGTTAAATCAATTAAATTTGTTTATGTAAGTATTTAAGACCTAAGTTTGGCCTAAGTGTGTAGCAATAAATAAGTAAGTAGATGTTACTTCCGTCTGACACCCTAAAAGTAAAATTTTCACTATGCTTTATATTTTTACAATTGTAAAAATAAGATATAAACATAGAATTCAAACTTATTTTGAATATCATTTTCGGAAGATATCTCCGAGTACCTGTATAAATACTTGGTAAAATGTTGGTAATGAACAAATAATTATCAAAATAACTTAAAAATATATGTATATGCATATATACTATAAAAAATAGAATTCTATTATAGAGTGGGCTCAGATGTGTAACTGTAATAAGTCTTAGATATACCTTGGTTGTGAAATGCTTGCTCAAATAATCTTTCCTCCAAAATCACCTCTCCAAGATACAAATCATAATTTTTTTTATCTTATCCTAATAATACAAAAGTTTCATCATGTATGTATGTATATATCTTTTTAGTGGCCAATTTATTTTTGTTATGTATGTATGTATGTATGTGTGAGGTAATTTAATTATATTTGTAATTCATATATAAACTTCCGTCTTTTATTACTGGGAGGCCTCAAAAATAAATGGAGAGATTTTTTCATTGGCCAAGAGTATGGTTTTTGCAAATGTTAAATGAATGTATATGAAAAATATTTAACATATATATATGAAATATAAAGAAAAACACGTAGAGAAAAGTTGTGAGAAAGAAACATGTGAGGTGTTATGATGATGTTGATACGAAAAATATGTAAGAAAATGCTTACACACACATACTTGTAAGGAAAATATAAGAAAAATAGAGGACATGTAATAAAAATTTAAAACTAATTTATAAAATATAAATATAATGTATAACATACTTAGAAATAAATATAAATATAAATATAAATATAAATATAAATATAGTGTGAACTTTTAGTCGAGCATGGCTAGAGAATCAACACATACTATCCAGGCTTCAATAGTATCCATAACCACCTTGACTCCTTAGGATGTAGTGTTGGAGATTTCACATCTTGATGAGCATAAATACACCACAGGAAGGAGTAATTTTTGATGCATCAGTTTGTTCTCATTATAGAGTTGGATCTGTTGGTCCTCAACAAGGTTCTTCGCTGGTTTCTGAGTATATGATAGAGTTTTTTGAGTGGTTCAGACAGACTCCCCCTTTGTTTTCTATCGAGTGAGAGTTGATTTAGGGGTTCGTTGATGGATTGAGCTTGCCTCTCCATTTAGCATCACAACACTTGATAGCAATAGGGTCTACTTTTCCCTAGGTGGTCAGTTATATGAGGTCTATGGAGTAGGAATGTATGGAGAGTACAAAGGTAGAGATAGGAGATCCTACCATCAATGCAGTAGAGGTAATACTCTGCTCTGGTATAGGCTTCATCCTAGTGAGGGTCATTTTCACTCTAGGCCTATCGGACCTATGGTGGGAGTGCCTTAGGTTCCAGGAGGTCCTGTGATAGGTTATGGTACCCAATGTGGACAGAGTTCCTGACAGACTTCTCAAGGTTTGCTATCTGAGCATTCAGGTTTTGGGGCTCATACTAATTCAACTAGTTCATCTCAATAGGCTGCATTTGGTTGAAAGTGCTATATGTGTGATAATTTTGGTAATCCAGCTAGGGAGTGTCCTACAGTCACCCATCGCAGGCAACAGGCTCGACTGGATTAGGTTCGAAGGGATCAAGGATAGTCAGTTAGGGGTGGTACCCCAAGTGTTGTGGTTAGTGGTTCAGGTTTTCGGTTTGTGGCCAGGCGCATTCCATTCCATGCTTCTACAGGTCAGACAGAGGATGAGACTCTAGGTATCAATCAGATTTGTGTAAATTTTATTTCTAGGACCTTTCTTGCTTATAGTGATTAGGTGTTGGGTTCTTCATACCCACTGGTAATTACTTGGCTTATTAGATTCATCTTGTGATTCTGGTAATTATTTTACTTGGAATTATGTGTGTGCTTATTTAGCCTAATTACTTTCCTATTATTTGTTATGACAGTGTTATTTAAAACTATGTGTATGTGTTTATCTCTCTCAGGTGATTTCTTTTATTAGTGGATCATATTGGTGTTACTATATGTGGCAGTGTGGTAGAGTTATACATTGTGGATATTGAGCTTAGTTATTTTCCCTAGTATAATTATATTTATCCATCCTAGAGTTTTCTTGAGTTGGTCTTTTCCCCTTCTTAGCTTGCCCCCGTAGTGTGCTTAGTTGGTATGAGGTTGCTGCCGAGAGAAGGGTATGTAAGTAGTTGTGGCCCTTGTGTTCTACTGTAGATCTCATTCATGATTCTTCCTTTGTTTGATTTGTGTTCTTAGTTCCTAAGATGGCAAAGTGATGGTTTGCCCTTCAGATTTGGCTGGGTCATCTTTTTATGGTAATTTTGATGGTTAAGTTATCGGTTTAGCTGGCTGTATATTGTGGTATGATGTCAAATGGCAATGTTGAGTTGGGAAGGCTGGAAATGGAATTTTTTCCTTGTTCATTCAAAGTATGGTGATGTTTTATCTTGAAGCATCATGTAAAAAGGGTTTTATTGGATTTATAAAAATGATGGTCTTCTTATGCTTGTGACCAACCAATAAGTTGTGGGAAGGGATGATTGTGGAGCGAGAGCATTCATATTTATGAGTCTTGATTTATCACAATTTCCTTGGTGTGCTTTTGTGACTTATGGACTTTTAGGTGGTTAGTCAATGTGTCTCAAAAATTTCAGTCACATGCTTGATTTACCTTACAACTAGGTCTACCCTCAGTTACAGTGATTTTGTGTTATGCCTTAGTTCTACTGGTAAACTATTGCGGGTGCGTTAATGGTTCAAGAGAGTTAAATTGTTGAATTGAGTCTTCTATGGTGGTGTGCTTTAACTAATTCAAGCTTTGGCTTCCATGGGCGAATGGAATTTCTCTTAGAAAGCTCAGCCTCAAGATAGAGTCAAAGTAATTCATGGGATCATCTCTTGGTTTCTTGTGCAAAGTATGAGGTTTTGTATGTGCCAATATGGTTAGGTGGCAGCATTATTGTGGTGTACCTTGTCGTGGTTCAGTTTTATTCGGATCATTTTTGATGGGTTGATATAATTACTCGCTACCTGCCGGCTTAGACTTTTTGGAATTTGAGTGGTTAGCTCAGACTTGCACTGGTGGGTGGACTTGTGTTATTTGCTGTGATGGTTTGGCTTCATTGGGTCGCTTTTAGCAGGATTAATAAGCTAATAACTGCTTATGGGGTCAGTGTTGCACTTGCCTCTGAGGTTTACTCAGATTTGCACTTGTGGAGTGGTGCATGGACTCATGGAATCAATTGCTATTACTTTTGATTTTAGATTTTCATATTGGTTTGATTTTCTAGGAGTTCTTTGGCAGCAGATGTAACATTAGAATTGGTCTAAGTGCAACTTTTCTTTCCACCCATGCATTGGTTTTCCCTTGGAGTTTTTAGTTTTGAAGGATAAATTTCAGACTAAATTTATTGGTGTTGGGAGGCATCGGGTTAGAACTTTCAGTTGTACCCTGGGTTAAGTTGCTTATTTTTGTTCTTGCCTCTCTTCGATGCTTACGTGATGCTTGCATTTCTTTTGTAGTTATTTAGGCAGTGTTTAGATGGTGCGGAAAATTATTACTATGGTTTAGGATGGGTAGGATACCCATAATGACTAAAGAGTCTTAAGTATGGAGTATAAATCAAAGAATTCGACTTGGGAGTTACTTAACATCTTCTCTTGTCTATTGATTGCCTAATTCTGAGGTATCTATGTGGTTTTGGTTTATTTCAGATTAGTCTGTTGCATTCAGTTGAGTTTGTTCTTGTTGAGTAGAAGTCAGTATTAGAAGAGAGGAATTGGAATTTGGTTGAGTTATGAAGAAGAAAAGTGAATTTGGGATTTTTCTCTTAGCTTGAGTTTCGGGTTGGCGTTACCCGACCCAAAAAGGTACCTGTAGGTCTGGCGAAGCTTGCGGACCTAGCTTTCTAATCTTTTCATACCCTTGGATTCTTTTCTAGCCTTTGACTTTCTAGGAAGAAAGTCCTATTAATAGTGAATGTTGTAATGACCCTCAAGGTCATTTTCATCTTTCTCTAATATTTTTAGTAATTAGAGCTTTCTTGTAGCGGACCCAAGTAATTTATGACTTGCTGGCACTGACAGTTCGGTCGCCCGGTCTTTTGTTTGGGTTTTATGCCCGATTCCCTTTGTGGGAGCTCTTGGAGTGTGAATGGTTGACTTTGGTCAAATCTATATGAAAACAACCTCAGAACGGAATTTTGATTGTTTCATTAACTCCAGAATGGCCAAATTTGGCTAGGTCGCATGGTTGATGTGAGTATCAAGGCAATCAGTGCGAGTTTGAGGCCATTTGGTGTTTTAACCTTTGAAATTTGGCCTAAGGTTGACTTTGATCAACATTCTTGGAAAACATGCTCAAATTAAAATTCCTCAGTGCGGTCAGCTTTAAAATACTGAGTTGGTCTAGAATGACCCTTCGTTCATTTCTCGAGGGTTCCGATCTCATTTCGAGCCCTTTTGTAGATTTTAGTTTAATTTGGTGCATAGGACCCATATTTTGTTGAGACAACCTCAGATGGAAATTTAGACTGCACTATTGAGTCTGAAATATCGAATCTATTGGGTTAGCATAGTCCATTTATGCATATGGGATTCTAAATGATTCTCGGGCCCTCCTTCGGAGTATTTTCCAACTCTAAGTTCAGCT